>NC_133685.1:10182042-11485971 GCF_048934315.1 Petromyzon marinus
GAATCTAGAGTCCCTCGCGTTTAGTGGTGCACTAGGTTTTTGCTTAGTTTACTTATGCCTAGAAGGGTGGCGACTACATCACCCCTCTTGTGATTGCACTATGTAACACAATTTTTGTTCCTGAGCAGTACGTGTTATTTCGTAATTGCATATGCCTCAAAAGTATAGAAAATGGCGATTATACCCCCATAAACCTTGCTTTTGTGACCAGGACAGTGACATTTTGAAATTAACATTTTTTCAATGCGAAAACGGGCGAATTTGTGTCTTTTCGTTCACATGAAGTCGGAAAAAAACCAACATATGAATCAAAATTAACATGTATCTATACCAAAGTAATACAAAAATCACTATAACAGATTTAGAAGTAAGTAGTTGTTCGAGATTTACGATTATACTGTAAATCACTTTCACGAATCAGTCCTCAAAATATTATCCCATCATGTTCTCGTTTTACTGTCCTTGGTAGCGGCGTTCAAAGTCCATTATATCCTGATGGAAGCGCTTGCCTTGCTCCTCCGAGTACGCTCCCATGTTCTCCTTGAATTAATCAAGATGAACATCAAGGATATGGACTTTGAGGGACATCCTACAGCCCATTGTGCTGTAGTTCTTCACCAGAGTCTCAACCAGCTCCACGTAGTTTTCAACTTTGTGTATGCCCAGTAAGCCACGAACCACTGCGACAAAGCTGTTCGAAGCTGCTTTCTCCTTACTAGTGAGCTTCTTGGGGAATTCATTGCACTCCAGGATCTTCTTTATCTGTGCTCCGATGAAAACCCCGGCTTTGCCTCAGACAGCTTAGAGAATAAGTCTTGAAGGTACTTGAAGGCTGCCGACTCCTTATATACAGCTCTGACAAATTGTTTAATAAGGCCAAATTTGATGTGCAGTGGTGGCATCAGCACCTTCCGGGGGTCCACCAGTGGCTCCCACTTGACGTTGTTTCTCCCCACAGAGAACTCGGTCTGCTGTGGCCAGTCCCACCTGTGGTAGTGAGCCTTGGTGTTCCTGCTGTCCCAAAGGCAAAGATAGCAGGGAAATTTGGTAAAACCGCCTTGGAGACCCATTAGGAATTCCACCATTTTGAAGTCTCCGATGACCTCCCAGCCGTATTCATCATACTTCAAGGCGTCCAGCAAGGTCTTGATGCTGTTGTAATCTTCTTTGAGGTGCACCGATTGAGCCAGGGGAAGAGACGGGTACTTGTTACCATTATGGAGCAGCACGGCTTTGAGGCTCCTGGTTGAGCTGTCAATGTGGCGGCGCCACTCATTCTGGTTACAGGCGATTCCGATTGCCTCGAACAGACTGGTCACATTGTGGCAGAAGCAGAGCCCATCTTGACGGGTGAAGAAGCTGCAAAAAGGTTGGTGATGCTTCCTCTGATCTGCGACTTGCACACTTTCATCAAACAAGTTCCACTGCTTGAGTCTAGACGTCACAAGCTCGGCGTTGGACTTGGTGAATGTCCAGTTGAGGTGTTTTTGGTTGGGGTAGTATGGGTTTCTCTCCTCAGCCCCACCTCTGAAATTGTCATCTGGATCTACAACGTCTTCCTTGATCTCTGACTTACTGCCCTCTTCTAAAGACGGCTGCTCTCTCTCCGGAGGAGTGGGTACGGGGAGCTCATGGCAGTGTGGCACCGGGACGGTGGATGAAGGAAGGTCCGGATACGTGATGGCAGGTGCATTCTTGCCAGTCCGACGTTTGTAAGGGTCCACCATGCAGAAGTAGCAGTTTCTTGAGAGGTCAGTGGGTTCCCACCAAAATATTGGGATAGCGAACTTGATGGCACTCTTTTTCCCTCTGTACCATCCTACAAAGATACATTTATTTCACTCATGACTAATGTGTAAAAGATTTTCTCCACATTTTTCATATGTGATATATATTTTTCAATAACATTGAAAATTGTAAAACATTTTTTCATTAAAAAAAACGTTTACAATTTGTACAATTTTTACAAATTTTATAACGTGAAATTCCGAGCAACAATTATTCATCTTACCATCCAGAGTTTTTTTGCATTGCTCGCAGGTGAAATAAGGTGCCCAAGGTTTGTCTTGATCCCCGACAGGCTGAAATATGCCTTGTAGGCCTCACACATCTTAGCAGATGCTTCCACAGAGTACCTTGTCGCTCTTGTCTTGATTTGGCCGCAGACAGAGAAAAATGCATCTGCCAGATGTTTGCAGCCTCTTGATGCCATTTCAGAAAAATGCAGATATGTATCCACTGAGGCAGCTGAAACTAAACTGATATGGTGGGTTTAAGGCCCCTGTATTTATACTATTTATATTACTGGAAAGTTCTAGAATGTTCTAGAAGTTACTCCAAGTTTGCTCAGCACTGAATCTATCTGGAATGTTCTGGAAAATAAGTCAATTTCAAAATATCAATGTCCTGGGCACAAAAGCAAAGTTTGTGGGAAATAATAGCCATTTTCTGTACTTTGAGGCATCAACAATTAGGAAATAAGACTTACTTCCCAGGAACAAAAACAAAATTGTTCCACAGTGTTATCTGACTTTAATGGGTGCCTCACTAAACACTACTTGTGCCAACGGTCTATGATGACGATTCTGAATGTCCAGTTCACAATAAACGGGCACACTGTTCCGTCACCACAGGGCAAAAGCAAGAATCAAATGATGTCCTTTGTGTAAAATGGCTTTATTGATGAGTCAGCCGATCATTAAGCGAATCCAGACACTCTTACACATTAAATCAAAGCGGAATATCTCCCCGCTCAAACAAGTTTGAGGGAAGCACTCCACTTTTTCGTAGACCTGAGGCAATGGTTGGGACATTCCACGTTCCCATCGTGGGAGCTAGATATAAAGAACAAGTAAGGAGAATGCGCGGTATGGAGAATGCAAAGGGCTTTGGGCATCTGTGCGTCCTCGCTACGCTTAAATTGCATCGTTAAAATTTGAACGATAGTTTAATGATGCATTTCCCAACACGATGCACATGCACGAGGTCCAGCTGCACTGCAATGATCCCCACACACGTTTGTTTAATTCACAACACGTAGCTGCTTTCACATAGTGGACGTTCGCCATGAGTACCAACTTTAACATTGTCTTATCCGTTATTTACTTTATTCTAAACACACTTGTTTGCCGAGGAAAGCCTCACCGAGTCTCACAACTCCTTTCAGGAGGGTTTCTCCCAAGTTTCTGCAGGAAGGTGGTGACGTTTGCAATGTATAACCACCAAATGAGTCATTTGTGGGTAACTCTTTCCAATTTGGGTTCCGGGACGATTAATCTTGCGAATGACGTCACGGGATCTTTAACGTCCACTGCGAAACAGTATATATTTTGTATCGTTAATAGATCCTCAGTATTCATCAGGGCAGCCACTGGATTAAATCTGTAAATATTTGCAACAAGTGGCGAATGCACTAACGCTAGACAATGTGACCGATTGCAAGCGTCTAATGTTGAGACTTTCGCCCGCCATAGGAATGAAGAGTCTCATTTAAAAATGCAAAGTCATCATCACCATCACCCATGGCTCTATCCACTGTTGGATGAATGCCTCCCTCAGGGACCATTGCCCTATATTGGTGGCATGTCGCTGCAATCTATCCAGCTTCTCTACTTGAGCTGATTTCATCCTTCCATCTCCACAGTGGATGTTCGCTCTGGTATTGTCCCTCCTTTGACTGTGGCCCCATCATCATCATCATTCCTACTCGTGATTGTCCTGCTCGAGCCCACTTACTTTCACAAACAGTGAATATGCGGTCTATACTTTGTGTTTATTCTCTAATCCGTGTTTTCCTCTTTCTGTCTTTCAGTGAAATTCCAAGCATGCGCCTCTCTAAGCTTTGCGCACTTTTCATGTTTCCCCAATAATATTAACTCATTGGAAACTGTATTCATCAGGCATATGGGTACGCTGCTTTCATGCTCAAGTAAGTTGCTGACTTGCCCATACTGGACATCTGTGAAAAAGAGCTTCATAGTCCTCCAGTCTAAATAAATATTCAGATTTTGAAGTTCAGTCTCCAAAAACACCCCTTCCAACTCTCAGTGGCTGCTTTATTTAATAATTTCAGCCTGGTCCACCTTCTCATAAAATTGGCCTAGGTATACATAATCTCAAGTGGTTGCTAGTTGTGTCCCTCAAACAAGTACCTTAAATTGTTCAGCGACATTTATTGACCGTAAACCATGTCAGATTTGCTACATGACAGAGTCATTATAACCACCGATGGAAATTAACTGTAGGAAAGGATTGAATTAACTAATAAAAACGGCTATAACGTTGGCCTCAAGATAAATATGAACAAAACTCAAATGCTTAAGCACTGTTCATAAATATGCTTTGAAAATTGTGCACAGTATTCATGATGAGTTCAGGTGATACACATTTGCTGTATACATTTATTTGGTATTTTTTTTTAGGGGGGATTTTTTGGGGGAAATGCACCTTGCCACTTAAACAGCATTTTATTTTGCGCCATTATGGTTGACGTGAATTGATTAACTGTAGAAAGTGAAGATACATTTTCACATACTATATATATAAAATTCTGTAATTTATGTCTACGTAATTTCTGTATTTAAAAAAATGCATAATGAACAGGGAATGAGTCTGCTACTCATGCGCAGCATATATTTATTTATTTTCCAGTGCTTCCCCCAAATATCAGATTCGTCACACATTCAAAGATAGCAGCCTCCTTGTATACCTGCACAGTTGAAAAAAAAAAAAACAATGAGCTGGTTTTGTTTCCATTTTTTTGTTATTTTCAGGGTGTGAAGACATTTATGAAATACTGATGTTAGAATGTGGTGACAACTATACATTGTAGTGATGGTTTCCAAATGTCTGGAATGGATGCAATCAGGATGTGAACATGTTGGTGATGACAACAAAAGTAGAGGGCCTATTTATGCTTCGTTTGCGAGTCAGTGCCAATGTTGCTCGTATGGACACATTTGGTTTTTTTGGTTAAGAGTTGAGTTCGAATTAAGCACATCGCTCTCTTGGCGATGATTGTAAGAACGGGTAAGTCCATTATTCATGAGAAGTATAATACACCCCCCCCCCCCCTCCACAAAAACAGCTGTTCCCAATTGAAACTAAACTTTAAAAAAAAGACTGTAAACTAAATTGGATCCACATTTGCTGTGCATTATTGGCTACGTTGCTACGTAAAGGCAATACATTTTTTCTCTAAATGCAGGGGTTCCACCAATTTATAAAACGCTGCCGTGGTTCATAAAGTTGTCATCGTATTGCAGCTTTATTCCCTGATATATTTCACGTTTTATTTACACCTTCAGGGGACAGCAACAATAACAGCGCACTGCCCCTTCTGATGTGCACTCGTGCAAGGGCACAGCCATTTTTATGATCACGAAATATATCTGCCATCTAGTGGGAAAACACGTAAAATAAAAAAAATTCAGCATAATAACGTCAGGGTGATGTCACATTCACAGTATTATTAAATGCACTTAAATGAAATGCCTTCGTTCAGTGAATGACTGAAAAGTCTTTGGCCTAAGATGGAAGGAGTGGTGCTAAAAGATAGGGTGAATGTTTAGTGCAAGGTGCACCCTTACTCAAAGGAATTATCAAATTTAATACCGTTAAATGAATGTCATGCATTTTTACAAGTATGAAAAATCGTCTAATTTGTGTGCTAAAAGCACAACAAAAATCTGAAAAATGTACGAAAATGTGACGATACTCTGCATCTGAGAAAATCCAGATAAATCCGGGGAAGACCAGTGTTCATCAGATGTGGTTGCCAGTGACTTCCACGTGTCTTCTTCCAAATGAAAGAGAGGTTTGAGGAGCAAGACAAAAAGTTGTTGTTTTTTTTTTGCTCTGATCAAGATTAGTAGAGTTTGAATATCATTTGATCGTGTTAGATTGCACTTTCAAGGTGACCATGTACGGGACACAGGTTCATCCGTTTCATCAAGGTCACATCATTCCTTTGTCAGGCAGTGGACCTTTTACTCATCCGTCCCCTGTAAGAATAACACACGAAGTGCGTTGGTGAACGGCTAATTGTTTGGTGCTGTAATTAGCACTGCATTGCGCAAGATCATCGCTCCCTTGGGAGCTTTCTGACAGGCGCACATCAGCCGCCCATAATGCACGCACCTCCTGGGACGACGCTTTTATGATCATTGGCACCTGGACAATTAAAATAAGTGTACACAGCTGACCGTGTCAATGTGCGTTTCGCTTCTGAGAGCAATTTGTTTTGAATAATTCGTGACAGCTTGTCATACATTTTGCGGACGGCAATAAAAGTCAGTGTGATTAATTTGGTTGTTTTGATATGTAATGGATATCACATTGATACAATAAAGCTTGCTTATTGACTTATACTATTAGGGCTTTGCCTTTTTTTACATTTAATAGGCATGCCCAAGAGCCCAGCTAAGGTACCTTACTTCTGATAGAAATAAAAAAGGACTCGGTTCATGTTCAGATACTCCAACGAAATTGCAACTCCAAAACTAAAATTTGCATTGTTGTGGAGAGTATGAATAACAGCATAGAGAAACAGACGACGCATCTATTTCAAATGCATCTGACTCTCTACAATACAAAAAAAATGTGTATAGGTGATCATCTCAATTGGTGATCCAGGATAAAAAAAAATCCACATTACTATGGCAAGGACACCATTTCTGTATAGATCGGATGATCACCAGATGATTTATGGTAGGTGTGTGATGATGCATTGATTGTATTGATAGACATTGATTCCTACGCTCGTGATACGTGCATAAAATTGTTCGTGTAAGAATTACTATCGTTTATGACAATAATATACTATTGTTACGTTTAAACTAAATAATTGCAGTAGCCAAAGCAAACACGACTTCAGTAAAGGAAAGCAATTGAGACAGGAAAGATTTAGACAACAGAATTTACGTTTTGAATACAATCGCGACTCCTCGTGATGACAATCTATTGAATCGTGGAAGTGAATTGTTTAGTGGCTAATCGATGGGATGAGTTTGACCTCTGATCACAGTTTGTATTCACCATCTCCCATCGTTCATCACTCTGCTACAGATCAAAACAGCCAGTTAATCATAATAAATGAACACGAATTAAAGAACACATTTTAAATACACGACGCATTTCTGAACAAATAGAAAATAAAAAGGCTGTTAATGATTTGATTTGAAGGAATCATCATATAGGTGGCTATGAGAGGACAGTGTAGCAAATTGCATTATTGTATCATAGTTCTATGCTCCCACGTTTATGCTCCTTGCCTTCAGCAACCTGTGTTATTGGCCAGTGTGGTAAAGTTTGGTTCAGATAACCCCCCGTGGTCTGCACATCATGGGGGAGCATTTTATACAACAGTGAATTGACATCAGTGTAATGTATTAGCGACTGTATGTGTATGCATTGCATTGTATTAATTATCCATATTAAGTGACTTATCCCTTCCTCGTAAAATTAATTACGAGCTGACTAAGGATTTTTCGAATCAAATAATCACCATTGCCCTGAGGAAAATTCACCTGCACATAATTCCATAATACAAGGTACATTGCCAACAATTAGAGTGATGCTTATGTTAAACAATCATCTTAAAATCACTCAATTTCTCCAGGGAACATTGTTCAACAAGCAGTCACATTTGCCTCTGCAGTTACCCGTAGCGTTTAAGATATTGAATTATCCAGTTTTTCGTAAAGATCCGCAAAGTTTGAGGAAGTATATTTTTTTGTAAAGCACTTACTTTTAAGTCCAAGCCGAGATTGTAATTGTTTTCAATTAAATAGTACAGTTCCTGTGGGCTAGAGTAACATTCTGTAATACAGTTGTGTGTAATCATGAATGTCACGTCAAATTAAAATACAGGGCAGTGCTGCTAATGTGTGTTTCGTTTTTGCAGACGCACTCTGCACGGGCTAGTGCAGCTGTAAAAGACGCAAAAGGTCATATATATCAAGTATTTAAATTCTACATTAATATACTTACAGCAAAGCTTTCCACCGGATGTGAAATACTTTATGGATCAGCACAATTTGTGGTGCTGTATTATATACATATAAATACACTAAACCCACAGATGTATTCAGAATCTGTAATGCATTGCAAAATTCTAAAATCTCATTAAAACTCCCTGAATGTGCAATGACGTTTTCTGCATAAAATGTCTGGATTCGTCGCCTCGTGGTTAAACACTGGCTCCTGCATAAAGAGCCCTTCTGCTCATATCCAACTGCAGTTCCCTGAAAATACAGCAATGCACTTTGGTGCCATTACAATCGGCAAATTCAACAACTATTGAAGACTCCGTCAACCGTTCCATGGATGTTTGGGGATCATAACAAAGGTTGGTTAGAGCAGTGAGCCAGCAATTCTTTCATTTTTTTTTTACACACAGGCCCATATGCCTAATATGGCAACCGGTCAGAAACAAACAGCACAATCGAGGTTGCAACACGCTAAAAGTGAACGCCTTTCTTGAAATTTAGCAAGGTTATAAGAGCTTGAAAAACAGAGATGATGGGGGAGAGGGGGTGGATTTCTAAAGTCGAAAAATGCTGAGAAATCTGATTTTGAACCCAGGTTTCAGCCACTTGTTATTAAATTATATACGTGTCTGGTGCCTGATATGCTATGGATCCTTGAATGTTGAGCCTTATAAATCGACGCCCACCCCATTATCTCATCATATCGTCTCAATGGGTTCTGTTCTAGCTTAGACCTGTGTGATGGTGGGGGATAGTTCAGACTGATAATGACTACAATTTCATTGGCATAGCCTAAACTTCCCAATTGTTCACCAGTAATCAGAATCAGAATCAGAAAGGGTTTTATTCGCCATGTAAGTTCACACCGACACGGAATTTACTTTGGCAGGATGGTGCATACATTCAACATATAGGAATCTAAAATCTTAAATAAGTTTTAAACAAGTCTTACTATAATAAGGGTTAAAAGTCTAACACTAAGGGGCTGAAGTATATAAAATTAAATAAATATCGAATATAAAATAGCTTTAAGATATAATTTAAAAATACAAATAGGGAAACATAGTTAATATCAGCAACGTGCAACCGAACTTTATGTTAAGGTTGTGCATCACCCCAGTCTCAACACGTGTGTTCACTCTTTACAGAGCACATGCCCCCGAGTCCGAGGTGAGAGAGAACGATTTCGACTTCAGAATCAGTTACGTGAGACCATCTTTATATGCTCCTCCGTGCCATCACGCGATTCCCTGCCAACTGAGGGTATTGTATGAGGTTTCGTCCTTAATGTAATAGCAAGACCCCAAAACAGCAATTCACATTAAATTTAAAGTATATATTGCTCACAACTTCCCATTGTGTAACATTCATTCCTCATTAATGACTTAATCTACTTCCTAGCTGAAATTCCCCTTCCTGCTCGAGGCTACTGGCTGGCTTTATAAAAATAATCTTCAATGTTATTGCCCTCCCATTCCGTGTCATGGAGTATTTCTTATTTTATAGCCACCAAGAACACCATCATTCTTCCCAACACCACTGTCCCACCATGCTGACTTTTATAACTTTTAAACAGCTGCCAACACTTCCACCACCACAACCACTATACGTATCCCTCATCTCCAAAGGGTTAAGCCGGTGGTGGAAATTCCTTGTTCATGTGGCAGGAGCCCAGTCCCTCCTGGGCCCTGGCCACAAAGTGGTACTTATTTAATTGACCAAAGGAGTGATCGGCTGAGCTCATCAACTCCCTCAACCCCTCGACCGAGATTTGAACCTGCGAGCGGTCGATTGTGATTCTTAGCACGGACACATTGAGCCCCTTAGATTATTATATTTAAAAACCTTATGACGGTCGCCTGGGTAAAATTGAGCACAGACAGGATGGGTTGAAAAGCATTTATTGTTATGGCAGATATATGTTTTTTCTCATCTTGTATACTTGGTCGGTCACCCAGCTGCAAAAATATTTAACCGTTGCTGTTTGGAAGCTTACTCCAAGCATAGCATGCCCTGCTGTGTTCACGGTCTCCTCTCTTTTTTTTACTTTTTCGTATTTTTTAATTCAATTTTTAACTCTGCAAAATGGTTTCCAGACAACCCAGCTGCTGGGTTGAATCGGACGCTTCTCGTTTGTGTTTGCGTGTATACGTGTGTGTGAGTGTGTGTGTGTGAGTGTGTGTACGTGTGTGTGAGTGTGTGTGTACGTGTGTGTGAGTATGTGTGTACGTGTGTGTGAGTGTGTGTGTACGTGTGTGTGAGTGTGTGTGAGTGTGTGTACGTGTGTGTGAGTGTGTGTGTACGTGTGTGTGAGTGTGTGTGAGTGTGTGTACGTGTGTGTGAGTGTGTGTGTACGTGTGTGTGAGTGTGTGTGCACGTGTGTGTGAGTGTGTGTATACGCGTGTGTGAGTGTGTGTGTACGTGTGTGTGAGTGTGTGTACGTGTGTGTGAGTGTGTGTATACGTGTGTGAGTGTGTGTGTACGTGTGAGTGTGTGTGCACGTGTGTGTGTACCTGTGAGTGTGTGTATACGTGTGTGTGTGAGTGTGTGTGTACATGTGAGGATGCTACTGGGCAGTTGGAGGCAGTCGCCCTCCAACAACAACGGAGGGCGGAGGAGCGACGCTCACAACAGCGAGCGGAGCGCCGGGTGGCTAAAGCACAGCAGGTTGGCACAGTAGGGGGCACAGGTGGTGCATCAGCCAGTCATCTCAGTCAGTCGACCCGTGGCACCTGGGTCTGCCCCGTGACCTCCTGCCAGCGGGCGTTCGACACTTCACGTGGCCTCAGGGTGCACATAGCCTGGCACAAGCGTCGTGGTGACGTCACGGCCACTTAGTGGCGAATGGCGGTTGTTGTTGTTGTTGTACATGTAAGTGTGTGTGTACGTGGTCAAGGCCTATGATACCATCAGTAGGCCTGGGCTCTGGGTTGTTCTTCGTGCTTTTGGAGTCCCTGACCGTCCGCTCACGATCATTAAGGACCATCATGATGGTGAGCGGGCCCGGGTAAAACGACGTGGCCGGGAGTCAGAGCCATTCCCTGTACACATTGGGGTGCGACAGGGATATCCTCTGGCTCTCACATTATTTAACATCTATTTTGACCACGTAGTTCGTGAAGCCTTCAATAGCTGTACCGGGGGAATCTCCATTTGGTACAGATATAATGGGAGGCTGATCGATGCCCGGGTGCGGTCAAAGGATGGCTCCCCTTTTGCTCAACCACGTTATGTATGCCGATGATTTGGTAATAGCTGCTCATTAAGAGGAGGAGTTGGAGACTCTGCTGCTGATACTGGAGCGTGCCACTAAGAGATGGGGCCTTACCATCAGTCCCACCAAAACTAAGCACCTGCCTGGGTATTTTGTACCATCGGACACTCCACCCCCACAACTCCCAATCGGTGATGGGGCAGTTGTGGAGAGAGTGGAGAGTTACCCATACCTGGGAAGTGTGCTTATGACCGGCTCCAGTTTAACCACAGAGGTCTCACTCCGAATCAGTCGAGCGGCAATATCTTTTCATCGGTTGCGTAACGCTGTGTGGAAGCTACCTGGTCTGTCGCTCCGCACTAAGCTTCATGTCTTCTCGGCCACGGCCATTCCCTCCCTTCTCTACGCTTGCGAAACGTGGACCCCCCTAATGGAACATCTTTGCCGGTGAGAAACATTTAGGCTAGCCTACCTACGATCCATCCTGGGTTTAACCAGGCTGGATTGTGTGAGGAGCTCACAAATCCTTGAAAGATCTGGGCAAGGTCCCATCGGTGAGCTCCTCCGGCGGGCAAGGCTGCGATGGCTGGGTCATGTAGCCCGCATGCCCAGCCACCGCATGCCGAAACAGCTTTTGTTCGGCCGGATCGAGGGGGCTAAACGGGCGCGGCACGGGCTAGAGAAGAGAAGGAGTGATGTGGTACAGGAGGACGTGGAGCTGAGTGGACTTGCCGATGACTGGTACCAGCGGTGTCAAGATCGGCCTCTGTGGAGGAGGCTCGTGAAGGACGCTACTGGGCAGTTGGAGGTAGTCGCCCTCCAACAACAACGGAAGGCGGAGGAGTGACGCTCACAACAACGAGCGGAGCGCCGGGTGGCTAAAGCACAGCAGGTTGGCACAGTAGGGGGCACAGGTGGTGCATCAGCCAGTCATCTCAGTCAGTCAACCCGTGGCACCTGGGTCTGCCCCGTGACCTCCTGCCAGCCGGCGTTCGACACTTCACGTGGCCTCAAGGTGCACATGGCCTGGCACAAGCGTCGTGGTGACGTCACCGCCACTTAGTGGCGAATGGCGGTTGTTGTTGTTGTGTACGTGTGTGTGAGTGTGAGTACGTGTGTGTGAGTGTGTGTGTGTACGTGTGTGTGTGTGAGAGTGTGGGGAGCAGTCGAAGACAAATGTCCCCCGTGTAGCCTTAAAAGACTTTTGGGGCAAGTGCTGTTAGCGAGCACCTGTGAAGGCCGGCACGGCACACGAGGGGGTGAGTGGCTGCGCTGAGCACTCATGGGCAACACCATTGACGATGATCTAAATCGGTCCTGGTCCTCCCCTAGGTAAACTCAGCCTTAAATGAGTACCTGATAAACATCGCCCCAGGGGAGACAAAGTCGGTCGGGCGCGGTGCTGGCCACTCACTATCCCCTCCCCCGTGAATCGTACCGGCCTTCAGCACTTTCACAAAAAGTCTGTCAAGGCTATAACGGGGATCTTTGTCTTGTGTGTGGGTGTATGTCCTGTGTGTGCGCGCAAAGACACGTGTGTGTGTGTGTGTATATCGAAGTGTGCAGAGTGGTGGCAAGGCTGTGTCCACCCTAAGGCGTTCAGATAATCATCTCACCAATGCTGGCCGTAAGCAGGACTACAACTCAGGTGTGATTTAGAACGATTCCCAGCCACGGTTTATATTCGTGGCGAGTGGAATCAGAATCTGTGCTTGACCTCCCCCCAGATCGACTCAGCCTGAAATGAATACTTGGTGTGGTGTATGCAATCATAAGCATTGGGGAAACATATGTGGCTGCACGTGGCCCTAACCACACCACCCCCACTATCCGGCCATAATAGGTGCTCACTAACAACACTTGCTCCACTTGCCTGTGCAGGAGTGCGCACAGGCGTATGCGTGTGTGTGCGAGCGCATGTGTGTGCCAGTGTGGGGTGTGGCAGTGTAGTGGTTAGCGCATTGCGCTGGACCCGGCGACCCGGGTTCGATCCCACTCACGGTCTCCGGTGACGATGATCTGAACCGGTCCCGGGCCTCACCTAGGTCGACTCAGCCTCAAATGAGTACCTGATGTGGTGTGTAAATATCGCCACTGGGGAGACGAAGGCGGCCGGGCGTGGTGTTGGCCACCCACTCACTCGTGTGTCGTGACGGCCTTTATAGGTGCTCACTAACAGCACTTGCCCCAACAAGGCTATACGTGGGATCTTTGTCTTTGTGTGCCAGTGTGGGTGTGTGTGTGTTCAAACACATTGCAGCATGGCTCCTCTTATCCACAACCCAATGATCCTCGCTTCTTATTATAATTTATGTTGACCCACATCACCTAGAATGCATCTCCACTCTCCGCAGATCCGAGGAGCTAAGCAGAGTGAAGTCTGTGGACAGAGCTGGGGATGAGCGACCACCATGCACGACGATTCGTTAGATGTTAGCGGAGCCGTGCTAAGGGGGCCGTCCATAAATGACGTCACGCACTTAGGGCGGGGTCAGACATTTGTGACGATGTGTGACGAGGGGAGGAGGGGAGTTGAGAAATGTGACGTCACGTCAAAATGCGCAACTTTAAATAAATATCGACAACACGTTCTACTTAATTAAATATACTTTTTTAATACATGTTTTCTCCTACAACATCAGAGTGCAGCGCCACATTGAATACGCACTACAATGGCAATAGTTTAAAGCGATTTGAAGCATATTCTTAGCTCTTTCGGTAAAGTCACGTAGAAGGGAAACAATAAAAAAATATTTTATTATTTTATTGTTTGTTATTTTATTGTTTCACTTCAACGTGACTTTACCGAAAGAGCTAAGAATATGAATTACTGCAGTCACGAAAGCTTTAAATCAAGATTTGAAGCATGTTTTATTTTTTGGGGGGGGAGAGGGGGCAGAGCTTTGTGACGTCATATTTGAGGGGGGGGGTCTGAGTTTTTGTGACGCAGTGTGACGAGGGGGGGGGGTCAAAAAAACGTCCAAGAATCGCGTGACGTCATTTATGGACGGCCCCCTAAATGTTCGTCAGCAGAGTGTAGTGCTGAGGCATCCACTGCTGCATTGTACTTCTCTGCTCCCGCACTGAACAGTTTGGAAAAACGTTTCAAACACAATGATCGAGCACTGGATCGACTGAAGGGGCTGTAACATTGACACGTAGGCGTAACCTGGAGGCCGCCTTCCAGAAGTGTCCCATTCAACCGGATCACCTATGATTGCCGCACTTATTTCGCACCGCACGTAGCCAACCCTGCTAATCGGAGTTGTTGCGTGGAAAATCCGTGTGTCCGCAATTTAATCCACAGATAGGATCTATGTGTGTGGATACTCTTAGATAAGCGGATCCGCCAATAGTGCCCTCCCCCCACCGCCCACTCCACGCCTGCATAATTACGTAAGAGGAGTTGTGGCAGTGCTTAGCGCGTGCGGCTGTGTGCACTTCCCCGCACCCCGAGTTGCCCAGATCCGTCTCCAGGCCAATACCAGTGGCAAGCTATGTCCGAGCCTGGTATGGGCCTCCCCTAGGTGGACTGAGCCTAAGATAGATAGATATATACATTTTTTTTTCCCACAGTGAGCGAATATTAGCTCTGGGGAGTGGCTCAGGCAAAGGTCCATGCCAACCCACGTGTACCGTGTCAGTCTGAATGGAAGCTCACCAAGGGTGGGAAAAACCCGATTATTTTTTTTTTTTACCCGGCAAATCGGGTTATTGGTTTTAATGGAATTAAACCCGATTTTGCCGATTAAAACCTGGTCTCGTGCACACTTCAATCCTGCTCCTCCTCGTCGTCGTCCGCCGCCGCGTCGTCTTGGTCGTCGCTCTCGCCGCTGGACTCGGTGTTGTCGTCGCCGTGGTCGGGTAGTCGTAGAACGCATTGAGGTTCGACTTGACGAAGACGAGCGACTGAAATCCCGACTTAACTTTTAATTAAACCGAATGAAACCGGATTTGGGCAGGATCCAGGTGCTCCGGTTTTATATTAAAAAAAAAAACGATTAAAACCCGAATGAATAAAACCGGGGCCGTGCCAGCCTTAAAGCTCACTAAGAGCACTTGCCCCAATGGGCTATACGGCTACATGGGAGAGCTGTCTATTATTTTTTTTTACATTTGTTTTATCATGAAAAAATACTTACATTTCCAATAGTATCAAAATATATGTTTCAGCAAATTCTTATCCTGGTCATTCAACAAAATTATAACCTACACACTAATTGCCATAGTTTCTGATGATTACATAAATGCAATCCAGCCTTGCAAATTAACTGGCCAATTCGAGGAAGCATTCGAAAACTAATTTGGAAAATTCTCAGATATCAGGAAAGCTAGCAAATTGAAATGGTAAAACTAAATTGCATGGAAAAAAACAATTATCCAGAAATGTTAAATACTAGTAAATTCCGAAATGCATGAAATATATAGAAGCCATGCATTTTTTCAAACCGCTCTATGCTCTGTAATGTGCATGGAGGGCACACAAATGTAATTCTGTACATTGTATTAATTACCTAATTGCGTAATTATACATTTTGACTTAAAACTTTCGTGACTGCAGGAATTCATATTCTTTGGTTCTTTCGGTAAAGTCACGTAGGTAGAAAATAAAAATACAATTTAAATAAAATTAAAAAATAAATGTATTAAAAATATGTAATTTTTATTTCATTTTAATCTACGTGACTTTACCGAAAGAACCGAAGAATATGCATAATTATACACCACAGAAAAACATTCTTGAACACCCAATTACTATCAGATGGTGCTGTGGCACAAGATGTGACGTAGAATGTTGTGAGCCCGAATCTTGGTTGTGAGGTTTCACCCAGCCCTTCGTCCCTGCAAGATTAATGAAGTAATCACAGTACAGTGAAGAGTCGCATATATCCGACTAGGCTTGGACTGAGGTTAAAGGCGGATGTATGATGAGGTATATCACGTGAACGTCTATAGCAAATCACGGTTACAACCACAGTGCACAAACAGGTTCCTGGACAAAAATCTAAAGCGCAAACTGCTTTCAGCGCGCTAAGATGCTTCAATGTAGTTTATAAAGTGAATGACCGTGAGATTAAGAATACATTACAGGTCAGATGTAAAGTGTCAAATTTGTGAAAGGTCATATTTGTGAAGCTATATTCAATAATGGTTACATGATGCAACCGATACTGCCCTGGGTCTGGACGGTTAATTGTTGAGCAGATATGTAACGAGCGGTTACGTGATGACCGGATATGTGACGGTCGGATATGTGACGATCGGTTATGTTACAGTCAGATACCTGACGACCGGATATGTGACAGTGAAATATGTGATGTTTGGATGTGTGACAGTCGGATATGTGACGACCGGATATGTGACAGTCAGATATGTGATGTTCAGATATGTGACGATCGGATATGTGACGATCGGATACGTGAGAAACTGCTCATCGTCATAGAAATGTGATATTTCCACCACTGATTGAACGGTGGAAACTAGGCATGTAATAATTCACCACCTAGCTATTCAATTGTCATGATTCACTTTCGCAGTTCTATTCGAGAATGTATTATCAGTTATTTTCTTTTGTGGTTACTGTATGCGAATCAATTACATACACAACAGTTATGAATTGCTCATAGTTGATTATTACCCACATGGATTGATGCCTGTATCTTGAGCATAACATATACTGTATATTTAATCGATGCGTGTGCTGGGTTGGACACGTGTGCAAGATGGAGGAGGGCCACTTACTGGCATAGGCATTGGAGTGGTCTTCACGAGTCCGTCAACCAAGGGGAATACCTCAGCGCAGACTGTGGGAGACTTCTGGAGCTTATGTCAGAGGCTACTGAGCAGGAACTGCGGTATCGAGCAGAGGGCAGAAAGCATTGGAAGTGAGGTGCATTGGCGTCAATGCCTTCGGCCACGATAACATCTCGGGAAATTGATCAATGCATCATTTCATGCCGAGTGAAAACTTTGCTGAAGCAACAGACACACGAGTTCACAATGCATATGTATAGCTCAACAGCAAGGGGGCAGTGGTGCAAGCCACCTAAGTTGAATTCTTGCCCACAGCAAACATCAGCGGAGAGCAATATTTGAACCAGTCCCGGCCCTTCTGGCCTTCACCAACCCGCAATGACCAGATTGGTGAAGTATGGTCAATTAACCCCCATCACTGGCATGGCATGAGGAGGCTCTCATCCTGCAGTGGATTTAAAAAGGGGCTGCAAGTAATTAGTATTGTACAACTCCTCTCCAACATAATAACCTCAAATTTTAAAAAAGGCTAAAACTGTTATGCCTGCAGTTCAGTTCACATTACAGCTGTGAGCACAACATCGTTGTTTAAAATTAAATTCTGCCACAAATAACAATAGCTGCATATTTAATTATAGAGAAAAACGCACTGCAACGTTGTCTTAATGTTTTAATTTCAAACATGTATTTCCCACAGACCTTATCTTGCCCACGGAATATAAAAAAAACGTGCATCTGGAAACCCCGAAGCAATAAATGTGCATTGGTGTTCGTACTGCACTCACAGGGTCTAGCATTGTATCCTTAAAAGCACATTACTCTAAGGAGAATAAAATGAACATCCTGTACCTCTCCGTTTGCAGTGCCTTAATAACTTCAACAGCGTATTTGGTTAACGGTGCGTTTGGAGAGGTGCAGAAACACAATTACCAAAAAAAAACTCAACACTTCGTCAATAACCCTGGTGACGTTTCAGGAAATGGTCCTTCTTTATTAATGTGCAGTGAAGCAGGGCCATTGCCCAAAACGTCGGCTGTTACATATGATTTTACTTTCAAGGCCACACGCTTTGTTTTGTTTTGTTAGGAGCATGTTGTGTTTTTATTCTGCATGAATATAACTCGGTTGTCATGGATAAAGCAGCATAAACAAACTCACACACTTTGCAACTCCCATTTCAACGTAATAATTTGTAGGGTCACAAAGTTACAATTTACTTTTGCTAGTAGCTGTAATTTTAAACATGTTTCTTTATAAAAAAAACGTTTGTTGTCAGGACATTTTTAGTTCCCACATTTTCTGGTGGATGAATACATGCTCTCGCTGACAATACATTTGCGGGGGGAAAAAAACGTTGGCCCATGCGCAGCTGCGAATTATATTTTTACACAACGAAATTTTTCTCAAGCAATAAAACTTTATTTAAAGTACATACTTTACTGTATTTAATTCAAATGAAGGCTTCTTGTATTTTTGGGGCACACGCGCTTATCATAGTAACATGCAGTACAGCACAAGCAGAAGTTACATTGAACATTACGTTCATGCGTCCTACTAAAAATTACCAAGAGTGCAAGAGATGAATCAAACATCCCGTGGCCTGACAGAGTAAGATCTGCAGCACCACTGCTATGTAAGGTGTGCCATGTAATTCTTCAATGCCCTCAAAGTAAAGATCACAGCACAGCCCTGCAATTGCTTGCATCTATTCCTGGTGGCAGAAAGGCCTCCACTAGACTGAGCTCTAGACAGCCTCACTAGAGGATATGTCGGTCTATTATATATTTTTTTCTAGAAGACGTGCTAGTACCAAATTTTACCCCATCACACTTGACCTGCCAATCGACTAATCATATTGACAGGGCAAATGGGAAACTTTCCTATTGTTAAATCTGCCATGCCAGGGGATTAATAAGAACCAGCAACCTCAAGATTACAAGTCCAGTGTGCTGATAATAACAAGCACGTAAGTTACCGGGTGAAGTTTTAACTGCATCTTGAAACAGTAATTATATTTTACGACTACCTTGTGGGCGATGTGTTATTTGGGACTTGGGCAGTAACTCTTGCACAAAATGCACGGTGCTACAGCCAACATCTTGTCCGTTATATCAGCGGATTAACGACATTGGTTGCAGTGGTTGTGCTCTTGGATGCATATCTGGGTCGTACTGCCCGTTGTTCGGCACGAAGTGAGGCATTTTGATCAATGTGTATGAGTCACTTCGGAGACACTAATAGTAGGAGGCACACTCGTTTATTCCAGCCATCACAGGTACAGGGGCTAACTATACTCGGGTCAGGACAGATCGCACACTGCCTGACCAACAACGCCGAGGAGGTGAAGACGAGGACGAGGACTTGCATAGCACGACGGGTTCCATTCCAGACGACAGCCCCGACCCTGAGTTGGGACCTCCCTTTCATACCCCCAGCGTGGCCTGGCTCTGCCCTCGGCCACGCACCCTTCTGGAACCTACCAGAAGGTTCTGGGCAGACCGGGCTGCTACACCCACAAATCTCCCTCTGCCAGTAACCAGCGCTACGCGTCCTAGTGAACCATTCTATGTCACTACACATGCACTGGGGGCATCTTCATGACCTGAAGTTGTTCCTGAAGAGAAACAGATAGGCGGACTTTATATCAGCAGCTAAGGCTCCATTGAGCTAAGCACCTCTGTTACAAGCATGGCCACAGCCCAAGACCGTCAACAGTAGTGGCAGTTACAGGATATTGCAAGGTGGGAATGTGCAAACTAAAAAGAGAAAAAAATATGACAATATGTATTGCTTGAAAATCTGCCCACAGATGTATCTAAATAAATCATATACAGAGCTTCAGATATAATTCTATAATATAAGTTACAGCATTTGCGGTTGTGGCAGAGGAAATCCTACTTCATGGTCTTGAAGGAAACTCAACCAAAGATAGATTTGGAATTTTAAACATGGAATATTAAGCATTAAGGTATATTAAAGTGTTGGACATCGTGCCAAAACATGTGGTAAAACCGCAAAACACATCAAAATGAACTGTCTCAGCTGTATGTTTGCAGTTACATTCGTGAGGCCACAATGGATGGTTTAATTGAATTATTCAACACACGTGGTTTAATAACACTGTGTAACGAAAAACAGGTTTTTTTGTTCCTAGGTAGTAAGTGTTATTTCCTAATTGCGTATGCCTCAAGAGTACAGAACATTGGTATTATTCCCCACAAACTTTGCTTGTTTGACCAGGACATTGATATTTTGAAATTTACCTATTTTCAATGAGAAAACGTGTGTGCATTTGTGTCATTCCTTCACGTAAAGTTCTGTACACAAAAGCAGAGTTTGTGGCGAATAATATACATTTTCTATACTTTCAAGATATAAGCAATAAAAAAATAACACTCAGTACCCAGGAACAATAATTGTGTTACATAGTGTAATCAGCACGCAATTTGATTCAAGAATTGAACTAATATATATACTAGCGGGAAGTACCCGGCGTTGCCCGAGGGAAACATATATTTCAAAACTTATCTTAAAAACATAACACATACATACACAAGTACTAAGCTATTGTGAAATCCCGGCATTACGTTTGTCTGTTCATTCATCCATCAACAAAATTATAAGAGGCTTGAAGAAGTCCTGAATCCAAAAATAATAGAAAGTGTCGGGTAAATCGTTGATCTAAAAGGTTTCTGAAAATTGTCGACATCCCCCCCCCCCTCAAAAAACATTTTTACCTCCCCGTAGGCATATATACCTAGACACCCTACATACAATAGAGTAGTGTCTAGTTAATCTATAGTAGTATCTGGCTCTACAGTAGTATCTGGCTCTACAGTAGTATCTACTGACTCTACAGTAGTATCTACTGACACTACAGTAGTATCTACTGACTCTACAGTAGTATCTACTGACTCTACAGTAGTATCTACTGACTCTATAGTAGTATCTACTGACTCTACAGTAGTATCTATTGACCCTACAGTAGTATCTACTGACTCTACAGTAGTATCTACTGACTCTACAGTAGTATCTACTGACTCTATAGTAGTATCTATTGACCCTACAGTAGTATCTACTGACTCTACAGTAGTATCTACTGACTCTACAGTAGTATCTACCGACTCTATAGTAGTATCTACTGACTTTACAGTAGTATCTACCGACTCTATAGTAGTATCTGCTGACTTTATAGTCGTATCAGCTCACGCTATAGTAGTATCTGCCGACTTTATAGTAGTATCAACCAACTCTATAGTAGTAAATACTAACTTTACAGTAGTATGCAATGACTAAAGTAGTAACTACTGAATCTATAGTCGTATCTATTGACTCTACACCAGTATCCACTCACTATAGTAGTATCTGCTAACGCTATAGCAGTACTGACTGACTCTATAGTAGTATTTACTGACTGTACTATTATCTAATTACTCTATAGTAGTATCTACCGACTCTACGGTACTATCTACTGACTCTATAGTAGTTTCAACCGACTCTATAGTAGTAACTGCCGAATATAGTAGTATACACTGACTCTAGTGGTAACTACTGACTGTCCAGTAGTATCTACTGACTCTATAGTAGTATCTACTGACTGTAGTAGTATTTACTGACTGTACTAGTATCTACTGACAGTATAGTAGTATCTACTGGCTGTAGTAGTATTTACTGATTGTACTAGTATCTACTGACAGTAGTAGTGTCTACTAACTCTAGAGTAATATTGACTAACTCTATAGTAGTATATACTGACCGTAGTGGTATCTACAGACAGTATAGTAGTATCTACTGACTGTAGCAGTATTTACTGACCGCAGTGGTATCTCCAGACTGTATTAGTATCTACTGACTCTATAGTAGTAACTGCCGACTCTAAAGCAGTAAATACTGACTCTATAGGAGTATTCACTGACTATAGTAGTAACTACTAACTCTATAGTAGTATCTGCTTATTCTATAGTAGTATCTACTTGCTCTACAGTAGCCTCTATCGATTCTATCGACTCTACAGTAGTATCTATCGACTCCACAGTAGAATCTACCGACTCTATAGTCGTAACTACTGACTCTATAGTTGTAAATACTGACTCTACAGCAGTTTATACTGACTGCAGTAGTATCTACTGACTCTATAATAGTATACAGTATATTAACTCTACAGCAGTAGCTACTAACTCTACAGTAGTATATAATGACTATAGTAATATCTACTAACTCTATAGTAGTATCTACCGACTCGATAGCAGTATCTAATATCACTACAGTAGTATGTACTGACTGTAGTAGTATCTACTATCACTACAGTAGTATGTACTGACTATAGTATCTACTATCACTACAGTAGTATGTACTGACTATAGTATCTACTATCACTACAGTAGTATGTACTGACTGTAGTAGTAGCTACTAACTCTATAGCAGTGTGAACTGGCTGTAGAAGTAGCTATACTAACTCTATAGCAGTGCATACTGGCTGTAGTAGTAGCTATACTAACTCAGTACGTACTGCCTGTAGTTTTTTTCATTTACATTTTTTTTATAATCAGTTTATTTTTTATTAATATTATATTTCTATCTACGTGACTTTACCGAAAGAACCAAGAATATAGTACAGTGTCGTGGTGAGGCCTAGTCCCATGCAGAGCCCCCGGCCTCGCCTAGATTGCCCAGCCGGCCGAGGTGGCACCTTGGCAGGCTGGAGCTGGGCCGCTACCCCGTCCCCCTACCATCTCCCCGCCCGCTCTACAGTAGTTATCTACGGACTATAGTAGTAGCATCTACCGACTCTATAGTAGTAACTGCATACATTGGGGTGGGTGGGGGGAGAAGAGGACATGACAGTGTGAAAATTTAACCTCAGTCCTGTGTATTTTTTTTGCATTTCGAACGCGAATGATAATTTTTTCCCCCCCTCCACCGATCACGTGTGTGCATTGCTAGGGGCAACCACGGCTCTGCTGTGACGCGCATGCGAAGATGTGTATTTTGGCGCGCGTTCAAGTTGGTGTAATATAATAATTAAAAGTACAAAATTGTTAATTTAACTACTTTAAAGTTGACGGATGCGAAATTCGAATAGCGCTGGCTCACCATGGAGCTTATGGCGTGGTGCCTGGGTACTTTTTTTTAAACGAAAACACCACGGCTCGCGAGCCAAATCCTTGGCAAGTTTCGTCCACACACAGACAGACACACAGACAGACAAAAAATGACGTTTATAGGTAAAACATTTTTTTATATATATTGCGGGCAATATAGCAGAGGGTCACTTGAACCCATTACAACATACACAGTAAAGCAAAACATCGATACTTACACACTTTATTAGGTAATTACACCATGAGCTAAAAAAAAAATCGATGGATATTACACTCCCAGTTGATGACATGCAAGCAGGCTCATTGATGAGAACCCTCAACAGCAAAGCTACGAACTAACCTGGTCGACGCATTTGACTTTGAATGAGAACATCAGGGTACCCGTAATTAGTATTTTGCGACGGATGCCCGTGCCTGGAATCCAGAGAGAGTAAGAATATTACTGGATCACTTGCATTGCTACAAGATGGCTGATAGATGGCAGCACAGCAAGGAAGTTGCTTATCTGTGCCGATATTTGATTTGGGCATACATTTTCTCCTTGTTCTCTGGTGTCCACCCAGACCCAAGGACGGTTGGGCCGAACATCACAAGTCAAGCGAAGATATTCCATGATCTCATTGATCAAATAATGCATCGATTACCAGTTCGATGACGTGACTAATCAGATAACTCGACGAATCAGATACGGGTAACATGGAAATAGTTTGGTTGGGGAAACACTTTTTGCTCGGTTGACACACGTGCTGCTGGACGGGAGGTGATTGGCGGTGCATGTTGACGTCACTGGTATAACTGTTAACCCCTTATCAGTGTATGCCTTATAACATACCAATGCAGACCTTATTGGTCACCCCGTGCCCTTATAAATCTCATTCTCCCATGGAGAAGCAAAATGCTCCTTCATGGAATAAATAAAAGGTGACCTTAGTAAATATAAATAATCAAATAGTTAATATTGAAAATTAATAAAAAATCAGTGTTGTTATAACCATTATATATTTATTTAAAGTTGCACATTTTGATCTGACGTCACATTTCTCCCCCCCCTCCGCCCCTCGTCACACATCGTCACAAATGTCGTACCCCCCTTCCTGCGCAAGGTGCGTGACGTCATTTATGTACGGCCCCATATGCGCATGAGCAGACACGGGTCCCATCAAACCTGGCCCTATGCGAGGAGAAGTGTGTTTAATTGAGTTTGGCTCACGGCTACTCTGGCTGGACTTAGGTTACACTCGCTGGCGTGGACCATTCCTTCTCAGTTGCAAATGTGCACAACAACAACAACAACCGCCATTCGCCACTAAGTGGCGGTGACGTCACCACGACGCTTGTGCCACACACATACACACAAGCACACAGACACACATGCAGATAGGTACGCATTTACACATTTGCATATATACTATGGTACTCCACTTGTCTCCCACATGCATTCGCTCATTATTGGCATTGGCCAAACATCCCAATGCATGACCCCACTGACAAAAGGTCTTGTGACTTCTGGCTAAAAAGGCACTAAAATTATTATTACAGCATATGCATGCGCACGTGCGCGTACACAGACAAACACATACACAGTGACAAAGAACAACAACCGCTCGCCAGTAAGTGGCGGTGACGTCCCCACCAGCATTTGTGCCTGGCTGGGTGCACTTTGAGGCCACGTGAAATGTCGAAGGCTTGCTGACCGTAGGTCGTGGGCAAGACCCAGGCGCCACGGTTAGCGAGATGTTAACTACTGCGCCCGGTATACAGGAGGTCGTTGGTTCGATCCTGATCCTGATCCTGACGCTGTCACCTGTATTTTTGAAGTTTGCATGTTCTCCCCGTGGTCGTGTGGATTTTTTTCTTTGATTCCTCTGGTTTTTCCCTCCGCCCCTAGGGACATGCGTTTAGCTTGTATACATTCAAAGCTGTACACTTAGAGGGTTTAGCGCTCTACGTTTCCACACGACAAGGCACCTCGTTGAGCTATCATTTGTGGCCAGGGCGCTTTGGAAAAAAGAGCTACATAGCTCAGTGGGGCTTACCTGGTTAAAACAAAAACAAAGAAATATAGTTCACTGACTGAAACGAATGGTAGATACACCACACGTGATCCCTACTGTGCCAACTTGCTTCGTTTTAGCCGCTCGGTGCTCTATTCCATTCTTGTTGGAGGGTGACCGCTTCCTATTGCCCAGTAGCATCCTTCATGAGCCTCCTCCATAGAGGCCGATCTTGATACCGCTGGTACTAGTCGTCGGCAAGTCCACACAGCTCCACACCCCCCTGTACAACATCAGCTCGTCTATTGTATAGCCTGTGCAGTGTATATTTAGCCCCCTCTATATGGCCAAACAGAAGCTGCTTGGGCATACGATGGATGGACATGTGGTCTATAAAACCTTGGCAACGCAACCTCGCCTGACTGAGGAGCCTCACCAATGGGATGGTGTCCAGATCTCTCCATCGGGTCTGGTTAAACCCAGGATGAATAATAGGCAGACCAGCCTGGATATTTCAAACAGGCACATAAGTTCCTTCAGTGGCGTCCAGGTTTCGCCGGCATAGAAAAGAAAGGGCATGACTGTGTCCGCGAAGACCTGGAGCTTCGTATGGAGCGACAGACCAGGTAGCTTCCACATAGCATTACACAGCTGATGAAAAGATAGTGCCGCTCGATTTATTCGGAGAGAGACCTCTGCTGTCAACCCGGAACGAGCCATTAGCTCACTGCTCAGGTATGATAACTCCTCCACTCTCTCCACATCTGCCCTGTCACTCATGGGGAGTTGGGCTGGTGGAGTGTTTTTAATGGCACAAAATACCCAGGCAGATGCTTTTTTGTGAGGCTGATGGTAATGCCCCACCTCTTAGTTGCACATTTCATGTTCAGAAACAGGGTCTCCAACTTCTCAGAGTGAGCAGAATTTACCATATCATCAGCAAACATAAAACTGTTGATCAATAGGAAGCCATCACTTGATCGCACCCGGGCATTGATTAGCCTCTCATTGTATCTGTACCAGATGGAAACTCCTCCGGTACAGTCATGGAGGGCTTCTCGAAGTACATGTAAAAAAATATGGTAAACAATGTAAGAGCCAGAGGACATCCCTGTCACGACCATCTCTGAAATACAAAAGACAAAGATCCCCCGTAGAGCCTTAACACTTTTTTGGGGCAAGTGCTATTAACGAGCACTTATAAAGGCCACCATGGCACACGAGGGGTAGTTGACCAACACCACGCTCGGCCGCCTTTGTCTCCCTAGTGGCAATGTTACACACTGCACCAGATACTTAGTTTGAGGCCTAGTCGACCTAGGGGAGGCCCAGGAGCAGTTCAGATCATCGTCACTGGTGTTGGCCGTGAGCGGGAATCGAACTCGGGTATCCGGGTTCGTAGCGCAGCAAGCTAATCGCTGCACTACCGCTCCCCACATACATACAATATACAGACACACGCACATGAGCACACATACAAAGACACGCATGCAAATAGCACACACACACACAACGATGAATGCTAATTAACCACTAAATGGTGGTGACACAGCCATAGCGATTGTGCCAGATTATGTGGACTTGGATGCTGAATAGAGTGAAGGCCTGCAGACAGGACGTCTCGGGACAGACACGTGTTACGGGAATTTCATTTTCCATACAGCAAGCACCTATTAGGGCCAGCTTGTCAGACTAGAAGGCTGTCTAATCAGCACCACACATACCCCAAGCCACTTTCATCTCCCAAGTGCTGATGTTCACGCATTTAACAATATCCATTCACACAATTGTGTAGGAATAATAAACTCTCGCACGTTTATAAATGCGAACAGATACATAGGCAAACACAATGAACTCACGAACAAAAGATATTCCATCACTTTGCATTTTCCAATTACATTTAAAACAACCCCACCCTCTTATTTCCCTAAAGACCGAGCAATGTGCCGTACATCTGAACTGTTATTTCAAAGCACACATCCGCTGGTTTGCTAACAGCTGGCAATAATGTGTAGAATGGAAACGAACAACACGTTGCGGTATTCCTCTGTGTGTGTGTATGTATGTTTGCGAATGTGCACCTTCACTTCTGGCGGTTTCATGTCCAAGAGTGAAAAAGTGTTGTAAGAATAAAACAATGGACGAACCCTCGAGACAATACAATAAGCATACGTGGAGTGGCGCGATTTGGAATGAAAAAAAAAACCCGCCGAAGATATACGAACATAACTCTTAGGATTGTTTTTTTCGGGTCAGCTTCACGACGCGAGGAATGCGAATAACCCCGGGTATATCAATTTCCAACACCGGGTTATGTCTAACACAAGCCGTCTGTTTTTAAACGCACGCACGCACACGCGCGCGTTTCATACTTGACACCACGCACCCACTCTCACGGCCACAAGACGGAAAGATCCACCACGTCGCCTGCAATATGTGGGGGCAAGTGCTGTTGTTAGTGAGCACCTATTAAGGTCGGCACGGTGCACGAGTAGGGGGTTTGACCAGCTCCGTGCTTGGCTGCCTCTTTCTGTGCTCATGTTGACACAGCACAGCAAGTAATCGTTAAAAGGCTGAGTCGACCTAGGAGAGGATAATTGGCACTGGTATTAGCCATGGCCAGGAACTGAACTGATGTCACCAGGTTAGTAGTGCACTGCACAAACCACTATTGCTGGTGCGCTCTCATACATACACACATATACATAGACACGTATACATATCCACACATATACACAAAAGACAATCCAAAGATCCCCCGTATAGCCTTAACAGACTTTTGGGGCAATTATTGTTCACGAGTAGCGCCTATGAAGGCCAGGACTGCACAGAAGGGAGTGGGTGGTCAACACCATGCCCGGCCGCCTTTGTCTCCCCAGTGGCGATGTTTACACACACCACATATCAGGTACTCGTTTGAGGCTGAGTCTACCTAGGGGAGGCCCAGGACCGGTTCAGACGATTGTCACCGGTGTTGGCCGTGAGCGGGCATCAAACTCGGGTCGCCGGGTTCGTAGCGCAATGCGCTAACCACTACACTACCGCTCCGCCCAGGCTGAACACGCATACACAGGCTTTGGAACACACCTGTAATCCATCAAGTGGGAGGTGAGGGTTTATGGATCACGCATATTCGTGAAATTCACAACTAATCAGATGTGTAAATTAACTAGGAGATGGCAGTCGAGCAAATTGATTCTTGGACCTGTCTGTACATACATTTCAGTGTAATCCCACTGAATGTTTTCTCTGAGTAAACATGTGAAACACTCACTCAATGGAATTTGCCAAACATCTCAATGCAGGACCCTCGTGAAAAAAGTCTTGAGAGTCATTTAGGCTTTTCTGAATGAATGCGCAAGGCATTTGTGCACATGTATGTACTCTCACACATCCCGCACATAGACACACACACCTGAAAATCCCGACGGACTGTTCAAGAAACTACTGTTCGAAAGTTGCCTATCACGGATGGATGAGCGAACGCAGGTGTGGTGTGGCCTGCTCCCACCCCGGGGTCACCCTTGTCTTCTCCAGTTATGATGGTGACCAAATTGCACCGGCTACCAAAATTACGTTCAATCAACCTAGGTAGGCTAGCTTCATATTGCAATTACCACCGTTGTTTTTCACCACGGCCAGGAATACAATCCAGGTCACTGGGATTTGTTGCCACTGCTCCCCCACTAGAACACACACTCGCGACACACATGTACACGCACGTGCAATAAATTAGAGGCAAGCTAGTGCCTCTGACAGGCTGCAAGAATATAAACCGCCTGGCATTCCCGATTGCAATGTCCTAATTAGAACTTCGAGTGCCACGCAGCTTTTGACATGCTGACACGTCGCTATGCGGGCTACATGACATCAGCATGGCTGACAGATGAGAAGTTTCACGCGGCAACCTGTCTGATTCATAATGAGGGATGGGGAAAAAAGGCTCCAAGTTTACTTGCGATTGTTAAAGAATCTACCGAAGGCGTTCACACTGCGAACGTGTGTTTGTTTCAGCCACTGTGTATGTTTATAATCGACCCGGGCATTTGTTTTCCTCTTCAGATGTAGGCACAGCCTATTAATTGGGGATCATTTGTCACGACAAATGCAAATTTACAGTCTTTGAATTGTTTTATTTTTGTGTTTTACTGACAGCTGACCTGGAGGACAAAACACGTGTTATTTTGATGGCTCTATCGCAGGCTGCTGTTAAAGCCATTGCACACGTACTCAGATAAGTTTGAAGTGGCACGGTCAAATACAAAGTGGCCCCCATGCTCGCATGAGCACTTGGACAGCACTCAGCTCCATTGGCGGCCCTCAACCAGCTGTGGACATTCCACATTCTTGTGCTTCCACATGCAAGCGTGCTCAGAAAGCAATTATCCAAACATGTAAAGTTGGAACAAACCGTCCTGTAAAATAAATAATCTTGCAACCCAGTGAGGCTGTTATATTCCTCCGTCACAAGTTGTCTCTGAAAGGCACTAACATAAAACAGAATGAAGATCGGTAAGAAAATTAGAGAATCTTTCCAAACAGTGCCTGTCTGTGCGTCATAACGCAAAGTCAGCCAGTGTTACCTTTCAGTGTAAGGGCCTCAAGAATTTGGGTTGTTGCCAAAAGAAAACGTACCCAGCTATGAGAGTGTTTAGACAGCTATAGTGATGTCTCAAATGTACCCCAAATGCCACGATGGTAATCCTTTCCACACCTGGAACACACCCTCAATATCAACTGACACGATTACTATAGCGCAATGACGCTTTAATTCGTCAAAAAAGACGTATGCATGATAACTGCAGACACCAAACATTCCTCGCATGTTGTGTATCGTGACTCGTTTTTTTTTCGGTCTGCTCACGATGATTGATGATTCATATTTTATTAGTCAAAAGGGTAAAATTATTCGCGTGTTTGTAGTGAGCGTTGGGCAGCGCCCATCTACGTTAAGCCTGTGGAGGAAATTCCACTATCCCACGGTGGCCGCTAGCGAAATGCTACAACAGGTTGCCGTGACCCTGGTTTCACAAGCCCCTAGCTCAGCGGGCTCTGGCTGACAGAGCCCGGCAAGGGCCACTAGTCTGGGGATCATGGACGAAGGCAAGCGGCATAAATAAACCAGCGTAGGAAAATGTGGCAGACCCAGGGTCCAAGGGGGGTGGGGCAGAGGGGAGGGCAGTGTGAATGTATGCATGTTGAACTCCAAATATACAGGGGTCAGGGTCCGGATCGAACCCACAACTTCCTGTATACCAGGCGGGGTAGTTAACATGTATCCAACGTGGCGTCCTTATATTGGGGGCCCAGCACATACCCCGCCCCACCCCACAATGCAACGTATTTGTGTATGTATGTTGAACTGCTTTCACACCGTGCGTAGCCGACCGCGCTGATCAGAGGTGCGAGGGGAGGACAACGAACTAAACACAAAAAAGCAGTTCTAAAGAAATTAGTTTTTAACCTAGGTTTAAAAGTGCAAAGCTCCATTGGCTTCCTAATATCGGAGGGAAAAGCGTTCCAGACGGCCGCAGAAGCACATGTGAAAGCGCGCGATGCAGTAAACAGTCATTGTTCGAGGGCAAGTCAAAGGCCGCTTGCGCAGATAACCAGAATTTGCGTGATGGTTTACGCTCATTGATGCTGCATGGTGGTTCATTTGTGGCAAGCACTTTGTGTGTGCAATGAATGCGACCTTGCAATGCATCCGTTCGTTTGGGGGGGGGGGGGGGCACCACAGCAGTGATTCACCGCTCAGAAGAGTGAACTTGGGTGGGGGGGGGGGGGCAATTGGACATTGTTGGGTAGCGCAGGGCCCAGTCCAGCACCCCACCCAGTGTCAGATGAGATGTTTATGATGAGGGATGACATCCTGTTAAAAACATGGGCGAGAAATGCGAATGGGTAAAGAACCTCTCTCGTCCTTTCCCAATGTAGACGATACGATGCAAAAAAAGGAGAAAACAAAATGCCTGAATGCGATGGGACCTTTGGGATATTGGCAGGTACTACGTTTATTTCCCCCCCCCCTCCAACGAAGAAGCCGTGGAAATCTGGAGTGTGTCTTCCGCTAACCGTGTGGTTGCGAGTGACAGATTTTAATGGTAAACTTGTATACAGGGAGACCTGCAGCTCCTGATGAGAGGAAGAAGGAGACAAACATCACGCTGACGACAGCGGCGTGGAATGAGAAGGAACACAAATGTCTCAGAAGAAATAAAATATCTGCCGATTAAGTGAGACCAAATGGACAGGCATCAGTGAGTTCGTGTCCAATGGTTTGAGATGTTTACGTGCAAGAGGGAACACAAAATAAGTGAGCGAATCAATATCAGGATGGTGGCAGACAGACAGGGTGATCCTAATCACCCTCGGTGGAATTCTTCAGACATTTAGATCAAGCTATAATGAGACAGCACTAAGGGCAGGAGGGGGGGGGTACTCATTTACAGAGACGATGCAGTGATAATGGCAGACGTGAATGTGAAGTTCGAAATGAAGGAAGAGAGAATCACACCCTCGTATTCGAGAGATTCGGTGATATAAACGAAATAGGGGATCAGTTAATCGCGTTTTGTAAGGTATATGAGCCAACAGTGACGAACACCTGGCCTAGATAACCCCAAAGAGTGTGGATATCACCAATAGATGATGGAGGCTTGTGACGAAAGCAACATCTAGATGAAACGCAGACACGCATGTACGGGCAAATGCGAACGAGAGGTGCGGATGAGAATTGGCATGGTCAGGATTCCTGTTGAATAGGTCAGAGGGGGTCGTAACAAGTTACGCACTGAGCAGGAGGTAGCGGGTGAAGATATCGAAAGCTTATGGAAGGGTGATGTGAAGAGGCGACACGCGTCTGATATGTGGTATTGGAGTACAATGAAAAGAGTGCTCTCGTAAGCGCAAAGATGTGCTGAGTGCAGGACATGCTGAGGAAGTCTGAAAAGAAGCAGGGTGGCATCGTTACATTTCGAGCTGTCGCTCACTCTCTCTCTGTCTCTCTCTCCTGGGTGGCAGCTGGAGATGTGACGCAGATGAATCCTTCAAGATAAAATGAAAGGGAATAGGGGAAACGGAAGGACACCGACGGGAGAAGTCGGTGGGGGGGGGGGGGAAGGGGCAGGGGGGGCAGGGGAGACTCTACGTGAGAGACGCTCAAGATCGCTCAAGATGGGTGGCATCCGTCGTGTACGTCGACCCTCATTTGTGAGGGTTACACAAGATAGAGAGGCTCCAAAAAACAATTAAGAGGGCAGGCACATTTGGATTCCTGCAGAGAAGTGCTCATTCTATTGGTTTTAAGAGAAGATCAGGCCCGAAGTCATGGACTTCTTAATTGTGAGTCGAGCGTTCGGCCGCAATGGCCAGTGGCATTTTCACTCGCTGACAAGTAACACTCGCTATGTTGGCCGACCGATCTTCTGGACGAGCATTGTGATGTGGCTCGGTGGCTCAGAGGTCAGAGCACTGCGCATATCCTGGGTTTAAAGTTGAGTTCATTCTCCCCGGGCTTAAACTGGATTGTCAGGTGGAGCGAGATTAATATTGTTAGCCCAGTCACGAATAACCACGCAAAATCTATCAGCGCGATGAAACATATCTCTCTCTGTAACCGGGTAGGTTCGAGCGTTTGTCTCCGTTGGGTGGAAAAGAGGTCACTTGAAGAGATTTCAAAAGCAGCTCTGTGATCTCTGCTTCCACGGACCATTCTCAAACGCTCCTGCGAGGGTTTCGAATGGTTTCATCATCTCACGATTTGATAGCGCAATTTATATAACTATATTTAAATATATGCATCTATATATGATCAGGCGTGCACAAAAAGTACAAAATGGCAATATATTGCGTTGTCACTGTACACGTTCGTTGCTTCTTGATTATGTTGAGGTTAATTTGTAAAAAAAAAACCCACTCCAACTCACGGCCAGCACCACCCAATGTCCATTTTCCCACCCCCCCCCCACCCAAATTCACCCTCCTTAGCAGTTCATCACTGTGATGGTGCCCCCCTCCCTACACAACAGCTCTACTGCCCCCCCCTCCCCTCTCCCATCCAAGAAGAAGAACTGGAGCCGTTTGAGCAAGGGGCTTGTGACGGCAGGAGTCACCGCAACCTGTCGCAGCATTTTAGCCACCGGCCACCGTGGGGGTTGTGGAATTCCCTCTGCCGGCCTAACGTCGAGTGCCAACGTCCCAAAGGTGCCATCGCATGCAGGTGTGTTGTTGTCTCTTCCTTGCCTCGCGTCTTCTAAATTAGGATAAAGGAGAGGAAAGGTGGCTTTCTGTTGCCATCTCTTATCGCAGACATATCATCTGACCAATGTTGGATTTGCTGATGACAGTCATTTCGATTTGGTTAATTCTTCATGTAAATATCAGTTGGGCTATTCCAGTTGGATTGTATCATTACTCAACGCTTTTGATTGTTAATTAATTCACACAATACTTCAATTTCTCAGTGATTGAGATGGCAATTTCTATTCAGTCAGATGCATTTCCAAAGTCTGACAATGCGATGTATAATGGTATTTCACATTAATTAGTCTTTTTGCCTGAATCTGAGCGGCAGTACATGAGCAAAGACGCATGGATAGAGTCGCATGCTTGGCATTATTACACAGAGGGACAGAATGGGGGAACGTGGATCGGAGAGCACATGCAAAATTGAAGAGATGTCGCATTGACTGAAGAAATGTAAGTGGACTTCGTCGGGCGAGGTCATTAGAAGGGGGCGGTCGGTAGTTGAGACCCAACAGCGGCGGTGATAACATTGGGACACTTCCAAGAGGACGTCCAGCGTGGAGATAGAATGATGAAATCAGCTTGGGGGGCGTCACGATGGCGAGACGTTAACTACCTCTCCTGGCATGCAGGAGGCCGTAGTTTCGACCATGACACTGACGCCTGCTGTATATTTGGAGTTTGCGTGTTTTTCTCCCCGTGGTCGGCTGGATTCTTCTCCGGGTCCTTCGGTTTTTCCCTCCAAATTAAGAAACATGTATCGAAAGTATTCGGCTGCAATTGATTTCCACGTGATAAGCCACTTCGTTGAGCTATAATGTGTGGCCAGGTCGCTTCTGAAAGAGAGCCTTATAGCTCAGTGGGCATTACCTGGTAAAATGAAATAAACCGTATATAGTTTATGCTGCAGGAGCTAGATGGATTGATACATCGTGATATCATGAGAGATGGCGATGGATTGGGAATGCCTTCATCCAGCAGTGGATAGATATTGGCTGCTGATGATAAATATATTATATGTCAGTCAATTATTACCATACAGAAATTTGGTCATAACTCCTCTCCCAGTTTTTGGGCCAACAATTACTCTATTTGTTAATAGGCATTTGCGTTATCCGAAAAACTGCAGGTAGTTATATACATTTGGCTATGTTTCAGGCACACAATGGCTTACTCTTGTGTATGTAATGGATTCTTAAAAGGTTAGAGAGTCAATTAAATGAATGACGCAGAAATATTTCAATGCAAATTTGTACGCATTTCCAATTACAAAAATAATCGTGTCATGTATGTTGCGTGTATATTGAACTTCTTTCGCACTGTACGTAGCCAATCGGAGGTGTGGGTTATAAAGATTACAAGCATTTCTATTGGGAAGCCAAAGAAACGCATTTTTTCATCGTTTGGCAGCCAGCAAATAATCTCGCTGAATTATTTTGTTTTTATAGACACATTAGCAGATCGATAACTACCATCTTTTATTCATTCATTAAAACTGTTTTCCTTTGTTTGTGTCCAAGCAAATCTGGAGTGTCCGGAGAAGACCCCCACATTGAAGGAGATGATGCTCATCGTGCTGATGAATTGGATATCGATGATGCTCAATATCAAATAAACATATGGATAGGTCAGAAGACCATTTCCTCTACTGCCATCTTCTGGCCATTTCCCAGATTTGCAAGTTGGGACGAACGTTGATAACACTGCGTAACAATTTTTGTTGTTGTTCCTGGGTAGTAAGTCTTATTTCCTAATTGCTTATCCCTCCAAAGTACAGAAAATGGCTATTATTCCCCACACACTTTGCATTTGTGACCAGGGCAGTGATTGATCTATTTTCCAGAGCATTCCAGATAGATTCCGAGCTGAGCAAACTTAGAGTAACTCCTAGAACATTCCATAACTTTCCAGTAATATAAATAGGAGTATAAATACAGGGGCCTTAAGCCCACCAGTTCAGTTTAGTTCCAGCTGCCTAAGTAGATACATATCTACCATTTTTCTGAGATGGCATCAAGAGGCTGAGAATCCATCGTGTTTTTTTTTGTTTGTTGTGGTTGCACCCGATTCAAGAGCCGAATGGCTCACAGGGCTATACCAAAATAAATAAACTGAAAACTGAAAAAAACTGCAAGCAACCGGCAGACGCATTTTGCTATGTCTGCGACCAATTTATCAACACAAGAGCGAAAAAGTGCTCTGTGGACTCATCTGCTAAGATGTGTGAGGCCCACAAGGCATACTCCGACAAACCCTGGGCACCTCATTTCACCTGCGAGCAATGCCAAAAAATTCTGGACGGTAAGACGGACAATTACTGCTCGGAATTTTATGTTATAAAATGTGTTGCAAATTTTAAAATTGTAAACGTTTTCAATCGTAAAATGTTTTACAATTTTCAATGCTATTGAAAAAGTAAATATATCAAAAATGAAGAATATTGCGAGATTCTTTTACACACTAGTCATGGGTGAAGCTAAATGTATTTTTGTAGGATAGTACAGAGGGAAAAAGAGAGCCATGAAGTTCGCTATCCCAAGAATTTTGCGGGAACCCACTGACCACTCAAGCAACTGCTACTTCTGCATGGTGGACCCTTCCAAACGTCGGACTGGCAAGAATGCACCTGCTATCATGTATCCAGACCTTCCTCCATCCATCGCCCCGGTGCCACACTGCCATGAGCTCCCCGTTCCCGCTCCTCCGGAGAGAGAGCAGCCATCTTTAGAAGAGAGCAACAAGTCAGAGAGCGAGGAAGACGTTGTCGATCCAGATGACAATTTCAGAAGTGGGGCTGAGGAGAGAAACCCATACCACCCCAAACAAAAAGACCTCAACGACTTGATCAGAAATATTGGTCTCACCAAGTCCAATGCCGAGCTTTTGACGTCGAGGTTCAAGCAGTGGAACTTGTTTGATGAAAGTGTGCAAGTCGTAGATCAGAGGAGGCGTCACCAACCTTTTTGCAGCTTCTTCACCCGTCAAGATGGGCTCTGCTTCTGCCACAATGTGACCAGTCTGTTCGAGGCAATCGGAATCACCTGTAACCAGAATGAGTGGCGCCTGTTCATTGACAGCTCATCCAGGAGCCTCAAAGCCGTGCTGCTCCATAATGGTAACAAGTACCCGTCTCTTCCCCTGGCTCACTCGGTGCACCTCAAAGAGGATTACAACAGCATCAAGACCTTGCTGGACGCCTTGAAGTATGATGAGTACGGTTGGGAGGTCATCGGAGACTTCAAAATGGTGGAATTCCTGATGAGTCTCCAAGGCGGTTTTACCAAGTTTCCCTGCTATCTTTGCCTTTGAGACAGCAGGGACACCAAGGCGCACTACCACAGGCGGGACTGGCCACAGCGGACCGAGTTCTCTGTGGGATGGAACAGCGTCAAGTGGGAGTCACTGGTGGACCCCCGGAAGGTGCTGATGCCACCACTGCACATCAAATTGGGCCATATGAAACAATTTGTCAGAAACAACTTGTCAGAGCTGTAGATGAGGAGTCGGCAGCCTTCAAGTACCTTCAAGACTTCTTCCCTAAGCTGTCTGAGGCAAAAGTCAAAGCCAGTGTCTTCGTCGGACCACAGATAAAGATCCTGGAATGCAATGAAATCCCCAAGAAGCTCACTAGTAAGGAGAAAGTGGCTTGGGACAACTTTGTCGCAGTGGTTCGTGGCTTCCTGGGCAATCACAAGGTCGAAAACTACGTGGAGCTGGTTGAGACTGTTGAAGAACTACGGTACAATGGGCTGTAGGATGTCCCTCAAAGTCCATATCCTTGATGCTCATCTTGATAAATTCAAGGAGAACATGGGAGCGTACTCGGAGCAAGGCGAGTGCTTCCACCAGGATATACTGGACTTTGAACGTCGCTACCAAGGACAGTATAACGAGAACATGATGGGAGACTACATTTGGGGGCTAATTCGTGGAAGTGATTTACAGTATATAAATCTCAAACTACTCACTTCTAAATCTTTTGTCGTAAATTTTGTATTACTTCAGTAAGAATACATTAATTTAGATTCATGTTGTTTTTTTCTGACTTTATGTGAACGAAAAGACACAAATTCGCCCCTTTTCTCATTTAAAATAGGTACATTACTAAATATCACTGTCCTGGTCACAAAAGCAAAGTTTGTGGGGAATAATCGCCATTTTCTGTACTTGAGGCATAAGCAATAACGAAATAACACTTACTACCCAGGAACAAAAATTGTGTTACATCGTGCAATCACAAGAGGGGTGATGTAGTCGCCACCCTTCTAGGCATAAGTAAACTAAGCAAAACCTCGTGCACCACGAAACGCGAGGGACTCCAGATTCATGAGAAGATGGAGATTGTCAAATTAACTGGAGTCAAGATCCTTATAAGCATAAATCACGAATGAGAAGAAAATGCCAATGATTCTCTCTCAAGTCTATCGTGTCTGGAATGATCTTCTCTCATCTCACTACATCGCTATCTTTGTCTATATTACACGACATTTTTAATACTTTTTAGGCACAAGCAATTACGAAATAACACTAACAACCCAGGACCAAAAATTGTGTTACATAGTGTAATAGTACACATTATTCTCCAACTCTATTACGATGCTGATGATGATGTCTGCCTGAGCCACCATAGCAATGGATTACAGCTGCACATCACCAGCGAATGTAGCAATTGTTCAAAAGCAACATTTTAAAATTACGTTGATTGCAAACAAAATATTTGTTTCTGTTAACTTCCATTAGCCATGAGTCCATGACCATCCCAGTCACTCACTCGAAACACTCTCTCCACTGCTCGCCTCCTTCAATAAGCACCACCACCCTTCCCTAGGCCACAAAACCTGTGCCATGAAGTATTACCTCATGCACTATGAATACCCACTGTAAATAAGTTGTCATGGCCCCTCCAATGCAGGCTTGTGTTACCACATTCCGTGCGGAGAATTAGTTGAAACAGGAGCACAATATGTGGGCAACGCTTTGTGAGTGAAGTCATAAACCACGCACGTACGCTGGCTTCGGTCTAGAAATCCGCCGGCACCCCCCTTCACAGCATTCTGACTTCAGAAATCCGCGGCCGTCCTTCCTGCCACCGGCCTCGTCTTGCAAGAGGGGACCACGCTGCTCACGAACGGTGGAGGTGGCTTCATTGTGGCCATGGGAAATTGGTTATGCTCTGCCAAATATGATGAGGCTGGGAGCATCCCAATGGGATCTCCTGCGCTTATAGGTATCGTCATGTGGACTGACTGGTCCCTGTCGTGAGCATGTGGAATGTAGCACATCAGACCTGTAGATACCGAGGGTGATGGCAGCACCACCTCTGCGTATTAGCGTAGGCAGCCACTTTGAATGGCTTTGACAGCGCCATTTAGATCCTCTATTTGGCTCAGCAACATCAGCAAACTCCGTGCAGCCCCCTGCTTGAGCTTTGAACATTGTAAATGCTAATTGCTAAGCTCTCGTAGATTCATCGTGACAATGTTTTGTTGGACATAATGCAAAGTCTTAGCGTTGGTATTATTTCTCACAGTGATCTGTCTTGACGTGATGATGCCAAATCAAGTCACTATCTCCACACTCAAATGAGCATTGAGCATTGCTCATCCACAATTTGTTGCCCTAAACCAGTTTAAAACAAGTCCTCAATCCCTTGCTAGTGACCAGCTGCTCCCTAGGGGCTATCACTGTTGACTTTCCACGGGGTGGTATTAATTTTATCTACCCCTGAAGAGTTATGGGCTGAGACGACCCCAGAGTAAATAGCTGTTGGACGATAATCTCGTGCAACATTTTCTGTTTTGTTGTAAATGAACGACTATTATATGCATAAGATGTTTGTCAATTTTTTCATATATATTCCATTACATTAAACGGTTGCTGCTATAAAGTGTGTAAAAACTTACCCCAGTAATCTAACAATCGTTACAATTCATGATGGAAAGCATTAGATATCCGTAGCAGCCTTACCTTCCACTGATTTCTAATGCCCTCTGGCACAGTTAAAGGTATGTTGTAACCAGTGAACCATGTAAAGCATTGTATCGTTATCAACAACATTAGTAGCTGTAAGATTACTGTGGCAAACAAAAATGCAAGGGCCTATGTTTTATGCGATGCATTAGCCAAGCTCCTACTTTAATTAATTATCTAAAAAGTGTAACTATTACTCTCAGTACATTACATTTGTTTAGGTCGAAGTGCGAACGAATTGATATACAAGTAATCTTGTTGCTGACCATACAGGGAAAAAAGAGGTTTTTTTTTTTCTAGACGTCATGCCACTGGTTTGACAGAGAAAAGGCCTCACAATTGGACTGTCAAATCCTGATTGAGGGGTGACTTAGCTCGCCATGATCTTCAAGCCTCTAGGGTCCATAAAGTGAGCACCGCTTTGTGGCACGTCAACATTGGTCAACCAAGACCTCTATAAAGTACCTCGCCGTCGACTCAAGTCCCGATTCCCCATCTGGGATCGCGCTCCTGCCATCATCCGAGATCCTGAAGAAGACTGGCGAACAGAGTGGAACAGCGCGGACATCCAGGACAAACACCTCATTGGAGACCCAAACATCATTGCACACCTCCTGGCCTCGATATTCATAATCGAAGACACAAGTGCGACCATCACCCGCATGAGAAACATCAACAGGCCGATGTGCACGTCTCATTCATGAATGGAAAATGCGTGAAGGCCATACAAACCAAGCTATGGACCGTATAGTAAACCACGGCAGTCTGCACTCCTTCAGTGGGGCAATACCAAAACTACACAAACACTCTCTCCTGAAGCACTCGAGTGGCTATTCGACAGAGGCATTTAGCTCCTGAACATATTTCAACATGCAAGAATAGAACTGTGAGAAGAGACTCATGCCCCCCCCCCCCCCGTCATAGGAATGCGGAATTTCCACCACTGACTCAGGACAACCAGTAAATATGAGCGCCACAGAACACTCGTTTGAACGAGGACACACGTTGGCATTTTGACTCTTTAATTGCGCATTTGGCTTAAGCCATGACCTATGTCACACAATGACCTTTGTCACCTATCACAGCCATCAATGTGAGCTGGTGGTTGTGAAAATCCAGACTGTCAGCTCAGGGAGAGAACTGGCTCAGTGCTGAGCATGCTGACTGCTGAGTTATTCAGCCATCTAATTTGCCCGAAACAAAACCGATAATTCGAGTCACGCGCTTGGTCTTACTTTCTGCGTGTCACTTGGCTAAATTAGCATGCACATGTCTTCATTTTCCTGGCTACGAAGTGGAAACAATGACACAAGGCCTGCTCACATGATGAAGATAATGTCATCAGGGCACAACTTTGCCCTGAGCCAGATAACCGAGTGAAGTGAGTTTATTTTTAAAGAGGGTAAGGGCTGCTGTACGAATAACCTATATGCAGCATAGCAATTCATTATTGAAGCCATCTATGTACAGCTTTGATTGTTCTCCCCATCAATGTGTAGATTTTCTCGGGGTGTGCTGGTTTCCGCTGATATGCCAAACACACACTGGACACCTTGGTCAACGAGATGCTACATCTCAAGGGGTTAGCCAGGTCAAATATTTTATATAAAAAATAACAATATCAAAGCATCCCACTGTAGATTTATTCTGAAGAAAATTCGAGAGACCCAATGATGCTTTTCCTGGGGAAATAAGCACACACATCATGACTTAAAGCTTTCGTGACTGCAGGAATTCATACGTTTTGGGTCATTCGGTAAAGTCACGTAGATAGAATAAAATAATAAAATAATAAAAAATCACGACGTTTCGATCGCAACACAAACACATATATGTCTTCCAGCCTGCTGTATTTTCTCACCTGAAGACGATTGCTTGTATTGAAACGTCGTGATTTTATTATTATTTTATTTTTCCATCTACATCATTTTACCGAAAGACCCAAAGAGTAAGCACACATCATGTATTAGTATTCAGCATCATCATGTTTTTTTTCTAGTCAAGCTACTGACATTTATTTTAGAGAGAGAATTTAAACTCCAGAATAATAAGCTGCTTGAAACAGCTTCCCAAAGCAATGATTAAACCTGTAAAACAGTCTCGGCTGGCCTTTCCCCCGATGTCCCATTCAATGAATGCATCTTATAAGCCCTATAGTGATACCTCAAGAAGCACATTCCAGAATGGGAAAAGTCAACTGTCATGGAAAATAAGTAAAGTATAATGCAGGAGTTAATGAAGAAAATTGTACGTCTCCAAAAATTGACTTTAAAATTCATTAAGGGGGTTCACGTAAGATTTTGTTTTTAAAAAAACATCCAAAGCTGTGATAAATACATACAAACAAGTTTAATTTGATTGTAAATTATACAAAAGGCTCAACTTTTCACGACGTTACTTTTCGGCATGCTGCGAGGCTAGCTTGGAGTCGGGATTATCGGCAAAACTTTATTTTATTTTACCAGGCAAGGCCCCGCTGAGCTGTACAGATCTTTTGCAGGAGCGACCTGGCCACACATGATAGCTCGACGAAGAGGCTTCTCATGGACACATTTTGAGCAGCCGAATGCACTCACAGCATGTTTCTAAATATGGAGGGAAAACCCGGAGGCCCCCAAATAAAAAGCTACGCGACCACGGAGAGAGTAGACACGCAAACTCCAAATATACAGCAGCAGGCGTCAAGGTCCTGATCGAACCCCCGACCTCCTGCATACAAGGCTAGGGAGTTAAGATCTCCTAGCCACCACGGCACCCCAATAGAGTCAATGTATGCCTATAACCATACTAATCCTCTGTTTAACGCACCCTACATTCAGGTTTTTTTAGATATATGTATAAATGTATATTTGCATGGACACAGTATCGTATGAACAACATAAGGGCGAGGTGGATCGTGGTGTGCCAAAGTAATTGCCAGAACAGAGTTCCGGACTGTTCCTGCTGAAATTAAGTGCTGATTTATATCTCCCGAGTTCTGCAAATAAGGTGAATGTCCCTTCGTCAGCAGAGCATCACATCACGTCAGGGAACAGCCGTAGAATGTGACACCACAGAATTACTCGTGGAGTCACTTCAATAGGCGCCTCTCACCCAAAGCTAGACAGTAATCCTTTATGCTCGGTCAAGTTCGCACACACACGCCAATCATCAAAATGTAAGAAAAAAAAGACAAAGCCCAGCAATTGCTCACTCACGCCACTGCTGGCAAGAAAGGCCTTCACTCGAGGGAGCTATGTAGGGCCCATCTCGTGAGTAGTTTGGCCCGCTCTTCCACTGTGGCCAGACGTCTTTGCCCCACTAGTAAAACAATATATGGGGTGGTTTGTTCGTGGCATTTGTCCACTGAGTCACTCGGCCAACTCATATAGCGAATAAAAAAACAAATAGGTTGTGTACTTTTCTCGTGACGTGCCAAAAACATTCAATCAAAGGTTACAGACCACAGACGTAATAAGATGTCATGCGTGCTCCATCAAACACCTGAAAATGCAGACGGGATGCCAAGTTTAAGAATGCTCTTCCTTGCTATACACGCCCGTTAATTGTTAAGCATTAAATGTCACGTTTAGAATGCGTAGCAGGCGAGGAATATGAAACTTGCCTTCGAAAAGTTTGCTCTACTAAAGGTAGAGTACAATCAGAATCTTTTATTAGAACAACATGCATCACTGGCCGGTGTGATTTCAGTCTTTACCGAGTGTTGGTTGGCACGATGTTTCACACCACGTGCTGCGAGCTTCCTCAGAACCTGAATTCAGCAGTTCGCTTTCTTTCTAGATTATACATCGGGAAAACGCGAGCTGCCTGATCCAGTTCCTGAAGAAACTCCCAGCCCGTGGAGCGAAACGTCGGACATCGTGCCGAACAAGACGCGGTACAATCCGAAAACACATCAGAGACCCATACAGCACAACCGTGAAAGCCTAAGCAGTTGCAAAATGCACTTTAAAGTCTTGCAAGTTAAAGTTGTAGTCATTGCTGTGTAGTAAATTTGATTCCGTCAATAATAGACTGGTTCCCAAAATAGGAACGTGGAATTTTCACCATTGATTCAGGGCCAACTAATGGAGGTGACGTCCGCCACACAATCATTAGCCGGAAAGAGAGGAAGACCGAACAGAGAATCAATGGCTTGACGACCACATCCGATTGGTGCCGGCAAGATCTGCGCACTACTTGAGCATGTTGGCACATGATAGAGGAAAGTGGCAACAAATGACAAAATGTGCAGTGAACACCTACGGGGAATCTGCCCATGGATGATGATGATGATGTACACTTTGACTTTTGCCGTAATACGGTATATGGTATCAAATAATGGCCATTATATTTGTTGTAGCCCATTGAAATAGCAATGCTCGCTAATATTATCTTAATGTTTAGTAAATATATATAGATGGAGTGGCAGCCTCGGAAAGGAACGCATCCGAGGATATGACCACCGAGGAGATGGAACTATGGAATTAGATCACGCGCAGGTGCTGGGTAGATATTACATTGTGGGATTGTGAGAGATGGAGGCCTTCATCCAGCAGTGGCTTAACCATGGCTTCTGATGATGTTACTGGTGAATGTATTATTATAATACCATGGCCGATACCAATCATTATAGGTCATGGAAATAATGATTATTGATTGCCATTACGTATAATTATGGAGCTCATTGAAGAATCATGGTGAAGCCTTGTACAGCAAGGGCACGCATTAAAGACGTAACCTCACGCTTGGCTTGGTTGGAGAGCGACACCCAGCGGTTTAACTCGCCTCTCGATCACGCCAACACACGGAGCCTCATTGCTCCCCACGGTGCTACGAACACAAAATACGTTTACAATCCACGGCCGAGGCTAGCTAGCATCAGTGGGGAGTGAAATCTTACCTGATCCTGAGCACTCCCATTATGGTTGTACAAACTCACACTTAAGAAAGTGAAGTATGGTCAAACAACGCCCATGAAATGACTGAGCATTAGGATGCCTTCATTCAGCCATGGATTAACAGCAAAGTCCTGTAAATTATTACTGTGAAATCAACACAGAATTGGAGGGTAAGAGCAAATAAAAGCAACACTCTCTTCTTCTGTGTGTTAGTGTGGGTTCAGCGGACGTAATGTCGCATTGTCATTTGGGAATAAAAGCTCAGACACAGACTTGATTTTATCTGGCAAGGCCCATTGAGCTCAGCAGAAATTTTACAAGCCCGACCAGCCCAACACTGTCAACAATGGTAACAGTTACAGGACATTGCAGGGTGGGAATGGGCAAAAAAGGCCGACAAAGTGACAACCTCTGATACATTCCCGTGGCAATCTTGACCGAATGAATGCCGACTGGGACACATTTTAGAGGCGATGTATTACCGGTCATGATACCTGGATTTACCATTTATCATGGACTGCCATTTGCACAGTCCGTGCAGTGGAAACATTCAAGTTCTTCAACACCCAAGACATTGACGTCAGAGCACTCGATTTTCAAGGTCATGTACACCAACGGCTCTCATTCCTGAGCCGGCTCCCACGTCTTGCTTTCTCTATGTGCACCGAACCACACCTCTCCCCTACCCCTCCACTGTGCTCCTCAATCAGCCCAACTATCCGGCCACCAGACCTCTACCCCTACCACCCTTTACCTACCCTCATCCATGCCCAGCCATTGCACCGATCTCATCACTTCACGCATTTGCCCCATACCCCGCTGTCTCATCCACGTTGCACCCATGTGTCACCCTCAATCACCATCACACTCTACCTTATTCCTCCTTCCCTACCCCTGCAACATCAGCAGCCCCTTTTCCAGCCCCTGTCCCTCCATCCCTGCCGTCACCTCCCCCACTAACAGCCGCTGCACCACCACCTGTTGCTTCTCTTTCGCCCCTCTGTGTAACGCTGTCGGCTTGCATTGTAGCCGCCGTGGAAATAGCGTTACATACATTCTAATTAGAAGAGAATGCCAAGTGACTTATTGTAACTGCTTCATTGCTGTGTAGAAGTGGGTTTACATATTTACATATGTACAACCTCTTGTAAACTGTTGTTCATAAAATGCACCTCCAAGAACATTTTGTAGGAACAAAATATATTTTACTAATCAACCACATTGGCAAACAACGTAGGACATACGGGCATGTATTACAATACATTAAACGCAGATGAACAACACTTTAATCTAAGTCTCATGTCAAACAAAATCTAAAGAGACAGTGCTTTATGCCATCCACTTTACAAGCAGATGGAAAAATAACAGTTCATAATGAAAGATGGACTGGCCAGTAATTACTGTAATTGCCCATTGCTGTTCTACAGTATAACTTATTACAACGCATTTTAGCATACACAAGCGACGACAGTGAATTTAATGACATTTGTTGTGTAAGTATGTTTTTTTTATATATATACATTTTCTCCGAACACTTTTGCATATCTGCAGTGTTTGGAAATGCTTTCGTTTACGTGGCCAGGCATAGAACTTAGGCTATCACTAAAAATTGGGGTTTCCGTAGCCTTAATGGAAATTCATCTCTAAACTTTAGTCTGTTCATGAGCGCGTGCGTGACTTTTATCAAGAGCTGTTTGCTTTGAGTCGACCCTCTTCCACTCATCAGTGTCCGTAGACCACAAAGGTCAAACGGCCAATTAGGAGTGACAATGTAACGCGATGACAAATGTCACCAGTGAGTGGCAGCTGTTATGCTAACTGATTGCGACTGTACTAACCTCTTGATGTAGAACAGGTTGCCAGTGTAGCAAGCAGCAGCAGTCTTACTTTCAGAAGCCTTGTTCTGGCATCAGATTTGCCTGATCTGCTTGATTCTCTACAGGTCAAAGTGGGTATTGTATGTATGGATTTCTTTCTCACCAAACGTAGCCAAACCGTGCCAATTGAAGGTCTTGGTGGTGATGTGGAACCTGTGTATGACTTGCACAGTCTATAAGAAGCCATATCTGGCATATTTCACCTGATCTGCTTCATGATTTTTCAGGAGCTTGTCTGCGTCCACAATATATAGACTGTGCAAGCCACACACAAGTTCCCCATCATCACCAAGATCCAGGGCCCTATTATGCAATAGGCACAGAAGGCACTGTGCCTAGGGCCTACGAAAACTAAAGGGCCTACAAATAAACATTTTGGCCATATTGTTTTGTTTGTATGATAAAGCATGTAACCAAGATATCTTATTGAATAAATACATGTATTTGGCAAGGAGAGGCACAGCGTTTCAAATTAAATCTGCTCATCTGCAGCACACAGCGTGCCTCCCATCGAATTAGGGCACAGACGAAATAACGAGCGTATCGGTAACGACATCTGTCCAGCGGCTGGACCAAGTACCGCGTGAGAAACAAACGCAGTGACAGCGGTGGCAGTAACATGGGGCAGCAGCAGCGCCAACTGCAGAGAGTTATCACTGAAGGCCTACGAGCCATAAGTGCCGAGGGCCTACAAGAACCTTAATCCGGCCCTGCCAAGACCCACTGGACCCCGTATCAATCTGAAGCAGATCAGGCAAATCTGATGCGAGATCAAAGGCTTTTTGCTTGACAGTGCCGCTTACACCAGCCACCTGTACCACAGCAGGCGGTTGATGCACAGCGGCAATCGGTGAGCGGCATTGCCGGGCTTCGCCGGTGACGTTCACCTGGCGCGTTGCATTCCCACCGCTGAATTCGCCGTTTGACCTTTGACCTTTGTGGTCGACACGAGACCGGCGCGTGGAAGGGAGGGAGGGCGACTCAAGCGGTAACGTTTCAACATTAACGAGGTCGTTCACCGTTTCACGTGTTGCAAATAACAAATTACGGAAATCAGATGGCCAAAGGCGATTTCTGTATATGCAATCAGATTACTGTCTCTTAACGTAAAACAAAATTTGGCGATTCATAGCCATCAACCTAACATATCTTAAATTAGAATCAAATAATTATAGAAAACAATCAGATTAAGATAACAATAACCTGAATTAATCAGTCATTTGACAACAATTTTTTTTAAGTAACTCTCTCCAACACTGCATGTATGCCAATAACTTTTTGTTGTTTGAAAAATACTGAATAAGTTTAGTACAATAAACATCGCGTAATTTAATTCGAATGTTATAAATAGAAAATGTGGGTGCAGTGAAATAGACACAATAATGAAGAGGGGACGTTAACCATTTTTGGTAACCCTAAATATTTTGTTTATTTTTTAAAGTGTCCATTTGGAATGAAAATTACTATAACACAGCTCCGCACAGCACCAGATCGTCTGTTCGAACCACAATGTTTTTTTTCAAGATTAATTATAACATTGCCAATGCAATTAGCATCTGTGCGTGTCTACACATGTAAGATAAACTCCTCTCCTGAGTACTGCAGAAGCAGACCATTGTTGCCCTATACTTTATGTGCCTTTAGTCCATCGGCCAGGGAGGTTGGGTTGGTACTGCTTGGGGTGGCAAACGCTATTCCAGTGCCCACAATGGGCAGTATCCACCATGACCAGAAATCTTATCGTATATACTGTCCGTTTCATAGACAAGTCATATTTATGCTCTTAGTCCGTTGACGTTTCATATCACGTTCAGTTTTATTTTCTCTTTATATTATATTTTATGTAAAACGTGCTGCGGTACCCTTATTTATTGACAATATTTATCATTACAAGCTACCACCTTTGCCTTGCTATCGTACATATTTCTGATCCAGAGAAGAAAATCTTAAAGGAAATCAATGTTAGCCTTTGCCACCCTTAGTGGTACCGATAGAGCATTTTTGGGGCCAATGGCTCACAGACCACTTTCAGTAGACCTGTTGGGGCTGCTGGTGTGTCACGTGCTCAGTTTGGAAGAAATACAACATTACACGGAAATTCTGGATTGAACTTTGACCAGAAAGTAGTTATCACTACAAAGGCAACCTCTTTCAAGACGTCTGGCTAGCGTGTACGAGTAGGCCAAAATACCCTCTCGAGCACTCCCTTTGGTGGAGGCCCTTTCAATAGCAGTGGTTGTAAAGCGGGCAATTGCAGGGCTGCACCGTTTCTCCTAATAAATGTTTTAATTGAATTAAAACATTTACATCTGACCAAATGCGGCAGCGGTTCGAGCATCATCAGCATAACGTGAATTTGTTTAAAGAGGGGATACATAAAAACTTGGAAAATGTTAAACTAACTTTAAAGAAAATGTTAAATTCTGAACAGAATGAGTAACATAATAGTCTGCTTCTGTCATAAAATACGCTCTCTCACCTCCTCTGTACAACGCCCATTTTGTCCAGCCCCCTTTCAACATTTTGCGTAGCAAATGGAGCATGCGAATTGGAAGGAGCCATCAGTCTTCAGTAAAAGGGGGCTCGGCACTCTCCAGTCCACTCTCTATGCAAGACCATGGATGTTGAAATACAGAAAACTAGCAAGAACAGTAATCTCCCCATAAAACGTTTCGACAGTGGTGCCAAATTATACAGTTATTCCTTTGTTCTTCACGAACTTGCTATCAGCGATGTTGGCTTTTCGCGAATCGCATCTGGAACTCTACACGACTGCGTCGAGAGAGAGATGAGATACAATATTGATTTTCATAGGCAAATATCATTATCGGCGAAATTTGCAATTCACCAGCGAAATTTGCTATTCACCAGCATCTCCGGAACGTACCCCTCGCGAATAGCGAGGGAATACTGTGTGCTGTACCCTCGTACTAGACTCCACGCCCCCCCTGGCTTCTCAACGCGGCTACACGTGGCTACTTGGCACTGGAAACTCCACACTGTTTCAACGTGCTACTGGCTCGCAGCTCCAATAATTTTATTTTTAACTTGAATCTATCTCGATAATTCATCTGAACACGAGTTTGTTCATATTTCAGTCCTGCGATTGGCTGAAATGAGGTCAACATCGGTGTTACCGATGTTTTCAATGGCAATGCACTGTGGATGGTTGATCCCACGGCGTGAGACCAATGATGATTAACCGTACAATAGCAATGCTATGATGGTTCGGAAGACGCTAAAAAGAGGCTCAAGGTTAAAGAGGTGTGTGAAGAGTCGTGTGGGGACTCAAGCGTGACATTCACGTAGTCTTCAAAGAAAAAGCAAGAGTCTGACAATGATCGGATTTTTTGCCTAACCTGTGTGTACTGTTTTAATGTCATGATGCATGACATAATTGCTGTTTGTTGTCCGTCCCCTCCCCCACCTCTGATTAGCACGGTGCGAAAGAAGTTCAACATACACATTATTGTAGCATGTACCCGACCCACATTTGGTAGAACGCTCATCAATATACGACACAAAATATTATAATTGAGATGTTTGGTCCAAACAAATAAATGCCACCTATCGTGTAATACATTACTACCGTTACATGTAATGTCGTACTTAATAACTTATAACTGCCACACACACACGCACGCCGTATTGCCTTTTGCACAGATGGCTGGAGGCTTAGACCAGAATCTAAGGCACAAATTACATATCGGTATCCCAATGACATGTCTTAAAAACTGGCTAACTGGAATAACATCGATTAAAAAAACTTACAGCAAAATTGTACCCTCACAGCAAGATACTGTACAAGGCACGCAGTGATTCTTCCATCTCACAACAATTCGATTTTCATGACCCAGGGTCCCGAATCGATTCAAGGATCAATTATTGTTCCTGTTTAGTTGCAAATGAAATCTCTAGCAGCTGCATGGGTCCATGTGAACCAAATAAAATGTACACGCGAAGCCCTTTTGTCGATTCACTGCTGGATGAGGGCCTCCCTATGCCGTGCTGGATAGGGTGGATCAGTAAAGACAGGGATGATAGATATGGGAGCATAGATGTACAGTACAATGTATATTGCTGCAGAAAACATGCATTGTTCTCTGACCTCTGCTTCCCAACCTGTTATGTGCACTGTGATGGCCCATCCACACTATTCAGGCTCCAGCCTGCTTTGCCTCCGTGATCCGAGGCGATCGAGAGTGATTTTGTCATAGGGGATCCAATTGCATGCAACATTTGAGAGTACAATAATGAGCTCTTTGAGCACACGATTCCACGAACGCAGTGAGCATGGCAATACAAAAAAAATTGCGCATTGTTACATGCTGACGGGATACTATACAGCCATAATTAGGTCAAAGGTGGAAGTGTCTCGCCTGTTCAAACTAACAAAGGACCAATGCTCCTCATAATTGGTGGCCCTGATCAGCGGTGGGGGTCAGAGGGCACTCTTGGTAAAGGGCAGAGCCCTCGACTAACGATCAGAAGGATGAAATTACACATCATAGTTGGAGGTTGACCTAGCCCATTCTCTTTCTAGGGATCGATAAAATGGCTACCATCTTTGTGGAAATATAACAGTGATCTTCCAATAGAGGAAATGGCTCTCATCCTAATAATTTAGAATTTTTTTTTACCACTGGCTCACAGGCAGTGGTGAAAAACAAAAAACAACGATATAAAAACAATCATATATGGCAGTGCGTTTAGTGCCATTGTCAATAAATGCATGGGAAGAAATGAACTCAACAATTTTGGCACTAGCGAAATGTTTTATTCTCGGTTAAACTGAGACTTGAACCCAGGTGTTCAGAGGTGCAGGTTCAGTACCTGAACGCGATGATTTGTCCACACCACCACGACATGTCCATCCATGTTTAAAAGTGGCGCTTTCCCTATTTAGTTTTCGGACGGTGGATGGAGTAAATAATATATATGAAATATTTTCTCACACGCACTGAAACACCTAGACTACATTACAACATACTGCAGCTCTCCGATAGAAGTGTAACACTTTTTTCATGAACATTTAAAGCCTTTCACCAATTGCATCATGAAGGCACGCGATACTTTAAATTATTGTCACTTCCTGTACACACTCATCGAATATATCTGACAATATGAAATGCGTAATGACTGCACACTCTAATTACAGTAACACAATAAATTACTGATGCTTCAGCTGAATAAATAAATAAGTGTTGTTGTTTCTTGTTTGAACTCATAACGGTAATGGAAAAATGAACAACAATAATCAGGGCCAACTGCCCTTCGGGTTAATAATACTTGACTCCACGTCATTGTACACCATGGCAAATATGTACCAACTTCGATAGCCTTTGGGTTCATCAAGCTGGGTTTCCATGGACCAGAGTCAATGGAGGTTGGCAATTTAAAGCAAATAAGCGCAAAGCTACAAACGACGGTCGTGCCTTCATCAGCCTTCGTTCGCTTTCAAACGCATCTACGAAAGTTGCACCATTCACATGTCAAACATGCAAAAGCGATGTCCACGGAATAATCCTCGTTATACAAGCGAATGGACGACCATTTTGTTACCTTTTTAATAAATCTCTGTAGAAGATGAAAGGCAGTTCTATAAATATAGCTCTGTAAAACCGGAGATTTCTGAAACGTATCTCTGTGACAGTGAACGGAGGCCACCGCAATGGAATCCTGTGGAAGTAAAGCGAGTGGAATTAAGGCTCAAGAAACTTAGTAGTTTCGTCGTGTTTGGCTTCACTGCCACCCAGCCTGAAAGGCGGCCTCCTCGCGTGGCCTTCGTTGGACTTCAATGAGGCCTGGAGCACAGGTGAAGGATCTGCGATGACGCTTGGACCCAGCTCTCGGCCCGATGTCCCGGGGAGTCGGCCTCCTCGGCAAAGAGGTGGCAAACGTTGTGCGAGACGCTGCCAGCCTTGCGAGCCACGAAGCCGAACATCCTGCACAAGTCACCCGCCATGGCACAAACATTCCCCGCTTAGCCTTGAACGGCATGTGCTGGTAGCGAGCACCCATTAAAGCTGGCACGGCGCATAACGGGGGGGTGTGGCCAACACTACGCCCGGCCAGCTTTGTCTCCACAGTGCTTACAATACTTGGGGGGGGGGGGGGGGAGTGCGGAAGATGGAGGGGGGAACACGAGGGACCAAAAGACTTACAGTACTTGGGTGGGGGGGGGCGGGCGTCATACCAGTATGGTCGAAAAGCACCGGTCTGGTATGATGTGTCAGAACTGCGAGCAACGGTACTTACTTTGCCGCTGGCTTGTCTTCAGCCATGGGCCACCTTCAAATAAGGACACATTAAATTAAAACGATTTAAGTCTTCTGCATGCGATCATTATTCTGTTCGGATAAAGCATTTACAGGCGTTGTACTGTATATATGCTGCATTTACGTAAAATAATATACAGATATAAATAATGCATTCGCGTATATATATATTAATATCCATGAGCCTCTGCAAAAGCGAAAGGGCTAGAATGTTAATTTTCATGAGGTTCATGTTACTATTAAATGTCTCCATCAACAAAGGAAAAAATCATTGATGCGATGCGCGTTGGCCAGTTCGTTCAGATAGAAACCTGGTTCAGTCTCCCTGCTCAAAGGAATATCGATCATCATTCATCTAAATCGACAGCTCTGAGCCTGTGATGCAATTACACATTCCGATGGCAAGTTCCAGTGTGACTGGAGGACAACCAGTCTTGACTTCCCACAAAGTCATCCTGATTTTGTTTCAACCCTCATGCCATTGCAAGACAAATATTCCCATATAGCCTGAACATATTTTTGGGGCAAGTGCTGTTAGTGAGCACCTATGAAGGCTGACACGGCACCCAAACGGGTGCGTGGCTAGTACCGCTCCCCAGTGGCGATGTTTACTCACCACACCAGGTACTCATTTGAGGCTGAGTCGACCTAAGGGAGGCCCAGGACCGGTTCAGATCATCGTCACTGGTGTTGGCCATGAACGGGAATCGAACTCGGTAGCCAGGTTCGTAGCGCAAAGCGGTAACCACTACACTACCGCTCCTTGCGCTCAACACATACATAACTATTACCAGATAAGGCTCACTGATCTATACAACTTTTTTTCAGAAGCGACCTGGCCACAGATGATAGCTCAACGAAGTGGCTTATCAACATGGACATTTATAGCTAGCCAAATACTCAATGCACGTGGAGGGAAAAACCGGAGGACCCGGATAAAAATCCACCTGATCACGCGTCAGAGTTGGTATCGAACTGACGACCTCCTGCATACCTGGCGAGGTAGTTAACAACTCGGCACCATGACACCCCAATATGTATGCGTGACGTAGAAAAGCATGCATATTTTTACACACACACAATGCATGTGCTAATGCTTGCACATTTCACTACATGCTTTACTAAACAATAACTTAGGTGTGCAGTGTAAAAACGCACCTTGTGACATCAGGAACCATGGCACAGAAGCTTATGGATTCAGCTGGATAGTGACGCCTAAAGAAGCGTCTGCGGAATATCAAACAACAAAGCGTCATAACAGCTGCTACACCAGAGACAAATGACCACATGCGATCGCGCGATAACTCCATGCGTTACTGACTCGCCGTGTCTACTTTCATCCTATGCCGATGCACACAACAGTTGTCCGATACCTTCCATAGCAACTGTCGGTGTTGGGTAGGAATGTCCATCGTCTTTAACCGATTCACGGGTCACACAGGCAGAACCCTGCGATACGAACGCCCGACTTAAGAATATCCGCGCTTACGAACGAACCGCCATAAGATATGATTATTTTTAACCATCCGAGTGGCGAACGTTCGGTAGTAAGTACGAATCGAACCGCGCAACTAATTTTATCGGCGGAGCGACCCTCCGTGAGATGTGAAGAGTCCCAGCATCCCGTGTGATGCACAACGACAGTGAACCATTCAACTCAAGGTAAGTAAAAACAAAAGTACATTTTCTTTTCTTTTCACGTGACTTTATTTTATGTTTTAATTACTATGCAACATTTCTAACAGTATTAAATGCTTGATTTAAAGCTTTCGTGACTGCAGGGATTCATATTCTTGGTTATTTCGGTAAAGTCACCACATAGAAGGGAAACAATGAAATAATTAACCAAATATAAAAACAATAAAATTCTCACGACGTTTCGACTGCAACACAAGCAATCATCATCAGGTGTGAAAACCACAACAAGAAAATTTGAAAAAAGTGGCTGTTTTTTTTTACGTTAGCACCACGGAGAGCGATTTGACAGTTTGTTCAGATGGACAACATTTCCAGGGTTGCCCCAATCTCAGCTGCTGCTGAGCATAAACAGAAGCAGTCGGTAGCTGTCGCTAACCTTATATATTTTTCCTTACACATTTTGAGTTGCTGGGCTGCAGTGCAGTCTTCAATCGGGTTTTTTTGTTCTTATTTTTTTCCTAACCAGTGCACCGACTGGTGGCCAATCACAGAGAAGCACGACCACGTGACCAGACAACCCTCAAGTCATTTGACTCTGGGTGGCCAATCAGACAGCCTCTGTCACATTGCCTAGCTGGCCTCACCTCGACGTCAGTAAAATCGCCACAGGAGGTGGGTCCAACAAATGAAAGAGCAGTCATCAACGAAGCACCTTAATTCCGAGACCATCAAGTTCCCTGTGTCCCTCTTGGGCGTGTGCTCACTTCCTGTAGATGTCGGTGAGCGTGATCCCTTGCCCGGTCACTCTCAGGTGCACGTGAATCGGCATGGACCTCGTAGCCATTCCCATGATCACCGAAGTTGCCCGGGCGACCGCCTGGGGTCCCGTGAGAGACTCCATCTCCACGGAATCGAGGAAGAATGCGGTACCCACTGGTTAAAAGGGGAAATCAGCAGCATCAGCAGTGGCAGCAGTAGCAGTAACGGCATTATCATAGTCAGCAGCAGCAACGGCAGTAGCTGCAGCGGCAACATCATGATCGCCAACAGCATGACCACCGCAACCCTTCGCTGTCACCAACACTAAGGGCCACTATCAAAAATACCACGACCACCACCATCATCGTCAAGACCTCTTCTAACAAGCCGATTGACGCAGGGTGTTCATGTCTACAATAGAGCATTGAGGTAATATTGCTGAGATACATTTAACATTCATCATATTCACTCACGAGGTATACTCACGCTTGCAATCATCATTATTATAATAGGCCCTTGTATCAACATTGAAAATGATCGTCATTGTCATCATCACTCTTAGATTCACGACCACTCTAATCACCATCGTCATCATCATCTTCAACCACTCTGATCACTATTTTCTATTTCACCATAGTTGCTGAACTAAGGGCCAAAGCCCCAAAACAGCCAGAAACTAGTGACCAAAAAACAAACAGCACTATTAATGTTGTGATAAATAAGAGTTTACACAATTCTTGAATCCAGCAAGGTTGTTCGAAGCACTTGGGAAAATAAGACGATGAGAAGGGAATTCCCAAGTGGAGCAGTGCAAGGGCAGAAGCCGAAAGAAAAGCGTTGTGACCTGCGGTGTGGTGATTGAGTGACTTGGTGAGTGGGTGGGTGAGTGAGTGAGTGGGTGATTGAGGGAGTCAGTGGGTGAGTTAATGAGTGGGTGAGTGAGTGGGTGATTGAGGGAGTCAGTGGGTGAGTTAATTAGTGGGTGAGTGAGTGGGTGATTGAGGGAGTCAGTGGGTGAGTTAATGAGTGGGTGAGTGAGTGGGTGATTGAGGGAGTCAGTGGGTGAGTTAATGAGTGGGTGAGTGAGTGGGCGATTGAGGGAGTCAGTGGGTGAGTTAATGAGTGGGTGAGTGGGTGATTGAGGGAGTCAGTGGGTGAGTGAATGAGTGAGTGAGTGGGTGGTGATTGAGTGAGTCAGTGGGTGAGTGCATGAATGAGTGGGTGAGTGAGTGATTGAGTAGTTGATTGAGGGAGTCAGTGGGTGAATGAATGAGTGGGTGAGCGAGTGGTTGATTGAGGAAGTCAGTGGGTGAGTGAATGAGTGAGTGGGTGAGTGAGTCGGTGGGTGATTGAGGGAGTCAGTGGGTGAATGAATGAATGAGTGGGTGAGTGGGTGATTGAGGGAGTCAGTGGGTGAATGAATGAATGAGTGGGTAAGTGAGTTGGTGATTGAGGGAGTCAGTGGGTGAATAAATGAGTGGGTGATTGAGGGAGTCAGTGGGTGAGTGAATGAGTGGGTGAGTGAGTGGGTGATTGAGGGAGTCAGTGGTTGAGTGAATGATTGAGTGGGTGAGTGAGTGGGTGATTGAGGGAGTCAGTGGGTGAGTGAATGCGTCAGTGGGTGAGTGAGTGGGTGATTGAGGGAGTCAGTGGGTGAGTGAATGAGTCAGTGGGTGAGTGAGTGGGTGATTGAGGGAGTCAGTGGGTGAGTGAATGAGTGAGTGGGTGAGTGAGTGGGTAATTGAGGGAGTTGGTGGGTGCGTAGATGAGTGAGTGGGTGAGCGAGTGGGTGATTTAGGGAGTCAGTGAGTGAGTGAATGTCTCAGTGGCTGAGTGGGTGACTGAGCGGGTGAGTGAATGGTTGAGTAAGTGAGTGAGTGTGTGGGTGAGTGAATGTGTTGCTCTGAGCACAGTGTGGATGAGACAAAACAGTCAGTGTGTGGTTGACTGAGGCCTCAACGTGGATGGAGTGATCTAAGAGTGAGCTGGAACGGTAACCATGTTAGTTCCAATGGAAAGGCGATAATGAGGCAGATGGCTGGCAGTGAGAGAGTGACTGAAGTCAACTACTGCATGCTGGATCATCAATAGACCTGACTGTGATCACAATAATCATCAACATCATCACTGACCGGCCTCGGGTGGCTGTGAGGAGCCAGTAGAGCCGCCTGTAAGAGCGTCGCATAGGTCATGGGCCTTGGTGAGGTCAAAGTCACGGTCGGGCAGCCGCAGACATCCAGGCAGTGCGAGTGGCGTCACCGTGTGCTGGTTAACGAGCGCCGACAGACTGCCTGCACACCCCAACCCGCAGCACGTCCTCGTCATCAACACACCTCCACGTGTTCATGGCACGATATGCCTGGGCAGTGCATCGCTCAGAGTGTGCGACCCACGAACCGGAGGTAACCGGAGCCTGGGAATGTGAGTCGATTGATTAACCAGGCATTTTTTTACGGGAATTTTTTTTTTCTTGGCGAGGATTATTCGGTTCCACTTTAAAAAATGGTCCTCATCCCAACATCCTTTCTCCTCGAAGAAAGGGAAACCTCCGGCAAGGAACACCCAGCGTGACACACCTGGTGGTGCCGATGACGACAACGGGCTCCGCCCATCGCCTCCCGCCCAGCGGCACACGTGCGAACAGAGGCGAGGCTTGTTTTTCCAACTAGTTTTGCATTATCCGATGAGTTAAGTAATCCGACCGATCGTTGGTCGAGTAATCGATCGCTCAAGTAATCGGGCAGCCCAGCTCCAGGTGGTTGTGACTAAAAATCGTGTACAGGTTTCAACTCGGCCAATCACTGTCATCGTCCATCTCGGAGCGATAATGCATTGAGGGCCACTTTGTAGGAAGTCAAAAGTGGTAGTCTACTGAAGAAACTGACCTCTACAATGGGCATATTAAATCTTTACGCCACTGGAGGCTATTGGAGGCCCAACAGGGAGGCACTCAAGAGATCAATGATCAATGAACCAAGTGCAGACCTCTTAAGTCAAATACCAAATTATAACAGTTGCAGAGGCAGGAAGGAAGGAAGCCGTACATGGTGACATTGGTGGCATCGGCTCTTGATGCCCTCTTAATCTTGACTTTGAAATTGTAATAAGCCAGGGGGGAGGGCTGCCCTTGCACCGACGGTGCAATACGGCAGCTTGAGCTGTCCATTATCTACTCGGCACTCACCGAAGAAGGGTTCATTGGGGCAGCCCTTCAGCCGCACTCCCTGAGCCTTCGTCTCGATGAGGAAGTGCCTGACGAGTTCATCCACCGTGTCTCCTGTTCACGAATCACATCAGACCAAGGCAATGTTTACACACTACAAACCAAGCACTGATCTGAGGCTGAGTCGACCTAGGGGATTGCCCAGGACCCATTCAGATAATCGTCACTGGCGTTGGCCGTGAGCAGAAATTGAACTCTGGTCACCAGGTTGGTGGCGCAGCACGCTAACCACTACACTACCGCTCCTCCACCCACAACAAAGATCCCCCAATTAGCCTGAACAGAATGTAGGATGCAAGTGCTGTTTGCGAGTAGCACCTATGAAGGCCTGCATGGCACACGAGGGGGTGGGTGGCCAACACCACGCCCGGCCAATGGCGAAGTTTACACACCACACCAGGAACTCATTTGAGGCTGAGTCGACCTAGGGGAGGTCCACGCCCGGTTCAGATAATCGTCACTGGTGCTGGTCACCGCTTTCGTAGCGCAGACGTGCTAACCCTTAGACTAACTCCCCCCACACACTACTTTAACAAACGTACACAAACGCACGCGCACACACAAACACACTGACTCCCAGCGCGAGGTCGACTCATGACATCTCGTGGAAGATCGCTCCTCTGAACAAAATAGTTCTGCAGTTCAGTTTAATGTTAATCTTTTTATATTTCATGGACTGGTTCGTAAGTCCGCGTGTTCCTAAGTCGGGTGTTCCTCAAGTCGAGGACTGCCTGTACCTTAGTCAACCGAATTAGTATCCCAATGCAAATGGGAGGTCTGCCAAATTGTATTTCGAGGCCTGGGACAACATTCCCAGATGATGCCCTCCTCTGAGGCCTCCTCAGCCGTTTCTGTGGTCCCCTCGCATGAGGTCCGGAAAAAAAAAAAAACTCACTCGCTTTCCTCTCTCCCCGCCTTCTCTACTGGCCTGGCTGATGGTTCAGTGGCTTCGACATGACCATTATGATAATTGTTTTTTTACGCTTTTATCTGGCAACAAAACTGACACCTTTTTTACAAGGAGTCATGTTTACATTGGACACAATACCTGCGGTCGGAACGCAAACAAAAAACAACAACTCTGATAATGTATGTACTGTCAGTTTTGTTGCCAGATAAAAGGGTAAAACAACAATTATCATATTTTGTTACTGGCAAATGAGGTTTCCAATGATGGCCATTATGATCTACACAGCCATTTAAATCAGAACACAACATATAGAGTATTTGTCTGCTATACTATAAAACGAAAAAAAAACATTTTATATTTTGCTAGGTAAAGCCCACTGAGCTATATAGCTCTTTTTCAGAAGTGACCTGGCCACAAATGATAGCTCAACGAAGTCCATGTGGACATTTAAAGCAGCCAAATACTCTATAAACACATGTTGATTGTAAAATGTGGAGGGAAAACTTGGAGGATCAGGAGAAAAATTCACTCGACCACGAGGAGAGAGACACGCAAACTCCAAATATACAGGGGGCAGGGTCCGGATCGAACCCACGACCATCCAGTATATCAGGCGAGGTAGTTAACATCTCGCCACCGAGGCATCCATACATTTACACGTGACATGTCACTTCGTTGGCCGGGTCGCTTCTGAAAGAGCTATGTAGCTCAATGGGGCCTACCTGATCAAATAAAAAAAAAAGTTAAGCTTAGTTTTGGGGCCGTCCATATATGACGTCACGCACCTGGTGGGGGGGGGGGTCAGACATTTGTGACGATGTGTGACGAGAGGGGGGGGGAGGGGTTTAAGAAATGTGACGTCACATCAAAATGCGTAACTTTAAATGAATATAGAATTGTCATAACAACACTAATTGTTATAACAACACTGTTACAACATCAAGAGTGCAGCGCCACATTAAACACGCACTACAATGACAATAGTTTAAATCGATTTGAAGCATGTTTTATTTTCAAAATGGAAATATGGTTTGAAGGGGGGGGGGGCAGAGCTTTGTGACGTCATATTTGAGGGGGGGTCAAAAATCGTCCAAAATCGCGTGACGTCATTTATGGACGCCCCCTTTGCCGCACCACCGCATGCGCCGCTCACCCTGCACAGGCACGCCGGGCGGCAGGTTTTCAACCTTCATGGCGAGCCCAAAGTCCCCGTGGAAGGAGCTGCTGTTTCGAATGACAAACGCCCCGGCTTCGCGTGGGCAAAGCAGCGTCACGGCTGCACACGGCAAACACAGCGAGGCGCTGCAGGTCGGCAAACGCACGACTACACACGCAACTCGTCAAAGCGCATGAAACCCAACATCGCGTGATTCCCCGGGTCGTCCTCGCGCGCAGCGGCTCTTCGGCTGGCCATTGGACAGAGACGGTCACCGCATCGCGCTAATGCCCTTTTGGAATATAGATTGTAAACTCATTTCTTTAGAACTCATTTTTGTGTTTAGTTTGTTGTCATTCCCCCACACCCCCGCCCGCCGCCCCGCCTCTGATTAGTACAGTTTACTACGTAAGGTGAAAAAGACGTGCAACATACATACACACTAGTGCCACTGGAGTAGGCATACAGATGCATACAGATGTTGCCTGCCGAGGGGAAGATATCAAGCCAAATGGCTGTGGTGATGATGATGATGTCAGAAGGATCCTGAAAGTCTTAATGATATCCGGCTCAAATGGATACAGAGGCAGCGTCCATCTGTTTAGAGCCCTTAGCCAACGGTGGAAATGTCGATACTTCATGGTAGGGGTGAGTCTATCCGTAGGACCAACTGCCGTTAACTTTCCCACACATTTCATCAACCGAACCAGGCTTTGAGTTCACAACCTTCTGATTGCGCACCGCACACTCGACCGCGAATCAACTTGACCGGATGGTCTTTGTACGTAGGTCATATTGACTCTGTATACTTAAACCAGATGGTGCCATTTGTGGTAGGTCACACTCAGGCGATGTGACGTGATGTGTCAACACTGCAACAGCTGTGAGATCTGGCAGAGGCAAGCGATGGTTGAGGTGAGGCAGCAATGCATGACGATGGCTGCATTAACCTCAGATTTTTATCTCGACCATAATCTCGAAACATCCATCACAGTCATTGCGTAACATCTCTTTCCGCCCGCCTGCTGCCCCAGCTGTCAACGTGGCACCCGCTGTGGACCGACGAGCCACGTGGTGCGAGGAGTGGCTCCCATCGTCAACAAGGAACCAATTCCTCGTGGGCCACCCTGCGATCTCCTCCCCAGGGTTTGATCTTCAGCGCCATGACTGGGCCCTGCTCAGCAAGTTCCCAACTGGCCAAGGCCTCTTGTGTGCGACAAATCCTGCACAGGTGGGGCCTACGCCACAGCCCAAAATGCAGCTGTGATGCACGACACGACGACGACGCACATTGTTCAAGACTCTGTCCGTTGACCAAGCGTTGCGGCGGGCTGAGGACACTGCATCCTGCAAATGATTAAGCCGCCGCCTGCCTCGGTGCAAATGCAAAATAAATCAATTGCATAAGACTACTAATTTGAAGCAGATGTAACCTGCGCTAGCTCGTTATCGAACATGAAATGGACACACGTTACACGCCACCACTGTGTCTGTGCTAATCCCAGATTCAATCACTCGCACAAGGACAAGTCGCGTTGTTCCACAACGCTCCTTACCTTGCTCCCGTGTGATGCCAGGTTTGTACCAGAACTTGGATGTGTCCTGCACAAAACTGATGTTGCTGCGGGTGAAGTGAGGGATCCTGTCTGAGCCCGGGTTGTTTCCATCTGGCCAACCTGAAAGCCAAAGAAACCACACCGAGCGGGTGAGACGACATTTCAAAGTCAATGAAAAATCACCGACCGATTGCCGAAGTCCTTTATTTAACCAGGTGAGGGCGTAAGTACATTGGCGATCAATGTTATTCGAGGTAGATTTGTAAACACGTCTATTGATTTGGGCTCTCTATAAATAGTGATTTTCCGTAAATCGCATCAGCCAGATCTTGGAAGCTCAGCTTGCTGGGGCCTGGCTAGTCCTTGAATGGACGACCATCCATCCGTAACAGGAGTTACAAGCTGCAGAGCTACGTGATTGGCAGTCGAGAGCATTGTAGCAAAATCCATCATATTTCTATATATTTTACAAGCTCCCATCCCTATTCTCACTGCTTTCACCAACCCCCCACTGACCACTGTGGTTGAGGACGGTCAATAACCCGCACGGCGTCAGGATGCCCTCATTCAGCGGTGGACTGACAGGGTTACAGATGCGCGCAAAGAGCGATATCATTTTTTTTATGTCAGTTTTTTTGAGTGTGTGCTCATTTTGATTCACTGAGAGTAATGTTAATGAGGTGCTTTGTATTCCTCTCTGGCACGAGATTGGCCACCTGAGCGCTCTGGCCACCTCTATCACCGTGTCCCGTGGTTGCTGGGGTCAGGCTCAGGGTCACTGGGCTCAGGTGAAGCGGGGGCTGCTGCAGCCAGGGGCCTCGGAAATTCAGGGCCTCCCAAACATGTAATTTATGTTTGAAACACAATACATTTATAAATAAAACGGTGTTATTCGGTCATTTAAGTCACGACATCGCCCTGTGTATTGCTACCAGCGATGCGGCTGCATAAAAGAGCGTTGTTCATTGTAACTTTGAGCTGTGCACACAGCTCAAAGAGACAAACTGAAATAACTAAGGTAAACAACAGAGTGTTTGGCATCAAGCGTGGGTCCCAGTGAAAACAATCAAGGGAGAGGAGTTGAACATGCCCCCCAAAAGCAAAAACGACGCCAGCACTGGACCCAAAGTGAACCTCAACCCGGCGCTGGCCGCGTACCGGAGGCTGCGACGTGCACGGGCGACGCGGGGCCCCGCGTCGCGGGCGGGGCGTGGCCCCGCGTCGCGGGCGGGGCGTGGCCCCGCGTCGCGGGCGGGGCGTGCTGCACGAACGTCACGCTCGACGTGCTCGTCCCTCCGGGGCTCGACAGCTCGCTGTGCGGCGGCGAGCGGCGCTCGCTCGCAGAGCCGCGCAGCCGCTGACGCTCCTCCCACGACGCCCGCGGCGGCGGCGGCGGCTGCGGGAGCGCCGCCGGTTTGTTCCGGCGGAGAGACCACGAGACCGGGGCGGCGCCGACCGGCAGCGACGCCCGCGAGGTCGCGAGCGAAGGCGCCGCGATCAAGGAGCCGTCCCGGGCACTCCGAGGCACGGCTCCGCCGGCGGCCGTGGCGGCGGCCGTGGCCGCGAGCGGCCTTTGAGCAGCCCCGCTCGGCAGGACGGGGCCGCGAACGTCTGCCGCGGTGGCGCGCGTGCCCCGGTACGCGTCTGACGGCGCGCCGTCAAATCCGCGCGCGAGCGTGTGCTCGGGTTTGGCGTGCGAGTAGGAGGTGTAGCCCCCTTCGCCGTCGACGGAAAAGTGCATGGGCAGGCTGTCGAACCATGCGCCTTTGTAGCTCGACCGGCTGCTGGTGCCGCTCTTGCGGCCGACCCCTCCGTTGCAGTGCAGACCGCCCGGCGCACCGTTCGGTGGGGCTGCGAAGCTCAGCGACGTCTCGCTGCCAAGGCGCTCCTGCCGCGCGTCGCTCTGCCCCGCACCGGTGGCTCCGGGAGTTCCATGGTGAGCGTGCGAAAAACCGTGAAAAGTCGCCGGAGAGGCGGGAAGGTGTCCGTTAAGGTGCTTGGAGGCGGGCAGGGAGAAGCTCCCGGCGCCTTGAGTCGCCGTCGACCGTTCCGCTCCCTCTGGTGGGTAGCCGAATACGGACGCGTGCCAAGACCGCGCTCCTTCCGGCACGACCCTCGACTCGTTGCGGGAGCCGGACGAGGAGGACGAGGTGGACGGGAAGAGGTGCGAGGGGCCCTCTTTCTCCGACTTCGGGAACGCGGAGGCATAGGTGGGCAAGGTCCCTCGCCCCGCACCGCCGTGGTTGCTGCCGCTGGCAGGCAGGCGATGGGAGCTCACGAGGAGCGCGCTGGAGGGCCCCACGGGCAGGGCCTGCGTGAGGCTGCCTTCCTCGTGCTGCTCGCCGTGGCGGGCCCACGTGTTGGTCGGGTAACCAACCATGGACATGTAGGAGCTGGTGACGGAAGCCTGCGTGGAGATGCCTCCCGGTTGCTCCGTGATGTCGCTCGCTTTTGTCAAGGTGCTGGGAGCACTGTGAAAAATAGAAAAGACGGTGATCTCCCGTATGAGCCGAAACAGAAGAACCCAAAGTCCACGTTCTTCATTACATAAATTGAGGTACACTGTGTTGTCGCTTTCATACAAAGACAAAGATCCCCCGTATAGGCTTAACAGACCATTGAGGCAAGTGTTGTTAGTGAGCACCTATGAAGGCTGGAATGGCACACGAGGTGGTGGGTTGCCAAAAACCACGCCCGGCCACCTTCGTCTCCCAAGTGGCGATGTTTACTACACACCACACCAGGTACTCATTTGAGGTTGAGTCGACCTAGGGGAGGCCCGGGACCGGTTCAGATAATAGTCACTTGTGTTGGCCATGAGTGGGAATTCGAATTCAGGTCGCCGGGTTCGTAGTGCAGTATGCTAACCGCTACACTACTGTGAAGAATACACATATACACATACATACTGGATTGCCAGTGGTGCATAAGCACACAAAACAAAAACGCAACACATCTGTCGATAATACTGCACTGAAATGAAAATAATATTTAATAGCCAACGCTTCGGGACAATGGCCCTTTTTCTTGATCTGTGTGCTTTGAAGAAAGCCCATCTGATCTACATACAGTGAGGGAAAAAAATATTTGATCCCCTGCTGATTTTGTATATTTGTCCACTGACAAAGAAATGATCAGTCTATAATTTTAATGGTAGGTTTATTTGAACAGTGAGAGACAGAATAACAACAAAAACTCCAGAAAAACGGATTTAAAAAAATGTTATAAATTGATTTGCATTTTAATGATGGAAATACGTATTTGACCCCCTCTCAATCAGAAAGATTTATGGCTCCCAGGTGTCTTTTATACAGGCAACGAGCTGAGATTAGGAGCACACTCTTAAAGGGAGTGCTCCTAATCTCAGCTTGTTACCTGTATAAAAGACACCTGTCTACAGAAGCAATCAATGCAATTCCAAACTCTCCACCATGGCCAAGACCAAAGAGCTCTCCAAGGATGTCAGGGACAAGATTGTAGACCTACACAAGGCTGGAATGGGCTACAAGACCATTGCCAAGCAGCTTGGTGAGAAGGTGACAACAGTTGGTGCGAATATTCGCAAATGGAAGAAACACAAAAGAACTGTCAATCTCCCTCGGCCTGGGGCTCCATGCAAGATCTCACCTCGTGGAGTTGCAATGATCATGAGAACGGTGAGGAATCAGCCCAGAACTACACGGGAGGATCTTGTCAATGATCTCAAGGCAGCTGGGATCATAGTCACCAAGAAAACAATTGGTAACACACTACGCCGTGAAGGACTGAAATCCTGCAGTGCCCGCAAGGTCCCCCTGCTCAAGAAAGCACATATACATGCCCGTCTGAAGTTTGCCAATGAACATCTGAATTATTCAGAGGACAACTGTGTGAAAGTGTTGTGGTCAGATGAGACCAAAATGGAGCTCTTTGGCATCAACTCAACTCGCCGTGTTTGGAGGAGGAGGAATGCTGCCTTTGACCCCAAGAACACCATCCCCACCATCAAACATGGAGGTGGAAACATTATGCTTTGGGGGTGTTTTTCTGGTAAGGGGACAGGACAACTTCACTGCATCAAAGGGACGATGGACGGGGCCATGTACCGTCAAATCTTGGGTGAAAACCTCCTTCCCTCAGCCAGGGCATTGAAAATGGGTCGTGGATGGGTATTCCAGCATGACAATGACCCAAAACACACGGCCAAGGCAACAAAGGAGTGGCTCAAGAAGAAGCACATTAAGGTCCTGGAGTGGCCTAGCCAGTCTCCAGACCTTAATCCCATAGAAAATATGTGGAGGGAGCTGAAGGTTAGTTGCCAAACGTCAGCCTCGAAACATTAATGACTTGGAGAAGATCTGCAAAGAGGAGTGGGACAAAATCCCTCCTGAGATGTGTGCAAACTTGGTGGCCAACTACAAGAAACGTCTGACCTCTGTGATTACCAACAAGGGTTTTGCCACCAAGTACTAAGTCATGTTTTGCAGAGGGGTCAAATACTTTTTTCCCTCATTAAAATGCAAATCAATTCATAACATTTCTGACGTGCGTTTTTCTGGATTTTTGTTGTTGTTATTCTGTCTCTCACTGTTCAAATAAACCTACCATTAAAATTATAGACTGATCATTTCTTTGTCAGTGGGCAAACGTACAAAATCAGCAGGGGATCAAATACTTTTTTTTTCCCTCACTGTATTTTCCCTTCTCGGGCAATGTTGTTGAAAATTTCCACCGTATATCCGTTTTATCGTGCATTTTTTTTTTGTAATTCCCCAGCTTAGCTGTGCTCTGAGTTGACCAGGAGATGGCGGCGGTGGTGGCGTGAGGTTGTGATATATTTTTTTTCTCGTAAAGAGTACAGAGCAAGGCGTTACAAGCGAGCCGAGCAAGAGGAAAACATAGAGAAAGGTGGATGGATGCAAGTGTTGAAGGAGGACATGAGGAATTAAGGCATGGCGGCGCATTTGGCACAGAACAGAGGCGAGTGTAGAGCGATGACCAAACAACGTGGACCCCATATAAGGGGACATTAGGCTAAGAATAACAAGGAGAAACGTGTGGGTTTTCTGTGGGCATTCAAGTTTCCTGCCACATGCAAAACACTTTAAAATAGAACGAGCTAAACATCCCAATGTAGGACGCCCCCACCCAGTGCCAGCCGTGCAGAACAAGTAGTACGCAGCACCGGTGGTCTGCAAGTCGTCATTCGTCCGTCAATAAGGGGGGCGATGTCACGGTGCGATTTTTTTTCCGACTAAAGCAATGTGCGAGTATTTGATCAAATTTGGACCATGATTGCCGGTGCACACGGCCTCCTCTTTGTTGAATAACGTCACGGGATCTTAAAGTTCAACTGTGAAGCAGAGGGCACATTTTTTTTTACAGCTAATACACCGGAAGTATTAACCAGGGCGGCCACTGGGCTTTAACTGGGAACCTCTGAAATGGGCGGCAAACGCACTGCCGCTCGGCGCTGCAGTGCAGAGCATGCCAATAGTCAAGTCAAGTCAATTTATTTGTGGTTAACACGTGGCGAATTCTGGAACAAATCTGCCACCCTCCCTTTCCCATTCCAATGACGTACATGTAATCGATTGACGTACATGTACGTCATAATAAAATAACTTTATCGGTACGTATTCAGGTCAGCGCCAGCTATCATAGAGTGCGGTCGTGCATCTACAGTTCTCTGCGGTGAGCACAATGTCTTTAAAAACAATGGCGCTATGCCTTTCTAAATAAAATTAACGCTAACCGCTTACACGTTCCGAGATTCAGCGGTGGACGGGACCAACCCTACAACTTGCAGACGTCTCGGAACGGGAAAGGGCAAAAAAAAAAACCACACACAGATTAAACAATTCTCTACAGTAAAGTGAAGCAAATATTAAAAGAAAGTTGCGGCTGGGATTTAGTTGTAGGTAGCGCTGGCGAGCTCCCTCACCTGTGCGGGGCCACAGGCTTCGCTTCTTCGGCACAGTAGCGTGCGGTGGGAGATGCAGAGCGCGCGCTGAAGGCATCGGATGTCCACGGGACCATCTCCACGTAGCTGCCTTGCTCTGTACGACACGCACACAATCAAAATATTTTTTTTATCCTGCAGGACTCCGAGGAGCCATGAAGCTAATTTTTGTTCAAGATGTCCAGCGACACGAGTCACACACGGGCGCAGCGTTGGCCCGTCACGAGAAAGAAAGTCAGCGACGCATGCTCTGGTTGAAGTAGTAAGACAGTCACTGCCTTCATCAGTAACACTGGAACCAGGGCTTCACTTCTCACTCAGTATCTTCCAAGATGCTGCTCGGTTGGCTCAGAGTAGGGATTATTGTTCTTGAGTGATACTAGCACTGCAGTGCAAGGTATGCCTGCCTATTCATGATACATATTCATAATATTACCATACCCTATCTTCCGATAAGGAGAAAATAAGTATCATGAGGACGAATGTAGGCAAGATGCATGTGGCGTGCTGTAATAATTCCACAAGATGCCAGACTGATATTCAGCACTTGTTATTTTAATGGAAAAATGTGCAGCTGGAGGCTGACATATCAGGTATTGGCCCTTCACTCATTGCAGAAAAGACGTGGGTAAATAAAATAACGTTCTGTATAGCCTGTTGTGTAGAGGCACAAATAAAAAAAAATAAAACGCTTTCCATTTTTGTCATGGGCACTGTCCTGCGAAAGGATCATTGCATACAGCGTTGATCATATCATGTAGTAGAGCAGTGGTGCCAGGAGGGAAATACAGGATGTCATCATTATGGATGTTGCCGTATTGTAACGGTGAGCAGACTGGACTTGCAATCCTGAGCTCGCCGGTTCGATTCGTGCTCCCAATGTGCCATTTGAAACATGAGAAAGTTTCTTAAACTCCCGCACCCACCCCCCTCCCTCCCTCCCTCCGCGTGTCCACTCAGCAGTATAAATGGGTACACATTAGTTAGTGCAGGGGCCGGCGACCAACACAACAATGAGAGCCGTTTTTTGTTCGAATTATTTAAAAAGAAAAAAATGTATATATTTCAAGGAGCCGCAACGCATGTGAATTTGAGACGGTCCTCGATAAACAACGGCACGAAGCGGTCCCTCGGTCCTTACAGAGCCACATGCGGCTTCGAAGCCGCAGGTTGCTGCAGGTTGGCAACCCCTGAGTCAGTGGGTCGATCAGGTCGCGTGCGGTGCGATAACATGTGGCTACGCCCAGCGCGGAAGAGTAGCCCGAGGCGCTCCAGCCTTCGCGCCAGCGGCGGCAAGAGCGGCGACGACTGACCTTCGGGCGAGCTGTCGGGCTGGGCGACGTCCACACCGTTGTTCGGACCGAACGGCTCCATGCCCGGCGCCGCCGGCTGCTGAGCCAGCTCCCAGGGCCGCGACGGCGCGGGGCGGCGACCGCCGTTGTCGGCGGTTCCCTCGCTGCTGCTGCTGCTGCCGCCGCCGCTGCTGCTGCTCCCGAGCTGCAGAAGTCTCCTCTCGTCGGTCGCGCCCGTGCACTGGCCAGCACCTGCGGCCGCGAGCAGTGGCGCTTGGCGAATGTGGGGCACTTTGGCACGTGGTTTCTTTTTTTTATTATTATTATTAATCATCATCAACATTCATGCATAAGCAATGATGGCCCGAGGCAGATAATTAACTTCCCCAATTCCACTGTGAGCTGGCTGCGTTGGACCCACTGGCTGAACGACTTGCATGAGCTGGCGTCATGGCTACAGCCCTTTCTATGGAGAAGTGCGCCTCGGTGCTCAGGGGGTTCCACTCAAGTCAAAGTAACTCATCGCAGTCGTCATGTGTGGTGCAGCATGACAGCGAAATATAACATTAGTTCAATATGCTACAGCCTTTTGTCAATCCACTGCTAGATAACATTCACGGCTGATGATTGCTGGGGTCAGGAATATGACTCGTGTGTGTGTGTGTATATATGTATGCCTACATGCATCCTTTATTTATAGCCAGGTAAGAGCACAGTGAGCAGGATTTTGAAGCCATTTCCATACAAATGTCAGTTAAGCACACGAACCATAGTGCAACCTGGCCAGGTAAACAGTACGTGCACTCTTGATTTGAAGCTTTCGTGACTGCAGGAATCCATACACTTTGGTTATTTCGGTGAAGTCACGCGTCTTGCGCCCGAAACGTCGTGATTTATTTTATTTGATACCTACGTGACTTTACCGAAAGTGCGTGCACTGATGCACTTAACCATGCAAGTACAAATTATCACTTACATTTACAATAGCTTACTATAGAATCATAATAATTCACAGTACAGCAAGTGGATTCATTTCCATCTGTATTCCATCTGTACGGTGATCGAGGGTTACCCTTCCTCTCACATGTGTTACCTCCCACATGTATGCATGCTTATTAATGGAGTGGGCAGAATATGACCAATATAGGGCTTCAGAGCTTGGGCAATTGTTGGCACCAGTTCTGGCTTCTTCCCCACTTTGTCTGTGGTTTCCCGCACCTCTGAATCATTCTCTCTCTCCCTCTGAGTGTACGAAAATATTCTGTACGATTCCTCATCATTATAGTAATAAAATCTTACGAAGAGCAACATTCGCCAAAGACGCGAGTCAATCCCGATTGCACATGAACGCTATGCAGTGGGTGCCAGTGCTCACCGAGAATCCCTGGAAGTGACGGTTGGTGCCCACTCGGCACCCGGTGGAGGCTGGAGACGGGAGTGAAGGTGGGGTCAAGGTCCATGATGAGGAGGTTTAGGGCCTCCAAGGACTGGTCGAGCTCACTCGGGCTAGGCGGGGTGTCGCGCCCGTCACCTGCCCTCAAGGACGTGAACTTGGCCGTGTCTCCCAGCAGTGTCACTGTCTCGGATGTCGTGCGGTTTGGCTCCGCTGGGGGTAGTGGTGGTGGTGGTGGTGACCAGGCCTTCACCTGCCTTCATGACCAGATTTCATCGTCATCATCAGCAGGAAAAGTAGCAACTGTTAGCAACATCTTCAGCAGAAGCAGTGACAGCATCTTCAGCAGAAGCAGTAACAGTATCATCAGCAGAACGTGCTCATAGATTACGTGAACGGAACTCACCTGTGACCCTGCACAGCCTGACGGCTGCTGTCTCCTCGCACCGGCACAGCGGGCACCATGGGGACATCTGCCCCAAATCGCACACAACGTGGGACCTCCTGCTGCTGTTGCCGCTTCTCATGATGATGCTGCTGCTGATGCTGCAGCCCACTGCTGCCAGGCTCCAGGCTTCGTTGTGATGCCCCCCTCCGCTGCACCATGGCGTAGAGATCAGAGCTCGGTGAACGAATAGCGGTCACCCCTGGAGCCAACCGAGTAACGTCGCATGGGGCGGCTGCGTGAGTCGGCTGCCCGTATTTCACGTTTGGCGACGTTGCTCGAGCTGCTCGCGTGTAAGGGCTGCGGCTGCCGATACCGTTCTCCTGCGGGCGAGCGTCCCCGGACCCCAAATTCAGCCGCAGGTCGCCCTTCCCCAAGTGGCGACGTCGGTTGGCGCCAGGACAGAACGTAAGCGCGCCACGCTCCAGGATTTCCATGGCACGCGTCGAAGGCGGCTCGTCGATATCGTCATCATCTTGAATGTCAACAACATCGTCTTCATCGTTGACATCATCATCATCATCTACATCATCGTCCAGGATGTCAGTCTCTCGGACCGGCATCATGCTGGGCGTGTCGCCAAAGTGCACCCTATGCGGGCTGTGCTGCTGATGATGTGGGTCGGAGTGCCGGTCACCCGCGGGTGCACGTGAGGAGTGCCGGTGTGCGGTGGTTGAAGCCGACAACCCGCTGCCTCCGGCGCAGCCGAAACCGTGCAACAGTTGCCGCAGCTGGTCTTGCTCCCCAGGGCTGAGAGCGGTGGGGCCCACGTGCGTGTCGTTTGGGGAGGGAGCCCACGATGGTACAGGCGAAAGGGGCGACGGGAACGAATAGGCCGTGGTTGCCTGGCATTGGATTCCTGCAGGAACGCACGCACACACACACACACGTAGGATGATATGCCACCAATTGGACACATAAACGGCAGTAAAAAAACGCTGACAATTGCCTCCCGAACGGAAGGTTTCGAGTTCGAATCTCGGATTGGGCGTTCGTCAAATTGACACAATCGTCTTCATTCCCCAGGGGGTAACAGATCGCGTGGGTGAACCACTTTGGTAGAAGTCTGCGATGCTCGCCGTGCGGGGAGCCTGTTCCCCATCACCTGAAACATTTGTTTCCCCCCCGCTCTCTCTGGGGCTGCCAGCGGAATGAGTCCTTGTTCTTTTGGCCGAGTGCTTCCACGGCAGGGGAAACAACGGACGGCGAGGGCGACCGAGGAGGCCGCCACGTACCGAGCGGGCTGGCGGGTGGCCGAGCGTCGTCGGACGTGCGCATGGACGCGGTGGATCGGCCCGAGTCGCTGCTCACGGACAGCGTGTGCTCCGTGTGGGCCGCTGCTGCGGCACCGCCGCCGCCGCCGCCGCCGTCAGCCGCTCGGCGGCCCGGCTGCTTGGCCTCGCCGCCCGCCGGCCTCGCTTTCTCCGCTACGGGAGAAGGTGATGGGGCGAGAGGGGCATACCCGGCCGTTAAAATCATAATAATAATGATGATGATGATGAAACTATACACTACAAAGTTGCATATCCCACTCTAGACTGAAGTCAAAGTAACCAAAATTTTTTTTCTTTTTTCACCAGGTAAGGCCCTCTGAACTACGTAGCTCTTTTTCAGAAGTGACCTGGCTACAAACGATGGCTCAACGAAGTGACTTATCACGTGGAAATGTATAGCAGCCAAATACTCAAAACGCGTGATGCCGATTCTAAACGTGAAGGGAAAAACCGGAGGACCCGGAGAAAAATCCACGCAACACAGGGAGAACATGTAAACTCCTAATATACAGGCGTCAGTCGGGATAGAGCCCACAACCTCCTGCAGAAGCCTGGATAGGGTGAGAGCCTGGACAGGGCGAGAGCCTTGAGCTGCTGCTTAAATGTGGATGATTGTGATTGGATGCTGCTGTACATGTACAGTGGGGAGAGAGTTAATGCAGTGACCTCTAGGTGCTGCAAGTCACGCACGCTAACCAACAATGCTACCCAAATGGGCAATTACGCCGGGAGAGAGGGGTGGAGTTAATGATCGTTCTATTTATTTGTCACCTGATGCAAAGGTGTCCCAGGACGTGTGCAGGTGGCCGTAGGAATCCCAGCGCAGGATTGGGTCTGTGGCACTGTGATCCACAGCCACCGCACCATCTTTCAGGAGGTTCTCGGCCCCTGTGGACACGTTCAGACAGTTCAGTGTATATAGACTTAAGCCCACAGAAAGATATGCAATAAATACCAATTATGTGGTATAACAATGTAATAATCATCATCACTGCTCTTTTAGAATTTTGATCGCAGTCCACTGTCAGAAATTCTGACTCTTAAAAGACATTTCAAATTGATGGCCATTCAAGCTCTCACAAACCGAGGCCTAAAAAAGTGTATTCATTAAACAAAACAATAAATAAATAACAAAGGAAAAATGTGGTAATTTAATCAACTAAAAACAATGTCAAGAGGCCGTCATCGAGGAGTGGATTGTTTGTGTACATTGTTGTCTGTGTACATGTACAGGAGGAGCTGTAGTGCAGGGGTTAGCATGCTGTACTTTTAACTTTAGCTACCTAAGTATGATTCCCAGCCACGGTTAATCATCAATGACGAGTGGCATTGGAGCCAGTTCTGGCGTCCTGTTCAGGGGTCCTGTTCACTAACCTGCACTGAGTAACATGGTCAAGTATGGTCAAACAACCCCTGTGGCCAACCACGGAAAACTGACAAAAGCACGGTCAATTATTACTGAATAACAATTCCCCGATCTACTCGTGCTGAAATTCAGTGGATCATTCATGTTCTCACAGGCTCACTGTGCTCACCTCCAATGAGCACAGTTGGTACGGCACGAACAAAAAAGTTCAACAGCGAAAAAAGTGTAGGTTACTAGAAGCTGCATTTGACTCAGCAAACCACCGCACTAAGATACAAGTGTGCTAACCACAAGGCCACACAGTTGCCCATGAGGCCGGTAGGGTCTTACCTGCCATCCTGTCTGGGGTGGCTGAGAAAATCAACTGAACTTTTCCATCGTCCGGATACCTGGGGTCTGATGCGCAAAACACAGACACACCAGATGAACAGTGGCACAACTACGTGTGTCATCATCCCATTCAGAATTGCATGAGCTTGATCGGTTCCTTTTATCACCTCATTAGGTGAACATTTACAAGTAAATATGTGTTTGCATGTGTATTAGTGATCATGCCTGAGACCATCAAATTAATTATTGAAGGGGAGTCCACCATTTGAATGCAAGATCTTGACAGCATTGGATCAATACTCTAAAGAGGATATTCATCCTCTGAATCAAACAGATTCTGTAGATGGTGGTGGTGGTGCTGATGATGGTGGTGATTGTGATGTTGATACTACTGTTTTTTTGTTGCCATTGCTGCTGAGGATGATATCGATGATGATCATGATGTTGATTCTGGCTGGGATAGTGGCAGCGGCGTTGAGCCAAGAATCTCAATCTTAAAATTCCAACAAGCTAGCCACCTGCAAATATGAATGGCCCACTTAACTCGGTGGGGGCGCCACGGTGGCTAGGAGATGTTAACTACCTCGCCTGGTATACAGGAGCTCATGGGTTCAATCCCGACCCTGACGCCTGTATATTTGGAGCTTGCATGTTCTCCTTGTGGCCGCATGGATTTTTGTCCGGGTCCTCCGGTTTTTCCCTCCATTTGCAGAATCATAAGTTTAGAGTATTTGGCTGCTATAAATTTCCACGTCAAAAGCCACTTCATTGGGCTATCATTTGTGGGCAGGTCGCTTCTGAAAAAGAGCTATCTAGCTCAGTGGGCCTTACCTGGTTAAAAATGAATTAGTACATACAAAATAGCAACTCCTTTACCAAAATAACAAATGACACCTCTGCCTGTTACATACCTGTCAACCCATATTGATTACCCGTATTATTGTACAAGGACATTGATTTTTCAGGACCATACGGCGTACAGCCGTTTCAATACAGGAAAAAAAGAGAATTGTCTATGTTTGTGTTTCTCCCTTGTGATGGGACTTTGTAGGGTGAACGTTGAGATTTATAAGGGCACGGGGTGACCAATAAGGTCTGAATCGGTCTGCAATAAGGTAGGACACCGATAAGGTGTTGACAGGCATGCTGTTACATCACATTGAGGCAGATCCATCCCCAATGTGGTCAATCTAAAGCAGCCACCCCCATCAAAGTCCAAGGCTGCAAAATCGGCGCGGCGGGCACGGCGGGCAGGCAGATGGAGGTGTCCGAACCGGAGCAGGCGAGGTCGAGGTCCTGCCTGCACAGCAGCAGGGACGTGTCGCAAGGACGCATCGCGGCCGTGTGCAGCTGCAGCCGCAGAATCGCCTCCCGCCCGCAGCTCGGTGGGGGCCCGCTCGCCGGAGCCTCCCGGTAGCATTTCACCTGCGGCACAAGCGCGGCGGCGTTTCACGTGCCATTGGTCGCGCCGGGGGGGGTCGCCCACAGCCTCCTGGAGTTCCCGGGGGGGGCTGAAGGCCCGGGGCAGGATGCCTTGTTCATTAGCGACAACGACAACGACGACACGAAATCAGGCCTCTTGTGGGGCCCTATTTTGTGTGTGAGACTTGGAGGGGGTGGGGGGGGGGGGAAAGACCGCTTTTGCGCCTCCCCCACCGCTCACAAGCAAAAACTAAAATTCACAGCAAAGGTTCAAGGTGAAGACGTCATCGCAGCCGATGTTGACTCCAACACAACTCGCGTTTGCTTTCTTTTCCCTGCAAGAGATTTTTAGATGTCCCACGAATGACACGGCACAGCTTCATGAACACGGGTCGTCTGTTTTCAGCTCGCCGACCTTCGGGCACCAATCCAAGGTCCGTCTCGGTAACCTGCCCATTCTCCACCGTGCCCATGCAGCTCCTCAAATTGCAAATCTCTTCTTCCTGATTACTTCGTCAGTGTCATCTTGCCATGTTTCGCTCTGAGCTTGCATGTTAATAGCTGGAGTCGGCCATAAATGTCTGGCATTGCTCCACGTGTGCTTAGATGTAATGGGCAGCGGCCTCATACTCACTGACCATAAAGTAAAGCAGACATTGCTCCTACCTCAAGCAGTCATATTTTAACATTGACCTCTCTTCTTACACAAAGAGGATCACGATATCCGTGACAACGCCATGCTGCCAACACAACACAATGTTTGACCTTCTCACAACACACTGTGTTGGGCACAATGCGACCATTCTCACTTCCTCCTGTATATAGTTCTACATTGAGTCAATTCACAAATTAAATACGGATTCATGGACTTCCATAATAAAGGAGACGGAAGCAAAACATCGGAACGTCGTGTGGATGTCCAGTTTGTATCCACAGCGGTCACTCAAGATCATTGATTACCTCTACAAGATCATGGATGACCGGTGCGCTGCAGCGCTGATTGGCCTTGGTCTCTCAGCCGCCTTCGAGGCCATCGACAAAGAGATACTCGGTGTATCGGGTACGACACTGCGGTGGATTAAGTCATACATAATCATTTCTTTAGAACTTTCTTTTTGCGTTTAGTTTGTTGTCTTTCCCCCCCTCCCCACACCTCCAATTAGCACGGTTGGCTTTGCACGGTGCGAAAGAGGTTCAACATACGTACATAGAGTGGCGAGTGGGGGGTGGCAGGGTCGTGGGGGGGGGGGGCGTGTGGTGCGTGACAACGAGGATGAAATTGCGACAGACTCCCATACTCGCTGGGAATTGCGTGCGTGTGCAACCGTCTCCGTCGCAGACACCAATGATGAGGGTGCACAGTGTCGTGCCCATGCCGAAGGAGAGAGGCACTTAAGCTAGCAGTGGACGGCGAATGGCTTAGACGCGTGAACACACCGCTCACCAGCACGTCACCCTTCAGCATCAAAGCCGGCTTCACGTTCACGCTGAGGCTCTGAGCGGTTCCGTTCGCAGGCACAGAACTGTGAGGGAGAGATTGAATTTGTGTTGAGCATGGGGCAAGGACAGGCGAAGCGTGAGGAGGTACTGTGTTTTGAAGTTTCGACTCATTATAATGCCTTGAGTTCTACACTTGGACTGGGGTTGACCTGGGCAATCATCCCTCCAGGGTCGATAAAGCGAGCACCACTCTCTGGGCAGCTGGCAATGCTTCCTTGTTGAGTCACGTAGTCACGTGGATATGTCAAAACTGGTTTAGGACCACCAGCTGAATGTAATGCTGCACAATTGCTCATCTGATCGAGTGAGAAAAGCCTCACTGAGTTTGCCGAGGCATTTTTTCAGAAGGGTCCCCTTTGGAACATTTAGCAAATATCTCAAATTTTATCTTGTTTTTGTATAAGTTCATGCGACCAGAGAAATCCCGTGCATACGAGATGAGGATACTCAAATGCGACTGAAAAAGTCAGAGTCACATTTGCTATTCTGCCTCCCGCAGTCACCACGTTGTAATTCCACAGCTGAGCGCATCATGAAACTCATGATGCCCCATTCCTGTGTGATCCACTAACCCTCCAAAATCACTGCACTACATACATTCTCACCAGGCATGACCAATGTATGCATTTGATTATGATATCACTAGCCTTTTGCCCGTCCAAGGACGGGTGTGTTGCAGTAAATCTGAAATTTGCAAGCGAACAGCAGAGCGCGACGTGATATTCATTGCGTGAATGCGTGTGCGGTTTGTAAGGGCGCGGTGACACAGAGCTATTTCATTTTAAGGTTATAATCCCTTGTTCATCACGACGTCCTTTTTACTTTGATGTCTCAACAGCGTTACGGAGATCACGTGACGTGAGGGTTCTGCTTTTGTAGTGAGGGTTGTGAATTGACGCCGAGGAGGGGGGAGGAGGCGCCTCGCCCCCCCCCCATGTGGAGTGACGTCAGCCGTTAATTATTATCAATGGCGGGGGGTGTTCATTTGGAGGACGTCACCTGCTCATGATTATTAATGAGGGGGCTGTTCGATATGGAGTGACGTCAGCTGCTCATGGTTATTAATGAGGGGGGAGGGTGCTCCATGCTAAGTGATGTCACCTGCTCATGATTATTAATGAGGGGGGTCCATGTTGAGTGATGTCACCTGCTCATGATTATTAATGAGGGGGGCTGTTCGATGTGGAGTGACGTCACGAGCGTTAAGGACAGACATTCCTTGGTGATTATTATAGTAGGTATGTTTAAATGTCTCATCATTTGCAGTTCACAGCTGTTTGCCTTCAGTTACGATTTGAATGTTTCAGTTTCACTGGCAGTTGTCCAAAAGATTCCCACAATGCAGCTGGTTGTAGGCAGCTCCGACCAGGCCTATCACAATCCCTCCTTATCAATCCCTCCTTTTCTACTGTCATCAAAACTACACCACCACTTGCAATAATTCAATTATTAATGTCAAACTATTATCATGTTATGTACAATGTTACAATGTCTGTAATGCGCCTTGGTAAAGGTGCTATGTAAATATTGATAAGATAAGAATAATGTGAATGTTCTATAACAGTGGTGGCTATCGTCACGTTTATTATGGTGGTGGTGTTGGTGGTGGGTGTGATGACGATAGTGGGTTTAGAGTTAACGATTAAGGTCACGGTGGTTGTTATAGTGGCGACGATCGTCCTGCTGATGATGGTGGTAGTGGTAGTAGTGGTGCTGCTGCTGTTACTGACCATGATGTTCATGAAGGCATTGGTAGTAGTGGTGCTGATGATCATGCTGCTGATGATAAGCATGCGTACTTACTACACAGAGGATGTGTACATGAGCTGTAATCCTTGGTAGACCCTTAGAAACAGTCGGCCTCCTGTAGAAATGAAACACAATGAATCACAGCAAGCAGAATAGACACCCCCAGAGGATAAACTATCCTTACACCGTCCTTGTGGCACTCTACCATAGAAATGTTGACTTTTTACTCCGAGCTGAGGACAAGACACAAACACATTGAGCCATAGCGAATATCGAGGATTGTTGAGGCAAGCGCTGTTAACGAGCACCCATTAAGGGCAGCGTGGTACACAGCGGGGTGATGTGGCCCAACTCCGCCCAGCAAGCTGCCTCTGCCTGCTGAGTTACTGTTGTTTGCACACATACTCATCATACCCGCCAACCCATACGGGTTACCCGTATTCTTATACGGGGAAATTTTAGTTTTCAGGTCCATACGGCGTACAGCCGTTTCAATGTAGGATGAACGTAGACATTTATAAGGGCACGGGGGTGACCAATAAGGTCTGAATTGGGTCTGCAATAAGGGAGCCACTGATAAGGAGTTGACAGGAATGCCTACTACAAGGTGCTCATTTACGGCTGAATCAAACCAGCGATTTCTCATTAAGGTTTTGGAATGCCACTTGTCACCTTTGTTTCTACACGGATAGGACTCCCAGTTCGCTGGGCTTTGTAGCACAGTGTGCTAACCGCAGAAGCACCACCTCCCCCCTTAGCCCCCAGCAGCACGTGTGTGCACCTGTGACCCTGCACTGTGGATGGGACAAATGGCAAAATGTTGTGAAGACTTCCTTCCCATTGGGCATCTAGGCTGCAATACCCTGGCTTGCCAGCGGAAGGCAGTCCAGCGATGTGTGGACTCATAGCATCACGGAATAGAGTGTTCCCCCCTCACGTGCCTGGGTTTTCTCCAGGAGCTCCAATATCCTCGCACGTGTATAACGACTCACTATTTGGCTAAAAACATCTTTATATGTAGAGAACTGCAGAGCAATTGTTGGCGCTGGCTCATCGCCTGGCAAGCCTTCCAGCTCGTGCATGTGGCTCCGCAGCGATCGTGAGATGCAACTTGCATGAACGAGGCTATATTAAATTAATCATTAAAGAGGAAAAAAATTATATGTAGATGCACACACACAAGAAAATGGGCAGGACACATCATGAGAACAAGTGAAGAAGAAGAAGAAGATAGCGGGAGAGACGTGAGCAGCGAGTCGACATCACAGAGCGCGGAGGCCACCACTGGACAGGAGTGAATCAGGAAGGGAAGAGAACGTGAACACAGCGACTAAGATCCCCCCAAATAGCCTGTCAGCACAGGCTGTTGAGGCAAGTGCTGTGAGCAAGCACCTACTAAGGCCAGCACGGACGGCTTCACGATGGGATGGGTGGCCATCAACCACGTCCGGCTGCCTTCGTCACCCCCGGTGCTGATGTTTACAAACTGCACCGGGTACTCGTTCAAGGTTGAGTTGCCCTTGCTTAAGCCCAGGGCTGGTTCCGATATTCATCACCGAAGGATATCCGTGAGCCGGAATCGAACTCGGGACGGCGGGTTGATAGTGCAGCGCACTAACCACCATGCTGCAAGTTCTCACATGAACAGACGTGTGAACACACACACACACATCAATGCACACATGTGAACACGCACACTCACCAGAGCCTCCCCTAGGCAGGCCGTGTAGCACCACTTGATGCAGAAAAAGTGGGCAAGTGTTGAGGCTGATGGAGCGTGACAGAAGCCCACTGAAGTAGTACACATACCTGCCAAGGGCAATCAGTGAGTACACACACATACACGTCACGTAGGCATACAACAACAACAACAATAACAGCCGCCAGTCGTCATTAAGTGGCAGTGATGTCGTCACAGCGCTTATGCCAAGCTAGGTGCAAGTTGATGCCGTGTGAAGCGTTGAAGGCTCGCTGACAAGAGGTTGTGGAACAAACCCAGGTGCCACTGGTTGACTGCCTGAGATGACTGACAGATGCACCGCCTGTGCACTACCGTCTGTCCGGCCAAACAGAAGCTGCTTGGGCATGCGGTGGTTGGGCATGCGGACTACGTGACCCAGCCAAGACAGCCTTGCCTGCAGGAAGAGCTCAATGATGAGACAGAGTCCAGATCTTTCCAGGACCTGTGAGCTCCTCACACAATCCAAACCCTGGTTAAACCCAGGATATTACGCAGATGCAGACACACGCAAATATACTGCACATGTAAAGATACAAATACAAGAGACAAAGATCCCCCATATAGCCTGTAACTGACTGTTGGGGCAAGTGCTGGTAGCGAGCACCAATGAAGGCCCGGCACGGCACACGAGGGGGGTGGGTGGCCAACACCACGCCCGGCCGCCTTTGTCTCCCTAGTGGCGATGTTAGCACAGCACCAAGTACTAATTTGAGGCTGAGTCAACGGAGGTGAGGCCGACGATCGGTTCAGGTAATCGTGACAGGTGTTGGCCATGAGCGGGAATGGAACTCGGGTGGGTGGGTTCGTAGTGGTTAGTGCGCTAGCCACGACACCACCGCTTCCCACTTGCAAAGAAAGATACACACACACGTACACACGCACACACACATGCATATATGATAACATACACGCAAACCAAATCTAACACAAATCTCCAGTAAATGTATAGGCTGTTGGCACGATATTACCGAGCAACCAGGAATATGAGTGTAACGTCGTAGGAATATGATTCGGCCAGCATGACAACTGGCCACCTTTTTTCTGTCCGGCACTGATGATAACAACACTAAGCACTGATTTTATAAAGGCCGAGACGACCTCGAGGAAGGCCGAGCCAAGTTCACACATTATCTGCAACCAATGTTGTTCATGGCCAGGAATCAAATGACAGTGCGAGAGCATGCAAATCACAACACCGCCACTCTCTTTTCACAAAACAAAAACAAAGATTCCCCCATTTAACCAAACACACGCTGAGGGCAAGTGCTTTTTTTGAGAAAATACTCAGACCAGCACTGTACATGAGGAGTGCTGTAGCCAGAAGCACGCTCGGTCACATCACACTAGATACCCATTTAAGGCTGTGTCGACCTAGCGGAAGCCCAGGACTCGTTCAGATACCGCTCACCATTGAAATTAGCCGTGGCTGGGACCATTCCGCTCCCACACACACGCGTCTATTACAGTTCGTATATATATATACGTTGAACTTCTTTCACACCGTACGTAGCCAACCGTGCTAATCGGAGTCGCGTGGGGGAGGACAAACACACGAAACAACCGATCCAGATTTAACACACGTCTGCAGCAATACCAGGTTCGTCATTGGCAGGAATGCTCCGTGCTACTGCAGGTCTCACCGTCTCTGCGAGGGCTGGATGGCAGCAGAAAACCGGTCACCACAGAGCGTCTTGGTGGGGAATCTGCCGAGCGTATGTTCGGAGCTGCGGAGTAAAAAAAACACGGGAACGAGCGTAGCTCTTGAAGTAGCTTTTGCACACTTATTCAGTAAATCGTTGGTAGTGGTGCACGGGCACAATTAACACTCAACACATTCGTCAATAGCACTGATTTACGTGCTAGCTTCTTCTTCTTCTTCCGTGCGGCTGATGTAGATGCAGAGCAACGACTACAATTTTACATTCGGACGGTCAAGCCGTCAGATAACCGCGTCTGGAGCAGAGGAGTTTCTCGCTGTGATGTCTCATTCGTAATTGTGGATCGGGGCATTGCGAAGGTATATGTTGCACGATCTGTTCTGGATGACCACAGTCGCGCACTAGTGGAGAGTTTTTAATTTTCCATTTGTGCATCAGGTGTCCGCATCTGCCATGGTTTGTGCGGATGCGATTTAGGGTGGACCTTGACCATGAGGGTGGACCATACGTGCTATGATGAAGGGCCATTGCCCAAAACGTCAATTATGATGTACTTTTTTTCTTTTAAGGCCGCAGTGTTATTGACGAATGTATTCACTTTCTATTTTAAGCTTTCGTAAAAACGAGCCTTTGTTACCGAACGTGCTACCGCTAACTCAATTCCATTGCCGGGCACCCCCAGAGAAATATCCAGCGGTGCTGAAACGAGATACAACAATAATAACGAAAGAGTCAAAGTGTTCCCATGCTCCAGCGGGAAATGGAATGATGGGCTGAGTTGACCCATATCCGGGATATGAACTCGCGACCTTCCGATTGTGAGTTGAGTGCGCTCCGACAAAGCCACCCGACTGCATAGAACAACAACAAAAGATAAAGTTTTGTTTTTAAAAAATTGAAGGTTCCGCCTTGTATTTCCTTGCTCGCTCCACTGCTGGTGGAAGTGCCGCTCCACTAGAAGGAGTTGTAGGGAGGCCTGCTCTTCCACGCTGACCAGATGTCTTGAAATAGTTGAGGGTACGCACACCTTACCCCATCCGCAATGTGTGTATGTATGTAGAGCTTCTTTTGCACCGTACGTAGCCAACGGTGCTAATCGGGGGTGCATGAGCGACCTGCTGATCGACTTATAACTAATAATTGAAAAGGAACTCGCTCCATTGTTTCAACTGCCGCGCCAGGAGAGAGGGCATCGAACCGGCGACCTCCGGGAATGTTTCTCTTGAGTCGGGTGCAACCGCAACAAACAAAATATGAACAGAGAAACATCTTAAAGCGACGACGCGCAACAGAAACGTCCTGGGATAAACCAGCAAATCTTCCAGAAAGAAAAAAAAAACACCGTATTACAACGCTGTGTGCAAAAATCCCAGTGTGATGCAAGTCAAACAATACCAACCATAAGACAATTTAGATTAAAGTTATCAGGCCAACTCCGCACTTCCGCAAGAAACATGGCTTAACCGTGTGTTTTCGAAATCACCAAAATAAAGCTACACCACCGTGCTCACCGTTACGCCGCGGCAGCATCCATAACCACAGATACCATTGTTTAGCCAACCAAAAGCCACGGTGAGGCCCTCTTTGAGGCGCTTTCTCACAGCAGCCACGCGTTGGGGTGTTTCACAGACTCCTAAACGGATAGAGAATGCCAAACGGCCTCGGGAAAACACGAGCTCCACTCTTGAAAGACACCCCGCTTTAATTAAGAGTGACGCATCGATTATCTCGTAAGATGTCCAACACGCGTGTGCTCACCGCGTGCAGACGTCACTGTAGTGGAAATAGGCGGCGATCACGGTTCCCACGCTGCTTCTGTTGCCCTGCGCAGAGAGAGAGAGAGACACACACACAGCGAGAGACATCACAGAGCTTCCCCAAACCGCTGCCCAGTAGCAGCTGCCTGGGGTGGGCCGTGTCTCCTGGCGGTGAAGGGCACCGTGGGGCACGCTGCCTTGGAGCAACCAACCAAATACCGAACCGGATGAACACTGAAATTCCCAGTCACGGAATCAACTTGACCAATCATCCCTCAGATGGTAATAAAATGAGTACCGCGTCGGGCATGGCAATGACGACAGTTGCCGTTCTGTAGATAAACCAGCGTCTGCGACAGGAACGTGCCATTCCCACCGTTTGGCCCCAGATCGTGAGGAAAAATCGTAAAGTTTGGTTCGCACCAGACTTCAGTCAGTTGACCGTTCTGAAGAAGGACCCATGAGCTGAAGTTTAAACAACAATATATATGTATCTTACATAAGGAAGTGACCGTCCTTTAAAGATGCTGTCCTAACTACATGAGATCGTAACATTTCCACCACTGGCTCTGGACCACCAACAGACCTAAGTACCGCCCAAGGCTCGTTTCAGTATATACAGCGATGCCTTGACTTTCGTCCACTTGACTATGGTCGCTTCGCTCTTTCGGCCGTTTTCAATTCTAACCACATTTCAAATTTCGTCCACGCAGCATTCCTCTTTCGTCCGATTTCTTCACAAACCTTCCACGGCGTTCGCGCCACGTGCCGTCTTTGTCGTTCAGTCTTTGAATAGAAGTCGTTCAGTGAGCATCTCTTAAATTTGTGTTTATTCATATGTTATTAAAACTGTACTTATCACCAATATATTCATCGTCCAAATTTTGATTTAAAGCTTTCGTGACTGCAGTAATTCATATTCTTAGTTCTTTCGGTAAAGTCACGTTGAAGGGAAACAATAAATAAATAAACAATAAAACACCTGAAGTCGACACACCTGAAGACGACCGTTTGTGTTATGGTCGAAACGTCGTGAGAATTTTTATTGTTTTATATATATTTTATTATTTTATTGTTTCCCTTCAACGTGACTTTACCGAAAGAACTAAGATTATTCATCGTCCACTTACACAAGAATAAAAAATATTTAAAGGTATTATTTTCTTTATTTAGTTTTGTTTATTTATTTAGTTGTATTCATTCTTACGTTTATTTTTCTTTTATTTCTGTTTCTTTAGGTTTCGCACGCATGTGTTATGTATTTACTGTAGTTATTTGCATGTACCTTTTTTTTATATATTTACTGTAGTTATTTGCATGCACGTTTTTCACCGGCCAAAATTAATTTGCAAGCTAAATAAAAAGCTCTGCTTTGACATTCGTCCATTTTTGACATTCGTCCATGCTCTGGTCCCTAACCAGACGAAAGTGCAAGGTATTCCTGTAGATGTTTTCAAAAGTGTCTCAACCCCAGCCCACATTTTTTTTTTTTGCCGCATCAAAAACTTCATCCGAATAACCCAACAGTATATTCTTAGTTTTTTCGGTAAAGTCACGTTGAAGGGAAACAGCAAAATAATAAAATATATATAAAACAATAAAAAAAAATTCTCACGACGTTTCGACCATAACTCAAACGGTCGTCTACTACACACCTGAAGACGACCGTTTGAGTTATGGTCGAAACGTCGTGGGAATTTTTTTATTGTTTTATATATATTTTATTATTTTGTTGTTTCCCTTCAACGTGACTTTACCGAAAAAACTAAGAATATGAATTACTGCAGTCACGAAAGCTTTAAATCAAAATTTAACCCAACAGTGTTAAGATGAGCAGTCTTCTGTCACTACACTGCTGCATCAAGGCCTTCCTTTACTGCTTTAGACGCAGGAGTTGTTTGACCGTACTATCACCAGGCTGGCCAATGCAGGTCGGTAAAATGCATGATGCCACTCGCCACTGATGTTAGCCATGGCGGGAGACTGAATCTCTGCTCGCCAAATTTATAGCACAGTGAGTGAACCACGGCACCGCACACCGCTCCTGAATGACAACTATCCTACAGTCAAATGTGAACTTGGCATAAATTCAAGCAATGTATTAACTCTTGCCTATTACAAAAAGTAATCGTGCTGTTTGTTGCTGGCTGTTTGGTATCTTTGGAGCTGGGGGCTTGTGTTCAGTAACCGTGTAAAAAAAAACAACGACAAAGCATTAAAAGAACAACATTTGAAAAACCAAATTGTGCTGAAGACTACTCTTATTCTATTTCTCACTAAGCGGAGCAGCATGCCCAGGTGGTGCTCTGCTTACTGAGCCCAGAGGTCAAGTGAACCCCATTAGGATGTGACTCAATGACCTGGCAATGCAGAACAAGTCACTCCCTAGTCAGGATGTGACCCACTCACCTGGCAATGCATAACAAGTCACCCCCCTAGTCAGGACGGGACCTACTGACCTGGCAATGCATAACAAGTCACTCCCTAGTCAGGATGTGACCCACTCACCTGGCAATGCATAACAAGTCACTCCCTAGTCAGGATGTGACCCACTCACCTGGCAATGCATAACAAGTCACTCCCTAGTCAGGATGTGACCCACTCACCTGGCAATGCATAACAAGTCACCCCTCTAGTCAGGACGTGACCCACTGACCTGGCAATGCATAACAAGTCACTCCCTAGTCAGGATGTGACCCATTGACCTGGCAATGCATAACAAGTCACCCCCTAGTCAGGATGTGACCCACTGACCTGGCAATGCATAACAAGTCACCCCCTAGTCAGGATGTGACCCATTGACCTGGCAATGCATAACAAGTCACCCCCTAGTCAGGACGTGACCCACTCACCTGGCAATGCTGAACAAGTCACCCCCTAGTCAGGATGTGACCCACTGACCTGGCAATGCATAACAAGTCACCCCCTAGTCAGGATGTGACCCACTGACCTGGCAGTGCAGCACCACGACGTGGCTTGGGTGAGCGGCGAGCCAGGACTCCATGGCCTTGCAGACGCGGCAAAGGGTGTCCAGCTGGGGAGCGTGCAAGCCAGGCCAGCAGAACTCCAGCACCTGCACGCAAGGACGTATCGTCAGTGTCATGTTAAATAAGTAATATTTTAAAAAACGTTTTTAAAAACACGCTTTAATGAAATGTACCGTACTAGTAATTGAAGAACTCCGCGATTCCAGGAAGTGGCCCCGAAACATGCCACAACAAGGTGAGATCTTGCATGGAGCTTCACGCCGACGGAGATTGACAGTAATTTTGTGTTTCTTCCATTTGCGAATAATCGCACCAACTGATTCAACCGCATTAATTGATCAATCTAAACAGTTTTCATTGAAACCTTCTGCTGCCAGGCCACCAAGATTATACGGCTTACCAAAAATACATAAAGTTGATACACCTCTTCGTCCCATAGTCTCTACTATCAGCTCCCCCACCTACAAACTAGCTCGTTTTTTGTCTGAAATCCTGCGTCCTTTCACTGGAAAGACCACCTCTGCGGTACAAAATTCTACTCACCTGGTATCAACAATCAAGGGTATTTCCCTGTCCCCAGACGACCTGCTTGTCAGTTTTGATGTAGTTTCCTTATTCACCAAGGTTCCTGTACCTGACACCATTGCAATCATTGAAGACTTGGTTCATCAAGGACTAAACACTGAGGTACCCCCCCTGGTGAGACACTGTTTAACCAATACATACTTCACTTGGAATGGAACTTTCTACAAACAAACTGAGGGCACCCCAATGGGCTCCCCCCTTTCTCCAGTTATAGCTAACATTTTCATGGAGAAATTTGAGACTGACGCCATCCAGACTGCCACTCTGCGCCCAACCTTATGGAAGAGGTACGTGGATGACACTTTTGTCATCTGGCCACATGGCCGGCCTGCTCTAGACCAATTCTTCGACCACATCAATTCCATACACCCAGCCATCAGATTTACCATGGAAGTCGAAATAGATGGCAAGATACCTTTTTTGGATGTCCTAATTAAAAAGAGACCTGATGGTTCAATGAGCCACTCTGTCTACAGGAAAGCTACCCATACGGATGCTTATCTGAAACCGGATTCCCACCACCATCCATCACAGAAGAATTCTCTCATCAAGACTCTGTATCATAGAGCCCAATGCATATCCGACCAGGAACACATAAGCAGTGAACTCAAGCACGTACACCAAGCTCTTAGGGCTAATGGTTACTCCGACTATACAATCCGCAAAGCTATCACTCAAACCATGAAGAAGAACCCTCTTGAGGAGCCTTTCAAAACCATCACTTTACCCTACATTGCTGGGATCACAAAAAAGATCTCCAAAATCTTGAATAAACACAAGATCCAGGTCCGTTTCAACACATTACATAAAATCCGTGATCTGGTTCCGTCTGTAAAAGATGTGATTCCGGACATACAATACCCTGGTGTCTACAAACTAAGTTGCCTCTGTGGTAGTAGTTACATTGGAGAAACCAAACGCCATATCTCGGACCGCATTCGTGAACATAAAGCAGACCTTAAACACGGTAGGACCAACACCTCGGCCGTAGCAGATCATTGTTCTAATTCAGTAGGCTCACATGCCATTGACTTTTCCAAGACGGAGGTTCTTTGTAAGCCATCTGGCTTCCATGAGAGATTCGTTCATGAGGCTATCCACATATACAAACACAGAGACAATTTCAACCGAGAAGATGGATTCTATCTTAGCAATCATTGGAAAGATTTGATAAATCATTTCAGTTCTTGATTGATTGTTCACGCTTACAGTGGCTTTCAGACAGCATACATAAAAACAAATTTCGTCTCCCCCCTCCTCTTTTCAAAAAATAGATGGACTAGTCCTGGCAAACAGCCAATCGTTGCGCGTGACGCAAACGTTATTTTTATATAAATAAATAAATATGCCGTTTTCAAAATAAATTTATGCAAACCGACACACCTGATGATGACCGTTTGAGTTATGGTCGAAACGTCGTGAGAATTTTTTATTGTTTTATATATATTTTGTTATTTTGTTGTTTCTCTTCAACGTGACTTTACCGAAAAAACTAAGAATAAGATAAATATAATAACAATATCACAAGGTTATCTCAACAATACCTGAGGGTGAAGCTTGGTGAGCTCTTCCTTTGGTCCAGAAAAGTTAATAACCTAGGAATAAAAAGACGCACACGCTCTGTTGTCAATACTGCAGTTGGTTAAGAGCATCTGATAACAATAATAAGTAAGGCTGAAACACTTCACATCATTATACTGCTATACAGACTACGGATAAATACATGAGGACATGTACAATGAGTTCACACATTTTTTCAAAGTTCACGGACCCCTGAGTTTGTCAGGGGGAGGGGATGGGAGGGGGGGCATGCATAACAGTCAACGTTCAACAAACGTTAAACAAAGGTTGAACACGAAGCAGAATGAGTAAGCATATGATCCCGCCTTTGCCTACCATCCAATCAGCTCTGGCTCTCAGCCCCTGTGTATGTGAGGATAGTGCCCCTCTCAGAGACAGCCTCCTTTGTGGCTGTGTCTCACCGGCGCTAGACCGAAGAACGCCAAAAGGTGAACAGCGAAAGGATGATGCAAACGCCACATTATGGATGGCTCGGCTCAAGCTGTTTTAAGGCCGCTGCCTCTGGTGTAGCTCCGACCATTGTCAAGCGCAATGTATACATCGCCAGAGCGTATTTGTTTGCATGTTCTACCACAAGTACGTGTCGCTATGCCGATGCCTTGCAGTCGGTCTCTATTTGGTGTTTGAACATCTTATTGGTGCCATTAAAAAAGGGAAATGCATAATGTCATCATTTTTATCATCTTCGAACTGGCAAAAAGAGGGTCCCGTAGATAGCGCTCATCGCTTAATCACACCAACATGTGCACTTTGTTGAGCCCTGTCGAACTATTACACAGAGCTCACGTATCAAATGAAGCTGATTAGCCCCCCCCCCCCCCCCGAAACGACCAGCCCCTTTACCTATTTCTCTATGCAGCCTCACCGTGCATGACAAATAGTCTTTCAGAATGAATTTAAACTTGGCCGATGTTGATGTTGTTGTTGTTGCTGCTGCTGTTGTTGCTTCTCCTCACCAGGTAGTTCCCCCCGTGCTTGGAGGCGAGGTGGTGAGCCATCTCTTGCAGGCCCCGCTGGGACGCACCCTCCGACGCCTCGGCCGGCACGCACGTGGCGACGATGCGGTCGGCCACGTACGTGAGGTCCAACCCGTGGCCCGGCGAGGCCTCCAGCCCACGCGCGCCCCCTCTGCATGACACAGCAAGCAGCGGCAGGGGCAGCGCCACCGTCGGCATTGGCATCAGCAAATGGCGTTGGCTTGCAAATGATCAAGCCACTGGGGCTTATGCACTTTGAAATCAGCTATGCAGCAGCAGCTGCGGCAGCATCGGCATTGGCATCAGCAACGGTGGCGAGAGGAGCGCCAGGTTGGCGAGAGGTTAACTACCTCGCCTGGGATGGAGGGGGTCGTGGGTTTGATCCTGATCCTGACGCCTGCTGTATATTTGGAGTTTGCATGTTCTCCCCATGGTCGCTCGGATTATTATCCAGGCCCTCTTGTAAACGTGAAGGGGAAAACCCTTCACGTTTATAAACATGCGTTTAGAGTATGTGGCTGCTATAAATTTCCACATGATGGGACATTTCGTTGAGCTGTCATTTGTGTTCAGGTCGCCTCTGAAGAAGAGCTACGCAGCTCGGTGGGCCTTACCTGGTGAAATAAAAAAGTTTTTTTTGGTTAAATGCCATTGGCATGCGAATCATCATTATTTTATGCGTGTGCCCGCTTATTTTTCTTAAACAGCCAAAGCGATGCCGATGACTTGCATACGTTCTCTGATATACATATATATTTGGTGATGCTGCTGCATTGGCAGTTTGGTGCTCGAGCACAATTAATGATAACCAAAAAAAAACTCAGCACACTTGTCAGTGACACGGCGACCTTAAAAGGAAAGCGATATAATATGCACTACATTTTGGCCCTTCTTTGTCGCACATAAATGGTGCTATGAAGGGACATTTTTTTTTATTTCAAGGCCACGGTGTTATTGAGCGTTTTCTCTGATATATATACAGTATATGTCTTTCTCCTTCTGCCATGTTACTAGAAGAGATGATGGCCGGTGGCGGAGGCTGACAATGGAGTGACGGCCAATGGAGAAAACGAGCCCAAGAGGGCATCCTGTGGAGAAAATGGAGCGATGCAAACAGCTTGTGTACAGGTGCCAGGTGTAGTGTTAGAAGGCGGGACCACACGAGGTGACAGAGGCTTGGAAAAGCCTAGAAGCCAGCAGTGGATTGATCATGACTGATAATAACGATGCTCACTTGGAGGCAAAATAAGAGTTAGCAACGATGAAATCCCAAGTTCAACCCATAGGCTCCTGTTAAAATTTGTTTCCATGCAAATGAGATTATATTTGACTACGTAGAGCAGTGGTTCTTAACCTTGTTGGAGGTACCGAACCCCACCAGTTTCATATGCGCATTCACCGAACCCCTCTTTAGTGAAAAATAAAATGTGATTTTTTTCAAATTCAAGACATAGATATGTTTTTTACTGGTACACAAAATGAGCCGTGCATGAACATTACCTTGTTCAAAGAATAAAACCAACACAATGCATAAACTCACAACAAATTACATACCTGGAAATCAATGTGACTTCTGCTGTTGCCTTTGAGAGATCAGTTCAGATATGCGTGGCTTCACCTTGGCAAGTGCCACTCTCATGTCATTTTCACAGCAAAGTCTGTTCCTTTTCTTCGTTTTTATGTCCAGCATCCTCGAAAAGGATTGCTCACAAAGATATGTTGTAACAAATGGTATAAAAAAATCCAGGGCTTTCTTAGCAATAACTGGATACTTGTTCATTTGTCGACACCAAAACGTTGAGAGCGTTGTTGTTCTGAAGAGTTGCTGTTGAACCTGGCTCTGCTGAATTTCAATGATTTCGTCGAGGAATTCATCATTGACATCTGCTGTTTCAACAGCAAACGTGAACGGCTGTCTCACCCATGCTGGATATGACTCTCTTGTAGGGAAATATCCGTCGAGAGACTTTGCAAGCTCATCTAAGTGCGTGGCAATTGTTTGCTTCAGTTCCGTGGATACAGAAATATCTCCGATTCCAGACACATCTTCGATCTTACTTGCACAGTCGTCCAGAAGCGGGAAGTTTGCGAAGTTATTGTTCTCTGTTCGTCGTTTCCATAACGGTAGCTTTTTTTGAAAAGCCTTCAGGTGTTCTTCCGCTTCCATGATATTGACTCCACCACCCTGCATCTGCTGATTGAGATGATTGAGAGCTGCGAATATATCAGCCATGTACGCTAAAATGAGAATGAACTCAGGATTTTTGAAGCAATCTGTATGGCAGTGTTGGTGCTCTTGCAAAAACAGGGCTAATTCCACACGCATGGCAAAAACACGATTCAGCACCTGTCCCCGGGATAACCACCGAATATTAGAATGGAGCAGAAGTACCTCAAATTCAGAGCCCATTTCTTTACACAGCTCACTGAAGATGCGGTGCCTCAGAGCACTTTTTCGCACATAGTTCACACATTCCACCACAGTTTTTAATACTTCTGCCATTTTTGGAGGTAAGGTTTTTGTTGCCAACGCATGCCTGTGCAGAATACAATGCGTCACAATGATGTGTGGTGCATCGGCCTTTACTAGCGCACCAAAACCAGACTTTCTTCCCAGCATGACTGGAGCTCCGTCCGTACAAACTGCAGAAACCATATCCCATGAAAGATTGTTGTCTCTGAAGAAGTCATCCACAAGCTTCTTCACATCGGCTGCCTTCGTTGTTGTTGTAAGAGGCTTACAAAATAAAAACTCTTCTTTTATCATGTCGTCTTTCACATAGCGTACAAAAACAGCAAGCTGGCTTAGATCAGAAACGTCTGTGGTTTCGTCGAGTTGAAGGCTGAATTTTGCCGGGCTTGAAATCAGATCCGCGACTACTTGAGCCAAGATGTCTTTACTCATGTCTTCTATTCTGTCACTGACGGTGTCATTTGAAAGGGGAATTTGGGATAATTTACCTTCGGCCGCTGTTCCGAGTATCAGATTCGCCATCTTTAATGCAGCTGGTTTCACAGGTGTTTCACCAATGGTGTGTGGCTTGCCCTGCTTTGCGATCAGGTAAGCAACTTCGTACGATGCTGTCAGGATCGGTTTGTTAACAGGTACAAATCCAAGAGCAGGCAGAGTGGCCCTTTCATCGAATCTGGCTCTCTTCACCCTGAATTCAGCAAGTGTTGTGTTCTTGTATTCCCCGTCTCCATGCAGCTTCAAGAAGTGTTCCTTTAGTTTTGCCGGTGCAAGACTAGAGTTGCTCAACTTGGCGTTGCAAATCATGCAGATAGGACGCTCACTCCCATCACGTTCCGTGATACATGAGAATCCATGTTGTACATATTCGTCCGACCACTTTCTTCTTTTGCCCGACATAGTTAGTATGGATAAAATATTAAAGAAATCACACGACGTACGACAACAACAGTCACACGTTGACTACTGAGTACGCACTAAATTCCCCGCAGCGCTGATTGGCCAAGCAGTGTAGCATGATCATCTGCAGCCAGTGATGGCCAAGCGGGCCGTGTGTGTTATCACAAATTTACACAATAATTCAAGTGTGTCCGGACCTCCGTGGCGGGGGCTCTGCCGAACCCCTGAGATCGACTCACCGAACCCCTGGGGTTCGATCGAACCCAGGTTAAGAACCACTGACGTAGATGTTTGCTCATAGTGTTTGATATTCGGAATCCAAAAATTGCAATTTCAAATCCACAGAAGCCACTAAAGTCAGGAGCATTTTGTGAAAATCAGTAGTAACTGACCTGCAGTTCAAGGGCGATTTTATTTTCACCCAGCCAGGTGGTGTTGTGACAAGAGGGACTGATTAATGAGCGGCAGGTCGTGAGTTAGAACCCAGGTTTGAGGTCGCTTAGCCCCGTTATAATCTTACATCTGGGATGCCTAAAATTAGTACGACTCTGTGGAGATTAAACGACAACAAACCTAAGGATATACTGATCCCCTGCCATAGGATTCACGTGACATTTCTACCACTGCTTAGACCTGCCCAGCCGATGGCTCCCATCCTGTTGGTAATTTCCACAAAGTGGTACTCATTGTATTCAACCTCCGAGAGGTAATCAGTTGAGTCAATCCCCAACTGGGATTTGAACTCTTAACTGTGAGTGAACTGTTATAACCACATGCATCTCAGTCATCTGAATGTAATCGTCAGAGGAAGAAAAAAAAACACTCACTCCACTTTGCTGTCCAGCTCATAAGAGGTGCTGCTGGCCACTGACACCTGTGAAAATAAAAATTGCAACAGTGTGTTGATTCATACTCTTTGGTTTTATTCGGTAAAGTGTGTTGATTTCAGAACAATGTATAGTCTTCATTTTTAAGCAAATGGCTCGATAAATATTGATTTTTTTACTTACATCCGTATTCTACGGGAAAGCCTTCAAAGGGTACCGATTGGGTTTCAGGACTCTCTTTTTCACAAGGATGCCTGGGAACGTTTGCCCAGTTATTCTTAATGAGTGTTTTGCACGTGGGGGGGAAACCAGATTAGACGGATTAATCAACTAAAAAGTATCCTATGTTGTTTTATGTTTCATTAGACCTCCTTTGCCAGTACCAAAATATAATAATAGGGTTTTCTCCTTTTTTCTGGCAACAAAACTGAAACCTTTTTACAAGGATTCATGTCTGCATTAACCACAATACCTTCAGTCAAAATGCAAACAAAAAACATACTATGATAATATATGCATTGTCCTTGAAACTGATTGGTCCACACCAAGGGACGGCTTTCTCTTGAGCCTCGACCCAATTGGTGCTCGACCTGACTGCAGTTATTGTGGTTAATGCAGTAACATGAATCCTTGTAAAAAGGTTTCAGTTTTGTTGACAGAAAAAAGGGTAAAAACCCCTATTATTGTTTTATGTTGTTTAATTAACTGGGGCCCCTTTAAAAAGAAAGGCCGCTGCCACCACCATGCCTACCGGAAGGCAGGAAACCCCCTACACGCTACGCCCAGAGTGATATGGCTGATGATTTTGACAACATCACCAAGCCCTGCCCATCACCTCCCGTCCAGCGACTGAGAGACAGGAGACTGTTTCTGTGATATCCAATTGGCCGAGTAGTCAAACCAATAATCGGCAGGGTAATCTATGATTTGGCTAATCGGAAAGAGACTTTCTCTGCTGTCATCACTCTGGGGTCAATAACACGAGCACCACATTGTGGGATGTCAACAGTGGCCATGATATAGAGATTGACCCTCGTCATGGTAATGTGAAATTTACACCATTGGCTCAGGTGCAGTCTTTTACGGAGCATGGAAGAGCACTATCTAGTGTTGGGTGACGAAGACGAATGACTGCCTTTACTTAAAAAACGACAACATTATATGAATCCTGATACTGTATGGGTGCATTTAGATGCCCATAAAAATCCAAAATGTATCAGTGGCGTCGTATACCAAGAACATTTCCCTGCAGTGATTTGATGATCCAGTGAATGCGACCGTTCAGGTAGGACGTTCCCTGTACCTCATGAAATGAACCCTTTGGCCAATCGACTGCTGGATGAGGGCCTCCCCCATGCCGTACTGGTCGTAGGGGTTGATTTGACCATACTTGACCAAGCTGACCGTTGCTGGTCGCTGAAGGCGAGGAACATAGACGAAATGGAAGCATAGTGCAGTACAACAGTGGAATGTAATAGCCTGCTCGAGGAACGTCTTGCCGTTTACTCACAGCGCTGTTTGGTCGATTCGCGGCTGCCTTCGGGCTCTCCGGCTGCAAAGAAACAGACGCAGAAAACGTAGTCAACGCTACGAAACCAATCGCTCGACATCCCACAAGGAAGCCGGCTTCAGGGGGTTTCTGCCGCATGCGCCCGGTAACTCTCCGGCGCGTTTTCGGGTCGTGCGGTTTGCTCGGCACGATGCATCCCCCCATGCCAGCGGACAAAGCCGCGACTCAGCCCGAACGCGCAACAGACGGAGTGCTGTGTGCAACCTTGACCCAGAACATGATGCACATCCACGTGTCTCCCTGCGCAAACAAGCGATGGGAAGGCGGAGTGAACTCTGTTGGCAGCCCAGTGTCTTAATGGTGGAAATTCCACATTCCCATGGCAATGGGCAAGTATCGTTGGATGATGACAAAGTGGTACATATTTAATCAACTCGTCGACCGAGTCAACTTCTCTTGGAAATAAATCGTAAACTTCCGATTCCAGTATGCCACAAATTCGACTCACCAGGCAATTAGGTAGAGGCAGTGATGTGAAAAGTTCGGATATGTGAACATCTGTGGAAAGTGGCAGTTACACCGTGGACACATACTGCAGAGGGTGTGGCCGGTTAATTGGTCAGGGTGGAAATGTGAACGTCAAATATCCGATTAGCACGGTTGGATACATATGGTGTGAAAGAAGTTCAACATTTTACATTTTCAGTATTTTTTTTTAGTGTAGAAGGGACATTTAAGTATCTAGATAAAAGCCAAACCAAAGTGTGTGATGGGGTAACACTCAATCCCTTCCAGATGAGATCCACGTTTTCCATACCGCCATTTCTTGACGAGTCAAAGCATGGCACCTCAATGACCACGGGACAGGGGGTTTCACAACATTTGAGCAGTGACCCACCAACCCTCACTGCCTCCACAGCGTTGGATTACAGGCCACGTGTCAAGCCGTCACTTCCCGTCTCAGACACACGCGGGTATAATGCTTTAAAGCCACGTGAGTAAAAAGTGAAACATTTACGTGATATTCTGCCTTCAACAAGAACACTTCTAAGCACCAATAATCTTCTGCCTCCAGACTCAACATCTCACATTGCATACAGACACACTACTGTACCATTGGTTGCACCCTTGAGAGAAAAAAAAGTTGATTTGTGTCCAGCTCTCATTGAACAACAGTAATAATAATAGCGCCTGGCACTTGAGGCAACTGCAGTGCTGATATAGAGCGCTTACATTCATTTTCAATGGCATTAGTCACTTGATGTAAGAGAATGGTGCTCTTTATTAAGGGAGCACTACATATGGCGAGTTGCCAAATAAAAGTCTCAATAATTTTCTCTCAGTCCACATTCTCACACACACACACACTCTATTCCTGCGTATCCTTTGTCTTCTCAATCACGCACGTGGTACAAGTCTGATCCATCACAAATTCTCAACTCGGGATGCAGAGTTCACATTCATATGGTAGGGACCAGTTTGTCTCGAAGATGTCCTTCCCAATAAGTGGGTTGATCCAGCACTCATTCATTCACTGCAGTTATTCGCTCAACGGCAGTCAATCGCCTCCTTATCACTCTTCTATATCGCTCCTACCATGGTTACCGTTCTCGTGAACTTCACCCTTTGATGCCTTCACTCGTGTTGAGGACTCGGTCTACCAGACCGACTGTTGTCGTCTCATCCACACTGCTTTCAACCACCACCACACGGCAGGTCAGAACAGAACATTTGCTCACCAACTCACCCACTCACTCTCACCCATTCACTCGCTCTCACATCAACCCACTCACCCATTCACTCACTCTCACCCACTCACTGACCACACTACAGGACAAAACACTTGTATTTGTGCTTCTTCCCTCACCCTGCTGGACTTGGAAATCCTCTCCCATATTCTCTTTTTCCAAGTTCTAAATATACAAATATATTTCAAACAACAATGGGGCTCTGCTCAATTAACTGCGAACTCTACGCCACTGGCAAAACGTTCCTCATTCCCATGGTGTGTGCAGTCTGTTCATAGAAAACAAAAATACGTTGTTCTTGTTTACCACAAAGTTGTACTCGCTTTATCGATCCTGGAGGGATGATAGGCTGACACCAAGACTAACACCAAGCATTATTCTTACTCACAATCTTCTGCTTGTGAGTTGAATATTTAAATCACATCCACGACCTGGCTGGATTAAGCAAAAAAAAACCAGTGAGAGTCTTCAATATCGCACCACCTAAAATCACGTAAAGGGAAATAGTATTATTATTTGTATATATACAGCGAATTTTACCAGCAATGATATCCGTAGCATATATAAACGTAAAACAGCTGGCAGGAGCCTAGAGGCCAAAGGTCATGCTAACAAACTGCGTAATAAAACTGGCAGCAAGGGGCCTCCCCAGGAGGCTTAGAGGGTTCCAGGATCATTTCACGAGGAGGGTCCATGACAGGCACCGTTACAGAAGTCGGGTGCCCTGACTCACGTTTAAGAACGGACCAACGTGCTCCTAGCAAACGCCTTTGAGGGTCAGAGGTGTTTGGCTATGCCTTCACATGTTTGGGTAAGGTCTGCGAGCCTTAAACACACACGGCGAGCAGAACACATCGGAGGGAATGACTTAAAGGTGGTAAAAGTCGTCCGTTACTGCTTGTTGCGCTGTGCAACTGGTTTAATCATCACCATTAAACCATGGTCAATCTACTGCTGGACAGAGGCGTTCCCAAGCCACCGCCACCTCGCACGATCCTGCGATGTTAATTATAATCGACCCAGCACTTGCACAAAAATGGACGTCGTTGCCCCATCTCGTGGATGGACGTCGTCTCGGACGTATTCCGTTCGCTGGCTGTTTTTGGTTTTATTTTAACCAATTATGAAGAAGCCAGTCAGGTGGCTCCATGACGATAGCGTCCAACTCACAATAGGAAGAATGTGAGTTCAATTCCTGGTCAGGTGTCGATTGACTTTAACGACATTCCTCCGAGGTGAACGTCCTTCAAAAGGAATATGGAATTTCCACTTCCGATCCAAGTCCACCATCAAAGATGTGCGCTGCTCCAATTCTCATCCGAGACACTGTGAGTGTCTTGTTTTGTGATCATTGCTAATAAATAATGCTTCCAAAGCCCAGCAACGATAAACCTGAGGTAGTGATCACAGATACAACATTTTTATTATTATCATTTTATTGATTCAAATATTCAAAATATTATTATTTTCAGAAATTGTGAAATCATGGACAGCTTTAAAACTGAAATAGGTACATGCTTGCGTCCAATGTTTATCGAAGTATCTTCCGGATTTCTCACATTTTTGGCAACGAGTGAAAGAATGCGGAACTGGGGTGCACGGTTGATCTGTTGATATGGCTGAGAGGGGGGCCAGGGGAAGGACATGGGAATTAAAACTCCTTCACCGCCCCTGCTCCCTCAACCCAACCACCTACAAACCCACCCAGCAACTGCCCCACCACCACCAACGACCAACTACTGCTCCCTGGCGCAGCAGTAAAACCGTTCAAATTAAAACTGCCTTGGTTACAGATTGCAGGTTATGTCCTCTGGCTGCAGTGAGGTGCATACGTTTTAAAACATTTCTGGGTTTTGTTTGTTTTGTCTCCCCCCACCCCCTCTCCGCCCCACCGCCGCCCACCAAAGTCGTTAGGATCCTCCGGAGCTTCTGGGATTTCCTGTGTTCCATGGGAAAGTCGCCGCCGAATGCGATTCACCGTGGCAGCGGAGGAAGTGCGAAATTGTAAATTGGCTAAACGTGGAAATTAAAATCCCTCATGGAATTTGCAATGAAAATTGGCCAAACAAATTTTCAGATAAGGAATAAAGAATGTCCATTCCAGTTGAAGATCACAATGCATTCCACAACAGTTTAAGCCATTTTAATACCCATAAATATCCCAATTAAAAGTTACAATTCCCAAGGGGGAAACAAGAGATAACATGAAGTCTGTAAGGCTGTCAAAATGTTTAAGGCACAAAGATAGGATGTTTAAGTTTGGAAAGCGCAGGAGCGAATGTCTCACCAACGGGCGTCTGCGAAGAGGCACCGTTGCTTTCTGAGTCACGTTATAACTTTGGCCACAAACCTCAGAAGCACCTATCTCCAGATGCATTGTGGGATTTAGATCTGGGCACTCCGATTATTGAAATGATCGATTACTCGACAGAGTATTGGTTCGATTTACTCGAACAATCGGATAACACAAGAATAGTTTGAAGTAAAAAAAAGGTCTCGCCTCTGTTCCAATGTGCGACGCTGGACGGAGGACATCATCGGCGTCATCAGACACGTCACGTTAGACGTGGCTTTAAGGAGCGCCCGCCAAATTTAAGGGCTCCAAGTAATCGACCTCAATAAAGTCGCTGAGTATAAGTGTGAGTCAATTAATTATAAGTGTGAGTCAATTAATTGACTTAATTTACGAATTGCCCCAGTTCTAGTGGAACTTCTCCGAATGCACAATAAATAACCCTAGCAAAAAGCATTGAGTTAAGACCGTTACAGTGCCTTCAAATTCAATGTTGTGAATTACCCAAACGTAACTTTTTTTGTTCACCCGGTAATTAAATGAATTATCTTTCTTCTTGTCCATGAACAATAAGCAGCCCAGCCGCTTCAAGGTAGGGTTGGTGGATCACACATAGATAGAGCCGGGGCTACGTTTCTCACCCGATATTTTCCAGAACGCTGCTAGGCCGGCCTAGAGTAGGGTTTCTCGCTATAAGGCACTATCACCTGAGTACAAGGTACAACTATCCATAATAATAATAATCCATTATCATTGTGTGTCATACATTTAAGTAGTGTCCATGAGAACTTCTGGTAACCATAAGCACTACTGACGCGCATTCTTTTGTTTTTTTACCCACAACCGCAGACACAATCTAAGGATCATGACGACAAAATAAGGCAGGGTTGAAGCAGTGTGCAATTTTTTTTTCCATAACAGCGTTTCGGACTGTCCTTGGTAATGAGTTTATGACAGAAAACATCATTCCAGGCATAATGTGTCCATGCCGAGGACACGCTTCCGATGCCTGGTCGCCGAAGAACCGGTGGCAAAAATCAAATTAGCGGCATTAGCGACGTTTGCTGCGTTGATGTGGGGGAGAAGAATGGCACGTGACGTGGACCAAGCGGACAAACATGCAGAGACCCAGGCAAAAACCCTGTGGCCATCTGTGCACTAACTACATTATCTGATAGTGTTGGCTTCCATAGCATCGGGTCTGTAATTTCATCTGACCACAACGAGCTGCCCCAGTTATAGCTCATTCAAGGGGCAGTTGGTATCCACACATGGTTGAAGAAAAATTGAATGACATGAAAGCATATACTCCGTGCGTTTGTTCATATACAGAGTGTCTATTTATAAAGTTGTCGCGCGTTATTCAAGATAATTTGTGGTTGAAATGTGAACGTGCTTTTAACACACCGTCCAAGTCTCTGTACAATATCAATCGTCATGTCGACTTGTAACACGCTCACTCTCGAAGACAGAACAATCCAGAGCCACAAAGAACCACAGATAATAGGGAAAGCCACCAATCAGCTGGTCAGCTGGCATCAAATTCTCCCATAAACTCTGCAGTCCTCTATATATTACGGTGTTTTGGATACTTAAAAAAGACGTGGAAGCAAACTGGAGCAACACCCACACGTGCAAGGGGGTTCAGGACTCTATGCCATGCAGATGGAACAGGTGGAGTCCAGGTTCGCTGTACCCCATTCTCCTGGCGAATCAGGGGATATCACCTTCTCGACACCAACGGGAACAACAACGTCTTTGTGCAATCCACCAACCCCCAGTGCCTCCACAAGCACTGGATTACAGGCGTGCGCTACCGCGGCCTGGCAAAACAGGTGTCAATGAAGGTATCATGCATTGTTAAAGAATAATATATAATTCGACTGAATTTACAGCTGTATGGGTGAACGTTGGAATTAAGTGAAAGATGACGTCTTTGCCAAGTAAACCGAAAAAGTATTTAGTGATTGTTAACAGCGATCAGGAGCGCGTGAAACACGTGTAAAGACGGTCACTGCATCGCACGCTTTCAGATGCGCCTTTGCTACCATCTGGAACGCTCTTCCTTCTGATATTAGGAAGCCATTGGAGCTATGCCCTTTGAAATCAATTAGCTTGAAAACTCATTTCATTATAGGTCTTTTGTGTTTAGTTTGTTGTACCCTTCTCCACCTCTTATTAGTACAGTTCACTACGTAAGGTGCAAAAGATGTTCAACATACATACACACTAATGCCACATCTGTGTTTCAGGTGTAATCGGGAAAAGGAGGTGCACATGTACTGGACGTGAGTGGACAGGTCAATGAGGCAGGCCACTTCAATTTGACTTTTGAATCTAGATTGAAAACTCAATTCTTTGGAACTGCTTTTTGTGTTTAGTTTGTTGTCATTCCCCCACACCTCCGATTAGCACGGTTGGCTACGTACGATGCGAAATAAGTTCATTTTATATTTATTTACATACGAGCAGAGATGCTGGCAAACACCAGAGACTCCGGCCCCCTATCTCAACTACAGCTGGGCCATCCGAGTAATGCGTTTATGTAATCGATTGCTCTACCGATTGAAGCGGTGTCAGTCCCATGCTCCAGGCTAATCAGATAACACAACACGCACAAGATCAATTTCGATTTAAAGCTTTCGTGACTGCAGGGATTCATCTTCTCGGATCTTTCGGTAAAGTCACCACGTAGAATTGAAATAAAATAATACAAATTAAACATGATAAAATAAAATTCTCACGACGTTTCGGCCACAACACAAGTAGCATTCCTACTTGTGTTGTGGCCGAAACGTCGTAGCCTTCCTACTTGTGTTGTGGCCGAAACGTCGTGAGAATTGTATTTTATTTCATTTTTATATTTTATTATTTCCCTTCCACGTGACTTTACCGAAAGAACCAAGAAGACGCACAAGATACTGGAGGTGTAGGCAAGAAAGAAAATCCTCACCTCTGCTCCCAGCTGTATCGCTGGACAGCGAGTTGATGGGCAAGGCTTGACAATGTCATCGGCAACATTCAGCCTCATCACGCCGGGCGTGGCTTGCAGAGGGTTTACGGCATTCGGGAGGCAGCGTGTCGGGGTGGCCGTAATTTTGAAAGGCGCTCGAGTAATCGACCACAAGGACGGCGGTCGATTACAATTTGTCGTCGGTAAATCGAATTGGTTGACTAATTCTCCCAGATCTAATGTCAATGCAGCGTTGCGCAGCTGTGTGTATGACTGCGTCTGCATACACCACAAACTCTCCCTGCCGTCATCACAGTTTGATGCCGAGCTGTTTATTTCGTTTGCGATTTCATTTGACTCACAGCCTCGTCTGTTCACACGTTGGTGCAATAGTCACCCTATATCTTTTTAATGTTTCTGTAACGTACTTTTAGAACGACACAGTGATATATCTGAAAATAATCTGCATGCTACAGGGAATGCATTATTTAACATTGATTTATGTTCCTGCGATTTTTTTTTATTTCTCCTGCGATGACAAGGTTGTTTTAAGTTCTGTATCTTTTTCCTTCATTACTCTACTTTACTTTATTATATTTGTTTTTTTTTCTTTTTGTCATTTTGGTGACGCGGGTCCCTCTTGCAAATGAGACTATCGCTGGTCCCTTGAGTTCTCGACCTGGTTGAACAAAAATAAACTTTAAACTCAAGGCTCACGCCTCGGAATGAGAAACGCGTTGGTGGATCACACAGAGATGTAGCTATGATGAGCATAAGATCAATACGGCAGTGCCTATGAGAGGCAGTACAGCAAGTACATTTCCACTGTATTCCTCACAGATGTGTTTGTTTCATCCAGAAGCTCTGATTAATTGGGTTGTACTGATGCATCGAGTTGCCATTTAGTGTTCATCGTCATGCTCACGATACAGCAGACATCGAATCACGTGTTTAAAATGTACCTGTTTAGATTAATATAAGTACCATGCAATGACGTCGCATGACCCTGCTGGCTGCAATGCTCATCACAATGTCAAAAAACAATGATTGTTTGTTGAACAGAATTAGGACCGCCAATCATGGCAATTGAATCATGAGAGGAGGGGCAAATCGATGAACCCCAATTGGTTTCTGGCCAATCATAAAACTACCCCCGAAAAAAATGTTCGAAATATCTTGTGTAGAACCTCACGAAAATCAGTCTGAAAATTTTACTGAGGCTTTCGCGCACTGAGTGCATATAGCTCCAGGAAGCCACGGGAGCTATGCACTTTTACATCTAAATTGATCAACTAATTTTTTTAGAGCTACTTTTTGTGTTAAGTTTGTTGTCCTTCCCCCGCACATCCGTCTTTTGCAAATCCACGGATGTACGTAGCGCCCCTCCCAACACCGCATATGTCCATGGTGGGAGGTGGACCCAGCCTGGTTCATGTACCACCCGCCGTTGAATGTTAACCATGGCTGGCAATCAAACTCAGGGCGCCGGGGTAATAGCGCAGTGCACAAACAACTGCGCCACTTCTCCACCCCCAGCATTACGTAGCGCCCCTCCCAACACCGCATACGTCCATGGTGGGAGGTGGACCCAGTCTGGTTCATGTACCACCCACCGCTGAATGTTAACCATGGCTGGCAATCAAACTCAGGGCGCCGGGGTAATAGCGCAGTGCACGAACAACTGCGCCACTTCTCCACCCCCAGCATTATTGTTTACACGCATGAACGTCACCTAAATAAAGGGTTAATGGCGCTTAAAATCATGCCCACTTGAGTATTGTTTTAGAAAGTTCAATTTCACGCTACACAAAACACCCAAATTCCCATAGCGAGCATAAACATTAAACAAAAAAACAATAGAACATTTATTTATATTTCACTGCAAATATTTCCGTCAATGCCAACTCAGTTTCAATTGTTAGTCGGATGACATAACGAATTGAAGAGATTTCCATGCAGGGGCTCTCTCAGCAAATGGTGAGGAATATCGGCCTTCAGGAGATGACATTATGAAACTACTTCTGATGTAGATGTCCCCTCAAGAAAAGTAGTTTTTTTGTCACACGGCAATTAGGCACAAATATGTATTCTTCAGAGCTGGAATTTACCAAATTAGGTGACAAGCATAATTAATGATACTTTTTTTGTGCAAGTCATTGGTGACTGTGTTTGGACCGGTCAGTTGAGAAGCCTGCTCAATCACGGGTTGCTGACACTTAGATTAGCACTCATACGCTGGAGGCTCAGTGGTACGGACATGGTAATATTTTTTCTGAACACAATACATTACAACCTTTGGCTGTAACAACGAGACAGTGGTAAGGCAGGCTGCCTTTCATCCCGGCCTCGTGAGAATGCAGGTCGCAAACTATACATCTTCATTTGTCAAAACACTCACAGACAAAGAGAAAGAACAGCTGTGTGGGCTCAACCATACAAAGAGTAAAAAAATATATATATAATTCAATACAACGAATGAGTGAAACCTGAACTCTTGACTTACAGAGGCACGGCTTACCGATTGCTGCAAATCCATTAGATGATGAGGTGTGAGCTGTGCTCGGTGGTACAGGTGTGAGTGAGAAATGAGTACAGTCGTGTCATGTGTGACTCAAGTTGGTAGCATCGCTACTATCACCACCACCACTGTCGTTACTGCCGTGACCACGACTATCATCGCTACCATCATGGTTATCATATTGATGATCAACGCTACCACCACCGCTATCATTACTGCCGTGACCACGACTATCATCGCTACCACCATCATCATTACATTCATGTTCATCGCCGTCACCTCCGATGCGCAGGCTTTCTACCTTTCTCGCAAAAGCGTGTTCCAGGAGTCTTTTTACACGACCAAAAACACGACATTTCTGCCAGGTTAAGGTACACATTTTGGCAATGTTAAATGGCAATGCTTGCTGGCAGGAGATCATGAGAGAGCCAGGTGTTATGGGTTAACGCGCCGTGATGACTTACAGATGCACCACCTGCACTCCCCACTGTGCTAACTCATCAAGTTTTTTTATCTGCCCCCAACGCTCTCCTCAGTCTGGCAAATACAAAGATCCCCCGCATAGCCTCCACAGACTGTTCGGGCAAGTGCTGCTATAGCGAGCAACTATTACGGTCGGCACGACGAACGAGGGTGTTGTTGTGACTTGCACCGCAGCCACAGCCACCTTTGTCTCCCCCGTCCCCATCTTTACACACCACGCCAGCCACTCATTCGAGGCTGCTTCGACCTGGAGGAGGCTCCCAGCGTCCGTTCAGATACCGCTCGCCATAGATGTCCGACTTTAGCCACGCCTGGGAATTGAACTCGGGGGGTGATGCTCATAACGCAGTGGCGCTGAGCACAACCCGCCACTGCTCGTCTTACTCACGCCGGCGAGCACACAACATTTATATATTTGCATAATGCATGACGTGCACGGCACGTAATGCGTGCGATCCACTGATAAGGACACGTGCATGAATGAAATGAGCTGCACAATCTAAACAAGCAAAACCTGAGCTACACGCAAAGTGACCTTTCAAGAAAATGTCAACTTTAATATGTCACGCGAAAGAACAGATTCGGCTGAATTGGTCTGACACAGAGATAGATCGCTGCAAATTCACACCGTGGTTGGTGATTGACTCTGATCATCATCCTAGTGTGGTCGATATAAATGCATTTCTCTTCATGAGTGGTCTATAGTAGATGCCCTATGACTATTCTGGTCCCTGCCATAGCAATATGAAATGTCCACCACTCGTTCAATTCAGATAAGCGCCACGCAAACACAAATTAGAGACACTTGAAATGTTGACTCTGGCTTGCTAGAGGCCGTTATCTTGTTAATATTTGGCTCTTTCGTAGGAATGAGGAATATACATTACTGGTACAATGCGAGAAATTGGAGATTATCACCATTACTAGCCCGTTTGAGTGGGATATTAAGATCCAGTGCTCTGCACGTGATGTGTGCATGTGCTTGTATTGTGCACTCCGAACTCAGCGACCTGAGTTCGATTCTCAGCGATGGCCATCAGCAGTGGCGGGTGATATCTGAACCAGTGCCAGACCTCCTAAAGTGTTGACATTACTTAATCACAATGTGATATCACACTTCTCACTTACAACGTTCCAGAAGACTCCGGGGACGGCCCAGGACACGCTGGTGGGACTATGTCGCTCGGCTGGCCTGGGAACGCCTGGGAATCCCCCAGGGAAAACTAGAGTCTGTGTATAGTAGTGTAGAGTGCAGTAGTGTAGTGTAAAGTGTAGTCGTGGATAGTGTAGTGTATAGTGCAGTAGTGTAGTGTCGTGTATAGTGTAGTCGTGGATAGTGTAGTGTATAGTGTAGTAGTGTATAGTGTAGTAGTGTATAGTAATGTAGTGCTATAGTCTCTCGCCAGGAATGGGAGGTCTGGATCGTCCACTACTCAGCACGCTGCTGCCGCGACCCTCACAAGGACAAGCGGACTGAGAAACGAACAAACGAAAATCCTCCTGTCATTACTTAACAATAATAGAAGGTTATTTCTTTTTTGTTTAGGCCAAATAAATCATGAATAATTTTCGATTTAAAGCTTTCGTGACTGCAAGGATTCATCTTCTTTGGTTCTTTCGGTAAAGTCACGTAGAATGAGAATAAAATAATAAATTGATAAAATAAAATAACACAATAATATTCTCACGACGTTTCGGCCACAACACAAGCGGCCTTCATCAGGTGAAGGGACGAGACTGTCTGGTAGGACAGCACTCCAGCGCTGATGAAGGCCGCTTGTGTTGTGGCCGAAACGTCGTGAGAATATTATTGTGTTATTTTATTTTATCAATTTATTATTTTATTCTCATTCTACGTGACTTTACCGAAAGAACCAAAGAAGAATCATGAATAATATTATTGGAATGCGAAATCCTGTTACGTAAACAAAACAACATTTGCAAGATGCCGTAATTTTGGAGAGAGAAAAAAGCAATTTACAGGCAAAGTGTATTTAGAAAAATCTGAAAGCAAAAATTACTGTTGCTCAGTCAAAAGGAATTCTGAAACTTGGGAAAGAAATCTACAATCTTCCCATCGGGTGCAGACAGACTATACAGTATTTCAGCTGGTAAGGCCCACCTAGCTATCAGCTGTCACAAGGACGACCACAGCCCAAGACTGTGGGTAGTGGTGGCAGCTGTTTGAGCAAAACTTAACCAGGCTATATTTTTGTATTTTAAGTTATGGAACATTAAGTATATTAATATATATTAAACATGACAAAACTTACTGCGAACTGGATATACAGTAGATGGTCCTTAGTAATATTAAAATCAATTCAACACGGATCAATATTTATTTCAAAGACAAACGAGGTAGAACATATACACATATGCATCACAAACAAGGCGGAGTTTAGTTATAGCTCAATCAGAATTCAGAATGGAGACACTTTCTGAGTCTCCATACGATACACATCGTGTCCAGAGCGGTATCATTCATTCTAAACAAAATTACACGTAATTAGACAGCAGTTGGTACTACATGGTTGAGTTTTAGGATCATGTGCAAGATAAAATGTTTGTCAAGTAATGTTTAATCTTCAGTGAACTTCAAAGGCAGAGAACAGAAGCATGGGAAACAATAACAGGTGAGATAATATCTATAAATATTTATAGAATAAAGTTGGGTAATAACACAGAAATCAATGATGGTTTATTTATCCTGGAAAGCCATGCTGAGTCTCAGAAGTCTTCCTCAGGAGGGTCCTGCATTTTGTGTTTTATTTTAAGATGTTTTCAGCCAATGAATGCGTGATTTAATAAGTTTTAATGTTTTTTTTTGTGTGTGGAATATTTGCTGGTTGAATTACAGGATGTTTCTGTTGCGCATCGTCGCTTTAAGATGTTCTGTGTTCAAATTTTGTTTGTTGCGGTTGCACCCGACTTAAGAGCCGCATGGCTCACAGGGCTATACCTAATAAATTAAACTTGAAACTTAATTAAATTATAAGTGTGGGATGAGACTGGAGCGCCTGGAGAAAACTCACACGAGCGAAGGGGCAACACTTTGCCTCAGCATAGATGGAAACAGGTGGCGATTAGTCCACTTGCTGTCCCGCCTTATCCCAGTCAGCTGGGGTATGGCACCTCGACACCCACGGGGAGGGAGTTTCACAACATCCGCGCAATTTACGGGACATCTGTGAGAAAGAGCTTTATAGCTCATCGGATTCCTCCGCTATGATTAAATGATTCAATCCACCAAAGCCTCGCTGCCTCCAGCAACGCTGGATTCCAGGTCACGTGCATAGCCACCACTGCCCGGTAACACCGGAGATGATGGTGAACGTGGAACGTTGGGCCAATGGGGGAGACGATGATGAACACGTGGCCCTCTCAATTGTCAATACGAGTGGGTGGCCAGAGCAATGGGGGACACGTGGATGTCTCGAGGAAATGGGGGGGATGGGGGGGTGAATCCTCGATAATAATTTGTCTACATTAGGTTTCAAATGAGTAAGATAGTCCGGCGGTGGACTATCTGTTTGCTTAAACACGTTTATATTATTCATCATTGATCGTTTCTGCGTAGATTAACTATCGGCCGTTCTATAGGATTCGGGGGGGGGGGGGTGCGTCAGGCGTACGTACGCACGTGGGGGGGGGGGGGATAAAAAGTACGCGTGCGTACAGGGAGGGAAGGAGGGATCAAGTTTTGACAGCTTTTTACGTACGTACTCAATGGATGGCCCCTATCTGCGTGTGTGTGTTTAGTTGTATTGACACATCACAATTTGCCGTCTTAATTATAAGCTCTTCATTCGTGAACACCCTGCATCATCGTCACCATTGTAATGGATTAAGAGAAGCACATCTCAGCAGGATCATTATCACCACCAGTGCGCAGCAGCATCAGCAGTCTACCCGCTGTTGAAACTCGATATGCAATATCACCACGCACATCGTCAGTAGTCAAGGTCTAGCCACTGCTGCACGAAGGCATCAATGTTATTTTCATTATCATCAGGAACAGCAGCAGCATAACGAGCCTTAATCTGTCCACTGCAAGATGAAGGCATCATCATGCGTATCACCATGAGTCTCTGTTCATCCACTGCTGCGTTAGGGTGTCATAATCACGATAATCATCATAATCAATGAATAATAGTCTACTGCCGGACAAAGGCGATGCATTGCATTGTTGTGAATTCTCGAACGGCGCAATTCTGCGTCCCCAGAGATATCTTACAGACAACGCTGATTCGTCACGGCCGTGCGTTTCTTGTTTCGTTGTTGAGAAAACCACAACGCTCGCATTTTAAAACCAACAATACAATGTTTAAAACAATCGAACGTTTTTGTCAGCGCTCAGCTGCAGCGCGCGCGCGCACGTGGCACGCGCGCGCGCCCACGCCCCGCTCCATCGCTTACCTGCGCCACGCACGACATGCACACAATCTCCGCCGTGCGTCTCTTCCGACCCCACAGTTTGGGCAGCCGCAAGGAAAGGGACGGCATCTTGGGGAGCTGGACCAGGGGGAGATCCCCGACAGCTCGAGAAGTCCACCGCGTGTGTGTGTGTGTGGGGGGGGTTGGCGGGAGGCTCGCCACAATGTACGATGTTAAAACAAAACTACTCGCGGAGGAAAACACACACACACACCCAGCTACATAGCAACTAACTGATTAATCACTGGGAGTGTCCTTCCGAGCACGCAGTTGTTGTACTGCGTGTGCGTGCACGCGTGTGTGCCACGAATGCCGTATTGCTGGCAGCTGGGGGGGTGTGTGGGGGTGGTGTGTGACCGTTATGGGCTGGGTAGTTTTCCTTCCCCGCACCGTCGGGGCTGTGGCGTTGTACCGCGGTGGGCTCGCTAATGTGAGAATGTCCCGGGAATCTGGATGCAGCTTGGGTGTGGTTTGGGGCGGGAAGTGCGGTTTGGTCCCGTCCACTTGGGTTGACGTTGGGTGCCGGCCGGGGTGCTTGGTGGAAGTTCTGGCGATTAGGGGACACGGGCTAGGAGGGAGGGAGTGAGGGAGTGAGGGACCGATAAAGGCAGGCAAGCCAAGCAAGGGAAGCCCTGTGGATAATGGTTGGTAGAGGCCAATGCGTTGGGGTGTTAGGGGAGATAAGGAAATGATATGAGGTGGAGACTGTTGAAAACACGTGATCATGAGTGGACAAGCACGCACGTCATCCGAGCAATGGGAAAGTCAGTTGCAATATTAAACAAGCAGTCGACGATCGAAAGTATTGATAAGCCAACATTTTAGTTGTGATTTAAAGCTTTCGTGACTGCAGGGATTCACATTCTTGGTTCATTCGGTAAAGTCACCACGTAGAAGGGAAACAATAAAATAATAAAAATATGTAAAACAATGAAATTCTCACGACGTTTCGACTGCAACACAAGCAATCACACCTGATGATGACTGCTTGTGTTGCAGTCGAAACGTCGTGATAATTTCATTGTTTGACATTTTTTATTATTTTATCGTTTCCCTTCTACGTGGTGACTTTACCGAAAGAACCAGGAATATGTTTCGTTGTGTTGTTTGGGATGTGTCGTTACCGAAGCACTTTGCTGTAATCTTTGAAGATGGTTGACCGCAAGATTTCTCGGTATTCTCATCAAACAGGCCACGTTTGTCAATATTTGCTCATTGCTACAAGCATGCGAGTTTGTGCAAGAACACACAGCCAGAGTGTCTCTTACTCAAACGAGGGATGCCGAAGGTCCTCTGTCGCTGCTGAAGGTACTGAACTAGTGGTGGAAATTCCACGTTCCCATGGCAAGGGCCAGTCCATTTATAGGATGACCAAGGACGACTTGCCACAAAGTGGTACCTCAGAATGATATGCTGTTAACACCTAACCAGGATTTAAACTCGTAATCTTCTGATTGTGAATCCAGCACCTGACCAGACGTAATGAATACAACCTTTATTAAGGCAATCATGCTGCAAACGATGCAGTGATTTGGGGGGGGGGGGTTAATTTGAAGCTCAAGTGAATGCGTGGATGCTTGCAGTCTATTTTCCAGAAACTCACAGCAATATCATTTTGACGGAAACTGAAATAAATCTATAAAAGCCCCAGCTGCTTAATACGTTCGAGTTTATAGTGTGTTTTCATTCAAGTCTCAGTTACAATAAAATCTCAGTTTCAGCTACTGTTACAATTTTATTTTTCCACTTTTGGTCACAGTAATCAAAGTTTTATTCGTTTTTTTTATTGCAAGCCAAACTACAAATCACATTTATACGAGTCAGGTCATAGCTTCCAAAAATGTAGTGAAATAAAAGCACGCGCATTTTAGTTTGATGTTTCCCGGTGTTGCAATTGAGTGTTGGAGAGAGTGTAAATGTGTCAAAAGTATTTTACTTTAAAAAAAAGCCAACAGTGTGAAGTGTGACCAGGTGGCTCTAGGTCAGTGCTGAGCTGGCACGGGCTGATATATTGGGTTCTAATCCAGGCAGCCGTCTATGGGTAAACCGGCTTCATAAGTGTGGCGAGTATATAGTGTCAACCCCGTCAACATTGACTGCACACATACAAAAAAAAACACATCACATTCAAATTTGGCTCTGTGTCTTAAATGCTGTATATAATACAGCTCTCAGAATTCAAATATTAGTCTGACTGCCATGGGACAAATATTGTTCTCGTATACAGAGTGGGTGGGAAATTTCTGCCGTCGACTGTGTAGAACAGAGGTCACAAGTAGAGGTCACAAGTAGAGGGCATCTCGGAGGCAGCTCTGTAATAAATGGGCCGTTCTCTCACATCTAAAAAGTTGTGCTTCTTACGGTTCCATCGAATGACTTAACACCGGGAGGACGATTGGGATAACATTGGAAAGGGGGGTGGAAATAGCATTTATGTATTTATTTTTAAGCCAACAATGTTGTTTTTTCCATTAACCTCAACTCATGGCTGCCGTTAATCGGCATCGCTGTAATTATGCAGGGGCACACATTTGTTCGTGTGAAAAATTCCAGCAATTATTGAGTGGGGTATGTTCCATTTTGGAAACTATGAGCTAGGGAGAACGTCTCTCCATCTGTGCCGCAGTGGTGAGACAGTAATAGTGAGTCGGTGCGACTGTAGCGAGATGTTAACTACCGCGCCTGGTTATACAGGAGGTAGTGGGCTCGATCACGACCCTGACGCCTGTATATTTGGAGTTGCATGTTTCTCTCCCCGTGGTCGTGTGGATTGGTCTCCGGGTCCTCCGGTTTTTCCCTCCACATTTAGAAGCATGCCTTTAGAATATGTGGCTGCTATACATTTCCACGTAATAAGTCACTTCGTTGAGCCATCATGTGTGGCCAGGTCGCTTCTGAAAAAGCTACATAGCTCAGTGGGCCTTACCTGGTAAAATAAAAGGAAATAAATAGTGCTGCCGGGAGAGCTTGAAGTCATGAAGCCACTAAATCAGTGCCATTGGACTACTCTCGTGATAAACACCAAATGGTGCAGCTGTCTGCATCCTGCAAAGAGTGTTTGAAACATTTGAATCCAAAATGTGACATCCATCATCAGATTCAGAACATGTATGTTGAACTTCTTTCGGACCATAAGTAGCCAAGTAACCAACCGCGCTAATTGGAGCTTCGGGGGGAAGGATAATAAACTAAAGACACAAAGAAGTTCTCAAGAAATGAGTTTTCAATGTATATTTAAAAGTGCATAGCTCCAGTAGCTTCCTAATATCGGAAGCAACAGTGTTAAATCTAAAATATTTGCAGAGTAAAAATGGCAAAGTTAAACCAAATTCAAGAGAGGTTTGTCCTATGCAGAACACTGTAAACGAAATATGGATTTCCCACCACTGATTCATGGCAATCGCTGTAGATTAGATGACACTATGACCCTTTACTGACAAAATGGAACGTGAAGTGGTTTTGTGAGGTCGTGAGTAACCGAACTGGGACCATCGACTCACGAAGCCTGAGCATCTCCTGGAAACGATGGTGGCTGAAACCCAGATAATAAACTTAGGATCTCGGTAGTGTCAGCCGAGTGTGTCTGACATGGCCATTGTGACCACCCTTAAGCCACCGGACCCCCTCCAAACTTAGCAGCTATTGTGGTCATTTACTGAACTTGTTTGTTCATACATTTCCTCTTTTCAATGCGCGGAAGCAAATGATCTGATATCGCCACGGTGTCATCAGAGTCTAATATTGTGCCCTCGGCGCACTGTGCGTGCGCGTTGTTATTCCTCCAATCGGACATGACAGAAAAAACAAAACGCGACGAGCGGCTGAACATACAGCAAACACGTACAAAGGGGAAAACAAATCGGAAAACGGCGCTCCGAACGAACGAGGGAAACACGACACGCGCGCTTGTAAGCGCACGCTGCACTCGCAGCTTGTTTTACCATTCGTCGCTCGTGAAATCTCGGAGGCAACGGGAGAACACGGTGACGTGAACCGTGCCCGCGTGATACTGCACACACGCTTACTGCGCGGGCCCGGTGGATCATAATGCTCCGGTCAATCGGCGTCAAATGTCGCAGCAGCGTTTATTTAGCACGCTCGAATCTGGTTTGGCGTTTTTTGCCGCTTGAACAAATGTTGCTGGATAATGTTGGTCTGGAAAGCCAATAGGCTGATGGACGAACAAATCTAGTCGTTTATTTACGCGAAGTGGCATGGAACAGAATTCTGCTTTTAAGTGCCATGCACGTAATTTCAAAAAGCAGTGAATTAAGAAATTGGTTCTAATTTGGCCAGGTGGCGCTGTGTCACAGCACTCAACTCACAATGAAAAGGTGTCAAGTTCTTCACAACACAGATTTGCTTCGATCATTCTATGACCGAACCCAAAAATCTATGATAAATCATATTGGCGGTGAAAACCTACGTGTAAAGTTTTACAATAGGAAGGCTGTAAGTTCAAATCCTCGTCGGCTGCCTGCTATGCCCATCACACCTCTGAGGTCTATAAATGAAGCACCATGCTGTAGGAAGTCATCAGTGACCCCCCGCACGGCAATGTGTAATTGACATCACTGGCTCAGGGTCGCCAACTGAAAAGAGCGCTGTACAATTAGACTCATGGGAGTTCCAATGCCGGATGATCCGAGTAGCAAAAGTAGCTACGTATGTAGTAGCTACGGGCCCCCCACTTTCAAGGGCCCCGCGCTAAATGCTTTCAAGCTATCAATTCCGGTTCAGTGATTCTGCACTTGCTCTATTACTATAGTACTATACTGACTTCAACTTTTATGAACGACTGGGTGTTTAAGGTTAGCGATTTGTCGTATTATCTGGCTGTATAGCAAATTAAAAAATACAATTACTTTACTAAGAAAGTAAAAAATGTGGGTTTTAATATTTACGTGTTTTTCGTTTAATTTAGGGCCCCTTCATAACATATGCTACAGGCCCCGCACTCGCTGAATCCGGCACTGGCCAGTTCCACGATTGGAATACAATCTAAAATATCACAAAAATGTACTTTTTAAAATTATTATTACAACTCAACGCGAGCCCGGTACAAAGCGCCGATCACAGAATGGAGGGGGAACCACAAATTCCGCGAGCAACAACAGCCTGACTTCGGGGAGACACACGAAAAAAATAACTGTTTTTAATGAATACCTTTCAGTGCAGGACATGTGACAATGATGAGTGCAAAAACCAAAGGTTTTGTAAATTTGAGCATTTCTAGTCCGCCCCCCTCCCCCGCCGCCGCCGCCACGCGCCGCTTCTCGCAGATACACAAGACAATTTAGAACGCGTGTCTCGTCCAGAACATTTTTACTTCCATATCGCACAGTGGGCGCACGCAAAACGGGGGCCGGCTGGAGGAGCGCAGTGAAGGGAGAGCTGTGCGCCGCACGGCGGTGTTGGCACTCGCGCCCGGCGGCAGTCACGAGCCGAACGGAGCCCGGCGGCTCCCGTGAGGTGCCCATTGTCCTCGCCTACACGCGTTCCGTTTTGCGGGAGACGATTTGGCCCGAGCGTGCGTCCCGGTGCCGTGAGAGCGCCGCGCTGCGCTGGCACGCCTTCGCACAGGATCGCGATTGTGCCACGCTAAAAACCCGTGACATTGTGTGTGTGCGTTGTGCACGGTCACGAGCGTTTTATACGGGTTCTTGTGCGATGCCAGATTCACTGAGCATTGTATTATTTATATATCAAAGGCGATTAAAAAAAAAACCCCGTCTAAGTGTATGTGTTCACACGGGCGTGAACGGCTGGGTGACTTTTCTAAACACTCTCTCATTGTACAGCCAGGGTGCAGAACCGTCGCCACTCAGGGCCGTGCTCAGATTCAATCATTAATACACTCTTTTTATGCCTTTTACTCTTGTTTGTATTGTTTCTGGTTTATTGTCTTGCCCCGTTTGTACAGTTTTCCTGGCACCGCTAACCTACACGTAACTCTGATTAATAATGTGCAGCACAGGGGCACCACGGTAGTGAGATGTTAACGACCACGCCTGATATACAGAAGGTCCATGGATTCGATCGCGACCCTGACGCCTGCATATCTGGAGTTTGCATGTTCACCCGATTGTCGTGCGGATTTTTCTCCAGGGCCTCCGATTTTCCCTCCACATATAGACACGTGCATTTAGAGTATTTGCTGATATAATTTTCCACGTGATAAGCCACTTTGTTGAGCTATCATTTGTTACCAGGTCGCTTCTAAAAAAATAGCTAAATACCTCAGTGGGCCTTACCTGGTAAAATAAAAAATAAAAAAAAATTGTGTTGCAGTCGAAACGTCCTGAGAATTGTATTGTTTTATATTTGTATTATTTTATTGTTTCCCTTCTACGTCACTTTACCGAAAGAACCAAGAATATAGAATGATGATATTATTTAATTTAATATTCTTTCATAAATTAACATTATCTGATATTATTTGTCGCATTGGGAATGTGGAATTCCTCTTCTCGTGGCTTGAGGTCATCAACACAGAGAAACAATGTCCAAGTGCCCGCTGGAGTGTGGCTTACCATCAGCTCTAAAATGCACAAGTTTTAAAGAGCCTTTCGCTTACGTATGGCACTGTGAATAATTCTCTACAAAGGAGTTCCCACGTTCTATAAATGCACTGGGCGTAGAGTTCTATCTCACGATGTTCGTCGGAGAAGAAGATACTGTAATTCCATAACACTTGTGTTCCATTGTGCGTTTGGGTCACAGCCAGTGCTTGCAAGTGGCAGTTTCAACATTGAACGTTAAATCAGCGGTTTTGGGTATTTTTAATTGATATATCGATTCTATATGCAAGATCCGAAAGAAGAAGAATAAAAAAACAACGCACTTCTTTTTTCCACGGTGCCCGTGTGGAAACGAGCCGTGTGGCACCCCACTCAAAACTTTCGGCTCACAACTCAGAAGTGACAAGTTAAATTCCCCATTCAGAGCCGCACTGAGTCCATTATTACTCTGTGGGTTCCATAATAACAAATAAACGAGGACTGCTTTCTGTGAAGTCAACTTTTCGATTTAAAGCTTTCGTGCCTGCAGGGATTCATCCTCTTGGTTCTTTCGGTAAAGTCACGTAGAAGGGAAATAATAAAATAAAGAAAATAAAACAGAACCAAGAAAAAGTCAACCTTTTTTATGATTATCATGCTTGTCAACCCAGGGTGACCTCACCGAGTTTCAGGACGTTTTTGTCAAGAGGGTCCTGCCAAGTTTTCGCAACGCGCAGGGGGGTGGGGGGGAGTGATGCTACTGTGTGTAATCCCAATTGAGTAATTTGTTTCTTGCTGTGGTTGTCCCACCTGATGACGGACGCTTGTGTTGTGCCCGAAACGCAATGTATTTTATTTCGTACCTACTACGTGACTTTACCGAAAGAACCAAAGAGTATGGATCCCTGCAGTCACGACAACTTCAAATCTAGATTGAATTTGCAGGCGATGTCTCAGCGTTGGGATGTTTGGACAATGCCAGTGATAGTGTAGTTTGCATTTTCAGCTGTGGGAATACATTGGCGAAGGCACAGGATGGGGGGGGGGGAACGTTCAAACTCCGTGCAGAAAGGCGCCCGAGTGGGAAACAAACTCCTGGCAATCTTGCTGCGGAGACACGAGTGTTCACGTGCACTGCAGAGACACGGGTGTTCACGTGCGCAGGGAGACACGAGTGTTCACGTGCGCTGTGGAGGGACGGGTGTTCACGTGCACAGGGAGACACGAGTGTTCACGTGCGCAGGGAGACACGGGTGTTCACATGCGCAGGGAGACACGAGTGTTCACGTGCACTGTGGAGACACGAGTGTTCACGTGCGCTGTGGAGACACGGATGTTCACGTGCGCTGTGGAGACACGAGTGTTCACGTGCGCAGGGAGACACGAGTGTTCACGTGCGCAGGGAGACACGAGTGTTCACGTGCACTGCGGAGACACGGGTGTTCACGGGCGCTGCGGAGACACGAGTGTTCACGTGCGCTGCGGAGACACGAGTGTTCACGTGCGCTGCGGAGACACGAGTGTTCACGTGCGCTGCGGAGACACGAGTGTTCACGTGCGCTGCGGAGACACGGGTGTTCACGGGCGCTGCGGAGACACGAGTGTTCACGTGCGCTGCGGAGACACGGGTGTTCACGGGCGCTGCGGAGACACGGGTGTTCACGGGCGCTGCGGAGACACGGGTGTTCACGTGCGCTGCGGAGACACGAGTGTTCACGTGCGCTGCGGAGACACGAGTGTTCACGTGCACTGCGGAGACACGGGTGTTCACGGGCGCTGCGGAGACACGAGTGTTCACGTGCGCTGCGGAGACACGAGTGTTCACGTGCGCTGCGGAGACACGAGTGTTCACGTGCGCTGCGGAGACACGAGTGTTCACGTGCGCTGCGGAGACACGAGTGTTCACGTGCGCTGCGGAGACACGAGTGTTCACGTGCGCTGCGGAGACACGAGTGTTCACGTGCGCTGCGGAGACACGGGTGTTCACGGGCGCTGCGGAGACACGGGTGTTCACGTGCGCTGCGGAGACACGAGTGTTCACGTGCGCTGCGGAGACACGAGTGTTCACGTGCACTGCGGAGACACGGGTGTTCACGGGCGCTGCGGAGACACGAGTGTTCACGTGCGCTGCGGAGACACGAGTGTTCACGTGCGCTGCGGAGACACGAGTGTTCACGTGCGCTGCGGAGACACGAGTGTTCACGTGCGCTGCGGAGACACGGGTGTTCACGGGCGCTGCGGAGACACGGGTGTTCACGTGCGCTGCGGAGACACGAGTGTTCACGTGCGCTGCGGAGACACGGGTGTTCACGTACGCAGGGAGCCACGAGTGTTCACGTGCACAGGGAGACACGAGTGTTCACGTGCGCTGCGGAGACACGGATGTTCACGTGCGCAGGGAGACACGAGTGTTTACGTGCGCTGCGGAGACACGAGTGTTCACGTGCGCTGCGGAGACACGAGTGTTCACGTGCGCTGCGGAGACACGGGTGTTCACGTGCGCTGGGAGACACGGGTGTTCACGTGCGCTGCGGAGACACGAGTGTTCACGTGCGCTGTGGAGACACGAGTGTTCACGTGCGCTGCAGAGACACGGGTGTTCACGGGCGCTGCGGAGACACGAGTGTTCACGTGCGCAGGGAGACACGAGTGTTCACGTGCACAGGGAGACACGAGTGTTCACGTGCACAGGGAGACACGAGTGTTCACGTGCGCTGCGGAGACACGAGTGTTCACGTGCGCTGCGGAGACACGAGTGTTCACGTGCGCAGGGAGACACGAGTGTTCACGTGCACAGGGAGACACGAGTGTTCACGTGCGCAGGGAGACACGAGTGTTCACGTGCACAGGGAGACACGGGTGTTCACGTGCGCAGGGAGACACGAGTGTTCACGTGCACAGGGAGACACGGGTGTTCACGTGCACAGGGAGACACGGGTGTTCACGTGCGCAGGGAGACACGAGTGTTCACGTGCACAGGGAGACACGGGTGTTCACGTGCGCAGGGAGACACGAGTGTTCACGTGCGCTGCGGAGACACGAGTGTTCACGTGCACGCCACCCTGCGTGACCGGGCCTTGGTTGTACCATTGAGAGACCGGTTCCCACCATCGGCTCGGGTCCACCGCTGGAGATTAGTGGCGGCCTCATGCTCATTTGAGATGGGGGGGGGGAGGAGAAGAAACATCGGTGCACTACTGGACACTTTACATTTCTGTGTGGATCTGCAAGGCACTCGGCTGAGAAATGAATCGGCAACATGGTGCCACACACCGCGTGATGCTCCCCAACTGGCACGCGCTTTGCAAGCCACTTCCTCATGCTATACATAGATGTGGATTTTCACCCTCGTCATCATCAATAGCCATGGGCTTTCCACTGCCGGACAAAGGTCTCAACAAGTCGTTGCCATCACTCATGGTCTCGTGATACAACAACTCATCTCGCGCCCGTACAAGCACGGGACCCGCCCGTTTGTCAATCCACTGCTTGATGAGGGACTCCCCCCTCACCCCATGCCTCGCAGTTCATGGACGTTATTCAACCATACTTCACCAAGCTGGTCAGTATGGGTTGGCGAAGGTGGAGATGTTGGAGCACGTAAGTCCAGTGAAACTATGGGTTCTCTGCTGCACTGACCTTGCTGACAGCTTTGCCCTGGTGCACGAGATGATGCCATTGCTCCATCTCCACAGTGGCGAGATGTTAACTCCCTCGACTGGTATACAGGAGGCCGTGGGTTTGGAACCCCAAACCCTGACGCCTGCTGTATATTTGGAGTTTGCATGTTCTGCCTGTGGTCACGTGTCTTTGAGTCTTCTGGGTTATCTCTCCACATTTATAAACAACGAGCGTTCAGAGCATTTGGCTGCAATACATTTCCACGTGATAAGCCACTTTGTTCAGCTATCATTCGTGGCCAGGTCGCTTCTGACAAAGAGCTATGTAGCTCAGTGGGCCTTACCTGGTAAAAAAAAAATAGTTGAGTTTTACTTTAAAACTCCAGTGACCTTCGTTAGCGGTCAACGTGATCTATTTCAACGTGGATCGTTCCACCCGGTTAACCACGTGCAAAATTGTGCAATCGGGGATTAAAAAGGCGAAAGGCAAAATAAGAGTCACCGTGCCGGTAACTTCCAACATCTATAATCGTTGTTGGTTCCTCTGTGACTTGAGCCAGCGTGGGAGGCAGGTGGTTTTTGTCAGTGTGCAGGGTTTTGTTTACGCTAAAGGTCACTCTGCCTTGCGAATAAGTGCTGTTGTGGTCAAGCAGATGCGTTATGCAATGTAACACGCGACACGTTCAGCCGCGCACAGTCATGAACACGCCCACAACACGCAATGATTTCCCATTCCCATCTATAGACTGCCATCGGGTGCCGTTAGCGAACACCGATGAAGAGGAGCAGCGACGTTGTAGTTCGTACACTAAGCTGGGTTCCCTGAGAAGTAGCTTTCATTTTGGCCATGCCAAAATATTAAATATCACAGCGCCACTGATGGAAATTGTACATTTCCTTAGGGGGGGTGGGGGAGGCGCAGTAGTTCAATAGGTAAACCATTGTTAATGTCATGAACATTGGAATGCAATTAAACGCGGGTGACATCTCCGATCTCAAACTGACTTTGAGCTTAACCGAGTACGACTCCACCTGGTGCGCTGGTGTGGTCAGCTTCAACACCGGCAAGATAAAGGCAGGTTTCAGGCCAAACCACCGCGTCCGTGTATTATCAGTAGCTTGCTCGCACGCGCACACAGCATACCACCACTACTCGCCATCAGGTGTTCTCCAGTCCAGCAACAAACGCCTGTTGGCAAAAGCCTCCACCAACCCTCCAATCAATCGGAGGTCCACTCCTTCTCTGCTGGCGCCCCCCGACGTCTGGGTTCCCCTCTCCCCCTTGTCATCCCTGTTGCTGACTCCACGACCCCGTTCAAATCCAGTCTCAAGAGCTTCCTCGTCTCCTCTGCCTCTGACTGACTGTTTCCCATCTATAATCTCGAGTCTCAACTCAGTAATGTGCGAGGGAGCACAGTGCTGTAAGATGTCAGCTTTTTTTTTAACAAAGAGACTAATTGAACTTCTACAGATGCTTTGGGCGCTGAAGGACACGTGGTATGCTTCTATAAACAAAAGGGATGTTAACTCTAGTATCCTGGACAAAATCCCACAACAGCTTGTTAAAATATCTCTCTCCCAGCCAAATTCCAAATGTTTAAATAATTTATATAGAAAACAAAAAAAGAGGACAATCCACTTGTAAAAGTTACAACTGGAGCCTTGGACATCAATAAAAGAAAACGATTTCCCATGTTCCCACTGATCTTTAAATCAATTAAGTATTTTTAATGAAATAAATGTACGATCATTGAGTGTGTGAGAAAGAGTGTGTGTGTGTGTGTTTAACTGATGCCCATTGAATGACAGTGTAGCACATTTATTTTGTCTGCAATGCAAGCCTTGGAGAATGTTTTTTTGTTATGAGTTTGCATCCTGTTCATCCGTGGTAGGTGCTGTGGTGTAATGGTCAGAACACTCAACGTTCAATACAGAGGTCAGTTTAACACGCAGGCTTTCGCGACCAATATTATCCATAATAGAGGCTTTTTGGCTGTAGCCTGATGAGGCTGGTTGTAATTACCGGCGAAACGTCATACTCAAATTGGAAATATTGTGGGATTACTCTCCAACACACCGGCGTGCTGAACTAATAACTAATGGGCACGTTTTGTTTACATGATAAACCGTACTAATTGGTTACATCGGCTGGTGGCGGGTTTAACGACACCTTAATATTTACGTGATATAACCCCCCCCCAAAAAAAAAACCTCTATCATGGATAATGCAGAGGTCGCCGGGGGTTCGATCTCCCGGCACGGCAGCGCAAACAACGCTGCAAGTTTCCTCCATCCCCGCCACCTCTGTCCAGCCTTACCCAGCGGTACAAATCGGTTGACCACAGGTCACGTGCTGTGGGACAGAGTGCGGGTACCCCCACCTCTTCCAAGATGTCTGGCCAGCGTAGAAGTGTAGGCCAAACACCTTGTAGAGCGTAAGCAAGTAAATGTAAGCAGTGACCTTTACCTTTGTATTTGTATCGTCGTACTTTTCCCCTTTCATTTCATTTAACCAGCGGACTTCCTGTGGTTAAACTGAGGCCTGTGCAATGAATGTCGACTTTTCACGACCGGTTTACAATATTTGACTCCGATGCGAGCCATGACCGGGAATCCAGCTCAGGTCGCAGCGTTTGTAGGACAGTGTACTGCAGCTCCTAGGACCTGTCATATGGCTAAAACACACACACACACAATCAGGCATGACACGCATCCCCGCACAGCCCTCCCAAGTGTGAACTGATGGTTGTCACCGCAGAGGAAATCGTTGTTTTTGTGTTGCCGTTAAACCGCTGGCTCCCACCCTTATCCACCCTGCCACGCTCGGACGGCCAGACCGCCGCTGCGTTAGCCACCTTGCTTGTACAACATTGATCTTAACTGACAAGGCAATACCTCCTGATTGTAGCAATAACATTTGCACGAGGATGTCCGTGGTTTTTACCACCCCGCTGGGCTTTTGGGCTGGAAGCTCAAACAGAAGCAGAATTGTGCGTAAAATTTCCCTGGTCGTAATGCAACAAAAATCACTGCAAATTTCGGTCGGAATCTACGTCGTTTCAGCCAAAGATTAGGACCTGCACCGCAAGGGTTTTCGCGGTTGTGCCGTGTGTTGTTCAGCACGTTGTCTGACGTTTTGCTCCACATGCTGGCAGCTTATGGAGGATTTGCGGCACAGACCGAAAACACGCCGGAGGGCTCTCGTAGTATCCAACCGTTGCAGAGTGGACCTGTAAGGTCGCAAACTCTGTCACTACTATTTTACTATTTTTATTTTACCAGATAAGGCTCACTGAGCTACATAGCCCTTTTTCAGAAGCGACCTGGCCACAAATGATAGCTCAACAAAGTAGTTTATCACGTGGAAATTTACAGCAGCCAAATACCATAAACGTGTGTTGATTCTCAATGTGGAGAGAAAAACCAGAGGACTCGGAGAAAAATCCACGCGACCACGGGGAGAGAGAGCATGCAAACTACAAATATACATCAGGCGTCAGGTGTCGGGATCGAACCCACAACCTCCTGTATACCAGGCGACCTCCTGTAACTATACACAATGGACGTTAAAGATCCCCTGGCGTAATGCACAATAATAGACCATTGTATAATGGTGTCAGGGTCCAAATATGCCAAAATCGAAAATTATCCTTAAATTACTCAAATGTGATTATACAACAGAGTCATTGTTCCCTACTGGCAGACTAATGCTCCGGGTCACTCTTGCAATTGATACTCTCCTAGTCTCTTTCGAGTTCTCACCTGGTCAAACAAAATAAACGTACAACTTTGTGTTATAGTACTGTATGCGAACATGAGCATCAGAGAGGGACCCACTTTCCAGATGTGTGTTGTGCTACCAGCACCACTCCGTGCTCAGTAACAGCACCTGACGATCAGATTGACGTGAGTTCAAATCCCGATTGAGGGGTTAAGAAAGACCCCTCACCACTTTAGGTTCCAATGCAATGTGAAACTATAAACTATGTGGGCAATCAACAAGGGTTTCAAATTAATATTATAATAACAGGAATGTGGAATTACCGCAGCTGTCTCAGACTCACCAACAGGGATGAGCCAGCTGATGGCCATTTGAGTAGGAAGACATTGTGACTTTACTTTGACTTAAATCCTGGCAAATCTAGGTATCATGTCTGGCCAGCATTCGCCAAATCAGTGGCAACTGGTATCTGGCACCGGTCCGAGTCTCTTGTAGATCAATTCAGCATAAAATAATGACCTCATACAGTTTCATCGATCACGAACATCATCCAGGGGTTGCATGGCATTGGTATCTCCTAAACGTGATTCGATGTCATGGCGACATCAATTTGCTTTAGTCTATAAAAACAACTTGCTTTTTATAGAGAAAAGAAGCTTGATGGGCGAAAGAGAGGCGAAAGAGAGGGGGGAAGAAATGTGTAAAATTAAAATCATAAATCCACCGTAACAAAAACATATCCCCCATTAAATGTGGAAAAATGTGGATTTTTTTTTTTCAAAACATTCCACACTTTGGCTTTGTTCCAGACGTCACAATTATACCACAATACGAGCACCTTGATTTGCTGGGCTGCGTGTGCTTACGACCCCCCGCTCCATCCCCAACCGTGGCAGGGCTGCATTCAATTAATCTGCAAGGCGGTGTAGTTAATAATTCGTACACATGTGCCGTGTTTTTTTTTTCTCTTCTACGTCTCGTGCGAGGCTCACATGAATAATCCCTGATAAATAATAACAGGCATTTGTTAACGCAGGAGAAGCCTCGCAGAGTGTCGAAGATTCTTTGTCAGAAAATTCCGATTCCTAATTGAGTGCCCAGAGAAAATCGAGAGAAAAAGGATGACGCTCAAAAATATCCTCATGAACGTCTACCGCCTACTTGCTGTGCTGTCATTGACCTGCAGGTGAGTGCTCCAAACAAAAATGTAAAAAAAAATAGAAAGTATAAATAATGCGTGGTCCATCAACTCTGAGGTAAGCGCCCAGCCACCTCTCCCTACAGAGTGGACTCGTGCACACATAAACGCAAGGGTACGTACCGATCAACCTATTCAACTCGCCTAAGAGAATTTCCACTTAAGCCTCCTGCTCCACTCTTACCTTCGGCTCGCTCAAATTAGCACCATATGGGTGGGATGGGAGAGGGGGTGGTGGGAATGGTGGGTTGTGGAACTCAGTGGTGGTGGGTTGTAGGGAAGAGGTGGGGGGGGGGCAAACCGTCTGGAATCATGCACGGGGTGTCGGGTGGTTGGGGATGGAGGGCTGCACAGAGCCTCAGGCAGCAAGATTTTTTTTTTATAAAAATCCACATCGCCTGGCAACGAATGGGTTCCCCCGAGACTCAGCGGACTGACCCGCTCTCCGTAGTGGCCCGGCCTCCAGACTGCTGTGGGGATCCGGCCGAAGCTGACAACAAAATTTTTAAAAAGCTAGAGCAATGACCGCTGACATTACTGTGGCTTTGTTGGTGGAGGGCAGATGAATGGTCGACAGGGAAAGCGCTCATTGGTCGCAACGGTCACAATCATCATCGTCGTCGTCATCACCGTCATCCCCGCAAGATGCGGAACGTTGTCACCGTCTGGTGGGAATGCTTTGGGGAGAATTGGCCAAACATTCCAAGCAGCAGCCTCATGAAAATTATTATTGAGATTGAGTGAAGTTTCATTGGATATAATAAGAATAATGGTTATATTTAGTCATACTGTAGAATGATCCCACCATAACTCTCTGGCTGATAAAAGGAGTACTAATTTGTGGGAAGTCAAACCCGGTTGTCCTATTAAAACTAATGGGCCCTGCCATAGATACGTGGAATTTTCACCACGAGTTTGAGACTGCAAGCAGAAGTTGAGCTCTTTTGCACACTTGTCTGAGCAGGGAGGCATTCCGACTTTTTGACTTAACTTTGAATCAACAGTAGTTGTTCAAAACAGCGTGCTCCCTGCCATAGGAATGTGTAATTTCACCATTGGCTAAGAACTGCCAATGGGAGATGAGTACTACGATTAATTTGACCATGAGGCCGCTCAGATTTTTGAATCACAACTTTTTTTTAAAGAAAGTTACGTAACTGAACAACAGGGGACTGCAAACATGTTTTATTTGTATTATTCTGCCGTTGGTACAGGAAGGATGCGAAGCAATGTGCTTATGGTCTCATTGAATTAGATTATTTATGTATTTCCTCCCATGCCCAGAAGACACCTTTTTGGGCCACTGAGGTTCAGAGGCCTTTGGCCCCTAAACTGATGGTCGACGGATATTGACGTCACTTCCAACCGATGTGGAGCCACAGCAAAAACAAAAGATCTATTCATGAGCGGCCGTGGGTGAAAGATGATGAGGGAGCGGGGTGGGGGTAGAAAGAGCTTTGTAGAGACTGGAGGAGCGGCAGAGGTGGAAGAAAATAGGATCTTTAGCGCTCATTTGGTTGCGAGTGGAAGCTTTGTACGAACGTGCACGTAACTGTGGCGATAAAACTTGAGCCGCCGAGATGTATCTTAACTCTCAACGTAAAAACTGTCTTCCTCATGATTCTAAACCCACTGAATATCTACAGCCACTCCCTTAGTGTTGATCTATCGCCTCTGTCTCACCGCTACTGCTGCTATCCTGGTCACTATTACAATAGTTATCTCATCATTGACCTGCTACCACTCCGTCTCTCTGATATTGCAACCATTACAATCATTGGTATACCTGATCTGTCATAATCATCGAAGTTGTTACCTCCTCTCTCCGAGATTGCTCCTGCCACGTTCATTATTATCACTGTTCCGTCATCATAATTGATCTGTTACCTCCTCGACTCCCTGATATTGCTATTATCATGGCCATTGCTACAACCACTCTCACATGATGGTCGCTCCAGGAGCGTCTTGATATGGAATGGAACATTTCTGCTTCTCATGCGCAGCTCGTGTTTGTGTAAATACGTCCCTCCTGTCTTTAAATTCTCACATGACACCGACTGAACCCAAGAAGACTGTCAACTCTCGACGAATATTTATTCCTTGAGCTCCTCTTTGTCGGGAGCCACTTTGCCATACAGGTTACGACTCCTGCTCGGCAAATGTGATTTGCATATAATATTTAAATGCGCGCCATTTATTTAACAAAGCTAAAACATGGATAACGATTAAAGCTTGAGATTTACGTATTTTTTTTATCGCGACCACGTCTCAAGATGCTCTCAACAAATGGTGAAACGATTTAAGAAGATAACAAAAAAAAACCTCAGACACATTTCGCTTGGGCAGTTTAGGAGGTTGTGTATGGTTAATTCACGTCCAATGAAACGTTATTCATCACAGCCAGACATCTCTCCAGGGCCCATAAAACGAGCACCGATATGGGGAAGTGAACCGTGCGTGTGCTATGGCATGGACAGGCCTCTGTTATGGGAATGTAGAAATAGGACCGCAGGTTTGAGGGCCACCAACAGAATAGGGGAGTTTGTCTCAAATGTTATAAACAGACGCATGCAATTTCGAAATTACATACTTTGAGCAATACACAGACAATCACACAACGTGTATGATGTTCAAGGAAAACAAATACAAAAAAATAATTATATACGCAAGTAATGACTTATGCCCATTTTCTGCGTACGCATCAAATGCGAGTGTCGATGCAAACACCTCTGCTCGCCAACCCTTTCTCCCGATAGCGCATTGGGTAGGCCCCCTCACCATTAACTTATAAATTCCCAGCACGTATGCACTGTAATAACAATTTGAGGAAATGTGAGTCATGGTGGTCAAAGAAAACTCTTTGACATTTTCCCCCTAAAACAGGAACACGTGTATCTGCCACCGGAGTGGCAGTGCAGCACTGTTTGTAACTTCACGTCGCATTTGTAACTCAAGGCCGTTGTGCCGGTGCAGGGTAACTTCCCGTTTGGCTTGAAGATCTGCCCAGAAGGTGAGGCATTACCCAACCTGGCTGCTCGGCAATTTAGTTTGGCCACTTTAGCTCCGTATTTTGGTTTGTTAGTTCGTTCCCCCCCCCCCCCCCCCCCCACCATACTGCACGTTAACACACTGGACTTGAAAACCAGAGATCTCAGATTCAATTTAATATCATGGTGCAGCAATTTAAAGAATGAGAACGATGTTAAAAATGATCTTGTTTTACACATAGCAATCTTTACGCCGAGACATCCCAGAGCGATTTAAAGACGATAATAAACTTTAATAAAATCTCAAACATTTCGAAAGGGCACCCCCAGTGGCAGCTGTCCATTTGGCTGCAAAGGAAACTTAGCACCTGACTTGCGATTCGGTATTGTCTCCCAGTAGTGGGCAGTAATTGCCATGTGTAATCTCAATTGAGTAATTTTGTTCGCATTCAATATTTAGAATTTGGAAAAATGTGGACCCTGACGCTCGCACACGATGGCCCACTCATTTTGAACGACGTTAGATGATCTTTAACGCCAACTGTGAAGCCACTGTTAACACACCTACGGTAATAACCAGGGCAGCCGTCGGTGTCCGAACCGTGAACCTCTGCAACGAGCGGTGAATGCGCCACCATTGAGACGTTTCACCAATGGACAAATTTCTCAAATCACCACCCCAACTCCCCCCTCGCCTATGCCCAAACAACAGTCTAAACGATTTAAAGCTTTCGTGACTGCAGGTATTCATATTCTTGGTTCTTTCGGTAAAGTCACGTAGAAGGGAAACAATAAAATAATAAAAATATAAAACAATACAATTCTCACGACGTTTCGACTTTTCCGAAATAACCAAGAATATATATAGCAGTCTAAATGGTTCATGAATGACGGTTATACTATCAGCAGGTTGCGTACAATGGGGTAAAATATGGGTATGCCCACCTCTTCCAACGTGTCTCGTGAATGTGGATGAGTAGGCCAAATCACCCACCTTGACTACAGAGAGCATAATCTACCACTGAAGTTTATATTTGCTTCTAGGAATACATTGTTGATTTGGTAAATGTATTTGAATTTTCTGCACATGTTAAATAAAGAGTTTGGCAGAGTATTTGTGCCAAAGCAGAGTAATGTGTTTGTAGTTTTGTGCCAAAATACAAGAAAGTGTGTTTGCGATGTTTTTGTAAGGATATTTCACCACCCCACCCCAACCTAAGTAGACTTTAAAAAAAGTATTGTCTTCATGTTTTCCTTGAGAAGTGAAGATACACATGATCAAATAAATAACTCTACAACGCAGCCGGCCTTGACCTCCCACAAAGCGGTATCGATTTTAAGAACCCTCACCACTCATGCTTGTGAGCTGCCCCTCGACTCTGAGCCCGAGTCTAACCGCAGTGCCACCGAGCGGGGAGACGTTCCGAGCAACATCTCAAGTGAGTCTCAAGACCCCTTACAAAGGGTCCTGCTTGGGATGTTTGGCCAATTCCTCTTTGGAGGAAACGGGAAGCACCCCGTTTAACAAAAAAGAAACTCACTCAAGCGAGAGGACAACACAAAGTACTCGACACAAATGAACCACAATACCCACCTGGCTGATCTCAAGAGAGGAACGTAAAAAGGTCACGTGATCTCCGGTCCATCCTCGCAGCAGCTTTTGGCTAGCCATCGAACAAAGACGCTCACTGCATCGCGCGCTTCCAGATGCGATTCTGCGGGTGTCTGGAAAGCTCTTCCCTTCCGATATTAGAAGGCCACCGTAGCCGGATACTTTTAAATCTCGATTGAAATATCATTTCTACAGAACTGCTTTTGGTGTTGTCCTTCACCCGCACCTCCGATTAGCACGGTTGGCTACGTGTGGTGCGAAAAAACGTTCCACAAACATACTTACTCGAACATTCCGTATAGGTAGCCCCAACAATGTACCCGCTGTGATACCGCATGCAGGGTGCATGTCAGGGTTGAAACAGTACCTCTTCACCAGACACATCCTTCAAGTAAATAGTTCCCGAGGCAAACAGATAGCCTAGCGCCCCTTGTATGTAACCCTCTGGTAATGACCCTGTCATTTGCTGTCATTTGTCATCCACCACGTGACTCAAATGAGAACCTGCTGTGGGGTGTAAACATCTCCACTTGAGAGACAAGGGTAGGTCGGGCGTGGTGCTGGCCACCCACCTCCTCGTGTAGGCCGTGCCGGCCTTCATAGGTGCCCTCGAACGGAACTTGCCTAATTTCAATATCAAACTGCAGCAATGCACTATGCGAAGTAAATAGATCAAATTAACTTGGAGTAACAGAGGATTTTTTTTTTCATGGCTGCTGAGCACAGCCCCAATGGCCCAAAAGATCGAGTGGCCAGCAACAAACAGCACTGTTTAAGATACATTAGGTAAACGTTAACACGTTTCTTGTGTTGAGTATTTTTTAAAGGAGATCATGGGACGGAATTCCAAAGTAGAGCTGTGCCGGGAAATAAGGGAAATAATCAGAAAGCAGTGTTTCACTCTGCGCCATGGGGGCGAAAATTGTGGATGAGATGACACAGTAAGTCTGGTTAACCGGTTCCTCTACATGTGTGGAGGAAGCAATGAGTGAAGGAACTGGCACGTTAAATTCACGATGCACGTATGTACGTTGAACTTCTTTCGCACCGTATGTAGCCAACCATGCCCATCGGTCGGAGTCGGGCTGGAACGATGCAGCGTTTCATTGAATCAAATCGATCCTTGCAATCACAACACAAGCGTCAAATCGCATGTGTGAGAATCAACGTCTTTCATTATGGTTACATGCTGCATTTAATGGGTTGGCATCACCCCCGGAAACACGTGCAGGCGCAACCATTCTCGTCAACGTTTAAATTAAATCGCAGCAATGAATGTGAATCGTGCCAATTCTGTCGAATAGCCCAGGGACATGAACCGTTCCACCCCCTGTGCTCAAGACATTTGTCTCGGGGGGGGGGGGACCACCGTTCACACTGCGGGTCATTCACCGCAGTGGTTTTACAGGCGGGGATGAGCGCGACGCCCGTTTCAAACGGGGTTTTTTTTTGTGTGTTTCGTACAAAAAATAAACGGTTCCTTGCTGCCGAGCATTCCTGCGCGCCGCACTCGGAGATGCCGAGGTCCAAGGGGTCATTCCCTCGGAAACAGGGCCGGGGTTAATGGCTTCCAGCCGCAACATTTCTTCTTTTTTTTTCCCCCGAACATTATTTCACCGCGTTTCAATCGTCGTTTAATTCTGTTTGTCCGACGGGTCAGTGCCGCACAACGGGACTAGCGGTGCCAAGGCAAATATTCCAGAGCAGCACGCTCCCTCGGTATCGTAAGTCAGCGGCGGCACGTTACGACACCGGCTGTAATATTGTACGCTGTATGTATGAATGCTGAACTTCTTTCGCGCCGTACGTAGCCCACCGTTTACAACCGGAGGTGCGAAGACTCGTAGATGCACACCCACGTGGACAAATGTTCTCTCATCAATGCATTCCTCGTTCCGCCTCTCCATGTAATTCCCAAGCACGTGGTGTCGCCATCCCTCTTAAAGACATAATTCAAACTGTTTAAAAGGGATGACGGATGAGAGTGAACGATAATGATGGAGTGACAGCCAAGGAATGGAATGCGCCCAAGAGGACGTGCACTGAGGAGTCTGAGCGATGGAATCAGCTCGTGTGCAGGCACTCGGTGGAGGATTACATCTCAGGATCATGAGAATGGACTCCGGATTTGGGAGGCCTTCATCCAGCAGTGGCTGATGACGACGATGACAGACAAACAATGCATTATTTTATGTCTATGTACGGCAGCAGGCAAGTGTCGCAATGATCGTGCACTCCACTATGAATCCAGTGACATCAGTTTTAATTCCCGGCCATGGATAACATCAGTAGTTCTGGTCTGCCCTCCTTTAATAACTCAAACTGACCTGCATGGTGAAGGACAGCTAATGAGTAGAATTAATTATATATTCTGTTTGTATATATATATCGCCCACACATTGTACAAATTGTACATTATAATTATGGGTGGAATTAGTTGGCAATTATGGTTGAAGTGCTCAAATCCTAATCGGAAGATTGCACACTCATATCCTGGTCAGGGACTGACTCAGCCAGGCATCCCTCCAGGGTCATAGAATGTGGAACTCTAACCACAAGCTTCACGATAAATATTTGAAAAGCCATATCATTGAGAACAGGGTGGCACTCGTGTCCATCGGTGACGCTCAGCTAGTCGTCGTGAAAATTCCACATTGCCTTGTCCTTAGGACAATCTAACCCAGGTCACGCTTGCAAATCATTGTCCTTGTCTCTTGAGTACTCACTTCGTTCGATCAAATAAACTTGAAACTTGAACCACCATAACTTCATTAAGCGCTTTCGTGGCTGCAGGAATTACTCTTTGTTTTTTTCGGTAAAGTCACGTAGAAAGGATAAAAATAAAATAAAATTATATAAGAGCATACGACGTTTCGATCGCAACACAAGCAATCATCATCAGGCAGAGGAAACACATAACCGCAGATATATATACAGACCTTAAGTAGGGGGAATTAACACAGATATACCAGGGGACACAGAGAGACGGAACATCACACTAAATCAAACAGGGTTTATATAGTTTCCAAATTTTGCTAAACCCTGTTTGATTTAGTGTGATGTTCCGTCTCTCTGTGTCCCCTGGTATATCTGTGTTAATTCCCCCTACTTAAGGTCTGTATATATATCTGCGGTTATGTGTTTCCTCTGCCTGATGATTGCTTGTGTTGCGATCGAAACGTCGTATGCTATTATATAATTTTATTTTTATTATTTCTACATGACTTTACCGAAAAAACCAAAGAGTTGAACCACCATAAAAAATGATAATAAATAAAACGTTTAAATTGGAAATGCGCATGACAAGGAATCAAACATGGACCATTGAGATTGTAGCCACCACTTCCCACTACGTGCAAAGCAGAGACATCGATCTCCCCATATAGCCTACACAGACTGTTGGGGCCAGTTCTATTTGCGTGTTTATTAAGGTTGCGACAGCACACGGGGAGGTGGTGTAACTAACAGTACGCACGGCCACCTTTTTCTACCGAGTGCTGATGTTTTATACACCGTGCCAGGTATGCCGTACTACTAATTTAAGGCTGGGTTGACCTTGGGGAGTCCCAGATCCAGTTTAGATCTCAGTTGCTACCAATGCCAGCCATGGCCTGGAATCCCACCCTTGATGGTTGACTTTGTAGTGCAATGCGCGAAACATCACCAAAAATCCCCACGTATAAAAGACACGCGTTCACACGCGAAATAAAAGTCACTCGTTTCATCACAGAATTCACTCTCCAGGTAGATGGATGACAAAAACGAAAGGGCGGCTCGCTGCACGTGCACAGTCTGGGCTGCAAGCTGTCCGTGGTCGCTGGCAGTTGGTCTGCTCAGCCCGAGCGAACACGTTCATATGACGAGCAGCGACAGAGTACATTGCAGGCCCAGGGGTGACAAGTGATGAATCAATTACAGCCAACATGCAGCTCGAGGCTATCCTCTCAAGGCAATAACCCGCAATTTAACAGGCGCGACGTGCATGCCATTAGAACACATTTTGCTCTGTATTGCTTCGAGATGTTTAAAGCTACATGCGCGTAGTCAATGCGGTCAAGCGGTGGCGCATCGGTGAGAGCACGCGGCAAGTTACGAGTTAAAATCCCAGGGAGGAAATCACTTCGGCCATCATCCATCTCGAGCCGATTGAACGTGTACTGTGGTCTTCATGTAGATCGACTGGTTCCCCACCATAGAAACGTGGAATCTCCCCCACTGTTTGCCCAATGCCAATGAGTGCTTCCACTTTATTTGTTGCAACGGGGGGGGGGGGACACTTTTGACATGCAATTACTTTGGTTTTGCGTGGCATCTAGCAAGATAGAGGAATGTCTACATGCTCAGAGGGTTAATACAAAAACATGACAGATCACTACCATGATGCTGTATGTCTAGACACTGCAGAGGCATAATGACCATAATGATATGGTTTAGAAAGAAGCAGCTGTTCGTGCAAAATCATAACAATAATAATCATCCACTGCTGGAGAAGGCATCCCCCGTGCCGTGTGTGGGTCTTTTGACCATACTTCACCACACCAGGCAGAGCAGGTTGGGGTGAAGTGGGAGAGCCAGGAATCGGTTCAGATTTCACTCGCCGCTGATGATGGCCCTGACCGGGAGTTGAATCCAATTGCCCGATTCACAGCGCAGTGTGCTCATTGCCGGCCCATCGCTGGACCCCAGTTGTGGAACACGTGCTCATTGAATTCATTATACATCGAACGCGATGAGACCGTATCTGTCTTCAACATATTTAAGCACTGGACAAAACGTGTCGCCCTTGGCAGCCCAAAGCTTTCGCGGAAATTTCATTCAGTCTCTCGAGGGACAACCACCCTGATCGCAGTTCAAAAAGCGGCACTTGTTTCTTTTTGTTACCAACCCCCAAGAAAGTATTGGGGATTGAGCCACCCCACAAATGAGTTGAACGCAGCCGTCTAACCACAGCACCGTAGCACGGGTTGCCTCTTGATGGTGACCGTGTGGTGGCATTGTGCACGTTAAACACGTAGGCTTTCGTGAACAACATCATCCATAGTAGAGGTTTTTTGGGGGGTTTGATCGCGTAAATATATATCGATCGCGTAAATATAGGGTGAAGGCAATTGGAGAGTTATATTAACGCGATTTAACCACCCAAAAAAAACCCTAGTATAGCATTGTGCACGGTTCGTCAGCTGTATATCTGGGTTTTGCGGGTCAGCTGGGTCCGCCAGCAAAGAATGCCTGCTTGAAATTACACCTTATTTATTTACCGACGGTAAACAAATCCATAAAAGAAGGGCAAGAAGATGGAAGAAGACAGGGATGGTCATAAGTAAATAGATTAGGAGATACATGTCTGCACAAACAGTCTCGCAATTATATGCGACGCATTTACTCTTACAGAATACAAGTATCCCGTGTAAATCAAATACTCTTGTTGGTAGATTATACAAATAAAGGCGGCATGTAACATTCCAGTATGGCAGCCCCATTTGGTACCGTGGTGAAGGCAATACGGTTGCAATTTGAGAGTTATGGCTTCAGATCGTGGATGGCGGTTAACTTAGAGCATCATCAGTTTGGAGTTGAAAAAATTAAGAACCACTTTATTGGAAGTCAAAAGTGGTCATCTTCTTTTTCATTTATATTTTCAATAACGCAAACATAGAAACAAAGAGCAAGGATACAACGAAGCGTTGCTCAAGTCTGGTACGGACTAATGGACCGAGAGGAGAACCTCACTGCGGTCTAAGGCAGCAGAGGGAATCATAGGGAATAAAGATAAAATCTAAATAAACGAAACAATGACCAAGCAAGCGAGGGGTCATCACGTAGGACACACACCATCCTCGAGACAGCCAGCGAGCCATGCGAGAGATACGCAAGATATTCGGAGCACGGACACCTCGTGTGTTTCAGGTTCAGACCAATTATCAATAGCGGTCATCTTAGGAGGAGATTGGCCCCTATCATGGGAAAGGCAAAAAAAAAAAGTCGTGGTGACTGCGTAGCTCAGAGGTCAGAGTTGGCACTGCTAAGATCCCGTGGTAAAAGTGAGCTGTCAAGTGAGTTTATGAATGCGATTTTCTACGAGCTAAATAATAATAATAATGATAAACTTCACTTCCATAATACAAGTTTTTTGGGCTAGATTGCGTATTTACGCCATTAGATTGCGTCTTTACACAATCTAACCCAAAAAACATGTTTCATGGACATTGGTCGCGAAAGCCAATGTATTAAACAAACTTCACTTCGTTTGCCTACTTTCCAGCTTTGAAAAAAACAATATCGGTTTTCCTTTTGATGCAACAAAGATGAAAGTACAAAATAATCATTAGTTTCCGTGGTGAAGAATTTAAGTAACCAAAACAAATAAGCGTGCAATGTATTCCGTTCATATATCTGTCCCTCCAAGTTAAATATTTATTTAGGCTTCCCATAAACCACAAGGCACTCTGGAAGTGCATAATTACAGCAGCATTGGTGCAACACAAGCGAAAGTCTAAAAGCAGAGTGTGTTATATCTCGTGTAAAAAATAAAAATGTCACGAGAACGTTTTTCTTTTCTTAGGAATGTCTGTAAACTTACCTTGCGAATAAATCCTCAGACACACAGGGATGACCTGCTCTAAGATACGTCTAATGAGACGTGTTGCCTTGTGACCTGATGCCGAGAGCGTACCGCGAATACAATTGCAAAGAGTATCCCGAAAAAAGTCAAAGTGTCTCACGGCCCAAACTAGTGTGGGATGGTGCTCATCTCTGCCCGCTGCCCTGAAATAGTGGTGGAAATTCAACATTCCTACGGCAGGGGCCATTCTATCTATAGGACGACCACTGATAACGTTGCACACTCGACCCCGCGGGAAATTGGTCACAGAACGTGTAAACGTGCCGGATATAAAGCACATGCATGCACACCACAAGTGCATGCTTGGCCAAATGTGCAGAGAGCATGCACCATATGAAAAAAAACAATGCCCAAAAATCCCCCCTGAGGACATACAGACCTTTTGAGGCTAGTGCTGTTACCAAGCATCTACGAAGGCCGATTTTGGCAGACGAGGGGGGGGGGCGATATGGCCGCATTTGTCTCCTCATTGCTAGTATTTGTACACACTGCACCAGGGACCAGTTTAAGGCCTTGCGACCAAGATTAGGCCCAGCACTGTTTCAAAGTCACTCGCCTGATGTGAGCACACACATAAACTAATGTCATGGAAGAATATGACTCTCCACAGACCCCCCCCCCCCCACCACCACTCCTTAAACTTCCCATCACCTCCCTTCCCCCAGCCACATTTACACACTCCCAATGAGACTGCCCTCTGCGCTGCCAGTCAAATTAGTGCTGTTGACTGTTTTGATTGTGGGGGGGGGGGGGGAAACACATGCAGGTGCTGGGTCGGTCCACATGCATTTCCGCGCACTGCCCCCCACCCACCCAGAGCCACACATCCATCACGGACTAGCGAGACAGCCCGAGACTTAGCCATGGCCCCGGGACAGTTCCTGGACGTCTGTTCCAATGAAACGTATATACACTCAGAGGCACAGATGCCCCATTCACCCTTTACAGAACCTATGTTGTGCAAGTGCTGTTCGTGAGCACTTTCTGACACCAGCGGGGCGCATTGATAGGTGGTTGTGGCCAGCGATAAGTCCGGCTGACTTAGTGTCCCATGTGTTGATGTGTACAAAACAAGCAGGGTACTCATATAATTCTGAGTCGACCTAGGGGAGGCCCAGAGCCAGTTCAGATACCACTAACCATTGCTGTTCTGCGTGGCTAGAAGTAAAATCCAGACAGATGGTGTTGTAGCACAATGGGCTAACCACTGTTCTATCACTCTCCAATAATGTGTTCATAATAATTAATATATAGGTCCAGACATAAAGCACATTATCACCATAGTCTCTATAATATAATGCTACTTTACAGCCCATTGTCAAATCACTGCAAGATATATGAAATATAAGAATAGGTTTAACCCTTTTCTGGAAATAAAACAGGTGTTAAGATGTTCAAACACCAAAGAGAAACATTTTGGCAAGGAATCAAGTCTACATGAACCACACGTACTTGTGGTGAACATACAAACAAAATGCTCTGATAATGTATGATGCATTATCTTTGAAACTGATTGGCCTACACCAGCAGCCTTCTTTATGGCCAGTCTCACCAGTGTCAGACCAGAGAACACCAAAAGGTCCCATGATATCACAGCTAGATGATGTCCTCCTCATACCATGTCGGATATTTGGGTTGATTGATCATAATTTGCCACCCTGGTCAGTGTCAAATATCACTTTCCACTGATGTTAGCTGTGGCTAGGGATCGAACCCAGATTTCAGTATTTTCAAAATGTATGTATGTTGACCTTCTTTCACACCATACGTGCCAATCAGAGGTGTGGGGGGTGACAACAAACTAAACACAAAAAAGCAGTTCTAAAGAAATGCGTTTTCAATCTATATTTTAAATGTAGCAAACTAATTACTGCTGTCTCACTATATGTTTCTACTGCCAAGTGGCAGTCAGGGGTGAACACAGCCAATCATTCACGTGGGCTCGATAAAAAATAGTACCGCTTTGTCGGAATTCAACAACCAAAGTTGTGCTGTGGAGAGTGTGGCCCCTGTTTTGGGAATGTGGATATTTCCATACCAGGCTCAGTGAGTGTTGTACAATGCTCCTCAAATGCCCCCCATGCCGGCCAATGCAATACATCAGAATGAATGAATGACAGCAGAGATGGATGCTAGTGGATGGAAGAGTAACTCGATATTTGAGTTTGCCAATTTTGCTTTCAAATTAGAATCAGAATCTGTATTTAGACTGGATGAATCCGATGAGCTATGAAGCTCTTTTTTTTACAGATGTCTGGTATGTGGCGGGTCAGAAAGTTACAACAACAGTATGAAACCCGATAGGAGTACAAAGCAGACGAAAGGTAAGCAAGTCACTAAACATGAACAAATAAACATACACAAGTACATGTTTCAAAAATGTAGACATGTCTGCCGATTTTTCAACAATAAATGCAAGCTTGGGCAAGGCAGAAAAACAACAACAATAGTCCCACACCACAGCAAGACAACACACAGTTCCTCAATAAATGAGATCATTATCATAATCACATGATGAGTAATAAGCAATTGACTCAGACTCATTAACCCCATATACTCCCAAATCTTCCAAGACGTCTGGAAGAATCGGCTAAAATACCGTCTAAGAGAGCGGCTCTCTGAAGCTCCCTCTGGAGTGGATGCCCTTCCACCAGCAGTGGCTGGAGTGAGTAGTCGCAGTGGCTGCACTTTTGCCCTTTTCACCTTTCAAAGCTGTCACTTTCATGTGGAAATGCACAGTTTTCAAAAGTCTCACGACGGGGAAAAGTTTTGGTCGTGTTTTTAGATTACTGATAATTCACTGAAACCACGGAACTAAAAGCACCATACACGCACATGGGAATTCCCTATTGAGTCGACGTTGTGAAGCACATGTACTTATTATTTATATAATCCCCTTTTTGTACAAGTGCCACACTCGCTCATTCGTGCACAACAAAAATAACCAGTCAGCATAATTGTGGAAAATATTAATCGCAATATAAATAATGCCTCCTTCCCGTATTTGTTTCTTCACATCCAAAAATAAAAGCCTTGTGTTTTTTACACAACCTATCAGCCACATCACTGCCTTCTGGAACCGCATATTATCAGCAGAATTTGTTCAACACCAGCAAACTCTCAACCGGTTTAAACATTCAGTGCCTTGACAGCAGCAAGCTTTAATACGAGCTTACTAACAGTACTCTTGGACATCTTTGCCTTTGTTTACGTGATATGGCCACATGCGCGTGGTGTGCACATGGGAGTGTGCGTGCATAGGTGTACGACAGTGCATTTGCATGTGTGCGTGTATGGTGAGCGGATGATTAGTGATCGGCACACGGTGATATGAACCCGGTGATATGAACCCGGCAACCTCAACTTTGAATCTCACTCAAGGCCAATATCAGCGGCGTATGTCTGAACCAGACCTGGGCCTTTCCCAGCTGTACCCAGCGGTATATGAGGTGCTCGCTAACATAACTGATCCAAACAGCCTAAAAATAGAAATATATACGAGGGATCTATGTGAGTGTGGGCGTGTGTGGTGTGCTTTTTGGGGTTGGGGTGTAAGGGGTAGAAGTTTGAGGAATGGACACTTGGGAGTCTGGTTCTGACGGAGTGTGATAGACGAATATAAATCCCCCAGCGAGTATTGCCTTTTGGCAAGTTATTGCTGCAGCTACAGTCAAAGAATACATAAATAACTATGTTGTCCTGTGTGGGCTAAGCTTGCAGTTGTGACTGTAAACTGCTAGCCTGATGACTTTTTAATTAAAAGCATTTGTCTGAAGCACTCCAGCAATAATACATCATAATACAGTATTGCTATATTAACTCTATTAATAATAGTACTGCTGTAAATGTTAACACCACAGGATGGTAATGTTAACACTCAGTGGTTGCCCTGTAACTAGACTGGCAATAGCCTAAGGAATTTAGAATTGTTACCACGGGACTCAGAACCACCAACAGAGGTGAGCGATTTTCCCTTCTCGCTGGAGCAGGGAGACAATGAGACGTTGATTATTAATAATGTGACAGTCGTTTGTCTGGGGAGGTGACAAGTAGCAGCGACCATCTCACAATGAGAAATCTCGCGAGTATGAAATCCCAGTCAAGGGTTCACTCAGCCCACCATTCTTCTGCGGTCTCTTAAATCCGTGCCACTTCGCAGGAGACAAAAAGTGGCGGAATCCAATGTTTAGATGGGTCTCCGCAATAGGAATGTGTAAATTAAGCCAATGGTGCTAGGGCCACTAAATGGAAGTGGGCACTGCCCATTGCCCATTTGCAAAACTACCCAGAAGTTACTGAAGGGCCATGGCAGAATGCCACGTGGGGACTCCCAATATTCGTGAGCAACAACAAAAAAAACATCTCAGGCCTATACAACACCCTGCTTCAGCAGCTCTTTTGCTATATTTTTTCACCTGAGGACGATTGCTTGTGTTGCGATCGAAACGTCGTGATTTATTTTTCTATCTACGTGACTTTACCGAAAGACCCAAAGAGTATGAACAAAAAAAAAACGGGCTAGTTGTGGGGCGCTCTTTTGTGAAAGGCCCAGGAAAGATGTTCCTTTTACCCAATCTTCTGCGCGGCCATGGTCACTTGAGCAGCCATGGGGGAAACTTTGACGCAGACTATGAAGCTATTGGGCTGCGAGGACTAGAGTTATGAAACCACTATAGTAGAGAGAAACCTTGCCGAATGTGAACGCCCCAGCCTGCATGAACCCGCGTGAGAACAGGACACGCTGTCTCCCCTGCATTAGACCATCAGCCCACGGGGTCGTGTTTAGTTTGGCAATTTTAAACAGGACAGGCGCCATACATGGTTGGCGTGGCCATTTGTTTTGCACGTCAAACCACATGCGCCCTCTGCCTAATGCTTTACACCATCGCACCAACGCATGGTGCTCTGCTTGGGCTCTGAGTCTACCAATTGCCCCCAATCCCCAGATCGTATTTCCATTTGTCCAAGCCCGGTGTGCCAGCTTTGGTGGCCATGCACGCATGCCCAGCCAATCCAGCTACTCTAGCTGGAGCTGGGGTTTTGGGGATCATGCATGCATTAGAATTCTTGTGAGATTCCTAACCTGTGGGCGCAACGGGGCGTTGTGCCTGTGACGGGCAGAAGAGCAAGTAGGATGCGCATCTATCTCTGCCAATGTTCGAGAAATTATCACACACGCATAGGTTTTAACGAAGCACTGACGATTCTTCCCACAGAGTGGAATACTCAGAAATAAACTAGCCAAACATCTCAAGCAGGACCATCTTCAAACAAGAGTCTTAAGATTCAATAGGGCTTTTTTAATGGTAAAATAATTATCACTGTTTTAATTATTATACTCGTAACCCCCCTGATTAACACTATGGTTGGAGGCTGTGACTTGGAAATGGAAGCATGCAAGTTTAAATAGCAGCCCATCATCATCCTCATGTCAATAAAATAGGGTATCACTTGGTGGCAAGTAAAAAGTGATTACCCTCTGCAGTATCAGGCCACTGTCACTTTAATGTGGAATGTCTACAAATTGTCTTCGGAGCGCAAAAGCATCCCACTTTCTTTCGAGCAGGAAGAAATACATTTCCTTATTTTTATCATCAACAGTCCGGTGAACCTGTACCCTGATTGGTCCACGTGAAAAGGTGTACCGTGCAGACAACCGGAGTGGCACATGCCATTATCGCACATTACGATGGTTTACAACTATTAATAAACTACGAAAAAAATGTTTTTACCAGGTGAGGCCCACTGAGCAATTTTTTTTGTTTTACAGAAGAGACCTGCACACAAATGAAAGCTCAACAAAGTGCCTTATCACGTGGAAATGTATCGCAGTCAATTACTCAAAAACGCATGTTTCTAAATGTGGAGAAAAACACCAGAGGACGCGAAGAAAAATCCGCGCGACCACGGGGAGAACATACAAACTCCAAATATACAGCAGGCGTCAGGGTCAGGATCGAACCCATGACCTCATCTATACCAGGCGAGGTAGTTAACACCTCGTTACCGTGGTTAACAGGGCAGCGTCTGTAATGAAAGCCACACGAGAAATATCTGACAACGAGCAGAGGCATTGTCAGTGCAGCCACAAGGAATTCACCCTGCGTAGTCGAGTCACGGTGTGTGCATCGTCACGGACATAGCCAAATTACACGGTGACGCTGCTGCGAGGCAGCGTCGCACGGGGGGACAAATAACTAAAAGAAAAACTCAACACGTTCGTCAATAATGCCGTAGACTTTAGAGGCACAGAAATTGTCCTACATAAGTATCGATGTACTGCAGCTGGATGAAGGTACGCAATGGTTGAATCTTTTTGAACGTTAACGGGTGGTCTATCGACACAAACACAGCACTGCGTAGAAGATGTTAATTACCAAGGGTTGGTCAATTCCTAGATTTGGTTAAATAATGTAACTAATAAAACATAAAAAAATTAGAGTGACCCCATGCTCAAACGAGCGAAACACATCTCCATTGGCAGCCCTGGGCCAGTTGTGGAATTCCACATTCCAATGGCAGGGGCCAGCCTCTGTACAGGAAAAAAAACACTATATGTCGAGACTGGCTCCCATCATAGGAATGTGGAATTTCCACCACCATATTGAGGTCATTAATGTATGTGAGCTCTGCCTCATTCTCATTTGAGCATAGAGACACTGTGACTTTCATTTTGTATGGGCGCGTTTAGATGTTATGTATAAATGTGAAGTAAATATTACGTGTTGTGACTCTGCTGGCCAATTGGTCTCAACAGAAGTCGAGTGTCCTGATAGAAACATTCGTGCTTTGCAGTGTGGGTCTAATGTAATCCAATTATATGAATGCAGACAAACTCGTTGCATAACAGCCGCCAATCTCCACCCTTCCGACAATCATGACAAATAACTTACAGTATTTACGTCCTAATGGTACAAACGCGCTGCTGGATAAAGGCCTAGCCACGCCATGTAACTCAATGCTGGCAATTTGACCAATGGTGGCAATGTGACCATACTTGACCGTGCTGGTCAGTGTGGTTTTGTCAAGTGGGGCCCAGCGTAGGTTGAAATATCTTTCGCCACCGATGTGTAACATGACTAGGAATTAAATTCCGGTTTCAGATTAACTGCACTTGCTATTCATATATATATATAAATCTATGGCGCAGCCCTGCAAGTGCATGTTCACGCCACTGCTGGCAGAAGGGCCTCCGAATGCTGAAGGGTATTTGGTCTACTCTTCCACGTTGACCAGAAATGCCCGAAGAGGTGGGCGTACCGACACTTTACGCGACCACACACGACCCGCCGATCAACGAAATTGTGGTGAGCCCATTTATGCTACTGGGTCGACAGAGGCGGTGGAGGGCGATGATTTAACAAACTTGCCCACTGTTTCAGGATCGAATAGCACCAGCGACCACTGGATTGCAAGTCCAGTGAGTGCTGCCCATCCAACCAGAGCAGCTGCCCTTCCTTTATTCTCTGAATTCTCAAATTTCCCCAATGCACGGAATCCTACTCACGAATTAATGCTGGTATTTTTTTGTTGTTGTTTCACCTCTACCAGGGAAGTGAGTCAACGTGACGACAGAGTTTTTGCAAGTACCAGCAGATTCATTATTAAAGGGAACAGTATCATTGACCTGTGGTTATATTAAACTTTCCACGACCTTTCCTCTGAAACTGCGCGATACAAATGTGTACACACAAGGGATTGTTATCGGAGCAATTATATAAAACGTTGTCTCAACCTGTTACAAATATGGAATACGTTGCACATGCATACATATTGTAAAAAGGTAATCGCATCCATACATATGCAAAAAAAACGAATACAACGCTCCCCACATAGAGGCAATATCAGACTATTGGGGCAAGTGCTGAGAGCAAGCATGAGGGGGGGGTGGGTGGTCAGTACCACACCCGACCGCCTTTGTCCCGCAGGTGTTAATGTTTAAACAGTGCACCGTGTGCTCATTTTTTTATCGCCGAGTCAATCGAGAGAAGTTTACGTTTGTTTCAGATATTCATCACCGATGTTGGGTGTGAGCGGGAACCGAACTTGGGTCGCTGAGTTCGTAGCGCTATGCGCTATGCACCGTGCGCTTACCACCACACTACCGCTCCCACTATAAACACACACACACACATCAACGTACACATACAATTAACAAACAACATAAATCAGGCATGTTGGGCATAAGTAATGATATGTTATAATAAACATTTGTTCTCTGTATTGAAATGCAAGCAAAAACAAGAGTTTTATAGCATTTGGAATGCAACGCTTACCTCCAGTTATATAGACGAGCACGTGCACATATATACCGTGGCTGTTCAACGACAACCGCTCCAACCAGTAACCATTTTCAAATCGATGACCAGATCTGAATGCCAGCAACCCGCTGTCCAGTGGAAGCTGAGCGATGCTCACATTGGCACGCACGACGTGCGAACGGCACGGGTGGCCCAAGTCACCGCGCGGAACGCCGGCGCGTGCGTTTCTCGGTGCAAAGGCAAAGGCAAAGGCGCAGCGCTGCGATTTGCTTGTTCGCTCGCGCCACCGTTGGCAGAAGGGAATTCCACTCGAAGGAGATCTACGTGGTATTTGGTCCACTCTACCACGCTGGCTAGACATCTTGCAGGAGGTGGGAGGAGTCATGCACACTTCACCTCACCTAACCGAGACCTTTAACCCTTTAATGATATGCTGCTGGATGGGATGTGAAAGAATTTCATCGCTTCAACTGCAGTGCCACGAGATCAAACCAGCGACCTCTGGATTGCAAGTCCAGAGTGTTCACCATTACATCAAATTACATCAAATTGCACAGCATACAAAGACAAAGATCCCCTGTGCAGACTTAACAGGCTTGGGGTAAGTGCCTAAGTGCTGTTAGTGAACACCTATGAAGGCTGCCCTGGCACACGAAGGGGGGTTGAAGGGGGGCCAGCACCATGCCCAGCCGCCTTTTTCTCCCCAGTGATAATGTTTAATATACACCACACTAGGCGCTCGTTTGAGGCTTGGTCAACCAAGGGGAAGCCCAGGACCAGTTCAGATAATTCGTCACCATTGTTGGCCACGAGCTGGAATCGAACTCGGGTCGCCGGGTTCAGCAGCACAGTGCACATACCTCTGCGCCACCGCTCTCCATACATTACACAGTTTTTATTTCTTTAATTTTATGTGCACTCACGCGTGCACATTAACACCGGTACACACACACAGTCACAAAGTACCTGTGCCTTGGATGAGCCCTCATCGGTGCGGTCCGGACCCCTCGGTCCCCATCCCCGGGTAGCGGAGGCCGTGGGGGGTGTCCCAGAGACCCCTGGCCTCCTCCCAGCCTCCTTCTCCGCGCTCACAATGCTGGATCTGCACCCCATGGCCGGCCTCGCACACTGAAGGGGACGTCAGGGCAGAGGCTCAGGTCGCCGAGAATCCAAAAGCCACGCTCGGCCCGCTCAGCCCGCTCGGCTCTCGGTCAAATTCTTCAGCCGAGATCAATCGATTCACAAGGCTCGGTGAATGAATCCTCGATCCACGTTAAACGCTCCACAAGCAGCTACGCGGTGTCACTGTAGAAACAAAAAAAACTAAGTGCAGAATATTCCTAACATTTACAAATAGTGATTAATCCATGCGATTTTGAAAATCGTGCCGCTGCTGTGGTCACTGAAGTGGCCCGTCTTGAATCCAACTTGGATTTTTTGTTTGTTTGTTTTGTTGACGAAAGTATATTTGTTGTATTGCAGTGAAATCGGCTGGTGCATCGCCCGCTGTCTTTTAAGCGGTCCTTTGGGTGGTCTTCATGTTGGTCGTTTCGGCACAATTGCTGCGTGCCTTCGGGCTTTTAAGCGGTCTCCGTCTTCTGGGGGGGGAAAAAAAACTTGTCGAGAGCCATACGCTACGCAGCGGCATATGCTGTCCACTGGCTGAGGAAGTTGATGCATGCGTACGTGTAACTCTCTTGAAGTGGGCGGTTTGACAAAACACACTCTGCAGTTCCACTCGGAAAGTCCAAAAACGAAGTTTTTTTTAAAAAATTGCCAAAACCACAACCCCACTTTATTTTCATAGCTCGCACATATATACGCGCGGTCGTCTTTTTTTTTATATGTACTCTACGCGGAATCCTGAAACGGACACTGCACATGCATTCACACGAATGCGCACACGTTTCAACAACTGTTTAAATTCTTAGCTACCGTTTGTATACACTGCGTATAGTTTGAGGTAGCACTTGAAAATACCAGTTGCCGACAAATAATAAATACAGCACTGTACCGTTCACTGAAAACGTAGTGGTTTTAGGGCCGTAACTTCAGTTTCTTCCATTGGTCGAACGCCCGCGACGCTGCAGGAACACAGCCGCACGGACGAGAAATTACCTCTGCTCTGCAAGAAATACTTAAGGCAATTTCCTTTCTTCGGGAAAAATGCTGAATTTTTCCCAGCCCTTACTAACCCGGCCCCCTCCCCCAACCAAACCCAACACCCCAAGCCCTCCCCTCTCTTCCTCTCTCCCTCCCCAATGCGGCTCAACCATGCGGCTCCCCTCCCATCCTTTCCTCAACACATTGTACCTACCATTAAGCCCCTCCTGCCCATTCCCCCGATCACCTGCAAATACTCATGCAATTCCTTTCGCGTCGTATTGTTGAAACCCTTCGTGGTCTGACTCCTGATCATGTCTGTGTGGGCCACTCCGGAATTACGATGCCTTTCAACTCCCACAACTCTCTCTCGGCTTTGTGCTCGTCATATGAACGAGGCAATGGGATCCCAAAGAAATGGGAACAACTTTTGGAGCAAGTGTTCTGTTTAAAAAAGAAAAGACGGAATTATATGATTTGCAAAGTATAAAGCGTGGACATTAACATGCTATTACGTGAAACACTGAACGATTATGATAAAGTAATATTAAAATTTCATCATATGGCATTACATTTTTATTCTGTTATACTGCGATGCTGAACATGCATTACTGTTATATATCATGGCGGTAATACTTTTACTACTCACCCCTGTACATTTGTCAGGGGTGAGTATGGTACATGCCTGTAACTCTGCACTTTGGAGGTGGGGTTCGTGGATTATGTGGAGTCCATGGATTTATTACGCCCGACTTTCAAGGGCTAATAGGTGGCCAAGATAAGATAGGACAGCAGGTCGGCTTATTTGTAGAGTCTTCAATGTCAATGTCTTCTATGTGGATTTTATCCAGATAGTGCAGTTTCCCTTCACACACAGATATACTGCAAAAACAATTGTACCAAACATTTAAATGCAGAACCCTCTATAAAACTCTTGAAACTCACCCACGATGTATGGGTAATAGACAATCATCATCATTACTATCATTGCCATGGGTGCCCTGACTTTATTTATGAACGTCAACTTCTCAGTCAACCTCCAGTATGGTTAAGTAACCCCCACAACCTGGACAGTGTGGGGAGGCCCTCATCAAGCAGTGGATTGTACAAGTACCGCAAAGGCAACAGGAAACATCAATCGCTTGCACGCTTGGGCGAAAACCACGCGAGGTTTTTTTTAATCCATTTGTTTGTAAAAATTAAAACCAAAAGTAAAAACACAACAGGCGTAACGCAGCCTTCACACATGGCTGAAAGAGAACGGCTCTGGTTTAAGAGGAAAAGGGAGAACAACAACAACAAAAAACGGGGCCCAATGATTGGAAACGGATTTCGGGCACGCTCGCTGCGCGAGTGTGTATGTGTGTGCAGCGGTTCAAGTTGGCAAGGCTCGTGTGTAAGCAAGGGAATGGGCGTGCAGAGAGGTAGGGGCTCCGGGTAGGGAAGGAGAAAGGGGGGTGCTTAGGCAGGAACCCTGCGATGGGCCCCACCGGTCCCAGAGCCTCCTCCCCACGCCGTATCGGTTTTGGCCACATCGCGCAAGGATTCTCATTGTGGCAGTCGTGGTGAAGTGACACAGGCCAGAAATCTAGTGCTCTGGACCAGAGAAAGGATGGGTGGATCACACGGGTATCATACAGAATTAAGGGGTTTTTTTTTGGGTTAGATCGTGTAATATAAATGCGTCATTAAATCCGCCCCACCAGACACAGCCAATTAGTAAGGTTTGTCAACAAAGCGTGTAAATTAGTTACTAGTTCAGCACACCGCTGTGGTGGAGAGTAAACCCACAACATTTACATTGACAATTTGTAAATGTTGTGGGTTTTGTTTACGTGACAAACCTTACTAATTGGCTGTGTTGGGTTACGGGTTTAACGACACATTTATATGTACGTGATCTAAGCCAAAAAAAAACCTTCATTATATCATCCTCTCAATGATGAGTTTCTCGAGGATTTCCACAAACAGGCAAAGATATATCATAATCATAATCAGAAATCATAAAGGGTTTTATTCGCCATGTAAGTTCACACCGACACGGAATTTACTTTGGCAGGATGGTGCATACATTCAACATATAGGAATCTAAAATCTTAAATAAGTTTTAAACAAGTCTTACTATAATAAGGGTTAAAAGTCTAACATTAAGGGGCTGAAGTATATAAAATTAAATAAATATCGAATATAAAATAGCTTTAAGATATAATTTAAAAATACAAATAGGGAAACATAGTTAATATCAGCAACGTGTCGTTATGTAGATCAAATGTTAAAAACAGTGTTAGCCCTTGGCCTTGTTTAACAGGCCAGCAGCAGATGGGAAGAAACTGTTTTTATGGCGTGAGGTTTTGGTCCTGATGGACCGAAGCCTTCTGCCGGAGGGGAGTAGCTGAAACAGAGAGTGTCCAGGGTGGGAGAAATCGGCCATAATCTTCCTCGCTCGCCTCATAGACCTTGTCGTGTGCAGGTCCTCGAGGGTCGGTAGATTGCAGGCAATTACCTTCTCAGCAGTGTGGATGATACGCTGCAGTCTGCTCTTGTCCTTGGCAGTGGCAGCAGCGTACCAGACGGTTATGGAGGAGGTGAGGATGGATTCAATGATCGCTGTATAGAATTGCACCATCATTGTCTTTGGCAGGTTGAATTTCTTCAGCTGCCGTAGAAAGTACATCCTCTGTTGAGCTTTCTTGGTGAGGGAGCTGATGTTCAATTCCCACTTGAGGTCCCGGGAGAGAATAGTGCCCAGGAAGCGGAAGGACTCTACAATTTTGACTGGGGAGTCTAACAGGGTGATGGGGGTGAGTGGTGCTGTATTCTTCCTGAAGTCCACAACCATCTCAACTGTCTTTAGAGCATTTAGCTCTAAGTTGTTCTGGCTACACCAGGTCACCAGATTGTCAGCTTCCCACCTATAGTCAGACTCATCCCCACCAGAGATCAGCCCAATGAGGGTGGTGTCATCCGCAAACTTCAATAGTTTGACGGACAGATGATTGGAGGTGCAGCTGTTGGTATACAGGGAGAAGAGCAGAGGGGAAAGGACGCAGCCCTGAGGAGTTCCGGTGCTGATGGACCTGGAGCCAGAGACTTGTGTTCCCAGCTTAACGCACTGCTTCCTGTCAGACAGGAAGTCTGTGATCCATTTACAGGTGGTGTATGGCACGTTCAGCTGGAAGAGCTTGTCCTGAAGCAGGGCAGGGATGATGGTGTTGAAGGCAGAGCTGAAGTCCACAAACAGGATCCTGGCGTAGGATGCTGGGGCGTCCAGATGCTGTAGGGTGAAGTGGAGGGCCATGTTAACTGCATCGTCCACAGACCTGTTGGCTCTGTAGGCAAACTGAAGGGGGTCCAGGAGAGGGTCTGTGATGGCTTTGAGGTGTGCCAGGACCAGGCGCTCAAAAGACTTCATTACCACAGATGTAAGGGCGACCGGTCTGTAATCATTTAGTCCTGTTGGCCTTAGCTTTTTGGGCACAGGGATGATGGTGGAGGACTTGAGACAGGCTGGTACATGGCATGTCTCCAGGGAGGTGTTAAAGATGTTGGTGAACACCGGAGACAGCTGGTCAGCGCAGTGCCTGAGGGTGGCTGGAGAGACAGAGTCCGGCCCGGCTGCTTTGCGTGGATTCTGCCTCTTGAAAAGTCTATTAACTTCTCCCTCCTGAAAGGAGATAGTCGTCTCTGTAGTATTGGTGGGGGATGGGGCCTCTTGGGTTGGAAGGGGTGGTTCAGGACAGTCCAATTGTCTTTCAAATCTACAGTAGAACTCGTTCAGGTCGTTGGCTAGGCGGGAGTCGTTAGTGGTGTGGGGGGCTCTGGGTTTGTAGTTGGTGATCTGCCTGAGCCCTCTCCAGACAGAAGCAGCGTCGTTTGTAGAGAACTGGTGTTTTAGTCTCTCTGAGTACAGTCGTTTAGCCTCTCTCACCGCTTTGCTAAACCTGTTCTTCGACTCCTTGAATCTGTCTCTATCTCCACTCCTAAACGCTTCCTCCTTCTCCAACCTCAACCTTCTGAGCTTTGCTGAGAACCAGGGCTTATTGTTGTTAAAGTTCACCCTGGTACGTGTTGGGATACAGCAGTCCTCACAGAAGCTGATGTAGGACGTCACAGCCTCTGTGAGTTCATCCAGACTATTGGTAGCAGTCGTGAACATATCCCAGTCAGTACAGTCTAAGCACGCCCGCAAATCTTCCACAGCCTCACTGGTCCACTGTTTAGATGTCCTCACAGCAGGTTTACAGAGTTTTAGTTTCTGCCTGTATGCAGGAATCAGGTGGACCATGGCATGGTCAGAGTGTCCTAGTGCTGCTCGGGGGACGGCGTGGTAGGCTCTACTGACTGTAGTGTAGCAGTGATCCAGAGTGTTCCCTTCTCTGGTTGGGCATTTAATGAATTGTATGTATTTGGGGAGTTCGTGGCTGAGATTACCTTTGTTAAAGTCGCCAAGTACGATAACCAACGAATCTGGATTTGCTCGCTCCACACTCAGAATCTGATCGGCGAGCATGCGTTGGGCCTCTTTAACCTGAGGACAAGGCGGCAAATAAACTCCGACCAAAATGAGCGACGCGAACTCGCGAGGCGAGTAAAACGGTTTACAGGTTATAAAAATTGATTCAAGGAGTGGAGAACAATGTTGCAGAATCACTGTGACATCTACACACCAGCCACTGTTAATGTAAAAACAAATACCACCGCCTTTCGTCTTGCCGGAGAGTGCTATGTCACGATCCGATCTTACAAGATGGAATCCTGCTAGTTGTAGCGAAGTGTCCGGAATCAAATCACACAGCCATATTGTTATTTAGCCTACAACCCCTGCCGGTCAATAAAATATGATTATCCTGCAGAGAAACCGGCCCCTGTCCTAATAATGTGGAATTGCCACACATTGGCGATCGTGCCACCATGCTTATTTAAGCGGGGAGACAACTTTCACCGTTGCCATTTATCTAGGAAAGCCCTACTGAGACTCAAGACCCATGTTCAGGAAGCTTGGAATGTTTTGCCAATTGCTCAAAGTGTAATCTTGCAATATGAGAGGACATCAGCAGGGTGCCTGGCCAAATATTCCAAGCAGAACTCTCCTGAGAAACAGTCCTGAGGCTCAATGTGTCTTGGCCAATGTACAGTTCAAACAACATAAACAACTTTACCAGTGCTGCTACCATCCATCTCACTTCATGGCATTAGCAGTGGACCATGGGGGACGGCAAAGGTGTGGGGAGGTTTTTATCCTGCAGTCAATAAACAATAGCTAATGCCCATACGTACGATTTGCTTCGTATTGTGCGAAATAAGTTCAACATACATACATTCATGATGACACAAACTTGCACAGGTGCACGCAGCTAATGGTACATGTGCCAAATGAATGTTAACCATTTCAATAGGTCGAACAAGTAATTCAGACGATTCCAGTCATGATATCATGGGCGGTGGTGGCCATGCAGCTGTGCGTGGCCTGCGATCCAACACTGTGGATGCAGCGAGGGTTGGTAGATCACATCCAAATGTTGTGAAATTCCCTTCACCGTGGGTGTCGAGGTGTCATACCCTGGCTCACCCAGGAGAAGGCACGACAGCAAGTAGACTAATCGACCTCTGTTTCCAGCTGTACGGGAGGGGTGGGGCGGGATAGAGTGTTGCCCCCTCTCAAGTGGGGATTTGTGCTATAGTGCTCCGGTTTCCTCCAATGTGTTTAATCGCTCGTGATTTGCCTGACAAAAATATTCAAGTTGAAAATCCAACGCGGGTCCCTCCTGACAAGGCGTTCTATGACTCAGTGTAGCTTTCCTGGATAAATAAGTAAAATGTGTTTTATTTCGATTTAAAGCTTTCGTGACTGCAAGGATTCATCTTCTTGGTTCTTTCGGTAAAGTCACCACGTAGAATGAGACTAAAACATTATTCTCATTCTACGTGGTGACTTTACCGGTAAAGTCTCATTCTTCGTGACTTTACCGGTAAAGTCACGTTGAATGAGAATACCGGTAAAGTCACCACGTAGAATGAGAATAATGTTTTATTCTCATTCTACGTGGTGACTTTACCGAAAGAACCAAGAAGATGTGTTTTTATTAGTATTATTATTACTGTACTCACAACTTCACCAGAGTGTGATGGCTCAGTGATTTGCCAATGACTGCCAGCCTGCAAGGCTGTGGGTGCTTTATTACCAAACTCTGCTATCGACTTGAATACCCTCAACACCCACTTGTACGTGAAGTCAGCTGCCTCGCTCTATTTGCCCCACAATTGCGATTGTGATACGAGCAACATCTCAGAGGATAAAATATTGTGGCCGGGAGCTCTGTACGCGATGAGTACATTTAAACAAAATCAAGGTGAAATCAAGGTCACAAGATCAACACGCGCACGGCCAGTGTTACCACATATTGATATCGATTTGTTCTCTCTGCTAGATCCCGCAGCTGTTGCGAACTTAATATTCAGCCTCCAAGGCTTAGCGTTACAATACTCCAACATCTGGCTGAAGATGTCCCCCTTCGTTGCCCACCTCTGTCTGCCGTCAGAAACACTCTTCCTCCCGATATTAGACAGCCACGGGAGCTATGCTCTTTTAAAATCATCCAGATTGAAAACTAATTTCTTCTGAACTGCTTCTTGCGTTTACTTTGTTATCCTTCACCCCGCACCTCCGGTTATGATGGTAGGCTACGTATGGTGTGAAAGACGTTCAACATGCCCTCCTCTATAATGCACACGAAACTATCAGAACCTTCTGGTTCCTGATTCTATCAACAGTACTTTCTTGTCATGTCCTTTTGCAAACTTCTAAGCTGCTTAGCTTATCCTTCCAAGGAATTCCGAGCATTCTCCGTGTGTGAACCTATATCCGAAGGCCAGAAGCTTCTTCTCTTGCCACTTTGTTACAGTCCGTCTCTCTGACCCGTACAGTAAACAAGACATTACTCCAGCCTCAAACATCCATGTGTTAACACTAATGCTGACCTTTCCAAATATAAAGCATACGTATTCGGAGCTGCAGCGCATGTGCGCGCGTGCTACTCATGCAGTGAGCTCAAGAACAAATACCTTGAAATAAAAGCAGGTGATATTCTACCATGCCTGCCTAAAACAACACTTTCACTGACTGCCTTAAAGTAATGCAATTATGATCCTTACGACTGGAAGGAAATACCGGAGGCTTTAAAATCCAAACTAGGCATTTCCGTTTGGAAACTGGCAATAAATGGAGGAAGGGCCTTATAAAAAAAAAAAATCCATGGCTGAAGGAAAGCTATTTTACTATTTTATTGTTTGTACTTTTCCGATGGATTAAGTGACCCCCCCCCACACACACACACACACATGAAGAATGTGTAATATCCACCACTGACAGCACCATCAAGTGCTCAGAAATAAAAAAAAAAATCGTGAAAATAAAACGTCTTTGACAAGTAGCCAGGTTGGCTCAGAGATCATAATGCTGAGATGGTACCGCTGAAATCTTGGGTTTGAATTCCAGCAGACGTATCTGATTAAACCGGTTTCTCAAGTGCAGCGAGTTGACGATCTCAGCTCAGTCACCGAAATGACTGCATACAAAAAATCATTACATTTTTGTTCTGCAATTAATTTAGGATACACTGCAACTCTGATTTAAAAAAAAAATCTGTTTGACAGTCATGTGACGAACATTACTCTCAGGGACAGATTGTGTGGGCAAGTGCTGCTCTCTGTATGGACAAAAACATTACTGGAAGGGATCTCAGAGGTATCTCTGTAGCATCCACTTCTGCGGGCCATTCTCGAGCACACAGAGTTGCACTGCTCTGCGAGAGATCTGAATAGATTCCTTCGTCTCGTTACATGACGCCGATAACATAATCGAGATGCAATTTTGGGATAATATTGTCTTCATGATTATTGTTTTTTTTTACATAGCTAGGACACGAAACATCACTACGACAGAAGATTCAAGATTGACAAATTTGATGGTCTTGAAATGCGTCAAGAACGGATCTAGAAAGAATACCGCAAATGTTGATAATACCAAAGCACAAGAAGCAAGGCATAGGAAGACCATGGACGTGCTGGATAGACACAATTAACAATGGCGTACAACCCAGAGATTCAAAGATGCGTGGATGAAGCTGGTGCAAGACAGAAAAAGAAAGGAGGACTTCAGTCAGCCCTAACTGCTATACGTCATAAGAATCGAATGTTCATATGATTGGGCGGCTACATATTAATGTTTTCAACAATTTTGTGCACGCATCATCGAACGGCATCACCGAGTTCAAGTTGGAATCCTGTTCTTTGAGCCACGTCTTCAGGGCGCAGTTTTTTTTATTCATGAAAAGTAAAATATATTTAGAATCTTCTTTTCTAGATTTGAAGCTTTCGTGACTGCAAGGATCCGTACTCTTTGGTTTTATTCGGTAAAGTCACGTAGGTAAAAAATAAAATAACAAAAACCTGGGCTTGGCTGTTTTCACTGCAACGCCGTCCTCATGACAGCACGGTCCCTTCACCTGATGAAGGCCACTTGTGTTGTGGCCGAAACGTCGTGATTTTTGTTATTTTATTTTTTACCTACGTGACTTTACCGAATAGAACGAAAGAGTATAGAATCTTCTTGCTCAAGTGCACATTCAGAATCTGTATTTATACTGGAGGAATCTGATGCGCTATGAGGTTTTGTTTTCACAGATGTCCATTGGGGCAGCACTCATTTGCGTTGGTGGCCATTCACTAGTGCTGGAAAAAAATTAGCGTTCATATCGCCCGGACCAGTCTCTACATAAGACAACCACCGTTGACTTCACACAAAGTCGTTGTCTTTCTCCATTCCCCAGAGAGATGAGGAGCTGAATAGATCGCCCACCCAGCATGCGAACTCAAAGCATTGCTTTTTTTTTAAGTAAGTCACTCAAACCACAGCGCTGCATGGCCAGCTGTGATTTTGACTCATACGAAACAGTTATCCACAATAATTTTAAGTTGTTTCTCAGACATGGCATACGTGCCTCACTCATGATAGAAAAACAAGGTACAAGCCAATGGAAGACGATGACAACAAAACACGAGTAGGGGGTAACCAATTATTATTTTTGGACACACAAAAAAATAACACCGAGTGTATCCAAGGGCAAGTTTGCCAATGAAACGTGCTCCTGTTTAACTTGGCTGGCGGTGTGATGCTTTAAAAAAAAACATCAAACAGGAAAAATAAAGTTCTCCGGTGAAGGTTGTCGCACGAAGCACAATGGTGCGAGTATGCACATCGGGTAATGCCCCTGCTGCGGTCAATTTAAATATACACGCGAGCTGCACGTAAAACACACAGCAAATGCCAATCTAAACTCAAGCCTCGACTTCCCCTTGACAATCAGATGCATTTCCCTTTCCCTTCTTCCACCCACCCCCTCGGCCAACTCCCATCACCGCCGCCGATATGCGGCACTCCACCGCATCATCACCCGATTCAAGGTCAAGCAGGGTCGAGAGACTACTGCAACATCGTTGTTCACGGCAGAACACATTGGCTTCGCTTCCTTCCTTCTGGCAGATCCAACTGCGGTCGCAGAGTTGACAACGTACCTCCAAAGGTCTGATCGCATTGCCGTGGTTCTCAACCTTCCATGGTATGGCGGTGCGCCCAGTCAAGAGGCAATGGTCTCCGTGGCCCGCTTACCCCCGCCCACCGGAGCTATGCACTTTTAAATGTAGATTATTGAAAGTTAATAACTTTAGAATTGCTTTTTTTGTGTTCAGCTTATTGTCCTTCACCCCCCGAACCTATATTAGCGCAGTTGGCTACATACGGTGCGAAATAAGTTCAAAATACACACGTACGTAGTAAGGCATGGCAGATGCGGTGACCTCCTTCGTCAATGAACAGTTCGCAGTGTGACTGCTGTCACCAGAGCCACACCAAAGACCACATGATCCAGCATGGCCCATGCCACTGATTTGCGAAAAATATCGCAGACATCCACGAAACCTCCACAGAGACTATTTCATGGCTTTATAAACCTCGATATCCATATATATGTTGCTAATTCTCAATGAAAGTAGACATATGTTTCATGTTGTGTATTTGTGTGTTTTGTCGCTTGCAAAGCGGCACTGAAGTTCCCCGGACATATTCAACATTTCTCCTGCACGATATCCATGCGGCAGCCTGCAACCCTCCCGCCTGAAACGCTTTGGCACCACCCCCCCCCCCCCCCCCATTGGGTTACCCACTGGTTTGAGAACCACTGTCTTAAAGTATCCCATAATCTGGGGTATTCGTTACTGACCTCTAGGTGCCACTCCAGCGCATGTAGATGCAACCTGCCCTCCTGCACACGTGCCGCATCTGCCTCATTGACTTTCTCATTCTATCGACAGTGCTTTCCTGTCATGTCATATTATAAACTTCCAAGTTGCTGACCCTGTACTGACATGAAATTCCTGATCCAATTATTGGCGATTAACCCACGTAGTCGCGTGTAGTGAATTTGGCGGTCGCTACTCAGTCACAAATAACTACACAAAAACAAATGGCCTTCTCAAACTCAGACTTTGCTTCGGCCGGTTAAACCCATTGAACTAAGGGGCTCTTTTATAAGGATGACCACAGCCAAAGTTCGTCGGCAGTCATGGCAGTTACAGGACGCTGCATGGAAGGAATGTGAAACTAACGAGAGCAAAAACTAAAATTATTTACACAAAACATTAATATTAATCAAACCCAGCCTAAAATTGATGACAACATACAAATACATCGGATGACAAACATGCAGTGAATCATACTCTACATAATAATTAAGGAACACTGTCGAGTCAGTAGTGTACGATGGGAGAGGCATTCCAGAGGTGTATTTACATCATGTCATGAATAATCGATTCGTAAGTCTACGAATCTATTCAGCCAATGAACGCATATGTTGAACTTCTTTCGCACTGTACGTAGCCAACCGTGCTAACATACATAGTTACATCATCATAAGCCATGATGAGTCCACTGCTGAATGAAGGCCTCCCCCAAGCCGTGCTCACCGTTGGGTGAAGATATGCAATCGCATTTCACGACGTTGATCAGTGAGGGTTGGTTAGAATACCCGCCTCGTCCCGTTTAGCCCATCCCCTGGCTATTTTACGAGGGAGCTCTAGGGGTGGTGCGTGAGCACAGTAAGCAGCAACAGGCAAAAGACACAAACATTAATATTGCACAGAACGAGTAAGGGTCCTCAAGGAATATTGCACAACTAACAAACGAGGTATTTGACGGTCACAAACGAAACGCAAGCGATAAAAAAAAAACTTGCAAACAATGGCAGAAAAGGTTAGGTATATGTGCAAGCAAGCTCTATATTTTAGTGGAACAGTGACACACACACACACGCGCAAATCAAAACAGGCACTGAAAATACGTGGAGCAAGAGGTCCCAGGAAAAAAAAAACGTTAGGTACAGGTGCAGGTACACTTTCTGTTTTGTTTTGGTCCAACCGGGGTATAAAGAGGGGGAGTGAACGCAGGGAACCAGGCTGTAGATGAGCGGCAAGAGTATTCCAGAAACGTGGGGCAACAACGCGTTTTACCGAACCAACGTGGGGACATTGTTACATACTTAACATGCACGCACACGATGTGAATGCAATGTTTACAGCAAAATTGCAGCTTGGGGCATTGCATGAGCGCTCAATGGCCCCAATTTTCGCTGCTCTTAATTTTTTGCCCCCAGTGCCAAAGTTACGCGGTGTCATCTGCCTTCAACCTGCCTTTGCCCACTCAGTCTTAAGAGTACCGACACTTAAGCCGAGGTCCAAGTTCACCAGCTTTGAAAATTGCCCGCATTTACTAAACTGCTAAATAAACACTCTGTGCCATTACAGTCTCTGCACTGGTGATCTGCCAGGGTAGGAAGTGTCTGTGTTGAGTTAACAAGGTTGTTTTGTCCCACTGGCCAAACTGTTGAAGGGACATAATTGGCAAAGAGATGATGAGATTATTCTGTGTGCATGCTGTAATTTGTTTTTACTCAAACTCTTAAAACAATTGTGCCGTTGTTCCTGGGGGATAATTTGGGTGTAGGAAAACAAGACAAATTAAAGCGCTCGCAATTTACAGGAGTCTAAGTCTTATTCTTCGGGTCTTTCGGTAAAGTCATGTAGATAGGTAAAAAAAATACAAAAAAATACAACATTAATGATGATCGCTTGTGTTGCGATCGAAACGTCGTAGTTTTTGTATTTTTTTTAACCTATCTACGTGACTTTACCGAAAGACCCAAAGAATATGAATTCCTGCAGTCTCGAAAGCTTTTGGTCAAGTTTAAGTCTTGTTCAGTAGAAATAAAACTTTTGCTCAAATTGTTCACCTACTGTGGACCATATATTAAACCACTGGAGTGTGTGTTCTCCTGAGACCCTCTCGTGGCAAGCATATTTCGACATTGGCATTGAGCTCCTGAACATAGTGCCATACGCAAGAATAGAATACAACCTGTGTCATATCGTGAACACAAAAGCAAACGCGCACGCGAGCATAACAATTCAAATGTGCGCGCAAACCAATCAACAATCTCTCGTTCTCAAATACCGGGCTTCCACTTAAAATGTTTACTCAAGCATTCTTCATTAGAATAAAGGTTGTTGAGGAAATCGACAGGATGGACAAAAAATATATATATACGTGCTCTCGAAAGGTCTTCAAACTTTGGTTGCACTCACAGGAAGCTTCAACAGACAGGCTGGATACGAGAACCTGGGTGCAAATCCTGGGCGCAAGTTTGGCCACAAAGCCTCTGGTCTCCTGGATGTTCTGCCTTTCACAGGCAAGGAATTCCAGGAGTAGATCTCCGTGGAAAGTCGATAGTGGTCATCCGAAGGAGAGACACTGGGAAATAAATTTGGAGTTTTCCAACACTGGATCAGGACCACAGAGGGAGAAGAGTGGCTGTCATTGCTTGCTTGAGCAGGGTGACAATTTGCATTGACACCGCTGCTGTCAAGCATGGAGAAAATAGCACACAACTTTGGACGAAAGCGACGTGGAACTTTGCATGCAGCGACAGGCCAGGCAGTTTCCACACTGTATTACGCAGTCGATGAAAAGTGAATGCCGCTCGACTAACATCAAGTGAGACCGCCAACTGCTAAACCAGAGTTGGTCACCACCTTGTATTCAACTAGCTCCAACTATTCATGGAGAGTTGACGGGGTGGCATGTTTGACGATATATACACAGGCAGGAGCTTGCCTTGTTTTATTGGGGCTGATGTAAGGCCCCCACCTCTTAGTGGGATGCTCCAGGGCTGGGCCACCAGCAGAGCATCTTACTCTTTCTCAAAGTAGCAATTACTAGCTCATCAGTATATGTAACTTGGTTGTCGAGTTGGGAGCCATCCCTTGACAGCACCTGGGCATCGATAAGCCTCCCATTGAAACTATATCAGATAGATTTCGTATGGCCATGTGAAGTTTATTCAGTTATTTGGTAAAAAAAATACAGGACACAGTGTAGTGCCATGTATTCAGCTTACCCACCATCATGAACGTTCTTAATGATCATGAGCAGAGGGTTAGGTACCTTAAAAGCATGCAGAATAACACAAAGAATAGCTGGGTTGGTGTTGGTGCGTGCCTGTAATCCAGCACTGTGGGGTTGAGGTTTGAGAAATCGCACAAATGTTGTGATCACTCCCTTCCCGTGGTGGCCGAGGCACTATAACTCTCGCGCGCCAGAAGGCAGTACAGCAAATGGACTTATCGCCATTTGTTTCCATGTGTACGGGGATAGAGTGTTGCCCGCTCACGTGTGTGGGCTTTGGTTTCCTCCCACACTCATTAATTGGCTGAAAACATCTTAAGATAAAAAAACAACCCCATGCAAAGCCCTCCTGAAGGGGCCTACGACTCAGTGTGCCTTTCCTGGATAAATAAGGATGTTAATTAAAAAAATATTTATACTACATTAATGAGCATGGTAGGCCTTCTCCAGGTCAACAACTCAAACCTCTGATGGAGCAAATGGACAGGCATCCTTGCGGGGACTGCCCAAGCATCAAATCACATTTTGGTTCTGCAAGCTTCTCCTCACTGTGCTAACTACACACAAATACAAAGATCCCCCGTATAGCCTTCACAGACTGTTGGGGCCAAATGCTCTTAGCGAGCACCTATGAAGGTCAGCACGGCACAAGGTGGACAGCACCACGACCCGACCACCTTTGTCTCTCCAGTGGTGATGTCTACACACTGCACCAGGTACTCATTTGAGGCTGAGGCGACCTAGGGGAGGCCCAGGAGAATCGTCACTGGTGTTGGCCGTGAGCGGGAATCGAACTCGGTTCGCCGGGTTCGTAGCGTAGCGCGCTGACCGCTACACTACCGCTCCCCAACACCACACACACACACACGCAGGCACATGTATATACATACAGGGGTGGGCATTGCGAGGTGAAGGCGTAGGGTGCGATGGTCCTATCCACCGACTCGACTCCACCCCGAGATTACGCAGTGGCTATTGTGTGCGTGCGCTGGTCTCACAATGGCAGGAAGGGGCGCTGTACTGGGCACAAACGCACAGGCGCCGTGAACGAAGGGGTCCTCAAAGGACCAGGCTGCCTCTACCCCGGTCTCCGCCCCACCGTCACACCCTGCCCCGTGCTAACAATTATTATTATTTGGCACGTTAAGGTGTGTGTGTGTATGTTTTAACACAGTTGCTGAGCACAGCCCCCGAAGGCCCAATAAATTCAAGCGGCCAGCAACAAACAGCGCTCTCAACATTGCAATCGGAAAAGAGATCATACATTTTATGAATTGAGCAAGATTATTATAAAACTATAACTAAACTATTGTATTCTTACCAGGTAAAACCCACCGAGCTATATATATAGCTCTTTTTCAGAAGCAACCTGGCCACAAATGATAGACTCAGCTAAATGTCCTACCATGTTGAAATGTGTCGCAGAGAAAAAAACTCTAAACGCACGTTTTTAGATGTGGAGGGAAAGCCCGGGGGACCTGGTAAAAAAAATCCACGCGACCACGGGGAGAACACGCAAACTCCAAATATACAGGCGTCGGGTTTGGAATCGAACCCACGACCTCCTGTATAACATCTTGCCACCGCGGCATCCCTTAGTTATTTTGCGACCTTCGGAAAATAATTTAGCGAGTGCGTGATCACCAGTCCATGCGATAGCGTCCTCGGTGGCCGTGTGTAGTTCTCGTAAAGCTCCACTGAACGTAGTTAGTGGACAGTCATCAACAATATGCAACGTATAAGCAATTAAGTTGCATGCAACCAAGTGATGCAACTGATTATTCAGATATGGGTCAAGTTGTACAGTCACATCGCCATAATCTGCCTTTAGGTCTTTACATTCTTTGCCATATTTTATGTGCTACTCAAATTCCTCTCTCAGTTACCTACCTACCGTTCTCCATCCTGCACGTGTCCCACCGCAATAAACTTGTTTGCATCTGCAATCTATATCAGAGCTGAGTGTGGAAGCACATGTGTAATGACGACTTGACACACTTCTGTTGAGATGGCACTTTATTGAAGACACGTGCACTTGACATCAGGCGGAGATCCCCACTGCAACAGCCCCGAGTCTCCCGCGCATCTCCTCCTTATTTATCAACACGAGGCCACGCCCCCTTTCTAGATCATTCTCCCTGACTCTGGACGCTCGCTCTACCAGCTAACTCCACCATCCTCTTCCGTCACCTGACCACGCTTCCTTCTCGAACATTCCCGTAGCCACCAGTCCCTTCACACTCACAACTGATACCCCTGTCATTACCTCCCGTAGCCACCAGTCCCTTCACACTCCCAATTGATACCCCTGTCATTACCTCCCGTGGCCACCAGTCCCTTCACACTCACAACTGATACCCCTGTCATTACCTCCCATGGCCACCAGTCCCTTCACACTCACAACTGATACCCCTGTCATTACCTCCCGTGGCCACCAATCCCTTCACACTCACAGCTGACTCCCCTGTTATTACCTCCCGTGGCCACCAGTCCCCTCGCACTCACAGCTGACTCCCCTGTCATTACCTCCTGTGGCCACCAGTCCCCTCGCACTCACAGCTGACTCCCCTGTCATTACCTCCCGTGGCCACCAGTCCCCTCGCACTCACAGCTGACTCCCCTGTCATTACCTCCCGTGGCCACCAGTCCGTTCACACTCACAACTGATACCCCTGTCATTACCTCCCATGGCCACCAGTCCCTTCACACTCGCAACTGATACCCCTGTCATTACCTCCCGTGGCCACCAATCCCTTCACACTCACAGCTGACTCCCCTGTTATTACCTCCCGTGGCCACCAGTCCCCTCGCACTCACAGCTGACTCCCCTGTCATTACCTCCCGTGGCCACCAGTCCCTTCACACTCACAAGTGACTCCCCTGTCATTACCTCCCGTGGCCACTAGTCCCCTCACACCGCATGCAGGCTCTATTATCATTACACATGTATCTAGTGTATCATTGTAGGCGTAGGGTTCATTGATCACTCAAAGACGGGGCCCTGCTTGAGATGTCCTGCAGGAAAATGTGGTGGTGCCTTTAGGGAGGAAGTACAAGTAGTTTAAAAAAAACAACTGGTGTTTGTTTAAAGGACAGCTTCTTACATCTCATGTTTCCCATACAATTAACCGATTCCTTTCAACTCCCCACTGTTCACTACTCACGTCCACTCAAGGAAAAGTGTCTCCCTGCTATGAATAAGAAATTGGGCTTACTTTCATCATATTTTACAGAGACAACGGTGAAAATTACACATTCCTATGACCTGGGTAGATTTCTCCATAGGATTTTTGCTTCAGAAAGTTAACTCTGCTGTTGAGACTCCGAAGGTCTAAAATGGTGAAGTTTGGAAGTTTGGTTGGGAAATCATTGCTGCTGTATATTTGTCCATCAAAGTGGTAAATAATTTTCCTCAACCCCCACTCCCCGAGAGTGGATCGGCTGAGTGCTGAGTGTGTTGACAGCTGACTGGGATTTGAAGCAACAAACGTCCAACTATGAATCGAGCGCCCTAATCATCTTGCCACCCGGCCAAATTTCCCACACCCTCTTAACCCCCGAGTAATTAAGGAGAAATGCTCACGCACGAGCTTGCGGAGGGGCAGACTGAAGATGTTATAAACACTCAACAAGGAAAAGCAGCCACCAAAAAACAAAGCGACTTGTAAATTACAGGAAAAACTACTTACATCAGTAAATGGAGCCATTCAATCACAATCTCTAACGACGCTGCGTTAGCTGCGTCCGCTGCATGGGTGGCATGGAGAGCAAAAGCTTGAATATCAAAGGGCGGCTGGTGGCCTGCTTCTTGTAGTGGGTGAGGTTTGACACTGCCACAGAGGATACAGAGTACACTTATTCATGCTAAGCAGGCGACAAAGTTGGCACCCGGATGTTGGCGAACAAGGTGAAGACCCTACAAAAACCAGACGGTGGAAATGGGAGCTGGCCTCTCTCCGATTAAAGTTGAAATACCCGATGACTCCGTCGCTCCGTTTACTCGACTCATCGGGTAATACACTCAAAACTGTTGCGGGGAAAACTGTGTCTCACACCCTTTTTTTTACACATGTGCCGCTGGACGGGAGGTGATGGGAGGGGCTTAGGAACGGCCATCGGCTTCGTCAACTCGCGTCACGCTGGGCGCGACGTTGTGGAGGTGGTTTTAATGTCTGTCCAAGTAATTGACCCTTACGCAAAAAAAATTGACGATTATAAACCTCAGTCGATTAATCCACTCAACCGTGCCACTCGTCCCCACTCTGGTGGTGATAATGGGACTGTAAATAATACACCGAGGAGTTTGGGTTGCTGTACGTGCAACAGCTAAGGGATTTCACCAAAGGAAGGAGGCAATCGCGAGGTGCATAGGCTATGATCGTGATCGCCTCTTGAGGACGATTCTGAATAATGGGTCTTGGAGGGGCAGGTTTTCTTTATTTAAACAAGGTAAGAGCCCGTTGACACAAGATAAGCGATTTACAAGCGAGGCCTAGAGAAGTCCATTGAGAAATACAAACACCAGCATGCAAGATACAATATCAGTATGAAAGAAAATGAGCATATTCTAGATTAAAATATTGTCTTCACGTTAAATGCGTTGTTTTTTTTTGCAAGAGTTTTGTATTGACACTAAGTTCACCAATTACGTTGACAATATTGCAAATAAAAGTACCCACTGTTATAAACTCAAACAACAATAGTACAATTTTAATCCGGGGCTCTCTATAGACGAGGGCTTGCTGCCAGCATTGGCTTGAACAAGAAATTGCCGGGCTGAACCTCTACCCTCTCTCCCTTGTACAGAGCAACAGATGCATTTGCTTTATTACTCCCAGAATGCGCGACTAAACTACTGGTCGAGGATGTAAACTAAAAACTCTTACTCTAAACTATTTCTTTTTTTATTTTTACCAGGTAAGGCCCACTGAGCTATGGAGATCTTTCTCAGAAGCAACCCTGGCCACGAATGATAGCTCAACGAAGTGGCTTACGTGGAAATGTACTCGAAACGCGTGATGTTGATTCGAAATGTGGAGGGGAAAACAGGAGGACTCGGAGAAGAATCCAAGCGACCGCGGGGAGAACATGCAAACTCCCAATATAAAGGCGTCAGGGTCGGCATCGAAACCACGACCTCCTGTACACCAGGCGAGGTAGTTAACATCTTGACACCGTAGCACCCGTAATGTTTCATAATAACCGCTGTGTGCTTCTTTGCCACAACACGTAGGAACAACATCACATGTATCCCTCTAAGACCGAAGCAGGAGGATTTACCCACAATCCTGGCTGTCCGCTTGATGTTGCTAGTTGTTATTACTGGCGAAACGTCGTACTTGAATTGTAAGTGTTGTGGGTTTACTCTCCAACACACCGTTGTGCTGAACTAATAACGAATTGGCGTGCTCTATTTAAGTGACCAACCGCACTAATTGGCTGTGTCGGGTGGTGGAGGGTTAAACGACGCGTTAATATTGACGCGATCTAACCCAAGAAAACCTCTTTTATTGATAATATTGGTCGCGAAAGCCTACGTGTTCAACACACATGCGAATGTGGCCGTGTCCCGAGAGAGGAGAGGGGACAGCTGGAACACGCTATATCCCACCTCGTTGAAACAATAAACACCCACGGCACGCATCACCGCACCCAGCGGCAACACAAGCGTGTCGCCTCCCCTACGAACAAGGGTTCCAATCCCCCGTGTCTTCTGAGTTCTGACCTTGGCTTCTTCACGACACCTCCCCCCCTCCCACCACAATGCCTGTCTATGTGTCCCTATATGGTGCCACAGCACAGCGTGGTTAGCCACGGCGCCCCCCATCCCAACACACTCACAAACACGTGCAGGGGACTGCTGTACACATACAAAGACCAATATTCGCCGTGTGGCCTTAAGAAGACTTTTGGGGCAAGTGCTGTTCACGAGCACCTGTGAACGCCGGCACAGAGCACGTGGGGGCTTGGCGGCCAGAACCACTGCCGGCCGCCTTTGTCTCTCCAGTATTGATGTCTACACAACACACCAGGTACTCATTTAAGGCTGAGCCAAGCACCGGTCCAGTCGTGAGCGGGAATCAAACTCGGGATCAGGAGTTCGTAGCACCACAGAGACGCGTCGAGAGACATTCGCGACGGCGTCGTGGAGGAGAAGCTTGCAGAGCCTCAACGTGGATGTCATGCTGAGACAGTCCCGCAGGGATGCCAAATTCTCCGTCCGCCTTCCACAGCGGAGGTTTGAGTCATTGCCCTGGAGGAGGCCCCGCGATGCTAATGAATGTCGTCGTATTCTTTTGTATTATAACACAATTATTATTAGTCCAGCTTGCGTGTGGTGGGGGTGAATTGTGAGCACGCCCACACCTCGATCCAACACGTCGGGTCTGCGCGGAAAAGTACAACAGATGTCACTCTCGCGATCCCTCTCGTGGAAGCCCTTCCGCCATCAGTGGCGTGAGCAAGCAATTGCAGGGCTGCGCCTTTATCTGTGTTGCTACCCTATTAGCTGGGAAGGGTCGCACTCGCCCTGCCGTTTGTACTTTTGCACGTGCCAATCGGTGCATGGGATTGCTAATGTTCCACGTGAAACGGTTACCGGTTCCTTGTGTTTTGGAATCGGTAATCGACAATACGGATACACGTGACGAAAAACAAATCTACGCATTCGTAAATAACACTGTGGCCTTCAAATGGGGAAAAATATATATAATAGGCGACGTTTCGGGTAATGGCGCTTCTTTAGAGCGCATAACACAAATGGTTACCGGTTTCAAGATTGTAGTCTCACAACCATAGCGGATATCACACTGCGTCATGGACTATGCAACCAGCATTCCGGATTTGATTCGCAGCCACGGCTCACGTTTCGTGAAAGTGTCTTTGTGTTTAGTTTGTTGTCCTTCCCCCGCACCTCCGATTAGCACGGATGGCTACGTACGGTGCAAAAGAAGTTCAACATACGTCCAGTCCTACCTGCTCTCCCGCCTAACCCAGCCCGCTCAATCACCATCCTGCACTGGCCAGAGCGGCGAAGTATATTTACCAACTAACTTTTTTTCCCCTCCAAGGACGGGTGTATATTGCAGTAAATCCGAAATATTCAATAGAAAAATGGTTCAGCTCATGATTATTAATGAGGGGGGGGGAGGGGCCTCGTGTGGAGTGACGTCACGCGCGGGACGGACAGACATTTCTGGGGCATTATTTATAGGTAAGATAAACCCATGACTGACTCGGCAAAGGAGGCACTGTAATAAAACGACGAATCCCGTCGCGGATTCATTACGTCCTGTCACAGCGCCTTCATCACCCATGCGCGCCTAACTTTGTATAATTCATACGACACAAAGACAAAGATGCCTCGTGCAGCCTTACAGGCTGTCGAGGCAAGTGCTGTAAGCTCGCACTCATGAAGGCTGGATGGTGTGGCTGGGACCATTCCCGGCACGCTGTTGTCTGCCCAGTGGCAGCCTGAAGGCGCCGCAGCGTCGAGATGTTATCTGCCTCGCCTGGTATGGAGGGGGTCGAGGGTTCGATCCCGACCCTGACGCCTGTATTTGGTATTTGGAGTTTACATGTTTCTCCCCGTGGTCGCGTGGATTTATCTCCGGTTCCTCCGGTTCCCCCCCCCCCCCACCCCCTCCACGTTTAGAAACGTGCGTTTAGATTATTTTGCTGCTATAAATGTCCACGTGATAAGCCACTTCGTTGAGCTATCATTTGTATCCAGGTCGCTACTGATGAAGAGCGTTAAGCTCAGGCGGCCTTAGCTGGTAAATAAAATAGGTCAAGGAGTTCCAGGACCGGTACAGCGATTCGCTATTGAAGTTCAGCAACGGGCCGGGAATCAAAATCAGGTGGCCGGTTTCATAGCTCAGTGCATTAACCACTACACTACCGCTACCCACAAACACACATGCCCGCACGCACTCACACAAGCACGGACGTGCATCATCAACATGTTTGGCCCAGAATAGCAAACACGGCCGCATACTTTAAAATGTTGAGTCTCATCATCTCAACTGCGTGGCGCAGCTGTGTTCTGGATAAACCTAAAAATTCCATGACGTCTTCACTACAGGTGTGTCCTGTTAACCGGTCAGGTCAAAGGGTATTCCTGTTCAAACAAGTATGTTTGTGCCCTCTGAAAATCAGTGGAAACTCCACGTTTCCAATATCTTTGGGCCAGGATCTGTATCAAACAACTTATGAACTATTAACTTCCCCACAACGTAGGATTTAAATCGTTCGATTCTTAATTGAACATTGGGTCAGATCACGTAAGTAAAACGTGCGCCGTAGCGTATACATTTTTATCGACCCCAGTGAAATGAAAGGACGAATAGACCCGATTCACGGGATTGTGTGTGGAGATTTCCAACCAAATTGCTTACCATTCAATATGAATATGTATATTCGGAATTTGCATGTTCTCCCCGTGGTCGCGTGGATTTGTCTCCAGGGTCCTCCGGTTTCCCCCCGCACATTCAGAATCAAGCGTTTAGAGTATTTAACTGCTATACATTTCCACGTGATAAGCCACTGCATTGGGCTATCATTTGTGGCAAGGTCGTTTCTGAAAAAAGAGCTATATATCTCAGTGGGCCTTACATGGTAAACTCCAAAAAATTGTTTAGTCTAGAAAGGGGAGGTATCCGGTTGAATCGCAAGTGGTTGGTGGCGACTGAATCACACAGAAGTAGGTCGCGAAATTATCTTCACAGCCACCCAGCCCAACCAGGCTGATCAAGACACATTGCTTGCAGCGTCCAAGCAAATAACATAGATAATGGCTTTGCAAATCAACCTGGGAACACTCCTCGCTTTTCACCTCTCGAACCTATTCAGTGGCCTAAAATATGGCTCTAGGGTTTGGTGTTACATGTTATTTATGTAGTTTATAGTTAAAAAATCGGTCACAGTCCCTATGATCACTGTTACATTGCATTTATGGCTTTTATTTTGGTGATTTCGAAAACGTTTTTTTTGGTTTGGCCATGTTTTTGTTTATTGTAGTACGGAGTTAGACTGATGGCCTTAATCTTAGTTGTCTTGTGGTTGTTGTTGTTGTTTGACTTGCATCCCACTGGGATTTTTGCACACAGCGTTGGTGTACGGTGCTATTTCAGGAATATTTTGATATTTTTTCCTGGATTTTTTGTTTGCACAGTCACATAATCACTTTAAGATGTTTCCTTGTTCATGTTTTTGTTTTTTGTTTGTTGCGGTTGCACCCGATTCAAGAGCCGAATGGCTCACAGGGCTATACCAAATAAATGGAACTATGGAACTAAAGGCATAATTTGTCTGCACTTATCACCCCCTGCTTCGGCTTCGCAGGGGCTGTCTTCACTCAGGAAATCCCGCGGCCACCAGAAGCCGTCATAATCGAGTCTCGGAGGTGATGCATTGAGACTGATCACCCAATTACAGCTCAGCGAGGCAAATGCCATTCATAAGGCTAACGAAGCAGCAATGACATATTGTGCTAGCAAGCAGCCCCTCGCGAGAACGGAAGCCAATGAGTTTTAAATAAATAGCAATCGGCTATTCTGTGGGTCTCTCGGTAAAGTCACGTAGATAGGTTCCGAGTAAATAAAACTACGACGTTTTGATCGCAGCACAAGCGGTCGTCATCGACCGTTTGTGTTGCGATCGAAACGTCGTAGTTTTTGTTATTTTGTTATTTTCTTTGAACCTATCTCCGTGACTTTACCGACCCCAGTGAAATGAAAGGACGAATAGACCCGATTCACGGGATTGTGTGTGGAGATTTCCAACCAAATTGCTTACCATTCAATATGAATATGTATATTCGGAATTTGCATGTTCTCCCCGTGGTCGCGTGGATTTGTCTCCAGGGTCCTCCGGTTTCCCGTGACTTTACCGAAAGACCCAAAGAATATGAATTCCTGCAGTCACGAAAGCTTTAAGTCAAGAGCAATCTGCTAATTGGCTTATAAGTATTATAGGACATTATATTTACCGATAATAATTTACAGCCTTGGGTCAATGTACTCTTGAATGAACCACCCCTCCCTGCCATGTGGTATCATGGGGGTTATTTGACCACATTTCACCATGCTCATTGGTGAAGTAGGTAACCCAGGAACGCGACTGATGTTAGCCGTGGCCAGGAATCAAACTCGGGAGCATTACCCACTGTGCCACCGCTCCACACATAATGCACACAGCGTTGTTGTACGGTGCTCTTTCAGGAATAATTTGATTTATTTTTTCCTGGATTTTCTGTTTGCACAGTCACACATAGTCACTTTAAGATGTTTTCTTGTTCATGTTTTCGTTTTTTGTTTGTTGCGGTTGCACCCGATTCAAGAGCCGAATGGCTCACAGGCCTATACCAAATAAATGGAACTATAAACATATGGAACTATGTAACAATGTGGACATGTACAGAGAGCCCTTTGTCAATCCACTGCTGGATGACGCACCACACACAGCCCCACCATGCGCCGTGTTGGGTAGCGTGTGTTGGTTAAAGCAGGAAGTAGAGATGTAGGGAGCGTTTAAGTCCGACGCAACAGTGGCAGCCTATACTACCCGTTATGCATTACGGTCACCGTGCATAACAGGTGTTATAGGCTCAACCCTGCTTGGCTTCCGAGATCTGACAAAGTCGAGCGCACTCCAGACTATTCGCTCATACGAACTGGAATAATGTAGCGGGATATGTCTCTGCCGATATGTCAACATGCACATGTAACACACATTTATATGGCATATGCATTTGGTTATGATTCGAAATATATTCAAACTGCCTTCACAGCCATTACCTTGTGTATCTTTAAAGAGTGTTTTCCGCACTGTTAAACACGCGGGGTGGACATCATTCGCGCGCAGAGAGCAACGGGCGCTTATGTACTCACCAGCTGAACCCTTGCAAGATACACGTGACAAGATCTCTGTTTCTGCTGTCCTCAAAGCACCTCCCATAGCCCCCCCACCCACCCACCTCGTCCCACTCTCTCCCCTCCACTCACTCTTCTCCCATCTCTTTTTTTTACGATTAGAGGAAACAAGAAGATGCTCGGTGTAGTCGGCACTTTCCTTCGTTCATCATTTCGTTTAAAAAAAATGCTTTATGTAACCCCCCCCCCCCCCCCCTTTTAAATGAAAGATTTAACAAAAGATTTCTCGCTCTGCTCTCCTTACCCCTTCCCTCACTCTCTGCCCCCCTCTCTGCCCCCTCCCTTTCTCTCTCTACCCCGTCTCTTCCTACTCCATGTCGCTCTCTCGCTCACTTCTGGTACACGCGCACACAGATCCCAATTTAGCCTCAGACCGGAGGGACCCCCAGTGCTGTTAGCGAGCACCTATTAAAACACATTGCCGAGTCACGTTTGTCCACCCAGTGCTTATATTAACGCACTGCCGTAGCAACTAATTTCAAGGTTGAGTTAACTCTTGCCACCCACTGATGTGTATGGTCAGGAATGGAGACCAGGTCACCAGGTGCAGTGTGTGAGCCATTGCGCCGCAACTTGCACACACACACACAGATCGACAGTGCACAATATCCACACACATTATTCCGAAACGGGTACATAGAACACACACATAATATATAGCACATCAAAACAAGTGGCAATATGATTGGATGTATGGACAAATACAAATTGCGATCACGGGTCAACTCAGCAATTTATTAATTCAAGGAGTAAAAGGTCAATAATATAAGCAAAACTTTATTTTGCAAATCAACAAATCACACACTTCGGATTATACATAGCAATAATCGCCCCCTATTGGTAGACTAATGCCCCAGGTCACTCTTGAAAACGAGACTCTCCTGGTCTCTTGAGTTGTCGCCTGAAATCTTGCAACGTTAAACAGTGGCCATAGAAATGTGGAAATTCCACCACTGGCTGAGAGTTGTCAATAGACACGAGAAGTACCCTAATGTCTGTTGAGGCATGGAGACAATTTGACATTGACTTGACTTGCATACATTTTGAGGCTACACACACGCACGTACACCTCGTAACCACTGCCACCCACCGTGCCACTTAGCGTGCGGTTTCCTCTACCTAAATACAGTTCCCACAAACGCACAGAATGCATCCAACCCGCCACGGCGACGACGCAGCGTAAGGCGCGGACATTAAGCCACACGGGATTTGCCTTAATTGGGACCAAGAATAACAACTTCAAACGCCAGCGCATCCTGTACGCGCATGCATTTGAGGCGGTCTTGTCTCCCCTTCCCACCGGAGACCCTCCTTAAAAGCCTAAACAAGGCTCCCTTTGTCCGTTTCCTGCCGTGATGCGGAATTCTTGTGAGGTCGGGCTATTTTTGAAGCTGTAGCTAGTTCGGGGGGGGGGGGGTGGGTGGGTGGGCAACTGTGTCACTCTTGGGGAGACATCCGCACCTTCGTTGGCACGCGGGGCACTGCGTCAAACGATGCACGCCGAGGCTTAACGGATTTAGGCCACACGTCATCACGGGTAAATGCCACACGATCCCACAAGTTCTCGGTGAGCTCGGTTCGATTGCTAGCCGGGGGGGGGGGGGGGGGTGCACAGAACCGGTGGTATTTGAAACACGTGCCTTGCCTGGGTCATCTCAGCCGAAAATGAGTACAGCCTGTTCTCCTATAACACGGCAGTTGCGTCCGCGAAGAACAACGCGTTGTGGAGAAATCGCATTATAATAAATAATATAAATATATAGAGGGGTAAAGCGCAATCCGCAATAACACGTGAGATGCGTATTCAGACTGGGTAGCATGTAGAAGCATCCAGCAGTATCCCGGTGCTGTGTGCGATGCTACGCCGAGACAGCAGTACGACCGCTTATTCATACCTATGTGACGTAGTTCCGTTAATTCAATAGTGTTATATTCCCTTCAACGTGACTTTACCGAAAGAGCTAAAAATATAGTGTTATATCCAATTAGCGTTTTATACAATTCGCGTCATGAAAACACGCGTTATAAGAGAACAGACTAAATAAATGGTTCTATTGTTGGTGGCTGCGCGAGTATGGTGCTGCCCAAACCACCTCCCTCGTTGTGTTGTGTTAGCCTCAATAGGTGCTCATAACCATACTTTGCCCCCAGTCTATGAAGTGGAGGTTGAGGGTCTTTGCCATTGCACGCGTACATAGATATATGCAAATAGACAACAAAGCAAGAGGCGTTAGTGCTAACGTTATTTTCCATTGGCTAGTGCACTCAACTTTGAACCCGTCGATGCTGAGGATGAATGGCGGCCACGGATATCATCAGTCGCCAGGGACATGTGAAGCATTACTGGGTGTCCGCCACCGACAACCCACACTGAACAACGTGGTGAAGTATGGTCAAACGACTCACAATCAACACCATGGGGAGACATTCATCTAGCAATCCATTTACAAAGGGCTGTATACATCAAGTAGTTTACATTTGCACAGAGTATACAAACAAAGACAACGATCTCCAGTATAACCTTAACATACTGTTGGGGCAAGTGCTGTTGATGAAGACCGATGGAGGCCAGAATGGTACATGAGAGGGTGGGTTACCAGCACCACGCCCGATCGTCTTTGTGTCCCCAGTGGCGATGATTTTACACACCATACCAGGTACTCATTTGAGGCTGAGGGGAGACCCAGGATGCGATTTAGATAATCGTCACTGGCGTTGCCCATGAACAGCAACCGAACTCGGGACGCCGCGTTCGTATTGCAGTGCGGTGACCGGAAAACTCCCGCTCCCCACACAGAGTATACAAAAACAAGAGTACACGCACATACTGAATATCCTCAGCACAGCACTCGACGGCTGGTTTTTAAGCGCTGTCGTCTGTCTTTAAAGGACTTGTTTATGGGATCATGTTTAAGCAATTTAGCGAGGGACGTGTTCCATCGACTTCAAAAATGTGTTTCCAATGGAACATTAATGCCACGTGCATTATGCGAGCAGCACATGCAGCGTGGATTTCATGAATGCCAAATGTTCACACTGAAGACATCCTCCAAGAGCCAGCTATATGGCCGCGTTGCTAAGCTGGTGTGCACTCATAATGGCCATGCCAGAGGGATTGAGCTGGATCTCCTGAGAAACCTTGTTTTGTATCCGGTTTCACCCACCTGAAATTAAACTGGGTTCTCAAGCAAAGTGAGTTAATGGTCTCAGCTTTGGTCACCAATTGAACCTTATGGCGTCACCCCAGGGTACCATAGTACCCCGGCTCTCGCATAATATCCGTGATGCAGTCATTTTTATTCTTTTGATGGTCGGCGATGCGGCAATCGACTCATCTCGACGAGCTGCACACCAGGGACGTGCGGTCAGGGGCGGCAGGGGAGGCAGAGCCTCACCTGTCATACTCCAATGAAAATAGCTGTTACGAAAAAAAAGAACAACCAAATTAAATCAATATTAAGGTTTTCCACTGATCTGTGTTATAAATGTAATTTCTGTACGATTCCAATCATTTGCATAGTCACAATCGCCAAATTTGCGGAGCTCCGCTGCAAATACAGGAAGAGACGAGAGGTGAGGCAGCGACGAGCTCAGCCTCCCCTCTGATTGCGCAACCCCTCATTAACTGGATGGAGCGCGGGCAATAAGCGCGTGCCTGTTACTATCTCAGTATGTCACCAATGTAATGTTTGTAGACCCCTTCATTTCATGTCCTCGCCTTCCATACTCCAGGTAACTTATTTCACGTATGTGTATCAAGATATTTAGGCTCGCTGGTCTCGTCATGAAACTGCAATGAAAAACACGAGGGGAGGCAGCTACAGTGAGGGAAAAAAGTATTTGATCCCCTGCTGATTTTGTACGTTTGCCCACTGACAGAAAAATTATCAGTCTATAATTTTAATGGTAGGTTTATTTGAACAGTGAGAGACAGAATAACAACAACAAAATCCAGAAAAACGCATGTCAAAAATGTTATAAATTGATTTGCATTTTAATGAGGGAAATAAGTATTTGACCCCTCTGCAAAACATGACTTAGTACTTGGTGGCAAAACCCTTGTTGGCAATCACAGAGGTCAGACGTTTCTTGTAGTTGGCCACCAGGTTTGCACACATCTCAGGAGGGATTTTGTCCCACTCCTCTTTGCAGATTTTCTCCAAGTCATTAAGGTTTCGAGGCTGACGTTTGGCAACTCGAACCTTCAGCTCCCTCCACAGATTTTATATGGGATTAAGGTCTGGAGACTGGCTAGGCCACTCCAGGACCTTAATGTGCTTCTTCTTGAGCCACTCCTTTGTTGCCTTGGCCGTGTGTTTTGGGTCATTGTCATGCTGGAATACCCATCCACGACCCATTTTCAATGCCCTGGCTGAGGGAAGGAGGTTCTCACCCAAGATTTGACGGTACATGGCCCCGTCCATCGTCCCCTTGATGCGGTGAAGTTGTCCTGTCCCTTTAGCAGAAAAACAACCCCAAAGCATAATGTTTCTACCTCCATGTTTGACGGTGGGGATGGTGTTCTTGGGGTCATAGACAGGATTCCTCCTCCTCCAAAAACGGCGAGTTAAGTTGATGCCAAAGAGCTCCATTTTGGTCTCATCTGACCACAACACTTTCACCCAGTTGTCCTCTGAATCATTCAGATGTTCATTGGCAAACTTCAGACGGGCATGTATCTGTGCTTTCTTGAGCAGGGGGACCTTGTAGGCGCTGCAGGATTAAAGTCCTTCACTGCGTAGTGTGTTACCAATTGTTTTCTTGGTGACTATGGTCCCAGCTGCCTTAAGATCATTGTCAAGATCCTCCCGTGTAGTTCTGGGCTGATTCCTCACCGTTCTCATGATCATTGCAACTCCACGAGGTGAGATCTTGCATGGAGCCCCAGGCCGAGGGAGATTGACAGATCTTTTGTGTTTCTTCCATTTGCGAATAATCGCACTAACTGTTGTCACCTTCTCACCAAGCTGCTTGGCAATGGTCTTGTAGCCCATTCCAGCCTTGTGTAAGTCTACAATCTTGTTCCTGACATCCTTGGAGAGCTCTTTGGTCTTGGCCATGGTGGAGAGTTTGGAATCTGATTGATTGATTGCTTCTGTGGACAGGTGTATTTTGGTAACACGCTGAGATTAGGAGCACTCCCTTTAAGAGTGTGCTCCTAATCTCAGCTCGTTACCTGTATAAAAGACAACTGGGAGCCAGAAATCTTTCTGATTGAGAGGGGGTCAAATACTCCGTCATTAAAATGCAAATCAATTTATAACGTTTTTGACATGCGTTTTTCTGGATTTTGTTGTTATTCTGTCTCTCACTGTTCAAATAAACATACCATTAAAATTATAGACTGATCATTTCTTTGTCAGTGGGCAAACGTACAAAATCAGCAGGGGATCAAATACTTTTTTCCCTCACTGTATCACATCTGCCTCACTGAGGGGGACGTGTCTAACACGCCCCCCTCAGTGCGGACACGCCCCCCCTCCGTGAGGCCACGCCTCCCTCAGTGTGTGAATCTGGCTCTGACACTAGCCAGTGGCCTCCCCGCACGTCACTGCTGTACACGATGCACTATTGTGCGTACGAGCGTTTAGGGTTTCAGCACAATCGTCCTCGCTGCGTTTCGACATCGCAGAGTGGCACTGATTTCGGATTGATTTGTACCCCAGTCGCGGAGTTAAGTAACGCCCCTGGAAAAAAAAGTGTCCCAGAAATAAAATATTTAATTGCCTCGGCCATTTTTTATTATTTGGTACCCCGGGGTACCGCTATAAGGATCAATTGTAAAAAAAATAACTCATGTAAAACTTAGGTTGTCATACAGAGGTGACCAAGTGGCTCTAAAGTTAGAGCACAGACTCTTTGGTTCTTGCGGTAAAATCACGTAGGTATAAAATAAATTAAATCACGACGTTTCGGGCACAACACAAGCCTCCGTCATCAGGTGGAACAATCACAGCAAGAAACAATTGCTGTGGTTGTCCCACCTGATGACGGGCACTTGTGTTGCGCCCGAAACGTCGTGATTTATTTTATTTTATACCTACTATGTGACTTTACCAAAAGAACCAAAGAGTATGGATCCCTGCAGTCACGAAAACTTCAAATCTAGATTTTCAGAGCACAGAGCCAACACCGCTGAGATTATGGATTTGAACTGAGTTCTCAAGTGCAGAAAGTTTATGGCTTATGCCCGGTCACCAATGACTTCATTGCCATGACATACATTTTAAAAATTTCATTTGGCAAAAATATCACCACTTTTGAGAATTGTACATATGCATAAAGATTTGATAGCCATGACATGAACGTCTCTATCACATGGAATTTGTGAGCACCCCTACCCTGGATAATGGATGAGGTCACTTGAAGGGATCTCAGACGTTGTTCTTTGATATCACCTTCCATGGGCCATGTTTTAACACAGGGTGATGTAATATGCAAGATATATATCAGCCGTGGCAGATCACTGTTATAATTCAGTGGGCTCACATGACATTGACTTCTCCAAGACGGAGGTTCTCTGCAAGCCATCCGGCTACCATGAGAGATTCGTTCATGAGGCCATCCACAAATACAAACACAGAGACAATTTCAACCGAGAAGATGGATTCTGGCTTAGTAATCATTGGAAAGACGTGATAAACCATTTCGGTTCTTGATTGATTGTATTTTACGGTGACTTTCAGACCGCAGTCCATTCGCTGGCACTGCCTCTTAATACCTTTCACATCATGGTCAATGGTATGGTTTATAGCATGTTGTATAATAATAACTAGTATAACAGTGCAATGTTTAATATAATTAATAAGGCAATATAATATATTGTAATTGTATATTGAATATACAGCAGTGTGGTATACAGTAGGGTTGGTAGAATATTATATAGTGTAATTTTACAAGTCTAATATTTTTATAGTCTAAAGTATAGGGTAGTGTTTAGTAATGCATTGTATAATTCAATGGTGGGGTTTGTCTCTGGCACTGTATAGTACAGTGTATAGTCGTGTAACGTAGAAAAAAGTTTAGTTGGAGGCATATCAATATCATGCATAATGTTAGAGCTTATATTGGGCTGTGTATACGATATTATACAATGTAGTTTAGATTGGAAGGTATAACATTGTAATGTATAGTAGCCTAGTTTATAGCATAGTTGTAACGCAACACAGGACAGAGCAGCGCATCGTGGCTGTTTCTCTCTCTCCCCCCTCCTCCGTTCCGATCATAAATGGACTCGTCCGTCTGAACAAAGCTCGTCGCTTTCCGTGGTGCTAACGTTGAGAAAAGAGAAACCGCCACTTTTTTCGACATAGAATTGTAATTTATGACGTATTGTTAGTAGCTCAGCTGATGGGAGAGTATATTGAGTTTCTTCTTTGGTTCTTTCGGTAAAGTCACGTAGAATGAGAATAAAATAATAAATTGATAAAATAAAATAACACAATAATATTCTCACGACGTTTCGGCCACAACACAAGCGGCCTTCATCAGGTGAAGGGAGCGAGACTGTCTGGTAGGACAGCGCTGGAGTGAGAGAGCCACGTTCAGATCACGGCTTTTAAGCTGTGTGAGAGGAACAAAGAGCCTTGACGAAGGAATTAGCATAAAATTTAGCATTGAAAAGGCTGAATGATTAGCTTGTGACTGGTCACAGAAATAGCTATGTTAAAAGTTAAAGCATACACATCCGCAGAGGCACCCATTGTTAAAAGGAATTAGCATAGAATTTAGCATTGAAATAGCTAAATTAAGGCATTCGCTTGTAACTGCTACAGAAATAGTTACGTTGAAGTCAGAGCATACACATTCACCGAGACACTTAGTACAAATCAAAACAGGAGAATTTAGCATTGAAATAACTAGGCGAGTTTAGCATTGAAATAACTGGGTGATTTGCTGGTGACTGGTCACAGAAATGACTACACATCTGAGCTATTCACAGTACTATATAGTGAACCAATAAAAACTAAAATATAAATTACCTTCATGTTATCAATAAACTCTATATTCTCCAATCAGCTAAGCTACCAACCATAAGTCGTTAGATATCACAATGCTATATGGCGAAAAAATGGGTGGATTCTTACCCTCAAATCCACCCATTTTTTCGCCATATAGCATTGTGATATATAACGACTTATGGTTGGTAGCTTAGCTGATTGGAGAATATAGAGTTTATTGATAACATGAAGGTAATTTATATTTTAGTTTTTATTGGTTCACTATATAGTACTGTGAATAGCTCAGATGTGTAGTCATTTCTGTGACCAGTCACCAGCAAATCACCCAGTTATTTCAATGCTAAACTCGCCTAGTTATTTCAATGCTAAATTCTCCTGTTTTGATTTGTACTAAGTGTCTCGGTGAATGTGTATGCTCTGACTTCAACGTAACTATTTCTGTAGCAGTTACAAGCGAATGCCTTAATTTAGCTATTTCAATGCTAAATTCTATGCTAATTCCTTTTAACAATGGGTGCCTCTGCGGATGTGTATGCTTTAACTTTTAACATAGCTATTTCTGTGACCAGTCACAAGCTAATCATTCAGCCTTTTCAATGCTAAATTTTATGCTAATTCCTTCGTCAAGGCTCTTTGTTCCTCTCACACAGCTTAAAAGCCGTGATCTGAACGTGGCTCTCTCACTCCAGCGCTGTCCTACCAGACAGTCTCGCTCCCTTCACCTGATGAAGGCCGCTTGTGTTGTGGCCGAAACGTCGTGAGAATATTATTGTGTTATTTTATTTTATCAATTTATTATTTTATTCTCATTCTACGTGACTTTACCGAAAGAACCAAAGAAGATGAATCATTGCAGTCACGAAAGCTTTAAATCGAAATATATTGAGTTTATTGATAATATTGATGTAGTTTATATTTTGGTTTTTATCAGTTTACTATATGGTTTTCATTATATAGTGTAGTGTATACCCAGTTACTTTATGTTAATAGCTCAGCTTATTGGAGAGTATATTGAGTCCATTGATTATATTCTTGGTTCTTTCGGTAAAGTCACGTAGAAGGGAAACAATAAAATAATGAAAATATAAAACAATAAAATTATCACGACGTTTCGACTGCAACACAAGCAATCATCATCAGGTGTGAAAACCACAACAAGAAAATTTGAAAAAAGTGGCGTTTTTTTACGTTTTTTAACGTTACGGATAGCACCACGGAGAGCGATTTGACAGTTTGGTCAGATGGACGAGTCCATCTATGTTCGGAAAAGAGGAGGGGGGAGACGAAAAATAATGGATGCGGTCTGAAAGCCACCTTAAGCGTGATCAATCAATAAAGACCCAAAATGGTTTATCAAATCCTTCCAATGATTGCTAAGCCAGAATACATCTTCTCGGTTGAAATTGTCTCTGTGTTTGTATATGTGGATAGCCTCATGAACGAATCTCTCATGGTAGCCAGATGGCTTGCAAAGAACCTCTGTCTTGGAGAAGTCAATGTCATGTGAACCTACTGAATTATAACAGTGATCTGCCACGGCCGAGGTGTTGGTCCTACCGTGTTTCAGGTCTGCTTTGTGTTCACGAATGCGGTCCGAGAAATGTCGTTTAATTTCTCCAATGTAACTGCTACCACAGAGGCAACTTAGATTGTAGACGCCAGGGTACTGTATGTCCGGAATCACTTCTTTTACAGACGGAACCAGATCACGGATTTTCTGTAATGTGTTGAATCGGACCTGGATCTTGTGTTTATTCAATATTTTGGAGATCTTTTTTGTGATCCCCACAATGTAGAGTAAAGTGATGGTTTTGAAAGGCTCCTCAAGAGGGTCCTTCTTCATGGTTGGAGTGATAGCTTTGCGGATGTGTAGTCGGAATAACCATTAGCCTTAAGAGCTTGGTGTACGTGCTTGAGTTCACTGGCTATGTGTTCCTGGTCGGATATGCATTGGGCTCTATGATGCAGAGTCTTGATGAGGGAATTCTTCTGGGATGGATGGTGGTGGGAATCCGGTTTCAGGTAGGCATCCGTATGGGTAGCTTTCCTGTAGACAGAGTGGCTCATTGAACCATCAGGTCTTTTTTTTATTAGGACATCCAAAAAAGGTAGCTTGCCATCTTTTTCGACTTCCATGGTAAATCTGATGGCTGAGTGTATGGAATTGATGTGGTCGAAGAATTGGTCTAGAGCAGGCCAGCCATATGGCCAGATGACAAAAGTGTCATTCACGTACCTCTTCCATAAGGTTGGGCGCAGAGTGGCAGTCTGGATGCCGTCAGTCTCAAATTTCTCCATGAAAATGTTGGCTACAAACGGAGATAGGGGGGAGCCCATTGGGGTGCCCTCAGTTTGTTTGTAAAACGTTCCGTTCCAAGTGAAGTATGTATTGGTTAAGCAGTGTCTTACCAGGGGGGGTACCTCAGTGTTTAGTCCTTGATGAACCAAGTCTTCAATGATTGTGATGGTGTCAGGTACAGGAACTTTGGTAAATAAGGAAACTACATCAAAACTGACAAGCAGGTCGTCTGGGGACAGGGATATACCCTTGATTGTCGATACCAGGTGAGTAGAATTTTGTACTGCAGAGGTGTTTTTTCCAGTGAAAGGCCGCAGGATTTCAGACAGAAAACGAGCCAGTTTGTAGGTGGGGCAGTTGATAGTAGAGACGATGGGACGAAGTGGTATATCTACTTTATGTAATTTTGGTAAGCCGTATCATCTTGGTGGCCTGGCAGCAGAAGGTTTCAACGAGAACTGTTTGGTTTGATCAATTAATGCGGTTGAATCAGAAATTATTTTGTTGGTTTTATGACGAGGCTATTGGTGGGATCTCTTTTTATTTTTGTATAGCTATCATCGTTGAGTAATTCTTGAATTTTGTTGTTATATTCTATTTTATCCATGATGACAGTGGCATTGCCCTTGTCGGCTGAGAGGATGACAATGTCATCCCTCTTTTTTAATTTATATAATTCAAAACGCTCATCTTTGCTGAGGTTGCTAGCTGGCATCTTAGCGTTTTTAAGGGTTGCAGCGATTTCAGATCTTGCTACGTCTGCTGCGATGTGACATTGATTATATTGATGTAGTTTATATTTAGTTATTTCACATCGGTTTATTGTATGATAGTTGGGTAGTTGCAGTCTTTAGCGTTAACATAATAAATGCCTCTGTTGATATGTAAACTCTGACTTTAACATAGCCACTTCCGTGACCAGTTACATGCTAATTCCTCACATTAACATCATGCTAATCTCCCAGTTACATGCTAATTTCTCACCTTAACATCCTGCGAATATCTTAGTACCTTTCAGTGTAATGTTTAATATAATTTATTTGGTAATATATAGTATCGTAATTGTATAGTGAATATACAGCAGTGTGGTATACAGTAGGGTTGGTAAAATAAAATAATACATATTACAAGTCTAATATTATTATAATCTAAGGTATAGGGTAGTGTATAATAACGCAGTGTATAATTCAATGTTGGGGTCTGTCTATGGCAGTTTAGAATAAAAAGATTAGTTGGAGGCATATTATAATAATGTTTGCGACATAGAAGTGTAATGTATATTGACTTATTGTTAGTAGCTCAGCTTAGTGGAGAATATATTGAGCAAATTGATTATATTGATGTAGTTTATATTTAGTTCTTTCACATCGGTTTATTGTATGATAGTTGGGTAGTTGCAGTTCTTTAGCATCAATATACTAAATACCTCTTTTGATATGTAAACTCTAACTTTAACATAGCGACTTCCGTGACCAGTTACATGCTAAATCCTCACACTAACATCATGCTAATCTCCCAGTTACATGCTAATTTCTGACTTTAACATCCTGCTAATCTCTCACATTAACACAGCTACTTCAATGCTAAATTCCTCTGTTGATGTATAAATTCCTTTGTCAAGGCGCTCTGCTCCTCCCACCCAGCTTAAAAGACGCTGCCAAGCTTAGCAGTGTTCATTGGAGCGCTGTCTTTCCGACAGTTCTGTTTCTTCACCTGACGAAGGCTACTTGTGTTGTGGCCGAAACGTCGTGAGAATTTTAGTTTATTTCATTATGTTTTATTTTTATTATTTTATTATTTCCCTTCTACGTGACTTTACTGAAAGAACCAAGAAGATGAATCCTTGCAGTCACGAAAGCTTTAAATCGAAATTTAATATGCAAGAGTTAAGTTTGAACTTTTGTCTCATTACATGATATCAATGTCACATTTCGAATAACAAGAACTTTTTTTTTTCAATTTAATCAACATGTTCTAGTTTTCGGAATCAACAGATTGAAGGTTCACTTGTGATGGACACTATGTTTAGCGTGTAGAGAAGTGCAATGTAGTGTGGGTGTGAGATATGCCTATTCAAATAAACAAAATAGCACAGCTCCTTGTTCAGGTCCGATCCAATATTATTCATTCTCATAAATCAGGGCCGTTTTATTTCTGATAATAATTCAGTCTATCAAATAGTGAGTATCCAGGTAATGGCCCATTATAGCCAGGTGAGAATCCAAGCTCCTCAAGATTAATAAAGATTTTTTTTTTAAAGTGGAGAACCTTTAATAGTTATATTCAACTGCATAGCTCAAACTATTAAACATAAAAAAAATCATTGTGCCGAATGGGCCCCACGGTAAAGTGCAATCTAACAGACTGGCAACATTTGATTAACAGCCCTGGCTCTCCTGATGAAACACAGAACGTTGAACAAGGTCTAGAGTTTTCCTGTTTAAACAAATGCTGTTGGAAAACCTGGCTCCCAAAGGTCTATAGGCTGATGGAATCAAAATTTATTTTTGAGTGGAAAGAAAGACTATGGCCCATTTATAACATAGAGCTGAATTGTGGTGATGTGAGAAATGTTACTGAAGAGTAACCATGCACACTTCTGCGTAGTTCTGCAGCATCACATCTGGCCGTGTTGTTGTAAGATTCTGGAACGCACAACACTTATTAAAATGTAATTGGCCAAATAAAACAAGCAGGTCGTTTCTGCAAAACAGTATTGAGCCTCAGTAAGGCTTTTGTTGGTGTTGATAAATGTGCCGATGGGATATATTTAGTAGGACAATGTTAACATAAAAACGTTAAAAGTCATAAACATGGACCTGCAGCACAAACGTGATGTTGGCACACGGGCAGCATGGATTGGAATATTAAACAAACTTTAGAATGAGCAACACTGAGAATAGGTCATATGAATCAAGACATAGCAACGCATTAACGTCAAAAAATATATTTGGAAACAAATATTGGACTGGCTCAGTGTTTATTTCCATGAAATAATATGGGTATTTTTCCGCGTTTGGTATAAATTAAATGCCAGTCATTTCTAAAGCACATTGGGTCCCATTTTCCTATTGGACATATACTGCATACATGTTTTTTTCATTGAGCATAATATTATATAAGCTGTTAAAAACATCTGCGTGGTTTACATACGAAAACTCAAATGTGGTAAAAGTCTGGCCTTTATTTTGAAACGTACCACAAGTGTTCACAACAATAATAATTAAGCATCAATGTGGAGAATGTTAATGACAAAATAAACAATGCCTGCTTCACGTATTTGTCCACGCACACAAACACATGGAAGTAGAGTTTTTACACAACCCATTGGACACACGGAAATCTGGGAGTGCATCCTATTATCATTTGTTAAATGCATTAAAACTCTGTACCGGTTTTAACATTCGGTATCTCATCATCAGAATTAAAATTGTCAGGAAACATTGTAAACATTTTATCACCGTCTGCAGTCATGGATACCAGAAGCCTTTAATTATGAATTCATAAACACAAGTAATGTACTCAAACCATACTAACAATCAATAATAAAAATGTCTACAGTGAAGTGCCTCAAACCTCAAAGTGGGATCCAGTCTATTCCTAAGACAAACACTGTTGACTTCCCACAAAGTGGTAATCATTTTATCCACCCAGGATGGGTGATGCATTAACCCGTTACTATTAGACTTCGCAATTTTCTGTGTGAATCAAGTGGTCGGCAGGATTACCACCCGGCCAGATGAAATCGACCGATACATACTTGTGACATGCTGATAACCAGGTACCTCTTCACTGACATTTTTATGGTAAATAACAGAAAAGATGAAGGTTGGGATGGCTGAGAGGCAGGCAAAAGGCTTTTCTGCATGAATGACCATCAACACCAAGTGGAAGAGTTTTAGGTTGATTTAAGTGGTGTGAAAAGTAGACAATGCAAGGTCTGGATAAATGTTAAGCCTAAATTAGAGCCAGACTGCATCCATATTCCCAAGTCAATATACACCCACATTTACCCTGGAAAATCAGCATCGCACACAGTATTTAGCTGGTTGACGTGGAGAGATCTGGACTTTGTCTCAGACTGCTTGGGGATGAATATTCCACCACGTATGTTAAATAGAAATTATCTTTTGTGCATTTCAGGCAACTTTAAGAAAATATGGGGTGTAATAACCTACGTGACTTTACCGGAAAAAAAACAAAGAGTATGTAATAACCATCGGATATCTTTTTTTTCCACTTAATTCAGCCCAGCTGAACTCTGGGAGATTAAACTTACAAACACAGAGATGCTGAAGGTGCTGAAATGGCCTAGCAGTAGCGCATTAGCCATTAGTTGTGAAGATTCACGGTTCGAATCCAGCAGCCGCCCTGATTGATACTGAAGGTGTAAAAACCATTAAATACTACGTGCCTTCTGCTTCACAATAGATGTTAAAGATCCCTTGACATCATTCCTAATGAGAAGGTTGTTGTGTGCCGGCATATATATAGCATTAATTGCCCCCTACTGGCAGCCTAATGCCCAAGGTCACTCTTACAATTGAGATGATCCTAGTCTCTTGAGATCTCACTTAATTGAAACAAAATCAACTTGAGCTTGAAACCTAAGTACGGTAGACCACTCTACGTTGTGTGTTCATAGAACCACCTTGTGCTGGGTGAGAGTGGCCTACTGAGTAGCGTCATCTTCTAGGACAGATTTTTTCTCGAAATTCTTTGGCCCGCGGACCACTCAGCCGAGGCAAATCCGCGGACCATCCAGCCCCCCCATCCAAGGTGACAAAACACATTCACTTCTCTCTGAATACCAGTAATGCAAAGTGATTCATATTACCGGAGCATAAAAAAACACATTTGTAAGCTTTTTTTAGGAGGGGGGGGGGGCATTTAGAGCGTAGGGTTAGGGTAGTTAATCAGGGTACTTTACCTCACTTCATTTTAACATTAAATATCATGAGTAAAATAAAAAAAAGATATAAGCATTGTTATTATTTCCGGATCAACCCTGCTTTTGAAATCACACAGCCCCCACGGGCCACCTGGAGGACGGTCGCGGGCCACCGGTGCCCCGGGGTTCACACTTTGAGACCCCCTCTTCGAGGGCGATTCTTTCACTTGACCCGCTGCCCTGCCGAATTGCATCGTTCCAAAGGGGCACTTTCTACGCTGCATAACATGACTGGTAGCACGGCTGAGATGTTTACGAAAGTAAATAAATGAAAACAATTCAAAGAACAATTTCAAGTAGATGGCACCACGTTTTGTGTACGCTCGTGCCTTGTTTTAAACGGGTGTCGTGTTCGAAAATTATCTACAAACATGGTGAGTTCTGTGAAATAAAAACTGAACTTGATGTGAGAAAGGGAATGATTGTTAGTCATTTTTGCCAGATAAACGGTACTCTTCTTAGATATGAAAGTTATTGCGTTCCTGAACATTTTAATGTAAGACATTTACAGATGTTATTTCACAGGTGTAAATGAGTTTAGAGATGTGTTCATGAAGCATATATTAGAAATAATGATTTGAGAACAATAGCATCACTCAACAAAAAAGTAAGTGTGCCTGGATAAAGCACAATCTGTACAAGCGATGAAGGCCGCTGGTTGAGAAGAATAGCGGAGCAGGAGCTAAGGAACGGAACGTGTCTGAGAGGCCATCCTCTGAAGAGATGAACCGATAAACTCAGCCCATGTGCCACAATCATAAGATCGATTGGCGTTAACCCCTTAGTCCAGCAGTGGATTAACCACAGTTGCGAATGGTGATTTATTTGGGGAAAAAATTGGAAACAATTCTCAATTTTTCTAATCCCGCTGTGATTCACTCAATATGGATGTAATTAATTATGTTTGAGGCTAATGGCTTTAAAAATACAGCACTCAATTATTACCTAAATAACATTAACCAGACATTCATTTGCCGTTAATACGTCTGCCTAATATGTCAGTTTAATTCTTTCGAAAAATCGGTGTGTGTGTGTGTTTTTTTGTCTATTGGTCGAGGGAAGTTTTCGGGTGGTTTTATTTTTTTACTTTCTTTGGGATATGGCAAACGTGGTTTCCATTGACAACGTCGACAAGGGGGCCCTGGGACTTAACAAAGAGGCTGAACGGCGCGAACACTGCGCCTTTAAACAAAAAAAAACACACACACACACTCCATCTTTATGAAAATTGACGGTCGACTGCTGACACGTGAGAGGCAGGATTTCCTTGAGGCTGGGAGGCCCTGGGGGAGACTGGGCAGCAGCGTCCTTAATGCGTTCCACGTGTCCGCGGCTGTGCTGGCGCGCGCCGCGCCTCTGCGGTTGTGCGAGAGGTTTGAGTGTGCGAGTGGAGCATTTGAGTGAGTTACGGCTTTTGGTATGTGCGTGTGTGTGTGTGTGGCACTGGGGGAGACAAAGGTGGCCGGGTATGGTGTTGGTAACAACCGCTCAAATCACGCGTTGTGCAACGATTTAATAGGTGCTCGCTGACAGTGCTTGCCGCAACAGACTGTGTAGGCTACACAGAGGATCTTTGTTCTTGTGTGTTTGGAGGAGTGGCAAAGTGGTTAGCGCGTGAAGCTGGCGACCCGAAATTCATTCAAGGCCACAGTTAATATTCGTGGTGATTGCGTCAAATAGTTCATAGGTCTCTCCTAGGTCGACTCAGTCTCAAATTAGTACCTGCTGCGATGTGTAAACATCAGTGGCCAGACATAGGCACCCTGCCAGTCTCAAAAGGTGCTCGCTAACAGCACTTGCCCCAACAATCTTTAGGGGGATCTTTGTCTACGCATTCGTGTGGTTGGTGCAACAGTACAATGCAATGCATGACAATCCTAGCAACCTAAGTTTGATTTTCATCCATACACACTATAGGCAAATAGTAAATGAACCAGGGCCTTCCCTAGGCCAACCTATCTTTATATAAGTATCTGCGTGTGAACATCAACACTGGGAGCACAAAGGCAGTCAGGCATGGAACTGGCCACACCTGCTCTCAGGTATTGTATTCGCCTTTATAAAATGCTTACTCACAGCAATGGCCCCTATGGTCTACATGGCTAAATTTTAATATTCGTTTTTTTTGTGCGTGGTTGCATTTTACATCAGTATCGATGTGTTAGTAGAAAAATTATCTAAATAAATGGCCATAAACCTATAGATTTGACAAAAATATCTAATTTGTAAAAAAATATATACACAAGCTAAAGGAAAAGAATGATCAACTCAATCATCCAAACATGAACGGTTGTCATTCTTAGAGCATTTACTTTCAGCTTTGTAGAAACAAGAGAATACAAATTCTGTAAACCTAACATTTACTTCTACAAATACCTCTCCACAAAATATCTAGGGCTAAATTTCTTACAATCCAACCTTCAGATATATAGCTAAACATCTAATTTGAAAATATTGTTTGCATTTCAAAGTCAATCTGGGCTGGCACAAATGCTTAGCCGACATCGCCACCAAATACAGTCATGCTAAATTGCAACTGTTGTTGTATGTGGTGTTTTTTTTGCAGTACACATATCGTGGTGAATCAAATTAATTTCCCTGAAAATGATCCACATTGCCAGTGCCAATTAGAATCTTGACTTTGCTTGCGCCTCTTATACGTTGACTCCGCCTAAAATTGATGCCTACAACACTGTAAAAATCAGCACCTGAGAGAAAACGAGCTGGGCATGGTTCTGGGCATGGTGTTGGCCACACCACCACCTTTCTGGACTCAATAGGTGCTCGCTAACATCCCTTTACTCTAATCTGCAAAGCTAAATGGGGAATTTGTTTTTACTTTTGTGTAGTACGATTAGTGCACTTCAATGCAATATCCGCAACTTTTATAGTACATTCTGCCCATGATGTATAATGCTATGGTCAAATCAGTGTTTGGTACGAGGGAGGCGCATGGTTATCCACCATACACTTGAGGATTTATCGTGGTCCATGGGCTTAGAAACGTTGGAAACCATTGCCCTAGCCAAAGCAGACCCCCCGCCCCATTGCAAACATTGGCGTGACAAAGGTGGCTGGGTGTACATGTTTGCTGACTCCACTACTACATCATATGCTGCGCTCACCTTGATAGGCATTCACGAACACAGCTGGCAGTGGATATCGAAAAGATATCGAAAAGTTGTCGAAACGATATCCACTGGCATGGAATTAATGAACAAATAAAGTAACTTTCATTTTTTTTTCGATTTAAAGCTTTCGTGACTGCAATGATTCATCTTCTATGGTTCTTTCGGTAAAGTCACGTAGAATGAGAATAAAATAATAAATTGATAAAATAAAATAACACAATAATATTCTCACGACGTTTCGGCCACAACACAAGCGGCCTTCATCAGGTGAAGGGACGAGACTGTCTGGTAGGACAGCGCTGGAGTGAAAAAGCACGTTCACATCACGACCTTCATTCTACGTGACTTTACCGAAAGAACCAAAGAAGATGTCATTTTTTTCCAAAGGGATATTTAATTCCATTTACCAATGCTATTTCTTCACACAAGTTTTTTTTTCCAGCAACATTTATTGAAGGAAAACTCTGAATGGGTTTCAACTTCTCTGCATCTCGTCAGCAGGGCGTAGTTTGAGGGTAGTCCTCCTGGTGTGCTTGGGATTCGAGGAAAGAGACCTACATGATCACCGTGGGGCTTTTGCACACAGTAAAGGAATGATTTTGCACATTCACTAGCTATGGTTGATCCACTGCTGGATGAAGGCCTCCCCATGCTGCCGCCGCCACGTCTCACGATCCTGTGTTGTAATAATCCACGCAGCACCTGGACATGAACTGATTTCACTGCTCCATCTATTCCGTGGACATCCCCTTGCGAAATCGGCCGGCAATGTGTTTTTTTTGTTGGAGGGATGAGCAGAGAAAGACTGAGAACTGTGTGCAGGAGAGAGGAAGAGAGAAACAGATGATGGTAAGACAAGCCAAAAATAAATAAAACAATGTGAGACAAATGCAGGCAACATAATATAAAGGGCGAGTTTGAGCGTTGTATTCCCATGTTGGGACGTCAACAGCTAAGTGCCTTTATGAGTCAATTAGCTCCAAGATTCCTATTTAATTGACTGGTAAAAGAATGCAGTCATTACCTACAGGAGGTCCTGAAAATGCTTCACAAGGCCTTGTGGGGCAACAGAGAGCTCTAGAAATCTGCGGAAGGCACCTTTGCTACATGTACTTAAAGTTGACTGCTCTGAACTAAATGCTGTCGTGTGCGTGCACATTTGAGCGAAGTAAAAGAAGTTGTATAAATTGACAAAAATTACAGCAACGTAAATGTTGCATAAATGTGTGTGAATTTCAATTCAGTGTTGTTGATTTCTATCAAGTTACATGCAGAACCAGAAAATCCTATACACGTTCAGCTTTTGACGATGGTGCCATCTGCTGGCACTTCAATATACATTTTCGACCTATAGATTGTGCTGAGTGAAACATTGAAGTCAAAATGTCACTGTCATTCAAATAGACAGCCTCTATTACACTGCATGTAGATGAAGGCAGTTCCATTAAAATCACTTACTATGGAAGTTTATTGACTCTATTGATGAATGTAATTTCGTAAACATTGGCTTCACAGAGGCACGTAACTCGTGTATTAACACAATTCACACCAATCTTGCCACTCAGTGAAAAGTAGCTCCAACCCAAACCCTTTGTTCCCTAGATCAATAGTTTCCAACCTATGGTCTATGGACCAGAAGTACCCCGCACGGCCGTGGGAGATGGTCTGCAGAACTAGTGCTGATTACAAAAACATTCACAAAACATAATTTTTACTGCATGGTTATCCACCATATACTTGAGGATTTATCGTGGTCCATGGGGCTTAGAAACGTTGGAAACCATTGCCCTAGCCAAAACAGACCCCCGCCCTATTGTAAACATTGTAAATTGTGATGTACTGCACTGTATTGTAGTTGAGACATTGTGCAGCATAATATAAATATATTTAATGCTGAAATTATGAGGGAACTTCAAGTTCAAACAGAAATTACGTTTCCTCCGATTGGCTTTAAAAAAATTGGAATTCCTATTCAAACAAGCACAGGGCTGTGCGCATTCGTTTTCAACCCTGGGGCCAGAAGACGGAACATTATTTTAAAATGTATCATAAGTTTGGCAGGTTAAGATTGTAGTACGATCCTAAATGTCATAACAGAAAACATTTAACAACCAAAATGCATGTGGGTGTTAAGAGTATTGATTGCAACTCTCGTAAGATTCCTCATAGCTTTACGAAGCCCAATATCGCAACCATTATTTACTTATTCATATTCTTAGCTCTTTCGGTAAAGTCACGTTGAAGGGAAACAATAAAATATATATAAAATAAAAAATCTCACGTTTCGACCATAACACAAACGGTCGTCATCAGGTGTGTCGGTTTGCATACATTTATTTTTAAACGGTGTATTTATAAAAAAAAACGTCAGCGCCACGCGCAGCGATTTGGCAGTTTATTTAGAAGGACGAGTCCATCTATGTTCTGAAAAGAGGAGGGGGGAGACGAAAATTAATGTATGCTGTCTGAAAGCCACTGTAAGCGTGAACAATCACTGTAAGCGTGAAAAATCATTATTTACTTCTGAGTTATACTCTGGAACCTGCTGTTCATGTCCCACAAAATGGTACAAATTTAATTAAGCCCCAAGGAAAGGACCGAGTCAAACCCTGGCTGGGACTTGAAATCGCAATCTTCTTCATTCTGCACTGAAGGGCCTGTTAAACATGGCTGCTTTTTACACGTCATATAAAAAAAACAGTGTAAGAAGACACAAACAGCAACACGTGTACAAATAAGTGAAACTTTATTAGTACAAAAATTGTGCACCCAGCCATTGTGTAATATCCATAAGGCTGGCACGTGCTCAACACGCCTACATAGGTGTTAGCAGATAGGGCACTTTCGCTGCCAATTTTTTGCACAAACAGCCAAACCTGTAGAAAAATAGCAATGATCTTGAGTGCTTTTTACAAAACATAAGTGGAGACTGCATGTCTGCCAACACAATAATCTGACCCACCATGTTTTGTAGTTGTGGGAAATTTTGAGGTTGCTTCTATATATAACCCACAGGCTAAACTATTAATCATTTTTAGGCCTCAACAGAGAATCATCACGGATACAGAATTACAACCTGGTCACCTTTGCCTCGGGTTGTGTTTTCAAACCATTGCGTAACACTTTAAATGGACCATAACTCGAGGCTCAACAATTTAATTCACGTGACAGACTTTGGTATGAGGTAAGTGGGCGAACACTCCAATACCTTTTAAAAGGGGCAGCTGTTTGGCACAAGTAATGTTTAATTTGGCAATGGATTGTATTCATAGCATATGTTTATAACTTGGCAAATTTGGTTATATTGCAAAATTCTGACCAGACCTATAATCTACAATGCGCTTCTTAAACCAGTCTGTAATTTATTCAATTACACCAATCAAGATATGACAGTGGCTCTCACAGTCACCGACCTAAAATTAAACAAATTACATGGTCAGGACCACATGGATGCTAACGTTTTAAAACTAAAGACTGTATACATTTACAATAAGTACAAAATGTATTAAAACAAGGAATGGCGTTGCATATACCTTGAAAGCAATGTAAAGGATGAAGCTTTTAATAAAGGATTACACTACATGTACAAAAAAACTAATTTTGAGAACTATAAAGGTAGAATTATGGTTTGTGCGTTGTGCTATGACTCCTGGTAATATTTAACATTAGTGGCAATTCAATACTGAACGGGGATTCCCCTTCACCAACCCGCACTGACCAGCGTGAAGTATGGTCGATCGATACCCACAGCTGACACGGCATGGGGAGGCCTTCATCCAGCAGTGAATGACAAAGAGCCTGAACACTTGTTAATTTTATACAAAACTCAAAACGTAACAGTATCCTAAAGTTAGGCTTAGCATTTTAACCCAAAAGCATAATCGAATTGGAATATATACTGTTTCCAATGTCTTCCGGGGAACTCGTTTGATTAACATGTGAAACTCGTAAACATGACGACGTGAAATTGGAAAACGCTCAAAGTGCAACTTAATAAACCAACCACTCACAACAGACGTACAAAAGTATTCGCAACTGACATTAGGCAATAACTTAAGTCACATAAAACAATGATCTCAACTCTTGATTCAACAAGTTATTTGACGATACTGCATTGTTAATGGTCCACAAGCACATTAAAAAAACTCAATACATTCGTCAATAGCACTGCCTTAAAAGGAAAACAAAAGTATATACAGGTTTCCCATGCTTCATGTGGGCTCAGTTTGTGCGATTTCTAGGATATGCAGCTAGCTCATTTCTACCCATGATTAGCTACATGCGATTTTAATTCTGTCTCATGCAGTTTCACTTTGTATGCCTTTTTTTTTTTTAAATATCTACCACATAAAGCAAGGGAAATCTACAGTAGGCAACATTTCTGGCAACACAGCCTTTCTTCACAGCACTTAGAAAGGCCAAAGAGTCAACTCCTGACTGTAGGATTCCTGAACTGATAACAGGTACCACCAAAGACAAAGATCCTCCAGAGCCTCCACAGACTGTTGGGGCAAGTGCTGTTAGAAAGCACCAATAAAGGCTGGCACGGCACAAGTTGGGGTGGGTGGCCAGCACCAAGCCTGGCCACCTTTGTCCCCCTGTGGAAATATTTACACACCGCACCGGGTACTCATTTGAGGCCGAGTTGAACGAGGGGTGGCCCAGGACCAATTCAGATAGTCGTCACTGTTGCTGGCATTTAGGACGGCGCGCTAAATGCTACAATACCACACCCGCACAGGTACCATCACACACTCATTGACACGCATGGACCATGTTCGTAGTTTAGCTGGCTCAGACGAGTCCCATGTTAATATAAATGAGCAAAAGACATTTCATAACGTCATGGCGGGGATGAAATACTGCAGGATGTGGTCTTCATGAAACATTGTGAAGTGCAGTAGGCTGTTGTCCACTATGTCTGCATACCACACCACAAAACATTTTCAGTACAAATTTGCCTGGTCATTGCGGTACATTACTGAAAACCAGCACTCTTGAGAACATCTTAGAGCTAAGTGGATCGCGCAAAAAGCATTGTGTGTGTGAGATACCCAACTTGCAGGTAGCTGAAATGTTCGATAGAAGACAGTACAAAAAGGTTAATGACCTTATCAGAATTAACTTTAGAATTGACATAACATCATGAGCAGGACCCTCTAGAGAAAAGTGTCCTGAGAGAGTTGGCAACATCATGAAAGAATGAAAAGGTGATTTCATGAAAACCAGAAACCAATAAGGTGATTTTATGAAAACCCGAAAAGGATTTTAGTCAATGATAAATCGTTTCAGCATATTATTAAACTAAGACCAACTGAAAACAATGTTATTGTAGAGCATGTGGAATCACAAAAACAAGGCTCATCTCAAACAATTTCAAAAATGTTAAGTTTGTTGACCTTCCCCCCCCCCCAACTTCCAATTAGCACGGTTGGCTACGTACGGTGCGAAAGAAGTTGAACATACATACAACAAAAATGCCGTTGTTTCATTTGGTTACTCTCAAAATGTCCATCAACGTTTTTCAGCTTTTATATCCAGCTGGGTGGTGAAGTGACAATGCACTCTACTCACAATTACAAGTTATGAGTTCAGTCAGGGGTTAACAGGGCCAACTATCATGCCTCCGGTGCTTTCAAAATGCTAACAATTAAGTAGAATGGTCAAGTGGTCATCCTACGGAAATAAGGGACCCATCCTAAGAATGCAATATTACAATCACAGGCAAGGAGCTGTGAAGAAAGGTGACCCAGTGCCCGACACTTACTCTCGCTTGAGCAAGGAGACACTCGCTCCCTGTTGAGGGAATCGTCATCCTTCAAATACCATTCATATCACTGTCAGTGAACCTTATCAATCAGCATTCGTTGCTCTCAAGAAGAACATTAATTAATGGGTGACACTCACTGCAAACAGCCTTTTTCGGAGTCATCAGCTGGCTGGACACAAACTGCAGCAGTTTCCGGATGTCCGTGCGTGCACTCGCCATTTCTTCTGGGTCTCGTTCCTCTCCACTCCTCTGCTGTGTGCCGTCACTCACTGCACACACACACACACACGAACAGAGAAAAACACGACCCATTGAGGTTCATCGAATGTGAAAGCATAATCTTTTAGAAAGCACCATTTACGGCCAAGATTGTGATTCCAGCACTGTACACACCCAGCCACCGTTGTCTCACTTGCAGTACTTATTTTAGAGTGAGCTGACCTTTCAGAACCTTGGATAGATTTTAGTTAAAAGCTGAAAACGTGATGTGCATGCAACAATATAATTATGGTCACTGGGATTGCATTGCAGTGCATTAGTACATCACCCATATATCTACATGTTCCTGGGCAAATGTGTGCAGAAGAATGTGTGTGTATGAGTAGGAAAGTGGTGCATTGGTTATTGCACTGAATTACAATCCCAGCAATCTATACTGGATTCGTGGCTATTAACATCAATTACACATGGCATCTGAACTGGTCCTGTTGCTCTCCTATATTCATGCAGCCTTAATTGAGTACGTGGTGTAGCTCATCTCTCCCTTCAGAAGAAAAAAGCAAAAAAGTTTGGTGTAGGCCACACCAACCCCGAGTGTGCTGTGCCAGACTTTTTGGGGCATGTGCTGTTAGCATTCGCCCTTTCAGACTTTGACTAAATGGGGAATCTTGTGTTGAAATATGTGTGTGAATGTGTCTGTGTGCGTATGTTAACGTGTTACACAGTTTCTTACACGGTGCATTGCGCGAATGGGTACGCATTTACCCCATGGTGCCTTTCCCAGGTCGTGGAAATGTGTGGTCACAGTCAAAAGCTCCGTCTCTATCTTGAGGTTCATCTCTCCCTTCTGATTGGCTTCCACCACCTGTATGGGTTACGATGTCAGAGCACAGTGACATGCAACACGATGGGCATAGTGCCTCAACAACCAGCACTGCCACACGAGCACACAGAATGCTCGCACGCACCACAAAGTTGCTGAAGCTCTTCATCCGTTCCAAGAAACCCTTCAGTGTTTTCAAGGGTGGCAGGTAAATACCAACCTGAAAGTAAAAACAAAACAGTATGTACCGGACAGAATGCAATATATTGTTCAAGAATGAAAAAATAACGTCAGCGTATTAATAACTCATTTATTTCCTCAGGGAATCCCATGCACTGAGTGTTGAGACTAAATTACAAGACTGTCCCTGAATTTGGATGTTTGGCAATCTCAATGATTGGTTTAATTGACCAACTCAAACTCCAGTTGCTAAGCAGAAAACAGGCTTGAACAGTACACGGATGGGTGATCAACAGTTAAAGTTAACACACCTCTCTGCTCAAACAAGCAATAGAGCGGTACTTATTAGAGGCCCTGGACCAGTGATAGAAATTTCACATTCCTATGGTGGGGTCCAGTCTGTACACGGAACCACCAAATCTGACTTGCCACAAAGTGGTACACAGTTTATTGACTGCAAAAAGAAATGAAAAAGAGTTATCAACCATTGCATGCTGTTGTCAGCTGCTGGCCACCTTTGGAAATCTTAGTAATGTCGTTACACCCCAACACTGGTGATCATGCAGCTCACAATCGGCTTGTAGCAATTCGTCCCCCCTCGAGATTCAATGATTTGTCACAATTCAAGGGCACAATTCAATTCAAGAATAGATTATTGTGTTAACACTGCAGTGAACGTAGGGCCTGCCTCACTGCGCCACCTGGAGGCACAGCGGGTGATGCTGCGGCTCCTCGGAATCTGTGCACATATGATGCATGACCTTAAGAATTTATATGAATTGACAAATTAAAGTAGGAATGAAGCATGGGTGAGTGAGGCGGTGCAGGGTCTCACATCAAAGTCGGGCATGCTGGGCTCGCGGTAGTCACACCAGATCTGCCGCGGCACAACGTACACGGGGATGTCGTGCGTGACCACACGGCTGCATCCTGTCACTGTCAACTGTGTGCAAAGAGCAGGGAGAAAAACACTTGCATTTATATCGCACTAATAATGCAACAAATTGCTCAGCATGTCGTTTATAAGCCTAGGGGGATCCCTTCGTGGCAGCTGTCGTCGTGTGCAACAGGGTCATGAATGCTCTTTGTTTAGTTTGTTGTCCTTCCCCCACACCTCCTAATAGCATGGCTGCCTACGTATGGTGTGAACGAAGTTCAACATACATGCGTACAGGTCACGCAGCACTGGCCTGCAAGTGGGCAGTAGTCTCTCAGTAGAGGGTAATATATTGCTATTCTTTTTTCAAATTAAGCAATTAATGAGTATATTTTTCAAATTCGGCACACAGGGCCTACACTTTTTCGAATGTCATACGATCTTTAACATCCAGTGGTGTCACAAAGTGGGGAGAGGCACAGTAAATACATGACAAGAATCAACAAAACGCAGCGCATGTATATAACAAAAGGTTCAATAAAAACTTACCACCTTCGGCACTAGCAATACCTTATGATGAAAACTACCCAGAATACAAATAGGAATATTTTTGGCAATGGCCCTTCTTCACAACAAGGCTAAGTTGAGCTCATTTTTCATGAGTACCATGGTCCCTTTTGTGATACACATGTCAAAGTATCCTCCTGCTTAAATGAGCATTGGGCCACTCATCTCCAACAACAGCAGTGAGCTTTAATGGAACTATGCATTTATATGATGGCCAGTCTATGAACATGAGTGTTTACTTTACAGAAGTTCAAATCCAGGAGGAATTATCGTCTCCTTTAACTTACAAATGAGATTTTAACACACAACCTTCCAATTGTGAGTCAAAGGTTCTCGCCAGTGACACCTGATCAATAAATAATGTACACGTGCAGCCCGTTTATCAATCCACTACTCGATAAGAGCTTCTGCACAGTGTGTGGGCCGTGGGGGTTATCTGACCAACTCCACAACGCTGGTCAATGCGGACTATATGTATGTTGAGCTTCTTTCACACCGTACATAGCCAACCGTGCTAATCGGAGGATTGGTAAAGGTGGGGAGCATACATTTTGGAGAATGGGATAAAACAAGAGCAAATTGCAGGGCAGTTCTTTCTGGTTCCCTCAATGCATCCCTGCAACAGACGACACTAACACTTATTTAATGCACGGCGTCTGCCCATCCAGTGTTCAGGCTCAAACCTGCTTAGTTTCCGACAATTCGTGCGACTGGGAACATTCTAACTGAATTGGTGACAGGCAACCAACTGAATCACGAATATTTCGTAGGTATTGTTTGCGAAGGAGCGGGGCTGGCGACTCTGTGGAGCTCACCAGCTCCACGGCGAGCGTGAGGCACGGGCAGTGCTTGCGAGTCAGCTTGATCTTGACCGACTTGGCTGCCTGCGCTGTGCGTAGAGCACGGGACACACTTTCGGGTGCCACGTCAAGGTAGATCTCGTTGTGCTCCGCAGAGACCCCGTCCATCTGGTACTTATCGAAGAAGTTGGCCTGGCGTAGGTGGGATGTGACGGGTGGAGAAGCGACACATGCACAATAAGAGCGGCAAATAGGGAGCACCTTTCTACGATCAACACAATCAGCAGAACTTTAAGGGAACTTGACCGGGCGGTGTCACGATTAAAGATCCCAATGAACACTTGGAAGTACCGAAATTTGACTCGGATCATCACCCTTCTGGCGTCGATAACACCACCGCCACTTTGCGGGATTCCACCACCTGTGTCCAGGTCACCACAACGCGCACCGCTGCCGATTGTACTGATCTCAGAATGATGCATCATGTACTGTACATCCGACACAAATGCAAATTACACATCCCTATGTGCAACATATGTCACGCGAGTTGAGGCAGCAGTGACCACCTGCTGTAGCTCACACCACAAGCCCATGGCACCCTGGGAGGCCCGGTCAGATAGCGTGAAGTGCAGGTGGTCAGGGGTGATCCGCATCGTGCACGCCTTGGTCAGTTTGGAGATGCAGGTGAGCAGCCCTGCAACAAACACCACCAATCAATCGTACCAGAATATAAATAAGCAATCGGCCTCCCTCATACATCTGTTCCTCCACCAGAAAAAAAAAATGGGAGTGCAGAATTTCAGCGGCATATCTAACAGGGAGGATCGGGCCCTTGCCTATGAACATTTTGCAATTCACAACCATTGGTTGAACCCTGACTGCTGATGAGCCACTGAATGCCGAGGCCCGTTGTGCTGAACCAATGCTGCTGAAACTCGGCCCTCCCGAGAAGGCCGTGCGACTGATGGCAAGGTTAAAGAAATAACGTTTGACACACGTGGACGAACAGCCTCGTTTGCTTTCTAAAAAAAAAAAAGCCGATGACTTTTATCAAGAATACCATGGTCAGTGCACGTAGTTGACACCCGATTGACCCAGGTGGAGGTGGTACGGTGCTAATTTTATTAGCCCTCCCACACGTGAGCCCATTACAAACACCGATGCACGCGAGCCCACAGTGCGCAGTTCGCACACACCTAGACACCGTTACAAGGGTGCAATGCTTTGCCAAGTACCACACATGGAGGCTGTAAGGGGAATGGGGGGGTGTATGGAACGAGGGTTTAATTCGACTGCGTGATGAATGCACGCACGGTTACTGTTCAAAGTGCAGAGCGCACAGTCGCGACGGGCCCCTACGTATGAAGTGGTTGATGCAACCAACGTCCACGAGCTTCGCCCGAAACCGCATCGCCTCCGGAATGGTCGCACACCGAGGGTTCCCGAGTCCTTCGGTCTTAGTTCTTATAATCGAGTCGTCCCACGTGTTTGCCGGATTTGGCGCGCCGGGCCGCGAAGCTCGGCTAGAGGACTCCCGGTTCACTTTGGGCGTTTCCGGGGCAGTGGGCGGGGTGTTTGGTGCTTGATGGGCAGGGCTTGAGCATCGATGGGCGGGGATTGGTCATTGGTAGGCGGGGCTTGAGCCTTAACGGGCGGGGATTGAGATCCGGTGGGCGGGGTTTGAGCCTCGATGGGGGGGGGGGTTTGCGATGTTGTGGCTCGAGACACGGTGGGCGGGGCTTGATGCTTGTATTGAAATTGGCTGGCGACTGAAACTTTGCAAGCAGAACTAAGATAAATACTGCTGATGAGACACTGCATGTCGAAGCTGGTCCAATTTTCTTGAACTGAATCATTGCTGCTGAAATAATGCACACCAGCAAGGCCGAGCAGCCGATGATTTTGTAAATAAAACAAAAATTATGTGTTGACAGGTATATGGGTACGTACAATTTCTTCTCTATTTTGAGATAAATATTGTACGTTTGTAAATCAGTGAGGCTCAGTGAAAAGGAGTACACGCCATACATTTCAAAGTGGCAACTTGATCGTAGAGATTACAGGAAGTGGGATTCTTTGTCTCTCTCCGAATGATAGAATTGTACTATTCCGATCGTGCTGCCTGAAAGATTTTAAAAGCCGAACCACTGCGGGACAAAGATAACTTATGTTACAAAAAGTCTGTTAAGGTGGAGTAGATCAAATGTATAACGAATTAACCAAATTCTAAATGAAAAGCAATCACGTCAAAATCAGTCCAGTTTTGTTGTCTTGAAACAATGCTGCCGAAATTATGCACTTTCAGCAGAGCGGCATGTGGTTAACGTATTATTTATTGCCATAAAGAGTAAAGCCTATTCCTATATTTTTCATAATTTTGATACTGGCAAAAAGGTCCCAAAGATATTTAACTACTGTATTTTTTGTGCCCATTTAATAATGGATGGCTTAGTACTTTGTACGTGGGGGGTTTGGTACTCAAGTACTATACAGCCCAGTAATTAGCCGGCGTCTCCCATGCAATCGCACAGCTAAACACGGGAACCCATTAGTCATTGCGGCGTGTGCAGGACCACAGCAAATGAACTTAAAAATGCAAGTCATCCTAGAGTGGCAGGAATCGAGACTGGCTGAGCCTGTTAAAGATTCAGACAAGGTGGCTATTATAATAATAGGCTGTGTGCCACGTCAAAGCCCAAATTCATAAAAATAACCAGTTGCAAAATGAACTATTAAAAAACACAAGCAATTTTCAGCTCATCTGGTTAAATGGTGATAAAAATACACTCTTGATTGCAACTTCTCCAGACATGTGCAATGCCATGTTAATAGAGATTTAAAGTTGTAAACAGTCAAGATTAAGAAAGCTGCCCTTTATTGTGTGCAATGGAGGAAATTGTCGTACATCAGACTAACATGTGTAGTATCGGTGGATACACATTAACACGGCAGTAAAGATCTTTCAAATGTGCCTTCCGAAGCCAATGGTGAAATGCCACACCAACAATGTAATCTCTTAATAATCGCATGACATTTATTTTTCTAGAAATGGAGCTAAAGAAGTTATGAGCAATAACATTTGACTTGAATTACTGTAGTTTAAATTGAGACAAAAATTTTGCCAAATATGCAATATTGCATTACACATCAAATGAACCATTAAGCCATAAACAAGGCAATGATGACAATTTGTAAGAAGAATGTCATGTTGCCATGATAAATAAAGTATGTACTGTTCGGTTACACATTAGAAGTACCATAATCAGTACAATTATTTTATGGATATACCGTATAAAGAAAATATTGCATGTTTAATATCACAGGAATTCATTCAACTTTTTTTACATAGCCCCCTTTGCTGTTGTCAGTCTTGTTGCAAAGACACATTTTTGTTGTTAAATACATTAATCAGTTGATGTTTAACATTTTTAAATACAAGTCGGGCTGACATGAGCCGTTTTGGCGACTGGAAAGACACCCCACCCAAATCGCCTCAAGTCCGCTTAAATCCATTGTTTTCTTCACTGCATTCGTTCAGTCGGTCATTGTCATGTGTTCATTTTACATGATCAATTATATCCACAGGAAAGCCACAACGCTAAAGCGTGACTCCATAATCCTGAATTCCAACACTAACCCAAAGTGCGTAACACTCACTTTAATAAATCACCATAGCGCAACCCATAAACCAGGGAGGGTTCAAAACATTGTCAACGCTTTAAAAATAACCTACATATATGAGACTTGAATATGATATACACTTTTGACATCAATATTAATGACCCATAACAGCAACAAAAAAATCCACGAGGTCAACGTTTTAGAACGGTGCTGGAGGAAAACCTCGCGTGTTTGAACGACTGCAGCCAGATGAGGTTCAGCGATGGGACTTGCTCAGGACTTGATCCGAGTTCCCTGGTCCTGTTCTGAAGCAATCGACCAGCTTAGCCGGAACTCCCAGGGCCGTGCGAGGTCGGTTTAATTGTTGGAATGGCGCTCCTCACTGCGTGCCTTTGCCGCCTTCACGTCTTCATCGATGTCATCGAGGAAACGCTCCTGTCCAACAGAGTAGAATGTGTATCCGTCTGCCGAGCAGGGTGGTGGAGGGTTAAGGAAGCAGCGAAGATGGCAATAGGGAGAGGTCCCTGCTCTCGTATCAATTAGAGAAAATGCTAAGGGTTGGTTTACAGGTCAATGTGTTTAGCAGCATGGGTTTGTTTCGGTCAGGTGTTCATTTTATTCAAAAACATCGCCGTGTTTTTTTTCCATTATAAACCATCAGGGTAAGTGCTGGCAATATTTAAGAATATGATAAAAAAACGATAGAATGGTGGGTCCGGATCCAGGCAAACCCGGACGTCTGTATCTACCCAAGTGTTGATTATAACAGAGCTAAAGAGAAAATCATCGTACGATGGATGGGTCGAATTGTTCAGACACGTAAGAGAGCACGCCCAGAATCCAGCGCTACACACAAGCACAAGCCAAAATACAGATAACAGTACACGTGACGGTAAGTATTGTGCTGTACAATTCTAAGTGGAGGTTAAAGAGGTACTTATTTTACCAACCCTTGATTGGCAATTGAACGTGCAACTCTCACCTTAGGGGTCCGCGACAATCGGAACTTAAGTGCACATTTTGCATCGACGACAAAACTGTGGACAAGTACCAAAGGCGAGCGGGTTAGAGCGCGCGGAGTGCGGATGAAGAATCGGTGACCTGCATGAGTGCAACACCACGTGCGGTGTATAGTAAATAGTGACCTGGAGTCATACGCACAGTAATCATGCGCGATTATAGCACAGCGCGACCCACATACCGTGTGCTGCTGCACCAACACGTGAATGCAGTCTTGTACCAACAATACGCCCGTTCGGAACTAAAGCTCCTACTGTAGTCACGTATTTGTACAGTACGCGGCAAGGAGGGTCACCGCCAGGCTACGCGGCGCGGGGGCAAGACGCGTGCGAGTACAACGCGAAGGGCACACGCCACGCAGTGCACGGCAAGTCGGCCGCGAAATCGCGAGGGGCGCGTGGGTTCGCGCAGAGCGAGCAGGCCGAGCCGAGTTTCGACGCGCCAAGGATACAGATGCCGAGCACAACGGCCCCCAGGCCCAGCGCAACTCCGAGGTTGCGCCCTCGCAGGCGGTGCACGTTCCGCCGGAGCTGCTCGCGCTCCACGGTGCGCATGAAGTTCACCTGCTCCTGGGTCAGCTCGCCCGCATGCTTCGCGTCCACCCGCTGAGCGACTCGACCTTCGTCACCCACGCCGCCGCCGCCACCCTGCGCCGCCATGACATCTGCTGACTGACACCACGTGGTGGCGTGACGTCGCGCGCGTTGTGCAACGGCCGTAATCGGGGTTTTAGATGTTTGGAAGTTGTCGAGCGCTCGCGGTCTGCGTTGGTGGTGGTGATGGTGTGATTAGTTTTTGAAGTTGAATTGGTAATAAGGTTCATGGTCTTGGGGAAACATTTTTTTGTTACAAGTGAAATATCTGTTTTGTTTAGGTATATTTTGTGAACTAAATGTTACGTTTGCAATGTAATACTCTGTTTTATAACATTGAGATTATGAGACCTCCTTTGCCAGTAACAAGATATAGAAATAGGTTTTACCCTTTTAACTGGCACAAAAAACTGACACCTTTATTCAAGGCATCATGTTTGCAATAACCACAACACAAGCAGTCAAAATGTAAACTCTTTTGTTTGCAAACAAAAGAGACAACTCTGATAATAATGACTGCTTGTGTTGTGGTTATTGCAAACATGATGCCTTGAATAAAGGTGTCAGTTTTTGTGCCAGTTAAAAGGGTAAAACCTATTCCTATATCTTGTTTCTGGCAAAGGAGGTCTCATAATGTAAATGCTCACCCCGAGCCCTCAATACTCTGATAGTGTGCTGTTTTTGAGTTGTACGCCTTTTGGCGTCTTCTGGTCCAACACCAGTGGAGACTAGGCTCTAAGAAAAGCCGTCTCGGGTGTGGACCAATCAAATTCAAGAACAGTGCCAATATTATTATCAGAGTTGTCTATTTTGTTTGCATTTTGACTGCTTGTGTTGTGGTTATTGCAAACATGATGCCTTGAATAAAGGTGTCAGTTTTTGTGCCAGTTAAAAGGGTAAAACCTATTTCTATAACATTGAGATTGTGTACATTTTTTGTCCCTTCTTAAATTGTAGATTGTATGAGGCAAGTCGGAATTGTATTCATCCAGAAATATCAGACCATACATATGAATGACTAATCTTCAAAAAAACACGTACTTTACTGTCACTACATAATCTCATTAAGTTACCCTTTCAAAGTAATTTGATATTCACAAAGAAACACATTTTCAAAGTATAACACATTTTGAGTTATAGGGGATTAATTTTGATTTTTTTTTGCTTCAGAAAACTTAACGATTTTGTTTTACAGCCAGCTCGACTATCGGAGGTAATAATAATGTTTCGCTTTATATAGCATCGTTCATGCAAATTTAATCTCACAGTTGCTAAGGAACCACAGACACGCACGTGGTGAGCCGATGCCAACAATTTCCAAGGCTCTGCAGTCCTCTATATATGAAGATGTTTTTTTCAGCCAATTCACATTTCTACACGTGGGAGGCAACCGGGAGCACCCGGAGAAAACTCACGCATGTGAGGGGACAACACTCTATCCCATACAGAAAGGACAGATGAAATTAGTCCACACTTTGCTGTACCGCTTTAACCTTGGCAAAACCCGGGGAAGGGAGTTTCGCAACGTTTGTTTACCAACATTTTTGCGATCCACTAACCCTCGCCTCCAGTGCTGGATTAAAGGGGTGCATAGCCACCACTACCCGTAATTGGGGGAGGGTTATCCTGCATAATACAACAACGCTGATGCAAAACAAGAAGGAATGAATCTGTGACACTGCATTGAAACATAATGCGTGTGCTTTATTGCTTCTCAATTCGTTTACCAACACGTTTGTGGTCACGTAGTAACTGAGTCAATAAACCTCGTCGAGTGATTTGCAGCGAATAAAACAGCGTGAGCGTAAATATTTTTTTTCGCAAGCATTGTTAATCCCAAATCATCCATCCACGGATAATCGAACGTTAACTGGAATTACAACCGACAATAAAAGCCATAATCTATGCGCAAAAATCAATTTAAACCTACAAACCGTATCCCAGCACGCTCTGCATGTCCAAACGATATCATCATTCTTGCACATATTTCGCACACATTTTGCCTCCTGTCATTTATGTCCGAGTGACTTAATGCTGAAGAGCCCTCTCCCCCACGTGGCTATTATGTAGTCATGAGTCCTAATAATACTGTAACGAGATTGGCACACAGTTGTCCTGTGCTGCTGACGTTCTTGGCTCTATTTAGTGAGTGGCCATCACAAGACCGTGTGGAGCATATGCACAAGATTGGTGATCTCATTTTTAAGCGCAAAGCATGCCGAGATTTCTGTTATGTATTGCTGTTTGACACATTTTTAGGTGTATGATGCATTGCCACTTGTTCTTTGCCTGATCACGTTTTTTTTTAATGTTGAATTGCTGCTTCCACTCGACCATGGAACTGAAACCAAAATAACAAATAAGCAATGTATTTTTTTTCTAATTCGGTAAAGAAACTCAACATTTCAAGAGCCGCAATTGCATGCGACTACGAGACGGTGGTCCTTAATAAATAATGTCATGAAGCAGTCCGAAAAGAACCGCGTCCCGCTCCGGAGCCGAAGGCTGCCGACCCCTGCACTCGACAAAGTATGAATGTAACAACAACAACAACCTTTTTTTTGCCCTAGATTATCCAGAGTCATTTTAATGAGGGTCCCACTTGGGATGATGTGTGTGCCTCACCGAAACTCATAATACATACAAGGTGATCATTCTATAAAGCCCACAACACAAACAGTTAATCGAAAGACAACCTGTTTGCTCTCGTGTCCTCTCGGGCAGAATTATGTTGACCCAAAGGTGGGGGGTTGTCAACAGCTAAATGGCTTCTGTCATTGCCATCTGTATTTACATAAAGGTTCAATAGTTTGAGGAAACCAAAATCAATAGAAAAATTATAATAATAATAGATCACAACATTTCGATCGCCACACAAGCGGTCGTCCGCAATGCTTACTTTAACTCCCAATTACATTGCAATGGTGCTATCCGTGTATGCAAGTGAGTGCATCACCTTGTGTCAGAGAACAGCCCTGGAAGATAACGTCACAGGACTCTTTCTGAAGTCACTTCCTTAGGCCTGCTTATCCACACGAGGGCACTACTTAACGTGCCTGAAAATTGTTGTGAAAAGCTAATTTAATGAAAACCATATTAAATATGATGGGGTTTTTTTTCTAATGCCATCATCACTGATTCATTACACGTGAAAACTCACTTGAATCACAAGTGGCTGCTGGGTTTCAAAGCCAGCATCTCAGCAGTGCTGGTTCAGTGCCCTGACCCCTCAGTCAATTGGCCAGCTCCACGTTGTATTACTTCGAAAATTTTAGGTAACCATAGGCTACTATTTTTTATCTATGTATAGACACCTTCCAATTTGCACGATTGGCTACGTACTGTGCGAAAGAAGTTCAACATACATACAAAGAGCCCGATGGATAGGCTGATGCTCCCATATCGACGTGGAATTTCGAACACCACCTCAGGAAGAGAAAATCTACAGAATTTGCATATTCTGGCATGGAGACACTTTGAACTGATGTTTGCAAAGAATCAATAAGAAGGTACCTTCCAACACTGCCACAGCATAGGCCATTAAGAGGGAAATAACCCACACAGAGTGAAACAAGTATGGGCATGCTCTGAGCCCTCATCACATCGTACTGATGCTGAACGTGAAAAATAAACAATGATGTCGATGTGACAGGAAGTTAGTGTTTGAAAAAGGCTCCCTCTTTACACAGGATATACTGTATAGCCTTTGGGGTCATGACCAGATACTGTATGTAACTTATTGTGAGGTTTAAAACGGTAATGATGAGAATAACGTTCTTTATTTACCCAGGTAAGTCTCAATTTCATGAATTAGCAATTTCCACTTGGAAGGAAAGCAGAGCTTTGTACAGATAAAGTCGACGATCCATTCCTGCGCTGCTGTCTCCTGGCCACCTCAGACTATAGATTATACTTGGATGTTAAAATAATTGTAAATAAATACACTTTTATTTGTCAAATAAATTGGTACGCTAATATTGTCATAAAAAAGAGAAAAGCTTCACCAATCCTTACCACATTTTCAGGATGGTCCTGCATTGAGATGTTTGGTCAATTACATGAGAAAAAAAACCGAGTACAGTACTGGACAACCCTAGCTCCTACTAATTTCTGCTCTCACCTAGGAGCTAATAATGAACATCACGATCCCCTATTGCGTTTTCATTAAGTATGGATATCACTTCCTATGCAGACACACTTCTGAATTTAATACAGTTTTTCAAAATGAGTGGTAGTGCTATGAGACACTTCAATTTCCACCATTGAGTCAGGATTACACATGGATGAGTGTTGCTTCATTGCTCATTTGAGCAAGAACACTTTGACGTTTTGTTGTAGCAGCATATCGTTAATCGTTTCAACAGGAAGTTGTTTTTCATAATGAGTGTATATACACAATCCATCAAGAGAGCACGCACGACTAAATGTACAATTTTCTGTACTCCAATTAATGTACCCCAGCCTTTGCTTAATGGACTACATTCTGCTAATGACACTCAGGGAAAATAATACTCGACTAGATTTCCCCCCTGGTAAATACTGTAGATTATGGTGAAATATATTGGTCCTGAAGGTCTTTTACATTTGGTGTGAGTCAGCCTCATTCATATATTTTACTATTTATTTAATTATTAATTCGGCAGCAGCAGCCAGGTTCAATCCACTGCTGGATGAAGGCCTCCCCAAGCCATGGCCATTTCAGTTTTCTGCACTGTAATAATATTCATGTTGCATATGTATGGCATTCTAATGTAATTGTATCAATACTACACATACAGTGTGGATGTCTAAACTCACTTATTATTCTGGCAGGTAAAGCCATCTGAGCTATTAGCTCTTTTTCAGCAGGGACCTGGCCACACTTGATAGCTCATACAGTGGCTTATATCATTCTTGGGAATTTATAGCAAAAGCCAAACAAATCGAAATGCAAGTTTCTAAATGTGGAGGGGAAAACCGGAGGACCCGCAGAAAAATGCACACGACCACGGTGAGAACACGCTAACTCCAAACATGCAGGAGTCGGGGTCGAGATCAAACCCACGACGCATATACCAAGTGAGGGAGATCACATCTCGCCACCCTGATGTCCCATCATCAGTCTTGATTCACTGCTAGATGAATGCCTCCCGACATGATTTCCACCCTTACTTTGGGCATGTTCCCTCCTTTGGCTGACATTCCGCAGCCATCTTTCTCCCATCATCCCTTCCAGTCATATGCCTTACCAAAGTCCATTTACTATTATAAACAGTGAATAAAATACTTCTAAGTTTGTATGTACAATTTGTATAGTAAAGGCTTGGTACTCATATCAATACTACACATACAGAACACACAATATACAGGCCCTTATAGAGTAAAAAATACAATCTTATTTCTAATTTGCCTTTCTGTACAATTGAAGGTTTACATTTGATACTCCAGCACAATACATATAAACAGAATCTGTATGCACATGCTACATATTCACCAGAAAATAAATCATGCTTGCTACATTTTCACTTTGACAAAATCATTAGTATGTAAGGTTGCAATTAATTGAACCATCATAACTATAATGTTTTAAATACAACATGCATTGTTGACATCTTCTTCATCGTCAGACCTGCTCGTAGTTGTTTATTGGCATTTTCACATTAATTATTTTTCTTCACAGCTTCAAAATAGCCAGGGCATCAGAGTCTGATTATGTGGATGCCGCAACCCACTTCATTCAGCATGAATTCCAGGTTCTTCCTCCAGGAGTCCCATTACAGCTCCCTGTAAGTGTCCCTACAAACGATAACAACACATATTCAGACACATGTGCACTCATGCACATACACACAATCCTCAAAAATAGAAATGTATACGTGCGAAATTTACTGAAACATGTCCCTGATATAGATGCAAAAATGTGTATATTTTTACATTCAGACAGCATATTTTCTATTATTGTTTAAAAGTCAGTCACTAAATCATCTCCGATTTGCTCAACCAATTTAGGTGTCTATTATCGAACAACGTAACAATCATTGGATTCCAGCACCTTCCATAAAACACTGGGATCTTGTAAAAGTGTGAGAATACCTTCGTGTATTGTGCATTCCACAGACAATCGTTTGCAATGTATTACCATCAAGTCCTTGCGTTTCGTGGGAAAACATTGAGTAGTAATGGGAATCGAGCTTTTGATTAAAAACACTCAGTCGCAATATAAGGGTTATCATCCCCATCAGCCATGGTCAGTCCACTTCTGGATGGAGATCTCTGCAAATCGCCGCCCCCTCTCAAAATTAGCACCTCCGACTAACAATCCTGCAATGTACGAACCCACCTATCACCTGCACGTGAACTGAATGGATTGCGCCATCTCCTCGGTGGGCATCCTCTTGGACACGTTTAATTCATTGGCTGCCACTCTGTTATTAATCTTCAGCGTTGGCCATCCCGTTTCATAGCCTAAAGACGATTATTCCAGACTTGTGCTTTTTAGATAACGCGTATTTGATGGACACCACACGAACTCTTGCTAAATAAAAAGGCTATTGCTGAGCCCTCACATTGCTGCTTGCAGCCCATGAATACGGGTGCGTATGAAACGCCTGCTAAACAAGCACAACGTCAAACAGCATAATGCCCAGGCTGATGTTATAAAAACAGGTATTAATGCTGGATGAATTAAACAAACACATTTTTCAAACATCCACATTCCTGCTTGGGCTATTCAAGTTATAATCTAGGCGTTATAGGATATGTATGTAAAGCATATAGGATAGAGTGCAAATATGTACTGTACCTACATACAAAATATATGTATTTAATGATATGTAATTCCATACCACTTAATAAAATATCCGTTTTGCTATTTTTTTACGTAATGTAAATGTTCTCTGTTTAACCATTTTAATTCGAATAATGCACTTGGCCGTCCTGTTTGTGCATTTTTCTGCTGTTCAATTTTCTGTGTCAATGTACGTATGTTGAACTTATTTCGCACCTTACTTCGCCAACCGAGCTAACTGAAGGTGCGAGGAAGGACAACAAGCGGAGGTGCGGAGTAGCACAAACATGAATATGTTTCTGATCCATATTCCATAGCAATTTATTTGGCGATGCTACGTTGGCAGTGGTACGCAAAGCGCAATTAACAAAAAAAAACACTCAACACATTCATCAATAACACTGCCTTAAAACAATATATAGCAAGTGACATTTCGAGCAATGGCAATTCTTCATAGCGCATACATGTGTGCATAGATATGCTATGAAGAACGGCTATTTCCCAAGAAGTTGCTTATTATATAATGTTCTGCTAAAGCAGTGTTATTTACGAATGCGTTGCGTTGTCATATGTCATAGAATGTGACGTACTTTTACACTAATTAAACAGTTATTTTTTTATGCAACATTGAGATGTAGATTTGTTTCGGATTAAGTTTAGGTTTGCAAGAACACTCCAACCTCTATGAGTGTGCACACATACCTACTGCGTTGTGTCGAATGCTTACGTAAAAACTAGTTTTGTTTATAAGAAAACGTAGGGTACAATGACATTATGTACAATAACCTTTACATATTATTACATTAAATGAGTGCTTATCCTCTGTATAAGGGGGATTTATGTGGCGATACCTGCTCCCACTAAAGCAATGTGGAATCGGTGGCTCAGGACACCAGCGGAGATGAGCACAGGCCCACGCTTGAGTTGACAGTCAATTTAACTTTAGCTACAATTTAGTCATACTCCTTGGTTCTTTCGGTAAAGTCACGTAGGTTGAAAATTTAAATCAAAAATAATATATCACAACGTTTCGATCGCAACACGAGCGGTCGTCCTCATGCGGAAAAAAATAATCCAACAGTGGAAACTGCTGAACCAGCAGTGGGACAGTGGGACTGCTGCTTCAGAAGTTCAACTGCTGGATTATTTTTGATATATTATGTTTTATTTATTTTTCTGCATACGTGACTTTACCGAAAGAGCCAAAGAGTATGGATTCCTGCCAGCGGCGGAGCCAGGATTTTCAACCCGGGGTGACATTCAACAAATGTTAATTTCAAGAATGATTAGAGAGTCAGGCTGTTGAACTAGACGCCATCGGTTTGGCGACACACTCTGACAATGCAGTTGCACGGAGTCCGCCAGACCGAGTGTCGTACACTTTATACGCAGAATGTTTCAGATTTTCGATTTTTTATTTTTTTTCGGGGGTGACAATTGTCTACCCTGTCACCCCCCTGGCTCCGCCCCTGATTCCTGCAGTCACGAAAGCTTCAAATACAATATAGTCCCTTCATTAACATCCCCATATACCCTCTAACAAAACACATATATATTTCAACTCCAAACCACGACACTTACCAAGCTTCAAAATTCACACTCTGTCCGCGTGCCGAATACGGTCTGGCTGTGACTCCAACTCTGCCAGCCAGTCCCCCACCAGTAACCGCTGCCGGTACCGCTCCAACCTGATGGCCGATCCCAGAACATCGACCCTGCTCCGAGCCACTTCCAGCCTTTCCTGCAGAGTCACCCGTCCCCTGTCATCTTCTCCGGGGAGCAGAGCCCTGAGTCGCTCCTCCAGCAAGTCGCGCTCGCTGCGCCGAGCCTCCAGCTCCTCGTTGAGGGCCACCAGTCTGGCCTTGCTGCTGTCCACGGAGCGTTTGAGCTCATCCACGCGGCCGCACCTGCTGACGAACATCTCGGACATCTCCAGCTGCGGGAGCTCCGAGGACAGAGTGCCAGGCGCAGCAGGATCGATGGCGTGCACGCTGGCGAGCGTCACGCTGTGGGCATCCACCCACTCCCTGCAGAGACGAGCGGCGCGCAGGGCCTTGCAGAAGATGTCGGGCACCAGCCGCAGCACCTTGTAGAAGGAGTCGCAGCCCTGGAAATGGAGCAGTGCCGGTCCGCTCTCGGCTGAGAAATACTCATCTCTGAGCTCATCGCCTCTCAGCAGCAGGGCCCACTGCTTTCGCAGGCGAAACAGGCACTTCGCTATGCGGGGCACGGATCGCTGTGGACCTCCCAAGAGGTGCTGATGATGATCATCATCATCGTGTCCTTGATGGTGATGTTCTGCTGAGCTCGAGTCTTGTGAGTCACAGCTGCTCACATCTGTGCTGGGGCGGCTGGAGACACCAGAGGAGGCGGACTGGGCAGAGCCCACGCATTGACGCTTTGGTACTGGCACCTGCACCGACCCCTCGTTCAAGTAGAGGTTCTCGCACAGTGGGATGAAAATGCGCTCATCAAACACCTTTTTGAGAACGACCAAGTAGCGCACGTATTCACCAAGCCAGGTGAGGTAGGTGCTGACTTCGGAGGATCCCGCTTCTGGCCCACCTAAATGTCCTCTTCCTCCTTGTCCATCCCCTCTTTGTCCTCCTCCCAACTGTCTTCCTCCTTCGCTTCCTCCTGTATGTCCTCTTCCATGTCCTGCTCCTGAAGGTCCACCACGATGTCCTGTTCCTAAATGTCCTCCTCTTTGTGCACCTCCTAAATGTCCTCCTCCTGCCCTTGCTGGAGGACCTCTGAGAACTGCGAGCCCCGTGATTTCACTGCGCTGAGACTCTGAAAAGATCCTCAGCATGCGGTACAGCAACGCTACATCGAACGAGGACCTACAGGATGCGATGTGCTTCTCGAACGCATCAATACGCCTCTTCAGTTTGGCGTAGGCTGCTTCCATGTCGATGTATTTATAGTAGTGCAAAGTGGCAGCGTTCGTTGTTATGTGTTGAGATGAAATGGCTTGTGCTTTAAGTAATTCTGCGGCCTTCAGAAAAAAAAACCTCACTGACTCACTGCTGCTGGAGCGTAACACGCTTGCTCTTTCCTTTTCAATTCGCGCATTGAGCTTGCAACACCCAGCGTGGCGTCACGTACAGACACACACACACAAGCTCCAACAAGCCCTCCTCCCTCCCTGCTGGAGCCATCCCAACAACACGTGCACCCCACCGGCCCGCCTCTCGCGCCATGCACCTCGCGACCTCTTCACCTGCCCACCCCGTGCGTTTATTGCTTCGCCTAACATCTGCGCCTTCAGTTCCACGACTTGTTTTAAGGTACAGCCGCTTTCTACAAACGCATATTTTTTTCAAGACGCATACAATGCATGTGACAAAAAGCCTTTCGTTAATCTGCTGGGTGAAGGCCACTCCATAAAACAAAATCACCCTCCAATTTTGAGAATCGCAAAAAAAATTGGTTTTTAATTCTTTTACTTACCGTTTAATCATGGTTTTTACTTATTTCAACCAAACTTCAGTTGTCTAGCCTTTCTAGGACATTATTCGAATATGCATAACTATTTATTATGCATAACTATTTAATGACTGCATATGCATATATTACATGTTAAACAATAAATACACGTAATTCACAGGACTTTTTAAAGCCACTGCTAGAGAAAAGCACGTTAGTTGTGGGTTGTTCGACCATACTTCACCACGCTGGTCAATTCATTGTGCTGAAGGGGGTGCTCCAGGACCAGTTCTGATATCACTCACCACTGACATTACCTGTGGCTGTGACTCGAACTTAGATCACAAAGTTCGAAGCGCAATGCACGAACCACTACACCACCACTTTATAAAGGATACAAAATTAGTATTTTTATAAATACTTACAAACATATGATTGACTTCCTACCAAAATACTGTACATATACCTAAATATTATCAGGGTTTACAAAAAGTCTTGATAATGCTATATTGAAAGTATTAATACACTTCAGATATGAATTTTTTTAAAATGCATTACGACGTGATGCTATATGTTTTTGTTTATTTGGACACCCCAATGTGATTGGATTAAACATATAAAGTTCAGTATTTAATACATACCACTGTAACCAATGATTATTCTGTTTAACAACACTGTACAACATTTCTAAATTCCTTTTCTTTTGTGGGGCAGTTATAACTGCAGCCAAAATGTTTGTATGTGACCATATGTTACATTACATGTGTATACTCAAACCTAAGTCAAAAAGTCAGTGATCTAGTGTTGAAATGAGCATTGAGGTGGTAAAACTAGAAACATTTTTTTTTATTTTGCCAGGTAAGTCCCACTGAGCTATAGAGCTCTGTTTTCAGAAGCGATCTGGCCACAAATGATATCCCATTTAAGTGGTTTATCATGTGGACATTTAGAGCAACCAAATGCTCTACACTCTTGCTTCTAGATGTGGAGGGAAACACCCGTATCACCCGGAGAAACATCCACGCGACCACGGGGAGAACATGCAAACTCCAAATACTGTATACAGGCGCCAGGGTCAGGATCGACCCCACAACCTCCTGTACACAAGGGGAGGTAGTTAACATCTCGCCACCGCGGTGCTCATTGCGTGCTTACAGTCATTAGGCAGTGGTGCATGACCTGGGGGTCAGCAACCTAAATAACAAGAAGAGGCATATTTTTTCGAATTCCGTCAGAAACTCAATATTTTCAAAAGCCTCAATGCATGTGAATACGAGACGATCCTGAATACGGAACGTCACGAAGCGGTCCTTAAACAGCCGCATGCCCCTCCAAAGAACCGCTGGCTGTCGACCCCTGGCACGTGACTATGGTGTCGGTGAATCTTCTCCATAGGACAACCGCTTACGACTTCCTCACGAAGTGATGCCCTGGAGGGATGATGTGATGATGGGTTGAGTCAATCCGATTGCGAGCTTCTCGGCTCTACTGCCGAGACACCGCTCAAACTCTACACAGAGTATTTATTTCTGAAAACGATGATTTTCACAGACATCACCCCAGGTCTCCATTGCCAACTGATTAGTACGGTTGGCTACGTACGGTCCGAAAGAGGTTCAACAACATACTTTGAAAAAGACAACGTCAATGGGCTCTTGTCAAATAAATAATGTTGACAATAAGCCACGTGACTTTCTGCATAGAGGAGAGCATTCATAAACTTATATTGTGTATAATTCCACACATATATATGACATACTTATATGGGTTGTACATTAAACTCTATGCATGTAGCCATTCATACACACATCAAATGCCTCGGCCTGTGTTGATTTATATGACTGTAAAATCAACACCCGTTCAGAATCAACACTATGCGCGGCTGTACAAACAAAACACAAGCTGTAGTCTGCACACTCTGCATAGGTTATAAAGTGCATTCCTTAGTATTGCAGCATTATACGGTCATACCTCTGTGAGCAACATTTAAATAACATACTTTGTGCATTGTATTGGCAATTTTCAAAGGTGAGACATTCACGTGTCACGCTTGCGATGAGGCAATCTGTCATTACATAATGAGTAACTTGAAAGGTACATTATAAAAAGGCAAATTAGATGACCGATGATATTTTTCCCATGTAAAGAGCCCCATCTATTACATCTGAGCATGATGAGAGATGGCGATGGCTTGGGTAGGCCCTCAACCCTGGAGTGTATTTACCACGGCCGATGATGATTATGATGATCCACTAATATTCTTATTTGTTTCTTCAAAAGAGACCACTGGTCATGTCCATAAAAGGCCAGTCTATCCTTTAGGATGTTATGGGTTTATCTAATATTCTTAGGCCGTGGTTATCAACCTTTGTGGTATGATGCCCCCCACATAAAGACCACTGATCCCTCCCCACCACCCCCCAGCCCCTGTACCACCTCCCAGATGACAAAATCAGAGAATACACAGGGAGATGTCTACGCCTCTAGTCAGTGCACTGTTGTTAGTAAGGCATTTGTGTCATGTTGTGTATTAGTGCGTTTTGTTAGACACTTGCTTGATGCTGTGCATTCGTGCGTGATGTTGTACGCAGCGTGGCGTTGACGTACGATTTCGGAATATTTCCTGCACGGTCTCCGTGCCGCAGCCTGCTCTCACTCTGAAAAGCTTTTTTGGTTTCCCAGGGGGGCTGAGCACCCTACGGTTTGAGAAACGCAGTTCTAACGTTCGTTTCAGATGCGACTGTGATGAGCAAGGAGGTAGCCAATGGCCAGGGTTTTTTTGTAATTCATAATAAAGGTTTTTGGGTTAGATCGCGTTTATTTATAAATGTGTCGTAACCCTCCACCACCCGACACGGCCAATCAGCAAAAAAAGTGTCACGTTGACAAAAGACAAATAATTCACTACTTCAGCCTTTTGTCAACGTGACACTTTTTTGCCGATTGGCCGTGTCGGGTGGTGGAGGGTTACGACACATTTATAAATAAACGCGATCTAACCCAAAAACCTTTATTATGAATAATATTGGTCGCGAAAGCCTACGTGTTAAACTTTTTTTGTAATGTTTGATGATATCTTTTATTTACACAGGCGAAGACCCAAACAAAGCCATTTCCCCTTTTGTAAAGAGCACTTGGGTAACTTGGTACAGTAGTTATGTAAGAACAGTTCTTACAACAACAAAAAAACATGCAGTGATAACACAGGTCTTGAAAACTTTACCTTTTTTTAAATAAGATGACACATTAAATCAACACATTTTAACATGCGGAATGTATTGTAACGTTAGCTCCCTATAGTGTCAGCATTTGAAGGCATTTCCAGTTTTTGTGTGAGGTGATAACAGGATAACGTATAATTAGCTTTTAGTAGGGAACACGTGTCTACGTAATACAAAACCCGTGAACATTTGTTAAAAGGAAGCAGATTTACCGTACTTTTCGGTAATTGCAGCTTATACAAATCCACATTGTGTATTACATTACAGTACATTATGAGCGAATACGTCTTCAAATGTGCACACTGAAAGTAAACCAACACGTATTTTTTTTACACATCTCTCAAAGGTTTGATGATGTTTTGCTGTACACTAAAATACAGAGTGCAGAATTTTCTGGTGATGGTATAAACAATAATCCTCGTTTACGCAGGAAGACCTAAGAGTCTTAAAACACCTTTTGCAGGAGGGTGTTGCCCAGGGTGTAATAATAAACATCATAGTTCTGCTCTAGGAAGCACATGTCTAATCCTATGGCGCAAAACTACCCTTGACACGCACGACTAACACAACTAACTATACGTTAATCCCCGTAATACTCGAATGGCTAATAAACGCCTCCAAACAACATTTGACATTGCCTATTGTTATACCTGTATGCATAAAGAACCCCCAACCCCTCCACCCACCCATTTCAAGTGAATAAAAAACGATGCCACGCTTTGGTGAGTTGCTGAGTGCAGCCCCTGCGGGGAACATTTTGTCAACGTCTTTTGTTGCTCTGACGTCTCTGACCCTTCGGACCGTGCAATGGTGCAGCTGCATTTGTTTATTCGAGCCTTGACGGGCTCAACGCTCTTTTCTGTGGAGGGGAGCAAAAAGAGGGCTTTTTTTTTGGGGGGGGGGGGACAATCTACCCAGTAATGCGTGAAAGAACGTTTGGTTTAGAGCTTTTTTCACGTGCGCTGTGTTATTATTTCATTTGTTTGGATACTTTTGCTCGAGATGCATGGTCTACACTTGGGCGTGTGTGAGTGATCGTTGCCTGACCATGATGCAAACGTTTAAAATATTTGCACAATTATTTGCACACCTTTGCTTTGAACCCAGCATCATGAGTTGGATTCCTGGCCACGGATAACGTCAGTGGCAATTAATATCTTAACGTGTTCTGTGCCTCCCATAGGTCGATGCAGCCTTCAGTGAGCACTGTAAAGTATAATTTAGTAATTCATTAATTTCCTTTAAAGCCATTTGTTAATCCACTGCTGGATGAAGGCCTCCCCATGCTGGTCAACTCGGGTTGGTAAACGGGAGGTTTACATATTTAATGGATTCGGAGCGAGATTCGCTAATCAAATAAAAATAAGAGGTTTTTTTGGGTTAGATCACGTAAATATATATGTGTCGTTAAACCCACCTCTGCCCGACACAGCCAATTAAAAATGTGTCACGAAATCCTCGTGAAACCAAATTATCACCAGTTTTACAATCCTGTCCATTTAAATAGTGTCAACATCGTCGTTAGTACATTGTTAAGTTATAGTATAGTAGAGTGATCCTGAACATGCGTAACATTCACCTTGGAGTTTTATATTCACATATTACTAAAGACATGTTTCCCTTTAAATATATTTAGTGGGCTACATTATTTCCAGTTTGTGTTGACTAGTACATTCATGGATCCCAAGGCTTGCACTTAAATCCACTGCCACTACAAGAGACCCACATTCTGCACTGACGTCAATTGCCAATGTGCATGCAATTCACAGAGGTCCATTTGTCATTTGTTTTTACTGCGTACTTGCCTAGTCCATTATATTCCATCAGTAGAGGTCTGTGAAGGTTATCTTAAATCTACACTTTTATAATACCCCTAGCAGAGCCAGTAACGCTATAAAGTATGAGCTGTGGGACAATAAGTTCATTTGGGTCTACGCCTCACACTCCATATACTGCCTTTCTGATAGGTAACCGAAGTTGTTGCGACGGATTAATGCATTTATTACACGTGGGATCACAGCTACTGCCACTTTTGGAAAGGTGGCAGTGTATGGCTAGCAGGTGTGCATAAGTTCAAGGTGAAAAAAATGTGTTCGGGTTTCTGGAGGTGATGTGGAGGAAGGGAAACTTGTTCAATGGGGCATGAACAAGCGATTGCTATATACACAGCTGTTTTTTTTGGAGTGAGACAAATTTATGGTGCCAAGTGCAGTTCTAAGCTACCAAACTATTTGCTATACAGTACAGTGAAGGCACAAGCGGTTTCTATGGCCACGCATGCAGCAGTAGTACCATGATGGTTATTCACTTGTATTATATAGTGGTGGAGATATATATACAGTACTGTAATTTGGAATTGGAAGAACATTATCAACACCATGCATTAACAGACATCATCAGATATATTCTATTGCAAAGAGACTAAATATTATATTTAATATTCATGTCAGATCAGCAGCCTAATTGTGTTTTGAAGGCTCCCTTTTCACAAGGGTCTTATTTGGTAAATTAAGTAATAAATTAAATGCCATGCGTGATTATTTACTGCAGTACAATTTTTCGTGAAAATATTTCATGCATTATGTTCATGAATACAGGTATTTCAAATAAGTAAGAATACATTAAAGTATTGCATTTAGGTTGAAGTGTGCAATTAATTTGAAGTTTAATGTCTACCACCTCTGATGAAACTGAGAGCTTAATATGCTGTAAGAATTGTTTATATGAAGGTATCTGACCTTAACAATACAACGCCATAATTAGTTTTGCAATTTCACAATCAGGCATTTGTTGTTGTACCGAAATGGAAGTTTCTAAATTAAATAATGCAATAAATAGCATCGCAATGTATAATGTACTCAATGTGAAGGGAAAGTGTTAAAAGCAAAAAACACCAAATTATCTGAAACCACAAAAGGCATGCTGAGGTAGAGGATAAATACAGTCACGTCGACACAGAGACAGATATACAGTATACGCCACCAGATTGAATATACCGAACTAAATGATTAAGGAAATAATATTTTAAAAAACGGAAAATTCAGCAATGAGAGTGCAAAAGCAGCAAAACAGGAGGTTGATGATTGGCAATTGCAATTTTTGGGAGAAGTGTGGAACCCTAACACATGACAGGGATTGAATCTGAGTGGAAAATTTAATGCAGCTAACCATCGCAAAAACATCTATCCCAGGAATAAAATTGTTTTTCAGAAGTAGAGGAAGTTTCAGATGTCCACACTTGAATAAATATATCACTTTACAGTACTATATTAAAAACGGAACATTCCCTAACCATCTGGTGTAACGGTGGATATCATCAAGGCAGGGGCAGTTGTTGCAGAACAAAAAAACTTAGCAGACCTATTGATCTTACTAAACGATTACATAGATACATTAAATACAGTACAGTGTTGTACCTCAACAAAATATTGCCTCAATCATTCTTATATTTTTAAAAGTTATAAAACTGGCTTGAAAATTTGCAGGAAAAATTAAATGAATAAAAATGTATTCGAAAAATAATAACCACATTTACAACACCAAGAGTGCATTGAGGCAGTAACAATATACATCCTGTTTTACTGGTAGGAACCTCCTGGTTACACCAGCCCACAGGGGATTATTGTGTCCGTCCGTCGTGCATCCAAAAATGGGAGGGGTGGGGCTGGTTGGAGAGGGGAGGGTGGGGAGGGGCTGGGTGGGGGGTGGGAGGGGTGGGGCTGGGTGGGGAGGGGCTGGTCACCCCGTGGTGCCCTTAAAAAACTCAACGTTTAACCTACTCACGCCGGCTTGTGCCCGCACTCACAGTCGGGCATATTTGTGGAATACACCACGCCGCCGTTGACCCTAGCCATTGACCGAGCAACCCAACGTTCCTACCAGCTCCCTCCGCAGGAATGTGTTTGGAGTCAGATAGGGTTGCACGCTTTCAAGAAAATAATTGACAATGACGTTAGATGTTTTCCAAAATATGGTTGGAGAAATACATATATAAAACTACAAATGTGAATGGAATTAAATATAAGTCATGTCGATATATTTCTGGATGATAGCCATTAAGTCAACCAGTGGAAATGAACTCCAGTACTGTATATAGGAAATAGAATAACTGAATACATAAAGCTGCAAAGTGAAGTTCAAGATAAATGAGCAGAAAAAGTAAAGTACAAGTTCATTAAACAATTAAACATATCTGTTGGAGGGACACAACTATGAAAAAATAGAGTACGTGTGTAGTGCCGTGAATTCACTCAGACGACAAGCGTCTCTTTTTCCGCCATCACTTTTATTCCATCGTTCCGTACACACAGTAATTCTCTCCGTGCTCCGCCAACTCGGACACTCCGATTTACTTCAGCATCGTCCGTGCATCCCCTTCCACACACAGTGTTTCTTCCTCTATCTCTTCACACACAGTGTCTTCCCTTCCACACACAGTGGTTCGTCTTCTATCTCCTCACACACAGTATTGCCGCTATCTCTTCACACGCAGTGACTTCCCTTCCACACACAGTGGTTCTTCTTCTATCTATTCACACACAGTATCCTGTCTATTCACACACAGTGACTCCATCTATCTATTCACACACAGTGACTCTATCTATCTCCGCTAACGCTAACTCTCCCTATCGCTATTTACTGTCTTTGGGGTTCGGCTCTCTATCTATTCTTCCCTAACATTGCCAGCTGTCCTCTTCGCGTCTCTCCACCTCTCGCCAACAACTGCCCAGCAACAACTCCCCCTCCGTTCAAATCACCTCGCGTTTTATCCCCTTTCGCATTAGCCTTAATTAATTGCCACGTGGCTCGCTGGCCGTTTTCCCCCAGCTCGCACCTGTCCCCTCCGTCAGACATCGAGACGCCACCACTTAACACTAACAGCCTCTCGACCAATCACAGCCCTCATGCCACGACTCCCTTAATTACTTCGGGTTGTTTACGCCACCCGTGACTCGACCACCTGTTCGACCTCATGTGACCCGTTCTCCTTGTCTGTCTGTATGTACTGTATGTGGCCAATTCCTATGCGTATTGTTTACTCCACTACATCACCCCCCCCCCCCCCCCCCGTGATGAAAGAACCTAGCCGTCCCTGGCTACGATATACTCGAATTGGAGTAGTGGAGTGAAGCGGACGGAATGATGACAACATATATACATAACGCATTTGCAATACACAACCCTTTTGTACAATCACACAACGACACGCACACAACACCTATATACAGAATTCCCAACCCCCAAAGTCAATGTATTGTATTCCTCCTGGAACGGGTTCCCGCTGCCGGTCCATCTCCCCTGCACGGGATACCCTGCGGTAAGGGAGGGCCTCGCTCGTCTTGCCAATGAACCCTGCGCCCATCCCTGTCCCAGTGACACTCAGCTGGCGGGGCTGTCCGTCGTTCACGGTCGGGACGGCCATTGGTCCGGATCTGTGGCCGTTCAATCGGCGTCCGGTCGGTAACCCTGCCGAAAAGGGGCGATCCTGCAGGCACACGGGGGGCACATCTCTGGGACATGCGCACTTGTGACCTCCCCACAGGTTCGTCGGACACATCCAATACAGGCCGCTCTTGGATGGGGGATGACGCATCATATGGTAACACAAATTTCTTCAGGCGCGACGGGTGAACAAACCATGTCCGACGACCGAATTTTATTCGCACCCTCTAATCCCGTAAAACCTCCAAAATATCAACGGGCCCCTGCCAGGGGCGGTGAAACTTCGGGGACGTTCCCACCGGCACCATGGGGCAGTGCAACCAGGCTTTATCTCCAACACTCCACGGCTCTCGTGGCCGCTGCCTGCCGAACAATCTTTCGTTAGCGGCTTGTCATCGTGCCGTATTTTGCAATGCAGCCTTTCGGGCTTCCCTTAGACGGTCCAAAGCCACCTGCATCGGAGCAGGCACCGTCGTAGATTTCTCCCGTTTTCGAATCCCCAATTTTACAATAGCCGGCGCTTCCGGTTCCCGTCCATACATCAGAAAAAATGGCGAGTACCCCGTTGAGGCATGCGGGGCCAATCTATACGCGGCCAGCATCGCTGCAACATGCAGATCCCAATCATCTTGAGCGGTGTTTACTTGGTAACAAAGCATGGACGTCAGCATCATATGCAGCCGCTCGACCATCCCGTCAGTCTGCAGGTGGTACGGGGACATCCGGATCTTTTTGGTCCCCAGCGAGTCACACACGTCCTTAATCAATTTCGATGAAAAATTTCTGCCTTGGTCAGTAAGCAATTGTTCCGGGGCCCCTTTATCTAATACGTATCCTTTCAAGAAAGCCTCAGCGATCGACATCGCTGACTGGTCCACTAGCGGCCATGCCATCGGCCAACGAGTTAAGTATTCCAACCCGACGAGCAAATATCTGTGCCCTCGGGGGGTGACGGGGAACGGACCCAAAATATCTAGTGCCACAATTTCGTTCACTCTCGAAACTTGAATCGATTGCAAAGGGACACGATATGGCCGTGCCGGCGCTTTCCTCCGTGCACATTCCTGGCACGCTTTTATATGCTGTTTCACATCGTTAAACATTCCCGGCCAGTAAAATTCACTCCCCACCGTCAACACGGTCTTCTTCTCCCCCAAATGCATCAATTTCTCATGTATCTCGTTAATCAGTTTCCCCCGCAACACCTTCTGGACAACAATACAAAATTTTTGTGCTTCCACATCCCAGCAAACAAGGAACCCCTCCGTTAACATCAAAAATGGGCGATCCTCCGATCCCCTTGAACGAGAGGCACGCAGCCTCATCCTGGTCAGCGAGGATTCTTCCACCTGCAGTTGCTTCCACTGCTTCAATGACAACCCCAACAGTCCAATTTCTGCTCCAGGGATTATCCCTGGCACCCCCGAACCCGCTGCAGCGACCGTTTGCGGAACCTTCTGCAGCGGCGGGCTGCAACGCAGCGAGCCCTCTGTGCACCGACACGTCTCAGCCGGTCGCGGCAACCTCGACAAAGCATCCGTGTTTACATGGTGCGTTCCTTTCCTATGCTGGATCGTGAAAGAGTACTCCTGGAGGGTCTCAATCCAGCGAGCCATTTGCCCCGACGGCTGATCCACGTGCAGCGAGTACTGTAGCGCCGCGTGATCAGTGCGGATCAAAAATTCCCTGCCGTATAGATACGGTCGGTACTGGCGCACAAAATGGACAATCGCCAATAATTCCCTACGCGTCACACAGTATTTTTGCTCCGCCAGCGATAACACCCGGCTGCCATATGCCACCACTCTCTCGACGCCATCAACCATTTGTGACAAAACCGCGCCTATGCCCGTATCACAAGCATCCGTGTCAAGTATAAATCGCTTCGTAAAATCCGGGTATCCCAACGGCGGTGCGTCCGCCAGTGCGGCCCGCAACGCTTCAAATGATTTTTGTTCAGCAATCCCCCATTGAAACTTCACACCTTTCCCGGTCAGCGTATGCAATGGTCGAGCAATCGTGGCAAAATCCTTAACGAACCACCGATAATACAACGCAAAGCCCACAAAGCTACGCACTTCCCCTGCTGTTTTCGGCACTGGCCATGTACGCACACAACTCGTCTTTTCCGGATCAGTGGCCACTCCTGACGCGCTAACGATGTGCCCCAAATACTTTACCGATGTTCTCAACAATTGGCACTTCTGTGGTTTAAATTTCAATCCAGCGCGCCGCACTCTGCCAAAAACGGCGCGCAGCCGTTGCAACTGTTCATCGAAATTCCTACTGAAAACAATCACATCATCTAAATATATCAAGCATGACTCCCACTGCAGGCCCGACAACACGAGTTCCATTAATCGCTGGAAGGTCGCCGGCGCTGAGTGGAGTCCCATCGGGAGCACGTTAAATTGATACAATCCTTGTGGTGTCCGAAATGCCGTTTGAGGTCTTGACTCCTTATCCAGGGGCAATTGCCAAAAGCCCGACAACAAATCGAGGGTCGAAAAGATTCTGGCGCTGGACAGGGCGTCCAGTGAATCATCAATTCGTGGAAGCCGGTACGCTTCCGCCACCGAAACTTTATTCAATTTCCGATAGTCAACACAAAATCGCATGGTTCCGTCACGTTTTTTAACGAGGACAATAGGGGCTCCCCACGGGCTGGACGATGGGGCGATAATATCCTGCTCTAGCATTTCATCAACAGATCGCCGAATACATACTTTCTCAAGAGGACCTACACGATGCGAATTTAGCCTTATCGGGGGTACGTTCCCCGTGTCAATACGATGCTGCAACAACATCGTTCGACCCACGTCGTATTTCCCTGAACTGAACACATCCTTAAATTCCACTAGCAACGCATGCAAACTCGACTGTTGCACAGGCGATAACTCTGGGTTTTGTTTGTAAAGATCCCTTTACCATTCCGGATCGTCCTCCTCCCTTGACAACATTTCATCCTGTCCCGTAGTAAAAAATGTTTTTGTTTCTGGACCCGGCGCACCCGTTGCGTGCGCCAACGTAGTGCCCCCTTGAATAACAACCTCTTCGTGCCCCGCGTTTACAATTTGAATGAAGGGATCACAATAAGTTGGTATTATGGTCAAAGCTCCTACCACGGTGGGCATTCTCGACACAGCATTTGAGGGTGTCAATAGCACTCCCTCCTGTTGCTCATCCCAAGGCAATTCCTTCTTTAACCGTAGCGGTACCAATATTTGCGATGCAGGCGGGACGCGCACGGTGCGGCTCACCACAGCCTGCACCACAGCGTTCGCCACCGCAAATTTCGAAGGCGTCCCCAAAAATGTCATACATCTCCCCGACGGTTATTCCAAACAACCTTTTTCCACTGAAATCTTAATTGGCATCTTTTGCAAAAAATTCGTGCCCAACAAACACGGTACCGCCAAGGCCGTTGAAACCAAAACACTGCCTGTCACAATAACCTCCCCAATTTAAATTGTCGCAACCACACAGCCCATAATGCCCAAACTACCCCCGTTTGCCGCTACACATGGCCCTTCCACTGGCGCTAACGATCCAGGCGACGTCGGCAGCGACCGAAAAGTTTGCAACGAAATGAGAGTTGCCGACGCCCCGGTATCCACAATAACCCGTACCATAACACCTTGAATACATGCCATCACATCCGACGATCCCGGCGCGGCCCCCAACACACGATGTACCAACGCGCCCCACATATCCCGGCCATGCGTACTATCCGAACCCGATGAATACGGTTGAGATGACGCAGATGAGTGATGTGGATAGGGCGGCCGTGTATTGAATGCATCTCGACTCACCCGGGATCCTTGGTCTTGGGGGAACCGCCCGCTGTAGTTGTTCGGCATCCACGGAAGACCACCTCTTCGTCTCCAGCAGTCGTGGGCGAGATGACCCCTCCGCCCGCACTCGTAGCATGTCCGATGCACGCCGTCTCCATATACCCCGGGATGACGCCGTCGTTCTCCGGTCGACACCTCGGCCGCCGCTGCCATCGGTGGCGCCTCGTCCACCACCACCGCCACCGTGCTCGCGGCCCCGGCAGGGGTCGTCAGCGACGGCTGCGCTACCGCCGCCGCTGGTTTATCTCGTATATCAAGGTTGACTTGTATGTTCCTGGTGATCAGCAACGATGACACGTCGTCGTCATCATCCTTGTACGGGAGCGACAAGACGACTTTCAGTTCTTTCGCCAGCTGTAACATCTTCTCTTGCAGCAGGGAGTCCCAGCCCTCCTCGTCCATCGCCGGGTACGCAACCTGGGTGAGGGCCAGCAAGGCGCTGCGAAATGCCAGGGGGGACTCTGTGGCCTCCCGTTTCCTCTGTTGAAATCGACGTTTGGCGACTGACCGCGGCTCGTAGACCTTCCTCATTGCCGCAATAGCACCGTCCAATGTTTTTCTGACAGCGGCAGGGAGTCCGTTAAAAGTCGCCAAGGAGTCATCATCCAATGCCGTCGGCAGTGCTCGTAACGCGGCACTCTCCGTCCAATTCAGGGACTCGTAAGCTGCACGGAATCTTCGTATGAATGCCGTCCAATCTCCCACTTTGGCCTCAAATCGTTGTACGTGTAGCCGTCGTGACGGTCCCTCCGACTGGTCGTCTTCGTCGTCGGAATCTTCCAACCGCTCCGGCTGAGCGGCAACCTCCGGCGGTGGACCCGGTACGGGTAGTTGAATGCGGTTCTCCGTCAAGAAGTTCTGGAATTCCTCCGACAACTTCTCCATTCTGGCCTCCCACTGGGTCATGAGGACTCGCCAATCCTCCGGCGATCCCGGCCCTTCAGCACCACCCGAACCGCTGTCACCGTCCGGAGTACTGCCGGACGGTGACAGCTTGAAGAAGGACCCTCTTGAGGAGCCTTTCAAAACCATCACTTTACCCTACATTGCGGGGATCACAAAAAAGATCTCCAAAATCTTGAATAAACACAAGATCCAGGTCCGTTTTAACACATTACATAAATCCGTGATCTGGTTCCGTCTGTAAAAGATGTGATTCCGGACATACAATACCCTGGTGTCTACAAACTAAGTTGCCTCTGTGGTAGTAGTTACATTGGAGAAACCAAACGCCATGTCTCGGACCGCATTCGTGAACACAAAGCAGACCTTAAACACGGTAGGACCAACACCTCGGCCGTGGCAGATCATTGTTATAATTCAGTAGGCTTACATGCCATTGACTTTTCCAAGACAGAGGTTCTTTGTAAGCCATCTGGCTACCATGAGAGATTCGTTCATGAGGCTATCCACATATACAAGCACAGAGACAATTTCATCCGAGAAGATGGATTCTATCTTAGCAATCATTGGAAAGATTTGATAAACCATTTCAGGTCTTAATTGATTGTTCACGCTTACAGTGGCTTTCAGACAGCATACATTAAAAAAAATTGTCTCCCCCCTCCTCTTTTCAGAATATAGATGGACTAGTCCTAAATAAACTGCCAAATCGCTGCGCGTGGCGGCAACGTTTTTTTTTTAATAAATAAATAAATGCACCTTTAAAAATAAATTTATGCAAACCAACACACCTGAAGACGACCGTTTGTGTTATGGTGGAAACGTCGTGAGAATTTTTATTGTTTTATATATATTTTATTATTTTGTTGTTTCCCTTAAACGTGACTTTACCGAAAGAACTAAGAATATGAATTACTGCAGTCACGAAAGCTTTAAATCAAAAATAGATGGACTCGTCCATCTGAATAACTGCCAAATCGCTCTCCGTGGTGCTAACGTTAAAAAACGCCACTTTTTTTCAAATTTTCTTGCTGTGGTTTTCACACCTGATGATGATTGCTTGTGTTGCAGTCGAAACGTCGTGAGAATTTTATTGTTTTATATTGGTATTATTTTATTGTTTCCCTTCTACGTGACTTTAACGAAAGAACCAAGAATATGTATCCCTGCAGTCACGAAAGCTTTAAATATTTTTTTTAATCATTATTATCTATTTAAAAATGACAGTACTATATCAGGAAGTAAATGGACCGCGATACATGCACTTCACCTACTCTTGCACGTAAATTAACTGTAACAATTTAACAGTGTAAACGAGACCATGTGTATTTAATGTTAACTCATTTTCAATGGAAATCGTTTGGATGGGTGACCACCATTCACACACCATGCGATATCAGCAAGGGCCAATCCAGCCACATCCATTAGATTGAACGTGCCCCCACGTCTTTGTTCCTCGCTTCCACCAACCCACAGACCAGCGCGGTGAAGTATGGTCACATAACTCCCGAAAGACCCACGCATGTTAGATGTTTGCCGAACATTATCCATTAAAAGTTTCAGCTAACGTGGAACATTTGGGCCACGTATCGACGTTTTCTGGAGGGTACTGTACAGGGTGGTCCAAATGTCTCGTGACCCCTGTTTAATCCTCTAAAACTTTATATATTTTTTTTCAAAACAAGGTTATATTTTAAACAGAAATGAATATTACAAAGGGGGAAAAAAAGTCACGGGTCAATTCATCGGGGGTCACTAGACACTCCAGTACATACAAATCCAACATTGTACTCGGTTTTATTGGATGCGATTCAATGGGCGCGTGTTTGAAACGTGTTGTTTCGTCATGTGCACTTGCAGAATAATACATTTTTTTTAATGTATATATACACAGCACAGTAGTTAATTACTGAGTCTTTGTATATACACAGCACAGTAGTTAATTACTGAGTCGTTTGCCACACATGCGTCTGGGTTTAATCGGTCGCCATGGTGACGCGTGGGGTCCCTGGTTACATTCCGCAGTCTGCATTGGCAAAGGGGCGGAGCGCGAAACTCTCGTTGTAATTGGTTAAAACAACCCCACGTGACAAGCGCGAGCCAATCAAACCCGGTGGTGCTCGGCTTGACTTATCCAGACTGGAAGATTTGCGTCGTGTTAAATCGTGACTTCTTAAAGCTTTCGTGACTGCAGGAATTAATATTCTTTGGGTGGCTCAAGGCGTCGTCGCCGTTGTCGTCGTTGTTGTTGTTGTTATCCTCCTCTTTTAAGTTTGTTCTTCTTTTAAAATCATCCTTCAAACAGAAATGTCTGACGGCGAAGGTTCAAAGGCGGGCGCCTCGGACCCCGTGGAGGCGCGCGTGCTGGACGTGGCCATGCGGGTGGCGGACGCGGCCGACGGAGACGTGGCCAGGGAGCTCCTACTGCTCCAAGGTCTCCACCAGCACCAGCCATGCTCAGTCCACTGCTGCACGAAGTTCTCCTCCCACCTTCCCCCCCACCCTCCACCGCCGCCACCACACACACAACCAACTACGCCGTCATCTCTCACGATCCAGCGATATAATAATCACCGTGTTAGTGCGCGAGTTGAACGCGTCGCTCCACGATGAATGTGTGCCCGCTTGTGGGATGCGTTCCATGCCGTATGCGCTGCCGTTCCGTTATTATTCTCGACCCTCGGCCGACATCGACGCTTCTCTCTCTCTCTCGAGAGAGAGAGAGCCGCGACGTCTCCACCGGCCCAAGCCCGCTTTTTTGTTGTTGTTACTGCTGTCATTGATAACCTCTGCGATCTTAATACGTCGCGAGCACGAACTGTAAAGCGCGCAAGGAAGCATGGCAAGATTCTAGGATTATATACATCGTGGGGACCGAATGAGGAACACGTGGCACAATGGTCCTGCAGTAATCGCAGTAACAGTAAGGTTGTGACTTTGACAGCGATGGTGGCAAATGCGCTCGAATTGAAACAAAACATTTGGTGTATTTGCTCAAATGAATGTTTAACAGGACACCCATGGCCCTGAGCCAATACGCGGTGTTCACTCCACATGCCGAACACCAGAAGACCACCGCTCTTTCTTTACGTAGAAATGATGGTGGGCCAACTCGATCTCTGATGTTCGTCTTATTACTGTAATACGGCCGTGGAGTGATGTGGTTAGAAGGTAGACTCAACCTATTATCCCTTTATTAGGGGTTTACAAAATGAGTACCAACCTGTGCGAAGTACAATGTGATCGTTCTATATGGATTGGCTTGCCTCTTGCGATGGCAACGTGGTGATTCTCACCGGACGAAGGTTTGCGACGGAGATGTGACCCACTTGGTTGCTACTACTATTTGGGCAACACCTTTCACTTGACTAGCATATCTCCCTGGCAAATTTTAAGCATACAAATATTGTCACAAAAATGCGAATTACCCCGTATTCTAGATTTGAAGCTTTCGTGACTGCAAGGATCCATACTCTTTGGTTCTTTCGGTAAAGTCACGTAGCTAAAAAATAAATTAAATAAAAGAAAACAAAAATGAATTTAGTTGTTTTATTTTTGCTTAATTTTTTTACCTACGTGACTTTACCGAAAGAACCCAAGAGTATTTACCCCGTATTGTCAATAAAAGTAATGCAGGGTAAAACAAATGCAATGGAACAAGAGGTAAACTCATCACCGGAGGAACTCTAGCCACTCCACATGCCATCTGTTCAGCTACGTGCGCATTGTAGCCTACATCTTAGCCACATCTCAAAAGGTTCCACTTAAAATGAATACTGAGGGTCTACATCTTCATCAATCCAGCTCCGTGATCGTCATCCTCTTAAGCGCGTTCTCGCCTTCGGCTGGCATTCCTTCACTTAGTTTTCTGCTCAAGACAAAGTTCCTGTCAATACAGTATGTCTGATTTTTTTGTTTTCGTAATCCACATGCTCTTCGCACGCATAATTGTGGCCGTAAATAGCAATGTTATCCTGCTTTACAAACTTCACAAATTGTTACATTATAAGGTGTGTTTATATTTAGGCAGCAGGTGGCAGTGGAACACCATGAATTATATTTAAGCGAGTTTGAAAACAAGGTTTGGCAATCTTCATTGGGGAAAAAAACAATTATCCCCATACATAATTAAATTGGAACTTTTTAGCCAACATAGAACACAACTCCATGAAGTTGGAATTCAATCAATATTTTTTCTCAATATTTTAGCGTGATAGTTTTCGACGCAGATTACAACAGCCATCATTGATCGGTTATTATTACAGAAACATTGAAAACAATAACATTTTATTGTAATGGTTGAATAGCAGAATCCTGATTTTTAAGTATGTGATTTGACCAAACTGCCTTTACTGAACTTAAACTCCCAAAGTCAAGTTTTAATTTTATGGGAGACTGACATTGCAAAATAATGAAAAGTTGATGTCTCATTGGGTCTCTCCAGTGTAAATATCTTTTAAAATTATATATTACAAATGATTTCTACTCGGAAACAGCATTTGTAATGGCTGTTGGCCAACACGATTAAACACCCCCCTGTGTTATATTCTTAGTTCTTTCGGTAAAGTCACGTTGAAGGGAAACAATAAAATAATAAAATATATAATTAATCATATATATTTTATTGTTTCCCTTCAACGTGACTTTACCGAAAGAACTAAGAATATGAATTACTGCAGTCATGAAAGCTTTAAATCAAAATTTACCCCGCTGTGTTCCAAAGAATTTGCGGTTTTCCATCTTGTTAAATATATAAACAACATACACTGTAGTAGGTGACTGGTTTGCTCAGATTCTGTGTTCAAGATGTAATGGTACTCAAGTGCACGTGGCTTTGGTAGTCCAGGCAAATCACCAGTGATTCATTTTTTGTTATTATAATTTGGTATGTGTTTTCAGTTAAGTCATATCTAGCTCTTGGGTATGAATAGTGGAATCTGAGAGATAAACAAGTAATTTATTTTAAGCTATGGTGCATTAGGTTTGAGCTGTAAGATTGTTTTTAATAAAACACTGCTGTGAAGCCCAAATAGATATTATTTTATTGTTTCTTATTGTCACACAGCTGTTAGTGGGAGCCTCCAGTAGTGTACAGTGAGGGAAAAAAGTATTCGATCCCCTGCTGATTTTGTACGTTTGCCCACTGACAAAGAAATGATCAGTCTATAATTTTAATGGTAGGTTTATTTGGACAGTGAGAGACAGAATAACAACAAAAAATCCAGAAAAACGCATGTCAAAAATGTTATAAATTTATTTGCATTTTAATGAGGGAAATAAGTATTTGACCCCTCTGAAAAACATGACTTGTACTTGTTGGCAAAACCCTTGTTGGCAATCACAGAGGTCAGACGTTTCTTGTAGTTGGCCACCAGGTTTGCACACATCTCAGGAGGGTTTTTGTCCCACTCCTCTTTGCAGATCTTCTCCAAGTCATTAAGGTTTCGAGGCTGACGTTTGGCAACTCGAACCTTCAGCTCCCTCCACAGATTTTCTATGGAATTAAGGTCTGGAGACTGACTAGGCCACTCCAGGACCTTAATGTGCTTCTTCTTGAGCCACTCCTTTGTTGCCTTGGCCGTGTGTTTTGGGTCATTGTCATGCTGGAATACCCATCCACGACCCATTTTCAATGCCCTGGCTGAGGGAAGGAGGTTCTCACCCAAGATTTGACGGTACATGGCACCGTCCATCGTCCCTTTGATGCGATGAAGTTGTCCTGTCCCCTTAGCAAAAAAACACTCCCAAAGCATAATGTTTACACCTCCATGTTTGACGTTGGGGATGGTGTTCTTGGGGTCATAGGCAGCATTCCTCCTCCTCCAAACACAGCGAGTTGAGTTGATGCCAAAGAGCTCCATTTTGGTCTCATCTGACCACAACACTTTCACCCAGTTGTCCTCTGAATCATTCAGATGTTCATTGGCAAACTTCAGACGGGCATGTATATGTGCTTTGTTGAGCAGGGGGACCTTACAGGTGCTGCAGGATTTCAGTCCTTCACGGCGTAGTGTGTTACCAATTGTTTTCTTGGTGACTGGTCCCAGCTGCCTTGAGATCATTGACAAGGTCCTCCCGTGTAGTTCTGGGCTGATTCCTCACCGTTCTCATGATCATTGCAACTCCACGAGGTGAGATCTTGCATGGAGCCCCAGGCCGAGGGAGATTGACAGATCTTTTGTGTTTCTTCCATTTGCGAATAATCGCACTAACTGTTGTCGCCTTCTCACCAAGCTGCTTGGCAATGGTCTTGTAGCCCATTCCAGCCTTGTGTAAGTCTACAATCTTGTCCCTGACATCCTTGGAGAGCTCTTTGGTCTTGGCCATGGTGGAGAGTTTGGAATCTGATTGATTGATTGCTTCTGTGGACAGGTGTCTTTTATACAGGTAACAAGCTGAGATTAGGAGCACTCCCTTTAAGAGTGTGCTCCTATTCTTAGCTCGTTACCTGTATAAAAGACACCTGGGAGCCAGAAATCTTTCTGATTGAGAGGGGGTCAAATACTTATTTCCCTCATTAAAATGCAAATCAATTTATAACAATTTTGACATGCGTTTTTCTGGATTTTCTTGTTATTCTGTCTCTCACTGTTCAAATAAACCTACCATTAAAATTATAGACTGATCATTTCTTGTGGGCAAACATACAAAATCAGCAGGGGATCAAATGCCTTTTTCCCTCACTGTATATCGTATAGAGTTTCATTATTATCATGGGTTACAAGCAGAGTGTATGAATGTTAAGTAAGGGGCCATTCATTTAGTACGTATGCATGGAGGGGGAGGGGGGTTAACCCAAATGCGTACGCTTGCTGCTGACAATGTACGTATGTATAGGCAACGGGGGTGGGGGGGGGGGTGCTGAAGCCTCGATAATAATTTGTTCAAATGAGTTAGATAGGTGGTGGACTATCTGTTTGCTTAATCACGTTAATATTTTTCGATTTAAAGCTTTCGTGACTGCAAGGATTCATCTTCTTTGGTTCTTTCGGTAAAGTCACGTAGAATGAGAATAAAATAATAAAATAAATAACGCGATGTTCTTTTATTAATTTATTACTTTATTTTCATTCTACGTGACTTTACCAAAAGAACCAAAGAACACGTTAATATTATTAATCCTTTATCGTTTCTGCGTGGATTAAATTATGGCCGTTCTATAGGATTCGGCGGGGGGGGGGGGGTGGTTCGTCAAGCGTACGTACGCAGGTGGGGGTGTAAAAAGTACCCGTGCGTACAGGGAAGGGTCAAGTTTTGACACATTTTTGCGTACGTACTAAATTGATGGCCTCTAATGACATGTTTGTCTTGTGCAAATGCAGATGTTCTGGCCAGTGCACCAGCTGGTAGCAAGGAGTCTGGCCGCATCAAGCAGCTGCTATGGTACTACGAATTGGTGCAGTACCTACTATTAGTCCTGGAGAAAGACTACTCACGTACACAAGAAGGGTGGTCTGTTGCTGCCCAGATTGCTCAAATACTCAGGTGAATTTATTCTCTGTCCATTATTAATGAACAGCCTCTTTGCAAATTGTCACTAAAGTATCATAAACCCTCTTTAGCAACAATCAATATTGAGAGTCAATAAAATTACAAATGCCATTCCTGATTGCCATAGTCTATATTTGCATGTTGGCCACTTTCCATTAATTTTAAGGTATCTCATTGTAAAGGGTGGTCTCCATTTGCAAGTAAAACCGGCGACCCTATTTCAAAATATTTTTTATGTTTCACGGTAGCATCAAAGATGAAGGATGTAAGTTTTTTGGCTCATGCTTTCCCATGAACGTGTACAATATTAAGGCCTTGATTTTTACGTCAGGTGTTATCCTGTCTCATGTTATTTCCCTGGGACATAGCTGCGCTATTGTGGAGTTGTCATGAGGCTGGTCTGTCTAATGTGGATTTGTAAGTGAACTAGTGCCATCATAAGTGTGCAAGCCCCAGACCCTGTCAACAAGCGTCATCGGGGCAATGGTTTATTCTGCCGACAGTACCTGCTGTGTTGGACTGAAGCCACTCACAGACGCCGAGGAGTTCCACTCGCAGGTGCTGCCAGCTGCGCTGGAAGGAATGTTGCTGCTGGCACGCCGCCTGCAGGCTCGCATGCTGCATGCGCGAAAGGTCACACGCACACCTTTGTCACACGTGTGCTTGTATTTATTCATGCATGTGGATAAAAGTTATAGATACATCTGCAGCCCTGCAATACTTTTCCCACATCGCTGTTGGTGGAAAGGAGTCGAGGAGAGAGGGGGAGTTCTACAGGACAGCTCTAGAGGATGTATTGGTCTACTTTTCACACTCGTCAGATGTCTTGCGACAGTTGGGAGTACCCACAATTTACCACACCGCACACAAACTGCAGACCGATTAACTGATAATACATATTTATATTGCTGTGTGGACAGAGGTGAGGGGGATTTAAGAAACTTGCATCATTGTTTCAACTTGCTGAAAGATCGAACCGGTTACCTCTGGATTGTCCAGTGTGCTAACCATTAACACCCCGGAACCAAGTGAACAAATACTGTTCATAAAACAACTAATATGTATGTCCTTAAAAAATAAAATATAAACTTCAATAAGATGGCTTTTTTTTAAGCAAGGCAAAAGAAATGGGGAGGAGAAAGGATGTATGAATGTGACAATAGGAGAGTTAGTTCAAGGGAAAGATGGTAGAAGCACAGTTATCGAATTTGTAATGCAGCTGTCAGAAAAAAAATTAGCTGTGTCCTGGAATATCTGGCTAATGTCTGCAAAAATAGTTTTACAAGTTAAAAGTGTGTCATTGTACCTATATAAGTCATTGGCAAATTCACTGGCAGTGACAGGTAACATTTTTAAATAATCAGAAACTGTGTTGCTCATATCTAATGATTATTGGAATGCACTGCATTGTTTTTAATATTGTATACTAGCAATAACACAAATATGACTCATTCAATGCAAACTAACTCAGTTTGTATAAATTCTTAAATTGGTCTTTTGAGCAAATTGAGCATGACTTCAAGTGTGTAGTTGATATATATATGTTTACCTTGGTATATAATTAACTAATTTTGCTGTAAGTGTCACTGTTTATGTAAAGTACACAGGTTCAAATTTGTTCTTAACCCAGGAGGAAGAAAAGAATGGTTTTCTACAGAACTTTCAGAATGTGGTGGATTCAATTTGCTGGCTCTTTGGAGGCCACATTGAGCTTACTTCAAGGGGTGAGTCAGTCTATTAAGATACAATGTGACCTATCTTGTTTCTACTGACAACCCAACTTGGTTACTGAGCAAATTCAAATAAAAAAAAACACAAGGAAGAATACGTCTCAAAATATGTAATGACTTATTTACTTCATAAGTATTTTTTTATGTTACATCATCAATAACATAATTTAAAACATGACCACTTGCATAGTTTCATATTTTAGTCAACATTTTTAAAATATAGTTTTGGATGGCTGATAAAGGGTATTGGAAAGCATATGAAATCTTCATTAGGAGTAAGCAGTGATGTCTGAGTGAAGAAAACATGTAACGTAGGCAGTTATTGTTATGGAGTTAAAATCTCTTAAATACAATAGTCAATTGAAAAGTATTTTTTTAAACATAGGCTTCAATGTATTACCTCTCTGCAGGCAACCTTCACACTTATATATTACATATATATGGCTGAGTGATGTAGAGGTAAAATGTGCACTGAGCTATTATGGCTTTGATCCAGTGCCTTCGGGGTGAACAAGTGAAAAAGTGAACACAGTTTTCTCAGGTTGCAACAATTCTTTTACGCGGCAAGTTCCATGACCTCAGCTCGATTAACTGACATCACGCACCATGCATTAAAAAGCCCAAGTGCAGCGTTTGTGTTCGCTTTACAGACTAAAAGCCTTTGAAACATTTAACAGTTAACGAGTGCATGGCTCAGGGGACCGGTTAGCACCGAGCCAGTTAGTGTAAGAATATCTGTTCAAGACCAAGATTCTAATTATGTCAGCCTTATTCTTGTTTTTTTTGGTAAAGTCACGTAGAAGGGAAACAATAAATAATAAAAATATAAAACAATAAAATTATCACGACGTCTCGACTGCAACACAAGCAAGCTGTGGTTTTCACACCTGAAGAAATTTTTTTCTTGCTGTGGTTTTCACACCTGATGATGATTGCTTGTGTTGCAGTCGAAACGTCGTGATAATTTTATTGTTTTATATTTTTATTATTTTATTGCTTCCCTTCCACGTGACTTTACCGAAAGAACCAAGAATATTAATCCTTGCAGTCACGAAAGCTTTAAATCAAGATGTCAACCTTATTATTATTAGCGACCTATGTGGTTTCACCAATAATGACATTAAGAACAGATATTGTGGGATGTTATCACTTTCAGCACTCAAGTCTGAACACCTTCAACAGCTGCTGATCACAGACGACGCAGACACAGCCTGCTCCACCATGTCGCTCATTCAGAATGTCCTGCGAACCAACAGGCAAGGAGCGTGTGAACTGACTATTTGACCTTGAAGCACATGCTGAAAGGTCTATACGTCTGCTGTCATTAGCAAACAGCAATCTGAGTGACGATGGCTTAGTGACAGTGGTTAGAGCACTCAACTCCACAGTAACACACAGATGGATATATACATTCAGTCAGCTTTATCAGAAGTAGATATGACCTATTATGCATTTGGTCAACAACATTTGGACCTTTTTGACAGAATTATGCGGTTGTCCTATTAAGAGGCTTGATTTAGCTATTGGAATGTGAAATTTCCACCACTGGTTTAGTGCTACAAGTGGAGATGAGTGCTGCCATGTTAATTTGAGCAGGGATACATTTTTACTTTTGGCGTTCATGTGGAGGCTGAGAATAATTCAGAACTTAATAGAATTACTATTCTGTAGAGTATATGGAAAGGGATCATACAAGATGTGAGGGTAGAATCATGAGATTGTTGCATATTTTTCAGTTGAAAGGCATTGTAATGGCAGTGGTGGTAAATAATGTCCAATCCTTAAAGTGCTGCCAATGCATTCCATTTCATAGTTTGTTTAATGCAGTTTAACAATCTTAAATTACGACAGATATATAAAATATTACATTCTGTCAATAGATATGCTTAATTATTTTTATCTCCAACCTCTCCCATATATTTTATTGCATCTACAAAATACGTGACTTCATTAAGCTCTTGTGCTGAATGTTTTCTAATAAAAACATTTCGCTCATCATAGGGGAGCTGTCGGTGAGGTGGACGAAAAGACCATGAATGCAATTTTGGATGAACTCGTGTACAAGCTCGCTGTGACCTCTGACCCTCGCTTAGGGGGCGGGGTGGCAAGGGCACTGCTGTGTATAGCTGAGTCCCACCGTCCAATAATAGCATCCTTCAGCACCAGGTTCAAAGGTAAGAGTTCAGTAATTTATCCATGTGTTTAAATTATAATGATGTTTAGCTTTATATAGTTTTGATGTACATGAAAATTGCATCTCACAATGCTGAGGGACAACATTAAAGATTGAAGGCAGCCAGCCGGTGAACTGGTCCCAACAATTTCCCAAACTCTGTGGTGCTCTATATATTACGATATTCAATTAATAAGTGTTTATACATGTGGGAGAAAGCCCCAGCACTCAGAGAAAACCTGCAATGCGAACAGACAACACTATCCCATACAGGGGACAGATGATATCTGTCTGCACTTTGTGCCACATTTTCCTGACAAGCCAGGGTTATAGTACCTCGACGCCCACGGAGAAAGGAAGCTTTGCAAGTTGTGTGCACTCCACAACCCCTTGCCTCAAAAGTGCTGCAGTATCATATTCTTGGGTCTTTCGGTAAAGTTACGTAGATAGGTTCAGTATCGTTATGCACCACCACCGGCCAGTTAATTTATATAACCATCCCAGTGCTCAGGTTAAGCACTCAATCAAACATTTACAAAATATAATAGGATGTTTCCCCTTGGTACTGGCAAAGGAGGTCTAATGATGTAGATGCTTACCCTGAGCCCTCATTACTTTGATAGTGCATTGTCTTTAAGCTGTATGCGTTTGGCATCCTCTGTCTAGCACCAATTGAGACGAGGCTCAAAAGAAAGCCGTCTCTGGTGTGGACCAATCAGTTTCAAGGACAATGCATATATTATCAGAGTGTGTGTTTTTGTTGTGGTTAATGCACACATGATTCCTTGTAAAAAGGTTTCAGTTTTGTTGCCAGAAAAAAGGGAAAAATAATATTAATAAACATTTACAAGTCAAGAATCAACATGTCTCCTGGGTCAAATCACTGAGTACCACTTTTTAACTGTGTTCTTAATATAGGCGTACTGGCAACCATCATGAATGTTTAACTTTTACCATTCACACTGGGCTGACAGTGCAGATAAGCACACTACCCCAATGCTTGTGTAGGCAGAGAGATACTTTTCCTTTTCGATTTTTTGTAGAATAAAATATTTTTCCTATTTTGTATTCAGTGCAGAGGTATTATCATCACACGTGTGTTTTACTTCACTTGTATGTTATCTCATTCATAAATAAAAGTTGTTCCATGTCCAAAAGTGTGCTTTGTAATCCCAAATTACTGAATTTGGATAACACGGAAATTGTGCGCATGCTTCATGTTCAAAAATTAAAAAAATACTTGGAAACTGTTTAATTGGAAAAATGATATCAACATAGACCTCTACTGTAAGACTAATGCTCACCTGTAGGCTGTTACTGGGTGCCTCCTTTGAACGGTTGAGATAAAATTAAAGGAAAAGTGCTTTGAGATGCTGAGGAAATGATGTGCCCTATACATCCAAAGATTATTATCATGAATATAAAAATCTGGATTCATGAAAAAGTCCACAATGTTTTTAAACATATGGTTGATTTATGATTATCTGTCTATGGAAACACCAAGGTGGATTTAAAATAAATGGTCCATTACTAACCGTGCATCCTGGTTATGTAATTTGAATTGCTTATGCATTTTTAAAATATATGCTAAGTTTTGAATATACAAATGTGATTCTCTTGATTTTTTTTACCTTCAAATTGTTTAATGAGGCATTGAAATCATTAGGTTCATGTAAAACAATTGTCGGGAATGTGTAGTTAGGTATATGTATTTTTGCCAGTATGGTGTCATGTTGGTACCAATGTACATCTCGCTGTGGTGGATGTGTTTTCTGGAAGGCTTGCAACTGCTGCTTAACATGTGGATTGGCAAGGGTTTTGAGAAAGACTTTCGCCGTTTGCTGGACCTGCTCAGTGCTGGTTCTAATAAGCAGGCCGAATTACAGGTATTGTCAACTTGCTGTTTAAATGAAGCATAAATTGCTTCTGTTCAGGTATAAATAAATTGGGAATGAAATTATGCATGCCACCTTATTTTATAGTAATACACGAATGTTATACTTTTGCATCATGTATTTTATTTCTACAATTAAATACCAAATATCTTGAGAGTGTTAAATACAGAGGAAAAAAAACGTTGTCATTTTCAGAATGTTCCACAGAGTCTCTACAGGCAACATATAATTGCCTTTTCAGTATTATGTTTACTGCAATATTGAATGTACGATTCATTAAAATGTATCATCGGTGAATCCATCTTCACTGCTGAGTTCTGAAATCAAGCACACCCATTCTTTTCATACATATTGATATTTATGTTTCAGCATTTACACAAAGCAGCAAGTGTCGTGCAGAGTGCGTGGAGAGCATACCGTGCAAGGTGCAGGCTTAAAAAACTTCCACACGCTGTGACATATCTGCAGCGAAGCTTCAGGTATATATGTTTGTGTAATTTACGTATATGTTACATTGCTGCTCTAACCAACAAACATATTTGAGTGAAATATTAATAATCAGGAATTAAAAGTGTTGATAAAGACATTATTTTCTAAGCCTGCCATTCTCAACTGAGAATGGAGAACCATTCAACTCCTATTTTATACCTCTGAACTGGTGATTAAAAAAAAATCTTAATTCCTATAGTGAGGATGAGTGAACTTATTTCACAACCACTGTTGACTTCCTACAAAGTTGTGATTATCTTATTAGTCCAAAAAAGTTATAGGCTGAGTCGAAAATGAGTTTCCACTAAAACCCCTGAAATATTAAGTTGGATTTTAAGAATACTGGATTTGAGATACCAACAAAATGAAGCACTGAATTTAGTGCAATGGTGTGGTCTGGGGAATGTTATATTTTCCAACCACCTCAAAATTTGGCTTATTGAGTGACAATGAAAACACGGGTTGGGTCAGTCTTCATTAACCTCAAATGTGCAATGAATCCAAAAGTACAGATTGTTGATTCATTCTACGGGTATAGCTCTCACGATTATCGTCCATTATGGGGAATTTACCGAAAATAATTGTGATTGAAACAATACGTGCTGGTGCAGACAGAAGCGGGAGAAGGAGCGATTACAAAGTGAGCAGCAGCGACAACAAGAAGAGCTGCGTCAGGAGCTGATAATACGTCGCCAACGAGCTATGCGCACTTCCCGGCAACGTCGACTGCTCCTCCTGGAAATTGTGCCAGCCAGTACGTTACGACAAATCTGCCAGTAATATCTCAATCACAGGCTGACAGTTGCACCAACCACAGGAGATTTCTTAAAACGAGTCTTTTAAAAGAGCATGTTTTAACTGGATTAGTGTGTAATTCTAATTAACACGAATTTTTTTTTATTGAGGTATATCCATGACAGCCCTTATAGCAAGCCCTTGGATCCAACCAACAGACTTGGTTTATCCTAGTCTGGGCTCGGATCACTAAATGTCTTCTTGCGCTGCATGCTGGGAGATGGGGCAGGCCAGGAAGGACAGTGGAGGTAGGAGCTGCTACTTGCCAGGCAGTGGACATGTCCGATTGAAAGACACCATTGCAGGTTGGCAAGTAAATAGCCTTATGTGTGGTGGCGGCCTTTTATGGCCAACCCGTCAGGGTTCCCTCAACCCCACAGTCTCTCTGATTCACCGTCCACGTGATGAAGGGCGTCTAGACAATGTTGTTTTTTTTCCTTCCCATGGTTGCCATAGTGCAGCATGGCCTTATCCCAGAGCCATTGCCTATACCACCCAGGTACTTACTCTGAATGTGTCCGATGTTTTCGGATCTCAGAAGCCAAGCAGTGTTGAGCCTGGATAGTACTTGGATAGGGGACCACCAGAGCTTTCCAGGTATTGTAGGCCCAGGGCTGCAAAATGGACAGGAGATGGTTGTGGTGAATGTTACCTCTTGTATGAGTGAGATTTCTCTGGTACTCTAGTTTTGTCCCACGTGTCCAAATTCAGCAATGACTTTGGCCAAATGTCCCACTGCAGGACCATCGTTAAGAATAATTTTCATATTCAATGTGGCTTTTCCAAAAAAATTGCATTATTATTAAAGAGTCAAGTGATGGCTTAGAATGAAGCTGAGCGTCACTGAGCCACCATGTGTTTTTTTTTACTCACTCTGAATGTACCCAATCACAGACGAGATGGATCGGTACCTGGCATTGGAGATGACCCGCGCTGCTGTACTGATTCAGGCACGATGGCGTGGATTTCAAAAACGGAAGGCATTCAGGAGAGACCGGCAACTGCTTTTGCAAGCAAAGGCGGCCGTTACCATTCAGAGAGCCGTGAGTATACATGGAAATGTCAGCCTCTGTTAGAGTTATATGTTTTCTTAATAGTATCTTATAACATATTTTGTTCTTGCAAATTAATCTGCTGGTGGTAGAAATCAACACGCTACTGTGGTGGTGACCAATTCTCTCTCTTGGACAGCAACTGTATATTTCCAAACAACGAGTGTAGCATCACCAAAAGAATGGGTCCAGCTGAGGCTTGAACTTTTATTCTCAAGGTTGGGAGCATACATTCCTTACCAAGTAATCTGTTTATATTTAATTATAAGTCAATCCTTAATGTTTATGGACCAAGTGGCCGTGGCCCTTGCATCAGCTGCCATGTGTCCCCTGCTGCAGGTGCGCAGATTCCTGGAGAGACGGCATTCCCAGCAGACAGCAGCATCATCGCGCTCACTGGGCTGGAGGGGCATGAGCGATGCTCGGCGGATGGAACTACGCGCCCACATTGAAGAGCACATCCAGAAGCACCCGGTACCCTTGGGTTTAACCTATCCGGTCCCACTGCTGTTTATTTACACATACCTTGGTTCGGTGTTAAAGAGTTGAACGAGAAATCTCACTCCGTTGCGGTCACTGACGAGTGAATTTCAAAATCATTAAATTGTCTTTCATTTGGCTAAATATGGTCAAGACGTCCTTTAAATTGTTTTCTTGAACGAGAAATCTCACTCCGTTGCGGTCACTGACGAGTGAATTTCAAAATCATTAAATTGTCTTTCATTTGGCTAAATATGGTCAAGACGTCCGTTAAATTGTTTTCTTTGATATACTATTAATCAATGAGTGTGATATTTAATATATGACAACTATAATTGTTTCTTTGATATACTATTCATCAATCAATGAGTGATATTTAATATATGACAACCATTCATTGGGGCCTTATACTGATGTCAAATGGTCTCCTTTGTCTACTTTAATATGACGTTCTTTGATCTAGTGTCAGAACCCAAAAAATATTCAAATCATCATATAGTCCTAAGTATAGTTATGGCTTTGCATGTTTATATGACCAAAGAGTACAAATTGTAAGGCTATATAGTTGCTCTACTTGACAAAAACATGCAAAGTGTGATTTATAAAATCTTGACTTTAATTTTTCACCTCCGATTAGCATGGTTGACTATGTACGGCGCAAAATAAATTCAACATACATATCTTAAAAAATACTTGCCCTCTTGTCCACATTGGTTATCTCACCAGGCTACCCCAATGCATGGAGAGGAGGCACGTGAGCTGCACAACCATGCACAGGCGCTGCTGGGACAGTTCCTGCTGCAGAGGCAACTGGGCCGACAGTCTGAGCAGCGCAGGGCGGCCACGCTCGCCCAGATTAATACTCAAGCCGAGCTGCTCGCCAGTGCGTATCAGCCCTTAGTGATGTGTCTCGAGATGCATGCCATTGTGTTTGTGCGTGCGTGCGTGCATACCAAACCATTCCCACAATATGTGCTGCTCCGTACTAACTTTCCTCTTGTCTGCATTGAGTTGTTTCCCTTTATCTTAGCCTGATCTGAATGCTATTTATCCATCATGTTTCTGCTGTATATAATATTCTGTACATGATCCACTTGATTAGCAAACAGCTCAGATAGAATATTTTCCCTGTTGTATAAGTCTCTTGGTACAGTTGTATTCAGGTGTGTTATAATTCTGTAATTGTAAGATCTTGCAATGTCTTGAGTGTAAGCCGATTACACTTTATTTATTTAAATTTTACTATATATTTTTATTTTACCAGGTAGGGCCCATTAAGCTATATAGCTCTTTTTCAGAAGCGACCTGGCCACAAATGATAGCTCAAGGAAGTTTCTTACGTGTAAATGTAACGCATGCAAACTCCAAATATATAAGTGTCAGGGTCTGGATAGAACCTACGACCTCCTGCATACCAGGCGAGGGAGTTAACATCCTGCCATCGAGGCGAGAATGAGAAGTCAATAGTGGTTCCTTACACTACTGACTGGCTCCTGCCATAATGTGGAAATTCCACCACAGGTTCAGGACCATTTGAGCCTGACATATGAATGCATTACGGTAACCACACCAGCAGTACATGACCTTTGGTGTTTACGATTTTTGTGCGTGTGCTATAGACATACCAATCCCAGCCCAGGCCTCTCCACGGGATGTGGAGGCTCTGAGGAGTCGCTCGGGCCCGGTGGCTGCCCGTGCACGGCAGGCTCATTCCCTAGCCCTGCGAAGCCTGCGTCGAGCTTGGTGGCAGCGTCTGGGAGAAGAGTCGAGCACTGACCCAGACCAAAGCAGCACAACATGGGACCCGGAGCGGGAACTGGAGCTTGCTGGCGTGTAACACGTTCATGTTTTTGTACATCTTGGCAGCACCCACAGCCATAACTAACAGATATCTTGCTGCTTTTGGAATTCGGCCATGCAGAGAAGACTTCCTTGGCTGGCTGCCTATCAACCTATGTCCATAAGAGGATTCAGCCAAAGACTTACATGTTTTGCTCTCGTATTTCTTTAGTTATGTGAACCCTATTTTTTGGATTTAAATTTTATCTAATTTTGAAGTATAAATTGTGGTGGGCTGCGCCTGTGTGGCAATCTGCTTCAGGAGGTAGATATATTGTTTACAGTAGCAGTTTTAGAACGGCTACCACATACCATCCAGCGCAATATACTGGATGCTGCTTGAAATATGAATGGCATGAGAGGAGGGACTGGCAGAAACCAGGTGGCTGCCTCCTCTTTCGTGGTGGTATGGAGAGTAGTGATGTCCTCCGTGATATTGCAGGGTCACTGCTCCCACTGTCTTACTCAAAATTAACTTTGGCAGTTATACATATCAGATATGATTGCAGGCGATATAAAATGTTGTTTTAAATATTTAATTAGTATGTAAAGATGAATTTATGATGGTATTGGCAACACCCACAATCATTACTCCGAGTAAACACCAGGCTGTGCAGAGAATCTTCACTGGAAGGCCACCCCTCCTGTACTCCAACGTATAAGAGACATGGGGCTCAACCTTTCCCACTTCAGGAAGATAACAGGTGTGAATCTTAAAAGGTATGTATCATACAGTGCAAACACAACTCGATCCCTACTACTTGGCAGTATGTTTAGGCACCAAGGGGTCTGACCTATCCTGTCTATCTGACCATGTGGTCCTCGTGAACGTTCCCCATTCCCGAGTGCCTACGGGAGGTTGTAAAGGAAACATGCTTAACTACTGCAGCGCTGCTGAGATGGGGAGTTGGGAGGGATCCCTGTGGGAGCTGCCAAGACCTATAAAAAACAATATTTATGTAAGAACTAAATCTTACATATTTGTATGGCCTAGCAGCAAAGTCATTCCTGATATACCTGTCAAAGCCAGATTGGTTGTGGTAGGAACAGGGCCCTTACTGGGCCACAGAGTAGAGCACTCCCACAAAAAGGACATAACTTAGTGCTCATGAATACATGTGGTATGCTGAACATTTTATTGAGAGGGACCTGATGCACACCTGCCCATGAGGTTACCATCACTCTCATAAGTTTCTGATTGCCATACTTGACGGGAGTCCTGCCACTTGCGACTTCAGAAGGAGGCCATGCTGCCATGGGGGCTGTCGACTGACGTTGCTTCGGCTAAAGCACTCCTAGCGATTGCTGCAGGCGACCATCTCGCAGGAGGTGATAAGACTTAGCATCCATGGGATGGCTTACTCCACTAGTGGCTGCGGAAGCCACGACTGTAGGCCACACACCACTTCCGGTGCGGTGTCTGGAGTTGTGGAATCCACCATTGGCGAAGTCGTGGCTACCACCTTAACCCCCACCCCCCGAACAGGAGAAAACGCTGGCCTCGCCCAATGCCGTCTTCAGGGCGCTCGTGGTAGCTTGCTATCTTTGCCTCGAAGGCTGCGACCACACGCAAGGTGACTCGTCGGTCAACCTGCAGAAGCGCCTTCTGACCGTGCCTCTGTTGCCAGGCGGGGCCACTAAAGTGGTCGGGACTAAGTCTGCTGCTGCCGTCCAGGCTGCCTGCCGCCTGTGAGATGAATTACCGGTGCAGATCTGTAACACTGCAGCCATTTGTGTTAAGAGATCGTTTCAGGTGACCTGGTCCACAATACAGGACAGCACTTTACCACATGCTCAGCGTATGAGAATAATGCATGATAATCAAACTCGTATTTTAATTATCTTTGCTAGTCTCTAACCAAGAAGACTTCTCTGCACTGGCTGGTTCCCACCAGGGGAAGATGCCATTCGGTGGTAAGGCCCGTGAAAATCTGTTTTCACGTATATATCTTGATTTGAAGCCTTCGTGACTGCAGGAATCCATACTCTTTGGTTCTTTCTGTAAAGTCACGTGGGTATAAAAAATAATAGATCACGACGTTTCGATCGCAACACGAGCAATCGTCTTTCACCTGAAGATGGTTGCTTGTGTTGCGATTGAAACGTGAACTATTTTTTTCTAACTACGCGACTTAACGTATATAGTTACAAATCCTATTATTTACAAAGTGACACTTTAATGCCTGTTTGTTCTGAGCTAAGTATGGGCCAGAGCAAAAATTGGTTTCTCCTGATTTGGTGAAACTTGTGGAATCAGTGTCTTTTATGTTTACAATGGCGACACTACCTTTACAATGGAGACCTATAGTGATCTGTAGTATATGCACACAGTATAGTACAGAATATATACATTTTAATAACCTGCTTCCCATTTTGCAATCATGACTTCTAAAATCCTTCTGTTTATTTTCTTTCAGTCATGTTTTATTCAATACAATATATTTTGTCTCCCACAAACACAACTCGGGGATCTGGGAGATTTCTGGAAATGGAAGTGCGTGTGGTTGAGGAGAGGACTGGGGCTGATAGAAGCATATTGCAAGTTTATTTTGAAAGGGGTGACTACCAACGTTTAGTTTTCCAGAAGTTGTGCCAAAAATCCAATGCAAACAAGAGCCTAAGTTTCTTGAGGATGATATCCAGCAAGCGCTGCATGTCGGTGTGATCGTAACAAATACAATGTGCAACGTGTTGTTATTGCAGAGGGCTCCAACTTAGTTGTTGCAGCGTTTGCACCAACGGATTAAACTAAGGGAGCTCACAACTCTCGTGATTGCTAGCTATGTTCTGAATAAAGTATGATTCCAGCTACTTAATCTCGTGATTAATACATCACGTGCATTTGCACATACACTCCAGTTATATATTCAAAATACTTTTAGTAAGCGACTATTAAATGTACAGCAAATAAAGGAAGAGCTCATACACATCTGCCAGTCTTATTTCACTGCACTCGTTGGCAGACGACTTTTACCAGGCTTTAGGTTGAGTAGACCTAAGGGAAGCCCCTTTTGGTGCACATTTTGACCGAGATATATGGACAATCTTTACCAGAAGCACTGGGATTTTAACCGTAACACGTTTCTCCCCACATACTGTATATGCTTTTTCACATATGAACTGTGTACAGATTTGGCTACTAATCTGGCTTGCGTACAGAAAAAAATTTCCATTGTCTTTTTACACAACACATTCACTCTCTGGGTCTGTTAAGTAGTAAGTGGTGTGCTTAGAGCAGGGCTTCTCAAATCCCAGTCCTCACACAAAAACCTTGTTCGGGTCACCAGGTGTATGGCACGTGTAACACATTAATTTATTTGGAGATAATTGTGAAATGTTGAAACATAGTGGTGGGGTGTAAGAGCTGGAGCTTCAGAAGCCATGTATTAAAGATTCAGTTGCGTTGTGAATGTTTAGCACTTTTCACTTGAAAATATATTGTCTGAATCGGTGGTCAACCATTTAACATAATTTTTACAAATATCTCTTCATACTTGGTGCCCACTTTATGTAGAACGATGATTTAATTTCTATTTCCATATTGCTGCCATGCTGGCTTGGAGTAGGGTTAATGGGCATAAGGTACTTGTACTGGAGTACAAGGTACACCGATGCATTCTATATTTTTCAACCTTAATTGCTAGAATCCTCAAAACAGGTTCATACATATATGATACCACAAAAAGTTAAATGGATGTGGCATGCCAAACAAAACAAAAAATTCCTGGAACAGTTTTCCAGATTGTTCTGGCTACAATTATTTACTGTGTATAAGTGAGGCTTGTAAAAAATGTTTATGCAATTAAACTGGGTTCTAGATTTTAATCAGGGCAGAATGGTTCTGAAGAATGTGCATCGCTATATATTTAAAACAACGGCAGATGTTAAAATGTAATGAAAAATGTATTTATTTGTATTTTGCAGTATCGCACCCATAAACTGAATTTTTAATCCCGTCCACTCAGCAAAAAGTATATACAGTACAGGCAAATAGCAGGAAAAAATAACTTTGGTATATTTATATTATATATAAAGTGTGCTGTAATATATACCTTACAAGATAAAGAATTTGTTCACACATTGGTGGAGTCATTTTTAGAAATCACAATACAGTTTTTGAAGTGCTACAGCTTACCTCTGTAGAGTAGGCACTGTGATAATGTATTCATTTTAAAGTTAATTCTTGATAACTAACTCTCTGTTTCACCTTCCCATCATTCTAACCATGCTTAATACATTTTATATATTATTTTATCATGTGGCACAGTGGTTTTTGTTCTGATTCTTTTTGTTTCATTGCTCTGCTTTTTTTTGCTTTTGTCATATTGGTGACCCAAATCTGACTCCTGGTCTCCTGAGTTTTCACCAAAATAAACTTGCATATTATAACCACAACCCCATCTGTTTTATCTCGAAATACCATTCAAGACAAGTGTGTTTTCATTAAACCCTCAAATTGTCACATCGAAGTTTTTTTTCCATTGACAATTACTGTGTTAATGAATAAAGACTACGTAACATTTGCTTGAGTGAATTCGTGCGTTAACATTACCAATCACTGCCAGATATCTACTTTGCACCGGTATTATGCCAAAATGTCATACACTTGCAAATGTTCAAAAATAATTGAAAATAATAACACTGCACAGACTACATCGTGGTTAGTAACACTTGAATACTTGTTTCTTCTTAAAGCTGTTAACAGAAATAAAAAAAAACAATGGCAAGAAAACAATACAGTTTTCACGTAGTAAGCACACACCCTTGTATTAAAATGTTCAATTGTTGAGCATATCTTCCCAGTTAATACATGGCTTCACTTTCCACATTCTCTTTCGTTTAAGAACAATTGAAATGTACATGTTTGGGGCTGAACCGGCAGAGTATTTGTGACCAGCAACAACAAGCTAATGCGTATTCCATTTTCCATAAAATGCTTTGAAAACATAGAGAAGTATTCCCAAGGTGCTTGTTTTCAACTTTTGTTTTGCTATAAGCAATGCACACCTCTTGTTGTTGTCTTTGCAGCCTGCAATAATATTTCTGTTGCGATGTGTTTTCTCGTCATGGTTGACTTTAGGCAAGTGCTAATGGGATTGCCACGGTGTAAAAGGACAAGTCCTCTTCCTATACGGGGCTCCCAGGGGCATATGACAGCAGCAAATAGTGCCGACTGTACCGTAGTGATGAGTCCTAATGAAGAAGAAACGAGTCAACAGTTTTTGTCTTTGTTTCGCTACTGCCTGTTGTGGGGATGGCCACATTTTGAGTAGGTTCTGAACAACAAAATGGCCACATTATTTTGAGCTGGTGGTCTGAATAAGGCTGAGAGCTTTTGTATGTGCAATGCCCACCTTTGTTGTGAAATCTATTAATTTCCTCGGATATTACCATATGCTCTGGATTATTAAATGTAAAGGAAAATAATAAGTAACAACTTGGCTCTAAAATACAGTGAAAAGGTGTCATAATCTGGGGAATATGGTCATATCAAAATGCTCTATAAACCATAGTTTCAGATGTCTTGTCACAAATTCTTGCCAAATTATTAACTAATAACGTATGTTTTAAAATATTCAAATAAAATATATTCTGTTTAACTACAGTACTGTAGAACTTTCAATTATATTTTTATAGCATCAATTTTATCAACATTTCAATAAAACATTCATATTTACATGTTGCAAGCCGTTTGCACTTTGAGCTTTTAGTGTCATGTACCATGCCCAAAACGTTAATATTTTGCGATGCATTTTACATATATCTTTTTAATATACTGTACTGTACACACGTATATACAATATTTGATCATTCAAACTAAGGTTTTATCAAATAAAACCCAAAACGAAACAAACTTATACAAACAGAAGGATAATGTCATTTCAGCAGCTGTTCCAGGCCTCACAAAATGCCCCTTCCAAAAAGTGACACATTCCACAACTTATGCAGATAATGTGACAAGTCTCTCAATATAATCTTGCACTGCACCTTTGGTCTGTCGGTATGCCCTATCATATACATGCCCTTTGGTTTACCAACAGCCAGGCAAATCAAACATAAAACCCTCATTCATTCAGTTTGCATTACAGTATAAAATTCCCTTTTGTATTACATTAACCCTATTTCCTCCACATGGCTCGTTTGAGACATCGTTTGTTTTGACTTGATTTGCATCAGCTAAAATCGGTCATGGATATGCACGTGTTTTTTTAATGCTTGCATAATTGGAAGTTGGAGAGCCAACCCATACCATTGCACTTCATTTGCAAATTCCATTTCGAGTGTGTATTTTTTTACATTTCACTGGAAGGTGATGTAGCAGATGAAGATTTGAGATGGTTGAAATGTATTAATGTAAAAGCAACATGTGTTGGTCTTCCCTTGTATGTTGACAAACTCGACAATCGTTACATGTGTATGTATCTATTTCCAGTCCTTGTTTTATTATAGTTCATCTTTCCCAAGGTTAGTGTGATAAATCTGGGTAGTTACATGAAAAATTAGACCTCATTTTCTATTTACCCCCTTGGAAAAAAGAGGCAAGGAAATGGCTCCAAATACTGTCAACCTATGTTGAGAAAAAGTTATTCCCTTTGTATCATCAAATTATAGCCATTGTTTTGAAAAGTTTTATATATAATATATATGTTTGGAAATGTCATATCATTGAAATATTACAGTAATAAAATATATCACCGGTTATCTTTGAATTGTCTACTTGAAAAATATAGGCCAATTGTTTTACATCAAATGGAACCCAGTTACATTTACAGTGTTTTTCAATGCCTCAGCACTGAGGGGAAATGTTGTCTCATAAAATATTGAAAATGATGTCTTGCTGTGAGTATAAAATAAATTTGATTTTAAAAAAATACTGCGTGTATGTATATATGGTAATGCTGTGCACTCACCCCCTTGTGCGCTTTACCGACACTCGTAGGTGTTGACAGCACTTGCCCCAAAAGTCTGTTAAAATCTATATGGGGGATATTTGTCTTTGTATATAGGGGTGTTTGTGGAGACAAATGCACGTGTATTTATGTTTACAAAATAGTCAATCTTGCTCGTGTATTTGTTAACACGTTATAAATGTTTATGATTGTCCATGCACTGTGAAGAAAGTGTTGTACACGTGTGCTCAATTTACAAATGCAAAACTAAACTGCGTTGTTCTCTCTGTGTATGAAGTCGACTTGGTTAATCTGCATGGCCATGGGAGCGTGTTGACGATTAAAGCTCGTTAACGCGTATAGAGTGCCTGAGTAATGGTAGAAAAAAACAGGACCAACAAATCAGTGTGCATTTAAGCTGATGATGCACTCAGCCGACTGATAACTTTTCTGCTTACACGCGCGCGCGTCCACGTCCACGTGTGTGTCCGTGGCCGCGTACGTGCGCACCCGTCACTTTAACCCAAGACTTCCGGCTGCGTTCTCTTCCCCCTGCGTCCCCCGTGCCCCTCAGCGGGAGGGGCTGCCCATGAGACACTGCGTTTCGCCCTTGTCCTCAAAACTGTCCGAGCTCTCGGCGGGAGAGGAGTCGTCGGTGGGCGGCGGCTGACTGTCGCGCTCCCTCTCCCGCTCCGTCTCCGCGAGCTCCATCTGGCTGAAGCGCTCTGCCACGCACTGCGCCGTCAGACGGGCCTCTGGGTCGTGGTCCCAGCACTCGGTGATCATCTCGCTCAGGAAGCCCATTCCCTGCAACAGAAACGTGACGGCAGCAGACATTAAAGTGTGTCGTCTTCATACTGAGGCTTCCGTCTTTCGGAACAAGTGAGAGGCGGCAGCCTCACAGTCCTGTGATGTAACAATACAACTAGTTCCCACTGCACACTACGCTCCATCTTCGCAATGGACACCCTCCCGGGCGTGTTCGATACTTGGCTGCCACTCTGTCGTTAGTCTTGACCATTAGCCAGCATCCCTTCAAAGTAACACCGTTGACAATGTTTTACTCTCCTTTCTGCGCCGAGTTGATCTTCACCAATATTTTATCTCTCAGCTTCCTGAATGTAACTTAGGCGCTTTGTTACAGTGCCACCCATTGCTGGATTCTCCAACTAAAGTAGATGTCATTATAAAGATTTTCTGACTGTGCTACTCTTCTCTGCTCTGACATGAACATTCTGCCACAGCACCAGCCTATCATATATATGGTATCGTCAGCCTTGATGAATGCACAGCGGGATGAAGGCCTACCCAAAGTGTCACCAGCTCACGGTCCTGCAGGACAACGATTCACATAGTACCCACACACAACCCGATTTCATTGTTGCATTTCCGCGGTGGATTTCCTTTCAAGGGCGTGTGCCGTATCTTGGCAATCGCTTCGTCATTTGTCTCAATCATTGGACAGCATCCCTTCTGGCGACATGTACCTAGTAAACGTCTTAACAGTCAAGGTCCCATAGTGTAGCTGCTCACCCCGAGCAATAAATGCCCTGATAGTGGCATTGCCTTTGTGCCGTGTTCGCCTTTTTGCCGGTCTAACACCGTTTGAGACGAGGCTCAAAAAGAAAGCTGTCTCTGGTGTGGACCAATCAGTTTCAAAGACAATGCCACATATACTACCAGAGCATGTCTTTTGTTTGCATGTTCACCACATGTACGTGTGGTTAATGCACACAGGATTCCTTGAATAAGGATTCTGTTTGGTGTATTAGCATCTTGACACCTGTTGTATTGCCAGAAAGGGTCAAATGTATTGTTATATCTCCAACTTGCCTATTTTATCTACCTCATATGTCCCTCTCTCTGTTTCTCAGTGTACAGTAATTCCCACCGTGGACCTCTAATAAGCTTAAATTTCGATTTAAAGCTTTCGTGACGTAGAATTCTACGTGACTTTACCGAAAGAACCAAAGAAGACTCTAATAAGCTTCCTTGTGCTCTTTTCAGATTTTTTTTCCCCCCATTTTCTATGCCATTTTGTAGAAACAAGTAGGGTTACTGACAGCAATAGTGATATTTTTTTCATTTATATACACCAACTGCCATTGCAGTCAGTCCTTTAAGATTTATTGAAATGTTTATATAATTTCAATATATATCATTACTTTATATATCTTGGTAATTAACAAATGAAAATGTAACTTCACAGACTGAATCACTGATCAACACAGGAACGCCATACCTGGACACTTGGGTAAACCATTAGCTTACAAAGCCATACTTGTGTACCCAAGAAAGCCTCATTGAGCCTCAAGATCCTGTCAAGTTTTTGTGCTCGGGCCGATGTTGCGATGTGTAATCCCAATTGAATAATTTGCAGGTAATGTTTCAGCATTGGGACGTTTGGCCAATACCAGTTAAAGTGTTTTTGTTTTTTTTAGTTGTGAGAGGAAACCTTAGAGTCCGGAGGCTGCTCATGTAGAACAGGAGAAAAACATACACACTCCACTCACTCAAGACACTCTCACTCACTCGCACGCTGCAGAACAGGGGGACACACATAAAACACTCCACGCATTGCGCAAAGGTTCTGAACAGAACTCGGGCCCTTCTCACTGTGTTAACCCTGCACCGCCCTGCACGCTCAGATTTATTTCACATGCACATTGGCTGCAATGTTGTTAGGCGGTGGTCACCTGGTGCAGAAGCCAGCTGCCCGGGATGTCTGGGCGACCTCTCTCCCGCAGCACCATGTCCTTCATGCTCTCCACGCACGGGTGTTCATGCACCTTGGTGCCAAACGGCGGCTCGTAGTCCTTGACATCTGCACCACAGCCATGCGGCGGGACATAGCCTCCGTTAGGCTCGTTTGTTACCAGGCTTAACAAAAAAACAGCTCACGTTGCCTTGGTCGTTGAATCAGAATCATTCAGAATCTTTACTGAGACTAGGAATCTGATGAGCTATGAAGCTCTTTTTCACAGATGTCCAGTTTGGGCGTGTCAGAAAGTTACAACAACAATGCAAAAACCGATAGGAGTGCAAAGTATAGGGTAGGTAATGAAGTCACAATAAATATAGAAATAGAAATTATGTAAGTACAAATTTCCAAAGTATATAAATTCCCGGCGATTTCTCAACAATAAGTGCAAGCTTGGGAAAGGCAGCAAAACAACAACAAGAGTCTTGGACCATAGTACACAGACCCTCAATAAAAGACAACACACAGTCCCTCAATAAAACTGCAGATTAAAATGTAGCTATCGATACATGGGTAAGGCTTATCGTACTTGTAAGCATTGTACTGTAAAATGCATGCAACATATGTACAGGTCATCCATTGATTCAAAGTTAAGAAGCACATGGCGGGACATAGCCTCCATTAGGTATTTAGTTTGCTGTCCTTCCCCCGCACCTCCGATTCGCACGGTTGACTACGTACGGTACGAAAGAAGTTCAACATACATCCATACATACTGTACCAAACTGTCTCTGCTCAAACCAGCATGGGATTATCTAATCTCTACTGATGGCCTGGCGATTGTTATATATTTTTTTATGATTTACCCTTGTTTAGACTGATAGACTCAGGTCTCGTTTTTAGGAGGGTCCTGCCAAATCTTCACAGTAGGGGGATGATTTAGCTTTGTATGATCCAAATGTAGTAATTTGCATGGATGTTTGGCCAATGTTAGTTACATTGTATTTTATATATATGGGAGGAAAGCAGAAAACCTGGAGGAAACACAAAGCAAACAGGAGGAGAACATACAAACTCCACGCAGAAAAGCGCCAAATACAGGAATTAAACACAGGTCCTTATAACTGTGAGGCACATGAGTTACCGCTAAGTCACCCGGCCTCTCAAATATAGATAGTGGTGGAAAGTCAACATTCCTAAGGCAGGGACCAATCTATCCATAGCACAACCGCTACTGACCTCTCCCAAAGTGATACTCATCAATCATACAGGGATGATGATCTGAGTTAACCTGCATCCACAGTTGAACTTTCAACCTGCAGAATGTAAACGTATCACCCTGTCCACAGCACCACCTGGTGACCCTATCAGCACATTACATGCCACTGATGTCGCTACACACAGGAATTCACGTACACAACAACCGCCGACATCTGCCACTAAGTGCCAAAGACGTCACCACAGCACTTGTTCCAGGCTAGGTGCACTGTGAAGCCACGCGAAGTGTCAAAGGCTCACTGAATAAAGGTCGCAGGACTGACCCCAGGCGTTATGGGTTAACTGAGGTGACTGACAGATGTACCGCCCGCGCACATACCCAGACACACAAACATGCTCGTGCCAACCTGTTAAGACGTCACAGCGAGATGCCATTTCCCAGAGTACGAGTGCCATGGCGTACACGTCCACCTGCTTGAAGGATTCCAGGTCCTCGAGATTGATGCGCGACTCCAGGACCTCGGGGGCCATGTAGCGGGCCGTGCCAACCTGCAGAGCAGTCACCCGCAGCGTTGCTTTACATGGCAGGCTAAGCTGTCGCAGTAGAGTCCATATTACTGAGAGCCTCGCACTGTGTCCATTGCCAGTCCATGCATAAGTCGTGTGAGCTCTCATGTCATCATGATCAACAAACTAAAATACTGACACACCATTTTCAGCAATATTATCTGTTAAACATTATAGTTCCATCCATATTTCCATCTGTTTGTCAATGTTTTTGTCTTCATGGCTGTCAGTGTCCATCTGTCTATCAATCATCCATCTGATTATATAATCCATCTGTGTGTGTGTGTGTCTCACTCGTGGGGAGCGGCAGTGTAGTGGTTCGCGCACTATTCTACGCACCTGTATTGTATTCCCGTTTACAGCCAACATCGGCAACGTATATCTTAACTGGTCCTGGGCATCCCCTGGGTCGACTCAATCTGAAATGAGTACCTGGTGCTGATTTGTTAACATCAGCACTGAGCAGGCAAAGGCAGCAGGACGCAGTGCTGGCCACCCACCCCCTTACGCGCTGTGCCGGCCTTAAATAAGCGTTCGCTAAGAGGCACTTGCCCGAAAAGTGCGTTAAAGGCTATACGGGGGATCTGTGCCCCCGTCTTTGCGACTCTCACCTGCCCGCTGTTGGCCAGCTCGTCGGAGCTGAGGGACGGGTCGAGCCTCAGCGAGAGCCCGAAGTCGCACAGGCAGCACGTGCCGTCCGCCTTCACCAGGATGTTGGAGCTCTTGATGTCGCGATGCGCGATGGGCATCTTGGGCCGGCCACAGGGCGTGCGGTCGCTGTGCAGGTGCGCGACGCCGCGGGCAAGCGACGCGCCCAGCAGCATTAGCTCGCGCCAGCTCAGCACCTTGCGCATGATCAGGTCCTGCAGGTTTCCCCGCGGGTGGTACGCTGTGATGAGCCAGTACTCCTTCACCATGCCGCCGCCGCCGCCGCCACCCGCCATGCCTGTCGCATCACGTAGGGGTTGTCAGCAATGATAGCAGACGGGTGGCTTCCGGAGGGTTCATGAATCATTGATGTTAGGGCACTGGTCTCAACGCCATTACCGGCATCATCGATATCAAGCTCAATGCAGGGGCCACGCATAGCATCAGCAATAATATTGGCTTCGACATATTTATTGATGTTCATCTGTCACAAGACTTGACGTCCCAGAGGACATTTGCAAATTATGCGTGCTCAGTTTCCCATAAAGGCCCCGTGATCAGTTGCAGAAACAGCTTAAGGTTTTCCCTTAGTTTGCGACGTAAATCAGTGTGATCTAATAGGAAATTTCACTTTACGAATGTTACACAACTGGCTACTGGAATTCAAATGTAGATTTCAACCACGCTTTATTAAACTGAGTAGTAAGTTAATCCTCTCAGCCCGGTCACATGACTGCAATAAAACCTACTCCAGTTTGGGTTTTCGCTTAATTTAGCTAAGCCCAGATACCAGGTGTAAGTTTGGTGGATCGTGCAGAAATTGCATTCTTACATTAACTCTTACAATTACTGCATGACCTTGGCATGGTGTAGTCATGATGAGCAGAGCAATCAGTGTTCGCATCACGGAAAGAGAAGTTCGACTAATTCGCAGTCCACGACCACGTTACGAAAAAACATTATTTTTAAAACACAGCTGAAAAGAACAAATATGTTGTGGATACACAGCTAGGCCTTGTGTTCTCAGTTGTCCAACATGCATTTTAAGCTCAATCATTGAGAAAAAACTAAAATCCCAATAAGGTGCTCCGCCATCGCTTCCTAGCAGTGTCACTGCGTTGGCGCATCAAATGGTGTGACGTCGCTTGAACGTCACCAAAGCGCGACCAAAGAGGCTCCGAGGTCATGTCGCGCAGTCTGGCACACAAACGGAGGGATGCATCGCTCTCGGCCCGTGAGAGATTTAAACAGCGCCACTCACCGGCGTGCAGCACGTCGTGCTCTGGCTCGGTGGTCAGCCTCTCCTCGGCCGTCAGGAAGTGCAGGATGCTCTCGTGCTTGAGGTTGGCGTCGGAGAAGATCTCCTTCTCGCAGCGCCACGACGCAAACTCGGCCGCGCGGAAGATCTTCACGGCCACCGTCTCAAAGTGATCCGAGGCCGCGCTCTGCCGCAACTTGGCGCGTCGCACGCGAGCAAAGCGCCCCTTGCCCACCTCGGCGTCCAGCTCGATGGGCAGCAGCTCCGTGTTGTGGTTGATGTTGTTAGCGCACGTCGAGCTGACGTCGGACTGGTCGTCGCGCAGGGCGCACCGCTCGCTGCTCTCGCCGCCGGCTACTCCCGCCGCCCTCCGGCCGCCAGACGCCGCCGCTCTCCCGCCCGCCATCCTTCCCGAGGACGGTGCGGAGAGGCCCCTGCCGAGCGGCGTTTTGATGCCTTCCTTGGAGGGCAGGGCAGCAGCGCCGTGGGGGCCCCGGCGCTTGTGCCGCTCGCACAGCGTGTAGAACGTGAGCATGACCAGCGCGATCAGGGCGACCGCGGGCAGCAGAGCCAGCAGGATGATGAGGTACAGCTTTTGCCCATCGCCGTCGTCTGCACAGCGGTTCAGCGCAATGTGATTGGCGCGAGTTCGATACAATGGGCAACAACTCAATTTTGGCCTGCGAAATGTCAATGCGGTGCATTTGGAACAATTCAAGTGCGACGCAATTTGGGAGTGGCATATGGCTGCAATCCAGTGCTCTCATCAAAATATTTAAATTAGAGTAAAGTGACTCAAGTTTATTATTGATTAACTGCAAATTGCTGCAATTCTAACAGTATGTGTTAAAGCACGTGTAAGCCACGTAAAGATACAATGACGCGTACACATTTATAAGCATATGGATATTGGAAAATACTTATCGGGGCCTGATGTCCAGTAACGACCAGTAACGACAGCGAAGTAATAATGAACACACTGCATTTTGCAATCTCCTGCAGCGTAACCCCAGAACTGACCATGCGCACCCCCCAATTGCCGCAGAGCGGTGTCCGTGCTTACTACCGGTGCTGGACTCGTTCTTGAAGGGCGGCTGTTGGGAAGGAAGGTGGCTTCTGATGGGCAGGTAGTGGTTACACTCCTCGGCCTTGCACACGCACGCCCCGGTGAAGTTGGTGCCGGTCGGCACGGTCTGCTTGACGCAGCTGGTGCTGTTGGCGGTGCTCTTGTTCAGCCCCGGGAGCTTGGCGACCAGCTCTTCCAGGGAGAGGCACTGCGTGCTCACGTTTATCGAGTTGCCGTTGTCGTTCCTGTGCCGGCAAGAATAATAGTTCACGACCAGGGGGAGGGGTGGTGGGGCAGTTAGGGGGCGGGGAGACGCCTCGCCAAGAGACTTGAAGGCTCGGCAAGGCTTCACATTTCGATTGATCAGGAAAGTATTGTTCGTGACGCAACCATCCCAAGGATGCTGCCACGGAGGGGGGGGGGGAGGTAATGGTTAGCACAATGGACTTGCAATCCAGAGGTTGCCAGCTCGAACTCAAAACACTTTTTTTACGACAGTGCATGCAATTAACCAACTTGTGAATTTACTCCAAATACCTTTGTGACACAGGAGCACAGCAATTTTAACTCAATCGGGCTCAATATTTAATCCTCCTTGTGATTACTTGGGTTTCCATCACGGCTGATGTTCCCCAAATCAGAGCAGACTACTTACGAGTGCATGCAAGACGTACAAGTCTACAAAGCCCCGTAGGAGTACAGCTGCTGGGAAAGGGTGTTTACCAGAAAGCAGCGCAGTAGGAGTCGACGCACGTGGAGCTACGCTCGCAGCCGCTGGTGCACAGATCATTCTTAGGGTCGCACGCGGCCGTGGTGATGGCGAACGGGCCGCTCACGTCATCGCACAACTTGCAGAGGACGAAGTTCTGCGTGCCTTGCAGCGGTAAGATGTCAGTGAACCTCGGAAAGCTGGAGACCAGCGGCAAGAAGACTCCAACTAGAGCGGGAGGGATCCAAAAGATGCAGTCATACATACGCAGATACAGGTGGCAGGCATTTAATTTAACTTTTATCTTATCTTGCAGTTGGCGCTGGGGCTTGGGGGACTAGTTGCAAATCTGGTGTTAGCTCAGTGCACCGAAATGACGTTGCTGAGATCCTGAGTTTGAATAAGGGTTGCAAGTCACATGCTTTTACACCGTGTTCCCAACTACATAAAAAAAACCTTGCCATGACCTTAGACTAACACACGAACTCCAAGTATAAGCAAAACGGTGATACGGATGTGACCACTTAGCTTTCTCAAACATAAGTTACTGCTTGAAAAGCAAAACCGAACTATTTATTCCTATGTAATTCCGTCTCAGTCAAGGAATCCTCCAAACATGTTCAGCATTGTTCACATAACTGATTCACGCAATTTCTGATAATGTCCAATGCCAGTGAACAGAAAAGAGCCTCAAGCCAGCTGTCAACTGCGTTTCTGTCGTCAGCAGTCACGCGTTCCACCACTAGGTGGCCACACTGAACAGCCGACGGCCAATGGAGGGACTGCACGTGGCAGAAGTTTGAAGCGTATGGCACCTTGGCACCTTGGCTGAAAACGCCAACACAACGTAGCACAGTTGCACCACAGTTGACCTGATGCACGAGGCGTTAAAAACTACACACCCATCAGTCAGCCGTTCATCGCATGCATTCATGTTCACGAAGGTGAAATAAAGCCGAATAATAGTGACTCTCCCGAGTCACTACATACGATCAGATGTTCAAGAAAACATCTATACAGGGCTGTATATTAAACGCCATTCTGCCTGGCTTTTGAAGATTATGAAAAGTGATTTGATTCAGTGGAAACCGAAGCAGGTATCTGGCTCTCAGTAACCAAGGACTTAATAAATATATACACGGTATATAAGTCCTGAAAAAACTATTATAAATATTGACTAACTATATTAAGATTGCATGGAAAAGTAACTATACAAATCTGGATGAGTTAGGAAATGAAAAATGCTCTCAGCAAAGCTATTCAGAGTGATATGAGAAGATGTTTGAAAAATATATTGGAAAAATAAAGGTTTAGAAATAAATCTAGGCAAATATTAACCATCAAGACAACCATTATAACAACCAATGATAATTACGTACAATATATTATTAAATAACTTAAGACGAAGGCTACAGTGTTTGGGTAAAGATACTCCTGTGTTAGCAAAACAAAAATAAATTTGGCTGACATTCTTGATTTGAAGCTTTCGTGACTGCAGGAATTCATACTCTTTAATTCTTTCGGTAAAGTAACGTAGATAGAAAAAAATAACTAATAAATCACGACGTTTCGATAGCAACACAAGCCATCGTCTTCAGGTGAAACAACACAGCAGGTGGACTGCTGAGGCAGGAGGAAATGTAGCGAGAGAGCCACTGCAACCAGAGGCCACACGCGCCTGTGGTGGGCACAACCCAAGGGCAAGTGGGCGGGGCTAGGTATGGAATTTGCAAGTAAATGTAGGATCGCAGAGCTCGCACACCTCAGCTAATCCGAGGGGGGGTGGGGGCGCCGCAACGGGCGAGTGGGTGGGGTGAAATTTACAGAGGGAACAAGTTGACAAGAGAGAAATAAACTCCTTAAAATTTTATTTTTTTAAACCAACGGTTTGATTTGAAAGTGCACTAAAAAGTAAATAACTCGATTGGACAACAGGAAGTGTACGGCATCTTGATTGCAAGATTTGACCACGGCAGTTTAAATAACTTTTTTTTCACAACTTCGTTTAACTGAATCTTCAATGTGCAACTTTTGTTTGTGTGGAGGGTGCCCGTAAGCTCGTTGACACGGAGCGTGCGCCCCTGAGACACGTTGTGCCTGCTGCTTGGGCGAGGCGATTCCACGGTTTAGGGACCGCGGCGTTTTTGACCTTCCCCAATAATTTATTAATTAATAAGCCGTCCATACAAAATGTTAATCGCTATAAAAGAGCCAATTAATCGATTAATTGATGCCGATTTTGACACAGGCATGCATTGTCACCGGATCTGAGTACGTGTGCGAAATGTTTAATTCATTGGACCACAGGAAGTAGACTAAATTTTGATTGCAAGATTTGACCACGACAAACATCGGAGTCAAGTGAAGTAAAGCCGTTGACAAAAAAAAGCATCAAACTTAGCAAACTTAGAAATGTAATGCAACTTGCAACGTCCATCCCTAGCCCCGCCCACTTGCCCTTGGGTTACACCCACCACAGGCGTGTGGCCTCTGGCTTCCCGGTGGCTCTCTCGCTACATTTCCTCCTGCCTCAGCAGTCCGCCTGCTGTGTTGTTTCATCTGAAGACGATGGCTTGTGTTGCTATCGAAACGTCGTGATTTATTAGTTATTTTGCTGACATTGCTCTTATTGATTTCCCATGACTGCTGCATGTTTTATATATATAGCACAGTGTGTGCTATTATTTTTTTAAGCATACTATGCAGTCCAGCATACCCTTCACCAACCTGTACTGACCAGAGGAATGAAGTATGGTCGGTCAGTCAACTTCCATGACCGACACAGAATGAGGAGCCAGAATTTCAAGGTGCAATTCCTTTACCTGAAGCGAAATTTGCTGGAATTATCTTTTGTAAAATCCGAAACCCAAGACCAGCGACTTAAAGTGCCAAAAACATAATGTTCAAATCTCCTGTTTCTTGTCCAGGGGCTATTGGTATGTCACCAACCCTCCGCTTCCTCTATGCAGACTTGGCCTAAAATGAGTACCCTGTACAAATCAGCACTAGGGAAAGAACGGTATTCAGTTGTGTTCAGTACGGCCACATCACCCCATGATGTGCTGTGCCTGGCTTCAAGAGGTGCTTGCTTACAGAGATATTTTATGTAATGTGTAAAGACTTTTTTTCCATTTGTCTTCAGGATAAATTACTGATGTCTGACTTAATCTTAGTTCATTAACGTCGCGTAATTAGAGGGTGCTGTAAGCTAGATTTTTACTTGATGGTCTTATTATGGTTTTGAATAGACGAGCCGAATTAAACTTTGACAGGTTATCCTCTAAGTGATGTCCAGATCATCATTCTCATGAATAATAATTTACCACTTGCAACGAGAATGGAATTCGCTGACTCTTGATGAGAGAACGACAAAGAACCACATACTGTACTATAGAAATAATGCAGCCAGCACCCGATTCGCCCCCCCCCTCATCCTAACCATGCTTTGCAGTCCTCTATATATTACTGGCCAATTAAACTATGAACTATATTTTTTTATTTCACCAGGTAAGGCCCACTGAGCTATATACAGTGAGGGAAAAAAGTATTTGATCCCCTGCTGATTTTGTACGTTTGCCTACTGACAAAGAAATGATCAGTCTATAATTTTAATGGTAGGTTTATTTGAACAGTGAGAGACAGAATAACAACTAAATCCAGAAAAACGCATGTCAAAAATGGTATAAATTGATTTGCATTTTAATAAGGGAAATAAGTATTTGACCCCCTCTCAATCATAAAGTTTTCTAGCTCCCAGGTGTCTTTTATACAGGTAACGAGCTGAGATTAGGAACACTCTTAAAGGGAGTGCTCCTAATCTCAGCTTGTTACCTGTATAAAAGACACCTGTCCACAGAAGCAATCAATCAAACAGATTCCAAACTATATTCTTAGTTCTTCCGGTAGAAGTCACGTTGAAGGGAAACAACAAAATAATAAAATATATCTAAAACATTTTATTGTTTTATATATATATTTTGTTGTTTCCCTTCAAAGTGACTTTACCGAAAGAACTAAGCATATGAATTACTGCAGTCACGAAAGCTTTAAATCAAAATTTAGATTCCAAACTCTCCACCACGGTCAAGACCAAAGAGATCTCCAAGGATGTCAGGGACAAGATTGTAGACCTACACAAGGCTGGAATGGGCTACAAGACCATTGTCCAGCAGGTTGGTAAGAAGGTGACAACAGTTGGTGCAATTATTCGCAAATGGAAAAAACACAAAAGAACTGTCAATCTCCCTCGGCCTGGGGCTCCATGCAAGATCTCACCTCGTGGAGTTGCAATGATTATGAGAATGGTGAGGAATCAGCCCAGAACTACACGGGAGGATCTTGTCAATGATCTCAAGGCAGCTGGGACCATAGTCACCAATAAAACAATTGGTAACACTACGCCATGAAGGACTGAAATCCTGCAGCACCCACAATGCTCCCCTGCTCAAGAAAGCACATACATGCCCGTCTGAAGTTTGCCAATGAACATCTGAATGATTCAGAGGACAACTGGGTGAAAGTGTTGTGGTCAGATGAGACCAAAATGGAGCTCTTTGGCATCAACTCAACTCGCTGTGTTCGGAGGAGGAGGAATGCTGTCTATGACCCTAAGAACACCATCCCCACAGTCAAACATGGAGGTGGAAACATTGCTTTGGGGGTGTTTTTATGCTAAAGGGACAGGAAAACTTCACCGCATCAAAGGGACGATGGACGGGGCCATGTACCGTCAAATCTTGGGTGAGAACCTTCTTCCCTCAGCCAGGGCATTGAAAATGGGTCGTGCATGGGTATTCCAGCATGACAATGACCCAAAACACACGGCCAAGGCAACAAAGGAGTGCCTCAAGAAGAAGCACATTAAGGTCCTGGAGTGGCCTAGTCACTCTCCAGACCTTAATCCCATAGAAAATCTGTGGAGGGAGCTGAAGGTTCGAGTTGCCAAACGTCAGCCTCGAAACCTTAATGACTTGGAGAAGATCTGCGAAGAGAAGTGGGACAAAATCCCTCCTGAGATGTGTGCAAACCTGGTGGCCAACTACAAGGAACGTCTGACCTCTGTGATTACCAACAAGGGTTTTGCCACCAAGTATTAAGTCATGTTTTGCAGAGGGGTCAAATACTTATTTCCCTCATTAAAATGCAAATCAATTTATAACATTTTTGACATGCGTTTTTTCTGGATTTTGTTGTTGTTATTCTGTCTCTCAATGTTCAAATAAACCTACCATTAAAATTATAGACTGATCATTTATTTGTCAGTGGGCAAACGTACAAAATCAGCAGGGGATCAAATACTTTTTCCCTCATTGTAGCTCTTTTTCAGACATGACCTGGCCACAAATGATAGCTCAACGAAGTGGATTACCACGTGGAAATGCCTTGCAGCCAAATACCCTAAGATGCGTGTTTATAAATGTGAAGGGAAACCCGGAGGACCCGTAGAGAAATCCACGCAACCACGGGGAGAACATGCAAACTCCAAACATACAGGCGTCAGGGTCGAGATCGAACCAAAGACCTCCTGCATATCAGGCGAGGCAGATAACATCTCGCCACCGTGGTGCCTCAATTAATGAGCATTTACTTGGGTAAGGAAACTAGAACACCCAGGGAAAACCCACACGTGCGAGGGGGCAACACTCTATCCCACAAAGTTGGAACAGGTGGAGTCCACATTTGTTGTACCGCCTGCTTACCCCACCAGTTAATCTAAATATGTTTTTCCAATGACATTTCAGCTGTGCTACAGTATTGGCACATGCCATCAGATGAATAACATGTCCTTAAGGACTATGCAGCGAGTAGTGCATCACCCTGTGTCAGATATCGGTTATGGAAAATGCTGTCGAAAGAGCTACCTCTGAAAAATCACTTAGACCTCTTTATCCACATAGGGACACAAGATGGCATGCCCCGCAAACATATTTAGTCACAAATCAATTAAAATGTATTACAGATGGAATTTTTTCCCAACGTAAAAACAATGTGCATGTATCATTAGACCTCTTTTGCCAGTACCAAAATATAATAATTGGGCTTTTCCCATTTTTTTCTGGCAACAAAACTGAACCCTTTTTTACAAGGATTCATGTCTGCATTAACCACAATACGTGCAGTCAAAATGCAGGTATTGTGGTTAATGCAGACACCAAGGGACGGCTTTTTTTTTCAAAGAAAGCCGTCCCTTGGTGTGGACCAATCAGTTTCAAGGACAATGCATATATTATCATAGTATGTTTTTGTTTGCATTTTGACTGCAGGTATTGTGGTTAATGCAGACGTGAATTTTTGTAAAAAAGGTTTCAGTTTTGTTGCCAGAAAAAAGGGGAAAAACCCTATTATTATGTGTATGTACTTATGTTGAACTTCTTTCGCACCGTACGTAGTCAACGGTGCTAATCGGAGGTACGTAGCCAACCGTTTTATGAAGGTATTTTGTTGCGCTATCACAGGTGACCAAGTTGAGACCATCAACTCCCTACACTTGAGAATCGAGCTGAGTGATGGGCGGCCTACTCTGGATTCAAAGCCAGTATCCCAGCAGTGCCGGCTCAGTGATCTGACCCCTAAGCCACCTTGCCACCTCATTTAATGTACTTTCTAGGTACACAAACATTACGGTACTGTAGTATGTGTGGCGTTAACACTGCCAACATGTAAATACATTGTATGGATCATTACCCTGAATTAACACCCAACTCAAAGGTGTTATTGTGGGGAGAGTAGAATACCATACTGTATTTTTTTTTATCAAGACAATGCACACCAGCTACTACATGAGAAATGCAGATGACCTAATGATTAACTAAATAAATATCATGCCACACGACAACACACACGACACACGTGAACATATATCATGCACGCAGTGTGCAATTACTATGACAGATAGAAATACAATGGCCAGAATGCCAAACGCAATTATAGGGATTATACTCAACTCTCATCTGGAAGATTGCGAGTTAAATGTATCGTTGATGGTCCACTCAGCCTATAACACAGTACTTTGTTGGATGTCACAGGTGTTTCCCTGTCTCGAGAGTGGCCTCGGCCATGTCAATGTAGAGTATATGCCACGAGCTCAGGGTCATCAATGGAGATGGATGCCACCCCATTGCTTCAGCAGGAATTCACTGTGGCTTAACTGTGACAAAGCGATAACTTACAACATAGCGTGACGGTAATAGTAGTTTAAACCGTGGTTACATTGAGATGTTGCCTTGATGTCATAGTGAGCATAACCAGGTACTGCAAATCCAGCGGTCGCCCGTTCAATCTCCTGGCGTGGCAGTTTGAAAGGTTGGCCAAGTTTCTTAAACGCCCCCATGCCTCTCTTCACCCAGAGGTATTCACGGGTCACTTGGTAGTGTGCGTGTGGTGGCGTAAAGTGTGGGCACTCACATACATTTCGGGGCGTCTGGCCAACGTGGTGGAAGAGTAGGCCAAACACCCGCTAGAGGGGCTCTCTAGAGCGCCATCCGGTAGAGGCCATTCCGCTAGTAAGTGCAGTAGTGGCATGAACACACAATTGCAGGGCTGCGCCTTTACCTTTAAATTGAGAAAGGATGCCGAGAAATGGGGTTTCCTTTGTGTTAACAATCATTTATCGAATACTTTTATTTATTTATTTGTTCCGGCAAATAATTAAACCATGATGCAATTGAGGGCAGCAGCAAATGATTGCCTTCGGGTCACAACTGATACTGGAGCTAGTTATGTAACGGCCGAACCCAAACGGTTGAATGATTTATCATTACATCATTACACAGGCGTGACAAGAGGTTGGGAATAATCCACCCAGCAATTCCGTTAACCAGGTACGATTCTATTGAGACAACTTGTCTTTTGCAAAGCAGATATGAAGTAAAACGCAGAACAGAGTGTGTACAATATCACGGGACCTTTTCTGCCAGTAACAAAGTATGAAAAATAAGAATAGAGTTTTACCCTTTCTGGCAATAAAGCAGGTGTCAATGTGTTCAAACACCAAACAGAAACCGTTTGCAAGGAATAAAGTTTGCAACAAGCACACGTAATTGTGGTTAACATGCAAACATGCATTTTTTTTTTAACTGATTGGCCTACCCAAGCTATAAGTGTGCTGATACTTGCATTGCATTTGACAAGGCAATGAAGAAGGTCGTCTCTGGTGTAGGCCAATCAAGTTTCAAAGGCAATGCGTATATTATCAGTGCATGTTTGCATGTTCACCACAAGCACGTGTAGTTAGTGCAAACTTTATTCCTTGCAAAAGGTTTCAATTTGGTGTTTGAACATCTTCACAGCTGTTTTATTGCCAGGCAGGCCGAAACCCATTCTAATTGTATACAAAGTAAAATACATTACAAAAAATAACTTCATATACTGTGCTGTGTATTTCATACACGACTATATGGAGTATGTGTATGCATACATACGGTACAGTATTGATCAGATTCAGAAGATCAGATTCAGAATAGTAATTTATACTAGAGGAATCCGATGAGCTATAAAGCTCTTTTTCACAGATGTTCATTAATGTAGGGTACACAGAGATAAGGCAATTTATATGAAGTAGGCAGGGAAGTAACCTTTATACAATTAAAATCTATTATGTATCATATACGGACAATGGGGTTATTGGCAGTATTGTGTCTGAGAGAGACAAACGTCCACATTGAATGCCCCCTACTTAACATTCACGGTTTGCCCACTAGTGTTTACTGTATGCTTCCCTGTGGCATGTGGGTTCGATTGGTCTGCATCATAACACGTGGAACTGCCCTGTGAGGTCGGTGAGCCAAGCTCCAATATCAACAACGCAAGTGGGCACAGCCCAAGTGCCTCGCATAAGAACATGAAATTACTGCAAAACCACAGGGGCCCATTAGGTCCATCTAGGATTTTAGGTCATTCAGCTGCCCGCAGAGACACGCAAACTGTAGGGGAGTTTCCAAGTGTTATTGCCAAGGACAACCTTCCCGTCACACCAAGACCTCAACAATGTAACCTCGCCACTGACTCAAGTCCTGATCCCTCTGCTGGGATCGCGCTGCTGTCACCGTTACATGATGTCACCCAGATCCTGAAAAACGCTGGCGAACAGAGTGGAACAATGCCGACGTCCAGAATAAACGCCTCATTCGAGAACAAAATATCATCGCACCTCCTGGCCTTAACATTCCTCGAAGGCGTCGGTGGAACCAGCAACCACGTGAGAACATCAACAGGCTGATGTGCGCATCTCCTTCGTGAATGTACAATTTTAGACAAGCCATGCAACCAAAGCTACGGACCGTATAGTGAACCACTGTAGTCTGCACTCCTTTAACGCAGGAATAGCAAAACTACACCAACTCTCTCCTGATGCCCTCTCATGCTTGTCAGATCTAGACGTTTGCATCTATCTCCTGAACACAATGCCATACACAAGAATAGAATACTTGTTAGGAGCATTCTGATCCTGAAGTCTCGTCGAGGCGTTGCTTGAAGAGTTCCCTTCGAATCACCTTTCAACCACACGGGATGAGATATTGGGTCCTTACCCACAACCCAATAATAGGGCCACACTTTCAGTTCTTTCGTGCTGGTGGCTTAGACAAGGCTGGGAGCATTGTATATGCCAGGGACGTGCGGTCAGGGGAGGCAGAGCCTCACCTGTCATACTCCAATGAAAATAGCTGTTACGAAAAGTAAAAAAAAGGAATAATCAAATAAAATAAATATTAAGATTTTTTTTCCACTGATCTGTGTTATAAATGTAATTTCTATACAATTCCAATCATTTTTATAGTCAAAGTCGCCAAATTTGCGGAGCTCCGCTGCAAATACAGGAAGAGACGAGAGGTGAGGCAGCGACGAGCTCAGCCTCCCCTCTGATTGCGCAACCCCTCATTAATTGGATGGAGCGCGAGCAATAAGTGCGTGCCTGTTACTATCTCAGTATGTCACCAATGTAATGTTTGTAGACCCCTTCATTTCATGTCGTCGCCTTCCATACTCCAGGTAACTTATTTCACGTGTGTGTATACAAAATATTTAGGCTCGCTGGTCTCGTCATGAAACTGCAATGAAAGAGCACCAGGGGAGGCAGCTATCACATCTGCCTCACTGAGGGGGACGTGTCTAACACGCCCCCCTCAATGAGGACACGCCCCCTCAGTGAGGCCACGCCCCCTCAATGTGTGAATATGGCTCTGACACTAGCTGGTATATGCAGTATGGTGGTTACATGAAATGCATCTTATGGTGGTTACATGAAATGCATGCAAGACTGGAATAATAGCAATTGTGCTTCCTGCTGTTTCTGAGCACACCTTTTTGTGTTGATAAATCTGTTTTTGTAAATTACCTCCATTATATTGATAGCATGTACAGCCCTTTGCCCATATAGCATTTTGAGATGTGGTCACATTTACATGCTATTTCAATACAAATGGCGCGTGAATATTTTGAGTTGGCATGTTCACACGTAGAAACAACATGCGTTTAAGAGTATTTGGCCGCTTTAAAATTCCACATAAGCCACTGATTTGAGATTTCATTTGTGGCCAAGGTCGCTTCTGAATAAGAGCTATATAGCTCAGTGGGAGTTCCCTGGTAAATTAAAAAAATAATTGAGTTGATAGTTTCGTAGGTTAGGGGGATTCCCAGATAGGTTCATATACATGTATATCACTCGCCACTGATGGTAGCCTTGACCAAAATTGAACTCCCAATTTATGCATCCGTAGCACCGAGTTCACAGCAGTGATTTGTAAATACACAATGTGTTCCAAATGAAGCCAAACAATGTGTGATTCGGTCTTTGGGAAGTGTCTCATTTTTAAATTGTTATAACCACTAGAATAGCATTTTCGTTGTGGCAGCCTTATCAGTGAATACGTGTGCATCCGTGTGTTGATGGAATACTTTTTGAGATTTCCTAATTTCATCAATTCCACAAAAAGTATGCCCAAAACTATTGTAAAAGCCATACTGCAGTACTGTAAATACAAGTATAGTACTAGTCTTGATTACGTTTACTGTACTACTAAATGTTTATTTATAATAATTTTCAGCTGTTTGTCAATCCACTAATGGATGAAGGCGTCCCCACACCTTTCAGATGTAGGTTTTTTTAAAAATAAATCCATACTTCACCACACTGGTGAGTGTGGGTTGCGGACAGGGCCCAGACAGGACCAGCTAAAACTTCAGATATCACTCGCCACCGATATTTAGCCATGGTTGCTCATAGCAGTGCGTGTTACTCTGCCACTCATAACCAAATGTTTCCCCAAAAAATACAGGGTGACAAATGTGTATATAATACTGTACCATATACATACAATATGCAGAACTAGCGTGAAATTCCAGAGAAAACTACATTTAATCAAAAATATTCGCCATATCTCCCACCAATCTCAATATAATACTTGTCTTAAGTGTGTTCATTCTCCTGATAGACGTTGTCCAACATTGCCAATCCATATTGAACAAAGTATTGCGAACATTGTAAGAGAGTCATTTGACACCATTGGGGTGTCTATAAATCAATCACCCTGTAGGTAGCCTCCGTTAGGTGTTTAGTTTGTTGTCGTTCCCCCCGCACCTCCGATTCGCAAGGTTGGCTACGTACGGTGCGGAAGAAGTTCAACATACATACGAATGTATATTATTTGGGTCTTTCGGTAAAGTCACGTAAATAGGTTCAAAGAAAATAACATTTTCCCAAATAATATGAATTCCTGCAGTCACGAAAGCTTTAAGTCAAGATACATACGGATGTTTTAATTTAGAGTTTATTTATTTAGAGTTTATATTGATTACACGTTTGCTCCCGTTTAGCCAGTTTCCCAGCTATTTTACTTCAATCACTGCGCAATTTGTTTCCAATACAAAGCGCACTCGGAGGGTTTTTTTTAAAGTTTAATTCTGCATTGTCAAAGGCAAATGCAAAATCAAAGGCAAATGAAAAAGGTGAAGAAGCATTGTTAATGTCAAGACTAGTTGACGGGCGAGACACATTTTCCAGGCATCCCAGTATCGTAACTTTCCATGCTGGTGGGCAAGTTGCATAAGTAGAATAACGTGCACCTGTTGATTGACATGTAAAGATCTCACGTGTCTCCATTACCCCACGTAATGCAATCATGTAGAAAGCGTTTTTAGATATAACAGTGATATCAATTACAGTTCATCCCACACCGCTGGAAATTAATGTGTCCGAGTCCATCCGCACGATGGCCAGATTCAATACACAGTGCACGTGTGATGATACTGAATGGCTCGGAATTGAACTCTGATCATCATTAGGATTGTACTGCATTCTAGAATTGTGGGTCATACACAAAACACAGATTCGTCTGTATCGCACACGTGTCTAACACACGTGTAGTATGGGTTTCACTAGTACTGTATGTAAACCATTGTCACCAGGCAACCAAGCTATTATCCAAAGATTAGAAGCTCATGCTTGTAGGGGCCCATTTAAATCGTCAGCCTATAATCGACGTATTTTGTTGCTTGGACTTTCGCAGCAGTGACGCAGTCCAAATGAGCAAGCAATACAATAACGCATGGCAAGTTCGACAGTGTCAATAGCCACCGCAACGTTTCACTTGTCTTATTTGCAGCGTTAAGCATGGCACCAACTATACTACGGTGCATGATGAATACGGTGGCATTAATTGGAACTTTGTATACATTAAGTTACATTACGATTCGAGGTGAGGTCAGTGTCTCCCCTGTACAAACGAGAAACTGAGCTGCAGCTCATCACCGTTAGAGGCTCCGATTATCGAGCCAATGGTGGAAATTCCACATTACAATGGCCAGGTGCCAGTGTATCCAAATGACGACCCACTTCTGACTTCCCACAAAGTGTTTGTTCTAACTACGATGTATCAGACGACAGTGCACACACACGCGCGTGCGTGCGTGATATAACTGATAACTATTTAAGTGTTTACCCTATATCTTTACAAGTGAGCATCTCCTTTGATTAAGGCTCCAAGTATTGTATTTAACATTAAAGTAGGCGTTTTACTGTCAGCAAGCCGTAACATCCGTTAACTGTTTTAATGTTACACTCCGACGAGGTTGTTTGTGAGAAGACTGCAAGCTAAATACAAAACGTAAAACTTCACGCGACAAAAAAACGGCGCTGTCAAATGAACTCATATTTCGCTACTTCTATAAAGGCATATAGTACGTAACTTTCGTTTCTTTTGCCACGGACTTACTACTGTATCACTGTTAAAACATTTGCGGAAATATCCACTCACCGGAAACCGTGAGCCAGAGGCAGCCTCCCATGGTGGGGACACGATATACGCGCGTTTTGGAAAAAAATATATATATGATTCGTGCGCCCCAGACTTTTAACAAGAAGACAGAGAGGCGGGGAGGGCCCTTTAAGGTGGCATGGCACTTTTAAATCGGACAACAACGGTGGTGGCCCAACTCGGCCAGCCTTCGCTTTGTAACTTTTGTTCAGTGTCAAACGAAGAAGGGGAGCTCTCGGTGCGACGCAACTTCGCCCACTGAGCTATGCGCAAAAAGTGTGAGTCTCTTTAAGAAAACACTAAAAATAATAAAATAACTGCCAGAGGAAATGTGTAGGCGGTGAGTCACACTACGAGTGGGGAGGGGGGTTAGCGAATGAGACTGGCGTTTAGCTGACGTCTGTGTTGAGTGTGGTGTTGCCCTCCTCTGTGTGAGTGTGGTGTGTGCCCTCTGTGTGAGTGTGGTGTGTGCCCTCTGTGTGAGTGTGGTGTGTGCCCTCTGTGTGAGTGTGGTGTGTACCCTCTGTGTGAGTGTGGTGTTCCCTCTGTGTGAGTGTGGTGTGCCCTCTGTGTTGTGAGTGTGGTGTGCCCTCTGTGTTGTGAGTGTGGTGTGTACCCTCTGTGTGAGTGTGGTGTTCCCTCTGTGTGAGTGTGGTGTGCCCTCTGTGTTGTGAGTGTGGTGTGCCCTCTGTGTTGTGAGTGTGGTGTGTACCCTCTGTGTTGTGAGTGTGGTGTGTACCCTCTGTGTGAGTGTGGTGTTGCCCTCCTCTGTGTGAGTGTGGTGTGTGCCCTCTGTGTTGAGTGTGGTGTTGCCCTCCTCTGTGTGAGTGTGGTGTGTACCCTCTGTGTGAGTGTGGTGTGTGCCCTCTGTGTGAGTGTGGTGTGTACCCTCTGTGTGAGTGTGGTGTGTGCCCTCTGTGTGAGTGTGGTGTGTACCCTCTGTGTTGTGAGTGTGGTGTGTGCCCTCTGTGTGAGTGTGGTGTGTACCCTCTGTGTGAGTGTGGTGTGTGCCCTCTGTGTGAGTGTGGTGTGTGCCCTCTGTGTTGTGAGTGTGGTGTGCCCTCTGTGTTGTGAGTGTGGTGTTGCCCTCCTCTGTGTGAGTGTGGTGCTCCCTCTGTGTGAGTGTGGTGTGCCCTCTGTGTGAGTGTGGTGTGTGCCCTCTGTGTTGTGAGTGTGGTGTGTCCTCTGTGTGAGTGTGGTGTGCCCTCTGTGTGAGTGTGGTGTGCCCTCTGTGTGAGTGTGGTGTGTGACCTTTGTGTGAGTGTGGTGTGCCCTCTGTGTGAGTGTGGTGTGTACCCTCTGTGTTGTGAGTGTGGTGTGCCCTATGTGTGAGTGTGGTGTGTGCCCTCTGTGTTGTGAGTGTGGTGTGCCCTCTGTGTGAGTGTGGTGTGTACCCTCTGTGTGAGTGTGGTGTGTGCCCTCTGTGTTGTGAGTGTGGTGTGCCCTCTGTGTTGTGAGTGTGGTGTGCCCTCTATGTGAGTGTGGTGTGTACCCTCTGTGTTGTGAGTGTGGTGTGCCCTCTGTGTTGTGAGTGTGGTGTGTACTCTCTGTGTTGTGAGTGTGGTGTGCCCTATGTGTGAGTGTGGTGTGTGCCCTCTGTGTTGTGAGTGTGGTGTGCCCTCTGTGTGAGTGTGGTGTGTACCCTCTGTGTGAGTGTGGTGTGTGCCCTCTGTGTTGTGAGTGTGGTGTGCCCTCTATGTGAGTGTGGTGTGTACCCTCTGTGTTGTGAGTGTGATGTGCCCTCTGTGTTGTGAGTGTGGTGTGTGCCCTCTGTGTTGTGAGTGTGGTGTGCCCTCTGTGTGAGTGTGGTGTGCCCTCTGTGTGAGTGTGGTGTGACCTCTGTGTGAGTGTGGTGTGCCCTCTGTGTGAGTGTGGTGTGTGACCTCTGTGTTGTGAGTGTGGTGTGTGCCCTCTGTGTGAGTGTGGTGTGACCTCTGTGTTGTGAGTGTGGTGTGCCCTCTGTGTGAGTGTGGTGTGTGACCTCTGTGTTGTGAGTGTGGTGTGTGCCCTCTGTGTGAGTGTGGTGTGACCTCTGTGTTGTGAGTGTGGTGTGCCCTCTGTGTGAGTGTGGTGTGTGACCTCTGTGTTGTGAGTGTGGTGTGTGCCCTCTGTGTGAGTGTGGTGTGTGCCCTCATTGTGAGTGTGGTGTGCCCTCTGTGTTGTGAGTGTGGTGTGCCCTCTGTGTTGTGAGTGTGGTGTGTGCCCTCTGTGTGAGTGTGGTGTGTCCTCTGTGTGAGTGTGGTGTGTACCCTCTGTGTTGTGACTGTGGTGTGCCCTCTGTGTGAGTGTGGTGTGTGCCCTCATTGTGAGTGTGGTGTGTCCTCTGTGTTGTGAGTGTGGTGTGTGCCCTCTGTGTTGTGAGTGTGGTGTGCCCTCTGTGTGAGTGTGGTGTGTGCCCTCTGTGTGAGTGTGGTGTGTGCCCTTTGTGTGAGTGTGGTGTGTGCCCTCTGTGTTGTGAGTGTGGTGTGCCCTCTGTGTTGTGAGTGTGGTGTGCCCTCTGTGTTGTGAGTGTGGTGTGCCCTCTGTGTGAGTGTGGTGTGTGCCCTCTGTGTGAGTGTGGTGTGTGCCCTCTGTGTGAGTGTGGTGTGCCCTCTGTGTTGTGAGTGTGGTGTGCCCTCTGTGTTGTGAGTGTGGTGTGCCCTCTGTGTTGTGAGTGTGGTGTGCCCTCTGTGTGAGTGTGGTGTGTGCCCTCTGTGTGAGTGTGGTGTGTGCCCTCTGTGTTGTGAGTGTGGTGTGTGCCCTCTGTGCAGTGCCGGCCTTCATAGTTGCTCGCTAATAGCACTTTGCTCCAGCAGTTTGTTAAGGGGGGACCTTAGTCTTATTTTCTTTGGGTCTTTCGGTAAAGTCACGGAGATGGTTCAAAGGAAATAACAAAAAAGCTACGACGTTTCGATCGCAGCACAAGCCACCGTCGTCAGGAGGAAAGAGCTCTTTCCCGACGATGGTCTGGGCGTCGCTTAGGTCGACTCAGCCTTAAAACGAGTCACCCGATAAACATCGCTCGCAGCAAACTTTCCCCCAAAAGTCTGTTAAGTCCACACGGGGCGATCTTTGTCTTTGCATTTTAAATAGTTGTTTTTTGTTTGTTATATCAAAGCAATAAATGCGCTAGAGAAAGTGACGTGTTTAAAACGATCGAAAGGCAAGGGATGTCACGGGGCATGTTGCAAAAGGGTTTTTTTGTAAAACTATACCCGTGCACAGATCAAGAATGTGTAAGCTGAAGGGCTCTCTGTGTGTCACGGATGGTCCGCTTATTGGCTGCACTAGGAGGAACCTGTTTTCTTTTTTTTTTATAACCTGGGTTCGATTCCCTGACCACGCACAAAATGAGTCAGAAGTAAGCGAAATCTGATCTCGTCTTGGGTCTCTTCAAGGTCCGCTTTTCGTTCAACGAGTACCTGCTGTGTGGACATTAATGCTGTGGATAATCACCGTGGCTGCGGTTTTGTAAATAAGAGGTCACGTTCATCACGGAAATGGTGAGTTTGAATGACACTAATGTCCAGTGAATTATTAGAAACGGCTGTTGATATTTGGAACACGTTAGATTAGACGTTTCCATGGTTGGAACGTTGGGGAGGTGGGTAGGAGAAAACCCGGCCCTCTACAACCAAATCGGAAACAGCCAGCGGAGATACAGAGAGATAAACACGGCGATCTACAGAGAGACACGGATACACAGGTACTCTAACAGAGAATGAGATCCACGCAAACGCGGGTATACACAGAGACACACACACACTGACGGAGATCCACGTAGATACACGGACATGTGCAGACGCACGCATACGATCATACAACAACAACAAAAACACTTTGATCCACGCAAAGATTATCGGAGATATATACACACACAGACTCGGAGATACACACATAGACTAGGAGATACACTCATAGACTTCGAGATACACACACAGACACGGAGATACACACACAAACTCGGAGACACACACTCAGACTAGGAGATACACACACAGACTCGGAGATACACACACAGACTCGGAGATACACACAGACATGGAGATACACACACAGACTCGGAGATACACAGACATGGAGATACACACACAGACATGGAGATACACACACAGACTAGGAGATACACACACAGACTCGGAGATACACACACAGACTAGGAGATACACACACAGACATGGAGATACACACACAGACATGGAGATACACACACAGACTAGGAGATACACACAGACTCGGAGATACACACACAGACTCGGAGATACACACACAGACATGGAGATACACACAGACTCGGAGATACACAGACATGGAGATACACACAGACATGGAGATACACACACAGACTAGGAGATACACACAGACTAGGAGATACACACACAGACTAGGAGATACACACAGACTCGGAGATATGCAAAGCGGAATATGGAGATACAAAACAACACGGGGATGCAAAGACATTTGCGCGCAGAGAAAGACATACACAGAGAGAGACAGAGAGACACAGAGAGACACAGAGAGACACAGAGAGACATCGACACGGGGATTCATATAGACAAAGGCCACCTGTGTAGCCTTAACAGACTGTTGGGGCAAGTGCCCATATGAAGACCGGCAAAGCAGACAAGGGGGTGGGTGGCCAGCACCACGCCCGGCCGCCTTTGTCTCCCTAGTGACGATGTTTACTACACACTGCACCGGGTACTCATTTGAGGCTGAGTCGACCTAGTGGAGGGCCAAGACCGGTTCACATAATCGTCACTGGTGTTGGCCGTGAGCGGGAATCGAACCCGGGTGGCCAGGCTCGTAGTGCAGCGCGCTAACCGCTACACTATCGCTCCCCTTACAGCCACACACAGACACATACACAGATACACACATAGACACACACACACACAGACACACACACAGACACACACAAGAGCACAGACACGCACACAGACACACACACAGACACACACATAGACACACAGACACACACACAGATACACACACAGACACACACACAGACACACACATACAGACACACACAGACACACATACAGACACACACAGACACACACAGACACACAGACACACACAGACACACACAAGAGCACAGACACACACACACAGACACACGCACAGACACACGCACATACACATACACACAGACACACACAAGAGCACAGACACACACACAGACACACACACACAGACACACACACACAAGAGCACAGACACACACACACACAGACACACGCACAGACACACGCACAGACACATACACACAGACACACAGACACACACACAGACACACACACACAGACACACACACAGACACACGCACACCTACAATAAGTAGAGGAGGGTGCACCGACACACCGTGACCTCTCCGTGAATTATCGTTTCCCCCCACCCCACCGCATCTTGGCCGTGAATTTCACAACAATTTACCGTGACAAAAACGTAGCCTTAGACGTCAGCAGCCGGGGCTTGGTCGGTGCGAATGATAAACTCCACGCATTTGAAGTTCTCTCCCAAGTCCACCCCCAACTTTCGGAGACTCCCACCCCCTCCACTCCCCAGCACAATCATCACACTCAGTGTTGCCAACTCAGAATTCACTTCACTTGTTCTGAAATGACTCGTGAAAACTGTGCTAGTCCAAGTTAGCAATGAAATATTAATCCCATTTCCTGAGACCCTACTCTCTGACACTCTTTGACCCCAATTGATAGGAAAACAAACCTATCGTTTTTAAAAAAAAGGGTATTATTTCTATTAAAGTATTCAATCTCTCCCCACGGATATTGGGACTGAACTCTGGGAAGTACTAGATTCCCTTCTATTATCCGAGACGTCATCCGGAATTGTTAGGAAAATTGAACCAGTTCACTTTTTTCTCCCACAGATAACAACTGAAAGCAGTTTCTGCGAATAAATGCAAATTATAGGTTCTTCCAATGGCGCGCTCCACATGTTTACAGGTATATGGAAATTCACTGTATATTTCAACTACTTTCTACGTACAGCCCTTATGTCAGTCCACTGATGCACGAGGGCCTACCCACGCCACGTGCATTGTGGGGAATTAATTGACCATACTTCACCGTGTTAGTCATTGCCCTTTGCTGCCAACAACATACATAAAATACTGTACAATATATATAAAATATTGTACAAGCATGTTATCTCCTCCGTCAAGTTAATGTGGAAATGTTAACGTTGGCTCGGGGTCATTATTGCCGATGAGCACTGCCCTATTTCTCGTTTGTGCAGGGGAAATGTAGAGATTTTGCAGAACAGTGGTTGTCCAATCGAAAAAAATGCCCCCCTAAGAGAAGTATGGAATTTGCAACCACCAGCTCAGGTTCGTCAACATAGATGTGCCGGTGGTCTTTGGTCTCTTTCGTATGGCAAGAGGGAAAATCAACAGCTTTGAATCGTGTTATCGTTGAATGCTCAGGTTTTCTTTTTTCCAACCAAATCTAAATACGGCAATAGACACGGCGTGGATGGCGTACACGGATGGAGCATTCGTTAGTGATTCGTTTGATGGCCTGGACATCACAGTCACAGTGCGACGATGATTTGACCTCCAGTTTGTGGAACGTGGATGCGCATCTCACACGTTCCGTTCGAGTGCAGTTCAACGAGGGTCCATAGTTGCCGAGAGGGACAGAGAAGCCCGGTGCTTCTACAGTCAGCCACGTCCACAGCAACACCACGATTCTGTCCAGCAAAGTGTCCGTGTGTTTATTTTCGGCTGCTAGAATGGAGGCGCACAATCAGAAAGGTTCCCCGGGTCTCATCCTATGCTGTGCGGGTTCTCTTCGGTCTAATCAGAGTGGCATCGAGTCGGAAGTTGGCGGGGACGATGTTCTCCAAACACAGGAAGCCACGGGAGTGGAGTGGACTTGGGGGCGGTGCCGCGGATGATATGAAGTGGGGTGTTGATTTTGGTTATCGACGAGGTTTGTGTGAGTGCTGGCACTCCAGACCCGACCACAGTGCTCCACGGTGGAGTGGACAAGGGCCTGCGTCGATATCTGGAACGGTGACGGTCGTGTTTTGGCGGTGTTCTACAGCAAGTTGACATTTAATGTTTTCCGCGACTTTGGGGGGTTGTTTTTTTGGTTCTCGGTGGAAGACAGAGACGACACTCGGAGGCGTTTGGCTAAAGGTGCCAATTCTTGAAAGTTCGCTTCCAGGGTCTTTCATTATTTTCCCAGGGCTTTTAGCAGTGTCCTCTATTGTCCGTGCTCGGGGGTTTGACAGTGTGATCTCATGCGCAAATGTGAATGCTACTCGTGTAGAGATTGAACAGCCCTGATGTAAAATAAAATAAAAAAAACACACCCCTGTGGGAGTCCGTTTTTCAATCTTCGCGGGCTGCTGTCAGCTTCACCAAGGTGGACGTTGAACTCATGCTCCTATGATGAGGGATGCTTTTCGCTCTGATCCCAACAGAGCGATATTCCACCCACAGTCGGATGGGCACAGTAAAATACAGTGCTGTATGCGAAACGGCATCTGGACTGGAGACCGAGTGACTCATCAAGTAAGCAGCTGTAGCAGCCGAATTGTATTGCGGCCAGAAACCCAAACAGGTGCCAATGCTGTCAGCTTCTGTACACTGTGCACGTTCAGACCGTTTTGACATGCGGACACGGTGTATGCATGCATTCTTGCTATTGCACAGGCAGTTTGATTCGATGTGAATTGCTCAAACTGCAAAAGTCCACGATGTATACAAATATACAACAGCCGTGTGGTGTCGTAAGTGCTTTAAGTAACTATTTATAGAGGCATAAAACGCATTAATGCCACTTTGAGTCACGAGTGCCACTTTGCGGTGGGAAGTCGACAATGATTGTACTTTAGATTGTCGTCACCCTTGCCATAGGAATGTGGAATTTCAACGAGTGGTTCAGGGCTATCATGAGCAACTGGTCGACCTTTTGTGTTGTTGTTGTTGTTTATAAACCACATGGCGGTCACGATCACCACAAGTAAGCCAAATGAATCGATTGGCGGTAGCCCGGGTCACCACAAACTATTGGTGGGCCGGGCATAGTTTAAGGTTTATTTTCCTGGGAGCATCGCTGGTACTACCACCCTGTCCTGCCGGAGGGCGACGCTGGGAGCGATGACGACGACGACGATGTCGATCCCGCCAGCACGACCGTGACCGCCGGCCATACCAAGAGAGCGCCCGGTGCGCCATTGCCTCCAAGTGGTCTCGCTCCCAAAGACAAGGGGGGTGGCCGCCCCCGTAAGAAGCAGAACGTGCTGGGGAATGACCAGACCAGCATCCTGATGTACTTTAAAAACAAGCGATCAACAGCCGTTGCCACGCACAAATACCCCAGCAGCCCCCCTTTTTTAGGGGTGTTTTGCGTGTGTTTTTTATTTCCATATTTGGCGTGCGTATCGGGCTCAGTGACATCTCCCGCCTTCATAGGCCTTCTGGTTTCGGAGTTATGGAGGTTCTGGCACCCCCGGGTCACGATGGTGACCCGGGTCACCGCCAATCAATTCATATGTGAACACATGGGGATGCTGTTCGGTAAGCAATGCCATTACGTAATGCTGTGAATTCAAGCCAATGTGCTATGGAAAGTCCATATTCCTATGGTGGGGCCAGTCTCTGCATCGGACAACCATTGTTGCGTAACGCATAACGGAGGTAAAAATAATAAGCTCAAGATGCAGACCTGCTAATGCTGGCGGAAGGGCCTCCATGAGCGAACGTTCAAAGGAGCGCCTCAAGTTTATCGGGAATTTGGTCTACTTTTCCATGCTGTGAGCAGACATCGTGGAAGAGTTAGGAGTATTCCCTGAAGTTACCCCATTACATGTGGCTTTGCTGATCAACTGTGGAGTGCACAAATGTACAGCAGGGTTGACAAAGGCGAGAGGGGGTTTAATAAACTCACCCAAATAATGTCAACAGCTTGGAAGCGCATCATGAGTAAATCACGTGGCAACCTTAATAAAGTAGTAACTACGTGTGCTTACATCTATTGCAACTAAAACGATGTTAATATAACATTACTGACCATTTAGTATCGCTACTTAACTATCACTAACTAGCGTCGGAACCAAAATATGTGTACTTCATATTACAATGTACTTATAATCTAACAACCATTTAGTATGGCGAATTAGCTTTGATGAACTTGTTTCATCACGTAAGTAACCTTTATAGTAACTTTTATATTACCACAGCTCACGTGAGGCTATTGTAGGCTAAAATAATTTAAATGATGTGATACATTATCTCCTATCACTTTCTGCCACTTCCTGCTTACTCGTTGGTCTCACATTGATGACACCACACTGCCTATTTAAGACCCAAGGCTAGAGGACATTGTCACAATTCTGGCAACTGCTTGATGATGGTGGTTGTATCCATCAGTGAAAGGTCAAACTACCCATTTGGTAAGCTGAAGTAGTAATACATTGACGCGTTTGTTCACATGACAACTTTATTGGGTGGAGGAGGGTTTACAAAACACGATTTACTTATGCGAGCCGACTCAAACATCTGCAAAGGAGGTCTAATGATGTAGATGCTCACCCCGAGCCCTCATTACTTTGATAGTGCATTGTCTTTGAGCTGTGTAACGCCTTTTGGCGTCATCTGGTCGAGCACCAATTGGGTCGAGGCTCAAAGGAAAGCCGTCCCTTGGTGTGGACCAATCAGTTTCAAGGACAATGCCACATATATTACCATAGTATGTTTTTTGTTTGCATTTTGACTGCAGGTATTGTGGTTAATGCAGACATGGATCCTTGTAAAAAGGTTTCAGTTTTGTTGCCAGAAAAAAGGGGAAAACCCCTATTATTATATTTTGGTACTGCAAAAAAGGACTAATGATACAAATTGTTATGTAACATTATAGTGGATAATAGATTTACCAAAAAATTATTTTGAGGCGCGGATTACAATGAGAGTGGATAATAGGCATGCATATAAGAGGACTTCCACTGTCCAATGTATGTGCAGTATACGTATGTTGTTTCAGCCTTAAGGCTGCTTAACCACGAGAATGCGATGTGTTTTGTCGGTTTGGGTGTCATTCAGCAGCATTTGCAAGGAAGGTTGCCAAACCAGTCAATAGCCCTTAACATGCCTTTGCGCCACACCCCATGTGTGTTGACAATTCAGTCCCTGGAGGCACATAACCAATGTTACGCACTTTCTGGTCAAAGGATTGAATAAATAAATCTACGAGGTGCCAGTCAGAGTTGTGAGAATGTGATAATATAATTTATCCGCACACTACCCCACAAGATCGTTCAATGGAGGCACACAGGGGCTACATGCTGTCTCCACAAACGCCAGTAATTAATTGGCTCAATAAACTGGACCTGAATATTTGAATTACTTGTTGACTATTTACATTCAACCTCAAACAACTACTCCTGAATTGGATTGGTGTTTTGTGGGATAACAAGATCTATTTAAAAAATATATATTTGTGCTGTTTAACGTTTTATATAGTAAGTTCAAGTAAGATCTTATCACTTCAGAAGTGATAAAGATTTTTCGGCATTTTTTTTTTTAAAGAATACAATGTTTCTGGTAATACTCAATTGTCGCACTAGTTTGGATAATATTTTTTTAATTCGCATTTATAAACACAGCTAGCCAAAAATAAGACCGCAGGAAAAATTGGCGAGTTACCTTGCAAACAATAACATCTGAAAAAAAATCCTGACACTTGGGTGTGCAGGTGAAACTCTCCAGGTGCAAAGATAAATGGATGGACTTTCTAACGTCTAAATGTCCCAGATAATGAATGCAGCAGTTGATATACAGTGTCCCCAGGGCAATGTTTCAGCTTGCAGGTGTTGCTGTGTACCCCCAAGACGAAGAGGCAGGGCCACATTTTTCAGAAAGCACAAGGCCAAGTTATAGGAACACGTTTCAAATACTTTAGGTTTCAAATACTTACCAATGTTGCCAATTTTATATGAACGTACATGATTGTCACTTATATAACCAGGCTCAGAACAGCTTAGCTTTCGAGATCTGAAGATATAATTTGTACTTTGTTTTGTTCAATAATAATACATATTATAATAGCAAAACAATTTAGTGCTATTATTATTAATTCTATTACAGTATTACTACATAATTATTCACTATTATCAGAGATAACACGTATATTAAATGTGCCACTCAATAAACTGTTAATATACCAATTTCAATGCTGTAACCTGAACGCAGAAAAGATATGCTCTACAGTCACGATCAATGCAAATTGTATCCATAACTGTTATCATTGGTTCTTTACCACATACTGACCTGCGTGTTGTAGTATGGTCAAACAATCCCATAACTGGCAGTGTGTGGAGACCTTAGTCAAATAATGGATTGTCAAGGGCACTGTACATTACCATTATTTTTTTTATCAATCTTAGGATGGCAGCAGCTGAAACTACTTCTGTTATGAATTTAAATAGCCTAAATGGCCAACAATGCCGGAGCATATGCAAACACAGCACATAGCAGTATCCTCCCTCCGGCACCAACCCCTATGGTCCCTCCTGGCAAAGCTCCCAAGCGAGCTCCCATCCCATTCCCAAATTTAGACAGTAACGGTCGATCTGATCCTAATCCCAAATTTAGACGGTAACAGTCAATCTGATCCTATTCACAAGTTTAGACAGTAACGGTGGATCTGATCCTATACACAAGTTTAGACACTAACGGTCAATCTGATCCTATTCACAAGTTTAGACAGTAACGGTCGATCTGATCCTATACACAAGTTTAGACACTAACGGTCAATCTGATCCCATCCCCAAATTTAGACAGTAACGGTGGATCTGATCCTATACACAAGTTTAGACACTAACGGTCAATCTGATCCCATCCCCAAATTTAGACAGTAACGGTGGATCTGATCCTATTTCACAAGTTTAGACACTAACGGTCAATCTGATCCTATTCACAAGTTTAGACAGTAACGGTCGATCTGATCCTATACACAAGATTAGACAGTGTTGGTCAATCTGTTCCTATTCACAAGTTTAGACACTAACGGTCGATCTGATCCTATCCCCAAGTTTAGACGGTAATGGACAATCCGAATCTATCCCCAAGTTTAGACACTAACGGTCAATCTGATCCTATTCACAAGTTTAGACAGTAACGGTCGATCTGATCCTATTCACAAGTTTAGACAGTAACGGTCGATCTGATCCTATACACAAGTTTAGACATTAACGGTCAATCTGATCCCATCCCCAAATTTAGACAGTAACGGTGGATCTGATCCTATTTCACAAGTTTAGACACTAACGGTCAATCTGATCCTATTCACAAGTTTAGACAGTAACGGTCAATCCGATCCTATTCACAAATTTAGATACTAACGGTCAATCTGATCCTATCCACAAGTTTAGAAAGTAATGGTCGATTTTATCCTATCCACAAGTTTATAGAGTAATGGTCGATCTGATCCTATCACAAAGATTAGACGATAATGGTCGATCTGATCCTATTCCCAAGTTTAGATGGTAACGGTCGATTTGATCCTATCCCCAAGTTTAGACAGTAACGGTCGATCTGATCCTATCCCCAAGTTTATAGAGTAACGGTCAATTTGATCCTATCCCCAAGATTAGACGGTAACGGTCGATCTGATCCTATCCCCAAGTTTAGACAGTAATGGTCGATCTGATCCTATCCCCTAGTTTAGACAGTAACAGTCGATTTGCTGCAGCCGCGACGCCTGTGGTTGACCCCTCGGTCTCCTCCACCCATGAGATTCTCTAGCTCAGAGGGCCTGGTGGGCAGGGTCAACCAAGGGGGATGCGAGGGGTGCACATGCCCAAGGTGCCATAGTTGGCCTTCCCAAGTCATGCAGTTAGCTAGCATCATCTGCAGTATCCTATGCCTACACATTTTTCCATCGGTACACTATGATTCTATAGAGCTGGCAACAAAGGTCTTCAGTCGTACCCCTAATGATGATATGGGTGTCCACATCTCAGCTCTACAGCACAATACCGTAAGCACAATAACCCTGAAAACATGAAGCTTCATCATTCTGCTAAGATAACATCAGAGCCAAGGACTGTGGTTAGAGCAATCCATTCCCACGTAGGCCAGTCCCAGCTGTCTTGGCACTTCTGATTCTGAACCTTCTGTGTTCTGGATAATGCTCTCAAGGTAAGTTAACCTATCAAATACCTCAAGATGATCACCACACACTCGGGCAGGCTGTACAGCACCATCAAGAGAGACATGGAAAGTCTGCACTTTATTGTTAACCAAAGAGACTTGCAATCCTAATGGCGCTGTCTCTATATCCAGGGCCGCTATAGCCAACACCAGGATGTCCAGTGACTTCGTGAGCATCACAGCATCATCTCCAATATCAATGCCAGTGGTTCAATTCAGCAATAGATACACTGTGGAGGCTATGGTCAACTTCCCGAAAGAGCACATTGTCTATTCAAGTGTTTGGGCAAGTATGCATCCTGCATCACCCCAAAATTCACTGGGAAGAAGTCAGAGGTACACCCACCACACTTCATAGTGCTCAGTTCCTGAATTCAGGCCAACCATCAGATCCATCACGTTTGCCAGAATTGCACAGATTTCCAAGACTTTCAATGCACCGAATTAAGTTTATTTTGGTTAACCAGGTGAGAACTCAAGAGACCAGGATATAGTCTCATTTGCAAGTGTCCTGGAAAAACAAAATGACAAAAGTCAATCAAGAAAAACAAAGTACACAGCATTGAAGTAAACATAAATCAAAACAAGCGTATTGAACGCCTTCTTCAGACCAACATAGGCTGAAAGTGATTTCTGGTCAAACTCTCGGACGGCACTCGATAAGAACACAAAGCGATAGCATTCGATCAACCGCTGACTCTTTTTGGTGTTAAGCCAGACTATTTCGAGGCACGGAATCTACAGCAGATGGTTGCAGCCCCTTGCCAGATGCACACGCCAGAACCTTGCCAGGTATTGAGAGCAGAGTAACACCACAGTACTTGCTGTAAATACTGCCGCCGGTCACCCTTGTCATTCCAGGTCCCATGTCCAGTCAGCTGTTGTGTTATCAGACTCTGAGACGACACACAATGAAACTACTTTTGAACAATACCAGATAGGCAATCTACAATAGGATAGCATGAAGTTGCATATACTACGTAGAGGATTCTAGATTTGAAGTTTTCGTGACTGCAAGGATCCATACTCTTTGGTTCTTTCGGTAAGGTCACGTAGATGAAAAATCAATAATATGAAAATAAATGAAAGTAAATCACGACGTTTCGATTGCAACACAAGCAATCATCATCAGGTGTGACAACCACAGCAATATTGTTTTTACTTAAGTGGGAGAGATGCCGGAGTTAGGAAGGCTATATATGCCTTATATTATTTATTTTTCATCTACGTGACCTTACCGAAAGAACCAAAGAGTAGGTAGAGGATGCAGTGTCTTGGGATCTAGCTGTATTTAGATGTTTGACATAGATCCAATTTGTATTGCACAGACTCTATGACACGTGGTTTGCATGTGAAATATGAAGGTTGGGTGGCTAGTATGAAAGCGACTCAGGTGCACAGACATGTCAGGAACAGTGTGTGTGTGATTACCCGCATGAAAACAACCCTGCCATGTAAGCTAGGCTCATTGATGTGTATGTATGTAACTGTGTAGTTTGTACGTTCTATACGGGTTGTCAGCACAACCATAATATTATGTTATGGATATGAGTTGAGCAAAGAAACCGGTGAATGCTACTATATCGTGCGTGAATGTGCTCTGCATTGCCAAGCTACTGTATTACACTTGCTACTGTGGCAGTGACGTGGCCTAGTGGTAGTGTGGTAGCGCGCTAGCTGTTTGTCGCAGAGGTTCGTGGTTCGAATCTAGTAGCCACCCTGGTTATTACTGCGGTGTGTAATAGCCATTACATACTATTGCAAAGTGTGCTATGTTGCATAGAATTTAAAAGATTCCCCTGATGTCATTCGCAAGAGTGGGTTTATGGCGTGCCGGTGTAACGATCCAAATTTGCCAAGTAAAAAAAAATTGTCAATTGGAATGATAGATAAATGTTGTTTAATCCTAATTAACCTTAGGTCACTATTGAAAATGAGACTATCTTGGTCTCTATAGTAACCACCTAGTTAAATAAAACAACCTTAAAACTATATATTCTTAGTTTTTTCGGTAAAGTCACGTTGAAGAGAAACAACAAAATAACAAAATATATATAAAACAATAAAAAATTCTCACGACGTTTCGACCATAACTCAAACGGTCATCATCAGGTGTGTCGGTTTGCAAACCGACACACCTGATGATGACCGTTGTTATTTTGTTGTTTCTCTTCAACGTGACTTTACCGAAAAAACTAAGAATATGAATTACTGCAGTCACGAAAGCTTTAAATCAAAACCTTAAAACTGTTTGGTTTTGGCTCTGAGTTACAAGACATATCTAATGAAGTGTGGTAAATACTGCTCTCTGATGTGTTTTTAGGTCCTGATAGCTTTTTCGGGAACTGAATTCAATTGTATCTATGGAGCACAGCTGCAAACACATGTGCAGTAGTGTTGTAAATATTTGTAACGTTTGGATAAGCATTTGCTTGCGTCCTATAACACAACGATTTTGCAATTGTTTGTTCAAGTAAAAAAAGTAAACTTAAACGAAAGGCTAATAGAAAATATGCTTTTAAAATATAATTCGATTCATACCGCCGTTTGTCATATATGGAGTGAATATTTTTCAAATCAAACTAATCTTTTGTTAAAACTGTCACGGAATTTTCTCTTCGTAAGCTCCTTTTAAGGCTGGCACATTACATGACAGTGGTATGGTTAGAACTATGCGGGACAAGTTGCCTTTGTGTCCCCATTGTTGATGTTGACATTCCACTGGAGCGTGGGACGACAACATTATTTTGGTGGGGCGCAGGCAAGCGGACGTGGGGCAGAGATGTGGACAGGGAAGGAATTGGGCAGAAGTATGGCAGCAAGGTGAGTGGTTGCCATGAAACAAACACTGAGAGACACGTGGAGACAGTGTGGCTGACGACGTAAAGAGACACATTGGGACTGAGTATACGTGAAGACACGGAGACGGACACAGAGACACAATAAGAGAGGCAGAAGACAGAGAGAGAGACAAACATAACAACATGAAGACAGTCAAATACGGAGAACAAAGTATGGGGGGCACCTTGCTGGGCTATTCTATGGGTTTCGCCCCCCCCCCTCCCATCTATTGTGAATGTTAATAATTTTAGTCTGAGTCAACCTATAGACAGCCCAGGCCAGTTTCAGGTGCCAATTCATACTGGCGATGATGTTCTTTTTCAGGAATGGAACCCAGTCACTGGGGATCAGAGCACTTTACACTAACTACAGCACTGTGCACAAACACATGCGCACGGCGCAATTCCAGTCACACAGAAACAGCTGCGCTCTGCGCTAAGCAAACGCACACTCCCCGCTCGCCATCGCCGAGTACATTGACACACCCCCTTTTCGTAAGCATAAGCAGATTTGGGACTTGGCATGTGCCTTAGCGTGGAGCTGACTTGACATCAGTGTGGTCCGGGTACATGGGAGTGGTGAGTTGTGAAAAGGACGTTTAACTGATGATTCAAGAAAGAGGTGAAGGAGCAGCACCGTAATTCCTTGTTCATGCCACTGCTGAGTGGAAGGGCCTCCTAATAGAGTGGGATCTAGAGGGACATTTTGGCCTACTTTTCTATTCTAGCCATATAAGAAGAAAGGTGCGCCTACAATATAAATCGAGACGTGTTAAAAACAAATCCGTCTAAAATTAGAGTGACAATTGAATATTGTTAAGCCCATCATATCTCCGAAGTTGATAAAATAAAGTTAAATTAAATACCACAAGTACCAAACGGAGGAACTGCCCCCCCCCCCCCCCCACCATAGGAATGAGGAATATCCACCTCCGACTCAGGGCAGCCAAAAGCGACGAGTGCTGCCCATGGAGCATTGAGACACTTTGACCCTTGAAATTTCAAGGTGAAGGGACGTTGAACGAGGAAGATTTCAAGATTGCATTATTTTTGGTGCTTTCCTACCAGATGAGTCTGATTGTATTCTATGAACACCGTCTAGTTTTTGTCTTGCCTTGCACGCAACACGGTGGTGCGTCAGCAACAGGCTACGGTTTCGCACTTACATTTTTACATACAAATATTCTGAATATTTTTATTCAAATTCGGTTATACTGTACAGTATATATATTACTTTATCAGGTAAGGCCCACTGAGCTCTCTTTTCCGAAGCGACCTGGCCACAAATGATAACCCAATGAAGTGGCTTATGATGTGGAGATTTATAGCAGCCAAATACTCTAAATGTAAATACTGGCACCCTGCATAAGAATGTGGAATTTTCACAACCACATCAGGGACCCCAACGAAGATGAGCATTGGTCCATGTTCATTTTCTTACTTTATTATTTTTACATTTATGAATAACTTGACCACATCAACTGGTGTGCACGCAATCTCATCAGATGCCAATGGGTGACCACCCTTCCAAACAGTATAATATCACAGCAGGTGACTGCTGTGATATTCTGTGGGTACCACGTGGCATTACCATAGTCTGATGTTGTACTGTACTATGCTCCAACATCTATGCTCCCGCCTTCTCCACTCCACACTGGTCAGCATGGTGTGGTAAAATAGCCCCGACGTCTGGCACGACAAGGAGAGGCCCTCATTCAGCAGTGGAATGCCAAAAGGGCTACACGTGGACAATAAAATAAATGGTGGCACATGTAGGATGACACGGTATGCACAGATTCTATTGTGGTTTGGCAAAAGCGTGGTGAGAAGTTTCCTACAATAAATTTCCCATGTTATTTTATCATGTATTAGTTATTGGTTAGGACATGGAGTCCATCTCATAAATTTTGGATTTATGTTAATGCCTTTCCTATATTACTTTTAATGCTCAAAGAATTTTCCCCAAAACATGACAATGTGCCATCCACACGAGGTTCATAAAATGGATAATGCGAAGATTATGAAGTTCATGATACATCGGGATAAATGAGTCAGGGTTATGAGACTTGGGAATTTACTTCACCATGCATATCTCTGGTGCTGCGATTGCTTACATAGCTCGGTCAGCATACACCCTTGAGTCACGCAGCCAGATACAGAAAACAACATTGGAAACGTATGTTGAGATCTCAGTGAGGTCGCTCGGATACATTCAAGTTACAATATTGTTTGTTTGTCTCGCTGGAAACGCATTTGCTGCATAAGGATGCTACTATTAACCAAGACACTTGAGAAGTGGATATTTTTATTGAGTGACTGGATACACATTGGGTCAGGGTGGAACTTGGTTCATATGCAGGCTGTATGCAACGCGGTAAAAACTATAAACTATATGAAAAAAATACTATTTTTTATTTTACCAGGTAAGGTCCACAGAGAAACTTAGTTCTTTTTCAGAAACGACCCGTCCACAAATTATCGCTCAACGAAGTGGCTTATCATCTCAACATCTATAGCAGCCAAATATACTAAGCGCATGTTGTTTCTAAATGTTGGAGGGAAAAACCGGAGGACCCGGAGAAAAATCTACGCCATCACGGGAAGAACATAAAAAACTCCAAATATGCAGGCGTCACGGTCGGGATATGACCCACGACCTCCTGTATTCCAGGCGAGATAGTTAACATCTCTCCACCATTCTATGGCGTTTGGCCAACATAGAAGAGCAGCCCAAAAATACTCTCTTGAGAGGTTCTTCCTCAAGCAGAGTCTTCTCTACCAGCAGCGCTGCACCTTCACCTCTGACATTTTGGCAAATGCCAAGCTCCCAAGGTTTACCAAGCTCCATTGCCATATTATTAATATATACATGTTACTATGTGAAATACCGCAGTTGAATGACATTCATGGTGACATGTTTAGAGTTAAAGGAGGTTTGCAAGTTAAATTTGACATGGCCAATGCAGCTGATCGTCTCTCTGAGGTCAATAAAATGGGTACCACTTTGTGGGCAGATAAGAGTGCTTCAGAGCCAACAAAAAAGTCCAACACCGGCCATTGTTCCCTTGAGCAGTTGGACACTGACATTGCCGAAGTCCGTATAAGTGATTTATAAAGGACTATAATAACATTATGGGAACTTCCAGGGTGTAATGGTTGGCACACAGGGCTTGCAATCCAGAGGTCGCTAGTTTGATTTCCTGGTGGAGAAGTTAGAAATGTTAGCCAAGTTTCTTTAATCCCCCCCCCCCCCCACTATCTCTCTCCCCCCCTAGCGGTATAAATGGGTGCCCCACACTTTGTCAATCGGACGGGTCACGTGTGGTGGGGTAAAATGTGGGTACTATTCCAAGACATTTGACCAGTGTGGAACATTCGTCCAAATGCCCTCAAGAGGAGCTTTATTTAGCTCACTCTCGGTGTAGTTCTTGTGTCAGCAGTGGCGTGAGAAAGCAATTGCGAGGCTGCAACGTTGCGTTCATTAAAATGATTTTTGACACGAGTATTTACCCAAGGTTTGAGCAGATTAACATGTGTTTGACCCGGATGTAGCGTTCCTTATAAACAGCATACTTCCTGCAAGTCAACTTCTTATCAATCGCCAATTCTAACCACATGGCTGCTGCATCCTAAGCGATAACAGCTGCTAAAGGACAACAGCTTTTATTTATAGTCTCGGTCGTGCCCAAAACTCTATACTTTTATTCGAAGCTTTCGTGACTGCAGGAATTACTCGTTGGTTCTTTCGGTAAAGTCACGTAGAAAGAAATAAAATAATAATTTATTTCTTTTAAATTAAACAATTATGTATTTATTTCTACGTGACTTTATCGAAAGAACCAAAGAGTAACTCTATACTTTGTTCGCTTGCGTATGTATTTCCCTCCCGAATTTATTGTCCTTCAAAGATATTGGAATGAACTGCACTGCGGTTAGATTGTGTAAGTCAACATGTAAATGTGCTTAGGGTTGTAATTTTCTCTCCTTTTTAAAATGGGCAAATGCTGTGGGGTGTGATTTATGCAATGCCGGAGGAGGTGCAGTCATTTGGGAACTGTGTACATTTTCTCAATGGTAAAAGGACTGTGACTCACTTATCCCTTAACCACCCCAAATTAAACCGCAGTTTTGTTTTTCTTCTTTGGTTCTTTCGGTAAAGTCACGTAGAATGAGAATAAAATAATAAATTGATAAAATAAAATAACGCAATAATATTCTCACGACGTTTAAACCGCAGTTGTTATAGCCATCTTAAACTACAGTGCCGAGAAAAAAGTTTGTAAACCCTGTAGTATTTTCACATTTTACACATTTCAAACTTAAAATTAGATTTGATTTGAAGCTTGTGTGACTGCAGGAATTACTCTTTGGTTCTTTCGGTAAAGTCACGTAGAACGAAAATAAATTAAACAATAGAATACGGCGTTTCGATTGCAACACAATCAATCGTCATCAGGTAGAAAACAATCCTAGTGAACTTTAGAAATACAATGCAATACAACACAGAGAGTCGGCTAACACAGCAGTCAGCACCTTACCTGGTTGATTACGTTCTTCCAAAGATTGCTAAATTTGAGAGAGAGAGAGAGAGACAAAACACAGACACGGGGACACACAGACAGACACACAAGCAGAGAGAGACAACACAGAGACACACAGAGAGAGAGACACAGTGTGTCTATGCTGTGTGTGTCTCTCTCTGTCTCTTTGTCTAATTCATGCATTATTCTGGGTTTTTTCAAAATACATGGAATTGGTTAATATAGACCCTATTGGATATTTAAGAAGAGACTGGTTTTTCTCCACGTCCTCCTGTTTCTTCCCGCAAGACAAACACTCAAAAAATGTTTTTTTTAACAAACGAACCCATCTCAAAAAGAATCCGGTAAATCACTGCGGCTTTCCTCAATGAGTTAAGGGAGTTTTTTAAAAATATATATAAAATTTGAGCCCATTGAGGTAGTTTGTACATTCTGAACATCTTACCATCTAGTGCGGTGCTTTGCAACCGGTGTACCACTACAGACCAATGTACCGTGGAAAAGTTCCAGGTGTGCTGTGGTATTTTTAGAACATATAGGAAAGGAAAGCGCCTCACTGTGCACAAGCTCAGACAGGCCAACTCTCATGCACGCTGCTCAGTTGCCAATCCAGCCCTCACCTCCCACTCTCTCCTCTCCATTCTTCTCATTTCGTATGGCTGATGTAGATGCAGCAACAACTACAATTTCCCATTCAGGTGAGCAAGTCACATAACCGCGTCAGAAGCAGCGGGCTGTATTGCTGTGATATCTTTGTATTTGTGGATCGGGCATTGCACCATTGTATGTTGTTACGGTCTGTTCTGGATGATCGCAGTCGCACTCGGTAGGGTTTTTAATCTCCTATTTGTCCATCAGGTATCCGCATCTGCCATGGTTTGTGCGGATGCGGTTTAGGGTGGCCCATGAGCTTCGTGGAAGATCAAACCCAGGCATTTTCCATGTTGGCCCTCTCAATTGGTTGTGCGTTACGGCAGACAGCCGTCAGCCTCCAACCATGGCCCCCTCCACTCCCTCGTCTGGAGCTGGGGCCCTCAGAAAGGGACAGATGAAGGACATGTAAGCCTGTGTTTGGCACCTGTCCGAAACATGTAGGAGCAATTTCTACAATCTTTTATTATCCCCGGCCAACGTTTCCACACTGTAGTTGCATCTTGCAGTGCTACTTTCACGATGACGTCATATGTTGGTAATTGCCCGTGCAAATACTGACCACTCCAAAATCTATTCAGCATCATAAATACTGATAACAATCGTGCTGAGACACAGAGTGATTTAAAACCGAATTGATACCTGCAGCAGGCTTACCTTCGCAATTACAAGAGCTAATATGCCTACTCAAATGATCATTGCAGCATCACACATCTTCATGGCAGTCCTGAGCCCAGTAGTGGAAGTTTCCCCTTCCCATGGCAGGGGCCAGGTCCTCTATAGGATGTTCACTCTCTGCTTAAACACAAATTGGAGATCATTCTATTGAGCTCGAGGATATGATGGCATTTTAAATCACACCCCATTCGATTTCGAGTCAAGGGCATCACTTCACCTTTATATCATTTAATGCGATCAAGTCAACATCCGTTAGGTAGCATTCGTTATGATACAACACATTGGTGCATTAAATATGAACTAATTCAGAACTTTATTTGTTAAAGTAAGGCAACCGTCTCTTCGTGGATCTACCAACCCCACCTCAACATTGCAGCATTACAGGTGACCCTGACCACCAAGGACAGCCTTTAACAGACTGTTGGGGCAAGTGCTGTTCACAAGCAGCTATTAAAGCCGGCACTGCCACCACCAATCTTTATGGCGCGCAGATTGGAATTTGTTACCCATCCTGCTAAAGGGCTCAACTCGTATTTAAAACGGGGCACTGTTTATAACGCTGATGGAAAAACGAGCACTCTGTGTTTCGTATAATAACTCTAAATGCAACCTCTATTATTGGCAAGTCTGCAAAGCCGGGCAAGGCAAATCTAAAAGCGTACAAGGATCTTCCTTCAGCATATCATCGCATCGGCCCAATTTGCACAATGGCCATGTGTGTTCCATGTGTAAAGATGAACACTTGTGTTCTGCTTGTAGCAGAGGAACTCATAAAGGGGCTTTTTGTGGCCCCGTAGGTTAACTGACGGCACCGTGCTGTGGAAAGCAATTCACATCAATCTCGAGAATTATGAAATGTGCTTTGTGGTTTGAGGATGGAAAAGTAGATGTGTTGTTCAGGAGGAGGGGAAGGAGAAGGAGGAGGGGGAGATGTTTGTGTTGTTGGTGGGTGGTTGACCAGAATACATTCCCGAATGGGTTACGAAGGCATTGGGTGTGGAACTCAAATCTTATTGCGGATTTCATTTGTGGTAGGCGTTTTGTGCAAAACCCCCCCCCAAAAAACATTAACCATATTGGTCGCAAAAACCTACGGGTTAAATTAAACCCAGGAAGTATGTGTACCGTTCTGATAATGGGATATTAGGGAATGCATAACACAAAATGTATATAGAGTGCGTACACACACATGTTCACCCGTGTGCACAATGGAACACCTCTCATCAGCATTTAAGCAAGTGCTGCTGTTGGTAGAAATACGCAGCAAACAAAGAGTTATCACCTTATTAGCTGACAAATTCTGCATATCTTATAATCAGCAAATAAAATTGTGGATGACCCCTCTTCAAAATACGCATTTGCAGATAATAGGAAGAATGAAGCACCTGCCACACCCACTTTCAGGTGATTCCTCATCTATCAGTGACAAATCACGGATAATGTGAAGGTTAGAAACATGCGATTAGAGTATTTGGCTGCTCTACATTTCCGCATAAGCCACTTCGTTGAGTTATCATTTGTGGCCAGGTCGCTTCTGAAATAGAGCTGTATATCTTAGTGGGCCTTATCTGCTCAAATTAAATAGTTCAGAGTTGTTGCGGACTTGGGGGATGGACACTGGATTTGCAGACGAGAGTCAATGGTAATAGCTGCTTCTTTGAATACATCATTGTGTGCTGTATGTTATACGCACACTTAACAACGATATTCCCCAAGACTTGACTGGCACACATGCAGGTGGTGTGCACGGCACCATGTCAAACGGCCTCGGTCTCCCCAGTGCTGTTCATACACCACACCAGATGCTCATTTAAAGCTGAGAGAGGGCAAGGGCCAGGTCCAGATATCAATTGCTTCTGGTTGTTTGTGTGGCCGGTAATTCAATCTGAAATCGTAGATCGCCTTTGCAAAAGGAGCTTGCCTCAAGAGGCTCTGTCTCTCTCACGTGAGAGAGAGAGAGAGACAGAGCCTCTTGAGGCAAGCACTTTCGTACCTCGAATAAAGATGAAGGTGCAGCCTTGCAGTTGCTTGCACAAGCCACTGCTGGACGAAGGGCCTCCACTGAGAGGGAGCTCTGGAGTATATCTGGTCTAATATTCCATGCTGGTCATACACGCTGGAATCGGTGGGAGTACCCACACTTTAGTCCACCAAATGTAACCTGTCGATCACTCAGCATTTATACTGCTACAGGGCGGGCGGATTCTAATAATGAATTTGTATCAACTTCCTCGCCGGGAGGTGAAACTTGAACGAGCGATCTCTGCATTGCAAGTCCGGTGTGCTCACCATTACACCACCGTGGCAGCTCCCCATGCATTGACGCGACACTGTGGCTTATTCACTTGAGCGAAGGTGAACGCAGGCGCTTTGCCTTGGGCATTCAGGACTGTAGTTGTCCACGTGTGCCTGTTAATTAAAAGAACTTGACGCACACCTAAAATTCCCTCGAGCTGACTCACTGCAATGCAAGTAGACCACTGCGGTTTTTTATACTGTGTGCAATGCCGTTGCTCAAGTCCCGTCATCCCCCCCCCCCCCCCCCCCGCAACTTAGTCTAATAATTAGCATGGTTCACGCGTGGCTGGAAATAGGCACAACTTTGCCAAAGCGTTAGGTTACCCAGTGACGTTGGTTTAACAGACTGCACATTCCAGGTGAGGTACAAACGTTTCCCGTGGCAAGTGTCCGTGCCGCGGTTCTCGCTCTTCGTGGTCGTGAATCTTGGTCGCCCAAACAGCAGGGCACGGAAAGACGAGCACAAACAGGTCACAAGAAAAAACAAGTGACCGGGGAGCCCTTCCTCGCAATGAATACGGATAGAACTACAGAACTGCGGTGGTTCGGCCATGTGATGACAGCGTCACGGACCGGCAAACGCAAGACTTCAACGGCAGATGTGCAAGGACACAGGCAAAGCTGGATGACCAACGTAAAGATCTGGACCTGGCCGAGAGAGGTGGAAACTCCACGGTTTTCAGGAGAGAGAGGAGAATTGAGAGGGATGACTCACCGTTCACCTCTTGCACCCTCCCCACGGCCGACACGCCTATCAAATTGATTGAAATGTAATGTAAATAGCCATTTACAACCATCTCTAACAGCGCATTTCCGTATCATCGCAATGTGGACATTAAATTTAATGTTAAGGTCTTGCTCGAAGTGGTTGAAATCGAGACGCTTGTTTGTGAGTTTTTCCAGTAGCTCGTTGCATGCGTTGGCGCCCGCTTCCTGGAACGTGCAGTCACAGTAACTGCTTACGATCACCACCATCACCACCTAGATCAGCACCACCACAATTACAACCATGATACACACCACTACCACAATTAGCTCCAAGATCAACACCACCACGATTACACCCATAATTCGCGTCATGATTCGCACCATAATCACCACTGCCACAATCACCATCACAACCCCACCACAATCACGACCACAATGATCACCACCACAATCTACATCATGATCACCATCATCACGAGCAGATCTCAGGTTGGGTCATTGACAACATGCGCGCTTAGCGCTGAGAAATAGCGGGGTGCCTGGACATCTGTAAAAAAATAACTTCACACGTCATCGGATTCCTCCAGTCTAAATAAAGATTATTATTCTGAGCTCATCGAAGTGGTTTATCAGATGGAAATTTATAGGAGCAGCCAAATCATCTAAACGCAAATTTCTAAATGTGGAGGGTAAAAACCACACAAACTTTAAACACACAGGCGTCAGGGTCAGGATCCAACCCACGACTTCCTGTGTACATGGCAAGGGAGAAAATATCTGGCCACCATGTTAGTGTCAGGATATATATATAGTATAAACAATACTACTTTTACTTTCTGTGATGTTTTCATGTGAGGTTCATAATTAATCATTCAGTCCTAGAGACACTGACCAATGTGAAATAGAGTCAATCAACCTTATGTTTATTTGAACATAAATATCAATATGCATACAGTATTCATTTTTAAAACCGTGTAAATCCTCACCTGCAAATGCACCAGGGGTAAAATTCACAGGTTCCAAAATGGGTCAATACTACTCACCCACAATGACCAGAATTTTTTTTGTGGCATTGAATACATTAATTAATGACTTGGTTCACTCCAAAGCCAGCCGCTGCTCGGACAGTGCTCAAAGAGACCTCAAATATTTAGTTTTACTCTCAACAAAAGCACATTCCATCATGCGATCATTGCATCGGCAAGTCCAGCATACTGTGCGCGTGCGTGTGCTTTGTGCTCAGCATGTTCCTCTTGTAACTTGGTCTCTTGTTATTGTTTAAATGGGCTTGCAGGAAGTGGTTGCTTGTTGTGGAAACGACAAAAAACAAGCATGCGTTTTATATTCCTTGTACCTTGGAAAAAGTCAGTAACAGCAGTGGCAATTGGTTTAAGCTAAAGGTTACGCTGAGAAGCGATGCAGCGTGTGTGTTTTTAAGAGACTAGGAAGGGAAATGGCCTGTTTTGAGCACCCTGTTTGTGCATTAAGTAGTGTTACCCTACGGCCCTGTGTGTGCATGTGTTGTGTGTTGCGGGTGTATTATTATGGGCAGGTATCTAAAACCTGGCCATGCACATTAACTGATATATGGACTTGGCATAGGTCAACTCACAACATTAACTGAGTCAACGTGAGGCGATGGTGCTATCAATATATACAATGAGAGAGACAAAGGTGGTTATTAGGGGTGGTGTACCATGCGTGGGACTGCTGTTTAAGCAAACAGCAGCCTTATTAGACGAACTAGGAGAGCGTGTACATTCCCTGTGTCCAGTATATGTGTGTTTCTGTATGTGTGTTTTAGGTGGGGTGTTATACTACAGTGGTTCATGTCTGCTTTATGATTCTAAATTCCTGGGTTTTGCTCCTGGTCATGGATAATATTAGCGGCAAACGGTATCACCTCCCATAGGTTTGCATGGCCTTGAAATGATTGCGGTGCTCGATGCAGAATGTAAACATCAGCTCTGACTGGGGAGTCTAAAGCAGCTTGAACATGGTCCTGGCCCAATCCACTCTCTAATGAGGCATTGTGGGTTTAGTTGGTGCGTTGCAGAGTCTTTACTTGCATGCGTATGTGTATATGGACGTATTGGCGGTACACCGGTGGAGCATAACACACCGGTCCTCATAAAACAGGTCTCTAAAATCAAAATTAGAATCAGCAAAACCTGTTTTATCGGTCTTTAATTGTCCCTGTCGACAAGTTTGACACGATTCGGATATTTATTCAGTCAACTGAGACTTACTCAAAAAATATTGACCGTTGATTTGAGTTCCGTTGAATCGAGGAAGCATCCAACCAAGCGTCAGGCACGAGGAGTCACATCTGCCTTCGGGAACACGGAGCCAGCCACTCGTCATCATGGTTGGGTTGCTCGCTTAACGTCAACAGACTTGGGAAGCTTCGTGTTCAGCTGCTCAAAAACATCAGTCCTCCGACCCGCTTCGTCATAACGAGAACTGATTTTGACGCACCACCACCATCAGCCCGGAAAATGTTCTGACCGGGGTTGTGAATCGCGGGATAATAATATATATAAATACCGCGCACCGGTGTACCGCCAATACGTTCAAATATGATCTGCCACTATTATGAACAAGAGTTTACCACAATTTTGCAGTTTCTCATGGTCATGCGCCAATGTGGGGGGCAGTAGCGTAGTGGTTCGCGGCTAGCACCAGCGACGAATATCTTAACCAGTCCTAGGCCTCTCCGTGGTCGACTCATCCTGGTGCGATGTGTTAACATCAGTACTGGGAAGACAAAGGTGGCCAGGAGTGGTGCTAGCCCACCCACCCCGTTGTGTGCCATGCCAGCCGTAATAGGTGCTGACTAACAGTACTTGCCCCAACAGTCTGCTAAGGTCGCAGAAGTAATATTTGGCTTTGTATATGCATTCATCTCCATATATCTCCATATATATAAAAAGCAAAGTTGTGAATATGTGCGTCTGTTCAAAATGTTTAGCGTACTTCCCGGCATGCAACACACTTGAAATTTGCCATGTGGGTACTTTCCAGACTGTACATCATGCAAAAATTATAAAAATAAACTTTTTTGGGGGGGAGGGGGGGGCTCAATAATGCATGTTTTTTTTGCACTATAAGTGAGCTGTGACGTCAAATCTGTCATGTGACCCGCGCACGTGGAAGCGTAACGCATTGTAGTGTAGTGGTTAGCGCGCCGCGCTACGAACCCGGCGGCCCGAGTTCGATTCCTGCTCACGGCCACCACCGGCGACGATGTTTTTTTACCGGTCCTGGGCCTCCCCTAGGTCGACTCAGCATCAAACGAGTAACTACTCTGCTGTGTGAAGATCGCCACTGGGGAGACAAAGGCGGCGGAATATTTAACGTGCTTAGCTCATGCAGGACAGCACGCTCTATGCCTGATTGTGTGCGCGCTGTGCTTCAGCGCCAGGTGCTGCGCTCTTGCAGCCCCGTGAAGGAAGGCTGCCTGCTTTTGCACTTGGATTGTGCTTGAGTTGGAGCTGCCAGACCCCCGCTCGCCCCCGGCAGCAGGTACACTATGGCTTTCATTGCACTCAACAAGCAGGTCACAGACGGGCGAGGGGTGGGGGGCAGGGAGGAGTGGGGGCGGTAAATTAATAACAGCGAGTCCACTTGTGCGGCTTGGAACATTGCTGGTCGTGGCCTTGCCAAGGACATTCACAGCGGCCGGACATTCACAGCGGCCGCTTGTAATTTATTGACGTTGGGTCAGAGTCTGATGTGACAAAGTGGCGCAGCTCTCGCTGGGTTTGTTGAGGCCCCTACTGCCACCGGCTGGGGGGGAAAAAGGCGGAAGAGCGTCCAATTGCACGAGCAGCTAAATTCGGTTTGCTTGAGTTGGTCATTTGGTTAAGGTCAAAGTCAAGAGGTCATTGCTGGATGCAATGTCTGCCCTCGCAATGTTCCACTGCCTCGCTCCAATGCTCCCCTTGGTCGTACATTATCTGAGTGCCAATGCAATCCCCGGCCTTGATAGCCTGCCTTCTTCCAGCTCATTGCACAGGCCCCACTCATCGCAACATCCTCTTCGCTATGAAAGTATTTTCTTGCCACATTATATTCTGAACTTCCAAGTTGATTAACCTCTCCTGTAATAAATGCACCTATTATTCTCGGGGGGTGAGAAGTTCCGCTTCTGTTTCCGTTTAGTGGAAAGACCCGATGTTTAGCGCACAAAGCAAGTTTCTGTTAAATCACCCAGCTGATGATTTTTTTTTTTCTGAGAACTTAAATATACGGGTGGGTTGAAGATGTTTCTAAGAAATGACAGGTGGTTTTGGTACGGGAATATTTTCACAGTAACTGCATTCACGCGCATTATTTCAAACACATAAGAAGGTGCAGCAGCCCGAATAAGGCAAGGGCTTTTATTTTATGACTCACATGTGCAATTTATAATGACTCGCAGCAGGAGACACGATGGACTCTTCATTAAAAACCCCAAACTGCTTCAATTTCATATTTCTGTGCCAATGTCAACATGTTTTTCAACTGCTATAATCACTGTCCGCACAATGAATACGGTACATGCATAGGTGGAGTTTGACTTCTATATTTGGGGGGGGGGGGGCAGGGGGGTTCGCTTTGTCCCTTGCAATACTGAAGATAAATGAATAAAGGTATCCAGTTTGGGAGGGGCGTTGTCCCCCCCCCCCCCCAAACTCCCCCTGTGAATATCTTCTATATATATAAAAGGGAAATTTGTGATTGTGTGTCTGTTCGAAATGTTTAGCATACTTCACAACATGCAACAAACTTGAAATTTGGCATGTGGGTAGCTTCCAGACTGTACACAATGCAAAAAGTATAAAAATATACTTTTGTATTTTGGGGGGGGGAGGGGGGCAATAATGAATATATTTTGCATAAGTCAGCGGTGACTTCACATCTGTGATGTCACCCGCATGCGGTAGCGTCACGCTGTGTGTCTGCTGACGTCACGCCCCCCCCCCCCATCCTCCGCGTACACCGTGTTATTAATCCAAGATAAGAATCCAAGTCTCGGGCGAAGCCGGGTAGCAAAGCTAGTGGTGTTATATAAGTTGATCAATGGACTGGATGTTAAGCACTTGGACCACATGTTGTGTGGTTCAGCTGAGTTTAATCGATAGTAATGCTAATAGGAGTTGTACTGCTGGGATTTCTGATTATTTTTCTCCAAAGGAATGCTGGTGTGTGTTTTTTTGTTGTTGTTGTTCAAGATCACTTTTCATATTTTTATACAAATGTTTGGAGGTGGTTTTTGATGCAACTTCTAAACAGTTTGGTGAAATTCGCACCAACTTTTTTTTCTATTCAAATATCGTCTGATAAAATGTACACTTTACTGAAAGCTTTCGTGACTGCAGGAATTCATATTATTTGGGTCTTTCGGTAAAGTCACGTAAATAAAAAAAATCACGACATTTCGATCGCAACAAAAGTGGTCGTCACTTTTCCTGATGACGACCGCTTGTGTTGCGATCGAAACGTCGTGATATTTTTTATATATTTTTTTATATCTACGTGACTTTACCGAGGGAACAAAAGAATGTAAAAATTTGCACTATTTAAATGTTATCTGGTACTGTAGTCGTTACAACATCCATTGCGCAACCATTCTTGTGACCACAAAAACGATTTACAGTCGTTAATCATAAAGACATTATTATTTGTATGTGCAATTAAGAAGGGCCATCATTGCCCATTATCTATTGTTTTCCCTTTTACAGCTACATTATTATTGACAAACGGTTTTGAGTTTGTCTTACCAATGAACAACCAGGCTTTTGTATTGTACTTTGTTTTAGCAAGCACACACAGTGCAGCATTTCATTCACAGCACAGATGCGATGCTAGCATTGGGCTCGTGTGGCATTACGTACGTACTTAACAACCGTCAAACAAAAACATGCCCTCATGGTGTGTTCAAACAGAGACGTTGACAAAGATTGAGCGCGACCAAGACGGGAACCGGCATACTCGGCTGAATTACGAATGTCTTAACAATAAAAAAAGAGTCGGTTGGTTTATTATTTGGTTGTTAAGATGCCATTTTTTTAACTTTGGCTTCCCACTAAGAAAAGCGTTTGGTGTCTGCGACTCTTGTGCACTCTCGGCGTCTCTGAGGGCTCCATGAGCTGTGTGTGGGGTGGCTGTTTCTCGCTGTGTTTTGTGGGCACAGATCGCCAATTGTTTCGTCTCGCTATGTTGTCAAAAATTACATGGTTTTATTGTCCACTCCCCCCCACCCCCCGCCCTCATATCTTCACATTTTATACCTTTAGTGGGATTTTTTTCTGGATTATGTTTGTAAAACGCGTTCAGATTCGATGGCATTTCAGCACAAAATAAACACAAATCCTGAATTCAAAATGTTTTCATTATTTATCGTTCCGAATTCTTGTTTTTGGTCATTTGCGAGTACAGTATGTTTCCAAAGTGCTTTGCGATACGTTATTGACAACCCATTTAACCGCATTCCTCATCCGTAAACAGTTGGGTCATTTAAGTAATCATCAGCCACGGTCAATCTGCTGCTGGATAATTAATAGCTTCCACAAGCCGATGCAACATCTCACTATCCTGGGATGCAATCATCGCTCTGATTTCATTGCTCTGTCTCCTCGGTGGCTGTCCTCTCAGACGCGTTCCATTCGATGTGCATATGAAGATTTAACGATGCATAATACCTTCATGGACACCCTTTAGCCAGGCGGTAGTGGCTATGCATGCCTGTAATCTAGCATTCTGGAGACGAGTGATCGCTGCACAAATGTTGTGAAACTCCCTTCCCGCGGGTGTCGAGGAGGAACCAAAGCAAAGCCAGGAGATAGAGGTACAGCAAGTAGACGAATCACCGTCTGTTTCTACCTGTATGGAGATAGAGTGTTGGCTCCTCACTCGTGTGGGCTTTCTCGTGGTGCTCGTGTCGTCTCTGACTTGTTTATATACTCATCATGAATTGGCTGAAAACATATTACACAGAAGTCCCGATTCAGGGCCCTCCTGTAAAAAGAGTCATTTGCATCATTGTGTTTTTTTTTTTCTGGATAAACAAGTAAATTCATAGTATGATTATAATTGATGTGCTCCTCTCAATGTGTAATGGAAAACGTGCATCTTTACGTGCTTCTTTTCTCAGACCTAATACAAACTTTCAAAGAGAAGCTTGATGAGACATTCATCGAGGCCGTTACATTGAATAAAGTCTAGCTGCCGTGATCGCTTGACATCATGATCCAGCTGGGTGGCCCTGGAGGCAAAAGGCACAATTTGCAAGCATTATCCGGGAGGCAAAATTCCTAGTTGGCATTGCCTCAACTCACAACCCTCCCAGTGTCATTAAAATAAGTGCCAATTTGTGAGAAGTCAACAGCGGTCATCCGCTGGACAGACTCGCCCTCCTTAAACGAACATGGAATTCCCTCCATTGGCTCCGGGCCACCAATGGTGATAATGACCGTTGCATAGCTGTTAGAAGCTTGCTTGTATTATTGTTATTATCAAACCCATTTCATGTCCGGCGGTTATAGGCGAGAGGACACTCGACAGCGGGGGGGGGGGGGGAGCGGTTTGCGGGTTGTGTCCTCAGGGCTCGTGACTCTCCCTGTGGGGAATGAATTGGCATGGGAGGGTGGGGGGGGCACATTTTTTATTCTGTAGGAGGGGATAGTAGAATCACTACCTATGAGATCTTCACTCAAAACTGCTCTAGAGGAGTTGTACACCCCTAGCTGCCACTGCTATTCAGTGGCCTAAAATATGGCTCTAGGGTTTGGTGTTATAATTAATTTATGTAGTTTATTGTTAAAAATTCGGTCACAGTCCCTATGATCACTGTTACATTGCATTTATGGCTTTTATTTTGGTGATTTCGAAAAGCTTTTTTGGTTTGCCCATGTTTTTGTTTATTGTAGTACAGAGTTAGACTGATGGCCTAAATCTTAGTTGTCTTGTGGTTGTTGTTGTTTGACTTGCATCCCACTGGGATTTTTGCACACAGCGTTGGTGTACGGTGCTATTTCAGGAATATTTTGATATTTTTTTCTGGATTTTCTGTTTGCACAGTCACATAATCACTTTAAGATGTTTTCTTGTTCATGTTTTTGTTTGTTGCGGTTGCACCCGATTCAAGAGCCGAATGGCTCACAGGGCTATACCAAATAAATGGAACTAAATGAACTATATGGAACTAGTAGGGAGGGGGTGGGAGACTATATTTAAAAGGAGCAGAGATGGGAGGGGCGGCTGAGACCGCTTTCCGGATGGGGGTTAGTTGTTAGAGCTTACTAATATATATTTAAATTGAGCAAGTCGCAACTAAATGTGGCGCAAAAAAGGATCAAATGATTCACTATCTCGGAACAAAAACTTTGCAAATATTAACCTATACTAAACACTGATTCTACGGGATGGTTAACACAGGCTGTTGCTGCGACCGTGAGTCATCGTCCGCTTTCAGGCCTCCCTGTTTTCGACCGAGGCCTCCCTATTTTGACGTCATTGCCTTATGCTCCATGCTGACTGCGATTCATCTCCCTTCCGTTATCCGCCTCGCGGTTTTGTTGCTTTTTCCCTTCAGTCATCCTCCCCCCCCCCCTCTCGTGGGTTGTTCCCACTCTTGGCTCCCGCTCCTCTCTGAAATGCCCTGCGGATCCGCAGTGGGAGTTGGGGCGGTACAACTAAAACCTTAGAACAGTGCGAAACATGATGTCTAAAAATGGTTGCTAGCTACATCCCGATTAGCGTAAGGCGGCGAGATGTTAACTTACCTCTCCTGGTATACAGGAGGAGGTGGGTTCGATCTCGACCCTGACGCCTGTATATTTGGAGTTTGCATGTCTCTCTTCCCTTGGTCGCGTGCAATTTGTTTCCATTGTCCTCCGATTTTCCCCTCCACATTTAGAATTGAGCGTTTAGAATATTCGGCTGCTATAAATTTCCACGCGATAAGCCACTTCGTTGAACTAATATTTGTGGCCAGGTCGCTTCTGAAAAAAGAGCTTTAAAGCTTCGTGGGCCTTTCCTCGTAAAATAAAAAAGAAATGTAGTTTAGTTTATAGCTTAGACCTTTGTAAAAATATATACGCATACAGTAGAACGTTGCATGCGCGACTAGGTAAGTACTGAGGTATTGACTGATACGTGAAAAGGTCAGTTTGGTATGTCAACATCTTTAAAATTCCAGTTACTCTTTTCTCAGGTAGTTTACCGGACAAAAATAAAGTTCCAACGGCTTTCGATGTACGTTGCTCTACATTATAAGCGAGTGAATGTATGTACGTACGTGAGAACAGGAATACATTTCTCAGTGTGAAAAAAGTCAAGATTGCGACAATCTATAGAAATTACGGTTTCACCATTTACAAAAACTGCACTGGGTGTGGGCCGGTTAATTGGTCAGAGTGGATATGCGACGGTTGGATATGTGACGTACTGTATATATATTCCCATTTGTATTCCAATTGTACGATGAGCATCGTGTTGTATGAAATGAAGACATTTATATTTATGGCTCCTGTGGAAAGCATGCAATCACAACACGTTTGACAATAGCCCCTAAAATATGACATCCCGTTCAAATAATTAATCATTTCAAAGGGATATATATAAACCCTTACCAATAGTTGACTGTTTTTGTTTAACGGGCAATAGAGTTTTATAAAATTGATGCCAATGACAATGAAGAAGCATAATTTTCCAACAAATTAAAAATGTGTACATTTTCAGGCTATAGATCGAAAATTAATATTACTGTGCACCTCATAGATAGAGTAAATGGCAAGCTGGCAAAGGAGGCAAGTGGCCGTAAGTGTATTTAGACTTATTGATTGGTTTGGTAAAATAAAGCACAATTGTGACCATCATGATCTGCTGTGTTAACGGGGAGTGTAAACAAATACTTTAATTTGTTTGCGTGGAGGGACATATATAAATATTATCGGAAATAGAGATTTTTTTCGGGTTAGATCTCATAAATGTGTAGTTAAACCCACCACCACCCGACACAGCCAATTAGTAAGGTTTGTCACGTAAACAAAACACGCCAATTTGTTACTTTTTCAGCAACACCGGTGTGTTGGAGAGTAAACCCACAACATTTACAAATTCCAGTACGACGTTTCGCCGGTAATGGCAACCAGCCTCATCGGGCGGCAGCCAGAGTTGCGGAGAAGTCCTCCTGCTTTGGTCATCAGTGTTGTTACTTATGTCCAGTAGTGACTGTGATTGTGTGATTGTCACTGTGTGGTGCCGGGCTTACGAAGCCACGGTGGATAATGTGTTGGCATTACATGCAGCCTGCTTACTGGGTAATAGTACCAGCCCTAGTGGGGCTTGGGTGAGTGAGAGCATCAGGCAGCCAGGGTTACGTTGGGGTATGATACGCTGGTTGACCTGCTGACACGTGACCGTTGATGATATTGAAGGGGGGCCACCGGTGGACGGGGGCCGATGGGCGGTCACGTGGTATGAAAGAGCTCTCGGGAGCCTTCGGGAAAGGGCCAGAGAGATCTAGAAGGTGGGCGGGGCGAGGGGCGGAGCCAGCCCAGGCCGATATAACGGGGGCCCCCCCGTGAGGGGCTCGGGGTTCTTCGGGTTGCTGGTGAAGAAGATCCACGTCGGGTTAAAGAAGCTTCTAGCCACGCGCTCTGGGTCCCAGCTTGTGGTCCGGGCCGGGATAGCGAACCGTGTCTAGTTCTGCCGTAGCGTGGCTAGATGGGCATTCAACACCCAAGTGTAGGTTGTGTTATGTTGTGTTGAGTTACTGAATAGTGTTGCTCCCAACACAACGTCTGCGACTCAGTTGGACTTACTACACTTACATCTCGACAGCGACGCTAATGATAACTTTTTTGCGTCAAATGTCATAGAATTTTGCACCAAGCTAGGACCCCTATCTTAAACAGAGGGTCCTTACCTCTAACATCATCCATTTCACCAGCCTTTGTTGAAACAAGCCTGATTCTCCTGGTGAGACACTTTATGTTGAAAATGGTCCAGCATTTGTTTGTGTTCTCACTGTACCCTGCTGAACAGCCGCCTACACATTTCTGCTACACGTGTGTCTTGTGACTTGGCAATCGAATTGAGATTTTTTTTTATTAATCTTAGCTGCTGTTTTGCTCAAGCAAAAACCAAATGGAATGCGATGATATTTTGCGCGGTCACTGGGTGACCAAGCTAAGGAAATCACGCCACGATACTTGAGAGCCCAGTTTAACCAAATTATTTGGGGATACTGCATTGGCAGAAGCACAATTAATAAAAAGCCCAAGCCAAAATAAGTGCAATAGTCGACGTTTTTGGCAATGGTCCTTCTTCACAGCACCTGGACGGAGCTTTGCCTGAAACGTTGAAAATTCTATATACAGCATTTCCTTTTCAGGCCATGGTGTTATTGATGGATGTGTTCAGTTTTCAGCTTAAGCATGCATGGTTTGCCTGGTGTTCAAACCCAGGACCTCATCGGTGCTGCCTCAGTGCTCTGAGTGTTAGCCCCCCTGATAAGCAACCTTTTTCTTTTAAGCTTAATCATTTAAGCCTCAATGGTAATGCATGATTAGATTTTAATAATGTAATCATTGTTGTGCAAATAATTCTTACTTGTGGTTACATATTGTAAAGCTACAAATCACTGCCAATTTAAAGGAAGATACATTTTTTAATGCACAACATGAGACCAGTTTGTCTTTAATCACCGTAATCACCATCATACCTATCCCGTTGATACAATAAAGACCACTTTGTGAGATAAGGATAGGGGTCATTCCGTGAATAGACTATCCTTCACCATGGTAATGTGGAATTATGATCACTATAATGCCCATTTCAGCAGAGAGAGAGTGAGACTCACATTTCGCTGCTGTTTATCTACAGCACCATTTGTAAGCCAGCCCACAGAGACCGCAGTTGAGAAAACACAACTTTGTGTTGTCGAAGGTGAAAAGGGAGAACGCCTTCACTTAATACGACACAGTGGCTGAAAGTAAACACACAAAACCCTAATGCCAGACATGGGTAATTAACTCTCCTCTGCATTGTTTCTTTTTTTGGTTCGTGATTTTTTTTGTAACTTTTTTTTTTCCTTGGCAGAGATTTACTTGCAGTCATGAATGGGCCTTTGTGTGTCGCTTAGGTGTACTCTCGGCAAGGCTGTTCATTGGAGGCCAAGCAACGTCGCTCGACTCCACAGGGATGAGACAACCCCCGACCAGGATTTTAACTCCCAGCTTTCTGATTGCAGATTTGCATGCAATGATAAGAATGTCGTGACATCGCGGATGTCACTGTGTAATGCCGGCCCTAGAGAGCACGGCGTGCGATGTATTGACATCGCGGGCACCACGTGTATGTGGGTGCAGTACTGGCCCTAGAGGGGCTCGGTGAGCGTTGACTGACAGCGCTGGGTGGCACCACGCTTGGCGTGCAGTGCCGACCCCTACAGGATAGGGTGTGAGAGTGCCGGCCACGGGAATGGGATTACTAAGGGCCATGGTACTCTGGTTGACCCCAGAGGACACGTGACCGGTTAAGTCTACACAGGGGCCCCAAGTGGGGGCTCGGGGTGGTCACGTGTCAGGGCCGAGATCCTGCTCGAGGGTTCTCGAAGGTGGGGCGTGGCCAAGGGCGAAGCCAGCCACACCAAGGAGGATATAAGCCGGGTCCCCCAGAGGGACCGGCGTTGTTGTTCATCCTGAAAAAACCTCCAACACGTGGACCTGGACCCAAGCTGTGGTCCAGTCCATTGTAGCTAGTTACGTTGTAATTAGTGTAGTTAGCCTGGTGGTCACCACCGTATGTTGCTATTCTATTAAGGGGCAGTTACCCTGTGTTGGTATTAATAAATGTGTTGCCTCCAAAGAGTACATCTTAGACTCAGTTGAACTCACTACAATAATAATGAGGAGTGTCCTTTTTGCGCAATGTTTAATTTTCCCTTCACGTGCAGAAATCCCTGTGAAGGATGTCATTTTGGGATTTAAAGCCAATCGCCCATTGTGTCAGCAAGTAGCCTTTAAATATATTATACGTAATAAGAAGAATTGTTATAATGCATATATATGTACGTACGTTATGTATACTGTATATGTATGGGGAGCCGGAGTGGTAGCACAGTGGTTAGCACAATGTGCTATGTAATCACAAACCCAAGTTTGATGAGCGCTATCTCAGCCAAACCTGGTCACCACTTTCACCTGCCCTGCCCTGCCCAGCGTGGTGAACTAAGATCAAACAAGCCTCATAAGCGTCAAGGCACGGGGAGTCTTTCATTCAGACGTGGATTCACAAAGGACCGTACCATTTTTTTACAACAATAATATGTCGTACATAATAACAATAATAATTTGGAGTATATGCGCATTGAGGCACCGTCTAGCATTGATCCCCCAATAGATCTTTCCACCCTGTTTTTTGAGAGTGAGCTTACAGGTGGACGCCAAGATCGCTGTGTCTACAGCTGATACCATCTAAAAAACGATGACTGCTGCAAAAGCGAAAAAAAAAACACACAAGAGCTCTATATCTTGAGGAACCCATTGAGTCGTGTTTTTACAAAAAAAGCGTTTGACAGCGCCGCAGTGTGCGTTTCGTTAAAGCTCCTTTGTTGTTTTTTTACCGAGAGTTCCGTGGGATTTTTTTGTCTCCCTATCAGCCATTGATGCACAAAAAAAAACGTTCAAAAACAAACCACTACTGGCAGATTCCACGGCAAAGTTCAAACTCTGTAATAGTGAAGCACTCTCCGTGAATGTCAAATCTTAGCAAAGATCAGGATGTGTCTTGACATGAACATAGGATTGGCGAATAATTATACAGTGAGGGAAAAAAGTATTTGATCCCCTGCTGATTTCGTACGTTTGCCCACTGACAAAGAAATGATCAGTCTATAATTTTAATGGTAGGTTTATTTGAACAGTGAGAGAGAATAACAACAATAAATTTCAGAAAAACGCATGTAAAAAATGTTATAAATTGATTTGCATTTTAATGAGGGAAATAAGTATTTGACCCCTCTGCAAAACATGACTTAGTACTTGTTGGCAAAACCCTTGTTGGCAATCACAGAGGTCAGACGTTTCTTGTAGTTGGCCACCAGGTTTGCACACATCTCAGGAGGGATTTTGTCCCACTCCTCTTTGCAGATCTTCTCCAAGTCATTAAGGTTTCGAGGCTGACGTTTGGCAACTCGAACCTTCAGCTCCCTCCACATATTTTCTATGGGATTAAGGTCTGGAGACTGGCTAGGCCACTCCAGGACCTAAATGTGCTTCTTCTTGAGCCACTCCTTTGTTGCCTTGGCCGTGTCTTTTGGGTCATTGTCATGCTGGAATACCCATCCACGACCCATTTTCAATGCCCTGGCTGAGGGAAGGAGGTTCTCATCCAAGATTTGACGGTACATGGCCCCGTCCATCGTCCCTTTGATGCGGTGAAGTTGTCCTGTCCCCTTAGCAGAAAAACACCCCCAAAGCATGTTTCCACCTCTATGTTTGACGGTGGGGATGGTGTTCTTGGGGTCATAGGCAGCATTCCTCCTCCTCCAAACACGGCGAGTTGAGTTGATGCCAAAGAGCTCCATTTTGGTCTCATCTGACCACAACACTTTCACCCAGTTGTCCTCTGAATCATTCAGATGATCATTGGCAAACTTCAGACGGGCATGTATATGTGCTTTCTTGAGCAGGGGGACCTTGCTGGTGCTGCAGGATTTCAGTCCTTCACGGCGTAGTGTGTTACCAATTGTTTTCTTGGTGACTATGGTCCCAGCTGCCTTGAGATTATTGACAAGATCCTCCCGTGAAGTTCTGGGCTGATTCCTCACCGTTCTCATGATCATTGCAACTCCACGAGGTGAGATCTTGCATGGAGCCCCAGGCCGAGGGAGATTGACAGATTTTTTGTGTTTCTTCCATTTGCGAATAATCGCACCAACTGTTGTCACCTTCTCACCAAGCTGCTTGGCAATGGTCTCGTAACCCATTCCAGCCTTGTGTAGGTCTACAATCTTGTCCCTGACATCCTTGGAGAGCTCTTTGGTCTGGGCCATGGTGGAGAGTTTGGAATCTGATTGATTGATTGCTTCTGTGGACAAGTGTCTTTTATATAGGTAACAAGCTGAGATTAGGAGCACTCCCTTTAAGAGTGTGCTCCTAATCGCAGTTCGTTGCCTGTATAAAAGACACCTGGGAGCCAGAAATCTTTCTGATTGAAAGGGGGTCAAATACTTATTTCCCTCATTAAAATGCCAATCAATTTATAACATTTTTGACATGCGTTTTTCTGGATTTTGTTGTTGTTATTCTGTCTCTCCCTGTTCAAATAAACCTACCATTAAAATTAAAGACTGATCATTTCTTTGTCAGTGGGCAAACGTACAAAATCAGCAGGGGATGAAATACTTTTTTCCTTCACTGTATCTTGTATTGTGTTTTTACTTGTGCAGTACATGCTAAAGTAAAGTATTTCCGCTTTAAGAAGTATAATTAATTTGTTTCTGTTATTTCATTTATACATTGAGATGTTGAGCCAGCTGGCGAGGATTGGGAAAAAGACATAGCCCTACTTTTCACCCCGGACACTGGACAGCACAGAGTTAGATATTATTTGTAAAATAAATACAACATACATACAGAGAGACACAACACGAACAACATCGAGGATATGCAGGAAAACACAACACGAACCGCACCTCTGATTACCACGGTTGGCTACGTACGGTGCGATAGAAGTTCAACATATGTACGGACATATGAACAGACAAAGTCGAGGCAGTGACCACTAAAGTGTCCATAGCACCAAGCCTGGAGAGGTTCCCTCAGCTTCTCACATGAGCCCAGAGGGCCCTCCAAGGAGGCAACAAAAAGAACATGGATCCAACCAGCACCACAGCCCTGCCAGATAAGCACAGCAGACGGAATCCCCCAGAACCTCACAGCTACTGAGAGTAACCACTATAGGCGATAATCATCATCATAATCTATAGCTGATATGTCCATGTCATTCCTCTCTGTTGTAGTGCCTTCTCCACTTCAGTTCAGATAGAACGTAAAGATGGTAATTTTAATCACCACATGGTGACCATGTGGAATTAAACAAACTACGAGGCGATGCTACTGCGTTGGCAGTGGTACACGAGCACAAATAATAAAATCCAATAATAAAAACCTAAACACATCCATTAATAACACCGAGGCCTTGAAAGGAATATATATGTAGTGGATGCAAATGAGTAATACCAACACATTTAACACAAAGGGGTAACTGCCCCCTTTCCAGATAACATCCTATGGTGGTGGACCACCAGGATAACTAGACTAGTTACACTGGAAGTAGCTACAACAGACCGGACCCCAGCTTGGGTCCAGGTCCACGTAATGGTGACTTCTTCTTGGACGTAAAACATCGAACATACTGTAGATCTTCAGATGACAACAGCAACACTGAACCCCGGTCCCTCCCGGGGACCTGGTTTATATGCTCGCTGGCCGTGGCTGGCTCCGCCCTTGGCCACGACCACCTTCTCGAACCCTCTAGCAGGATCTCGCCCCGGCACGTGACCACCCCCAGCCCCCACTTGGAGCCCCTGTGTAAATCTGACTTGTCACGTGCCTTCCAGGGACAACCAGAGTGCCATAGCCTGGGGTGACCTCATCCCATGGCCGAGACTCTCACAGCACGCTACGTGTGGTGCCACTGAGCGCTATGGCCCAGCGCTCACCGAGCCCCCTCTCGGGCTGGTACTACACCCACATGTACGGGGTGTCCGCTATGGTAATACATGGCACGCCGTGCCTCGCTAGGGCCGGCATTACCCAGTGACATCCACGATGTCGCTACATATATACCAAGCTACGTTGCCCAAAACATCACTTATACCTACTATTATAATCGCCCAGGAATGTCTGTCCTTAATGCTCGTGACGTCACTCCACAACGACCAGCCCCCTTCATTAATATTCATGAGCAGGTGACGTCCTCTAAATGGACACCCTTCCTCATTAATAATCATGAGCAGGTGACATCACTCAATATGGAGTACCCCCCCCCCCTCACTAAAATTCATACGCAAGTGACGTCACTCCACATCGAACAGCCCCCCTCATTAATAATCATGAGCAGGTGACGTCCTCCAAATGGACACCCTCCCACCATTGATAATAATTAACGGCTGACGTCACTCCACGTGGGGGGGGCGAGGCGCCTCCTCCCCCCTCCCTCGGCGTCAACTGACAACCCTCACTACAAAGGCAGAACCCTCACGTCACGTGATCCCCATAACGCTGTTGAGACATCAAAGTAAAAAGGACGTCATGATGAACAAGGGATTATAACCTTCAAATGAAATAGCTTTTTGACACCGCGCCCTTACAAACTGCACACGCATTCATGCAATGAATATCACGTCGCGCTCTGCTGTTCGCTTGCAAGTTTCAGATTTACTGCATACACCCGTCCTTGGACGGGTAAAAGGCGAGTTAGTGATATATGTTTTTCCTTTGAAGGCCACAATGTTATTGATTAATGTGTTTATTTTTTTGTTGTTGTCAGAATGTTAGTTCGTGTTTATTTTTTGACGGCGCTAAATCGGGTCTTTCACCACGCGCTAGTGTGCAGCTTGTGATCGTTGGAGGGAAAAAAAAGTCATGGATAAACACCTCAATCGATATCGATTTGTTTAACGTCATGAACATTTGTTAATCATTAGTATCAGATGACCTTTAAAGTATACACGTGACCGTTAAAACCAGTTAGTTCATTGGGACCAGAAGTGTTTTTTAGATGGAAATTTTGCTGTAAATAATGACAGTAAAACATTTTTTTAAAAGTTTTACAATACAATTACAAAGTACATTGATTATTTTTATTATCATTAAGCAATAGGATTTAGATTTACATTAATTGTGCATTGCAAGGGGTCATTATGGGTAAAAACACATGCAGTACTCTATAAGCAGAACCATATGCTCTGACTACAAATAAAATATATTTTATTCTATGAGCCTGTTTGCTGTCCAAGCATTAATTATCGAACAGCATTTGTTGAAGCAAGCAACCTATAAACCGGTTTGGACATTGTGGGTCTCATCAGCAGACAATGATGCAGTTAAACAAATGTTGCTGGATTGCCATATATTATTGGCAAGAGCACGATATTATATGGCGTGCTCTTGCCAATAACATCTGGTAATCCTGCGTCATTTTTTTAACTGTATCATCGACCCAAAAAATTATTACTTCCCGTGGAGAATTTGAAAGGGGCTCAGGAGCTGAAACGCTGGCAATCAGATGCCTTGGACAATTGATTTCACTTGCAGACATAAGCGGAAGACCGAACCGCAGTCAATCAACCCCTTCCTGCACAGCCGTCTGAGGTCCGGTCAGGCAACAAAATTGAGACCCGCGTTTGAGGAATCTCGCTCAGTCTGCCCAAACTTCCTTCTGTAGGCACACAGCAGATTTAGCGCCCAACAGCCATAGCGGCAGAGCCCTAGGTTTGATCATTAGCCGCAGTGCCCATTCCATGAGGCCACCTGGGGGTAAGTCTGCTCCCCTAATGAACAACAGTTTCCCCCCCCCCCCTCACCCCTAAACATTGTGCTCTGCCATGCTCTGAGTGGTGGGGATGCACTCAAGTTCAAGTTCAAGGGCTCATCATACCAAATGTCGTTTGTATCATTCGACTTCGGCATCACTTCCTTCGTTCTACAGATCCTGCGGCTGGTGTACCATCGACATCTGACCACCAAGCTCTGCTGTAACATTAGTCTACTCGCTGAGTTTTACAACAGAGGGTGGCAGGGTCCATGGACACCAGCCCCATTTTAGGTCGTGTGTGCATTGCTTTTTGTTCGTTTTGGTTTGGGAAATCACTCCAATGTAGGATCATAGAATTTGGGAAAATTATTAGCACCGGTTCTGGCTGCCTTCCCAGTTTGTCTGTGAGTTTTCCCAGGCTCCTCTCTTTCTCTGTGAGAGTGAAGAGAACCGTGTGCATTTGAATTGGCACATTATTAGTTGATTAACATATTGCATATGGAGGTTGATAGGTAACTATGGAGACACATGGAGAAAATGTGAGATTAATGGTTATTTTGTTATTTCATCAACATATACAGACAGCATAATATATGTAACTATGTGCGTTAAATTACGTGTTACACTGATGCCTCAAGGTGCACCTAGCCTGGCACGTGCCATGGTATAATTTGTTATTTTTTGTTATTTTCTTTGAACCTATCTACGAGACTTTACCGAAAGACACAAGAATAAGTATCATTCCAATTGAATAATTTCTGGTAATAACCAAGGCGGCCTACTGGGTTTAAACCATGAACTCCTTTACGCTCATATCTTCCTCCTTGTTGGATCAGATGATCAGTCTAAAGTAGAGAAAATTATATTATTGGGTCTTTCGGTAAAGCCACGTAGATAGATCAAATAGCCAGTGATCTGGAGCACGTACACCAAGCCCTCAATAAGAATGGGTATTCAGACTACACAATCCGTAAAGCTATCACTCCAACCGTTGGGAAAGAAGCATCTGAGGACCCAATCAAAACCATCACCTTGCCATACATAGCAGGGGTCACCAAAAATATTTCCAAAATCATGAGCAAACACAAGATCCAGATACGATTCAACACAGTACATAAAATTCGTGATTTGATCCCATCTGTGAAGGATGTGATCCCTGACATGCAATACCCCGGTGTCTACAAACTAAGCTATGTCTGCGACAGCTGTTACATTGGGGAAACTAAGCGACATGTCTCGGACCGTGTTCGTGAACATAAGGCAGATCGAAAACACAGCAGGACTAATACCTCAGCCGTGGCTGATCATTATTTAAACGCTGTGGGCAGACACGAAATTGATTTTGCCAAGACGATGGTAATCTGCAAGCCCACTGGCTATCAGCAAAGATTCGTTCATGAAGCGATCCAGATATATAAACAAAGACAAATTTCAAACTGTGCAATCATTGGAAGGACGTTATTAACCAGTTTAGGTCATAACTGGCTGTGATGTTTTTTACTACCTGCCTATGTTAGCAGTTATTTTCGAATTTCTGAGTTACATTCACTAACACAGCCACAGTTATCTGCATTAGTAAATGGCGGCCTACAATCCTTGTCCACCTCCATGTGGCGATGGCTCTTGCCGAGCTCTCTCCGAGCTTACATTTACATGCAAATTTCTTACATTGACATGCTAATCTCTCACAATATAATGGCCAACACCACAGCTTCGTTTGTCAAGATTTACCCGATCTTACATGCAAATTTTATCTCTAGCCTCTCCCACTGACCCTTGGGCTACACCCATCCTAAACCTTTATAACTCCTTACCTTCGCAGCACTCCCATCACATATTCTCAGCAGCTCTCCCGCGATATTTCTCACCTGATGACGATTGCTTGTGTTGCAATCGAAACGTCGTGATATTGTTGTTATTATAGTTATTTTTTTAAAATTATTATTTGATCTATCTACGTGGCTTTACTGAAAGACCCAAGAATATGAATTCTTGCAGTCACGAAAGCTTTAAGTCTAGAGAAAATTACATTACATTTACATGATTTTCAAATTATTGATTTTTCAATGCATGATCCGATCATGCACATTGCGTGTCAGAATCAATTTGAAATAATGCATCGATGAACCAATAGCAAAGAATGTTTTCTCAATGTATCACATTATTGTGATTAAAATAAATGAGGGAATTTGAAAGTTGCTGCACATAAATTACAGCCATGTGTGTCATGGAGAGGATTTCATGCATCTGGTGTTTATGTTGACATTTACAGATTTTTTTTTTGCGGTTAAAGGCATGCACTGGCAATACTCGCTAAGCTGACGTGCAGGAGACTGGAGGGTGTTTGTTAAAATATATCCAGGGGACAGCATTCCCGTGAAATTAGCGCAAAGTTGATCGTATGCCAAGTCATGTTTTCTCAAGCTACGCCGCACGTATCACCAGCGCACTACGTATAATTTACCTCTTCTATCGTGTTCATTTTACTTTGGCCACCGTCCACGGATTTAAGGACTCGTTTCAGCGCTGAATATTGTCGACGCTTTTTCATACTTGACAAGAAAATGGTTCTTGTGTGAATAAATAATGAGTTGAGGAGCGAACTCTTGCCGAGAAAACTAATGGTGGTTTAATTTGTCACTGAGGTGGCAGATTGCAAAGGTTTAGTAAGCTCGAATCCTACCACAGCTTGAATCGTAATTAATGTAACGAGGATGCGAGTTGTGTTTTGTGAAACGTACGGATGTCCTTTCGAAACTTCGTGAGTTGGTACAGCATCGCATCGTGACAGGGAAGAGCTCTGGAAGAAGATATACAGAACAACAGAACTACTTCTGGAGTGACGTGAATTGTCCTTTTGCTAACAAAAATCTACATGCACTCCTTCGCACTCTGTAGGAAGTGGTGGCATGTCAATGATCTCAAGCACAGTCATTATTAGGCACTTAATAATTTATAGTCCAGAGCGGTTCGGGAAATTGTTGATACTTGGGCTTGTGAATCTATTCAAGTATCTTTCCTTATTTTGTTTTGATAATCGCTTTTGTATTGTTTCTCACTTTGTCTGGTTTATTTGTAGAGTTTTGTTCACTCAATTCGTCGAGAAGTAAGATTAGCATCACATTTGTCGATAATTCGCAAATATCCTTTGTAATAAAATATCACACGCATGTATCATGAGAATAGTATCGTGATTTAATCCACGAATTGATGCGCCTTTACACTCCGATTGATTATCAGTTATAGATTCAGCTTTCAGGTTTGTTTTGTTTAACCACGTGAGAACTCAAGAGTCCAGCATAGTCTCATTAGTCATTAGTCTGCCAGTATGTGTAACCAATGGCGGAGCCAGGATTTTCAAGTAGGGGGGCAACCCCTCCAGCATTGAAAAATGATAGGAGTTGTTAGTAATAAGTAAGGACTTGTCCCTTGCTTTTTATTCGACACGTGTGCGGCGATGACGCAGCCATCGATCGAGGGTCGAATTCGAACCGCGTTGTGTGATCGCCATCGCGCTCGCTGAAGGTGTTGATGCCTTCAGGAAAGTCGTTTACTGTATACGCAGCTGCGCCAAATTCTGAGTCGCTTATAACTGCTTTTCCGTTACTTATTGCCAATTATGGACTCAGACTATTGTTCTATCATCTCATAGAGTCCCTGGCACGTAATAATATGCTGCACAGTGGCAGTGGGGGTCGCAAAATGCCGATTTATTATTACTAATAAACCTCAATGAGGAATTTCGATCGGATCATTGGGGAGGGCATGTGCCCCCCCCCCCCCCCCCCCCACTGGCTCCGCCAGTGTGTGTAACCCCAAATTGAGTAATTGCGATTAATTTTCGAACGTCTCAAATTCGGACCTTGTTGCCGGAAGACAATTTCCTACTCTTGCAAACGATGACATGGCATCTTGTACGTCCACTTTAAAGTGGGTGGCTTAAATCATCATAGTTAACACACCCGCGGTAATTTTCACGGCGACAAAGGGGATCGAACTGTGAACCTCTGCAAAAAGCGGCGAACCGCGCTACCACTTGGCCGTGTCACTGCCCAATCCAGCTGTGGGACCATGTCAGATGAAGTGAACATCTTGACCTTGTGATGCAGGGGAACGTTTGATATTACTCAGCTCTTCCCAGTGTCATTGATGTAAACGTTTTCACAGCCTGGTTTTATCTTTGCTGTGCTGTTGCCAAGCAGAACATTTTATAAAAATAAATAAACACAACTTTAAGGCTTGCACGCTGTTAAGCATAACACACTGTCGTGCATGCTCAGGGGCTTTAGTCTTTTCAACGTTCTGCTAACTTGCAATCAATTTCAACTCGTAGCATGTACTGTACTCGACAAGAACAGAATAATCATGTAAAATTTAAGATGGTTACAACTTTTTTCATTAATTTGGCTTCCATAAAATAAGTGCCAAATTTCGTGTTCCTCATCATCATCATCATCGTGAACAGCCACGATGAAAGCGCTTCTGGACAAAGGCCTCCCCATGTCATCGCCATTCGTCATGCGCTTGCGATGCCATGACAGATTTTGGTCCGATGTCATCACTCCATCTCCACTGTGGTCGTCCTTTCAGATGCGTTGTCTCTTTTGGCTGCCCTTCCCTCATCGGTCTTGCCCATTGTCCATCATCCCAGTGAACGACATGTCCTGCCCAAGCCCATTTATATTTATTTTGCAGTCAACGTAATTTCTCGAACGCGGATTTGCTCTCGGATCTCCACCGTTTCTTTTTTGTGTGTATCACTCCCAGCACGCATCTCTCCGAGGCTTGTTTGAGTTGCTTTTGAGATTTTGACCCATTTCCTTTGTCAACATGTCATATTTATAGTGCGCCTTTAATATCTGCCCTACATACACAAGGTCTACTTTGTCCATTATTTACTGCTATGTAATGTTTTGATGCCCTATTTTGATTTGTACGTTGATTTAAATGCATACTAAAACAAATTAATACATGAATGCGACACAAAATAAGCAACCACAGCAAATCCAAACATCAATGAGAACCTATTGGCATTGGTTGTCCACGACACCAGGTTAGCCAGCAGCATTTAACCGGCCTCACTCTACTGATAAAACTAAGTGGGATTAAACTCGATTCAAGGTTTATTTTCCTAAATAAATGGCGGATCGGTCAGCAGTAGAGCGAGCCGCTCGCAATCGGATGGCTGCGAGTTTAAATCTTGGTTTATTCAGCCCAACATCCCTCCGGGGTCGATAAAGAAGGTACCGCTTTGTGAGGACATTAACATTGGTTTGCCCTAAGGCTAGGCTCACCCCCGCTATAGGAACGGGAACGTCCACCACCAGCCCAGGGCTGTACAAAGGACATAAGCACGGTATCAATGTTCATATAAGCGGCAAAATCACTCCGACTCGGACTGACTCTAATATACAAACATAAACAGTTATATATATGAACCACGATATCAGCGCAGTTACACTTGGTATGAATGTACATGTTGCTAAAGAATACCTGTCTCTAAGGGACACATTCACCGGAGATGATGACTGTAGTGAGCTATATGTAACACACCTTTTTTTGTTTGTTCAAACAATCAAACTCATTCATTTATTGATGCTGTATTGCAGAGGGAAATGTGATTGTAATAGAGGGACCAGAGCAGTAGAGAGCCGAAGCCTTTCTGGCCCCTCCCTCTCTCTGTGTTGTGAAGAAGGGCCATTGCCCCAAATGGAACCTATTCATTTGTTTTTATGCTGAGTGTTATTTGACGACTGCGTGGTTTGACAGCTGTGTTGAGTTTTCGTTTGTTAGTTGTGCTTGTGTTCCACTGTGAATGCAGCAGCAGCCTCACCAGACAATTTGTATGACTTTGATAGACGTGCAAATTCGTTTGTTGTGCTTTAGGAATTCAGGAATTGGCTTGCGTGTATGAAATATTGAGCTGGGCGCCCCCTGAGTGATTGATTGCTCGAGGGCCATGTGGCTGGGCCTGTGGACCGGCTGCTCCACGCACGGTTTGTTGTTACAAAGCGTTCAAGTGCAACCATTGCAGGGACACGTATGGGGCACCCCCCCCACACTACCCCACTGAGACACCTTCCCAACTTTACCCACTTCCTTTCATCCACCACACAACATACACACACACATTGCCGGCCAGAACGTGATGCGATGTGATGCGCGGCCGCGCGTGTGAGCGCATGTGCGCAATCGCACGCAAAGCACACAAACAGTCATCAGCAATACGCGACATCGTTTGTGTGAGTGAGCGCTACTGTCTGCACCAGGTTCGCACCAGGGAAACGAATTATCCCTCCCAGTGAACTAAATAATTTGCGGCTCCGATTGGCGCGGTTGGCTACGTACGGTGCGAACGAAGTTCAACATACATACATATTCGGACTTATTTTCTAGGAATACTGGTAAACATCTCTACCGGACCACCCATGAATACAATGATCCCGTTCCCTAGGTTAGCTCTGCAGGCAACAGGCAAGTGCTCAAGTGCTCTTGCCAAGCACCACTACACAATGCACCAGGTACTCATTCATGTATGCATGTTGAACTTATTTCGCACCGTGCGTAACCAACCGTGCTAATCTAAGGTGCGGAGTCGACCTACGTATATTGGAGGCCCAGGAATGGTTCATATGTCCATTACCTATTGGCCATGAGAGGGATCAAACTCAAGTCGAAGGGCTTGTCGCACAATGCCCTCGCTGCAAAAACACATAGCATGCGCATGCACAAAGACAACGAGTCGCCATTTTGTTTAAGACCACAGGGACACGTGCTGCCAGTAACCATTGTGGTACGCGAGGGGGTGATGCGGTTAACAGAATGCCCAGCCACCTTTGTTTCACCGCTGCTGATGTCTACTCAGTACACTGCATCGTCCGAGCTTCCAGTTGTGTTGCTTGGTTGCGTGCAACTGAGTTGGTTATCTGCGGACCTTTCTGTAACCAGTTGAGAGCAATTGCCTAACTGGTCGCGAGAGCTTGCTTACGGTATAGACAGACTACTTACAGGCGATCTGCTCAGCGATTTGTAGCGACACATTTGACCATGTGCACGCGTCACGAACTGGAGCTGTTACGATCGTGCGTGCGCTGTTCAATTCCACAATCGCGGCACCACCACTCGCTCAGTTGTTTGCAAGGCGGTTGCAGGCAATGATTAAGTTGCGCAATGTGAGAGCCTGGCGCGTGGCTAAGTTGACATCGGAGAGGTCTAGCACCAGCGTCGGATATGACTTGGCACTAATGTGCATGGTAGGGATTCGAACTCTGGTTGCTGGGCCTCATCGTGTTAAAACAAAACAAACCCCACAGAGACGTGTACAACAAGCACTCAGGCTTTATGCATTATGCAAAAAAAAAACCATCAGCAGTTCCTGAAGAACTGCATTGGGATCCTCTTGTCTTCGTTTCACCTTCAACATACATTTGAGCAAATGTGACCGACTAACGGGCAGCAGCGATAAAGAGATAGGTGTCATCATTCTTGGGACTCATCAGCACAGTAACAACAAGATATTAAAAAAAAACATTATCCATAAACCTGCGGGAGCTAGTTGGGGGGCAGTGATGCGCGAACCCTACGGACTGCCACCGCTCGCCCTCGTGTATTCGACAGTAGAGGATTGTTCACCTGTCGTTATCGACACACAACTGAACATCGTAATGCGTGGTCATCTCAGGCACAGCCGAAGTCGACGCCGACCCAGTGGTCACCCTCATATCGCTCCGCCGTGAAACAGCGGCCGGCCTGGAGCACGAGATAATTATCGTCAGCCCGCACCTTCCGAAAACTTCGGGACGTAACCCCAGCGCCGCATATTCGCCTAAAATCATGCCACCCCTCCTGGATCACAGCAGCCTCACTCCGCGCCACAAATACAACTGAGGACGAGAGATGGAGGCGAGTCTGGACTGCGGCCAGCGTCAAAATTAAACATCTTGTACAGGGACCCGACTGTCGAACCTTCAGGTTTTAACCTTCCACGCCAACAATATTTGACCATCAACCGGAGCAAGACCAGGCCACGTGGCCCATGCGGCTACTTGATGCCACAAACGGCGTTTTGAAAATTCGGCAGCCTGCGAGTGTGGCCACACATGCAAAACCATCGACCACATCGTAAACACTCCGCTGCTGCTGTCTTCACTCGTTCAAAAGATGAATGGACGAGATCCACTCGAGATCCACTCTGCTTCTCAACGGACAGTTGAGTGCATAAAGAAATCAAACATTTAATGTTTAATCTGCTATCAATCCATACTAGAGAAGAAGAAGAATAAGAGTCACCAATGCTCACTGCTGCAACGTCTGCCTCTGGGAACCATATGTGTGGCGTTCCCACATCCACACTCTTCATTAACTTGGTAAATGCCAACATAATCTCACCTGTAAATGACAAGAAAATCCCATCGTAATAGAAAATAGTATAGGCCCGGAAACCACGAGTTTAAAATCTATACTTTCCTGCGTTTTTCAGCCTTGGTTTTCCGTCATGCACTATTTTTCTATACTCTTTGGTTCTATTCGGTAAAGTCACGTAGGTAAAAAAATAAAACAACAAAAATCACGACGTTTCGGCCACAACACAAGTAGCATTCTTCAGGCGAAGGAACAGAACTGTCGGGACGACTGTAAACAGGTGTCATCATTAGTTCGACAGTTCTGTTCCTTCACCTCAAGAAGGCTACTTGTGTTGTGGCCGAAACGTCGTGATTTTTGTTGTTTTATTTTTTTTACCTACGTGACTTTACCGAATAGAACCAAAGAGTACGGATCCTTGCAGTCACGAAAGCTTCAAATCTAGCACTATTTTTCTGTTATGATGGGTTATCTCGTCAATATAGATTCCATTTCTGTTGGACTCATAGTGCAGCGTGATAACCACTGCACCCACCACTCGTGTACAGTACACTCCATTGACACACATGGCACGGAACTTTTTAAATAGTTATTTTTAAACAATTTACATATGCCCACACACTGTCGCATAAGTAGGTGTGCAGGGTACAACTTCAAGTCGCACACGAGGCGCAACTTAAATTGTGGCAGCGTGCTGTTAGGATCATACTATACTCATATTCAGTGATTTCCTGCTCAAGAGATAATTGAGGCGGGTCTCATATCCGATTTTCAACCCTGAGCCAGGCGTGGAAATTACACGTCCATATGGTGGAGACAACCAATGTCGACTTCGCCTCACAAAGTCGTGCTCGTGCCTCAAACGGGTACGGTACTCTTGTGTTGAATGCATATGAAGTATAAAGAGGCACTTAAAGGGCTAAGGGTATTGTGAAGAGTGCCACTGATTTACATGTGACATGTTGGATTCATCGTGTTATATTGTACTGCGTATACAGTATGCGATGAGAAATTGCATTTTATGTTTGTCGATTTACATCAAGTTAACAATGGTAAAGTCACGTAGAATGGAAACAATAAAATAATAAAAATATATTGTTTTATATTTTTATATATATTGTTTTATATTTTTATTATTTTATTGTTTCCCTTCTACGTGACTTTACCGGAAGAACCAAGAATATGAATCCCTGCAGTCACGAAAGCTTTAATTCGTACAAACTGCCATAAGAATGTGGGATTTACACCACTGGCTCAGAGCTGCCAATGGAGATTATCACTCCTGCCCACACTACTCTGAGCAGAGACAACTTTTCACTCGACCTCAAAAAGAAAGTACATTTCGTTAGCGAGAATAAAAATGTTGAATAAAAATAACAAAAACCATTAAGGTGCTATGTTTATATTCTTCATGACTGAATACTTGTTTTCAGCCAGCAAGCCTTTGAATCAATATGTATCATGAAAATGCCCCGAGAATGGACAAGCCAAATTATTTTTTTTCTTGTTGATTTACTCACACCTGCGTGTGCACCCACTTACACCCACACACGCAGCCGCAATATCACATGCATGCAGACGCACGCACACGCACAAACACACCCATACGTGTGCAAACACATGCAAGGACAAAAAAAAACAGCAGCGGGCAGCTCATGGGGCCAGCGTGACTAAGGCCTGCCAAGACGATCCTGTTACCGGGATCATAAAAAAATGAGGCCCACAGCTGTTGCAGAGGCCTATTTTACCGAGCCGGCCCCGGTGGGGATTGTCTGGGCCTTTTAGACGCAAGGGGGGTCATGTTGCATTTTTTTTGTCGGTGTTCTTGTAAATGTATGTAGGCGTTCGTTTTTTAAAATTGTATTTACAGTTATTTTCACGAGTTATTGTTTTATCCTCACCGTGGCATGTAAATAAAAAGACTGCAAATTTACAGTTTTGCTTTTGGCTTTTAAAGTTAAATTTTGTTTCCCACTGAGAGACCGTAAAATTGACAGACTCATTGACAGAGGAGAGAGAGAGAGAACTGGATGAGAGACATAGGCAGAGACAGATAAAAATGCATCTTTTTGCAAATAGCATTCAAGGCCGGGTGAGGGGGGTGCATTGATGATTTCCAATGTGCCAACATTTTCAATCATCAGCTGCGATTATTTTAGCCCAAAAAAGTTTATTGAGAATCATGGCCAGTTTTAATGTCCGTTGGTCAATTAAAAAAATATAATCCATACATGTATGCAATACGGCTGACTCATATTAGGTTCGTGTTATCACTGTGGCCAACTGGACAGTTCTATTCAAGTGCCGAGCCAGTCACTTGGTACGGATCAACGTGTCTACTAAAGACAACTTTACTGCAATTGGTCTGCGTTTTCATAATAAGCTGTTCTGACTTCACTACTCTGGATGTGATTCATATCTCTTTGGTAGCATGACCCATCGTACAGCCTAAAGATAAGAGCCTGCTCCTTGATATTTTACTACCATTTATATTAACAAACGTGTATATCAAAGCCAGTGTATCGCTCGTCTGAAGAACGTGGGGTGGTTCTTTTCTACATCGGTGGTGCTACGTCATTCATAGAAATTCCATATTCCTTTGGCCACTTTTAACTTTTTACAAAGTGGCTCGTATTCGTTTGATGGTACCGACAGCAATTGTATGGTGAGTTGTTCCTGACTGGGATTTTATTCTTACTAAAGTATTATTCTACCAACAGTTCCATTCTGTTGACTGGTGTTATATAAATGGCAGTCAAACCATATACAGTATAGGTGTAGTTGATCATGACTGACTGACGAAAATTCTAATGCTGCTCCAGATGGGCTAAACAGCTGACATTTTGCACAGCTATAATGAAGTCTATGCTCATAATTACGACAATAATTATAATTTGGTCCCCAAATATTACAAGTGATTGGTGTCACTTATGGAACAGGCTCAGCCTAAAGTTGTAAATTTCTTAAGGTCTCGTGAAAAATGCTCATCACCGGTGAACCAAGTAATTTGCCTCCTATGGATTGTGACGTTGAAACCAAGTCAAAGCAGGCAAGACTCACAACCTTTTTTTTTGTTCGCATAAGTATGTAAACGATGCCAATTGGGCACACGCATATTATGAATTCCACTGAGCTATGTACATTGTGCAAGAGTCGGTTGTTGCCGAAATGTTGCTGAATTGCATGGAAAAAAACGAGTGGGCAGGGAGAAGGTACCGTTGTGTGTAGCCGCAGAGGGGGTGGTCTTTTGGTGCGAGTGCCCAAGCGAGCCATGATCTGGCAAATTCCCAGCACCAACAGGAAACTTGACCTCTGCATCCCACACACGTGTCTTTCTCGGACGTGGATTGACACACCGCTGAAGCTTGCCCGCTGATGAGACGTGTTGGAAGAGGTGGAAGTGTACACACTTTACCCCACCACACGTGGTCTGCTGATGAGACGTGTTGGAAGAGGTGGAATTGTACACACTTTACCCCACCACACGTGGTCTGCTGATGAGACGTGTTGGAAGAGGTGGAATTGTACACACTTTACCCCACCACACGTGGTCTGCTGAGGAGACGTGTTGGAAGAGGTGGAATTGTACACACTTTACCCCACCACACGTGGTCTGCTGATGAGACGTGTTGGAAGAGGTGGAAGTGTACACACTTTACCCCACCACACGTGAACTGCTGATGAGACGTGTTGGAAGAGGTGGAATTGTACACACTTTATACTCTTTGGTTCTATTCGGTAAAGTCACGTAGGTAAAAAATAAAACAACATCACGACGTTTCGGCCACAACACAAGCAGCCTTCATCAGGTGAAGGGATCAGGCTGTCTCGAGGACAGCGCTGGAGTGAAACACAGCCACGCTCAGACCGCGACCTTTAAGCTGTGTGCGAGGAAACAAGGTGCCTTGACAAAGGAATTAGCATAAAAATTAGCATTTGATTGGCCGACTTAGCATGATGAACGGTGTAGAGGTGGTGTACATGCGGGTGCACATGCCGGTTGGCGCGGGGGGGAGGGGGAGTTTACGTATTGATGGTGTGAAAAGGGAATTTTTAAGAGCTGCGAAAGTTTGGGGTACCACTACTTGAAAAATATACTGTACCAATGAAAATTAGTTTAATGTTTGGTTCGATTTAGAACATCTTTCCAATGGTTGCTTAATTTGAAACCATCTTCTCGGTTGAAATTGTGTCTGTGCTTGTAGATCTGAATTGCCTCGTGAACAAATCTCTGATAAAAACCCGTGGGTTTGCAAAGAACCTTGGTATCGGAGAAAATTATATCGTGATCACCCACAGCGTTGTAACAGTGATCAGCTACGGCAGAATAATTCGTTTTGCCGTGTTTCAAATCTGATTTGTGCTCGCGCATTCGGTCAGAGACATGTCGCTTTGTCTCCCCGATATAGCAGTCACCGCAGGTACAACTCAATTTGTAAACCCCGGGGTACTGCAAGTCAGGAATGACATCCTTCACGGATGGGATCAGATCACGAATTTTGTGTACTGTATTGAACCGGACCTGGATCTTGTGTTTGTTTAGAATTTTGGACATCTTTTTAGTAACGTCTGCTATATATGGTAGTGTGATGGTTTTGACCGGAGTATCAAAATTCGTGATCTGATCCCATCCATTCTCAGTGAAGTGGACATTGAATAATCTCGGCCAGCATTCACAGCTACACCTGCCATCGTTTCTGCCCACGCACGCGTGCATGCGCCCTCTCCCAACCACACCCATCCACTCAAGCCTTCTCCAAATACCAAACCCACCATCTCCACCCCGTACCTCTCACTACCCACGCACCCCAAACAAACATTGCTCTTTTTCATGCACTTAGATGCCACCCTGACCAGATGTATTCCTTCTTACTGAAGTTCACTGTCCTGTGATATGACTATATCCCTCACCATACAAAAGCAGAATTTCCGAAACTTACTCATGGTAGTATGAATATTTCTACATGAAAGATGAATAACATCAAATGCTTACTTGAGCATTTCGACGTTTTATTCCTTCCTGTGAATTTCTGAGTACCTGATTAAGGCTGAGTAAACCTAGAGGCAGTATTACTGCCCATATTTTGGTGGGTTTATGCAAGCACCAAAACAAACTAGTTTTCATGATTTTTTATTTAAAGCCTTCGTGACTGCAGGGAATTCATATTCTTGGTTCTTTCGCTAAAGTCACGTAGAAGGGAAACAATAAAATAATACAAAAATATATGAGACAATATTTTATTGTTTCCCTTCTACGTGACTTTACCGAAAGAACCAAGAATATAGTTTTCATGCCTTTGCGAGTAACGCTGGACGTCTGGGCTGCCTGCTGCTGTTCAATGTGTTGGCTCCCTGTTTCACTGTTTCACTGTTGACTTGGGTTTCACTCTCCATCCATTAGATCATGCAAGTGGGAAACTGTTTGCAGGGAATATGACTAAGCTATCTATACATAAGTTGGCAGCAATATAAGTGGAAGTGACTAATACTATTATTTTGAAGTATACTCTGATATGCATTCTTTTAAAGCCCCAAAGTTTGACTTTATTTCTACGCTTAAGTCAATTTGAAGTGACTGATTCAAGCGAAGTTTGTTTGCACACTTCTTGGGAGAAATTTCAGGAGCCAGCCAGAACGTCCGCAAAAGAAATGCCACCGAATATATGTCGTGTGTATGTTGATGTATGTTGAATTTCTTTCGCACCGTATGTAGCCGAAAGTGATAATCGGAGGTTATGGTAATGCTATATTCAGATGAGTATGATGATAATAACAACAATAATGGGTCGCATGGTAATTATGATAATTGAATGTGATGTTCACGGGGATGATGCCAGATGAAGGTGATTATGGTAATCATGAGGATGATTTTATTTATTTCTGCAGGAAGGGCCCAATGATGATGCAAATATTCGTGATCCATCAGCGCCAAAGCCACGAACCCACACAGCCACTGTCCATGTCAATTCACAAACCATTTCCATTAAAGCACGCACGCACTGCACTGGTTACCCATCTGCGTCTTAGTCAACCACAGGGGAGACTCCTAACAGGGACAACTGATGTAGTAAGTCATCAAACATAAGTCACCATATTCACAGCGCGGCGCATAAACAGCAGCATCCGTTCGTAAACATTCTTCATCAAGGACCACCTTTGTAATTTGTCTTCATTATCACTGCCACGCATGCAACGAATACAGAATCGAACCCTTTCCATTGGTTGGTCATTGTGTGCCATTGCTCCCATTTGGCTATATTAGGCTCAGGCTGCACAATCCTTCCATGTTTCGTGAGCTAATTCTGTTGCACCACAGGCCCAAAGATTGGTGTGGAATTGGCACATCACGCCCTCTCAGCGCTCTCTGTACTAGCCATGCCTCCCAATCATGAGTGACGTGATTCTGCAGTTTCTGTATATTTCCGAAACGTTTCCCCCATCTGGATTGGCTCCTCCCTAACGCCGCCCACTTTGGACTACTAATGTGGCAAGTTCAGTGGACAGAATGGGCACATGTCTGTGCATATTCAGACGTCAATTACAAAATTGGGATTGTTTTTAATTTAGCTTGTTAGAATACGACCATCCGTCCACCAAAAAGTGGTGTAACGATGGGCAAATAGCAGGCAGTCACCAATTAACCTTTTTGCTCAAATTAATATTTCACTGAGTGGCTCTTTTCTCCATTGGCAATGCTGAGCCACAGCTGGAAACCCCACTCTCCTATGGCATGGGCCAGAGTCGCCAAAGGAAAACTGTCATTAATTCGGCACATAATACGGTAAAACATTTTTGTCATGGTAACATTCAGTTATAAAATATAATTGGAGCAGAACTGCACGGACCCTCCTGAAAACCCTCTCGCGGCTCGGAGACCACGACATTGGGATTTAGCTCCTGAACGTATTGCTGCTGCCATATGCAAGAATAGAAAAAAACAATTGTACGATGTCTTCCTGTGAAAATATGAAATAATGCATATTTTTTCTGGTAACAGTGCGAATAATTCCTTTACGGACTGTGATACTTTTTTCTCAAACCCCATATTATGTTTAACAGAATGCCATCATCCAAATTGTCAAAGTATGTTTTCCCCACTTTGAATGGCAAAGGAAAAAAAAACTGCTGAGTCTATTTTGACTCGAGTGGTTGTTACGCTGCCGTAATAGTACCAACGCGATATTATAGCCGTCATCCAGTCCATTTCACCAACATCTCTCGGATCTTGCAGTTTTTGTGGCTATAAGTTGACCTCAATTTAGAGGTCTCAAAATACACTTATTTGATAAGTTATTTGGTGATGCTGTATTTTTTCTAGGGGTGCATAAGGACAATTGACAAACAAACTGAACACATTCGTCAATAACACTGTGGCCTTAAAATGTAAAATACATAATAGGCCACATATCGGCAAATGGCGCTTTGTAATTAAATTATTTGTGAGCTTGAGAGCCTGCGAATTTGACAAATTACAGTCCACATGGTGATAAAACCTTCAAGAAATTGCTTTTAAAATGACATGTCGTAATGTGCATTCGCAAAATCGCATGCATTATCTAAACAAGAAATTTAATGTGGAACAGTGACGTAGCGTGTTGTATAGGATATGCGTTCTGCTTTAAAAGGTTCGGCCCTCGCAGGCGTATTCAATTAAACGGCGCAGTTTTTGAATAAATAATGTCACCTTATGAAGGTTTCGCAAACAAATGATATGTAAAAAACATTCAGGTATGCACTAAACTGCAAAACAGAAAAACAACATGTACCCAATAACTTGTAAAGCCGTGCAGCAATCAATGGAAGAAAAAAAAAACACGCATTCAAAACAGTTTTAAATTCTCAGGAATAAATGCTGCTAAGCACACTGGGCAGCGAACAGTCGAATTTATGCACGGGTGTCTGAGGTGCGTGGCCCAACGTGCTGTGCGTTTCCTAACATTCACGGAGCAAAACAACACGAAGCAAATTTGACGCAAAAAAAACAATGCGCGCTTTCTAAAGCAGCGCCGTTCAACGGCTACCCCATTTTTTTTGTTCCTCGCACCCTGTCGTACATTTGTGCCATCATCGGAGTAAACACTCACGGGGGCCAGAGGGTAGATGCCGCCTTAGGCCAAGGGTACACGGCGTTCCACGCTCAAAAGTCTCATTGATGCCGTTGGAAGTATTTATATTTTTGTTGCTCCAAAGAGACAAACGCCACCATGCTCGCTTATGCTTTTTTTTGCGGCGCCCATTGCGTTTGTTTGGCAGTCGCGTTCGCTGAAAATAACAGCGGCGACTGTGGCGAGGCTCTCGAAATCGACACCGGTTTTGCACGTTGGAGGCTTCCATCAAAAGCCACGTGTGCGAATCAGATTCTCCACGTGTGTTAATTGCGTGCGGACCGTATGTGGAGGCGAGCACGCCATGAGACTGACAGACGAGTTCGATTTCCTGGCCACGGCTCATGTCAGTGTCAAGCAACATTAGAACCGGCCATTTTCCACCAAACCGAGTGTACGTGAATTCAAATTGGTAAAAAAAAAACCCCAATGGTATCTAAATTGGTTCTCCAGTGGATTGTAAACGAATGTATATACATGCCCTAACGTTTTGTAAACATATTACCGGGTGTGGTCAGTCCGAATGACATCTTCACAAGGGGCAGAATAACCATAAACAGTGACTGCATGAGCTAAAATTCCATAACAGGCATTGGGCAAACCAGAAAATATGTGATAACAATGCCGTGCTAAGGTGACTCAAGCGCTGTGCAATGCACATTTGTCGACATCATTGTTTTTTTTAAAGTAAACATTTGCAGTTGACTGCTTGGAGATTTTGCGTTTATTTTTAAATATTTTTCCTGCGGAATGGTTTTAAGAGCAAATACAAATTCCAATCGGAGTGAACTCTACTCGTTGAATAACTGTAACTTGGTTTTACGTGTAGCTTTTTAACGCTTGAGATTTCACTGAACTCTGTCTTTGGGTGCTCCATTGTAAAATCGTACGTTACATGTAGTACCATACGTACGCTGCCTCCTTTTGTTGTCGTGAGGTTTATTCAATGACAATTGTACATTGACCCAGAGATAAAGAATTTCGTTGTTTTTTTAACTCCAAACACACCGAACTAACGTTTTAGTCAGAGTGGGTTTAGTTTTAAATCCCAGTCTAGGGTTAACTAATCATCCCTTCGAGGTTGATATAGTGACTACCGTGTTGTGGAAATTTGACGGCGATTAGTTCTATAGAGAGACTGGTCTCTGGTGTGGGAATGCAGAATTTACACAACTGGCTCAAAGCCTCTGTATAACGCTGTCCCCATTGGTCGTTGAAGCATTGGGGATGCTGCCCCGTGGTCTAATCGCCAGCACACTTGACGTACGACCCAGAGGTCTCCAGTTTGACTCACTCTCCCAGCGTGGCAGCTGAAACAATGGTACGAGTTGTCTTACATTCCCCCCTCCCCACCGCCTCTGTCCATCCAGAAATATTAATGGGTTCACTACAATGAGTCGATTGGCAGGCCGTGTGTAGTTGTCGGGTAAAGTGTGGGTACCCCCACCTCTTCCAAAATGTCTCGCCAAATACTATCTTGGGGGGGGGGGAGGTGTGGGGAGGCTCTCCAGCTTACTCTGGTCGAAGCTCTTCCACCAGCAGTGGCGTTAACAGGTGACTGCAGGGCTGCGCCTGTATGCATTCGCTTTTTCAAGTGTGTTTTTGTTTTGTTTATGAGCCTTGCTGAAGCAGCATTAATGTAATTTATTGCAGCCAACGTGTAATTGACATTTCATGTGCATTTGGTGCTCTTTTTACGGTCTCTGTGGGATGCATTTCTTCTGGGTAAGAGCGCGTGTTTCTTGATTTCTCATTCTGACTCCAGACTTGGGAGTCACGATGCCACATTTCCTCCTTTAAAAAAATACATCCCAGACAAATGGATTGTAATTGAATGCCATTTCAGTATACTCGAGTGTATGGCTACATGCGCACAGAGCGTTGCTATTGAAAGCCAATGGGAGGCCAGGAATGTCTGGTAAATAACCCCAATTAGATTTTAATTTGTTACCGCAGGTTTTTTTCCACAAGCGAACTTTATTTATTTCATTATGTCGGGCGGGAGATTCGGAGAGGCCATAGCTGGCGAAGGAGCCAATGCGAAACTGCCGCCATGTTTACGGGCGTGTGGAATGCATGCAGAATTGCTCTGTAGAGATTTTCAAAACAGACATTATTAAGTGTATATAGCCTGAAATATACAAATGCTGTAATCTGACCAATGCAATGTTTCACCACAGTTACATTTTAGCCGAACATTTTCAACCATCCGGATAGTTGTATTTCCTAGATAGACCAACAAGAGTTAAATAACAGAGGATAGGTAAAGGTAAAGGGACAACCCTTAAAGTGGTTGCTCACATTCCTGTTGGTAGAAGGGCCCCTGCTAAAGGGAGCTCTCGAAAGCCCCCTCTAAGAAGGTATATTGGCCTACTCTTCCACGGTGGCCAGATGCCTAAGAAAAGGCAGGATCACCCACACTTTACACCACCATACACGGCTTGTGGTGTACCTATTTATCCTCCTCTGCTAGGTGGACAGAGGGGGAGGTGATGGGAATTTAAGAAACTCAGCCCGGTAGTTCAACTGCCGTGCCAGGAGAATGAATCGTACTGCCAACTTCTGGATTGCAGAAGTGTGCTGACCATACACCTGCCCCCCCCCCCCCCCCCCCCAATGTATAATAGTTAAGTAGGACATTCAGTGGTTCGTTTCGATTTATCTCCATTCTGCATCTTGAATTTTCATTAAACGCACTGTTGTTACTGGCATGAATATGACTCCCATGCTGTTTCACGCAACACTCACCGAAGACTTACCACTCAACTCAGTGTCCATGGGATATAATAATAACAACAATATTTCAAAAAATTTACTCAAGAAAGCCTGAGTGGGTCTTCATGGTAGAATAGGAATAATATTCCAGTGGTAGGTGATCCCTGAGCTATTGAGTACCCCTGTTCACGAACCCGCACTGACCAGCATATTGAAGCACGGTTGAACAAGCCGCATGATTGACATGACGTGGCGAGGCCTTCGTCCAGTAGTGGAATCATAAAGGCCTGTGCATTGCTTTATATTTAAAAAAAAGCCTAGGTGGGTGTCTAGTAGGATATCAAAGTAGTGCGAGGAGAAAACCCGCGCCTATAATGTCAATAGGTCAGCAACGGAGTTTATGCATGACTTCATTGTTTCCCAGGTGAGCTTCATTGGTGCATGATCCACTGATCCATACATCCACGTCTGTGTGCTGCGAGCATCATTCACCACACCAAGCCATCTATTTTGTTATGTTTTCCACAACAACACGAGTAATTATTTGTAAAATATATAGACATGTGGATGCTTAATAATTTTTGCTCTTGTTTTTTTTGTTGTCTCACCATTGAACTAATATTTTCACAACTGGGCCAATAATGATATCGAGTGTTGGGTCAGTACAGAAATTTTTTTTAAGCATCAGATAAACCTCACCTTGGCATATTCTTCAGTGATCCGCACCCTGTCGTACATTGTGGAGTGTGTGACCTTCTTGTGCGTTAGTGTCAATTTCCACGCGTGCATGAATATTAATGAAGGGGGGGGGGGCTCTTTTGCAGCGACGTCACGCATGGATGCAGCACTATGCTGCGTAGATTATTTTTTTTGCCGTCACTTTCTATAAAGAAACGTCACATTTGAAGCGACGTTGCGTAATAAATAATTTAATTCAGCTCGATCTTCCTCTGCATTAGTTAAAAAAATACACACACTCATGAATATTAATGAGGGGGGAGGGCCTCATGTGGAGTGACGTCACGCGCGGGACGGACAGACATCTCTGGGTGATTATAATATCGGTATTATAATATCCCCAAGAGATAGGCAATGTTTCATTACGTGTTTTTAAAACTCTCCTTGTAAATATAAAACATACTCTCAGGGGTAATTAAGGCTTGTTTTCAATGACGCAATTTTGTTTTTGCAAATGCCTTTAAACAAGTGGAAGTCATTTGTGCTCAAATAGAGTTATCGCACACGTAATTGCAATTATGTGCTGCTTATTCCGAGTGGCTTTTCAGCAAAATCCGGCTTCCAGTGAAGGCTTCAGTCATACCCCAACGAACAGCGGCCCTCAATTAAGAGGTTAATTGGTGCTGAGGCAAAAAAAGAAAATTACGACCTCTTTCCTGCCGCAGTTGCAACAGCGGCCGAGCAGGAGATGAATGGAGCTGGGACCACACCGCCAAATCCTCAGAGCTGTCATGGGGGGAGCGGAGGGAGGAGGGAGAGGGGTGAAGGTTGCTGTGCACTGAGTAAATATACACTCGGCTGCTCTGGCATGACCCTTGTGTACAACTGCCCCGGGGTTTGTTCGTCATCAGTTCTTCTCTCCCGCAAGGGCACGCGGGTGACGAGCGCTGTGCCCTGCCCCGCCGTGCCCGGCGTCGCACCGTGAGAATTGTGCCGAGTGCCGGTGGTGGTGGTCACTCGGCGGGGGGGGGGGGGGGGGTCCCCCTCGGAGTGCTCCACACGGAGTTGCTGCTGCTGCTGTGTTTAGTCAGTGGAGTCCCATCTCTTGCAGGTCAGCTATTAACATAAAACTTTTATTTTCACCAGGTGATGCCCACTTAAGCGATTTAGCTATTTTTCAGCAGTGACCCGGCCACAGCAAATGATAGGCCAACGGAGTGGCTTGTCACGTGGAAATTTAGAGCAGTCAAATACTGTAAACGCGTGTTTCTAAATGTGGAGGGAAAAACCAGAGGACCTGAAGAAAAATCCGCACGACCATGGGGGAAACATGAAAACGCCAAATATACATGAGTCAGGCTTGGGACAGAACCAACGACCTCGTGTATACCAGGGGAGGGAGTTAACAGCTCGCCACTGCAGCCAAGGAGGACACAGCCTCCAATAACGTACCGATTTAAACTTGGGAAAATGGTGATTACCTCCTCTAGGTTGACTCAGCCTGAGGTTAATAAGTATTGTGCAAACTTTGTCCAGAAAAATCATGATATTTCACAGACCTTTGTCAGTCCATTACTGGTTGAAGGCCTCACTGTGATGTCTCAGTTATGGGGGTTGTTGACTATACTTCACCATGCTAGTCACTGTCGGTCGACCCAGGGTAGGGTCCGGGACCAGTACAGATATCACTTGCTACTGATGTTACCCTGGGCTGGGATCGAATCTCAGAACGTTAGGTTCATAGCGCAGTCCGCTAACAAATTTTACCCACGGTAATTATTGAAGGTCGATCTTGAGAGCAAACTGGAGTCCCCTTCGAATTCTGAAGTAGCATACCAATGTGCCTCAATAATACAGTTTTCAACCAATACATATTGACTATGATTCTATTCCTGAATATGGACACATGTTTAGAAGCTGAATGCCAATGTTGAGGTCTGCTAGTCACGAGAGTGCTTCAGGAGAGAGCTTGTGTGGTTTTGCTCTTCCTCTGTTGAAAGAGCACAGACTAGAGTGGTTTATAATATAGTCCATAGTTTGGGTTGCGTGACCACAACACAAGCTTGTTTTTAATACTCCATTCATTCAAAAGACGTGCGCATCAGCCCGTTGATGTTCTGATGCAGTTCATTGTACACCAGTGACCTCGAGGAATGTTAATGCCAACGCCAGGTGCAATGTTTGGGTCTCGAATGAGGTGTTTATTCTGTATGTCATTAACTATGATGACAAATAAAAACATGGACAATGGCAAAGCAAATGTTAACAAAGGCTGAAAGTTTACAATTAAGAGATGCATGCTGGAAAATCCACTGAGCGTTTGAACATGAAACACATGAATGAAAGAACGCAAGCTATTCAGAAGCATCATATTGACTGTGAACAAACGTAATTGGTTTGGGCAGAACACGTCGCTGGAATGAATTACATCAGACGGTCAAGACTATCGATAGCCAAAGGAGGAAGCGTATCGTGTCTAGAAGAGATGATGGCCAAAGGAGAAAACCAAACCGGAGAAGAAAGTGCACACGAGAGGACAATCACCTGGGATATGGAGCGATAAGATCACCTCTTTTGCAGGAGTGAGATGGATTGTGGCTTTGTTTACAGGCTAAAGAAACCTGGGTGAGGTCCTCACTTATTTATAGACCAAGTCATCCAGTGTAAGACCCTCACTGCAGTGACATCATCATGATCAGCCGTAGCAGTGAATAGACAATGGCTGATGAAAATCGGGGCACTGCAGCGATGATCTTACACTTGTGGACTTGGTGTAAATATAAGTGAGGACCTCGCGTACGTTTCCTTAGCCTGAAATGTTTAATAGTGAGCATCTGTCGTCGTTTCACTAAGGCTGAAATGAACACATGATGACATCACCTTGCTTGAATCAGCCTGAAAATAACCAAGAATGAGGACAGCGCCTGGATTGCCTATCCTGAAATTAGCAAGAAGTGAGGCTTCTCCCTGGGTGCATGTTATGGTGAGAAAATGATCAAGGTTGATTCAGCCTGCAATGAAATAAAGACCTTCCCTTGTGTGACGTTGCCTGAATGTATTAAATCGTAAAGATATCCCAATAATGAACTTAGCCGAAGATTTACAGAGGGCTTCTTTGCAAGCCATCTGGCTACCATGAGAGATTCTTTCATTAGGCTATCCACATATACAAACACAGAGACAATTTCAACCGAGAAGATGGATTCTGGCTTAACAATCATTGGAAGGATTTGATAAACCATTTCGGGTCTTAATTGATTGTTCACGCTTAAGGTGGCTTTCAGACCGCATCTATAATTTTCGTCTCCCCCCTCCACTTTTCCGAACATAGATGGACTCGTCCACCTGAACAAACTGTCAAATCGCTCTCCGTGGTGATAACGTTAAAAATAAAACCGCCACTTTTTTCAAATTTTCTTGCTGTGGTTTTCACACCTGATGATGATTGCTTGTGTTACAGTCGAAACGTCGTGAGAATTGTGTTGTTTTATATTTTTATTATTTTATTGTTTCCCTTCTACGTGGCGACTTTACCGAAAGAACCAAGAATATGAATCCCTGATGTTGACCCGTTTTTAATTTCACAGTCAGGGCTTTTCGGAGGTTGACTCAACCTGAAATAGGTGACCAATAAGAAACCTCCCTTCAGTTGACTCATTTCAAAATTAGTAAATGTTAAGAGTGGTATTATTCTAAGATCATTAATTTTGATCGAAAGTCTACAATCAGAAAATGTAGAGAACTATTTCTTGCTTTGTGAAACTAAGCGAGTGCACTGTTGTAGTCGGAACTTGTATGTATGGTGAACTTTTTTCGCACTATACGTAGCCAACCGTGCTAATCGGAGGTATTAGCTTGGTGTAAATACGGATCAAAGAGTGAAATTTAATTAAGAGTCCATATATACCCGACACAGGTATGGAGGCAATGCTTTGAGAAATATCCATGACTTAAACGTGCATTTTGTTAGGTTCTGACAACATCTGTTACTGTGCCACTTGTACTAATTCGTGCTTTCTAACCAACTCTTGCTTTGACGGTTTTGACTGCTGTCCCAAACAGCTCCTTGTCTCGGCACATATCTGCAGTGAGTGCAGGACATGTGGTGTGTACGCGCTTGTGTGTTGATATGTACGTGTGGCTTTTAAAAATAAGAGTGTGTATTCTCAGCAGTGTGCACACGTGTTGATGCATGTGGATGTGGCAGCGCTGACCTCTGTGCCCTCTCCAGCTTGAGAGGAGGCTGCCGAATATTTCTGTCTGCTCGCTTGCGGTGCCGTTGTGTTATTCACCGTTCTTGCCCTTGACCCCCCGGAGTCACGCTTGGGACAGGCTTCGCTGCGCGCAATCATTAATTCACAGTCAGCGATGCCCTGCCGTTTGTCAACAGATAGGTGTTTACACCGAGGGAATGTATTTATATGCAGTGAAACCTCTCGAATCCAGACTCCAGTAAGCCAGAATTAGTGTAAGCCAGGAGGCTGTAGGAAATAACTACAAAACGAAGCAAAGAACTACGACTGGAAAAAATCATGTTTATACACGTGGGAGAAAGGCAGAGCACCCAGAGAAACCCCGCACAATGTGAGGTGGCAAGCACACTATCCTATACAGATGGAACAGGTGGAGTCCACATTGGCTGTACCGCCTTCCCCTGGCGAGCGAGGGTATGGCGCTTTGATTCACCAACTCTAGCCTCAAGCAGTGCCGGATTGCAGGCGTGCGCCACCACAACCCGGCATTCCACATTATTGTTGTTCACACTTGGGATCCTGTTTTTGAATTGACTTTATGAAGGAAAAATAAAAAAAATCAGCATCTGCATGCTCATCGCAGCGTTAGTCATTGCGTGAACCTATGTTTGAGCAAGTTCATCCACAATGCAACCGCTTTTGCATTCCAACATAGCACCATGGCCATCCAAATACAATGGTGAAAATTCCACATTTCCATGGTTTGGGCTTGTTTTGCAACATGACATTTCCCCCAATTAAACAACTAACAAAAACTGAACACATTCATCTGTGGCCCTAAATGAAAACATATAATGGGTGACTATTCAGGCAACGGCGCTTCTTCATAGCACAAAGGTGGTGTTGACCTTTTGTGGATTTGAGCTCGGTTATATTGTGTTTGTGCTCTATGGCCGCAGCAACAGCTGGCTGGATTGCAAACAGTGCCTTTGATGTGTTTACAAAGTGACTTACACACGCAAATATATTCCCCTTGAGCCTTTAACAGAATGCTGGGGCAAGTGCTGTTCGCGGGCACCTATGAAGGCCGGCACGGCACACGAGGGGGTGGGTGGCCAGCACCCACGCCCGGTTGCTTTTTTTTCCCCCAAGTTGCTGGTGTTCACACACTACACCAGCTACTCATTTGAGGCTGAGTCGACTCAGTGAAGACCCAGGCACAGATTCAGACGTTCACTGCGGCTATTGGTTGTGAGCGGGAATTGATCTGATGTCGCCGAGTTCATAGCGCAGTGTGCTAACCACTGCTTTACCGCTCCTCAAAAACAAAGACAAAAATCCCCAATGTAGCCTTAACAGACTATTGGGGTAAGTGCTGTTAGCGAGCACCTATGAAGGCCGGCACGGCACACGAGGGGGTGGGTGGCCAGCACCACGCCCGACCGCCTTTGTCTCCGCAGTGGCGATGTTTACACACCGCAACAGGTACTCATTTGAGGCTGAGTCTACCTATGAGAGACCCAAGCCCGGTTCAGATAACTGTCACTGGTGTTGGCCGTGAGCGGGAACTAGAGGGTGCTCGGGTTCGTAGCGCAACGCCATAACCACTGCTGCACCACCACTCCCCCCCACATATATAAACAAACATGCACACTTACAGTCCATGGAAAAGTTGCAGGGTGAAATGTAATCTGGGGCTCGTTGCTTTGTTCCCCCCTTCCCTCCTGGGCCAAACGCAGCACTCCAGAGTTGGGGTGGGGGGTAGCGGGATACCAGAGTTGTCTACAGTCGGCCCGCACTCCCTAGCCCTTCCACGGTGAATTGACTGTGTGAACATTCTTTAAGGCTTATCTTCAGCGTGCCTTGCCTGGTGGATCTTGATGTCTTGGGAGTGAAATATGAAAAACAAGTTTTTTTATTGTTGGGGTGGAGGACGGAGGTCTACGAAAGAGATCCATAGCGCAGACAATATCAAAGCAGTTGGGGTTTTTGTTGTTGCGCCAGGCCCAGAAAACAAGAATTGAACGATGTGGTATGAAGTTGAAAGGAACAAAAACAACATTAAATAAATCGTTGGACTAATGATTCAATTCAGAGTCAGTGTGTCTCCTTGATTAGTCCAACGATCTACTCATCCATTCTTAAAAGTTAAATTGTCTCCTTATTTTGAGACATTGGTGGAAATTCCAAATTATCAATATGAGGCACAGCCTCTCTATACAAGACATCCACTGTTGACTTCCATCAAACTGCTAAAGTGGTTATTTTTTTTATTGATCCCCCAGAGGGTTAAAAGGCTGAGTCTGACCAGAGCTCGCACACCCTCCTCATGATCAGTAACACGCGACAGTATGCCCACGGCCTCATCCGGTTGGATTGCTCAACAAATTGTTAGAGGAATATAATTGTGAAATATATAGACGAGGCAAAGGGGCAAGCCTGCAAGTACTTGCTCACGCCACTGCTGGCGGATGGGGCCTCCGGGAGAGGAGTTCGAAAAAGCCCCCTTGGAAGGGTGTTTTGGCCCCACTCTTTCATGCTAGCACGCATCTTGGAATAGGCTGGGATATCAAGATTTTGCTCCACCACGCGTGACCTGCTGTACCCATCAATACTACTAGATGGACAGAGGCAGGGGGGAAAAAGACGATTTGGCGCTTTCGTGACTGTGGGAATTACTCTCTGGTTCTTGCGATAAAGTCACGTAGAAAGAGAAAATAAGAAATTAAATAATAGCATACGACGTTTCGATTGCAACACAAGCAATCATCATCAGGTACAAATGGAAGAGAAAACAAACCTAGTAAACTTAGAAATATAATGCAATACAACACAGAGAGTCGGCTAACATAATCAACCAGGTAGGGTGTTGACTGTTATGTTAGCCGACTATCTGTGTTGTGTGGCATTATATTTCTAAGTTTACTCGATTTCATATTCTTGGTTCTTTCGGTAAAGTCACGTAGAAGGGAAACAATAAAATAATACAAGTATATATTGTTTCCCTTCTACGCGACTTTACCGAAAGAACCAAGAATATGGATCCCTGCAGTCGCGAAAGCTTTAAATCAAAATTTACTAGGTTTGTTTTATCTTTCATTTGTACCTGATGATGATTGCTTGTGTTGCAATCGAAACGTCGTATGGTATTATTTCATTTATTACTTTATTTTTCTACGTGACTTTACCGAAAGAACCAAAGAGTAGAGGCAGGGGGAAATTAGAAACGTGCCTATTGTTTCCACTGCCGTGCCGAGCGATTGAACTGTGCTAACCAATTACACCGTGGCACCAGCCCTGCGATTAAACTGACCTCTCATAAAGAAGAATGATCTTGGCACATTGCCTGTCGAGACTATTAGTTTATATTTAGTTACAGCTCTGGGAACCAAATCCAAACCTTCAAGTTACCTTGTCAATGCCATACCTTACAACAATATTTACAAAGTAATAAGACTCCATGCTTATAGCATATGCTATGTTTACATATCATGGAAATGTTGGGACAAGTGAAATTAGTGTCCCCCAAAACCTATGAATCTCAGCGATCTTGAGTGGCAATTACTTGTGCATTGTCCTTTATTTATTTTTCCCAACCGCGCGATTGTCACTGTGCATTCAGCCGTGAACGTTTCTGGCCCATTGCGATAAAGTCACGGTCATGCTTTATGGCGTTAAGAATCACAAAAATTGGGATCTAGTGGTCAGCCCTCCCACATCGAGGTGGAAACAACCACACAGGCTCCATTGTCAATCAAGGGTCAGAAGTCTCTTCTTCCTAATAATAATCTCCATACAACAGGGCACGTAACTTGTGGAAAGATGCTCCGACAAATAAAACATAAATCCCAGCGTGCAGTCATGCATTGCAGCCGGTTTTCCGATGTGTTTTTTTTTACGACTCATTGGCACATCAATTCACATGTATGTTCTGGAGTACCCAGGGACGTGTGGCTTTGTGCCAAGCAGCTGGTAAATATGGACGCTTGTGGAAAGTCTGGAGCTGGATTTCGATGTGCATTGCCACATCACTTATGGCATATGTTGTTTTTTTGTGTGTGTAGAGGGTCCAGTAGCCCCTTCTGTTGACAAAAAGACAAAAATCAAAGTAATTCAGGGGTGGTCGGGTGGCTCAGAGCTCAGAGTGCAAATTCTGGTACCACTGAAGTCATGGATCTAGGCAGCTGCCTATGATTAAGCTATGTTCTCAAGTGTAGTGAGTTAATGGTTTCATGGCAGCACCAATAACTGAAAAAAAACATCGCATTAAATTTGGTTTTGCACTTAATTTGGCAAAGGTCCAGTTCCACGAAAAGCCTCATGCGACAAATATTACTCACGGTGGAAAGCCAGGTGGGAAAGTGCTGCCTCTATTATATGGACCAGATGCCATTTGAGGGATTTCAGACGTAGTTCTGTGATATTCACTTCCATGGGCCATTCTCTAGCACAAACGTTTTCACCGTTCTGCACTAAATCCTATGAAAACTTAGTTTCGTGATATGACGCATAAAGTGCAATTCAGATAAAATTGGGAGAAAATATATTTTACCATGTAAAAATTGCTGTTTTATGGAATAAATATATATGCCATATTACTTTCATGTGCAATGAGTGCGGTTCAGAGTGTAATAGTCGATCTCCACGAAATATGATTTATAGGTATGTAGTGTCACATCAAAACATTTATGACAAAAGAAGCATTGTCATCCCGCACCTCCGATTACCACAGATGGCTACGGACGGTGTGAAAGAAGTTCTAAATAGATACATACATCATCGATGACAATGTTGTCATTTTGAACAAAGAGAAAATGCATAGTGCTCTCTAGTTTGTGCAATTTTGCAACGCTCTATATTCCGACTTTTTTTCACATCTCTACAAAAGTCCATAATTCTTCCATAAACTTGCAGAATTTGGCACCTATCCCTTATAAGCATGCTGCCATGGCTTGATTGACATTTAGTGTGTAAATTGGCGTAACCTCTTACCGTGAAACCAAATGAGGGTAAAGTATTTTGGAGAGCGCATTGTGTAGTCTGCTGAATTACACTGAGGAATAATGCTGATGTCAACATATTGAGCCAACGCACCTGAGATTCCACCTCCAAATCACTAGCCCCCCCCCCTTGCCTCCAGTTTAAAACCAACTTGTCAAATCCATAGACTTTAATGGCGCCAGCTCATTCATCAATGAACGCACACAAAACACAAAAGCATTGTGAAAAAGTTGGCACAGTCATTCAATTCAATGCAATCCAGGTCAGTGAGCACATTTCATAGAATGTATGAAAAGATATACTCTTCACACTCGTAGACATGCGGTTTAGTGGTGACGTAAGGGAGTACACTTCTTGTTGCGTATGGCAAGGCTTGGGCCTATGCTTCTGGTGAAGTGGTCACGCGTAGGGCCTTAGCTTATAAGACAAAGTGATAATATTTGTTCACGTTTGGGAAACACTTGAGGCAGTTGGACAACATGAAGACATCAATGTCCCACCCATGCAGACTCCTATAAAGGGTAATTTGGCCTACTCTCCCACACTGGCCAGATGTCTTGGAAGATATGGGAGTAGCCACACTTTACCCTACCAAGCATCATCTGCCGATCGATTAACTGTGATGCACTCATACTGCTGGGTGGACAGAAGTAGGGGCGACTTAAGAAAAATTTGCAATCGGATTTCATCAAATTTGCCCATTGTTTCTCCTCGAATTGTATTGACTCCCTCGGATTACAATTCCAGCGTTTTAACAACGACACTATCGCAGCGGAATTCAACAGTGACCTTTGCAATGCTCTATGGAAAAAGTGCTAAAAGGCACAAATGGGATGTACATTTTATTTCATGTACAGCCCATTATCAATCCACTGGTGGATGAAGGCCTATCCACACTTATTGATCTTGGGGGGTTATTTGGGCATTTTTGACAATGCTGATCAGTGCAGGTTAGTGAAGTGGATACCGTAGATTAGTTCAGATTTCACCTGTCACATATTGTTGGCCCAAGGCTGCGAATTCAAACCCAGGTGTCTGGGTTTACAGCGAGCTGCTGCGCCACCGCACCACCACAATTGGGACAAAATCTGTGAAAGGTAATTGCAGAAATGGAAAGGAGAGAGAAATGGCACGAACAAAAAAAAATCTTGTCCTGTGGCTTCTGCAACCTTGGTCTTGGGTTTCTAGTGAAGTCTGGGAGGGGGCTTTGAGTTTGTTCAGTGTATTCTGTGGCTGCTGTTGGGTAAGGCGAGGTGGGGGGGTAACATAGGATTGGGGTCTTTACGCACGTAAACGAGTCACAGTGAGGACAAGGGTTGCAGCACTTATCCCACGATCGTTATCGAAAGGGCACATCAGATGGTCTCCTCCCTGGCCTCCTCTCACCAAAATAAACATGGAGGGTGCGTTGACAGCCAGCCGCAGCCGCGCTTTTGAAATCACGTAGACCACAGCAGGCTTGCAATTAGGCCTGGCAATGCATGCAGGACACACATCCTGCCAACTAATGGTCACCACATTTTCGGTGTTTATGTGTTTGCACGCGCGTCTTTATCTATTTATTTGTACGCTTATTTGTTTATCAATTTAAACAGCATTTTTTTTTTGCTATATGCCCAAAGAGAGTCTCATGCCAGCTTCACATTTTGATTGTTCATGACCAGGAATCGAACATATGTATGTCACCAAGTTTATAGTAAAAAAAACAAGTCAAGTTTCAAGTTTCATTTATTAGGTATAGCCCTGTGAGCCATGCGGCTCTTAAGTCGGGTGCACCGCAACAAACAAAATTTGAACACAGAACATCTTAAAGCAACAAAGCGTAACAGAAACATCCTGGAATAAACCAGCAAATATTCCACACAATTATTTTTTATATTAAAACGCTGTGTGCAAAAATCAATGTGGTGCAAGCCAACAACAACAACCATAAGACAATTTGGATTAACCATATGTTTTCGAATCACCAAAATAAAGCTATAAAAACAATGCAACAACAGTAATCATAGGATTTCGATTTAAAGCTTTCGTGACTGCAATGATTCATCTTCTTTGGTTCTTTCGGTAAAGTCACGTAGAATGAGAATAAAATAATAAATTGATAAAATAAAATAACACAATAATATTCTCACGACGTTTCGGCCACAACACAAGTGGCCTTCATCAGGTGAAGGGGGCGAGACTGTCTGGTAAGACAGCGCTGGAGTGAGAGAGCCACGTTCAGATCACGGCTTTTAAGCTGTGTGAGAGGAACAAAGAGCCTTGACGAAGGAATTAGCATAAAATTTAGCATTGAAATGGCTGAATGATTAGCTTGTGACTGGTCACAGAAATAGCTATGTTAAAAGTTAAAGCATACACATCCGCAGAGGCACCCATTGTTAAAAGGAATTAGCATAGAATTTAGCATTGAAATAGCTAAGTTAAGGCATACACATCCGCAGAGGCACCCCTTGACAATGGGATTAGCATAGAATTTAGCATTGAAATGGCTGAGTGATTCGCTTGTAACTGCTACAGAAATAGTTACGTTGAAGTCAGAGCATACACATTCACCGAGGCACTTAGTACAAATCAAACAGGAGAATTTAGCATTGAAATAACTAGGCGAATTTAGCATTGAAATAACTGGGTGATTTGCTAGTGACTGGTCACAGAAATGACTACACATCTGAGCTATTCACAGTACTATATAGTGAACCAATAAAAACTAAAATATAAATTGAGGGTAAGAATCCACCCATTTTTTCGCCATATAGCATTGTGATATATAACGACTTATGGTTGGTAGCTTAGCTGATTGGAGAATATAGAGTTTATTGATAACATGAAGGTAATTTATATTTTAGTTTTTATTGGTTCACTATATAGTACTGTGAATAGCTCAGATGTGTAGTCATTTCTGTGACCAGTCACTAGCAAATCACCCAGTTATTTCAATGCTAAATTCGCCTAGTTATTTCAATGCTAAATTCTCCTGTTTGATTTGTACTAAGTGCCTCGGTGAATGTGTATGCTCTGACTTCAACGTAACTATTTCTGTAGCAGTTACAAGCGAATCACTCAGCCATTTCAATGCTAAATTCTATGCTAATTCCTTTTAACAATGGGTGCCTCTGCGGATGTGTATGCTTTAACTTTTAACATAGCTATTTCTGTGACCAGTCACAAGCTAATCATTCAGCCATTTCAATGCTAAATTTTATGCTAATTCCTTCGTCAAGGCTCTTTGTTCCTCTCACACAGCTTAAAAGCCGTGATCTGAACGTGGCTCTCTCACTCCAGCGCTGTCCTACCAGACAGTCTCGCCCCCTTCACCTGATGAAGGCCGCTTGTGTTGTGGCCGAAACGTCGTGAGAATATTATTGTGTTATTTTATTTTATCAATTTATTATTTTATTCTCATTCTACGTGACTTTACCGAAAGAACCAAAGAGGAGTAATCATAGGAACTGTGATTTTAAATTTAACAATAAACGATATACATAACACTGATGACAAAAACCTGCAGCCATAGCTGGCAGCACGACACTCCCAGTGTATGATGTGCGAGTGAGTCAGCGTATGATGTGTGAGTGAGTGTATGATGTGCGAGTGAGTCAGCGTATGATGTGTGAGTGAGTCAGCACACGATGAGTGAACCTGTGTATGATGAGTGAATGGGTCAAAATATCCCCCAAATATCCCCCATGTTGCTCATCCTTATTGGTGATGCTCTATCGGCAGTGAAAACTCAATTTTCATTCATGAGGACCAGCCTCTCCCTTGCATGGCTACTTTTTACTTGCCACAATTATTTTTTTCTTTCATCAACCCCCGGAGAAACATTACGCTGATTAAGTGCCCATGGATAAAGATTTGCAAATATTTGTTCGTGCATATTACGGCTCTTGACAAATAAATTAAGAAAACAACATGTAAAAACAATGTAATTAGAGATTATTATTTTCTTGAAGACAACATAATCGGCTGAAACACAACAAACTCCAGCATGAGTGCCACCATGGCCATGGCCAATGTCATCAAGTCCACAGTGGTAGTCACGTTATAGTTACTCCCTGCTCAAAATGATCATTGAGGTGGTGCATATCTCCTGCTGATAGCCTTGAGCCAGTGTTGGAAATGTGACATTCTCTTGCCGGGGGGCAAGTCTATCCATAAGACAACCGCAGTTGACTTCCCCACGAAGTGGTGTTAATTTTATCGACCCCAGAAATATGATGGGCTGAGTCAATGCTACAACCAGGATTTGAACTCGAGAGTCACGCAACTATCGCTGAGTCATATGGCCAAACTTGGAAGTCACGGGTGGTTACTAAGCTGGCGTTGGTCATCATGCGTGGTTCCAGAGTGGTGCGGGCAGAGCTGTCGCTAGACATTATTGGCGCACCCGGGGAAAGGTGCCATCCTTGCCTCCGCCCCACCCCCTGCCCCTATCAAACATTTGAGCCACCAGCTGCCACTGCTTTGTTCGTTTCCAACAATTGGGCCAGACATTCACGAAGCTACCCAACCTTGGGAGGGCGAATGGTGCGGCCGCGCCGATGCACCGTCCTTGCTAATGGCACCGCTTCTACGCACGGGTGGTCACGGGCTCATGCTGGTTACCACGGGAGGTTCACAGATTTTAACATCTCACTCATCCGGCACAGGCGCTCTTTCTCGTCGTGAGGCCACCGCGCCTCACTGTAATCCGCCGACTCCGCTGGCCGCACGTGCCGTTGTTCAGATCCCCTGCCACCGGATACCTGGCAGCCATGCCTTTCGTTCTTGCTGCTTGGTGCGCTGAAGAAGCAACTAGCTGCCGCGTGTTGTTTACATGGCAGACCTCAATAATTAGCTGTGTCGGTGGTGGTGGGTTAACGACACACAATCTAACTCAAAAAATATTTGTTATGAATCCTCACCAGGGGTTCTTGATTTAGAGCTCCCTATCTAGTGGAAACCCTTCTGTCAGTAGTGGCACAAGCAAGCAATTACAGGGCCACGCCTTTGATTTTTTTCTATAACGTGTTCTTTCGGTAGGTGATTGTCCTACAGATGTGCGTGCTATGATTCACCAACCACACCGCAAAGATGCTATTTTGCAGGCATCTGCCACCACAGATGTTCTTACACATTCGTGAGAAAGCCCATGAACAACATCACAGTCTCGTCTTTTATTCATAAAACACACAAAAAATACCCATAAACAATTATTACTTACAATGTTGGTTACAATCTCTATCGCGTTTGCGTGTGTGCGTCACAGCTGTTGATGTGTACGATATTTATACTGCTCTATTTAAGAAGTAAACAATTGCAGGAAGTTGAATTTGACAAATAATGTTTTAAAATAAATCTCATTGTACTGTATTGAGTCGCAGCTGTTGTGTGAACGTTGCTGCAAGCCACTAAGGAGCTGGCCGTGTATGCGTGCGTACGTGTGTGTGGTATGTGCAAGTGTAAGCATGTGCTAAGCCGAGCAGTTACGCAGAAATGTGTATACGTGGTGAGCAGATAGCAGTGGTTAGTGTGACAAAAATCTATCATTGTACTGTACTATGCTGCCACATCTATGCTTTCCAACCTTCACCAGCCCGCATTGAACCAGCGTGGTGATGTATGGTCACATAACCCCCTACGACTCGCACGGTTGTGGCGAGGCCCTCATCCAGCAGTGACATTACATTACAAGATTAGCTGGCCTACGTTGGTTGGATTCCTGCCCATGCACACAATACCAGTCGCACGTATGTGGCCAGGCCATATTTCGGGTGGTAGTGGCGAGTCGTGAGTTTGTACCCATGGATACGCTAGCAACTGATTCAATTGCGTCATTGGAGACGTGGGTTTCTTGGGTGCGTGAGAACGTCGATGTTTTGCGCCTTCAAAATGTGTGCGAGACGCTCGCACTTCAGCTGGAAATTCCATCAATGTTGTGTTGACAACACCAGTGTCAGTTGGTAACTGAATTTGGACTGTGCCTGACGTAAATGTGAAATTCGGTAAAGTCACGTAGGTAAAAAAATAAAACAACAAAAAATAAAAAATTCACGACGTTTCGGCCACAGCACAAGTGGCCTTCATGTTGTGGCCGAAACGTCGTGAATTTTTTATTTTTATTATTTTTATTTTTTTACCTACGTGACTTTACCGAATAGAACCAAAGAGTATGGATCCTTGCAGTCACGAAAGCTTCAAATCTAGAGTAGATGTGAATACAGTATTCCCTCGTTATGCACGAACTTGCTATCTGAGATTTTGGCTATCCACGAATCGCATCTGGAACTATGAGATAAAGTGATGAGATAAAGAGATGAGAGAGATGCGTAATTTAAAAGTATTTAATATCTTATTTAGTTATTTCAGGAAATTCATTAAAAAGATAGGTTTCCATCGGCTAATATCATTATCCGCAAAATTTGCTGTCCACGAGCATCACCGGAACGTATCTGTCGCTAATAACGAGGAAACACTGTATAATATTTACAGCCCTTTTGCAATCCACTGCTGGATGATGGTCTGCCCCTTCCGTTTCGGTCATGGCAGCTCAGAACGGATTCATGCATCATTTTCCACTTCTGTTAACTGTGGCCAGGAGTCAAACTCCCCATCCCCTGGAATTTACCCAGCCTGAAATATATTCATTTTAATGTTAAAACGTTAACATTTGTGGCCGTGAGCCAGTATTGGAAATTCCAGAGAAAAGTTAATGAGTAGATGCAGTGTATCGGCAAGTATTAGGCACACTCAAGAAGTCTGACGTGGCCACACAACCCTGTTCTGAGCTCTGCTGGTCTTAATAGGTACTCACTCACATATTCATTTTAATGTTAAAACGTTAACATCTGTGGCCGTGAGCCAGTATTGGAAATTCCAGAGAAAAGTTAATGAGTAGATGCAGTGTATCGGCAAGTATTGGGCACACTCAAGAAGTCTGACGTGGCCACACAACCCTGTTCTGAGCTCTGCTGGTCTTAATAGGTACTCACTCACAGAACTTGCCCCAATAGAGTGGTCTGTATAGGTACATTTGGATACTTTGTTCATTTTTATTTCGGTGTGTATACATATATGCGTGTACCTGGTGTCAGTGTGTAAACATCGCCACTGGAGAAACAAAGGCGGCCGGGCATGGTGCTGGCAATCCACCCACCCCCTCGTGTGCCGTGCCGGCCTTCATTGTTGCTCGCTAACAGCACTTGCCCCAACAGTCTGATAAGGCTAAACGGGTGTCTTTGTTTTTATGTGTCACTAGTGTATGTAGCAATTTTATATCTGAACCTGATTTTCTTATTTACACACAGTCATACATTTTCATACACCATGGCAATGTTGTGTAAATCAATATATATTTTTGTGGAATACCGTACAGCGTTCAGTATCTGACCGTTACATAAATGTTCCAACCAATTAACCGCCCATACTCAGTGCAGTGTTTGTGCCCGGTGTAACTGTTCCTCTAGATGTGTATAAACCAGACCTCTTCACATATACTATACATCTCAGTCCCCATTGAGTTGGATATGGGACAGTTCACCATACTTTGGTACGTGCCGAGTAACGCTTTTGTGGCAATCCTCTGGATAAATTGACCTTTATCATAAAAAAATGTGGAATTTCCATCATGGGCTCAGTGAGGCAACCATTGGGAGACCAGGACTGCTTAACACTCATTTCAGACGTACTAGTGACTTTGGAATGCGAGAGACTCCGTTTACTCCGTGGACGAACGCAGCGGAAGAGATGGCAGCGAGAAGAAATCAACGGAGGCCACGACAGGAAACAAGAACGAGTGAAAGAAAGGAACAAGTGCTTTTTTTGTCCAGCAGTGGGTAGTCACAACTTGACAAGAGCGACAACAACGGCGACTTTTGACTACTTCGTCCGTGATGGCAGGATTTCTGTTCCGAACTCGCATCACAAGCAAGTCAACTCAATCGGTAACGGGCTATTGCTCAATAGAGTAGGAGGGAGCAATACAGGATACGATGCCTCTTGTGGCAGTAGTGGTTGTTCCAGATGAATCACGGACGGAGGAGGAGAAGGAGGAAGCTTATAACCGGAGCATATCAAACCATCGCAGGGAGTTTTTGTTGCTGTTGTCGTGTTCCTTTGTTCCAAGCCCTATCGAAGGCCTGCGTGGGTGCTGTGCCACTGGAATACGAGTGTGTTTATGTTGGATGGGTTTGCAGGAATGCATGTTGTACCTCTGTGTGCAAACACAGCCATCCAGCAGGCAGCGAACAAGCATCACCGATGTCTTTGTCATCCATTGAGTAGGTACGCGAAAGTCTGTCAAAACTTGACTCATCCCCCCCCCACTCCCTGTACGCACGCGGACTTTTTACACCTCTCCCCCCCCACCTGCGTACATAGACCTGACGCACCCCCCCCCCCCCCCCCCACGAATCCTATAGAACGTGTTCAAGCAAACAGATAGTCCACCGCCGGACTATCCAACTCATTTGAAGGCCGATGTAGACAAATTATTATCGAGGCTTCACCCCCCCCCCACCGTTTCCTATGCGTACATTGTCAGTAGACCCCCCCCCATACGCTAGCGTACGCATTTGAGTTAACCCCTCCCCCCTCCATGCGTACGTGCTCAATGGATGGCCCCTTTATCTCTCCTCCAGTCTCCTTGCTCCATCTCTTTATCTCCACTGTTCTCTGTCTCTCTTTTCTTCTTTGTTTTTAAATCAATCTGTCTGGCCCTGGTCATTTCTCCTGCATGGTATAGCGCGCTGAAATGAAAACACAGACATAACAACAACAACAGCAGCCGCCACTTTGCATGAGGTGGCAGTGTTGTCAGTACGTATGTTTGTACTAGGCTAGGTACATTTGTAGGCCGAGTGAAACGATGAAGGTTCATCATCAGCAGAAGGTCACAGGACCGAATACGTTTTTTCGGGATTAAATGACTGAAGAGAAAGCAATGTGATTGCGAGCATGTATGATATTTTATAAACGGGCATTCAGAGTATTTGGCTGGTAAAGAAAATTGCTCAATACAGATAATGTTGCCTCCTTTACTTAACAAGTGGTAGGTCAAAAGATCGTCCACAATATGAACTGCGGAGACAGTAACCGAGCAAGGGAACGCAGCGTTAACTCTCTGGCCCCAAGTGACGCTTCACAGGAAACACCAAGGCAATCGACGAATCCACCGCACACGACTCCGCTGTGTGTGTGTATGAACGAACTTCTTTCGCACCGTACGTAGCCAACCGTGCTAATCGGAGGTTCATGTGGCTCATGACCTTCGATATTCAGGTTTTAGATTTTCAGACATTACCTAGAATACGAATCATTGGGAACAGAATGATGCAGAATATAAAGAGGCCAAACAACTATAGGAAGAAAGTCAGGTTTTTTATGTTTTCCCTACCATTCACTACATGCATACTGCTTGTTAGATTCTGGACTCAAAAATGGCATGTGACTCCATGGAATTGATGCACACATCCGGGCTCTGACAAATCAAAGCCTCATTGTGTTTATTTTAATAACAAGAAACAGTCAAAGAAAAAAAAACATTGAAACAGATACACTGAGTTTGCATGAAGAAAGTAATACAATGCATAGCAGAATGGGAATCAGACAAGACTGCATTATATTCTTAGTTTTTTCGGTAAAGTCACGTTGAAGGGAAACAACAAAATAATAAAATATATATAAAACAATAAAAAATTCTCACGACGTTTCGACCATAACTCAAACGGTCGTCTTCAGGTGTGTTATGGTCGAAACGTCGTGAGAATTTTTTTATTGTTTTATATATATTTTATTATTTTGTTGTTTCCCTTCAACGTGACTTTACCGAAAAAACTAAGAATATGAATTACTGCAGTCACGAAAGCTTTAAATCAAAATTTAAGACTGCATTAATTTGTCAAAGCTATTCACAGCAATATGAGAAACATGTTTTATGAACACTGGATGGGAGGAAAAAAGGCTTCAAAATATTTACAGAAAACGATAAATATTCAGATTTACTGATGGCATAATCCAGCGGCGTCACTAGGGTTGGTGTCACCCAGTGCGGTAACTCGTGGTGTCACCCCTCATGGACCTCCTCCTGTACCAGACCATACAGAATCCTTAGTAATGTTTTTTGTACTAATGTTACTCGTAAATCGTAATTCCCGTATATCACTGAATGTAATGGCAATAGTAGTGACATAAACAACTAGCAACATTTAAATTACACCTTTAAATTACAATATCATACATACAGCTTAAATGTATTTACTTTTACATAGTTTCACGTGGTTAAAGTGAAAATTCGGTAAGAAAACAATAGAATTCGAAGTAAAAAAAACGTTCAAACATTTAAGAACTACATTCAAATCATATATATTTGCAAAACAGTGATGTTTTTAAAGAAAATAAAAAAAATACTACAATAAAAAATGTAAGATTTAAGTCATATTTCTAATAATGTATCAAGAAACATAGCATTTCCCCCCACTTCATGTTTTAAATTGTCAATTTCTCTATATAGCTAACCAAATATTTATATAATCAATAATTGTTCTACATGTAAGTTTATTATCAATTTTAATCGTAGAATAATATGTGATATCGTTGTAAAGTGCTTAAATGTAATATTTCTTTGATTATATGAATACTAACAAAAAAATTCGTAGAATCTTTCTACATTGAATTACAACATTATTAGTTACAACATTATTATTAGGTTCACAAACACGAATTACCACAATATTTGACAAGATCAGCGACGATAAAACACCAGCAGCGACGAAAACAACAGCGCGTGTAGACGAAACCACGTGATTCGAAGCGTCATTGTAACTGGGTAACAATGACAGCTCTGACCTGAGCGCATTAGAAGGTTCAAAAAGTAAATTTAGTTTTAGCCTTGTAGGTATATTGATGCAGTACATGTAAGCTGGGCTTACGAAAAATGTTTTTTGTTGTTATAACTACAGGGATATTTTTTGTTAGAAAAAATAATACATTTCTGCCGAAAACACTGCACAAAAATTGTATAGACAGTTATTTTGATGTCACCCCCTCTGATGGTGTCACCCGGTCGCGGTCTGCACCCCCTACACCCGCCTAGTGACGCCACTGGCATAATCATCACAAACTCCAGCAGCCTGTAATAAAATAACTTCATAAAACAATCCAGAATAGAGGTTTTTGAGTTAGATCGCGTGCATATAAACGTATCGTTAAACACACACCACCACCCGACACAGTCAATTAGTAAGGCTTGTGACGTAAACAAAACATGCCAGTTGGTTACTAGTACATGTTAAGGAGTAAACCCACTGCATTTACAATTTGAGTGTGACGTTTCGCCAGTAATTACAAACCAGCATCATCAGACGACAGCCAGAGTTGCGGAGAAATCCTCCTATTCATATTCTCTGGGTCTTTTGGTAAAGTCACGTAGATTGGTTCAAAGAAAATAACAAAAACAAGAAAAAAACTACGACGTTTCGATCGAAAGACCCCAAAAATATGAATTCCTGCAGTCACGAAAGCTTTATGTCAAGAAATCCTCCTGTTTCATAAAACAAATCTGCAAAGTGAGAGTACCCACACTGCACCTCGTTGCACGCGACCTGCCGATCGACTAACATTGGTTCATCCATTTGTACTGCTGGGTGGGAAGAGTTCGACAAATGTGCCCATTGTTTCAACTGCTGCAACCGGCAGATCGAATCAAACTGGGCTGACCTCTGCATTTTCAAGTCCAGCTCGCTAACCAGGACCCCGGCGAAAAAAAAAAATACGACACAAAACAACAGCAACTAAAGATAGCTCAAGCGTGGGTCTCTTCCTCGGGCTGCACACTGGTTCTCTTGAGGTGTTTGCGGAAAGTCCCATAGGTTGTTTCTCCTCCAGCGACATGGAACATTCGCTTCGTTCTCAACGGAAAGGGCCACCCTCAATGCTTACCTTCCCCACCCACCCCCGGCCCACCCACTTCCTACTTTTGGCCTTCTGCCTTCAACATGCCCCCACAACCCCCCCCCCCCATCACTACCCTGATTATCAACCTGCCTTAATATCACAAATAGATTACATTGATATTTTTCTGACATTGATTTATCTTCTCAGTTATTCTCAACTTGCTTTTGGAAAGTCAATGCAAGTCCATTGTCCTTCTGGGGTGATTGAATTAATAATTATTATTTATGTACAAAGGAAAGACTCAATTTCAGGAGCGGGGGTTGGGTCCTGCTTTGGGATGTTTGGCCAACACCGATGACGTTCTATATTTTTAGCATGGGGAGGAAACACATATAGAACAGGGCAGAACACAGAAGCTCAACACGGAAAGACGCCCCGAGTCAGAAATTAAACTCAGATCCTTTTTGTTGTGAGGAACAACTTTTCTATATAGAGTACCACTTAGCACGTTGTTCAACGGTGGTAATGCCAAAAGAGTGACTAAGAATGTGGCCTTTCCACCACTGGCTCACCAATTTCATTGAGCACCGATCCACTCATGCCCCGGAGCATGGAAACACTTTCGCTTAATTTGGAGTTCGCATGTTCTCTCCGTGGTGGCATGAATTTTCCTCCAGGCCCTCCGATTTTTTTTCCCTACACGTTAATAAACATGTGTTTAGAGTATTTAGCTACTACTATATGTCCCCACGTATGATAGCCACTTCGATGAGCTATCATGGGTGGCCTCTGAACAAAAAAATAACAACTAATAACTCAGTGCGGTTTACCCGGCGAATATAAGTTTTATAGTTTTATAAATGTCATCACTCAATCACCTCTTTGCCCTGCTCAACAATGAGTTAAATACCAAAAAAGTGCTACCGTTTGTACCCCATTAGTATCGCGGCTTCCGGAATGCGACAATGGTCATTTTCTTTGCACGACCTTACAGTGGTGGAAGCGTCTGTAGGAACAATGCTGGGCGCTGAATAACATTAGGGGTTCTCTAGCAGTTGGCCTGTCATCGTTGTTTCTCAGGAACGCTATATATTTTTTTTCTTGCTATGAAAGCACGGTTCATCTTATTATTAGGGATATTGAGCCTTGGGGAGACATGGAGTTGCTTAAAATTAACGTCAATGCTGGGAGGATAGATGGTTATTTACGTATATTTTTTATTTGTGGTGGGCCTGTTTAAAAATATATAACTATTAATATAGATCTTGTTTGAATGTATTGGGGTTAAATTAAACGAGGGCCTGAATCGGTCTTAATAAAATACTGTTTGACTTGTTATTCATGGACAAAGTATAATTTTATTTGTATTCATAAGATGTTCTATATTTATCTTTAACTGGGAGATAATGGCATTTTGCCAGGTAATGACTCAGACATCATATGTTCCATATCCTCTACAAAAGTAGTAATGAGGCTAAGGAAAAACAACATTTATCACAAAACTAATACAATTATTGCATAAATCTAGTAAAGTAGAACCCTCTTGAAAACGTATTGAGACACAGTTGAGGCTTTCTCGGAATAACAAATAAATTATCATTACGATACCAAGTGGTGATGCTACCATGATGTAACGGTTAGAACAGCTGGACTTGCAATCTAGAAATTTCCTATTCTTGGTTATTTCGGTAAAGTCACGTAGGAGGGAAACAATAAAATAATGTTTTATATTTGTATTATTTAATGGTTTCCCTTCTACGTTACTTTACCGAAAGAACCAAGAATATGAATCCCTGCAGTCACGAAAGCTTTAAATAAAAATGTAGAGGTTTCCTGTTTGATCTCCCGGCATGGCAGTTGAAACAATATGGGAGTTTCTTGAATATCCCTTCCTCTGCCTCTAAACAATTAGAGTTATAAACGAGTTCTCCACGGGTAGGCAATCGGCAGGCCGCATGTGTTGGGGAAGAGAGTGTGGTACTCTTACCTCTTCCAAGAAGTTCGGCGAGTGTGGAAGAGAAGGCCAAAATCCCCCTTAGTGGAGCTCTAAAAAGCTCCCTGTTGTGGAGGCTCTTCTGCGAGATGTTAACTACTTTGCCTGGTATGCAGGAGGTCGTGGGTTCCATCCTGACCCTGATGCCTGTATATTTCGAGTTTGTACAGTACGTTCTCCCCGTGGTCGCGTTTTTTTTTTTAAATCCAGGTCCTTCGGTCTTTCCCTCCACATTTAGAATCAACGCGCGTTTGGAATATTTGGCTGCCGTACATTTCCACATGATAAGCCACTTTGTTGAGCTATTCTGTAAAATAGCCATGTGGCTCAGTGGGCCTTTCCTGGTAAAATAAAATAAATAAATACTTGCTTCGTTTATAATTGGCGTGAGAAAGCAATCGAAGCGCTACACCTTTGCAGTAATCATAACTGATTCATGCATTTACCTACAATTGTATTTGCATTTACAAGAACCACTGTGATGTATGGGAGGGCACAATACTGCGACTCTGCCACACAGTAAACATAGAACGCTTGGTCAACGTCGGTCACATGGTTCCAAACTCATGCAAACGTTGGGCCAACCTTGCATGTTAACTGCGCATATATATCTATCTATCTGTGTACATTTTTAACAAGCAATAACTATTTGTAGAAAGAAAGCAAATGTGGATATGCTTGCAACTAAAGTGGAAGGTTAAAATAACGCATGTCTACGTTTAATTTGTACCCAAACATACTTTTAACAGCCCCCCTGTGTGTGTATTTTTAACTTCAAGTTTTTTATTTTTTTATTTTTTGCTCCACAGTCATAAACTTGTTTTTGTGGTTTCTGGAAGGGTTACCGTTAAACTTTCCACTCTTGCGCCTTTAACAACACAATTATATTTTATTTTGCTTTATTGCATTCATTACCTGGGAGGCAAAGTGTTCTCTGGTGTATCTTGTATGCGAGGAAGTCCCACAAGAAAACACGTAACACAATCTTCCCACTATTGACAAAAAATGCAGCCCATTTTATGCATTGCCTTATAAAACAGTCATTAAATCGCAACATTCCATACATGTGAGTTAATATCCATACATTTTTTTCTCCCAAAGAGCAGCATTATGCTATTAACCAAAATAATACGGTAATTGTCATACTGCTGTGTTTCTTTGAAAACATTTAGTTCCTTACCACAATTATAGATAACGTAGGAATGTCAGTGCATCTGTTGCACGTGCTTCTGTTAGGTCCGTAATGGGAGTGTGTATATCCCTAAATTTGGGTACAGTCCTTCAAATTTAATGTCTGTGGAAATATTACGATTCCTGAATACACCTCATTCTCAAAAGAGCCATCTTGTACAAATTAGGGGAGAATGTATCCACGTCCCTTCTGCAATAAGCAAGAAAGGTAAAAGTACAGCACTGCGATTTACACCCGCTCACATCACTGCTGACGTAAGAGCCTCCATTAGAGGGAGCTCAATAGAGCCCCCAAAGATGGCTTTTGGCCGGCTCTTCCGCACTCACCAGACAACTACTCTACCACACACGACCTGTGGATCGAGTAACTGTGGGATAACCATTTATACTGCCGGGTGGACAGAAGTAGGGGATACACTTAACGGACGTTTGCGCGGTTTCAACTGCCATGCCGGGAGATACAATAATATAACATATAACATATCGATATTATGTTTTATTTTTATTATTTTATTGCTTCCCTTCCATGTGACTTTTCCGAAAGAACCAAGAATATGAATCCCTGCAGTCACGAAAAGCTTTAAATCGAAATATTAACGACCACTTAGGTCCCATATTACCCTTACGTGACCCTGCCTGTTAATTCGTAACCACGGCCCCCGGGAGCCGTACTGTCCTTACATCCCCCTGTACTATCCTTACACATGGATGTGCCACGTCATGCTTATTTGCGCACATTTCATCTTTTGTTACATTGTCTGTGACAATGTCCACGATTCTTATCGATATGTTATGGTGATGAAACACGTTCTATTTTACGTGGATTGATGTATTGCTTTTAATTTTATTTAAAGAACTCCAACTTGCTCTCACTCACCTATTCATGTTATATATATTTGTTTATATCCCAGTCCACTTTCAATGTATTGTGCTTTTGATATTCTTAGCTCTTTCGGTAAAGTCACGTGACTTTACCGAAAGAGCTAAGAATATGTATTATGCTGTTTACCCAGGAAACCTCACAGAGTCTCATGATGAGGCTCCTGCCACGTTTTCACAGTAGCAGAGGTGGGACGGGGGTGGTTATAACTATTTATAATCCAAATTGAGTAATTTGCGAGTAACTTTCAAATTTGGCTCTTTTGATGTCACAATATCCTTAATGTCCACTGTGAAGCAGACACCGCATAGTATTTTAACGGTTAATACACACCATAGCAATAACCAGGGTGGCCGCTGGCTTTGAACCTTAAACCTCTGCAACAAGCGGCGAATGCGCTACCACTGGGCCACATCACCGTTCCATTCAATAATTGCCAAGGGTAACTCATTTTAATAATTGCCATAGGTTATTCAATAATTTCCCTAGATGTGCATACTGTGATGTATATTCTGGTTGTGTTCCTTGAACAGATATCTTCATGTGTTCAGTGAACTTGTTTAACATGAGTACAACAGTGCGGCCTTCTTCATGACACTCTTCAATAACCTACTCTATTTCAATCCTATTTAGCAAGTGTGAGATGGTTAATACAGATTTTTTCTCAATATTAATGCTTTTATTTCTCCAACGAAATGTTTTGGAATCCATCGAACGTCAATCTAAATAACATTGGTAAAAATTGTGTCTCTGCCTGACTACCTTTCTCAAATGTACCTCGTGACTACAGGCACTCTCAGCCTATTTGTGAAATAATATACATGTGAAATAATCGTTAAACTTGATGTATTTATTTCACTGAATGTTTACAAATAAATAAAATACCTCAAGCATGAAACGATGCCTCAACTATTTGCACATTCAAAAAGGGATAACTGACTTGAGGAATTACAAATCAATTAACCTCTAATCACATGCAGGTAAATTGTTTCGCAACGATCATTGGGACCAACAAAAACAGACCATTTCGAGGTTCACCGACCACGTAAGAAAGCCGAAATTAGATGAGGCGTTTGTCTACGATCGACCTCATGCGCACTATTGATGAGATTCTGGCAAAGGCTAATTCATATTGACTTGACTATGACAATGCATTTTCCTCGGTGTAAATCAATGCAGTCATCCAAGCTCTTGCACAGAATTTTGGCTACGTGGGTACAAGTTATGGCTCTGCAAATTATTATCAAAGTTGAATTTGAACCTCTCCTGGCCTCCTTCCTTGTGTCAACTCAGCCCTAGCCCGCTACTGAACAGAGCCATTGGCCCTGGGACGATAAAGTTGCTAGCATGGTGATACCCACACCTCGTGTGCTGTGCTAAACTAAACCGTGAATGTTTGCCTGCATGTGTATCGGGAGTGGTCGTGTAGCGGTTAGCGCGCTACGGCTCCGACCCCGGCGACCCGAGTAAGAGATCCTGCTCAGGGGCAACACCGCCTCTAGGTCGACTCAGCCTCTAATGAATATCTGGTGGAATGTGTAAACATTGCCACTTAGGGGACAAATGTGGCCAGGGATAATGCTGGCCACCCACCCCCTCCTTTATAGTACTGTGCCGGGCTTCAGAGGCGCTTGCTAACAGCACTCGCCCCAACATTTGGTTAAAGTTACACGGGGGATCATTGTCTTTGTATTGTACGTATCATGTCATAAAGTATGACTATTTTGTGTCCAAAGTTTTCTTTCCAAAATTTTATTTCGAGAGAATCATTCAAACGTATGCTGCGTATGCTGGGTTGCCTCTTTCAGAAAAACATGCAGAGGCACAGGATGCGCTAAGTAAAAAAATATTTAATTGGTTTTCGGTCCATTCTGCCTTTTGGGAGACTGCTGAAATGTGTCCATCATTTTGGCACCGCCTCCCAACTTTTGTCCCGACCATTCTTCGCCATTATACTGAAAGTGGGTGACATTAAGCGGCGGCGATCTGAGCCGTTGCCAACTTAGGGAATTTCCAGCCACCCATGCACTAATCCCAACCCAACCGTGTGGAACAATGCTATAGGCTAACTTCTGACTTCAGTGTGGGTGAAAGGCTAAATGCAACATCGCTGCTTCAATTCCCTGAGCAGCAAAAAAAGCCGTAGAAATCTGCGGATGTTGTCATTTCCTCGAATAGAGCCTCATCCAATGTTCATTGTTGGGGTGGGGGAGAGCATTGCGGCATAAGCTCACTGGCACTAAGAGTGCGCATTTTTTTGTGCTACACCATTTGTTGTAGCAGATAATACTTAAATACATTTGTGTGTGAGAGTGTGTGTGTGTGTGCTTCCGAGGATTGACGCTGGCGCTCTGAGATGGATAATGGATGTGCTTTATAAAGTGGGAAGCAATCTGCTGTTGGTGGCTACTGGAAGCACTCTCTCACCCTGCGCTCTCATGCCTTCCAGTCTCCCGAGAGGGCCCAAACTAAAGCAGACGGTTCTAATAATACAGGAAACTATCTGTGTTCAATATAGAATGTGGGTACAAATGCATATACAGTACCGTTACATTACATTTCGTACATTCATCATTTCTGCTATTGTGTAAATCGTTGCCTTGTTAGGCTGGGGGGGGGGAGGGGCTTTTTGTAGTACCTGAACGTATGGTCATTGCGCCCCTGATATCTAGTACACAATATTACCCTCTCGAGCGTTTTATTTGAATAAAAATGTTAGCCTAGGTCTTAACCCCATCATTCTGGCTTGGTGGGTTCAGCATCTGGACATGCGCGCTGTGTTGAACCCTTTCAATCCCGGCAACCAATCTGTTTTTTGTTTAATGAACACAATGGAAATCATTCAGCAAAGCGAGACTGGTATATGGATACTTAGAATTTAGCATTGCAGTATATATGTGTGTATCACATTTACTCTATTGATTGTCGGTGTACTCGCACGTTTTTAAGTGGGCAGCGGTCGTGTGATGGTTCAAGCAATGCACCCTAAGCTTCATGACCCATATTCAATTGCTGACCATGCACATCTTTCCTAGGTTTACTCAGCATAAATGAGCGCTTGGTGCAGTGTGTGACCTCCAATGCTTGGGAGACAAAATAGGCTAAGCATGCATAACTTTGTCCCAGTTACCTCCCATTTGCCATGCCCGACTTTAACTGCCGCTTAGCTGGCACTTGCTAGCAATATCTTTTCCCAATAGTTCGAAAGGCAAAATTAGCGATTTTTTGGGTTTATAGGTGAGTATATCTGTTGTATATATTAAACTATTTTTTTTTTACTAGGTATGGCCCACTGAGCTACATGGCTCTTTTTCAGAAGCAGCCTGGCCACAAATGATAGCCCAACGAAGTGGCTTATCACGTGGAAATGTTTAGCTGCCACACACTCTTAAATTATGTTTCTAAATACGTGGGTATATAGACAGAGGCGATTATTTAAACATGCGAATAACGAGTAAGGCTCACAAATGAGTCAAAGAGACAATGAGTATCTCTTTAATAAGATACCACGCTCAAAATGTTTTCCCAGGATGCAATGTGTTGGCAACTTTCGATATTTGCACTTTTAACACGTGGATTTATACACACGTGATTTTACTTTTTAAGAGTTTGTTACTAAACATCTTCGACAATGATGGTTAATTGTTCATATGCTAATTTAAAACTTCATCTGGAAACACGTTTTAATTTTTATCAGCGACCCGCGGTATATACATAGTGCAGTCCCCATCTATTATCCATTCAATCTCTCTGGTCGCTGTATGTCGCTTGAAGAAGGGCAGTGTTATTATTGAATGCGTTGACTTGTGCTTATTCACACGTGTAAATGATGAGAAAATCTATCACAATTAAAAGCGAGTGCAGGCTGGAAGAAGAAGAAGAAGAATTCCAACAACACACAAGCACACACCCTGCGTGTACAATACCGTTCTCAGCCTTAAGCATTATGCAAAAACCTTCAGTTCCTGAAGAACTGCATTGCGATAGTAAGAGAGAACATTAGTTATTGTGCACTCGTATGAGTCCAGTCCATCACTAATGCGCATTGAAGGAGGCTCTCTGGACTATGCTGTTTTGAGTCTGTTTCGAAACTGGCTCAGATTCCGGGATGGATCCGGTACATGAGCTGGTCTTTGGGCCAGAGAACCCCAAAACTGCGTTGACCGTATTGCACGAGGTTTACACACGGGTACAGCAGTATAACGTTACGTGCCGCAGATCGTAGTCGGAGTCGATTTGGGTTTGTTCAAACCGGTACGCACTGATCGGCGAGATAGGGCTGAGCAGATTGATGGAGACACTTGAAGAAGAGTAGGCATAATTTGTACGCAATCCTGTATTTAATAGGTAGCCAGTGTGGCCAGTGCAGATCGGTAATTAAATATAAGATGACCACAATGCAGTTATTTTGGAACTGGTTGTTTTGCATCATGCTTAAGGAAGACTGAGAGCTCTTTGTACACACAGCACACATGTTATGTGCATCGTTCAATCCATATGTGTACTTGTGCACCACTACCAAAGCAGTATCACGAAACATACTTTAATCTTTAGAGGGCACTTGCTTGTACGTAGCATGATATTTGAGCATAGGAACAAGGGTGACTGATTATTAATTGTGCAAATAAAATTAATCATTCCTCCCTTCAGTTCAAGGCAGTGGGCAATGCATGGGCTCAAGTACACTTAGATTTTTTTACCACTATCTTTACGCTGAAAAAGCACACGGCATTCATATTCTTGGTTCTTTCGGTAAAGTCACGTAGAAGGGAAACAATAAAATAATAAATATATAAAACAATACAATTCTCACGACGTTTCGACTTTACCGAAATAACCAAGAATATGAATCCCTGCAGTCACGAAAGCTTTGAATCACACTGCATTCGTTTAAGAAAATGCTGCACTGCATACTTCACAGCCCCTGTGCCCAACAATTGTGTGTGTATGTGTGCGCGCGCGGTTACTCAAAATAAATACCGCAAGGCACACACACAAACATATTCCGCAAGATTAGGACAAAAATCCCCCGTAGAACCTCTTCCATGCTGTTTGGGCAAGTGCTGTTAGCGAGCACCTATAAAGGCCGGCACGGCACACGAGGAGGTGGATGGCCAGCACAACGCCCGGTCGCCTTTGTCTCCCTAATGACGATGTTTACACACCGCACCAGGTACTCATTTGAGGCTGAGACGACCCTAGGAGAGGCCCAGGACCGGTTCAGATAATCGTCACTGGTGTTGGCCGTGAGCGGGAATTGAACCCAGATCGCCAGGCTCCTAGCGCAGCGCGATAACCGCTACGCTACCGCTCCCCACTACACACGCACACGAGCACAAATGGGCAATAAATTGTGGCCTCTTATGCGTTGGGAAGAGGGGAGAGAGGATCGCACGCTCTTTTCGCATCTCTGTGAAGATCAGTCTCTTGGACAACGCAGCCGAGTTGTAATGCTTTCCGGGCGGTTGAGTCTCCTTGCAGCCTCGGGGTGGGTGTGGCCTGCCATCGGAGGTGAGTGGGCCCTATTTGACACAAACCTGTTATTTGTCAACCCATCGCTGGCAAATTGCCGAGACGATCGTACACAACTGGGCAGAGTGTACCGAGTCGCGCACATCCATTCATGCACACTCCCACACGCTCACGCCCACTCTTCTGTGATGCATAAAACCACGACAAAATATATGGGCATGCTGTCACATATGCAATCTACTATCAAATTAAGAAAGTATGCTCCGTGTTTTATCGTATTTTCGCGTGTTTAAGGTTCATGTTACTTGGTGTACATTTTTTTTCTCTGCCAGAACACGGTCCCTTATCAAGTAGAAGCAACGTTTCAGATAAGGAGCTTTGTTCTGCTTCAGAGCTCTATCAAATTCCCATGAGCCAGAGGCAATTTTTGGTGCTGAGCTGAACACAGTGTTTACGTGGGTGTAGAGTGAAAGGTAAAGGAGCAGCCCTGCCATTTATGCTGGTGGAAGGACCTCCACTAAAGGGAGTATTTGGCTGCTATAAAATTCCCGCGTGTTGAGACACTTCGTTGAGCTATCATTTGTGGCCAGGTCGCTTCTGGAAAATAACTTCTATAATCTTGATTTGCAGCTTTCGTGACTGCAGGAATCCATACTCTTTGGTTCTTTCGGTAAAGTCACGTAGGTAGAAAAACAAAATAATAATGACGACCGCTTGTGTTGCGATCGAAACGTCGTGATTTGTTTAATTTAATTTTGTTTCTAACTACGTGACTTTACCGACAGAACCAAAGAGTAAGAACTATATAGCTCAGTGGACCTAACCTGGTAAAATAAAATAAACAAAAATTGTTTTTATATCTTAGTTCTTTCGGTAAAGTCACGTTGAAGGGAAACAATAAAATAATAAAATATATATAAAACAATAAAAATTCTCACGACGTTTGTTGTTTCCCTTCAACGTGACTTTACCGAAAGAACTAAGAATATGAATTACTGCAGTCACGAAAGCTTTAAATAAAAAATTGTTTTGTTTAAATAGTGTTAGGGAGCTATAGAGAACCTCTCTAAAGGGAAGGTTGACCAACTCTTCCACACTGGCCAGTAAGAGGTGACCGCTGGATTGCAAGACCAGAGTGGTCACAACAGCATGGCAGCATATCACTTGGGTGGTATGTGTGTGGGTGTTTATTGTGAGCATGGTGTCTGAACATACCAAGGGCATTTTCACATGGGGTCAAAACAATAGATGAGTCTGTGAAGTCAAAGTGTGTGATTTAGTTAAGTCCAGCTCCTTTTAAAACTTAATGTAGTGTAATGGTTAGCCCCAAGGCCGTAGCCATGGAGTCAACATTGGGGGGGACCAAATCTTCCAGGGGGTGTGGTGGTTCCCCCCCAGAAAAAAAATCTAAATTTGAAAACGAATTTCCTGCCATTTCCTGCCTAAAATATATTTGAAAAATCACTAACACATAGGATGGATTTTTTTTTACAATAATGTCTAAGAGTGTATTGTATTACATTGCTCTGTGTTTTCTTGTTTTACCTTTTCTTGTTTCATTGTATGTAATGGCAGAGATTAGGGATTAATAAAATGCAACCATAACCACAATCATATAAACAGAAATCTATTTTATAGCAATATATTGGGGGGGACATTTTGAGCATATTTGAATATTGGGGGGATGTGTGTCCCCCAATATATATTCTAATTACGGCCTTAGTTAGCCTGCTGGATTTTTCAATCTGGCGAGGCAGCTGAAATATAGGACGTGTCAAAAATAGCGTCACCCAGCGTATCCTTGATAGGCAATCCTGAGCCACTTCTGTAAATTGTACATAGGTGTCTCGGAGCTCAAATGATCTGTAGAAGATAGTCCATACTGTTGACTTCCCACAAAGCGGTTGTTTTAGTGACCCGCAAAGAGATGATTGGACGAGTTGACACCTGAATTTGAACTCACAACATCGAATTGTGAGTTCAGCATTCTGCCACATTGCCTGCGCCTGGCTGAATTAAGCAGTTGTTTTATATTCATGGTTGCATCGCTGTAGTTAGGAGTAATTAGACTCTCTTCTGGGGCCATAAAAATTAGTACCACTTTATGGCATGTCATAAGTAGCCATTTAAAACCTTAAGTGGCCCCACCATGGAAATGTAACATTTTAACCATTGAGCTCAAGACCAAGCTGTGAAGTTGAATGCCACAGGGATACACTTGAAATTTGCACTCCTCAGTGAGTCTAGACAGAGGCTGCAGACCCACTTCACCTTCTGGGAAACCACACTTCGATTCCTTAGAGTTTTTTTTTTATCACAGTGCCCATGCTTGAAACACACCCTGCGGTGGGACCCACCACGGCGTTAGTGATTCGGAGGGGCTTCGGTTTCGGGAGCCGTCCGGATAAAGGCCTATTGGCCGACTCGCCGGAGAAGGAAGTGGATAATTTAGTTGCGTTTGCGGCCGCCACGTCCGGATGTTGCTGCTCTGCTCACTCGCGCCGCTGTTGGATACCGTCTGCGCGTATCTCTGCCAGCGCTGATAAATGTAACGGCGCGGGTAAAATGGCTTACAGATGCCTGGCTGTTTTCCATAAAATGAAAATCGCGTGGGTTGTCTCCTTCTTTCCACCCCCTCCACCCACCACCCCCTTAAATTAATTCAGCATGAGTGAGGGTACAGTATCTGCTCCTGCGCGGCGTCTGCAAATGCAAGGGGGGGTTTTGTGTTAAGGAAAAAAAATATAAGCCCCTGTGTATAGACATTTGTCGGTGGAATGTGTGAATTGTTACATGCACCTTTGAACGTTTGATGCGCGTCTCTGTGGAGGTCCTGTTGGGATACAACGAGCATTGAGAATGTTTTTCCCATCAAGGTCACGTTTCCAGGCACGACAATTTGGAGGCTGGGTTGAATTGTTCATCGGTCATTAGTTATATTCTTAAGACATCCACCTGCAGGGCCATGAGGTGACAAGTACGTGGCAGTACAGCAAGCTTCAGACGAATCTGAATAGATTATTAAGTGCAATTACCAAGTCTGTGTGGGTTCTCTCTGGGTACTCTGGTTTCTTCACGTGTTACACACTAAGTAATGTAGTTGTCCAAGCATCCCAACCAGGACCCTCCTGATAAAAAAAAAACGTCTGGAGACTTATTGAGGCTTTTGTGAATTGACAAAGGGCTATTTAGAATACCGGAGAGTATTTTGATAAGAGCTTCAGTGCTTCGATTCCCGCGCACAGCTAACGTCCAGTGGCGAGTGATATCTGAACCGGTTCTAGCTCTTCCTCTTCACCAATCATTTCCATTTCCATTTATTTATTTTGGTATAGCCCTGTGAGCCATTCGGCTCTTGAATCGGGTGCAACCGCAACAAACAAAAAACAAAAACATGAACAAGAAAACATCTTAAAGTGACTTTGTGACCGTGCAAACAGAAAATCTAGGAAAAAAAAAATCAAAATATTCTTGAAATAGCACCGTACACCAACGCTGTGTGCAAAAATCCCAGTGGGATGCAAGTCAAACAACAACAACAACAACCACAAGACAACTAAGATTAAGGCCATCAGTCTAACTCCGTACTACAATAAACAAAAACATGGCCAAACCAAAAAAACTTTTCGAAATCACCAAAATAAAGCCATAAATGCAATGTAACAGTCAAGGTACACTGACCAGCGTGGCGAAGTATCGTCAAACAACCCGCTGGTGAAGTATGTTCAAGCGACCCTTGTGGCATGGAGAGGCCTTCATCCAGTCAGTGGATTGACAAAAGGGCTGATCTCCAGTATCAGTAAGCGCTTCTGATTGAACTAGTGCATGATTGGTGCAGACAGAGACTACTCATTAAAAATGCAATGTTTCCCGACTCAATAAAGCAATTGGTTGGAGCTCATCTCCAATGGTAGCTCCTTAAACAGGTGGGTCATTCGCATGGACGATGCCGGTCTAACTTGGGGATGGGCTACTGTTGACTTCTTTAAACGAAACACGAGCATACTGAGCCTGGAGGAATGCTGAGGCGAGGTGACTCATTCACTTTATTCAAATGCATGAAACTGGTTGCTGCTCATTGTACCTGTTGTGAAAATTCCCCGTGAGCCTCCTTCATGTTCATTTCAACGATCAATTATTTTACCGTGTAATTCTTGCCGTTTCGTTTGTAACTTTTTTTTTGCGTCATTTCTGTGGTCTCGTTTTTCTCTACCCCGTTCGTGAACATGTAACTTGAGTATTTAATTTACATGAGTTTTAAACGTTCGATTCTCACACGCTCGGTTCAATGCACGTATCCAGAGTGTAAGAAGTTGGTACGCGCTTGTAGCGCCTGACATTTTGAAGCAGCGCATTAAAACAACCGACACTTGAGCTAAAACATCGTCACTGCAGTCTAACATTGAGGCAATCAGACTCAGAATATGTCTTTATAATGGGGGGAACCCGATGAGCTATAAAGCTATTTTTCACAGATGTCCAGGAAGGGGCTGGTAAGAACGTTACAAGAGCAGATAGTACAGACACGTGATAGTAGTGCAAAGTAGAAGAAATGTAAACAAATCGCACAAATGCATATAAATAAATAAATAAATAGACCATCCCCATCCTACCAGGCAAAGCCCACTGAGGTATTAACTAATTTTTCAGAAGCGACCTGGCCACGAATGATAGCTCAACAAAGTGGCACCATCATTTGGACATTTATAGCACCAATACAATCTAATTAATCTCCAATCATGTTTCGAAATGTGAAGGAAAAAAACCGGAGGACCTGTAGAAAAATCCACACGACCACAGGGAGAACATGCAAACTCCAAATATACAGGTGTCATGGTCAGGATTGAACCCCCGACCTCCTGTATACCAGGCAAGGAAGACAACATCTCGCCACCATTCAGTTTGGTTCTGGCGAAAGTGGGTCTTTAACCTCATGCTTGACCCATTAACAAGAAAAACGAGGACTTGTTTAAGAGTGGTGATTGAATGGCGGATGGAATGAAGTGACTCTTTGTACAATTTTCAATAAGCACAGTTCATTTCAGGATGTCACCGTGTATCAGACTGCATATTCTTTGTCCGATAAGTTTAAAAAAAATGTATTTCTTTCATTCATTAAATTATTTTTATGCCAGTCGCTGCCTGACTCTCACTGCACATCACTGTCACACATCCTCATTAGCAGTGAATAAAACTTAATTGTGTCAATACATGTACATTTATATGTTTTCTTGCAAACCAAATGCGATGAATAATAAAATGCAACATATCGATATTCTTGGTTCTTTCGGTAAAGTCACGTAGAAGGGAAACAATAAAATAATAAAAATATAAAACAATAAAATTCTCACGACGTTTCGACTGCAACACAAGCAATCATCATCAGGTGTGAAACCACAGCTTTCAAATTTTCTTGCTGTGGTTTTCAGACCTGATGATGATTGCTTGTGTTGCAGTCGAAACGTCCTGAGCATTTTATTGTTTTATATTTTTATTATTTTATTGTTTCCCTTCTACGTGACTTTACCGAAAGAACCAAGAATATGAATCCCTGCAGTCACCAAAGCTTTAAATCAAAATCTATCGATGTTATCTTTTGAAATCTCAAAAGATCTAATGCCAGTCTGAAAGTAAAACATCGGTGTCTTAATAGTGCATAGCAAAGCCCACGTGGGCTTACCACTTTCTCGAAAGGTCCACACGAAAAAAAGTGGTTCACATTTTTGTTCTAGCCCCTTGTCAATCGACTGCTAGATGAAAACCTCTCCCATGTGTCATCATTTATAGGAGTTGTTTGACCATACCTTACCGCACTGGTCAATGCAATTTGCTAAAAGGGGGGTGGAAGGTGGTCCAGGACTTTTGTTAGCAATGGTCAGGATTAAAACAAAGGTCGCTGGGCTTATATCCCAGAGCGCTTCACCACTCCACCGCAGCTCCAACCTATTGGAGCAGAGTGGATGTGAACGCATGGGGCCTCAATGCGCCTTTGACAATTAGTCTGTTTCTTGGACTCTCGCTATCTGTCGCGCACGTTCATTTGTGTGAAAAGTAGTTGAATCAACATCAGGGTGTGCTCGGGTTTTGCTTCTGCTGCCCCCGTTTGGTGTGGAGTTGGAACCGGAGAGATGGAAAAGACCACGTGGCAGATGGTAACTGGCCTTGAGTTAAATTCTGTGAACATGTGGAACTCAGCTTGATCAAAAATGTGACTCGAGTATATGATTTGTATAAATTGTAAATAGTCGTTTCTTACAAAGATGGTTCGCTGCACGTATCTTGAGCGTAATAAGTCGGTACGCATTTGTAATGTTTGACAATTCGGTGAATTGGAATAGAATCTACCATTACATAATTACTTCATGTCAACCGATACACCCGTGTAAAACACACACAACACACCATTGGACCTAACGTAATGTACGTACCATTACATGACATCATCTGAGAGGTTCTCACAGCCCAAGGCGAATGGCCTTCATGCCAAGACCACCGGAGAATGGCATCGCTCAACACAAAACACAGGATTACCGTAAGCCCTTTAAAACACGGCATGACACAATTCCTACAAAGGGATTAGCTTTAATCTATCAACTCGCGAAGGCATGATTCAGTCAGTAACATAGGCTTGATGTCCCCTTGATAGTATCATGGGACATACCAATTGGGGTGCATTGCTTAATTTGGGATGCACAGTGTACCCACTTCAGCCTGCGTGTGATTTAATGGAGTAATCTAGAATGCCAAGTTATCATAACCTTTTCGCTCAGCGCCTCCTCCAGATTATCGGCGTCACTTTTTCCGCTGATCTGTTTTTCCATGCTGCCGATTTGCAAGGCGGTTACAATGGTGTGGGGAGAGGAAGGTGCGGAGTGAAGGTTAGGTTGGGGCATGCGTTGGTATCGCACTAGCCGCAACAAGGAAGAGCAGCTTTGTACAAAGAATTGCCAACGTTAATTTAGCAATAATCAGAAGGGTGTGGGGTGGTGTTTGTTCGCACTGGTGGCCCTGTGCCAGTGGTGGAAATACCACGTTCATATCGCAGGGGCCAGTTTTAACGTTTAATTTTTAAAAGTGCGAAGTAGTTTATCAAGCCAGAGAGATGATGGGATGAGTGAACGCCTGATCAAAATTACTACACTGCCTGTATGATTAATGTAAATGAGAAAAAAGTAAAATTACAGTTTAAAACATAATTGAACATTCTATATATGTTCATCTGTCTCTCTCAATATTAAAACATATATCCTCGATGGGCAATGCAACTTGCAGACACAATTCAAAGACGGTTCTTGTCCATATTCATAGTCCTGAACCAATATTGTAAATTCCCAAATCCCATCATGGCGTCCGCTCTCTTTCCTTAGCACTACCACAGTGAGTGGCCCAAAAATAGTGGCACATGCTGTTTACAATATCCATGTTACAACGGGCAGGAGTGGATGGTTTCAGGACTCGAGCAACCGCTCCAGCCAACACCGACGCGCCGGTAAAATACTCCGACCACCAGGCTGTCTGGATGCCTCGTAGAGAATTTTGCAAAGAACGCCGCTGATCTGTGAGACCCAGTGGCAATTTTGCCGCGTTCCCGGAGACTGAAATGCAATCTTGTCAGGCGTCTACGAACTCTCCTTGCCCTTGTCCTCCGGGGTGCGTCTTGTGGACGCGAGCCAAGCGCCACGCTCTGGCGTGGGAGGTGGTGGGCCGGCTGGCGCAGCTCAAAGGGGACCAAAACGCGGCGGACGAGACGACCAGCTGCATGTGCACAAGTCTGACGCACGCGCGCTCTCCGTGCCTTGAATTATTACACGCGAGTCACAAATTACTTCTCGTGATGAATGCGCCTTGTCCCTAGCAGTAGCCAGACTCGCCCGGGCGCCAATTAGTATTTCCCCCCCTCCCCTCGCCCCATCGCTAATGTTGTGTTTATTTCAGTTGGACGTGTGTGGGTCTACTCTGAGGAAAGCATTGCTTTCTGCTCCGTTTTAATTCCAATGGTTCACCTGGAGCAGGTGATAATGTTGAACAAATTTACGTGGAAATTATAGCTTCTCCCATCTGCCAGTTAGCATTACAACTCGAAAAAGACATAAATGCATCCCCAACGAACTACCCTCTCCTCACTAATGCCATAGATTTGCCATCAACTGTGAAGATTGAATTGGTATAAGTGGATAAGTGGGATATGTTTTTCCCAGCGTTTAAGGTTTTTGTACAAGCAGTCACGTAACCCAATATATAATCATACGATGCTTTCAATTTGAAGTTGTACTTATGGGCAATTGAAACTGGAAGATGTATTTAAAGTATTTCACATTCTTCAGATTTTTCAGCATTTTCCACAATAAACTTTGAGAAAAAAATCTAACTTAAAAAAACCGTGCATGGGCCATGTCAATGTTGAACTTAAAAATAAGTCAAATCTGACTACATATAATCATTATTAATACTCTTTGGTTTTATTCGGTAAAGTCACGTAGATAAAATAAAACAAAATAAAAGAAAATAATTAAATCACGACGTTTCGGAGGCAACACAAGCTTCCGTCTTCAGGTGGAAAAGTCAACGCAGAATATTTGTGTCAGGAGCACAGTTCAGAGACAACCGGGATTATATACAGGTTAAGGGAGGGGGGAGGAGTCAGTAAGGGGGCGTGGGTGGGTGGGAGGGCTGGGTTAAGCAGACTTTTGATAGGCTGCTGCGGGTAACAACCACTTCGCACTGCACGGGAGTGGGTAAAAAACCCACCTTTTGTTATGCTGCGTGTGGGGTCGGGGAGATTTTGGAAGCGGGTGCAAAACGGCTGTTGCTGCGTGGGGGGTCGGGGGGATTTTGAAAGCGGGTGCAAACGGCTGTTCATTTATTAGGTAGCTGAAGTTTGATATACAACCACTGAGAAAAGGAAATGGCTGTACAAAAAAATTGAGAGGCAGTTAACGTTTGACTTGATTTATAACATCTTTCCAGTGATTGCTCAATTTGAAACCATCCTCTCGGTTGAAGTTGTGTCTGTGTTTGTAAATCTAGATGGCCTCGTGGACAAATCTCTGATAATATCCGGTAGGTTTGCAGATTACCTTAGTATCGGAGAAAACAATATCATGATCACCCACAGCGTTGTAACAATGACCAGCCATGGCAGAAGAATTCGTTCTGCCGTGTTTCAAATCTGATTTGTGCTCGCGAATTCGGTCAGAGACATGTCGCTTTATCTCCCCGATTAGCAGTCCCCGCAGGTACAACTCAATTTGTAAACACCGGGGTACTGTAAGTCAAGAATAACATCCATAACATCCTTTACTGACGGGATCAGATCAAGGATATTGTTTTCTCCGATGCCAAGGTGCTCTGCAAACCTACCGGTTATTATCAGAGATTTGTCAACGAGGCCATCCAGATTTACAAACACAGACACAACTTAAACCGAGAGGATGGTTTCAAATTGAACAATCATTGGAAAGATGTTATAAATCAAGTCAAACGTTAGCTGCCTCTCAAATTTTTTTACAGCCATTTCCTTTTCTTAGTGGTTGTATATCAAACTTCAGCTACCTTATAATTGAACAGACGTTCGCACCCGCTTTCAAAATCTCCCCGACCCCACATGCAGCATAACAAAAGGTGGGTTTTTTACCCACTCCCGTGCAGTGCGAAGTGGTTGTTACCCGCAGCAGCCTATCAAAAGGCTGCTTAACCCAGCCCTCCCATCCACCCACGCCCCCTTACTGACTCCTCCCCCCTCCCTTAACCTGTATATATAATCCCGGTTGTCTCTGAACTGTGCTCCTGACACAGATATTCTGCGTTGACTTTTCCACCTGAAGATGGAAGCTTGTGTTGCCTCCGAAACGACGTGATTTAATTATTTTATTTTATTTTGTTTTATTTTATCTACGTGACTTTACCGAATAAAACCAAAGAGTATGAATCCTTGCAGTCACGAAAGCTTCAAATCTAGAAAATAATTATTAATATTTTAGCAATTTTTTTTGTAAAATTAGGCTGAAGAATCTTTTGAGGAAGGTCAGCGTCTCGATGAGCTTTGACTTCTTGTCCCGTTGTCTGTTGAAAGCTCTAACAGATAGGTGAAAGCCCTCCTCGTAGATGTTATCAATTCTAGATTTGAAGCTTTCGTGACTGCAAGGATCCATACTCTTTGGTTCTATTCGGTAAAGTCACCTACGTGACTTTGCAGTCATGAAAGCTTCAAATCTAGAATAGGCTGAAGAAATATGGTAATCTGAAGATTGCATGACATTCCACATTACTATCATCAATTTGTTATTTCACCAACAATTTTCTTTGTTTAATCACAGTAGTTGTTTTCTGTTAGGATAACGACCCATACAACACTGAGTTAGCTTCATTTCTAGATATTCCTATCTCAGAATTCTGCAACTAATCCACCACTTTACTCCAATAGAAGAAAGTTCTTAGCCACGCCGATCATTGAACTTTTAGTGTATTTTTTTCGTCCTTTTTTTTACATTTGCGTTGTTTTCGGCACTCAGAGTGGCCACACGTGGCCTCAAGTGCACGGAGCTTCGGGGGTAAAAAAAAATATATTTCACGCAAAAAAAACCTGGCGGTCGCTGTGTGCGTCTGCTGCAGAGAAACGCCGGTTGCCATTGGCGCACAAAACACAGTCGCGTTGCCCTGTGTAACAAAACACAGGGGCAGCCGCCCGGCCAAGATTTCCATTTAAAGAAAATTAATGATGCCGGAATGAGGCTGTGCTTGTACTGTGTGTTGGGGGGTAGGAGTCTTTGGCCTCACGCCAAGGAGCTGTGTGTGCATTCGCCTGGGTGTGTTTTTTTATATATATTTATATATATATTTGTACTCGTTTAAAAATGTGCGCAAGTGCACGCGCCTCTGTGTCTGTCTGCACGCTCGTGTGTGTTTGTGTATTTGTTTATTCATTGCGCTATGAACTTCTAGCATTAGAGATGCTGTTAGCATGGTTTTGCATTTATTAAATGACTATTTACATTACATTACCCAGGTTCGATTCCTGGTTGTAATGCTCAACATTATTGGGCAAGTAATATCTGAATATTGCCGGGATCTCTCCTAGGTAAGCTCAGCCGTAAATTATTATCTGGCATGGTGCATAAATGTGAGCACAGGGGAGTAAACACGTTTTCAGAGAATGGTGCTGTCCACACCACATTTTACTTTGCAATGTTGGACGTAATAGATGCTCGCTAACAGCACCTGTTGCTCTAATGTAGAAGGCTGAATGGGGGATCTTTGTCATTTGTTGTCTTCGTATAGTTACTCTTTGGTTCTTTCGGTAAAGTCACGTAGAAAATAAAAGAATAATATTATACGACGTTTCGGTTGCAACACAAGCAGCCATCATCAGGTAAGAATGAATGATAAAACACAGACACGGAAACAACTTAGGCACACACACATGCAGAGACACACCGAGCGAGACACACACCAAGACAAACGGAAGGACAACGAATCTGTGCCGAGGCCTTAAATAGAGAGAGGGGGAGGGGCCGGGGCAGAGAGAGGACTGGGCAGGCGAACAAACGAGGGGACCAGCAGACAAACGTGGGGACAAGGAGGGAGCAATGTGGAATTCCAGACCACAGTGGCCGGAAGAGAGACAATGGTACACACATGCAGAGACACACCGAGCGAGGCACACACCAAAAGAGGACTGGGGAGGCGGACACACGAGCGGACCAGCAGACAAATGAGGGGACAAGGAGGGAGCAGTGTGGAATTCCGGACCTGATGATGGCTGCTTGTGTTGCAACCGAAACGTCGTTTTCTATTATTATTTGATTTCATTTTCTACGTGACTTTACCGAAAGAACCAAAGAGTAATTCCTGCAGTCACGAAAGCTTCGAATCTACTTCGTATAGTTGGTAACGCTTCATGTGGATCCTCTTTATCCTGGATTGATTGCTGGCTGTGACACAACATCAGTGGCTCAGGTATAGAGGGAGTATCTCACAATTGGAAAGTCTGCGAATATGGAAAATTAGTGACTCACAGGGTTGCGAGTTCAAATACTTGTTGGGATTTCACGCAGTCCATCATCCCTCTGATGCTAATACGTACTAATTTGTGTCGGAAGTCAACAGTGGTTGTCTTATGGATGCACTTGCTTCTGCCATGGGAACGTCGAATGTTCACCAATTGCTCAGGGTTGTAAACTGTAGACAAGATTAACAATCCATAAAAGGGTTTTTTTTGGGTTTTATCACGTAAATATAAATGTGTCGTTAAACCCTCCCCCACCCGACACAGCCAATTAGTAAGATTTGTCACGTAAAAAAAGCATGCCAATTCTCAAATTGTCAGTGTTGTGGGTTTACTCTCCAACACAACGGGTGTGCTGAACTAGTAACGAAGTGGCATGTTTTATTTACGTGACAAACCTTATTAATTGGCTGTGTCGGGTGTTGGCGGGTTCAACGACACATTACATCACATTATATTTCCGCGATCTAACCAAATGTAACCTCTATTATGGATAACATTGGTTGCGAAAGCCTATGTGTTCGGATGAGCAATGCCTCATTGCCAATTTAAGCAGAAAATCACGTTGACTTTTGATTTGAAGCAACGTCAGTGGGCCTTGGTATCTAACCTTGTTTTGAGCAACCCCTAGGTCGACTTAGCCTTAAATTAGTAACCTGGTGCATTATGGGAAAGAAACGTTCCGTGTGCAACCGCTGCAGCTTGGTGAACAGATTTGGTGCTTGGTATTTGTTTGTGTATCACGTCGATACACCACTCTTCCATGAGCCGTGAGTACCGAATTTCTGGTTATGTATTGTACGTCTGCATCTGTGTACGTCTGCACTTGTGTATTCAGAATGTATACCTAAATGTACTAGTGCCTTTTCGCTGTCATTGTGCTGGCACTCTCGATCCACATGCCTGTGATGTTCGATTTAAAAAAAATATTATTTGTTGTGTCTGCTATGTGACTGCAATGACGTACGTATGTTCTAGTGCTTTTGCATTTGTGTGTGTATATTGCACGTGTGTGTTGCAGTGTGTATGTGTGCGTCTGTCTTTGAGTTCTAGTCTGTGTGCGCGCCCGTGTGTTTTTTTTTGCAGCTCCTGGCTTTAGTCCGGTCACGATGTTGGTTATGATGACTTCCAGATGTTCAGGATTATACACTCCCAAGAAATACAAGCATTACCCCCCATCATCCCCTCCCCTCTCCGGCTGCCAACCATCAAATACCCCTTCCCATCTCTTCCAAATCCCCATTCCCTCCTCCCCTTACAATCACTTGAATAACAATCTAAATCATTCCTCCAAAACACACCCCGTACAACCAGTCATCATAGCAATCAACTGCACATTCACCAAACCCTTTCATGCAATAAACTTGCAGAGTTAATTTCCATCATGCAGAAAACAAACTAGGAAAAGCAGTTGAGCTATACGCACACAATTGTTATTTATGTATATGCCTATTTTAATGCAGTATTTACAAGATTTATTCAGATGTCGTTCCCAGACAATGGTATTCAGAGCAAGTGGTTATGAATTCTGTACACATGGTGTATGGAGACAGGAAATGATGCCATATGTTCTTTAATTTATTACATTTTTCTTACATATCTTGGGATATAGTTTAATTTGAATGGCAGTTTTGATTTGTATTACATCAGGTGAGTACCTCTTTTGAGGACAAACGTGTTTTTGGTAATACATGAGATCATGACTCATTGTTTTTTTACCGTAATGATATTTAAAGTCACAACATTTAAATAACAACATTTATTCGAGTAAATGTCACAGTCGTCTGAATTGTCCGATTTCAAAACATCTGCATTCACGTTCGCCAATGAGCTAAATCATTCGTGCAATAAAACAGAGGGCAATTTGATGGTTACAGACACCTCACGTAACCTCAAAATCTTTAACGGTAAAATATTTTCGACTGTGTTACGTTTACATATTTACTTCGTTTTCTTGAACGTATATTTTTTCTTTCGGCTTCAATGTTCGCATGAACCATTCCGTGCTCCTATACATAAATAAATACAAAAACTCACCCTTAAAAAAAAAACGAATCTAACCGATCGCGTACTCCGTATTGTACGTGTTGATTTTCCCGACCATTATCTGGGACCTTTGCCAGTCGTTCCTTACCTCTGATACGTTTTCAAAATGTCAAACATCTGCAGTTGATTTTTTTTTTAAGATGAAGGTGCTTGAATTTTTTCACAGCTGAGCCTTTATTAAATGATAATTGCACACGCGGTCATTCCATTGGGCCGCAAGGATGTCTCTACAGAGGTGGCTGCATGCACACACTTGATAAATCGCCTTTGCTCCCACCTTGCGGCAACAAACACATTGCTATCGTGCCTTTTAAAACCGACGGTGCTTTTGTTATGAAAGTAGGGGGTAAAATACTTGTTTTGCAACGTCTCGATTCTGAGATGTATTACAGGATATCACAGAGGTATGGAACACACGGTGGTTAATACATCAGCAGCGCACACAGAGGATGCACACACACATTAAAAAAAACAAGGGATCAAAAAATGCTACGAATCTTGGTGTATTTTTTTCCACGAACTATTCCTCTTTATCTGCACCCACCCCCTGTATCCTCCTTTCCGGCTTTCTCTCTGTAGAAAACATTTGAATAATTTTCTTTGGCAACAGAAATAGAACACTGCGTCTCAGTTGTTTGCTTATGCGTCACGATTGTCTGTCCCGACTCGGCACGTAAAGATTCACCTTTCAGCTGATAGAAAATAATGCTGTGAGTCATACAACTACGGTTTACCACGGTGTGAGACGTGAACTTGCTCACCTGGTGTACAGGAGGTCGCGGGCTTGATCCCGACCATATCGCCTGTATATTTGGAATTTGCATGTTCTCCCCTCTGCAATACATTTCCACGTGACAAGCCAGGTTCGCTTTTGAAAAAGAGCTATACAGCTCAGTGGACCTTACCTGGTAAAATAAAACAAAACAGTTCATTGTTAAATACTAATTTGACAACAGATAAGGGGATAATGGTATCAGCCCCATACCTGACCACCTTTTTTTTTCGATGCTGGCGTTTAAAAGCTGAATCTAGTTCTCATTTATGCACGAGTACACCTAGAAGACACCTAGATAGATGAAGCTGAAGTTGTTAGTGGTGGGGTATTTGCAGACACCCGCATGTATCATGACAAATATCGTCTCTTCACCAAGGTATAGCTACTGTTCTGTGTACGCTTAGTGAACACCGGTAATGAATAAGTCTTGAGCTATGTCGAGACACGTTTATCTCTTTAACACTAACGTTGAAACCTTGCACCAAGTGTATATTTTTGCTATGTTGAGTGAGCCTAGCGGAGTCCCAAGGAAAGATAGCGCATATTCATGTTGCACTCCGTTAATATTTAGAAGCAGAATCTTGAGTTATCCTGGAGGAATCCAATGAGCTATAAAGCTCTTATTTTACAGATGTCCAGTATTGTTGTTAGTTATCATCTTATCATATATTGAAATAGGTTTTACGCTTTCTGGTAATAAAACAGGTGTTAAGATGTTCAAACACCAAATAGAAACCTTTTACAAGGAATCAAAAAGGTCCCATAATTATCACCTTGCGGAGTGAAACATTTATATTTTGTGCTGGAAATACTTTACTTAACATTATCAAAATCCAGCCTTAGATATAAAAGTGAATGCATCAGTTCATGTTCTTGCCAATTGTAATTTTTTTATCAATGAAAAATAAGAATATAGAGTTACATTTGTTTGTAATGGGTTGAAAATATTTTGTAATTTATCTGTTTAAAAAAAAGCTGGTAGGTCTCTGAGAAAACAGGAAATATAAGAAATGTAACTCATATTGGACAAAAAAGCGTACTTGTACAGAAGTACTAAAATATTTGACGAACTAAAGAACCACCACAAACTAACTAATAAAGTAACGTTAATTCCAATTCCCAAATATGAGTGCCTTGCATTATGGGATATGTGTGAATGACGTCACTGTTTAAACAGCTCAAGTTCGTGATTGTTCCCTGTGGTCGAATGTGTTGTTCTTTTCAACACCCACTGAAAGTGGCTTGATTTTTAACTCATGTCGTGCTCATGACGAGACTGTTAAAATATTTTAATTAATTATTATACACCACCAATGCCAAAGTAGTCCCTAAAGTTCCACGTACAATACCGAGAAAACAATGCGTAATGCGAATTCTTACTTATACAATCATAATAATTCACAATAACATGTTTTCAACCCCATTGCCTAATAGTACAGTGAGTGGCTCACAATCAGAACATTACAAATTCAAATTCTGCTTGGGGGTTGTCTCAGCCCATCCATTCTTCGGAGGTCGATAAATTTGCGTACCACTTTGTGGAAAAGTTAAAAGTGGGTGCCCTATGGATGGGCCTGCCACCACTATGGAAATGCGAAATTTCCACAACTGGCTCATGGCTGTAAACAGGAGACGATGACCATTTCTATCCTCGTGAAATCACTTGACTTTTTTTTTTTGGGGGGGGGGTGTCGATAGATATACTTAACCACCCCATATACAACCATCTATAGATGATGAATCATAATAACGTTGAGTCTCGTGGCCACACAGCGGGTCACAATACTGGGGAATTTCTAACATCAATGAATTCTGACCCATTCTCATACCCTATTGAGAATTTTTTTCTGAACGTTTGAAATGACTGCTTTGCGCTTTGTCTGCGTATTACATAATGTTCTTAATAAAACCAGTCATGTGTTTGGCTCACATAATAGAGTGAGAGCATATACGAAATTGATGTATTACTATCGTCTGTTATGCAGAGTTGGGTTTCATATGGTCGTGTGAAATCTAAAGTTGGCTCCATTCTTTCTCACTTTCAGTCCGGTCCATCTCTGTAGGTAATCAGGCTGTAGTAAAAATATTCTTGATACATTACTTTTAAAAAGGGTTCTATAGGTGTGTTTATCAGGTGTTATGAAGTTCATCATTTACAGAGAAAGGCAGAGTCTCTGAAGAATGTTTTTTTTTTCCATTTGAAGGCCAAGTGAAGGAGCCTCCAAAATTATTTTTAGTGTAGCACTTGCTTCTGCTATTTTGCTGCATGTGGCAACACATATGCATAAGCGGTGGAGAAGTGTCACTGTGGTTGGCACACTAAACACTGAAATCAACACGTTCAATTCTCCTCCGTGGCCGCTATTAGTAGCAAGTGACTGAGTAGGAGTCTCCAGCACGCTGCTCTTTGTTCTCTTACCTCTAAAACAGCTCCTTTAATATCCCCACGCAAGGACTATCTTATTTCACAAACTCCTGTGCTATGTTGTCCTGCAAGGCTCCATTCTCCGTGCTCAGGCTCAACTGAATATATCTCATTTCCCTTGGCAAGACAATCTCCAGTTTTAGTATCGACCAACAACTCCATACTGATGGTGCACAGCTCGACATCGTCAATGGCTTTATAAACCCAACCTCAATGTGCACTCTCACGTCCTGCCTTGGTCTCATCTTGCATTGCTTCTAACTTCATTTAACTAAATATTGCTAAAAAAAAGTTACAATGCTACTTAGCAGCAAAAAAGTCTACTCTCAGTAAAGATCTAGATTTGAAGTTTTCGTGACTGCAGGGATCCATACTCTTTGGTTCTTTCGGTAAAGTCACGTGGGTATAAAATAAAATAAATTCAATCACGACGTTTCTGGCACAACACAAGCGTCCGTCATCAGGTGGGACAACGACAGCAAGAAACAATTGCTGAAGTGGGCAAAATGGGTGCTTGTATCAAGAGGCTCTATAGGTAAGAGAGGAAGGGCAGAGCCAGGGAGGAGAGATAGAGAGGGTGGGGGTGTGGGGTAGGGGGAATGGGGTACTGCAAGCGCGGCAATGCCAGGGCTGGGAAGTGGGCGGGGCTGGGAAGTGGGGCGGGGCTGGGAAGTGGGGCGGGGCTGGGAAGTGGGCGGGGCTGGGAAGTGGGCGTGGCTGGGAGTAGGAGGCTGAAGAAAACTGGAGATGCGGATATGAAGGCAAACTATAAAGCAGTTAAGGTTTTACCTGGTTAATAACATCCTTCCAATGATTGTTCAATTTGTATCCATCTTCTCGGTTGAAGTTACGACTATGTTTTTTTATATCTGGATGGCTTCATGAACAAACCCTTGATAGTATCCGGAAGGTTTGCAGAGCAACCTTGGTCTCGGAACAAAACAATATCATGAGAGCCCACAGCGTTATAGCAATGGTCAGCTACGGCGGAAGTATTAGTCCTGCCGTGTTTTAGATCTGCCTTGTGCTCGCGAACACGGTCCGACACATGCCATTTCGTTTCCCCAATGTAACAATCACCACAGGAGCAACTTAGGTTGTAGACTCCCGGATATTGCATGTCAGGAATGACATCCTTCGCAGATGGGATTAGATCACGGATTTTGTGTACTGTACTGAATCGGACCTGGATCTTGTGTTTGTTTAAGATTTTGGAAATCTTTTTGGTAACGCCTGCTATGTATGGTAACGTGATGGTTTTGATCAGCGTCTCAGGGGGCTGTTTCTCCATGGTTGGAGAAACAGCTTTGCGGATAATGCGGTCCGAATATCCATTCATCTTAAGGGCCTGGTGTACGTGTTCCAGTTCACTGGCTAGGTGGTGTTGGTCAGAAATGCAGTGGGCCCTTGAAGTTGTCAAGAGCACTTGCTCGATTACCACACATCTCAACTCTGCACAATCTCAGACCTCCATTTGCACAATATCTCCCACATCTATCATTTACGCATCCATATATTCATGGCATCCTGACTTAATACTCCATGCATTTCCAAAATCCTTCTTCTTGAAACTCAGATTGTACCATTGCAAGATTTCTCACCCTTAAATGAGACAATATCACTCCAACACTCGAATACCTACATTGCCCCGATCCAATCCCAGATAGATTTTATGATGACACTCGCCAACTTCACTGAGTGGGAGATCACTCATTTTCCTCTGCTGCTCCCATAAAATTATTTTTCCCCCAGCCATCCATGCTATTGGTTCAAGTCCAGGCTCAAGATCTGCCTTTTCTCTGCCTCTGACTGACTGTAACTATGAAATCAATATTTTCATTGTTTGTTCATAGCATGTTCAGATGTGATCATATTTAAATACTGTATAGTATTTCCTCGTTATTCACGAGCTTGCTATATGATATTTTGGCTATCACACCTGGAACTCGCATCTGGAACTCTATGCGACTGCATCGAGAGAGAGGGAGATAGAAAGTGGTGAGATAAAGTGATGAGAGAGAATGTGATGTGATGAAGTTATGAGAGATACAGTGATGAGAGATAATGTAATGATATAAATTGACGAGAGAGAATGTGATGCGAGAAAGTGATAACATTAAGTAATGAGATAAAGTGATGATCATTTGCATGTATTTAATAGTTCATTTAGCCATGTATTAAAAGTGAAATCAGTATCGGCGAAATTTGCTTTTCACGAGCATATCCAGAATGTATCTCTCGCGAATAACGATGAAATACTGCATTTAGATGCAATATAAATCCAAATTATATTGTGTCGTAATATTTGAACCCGTCTTGAGCCACCCTCTTCACAAATCGGCACTGACCAGTGATGTATGGTAGAACAACGCCCATAACTGGCATGGCATGGTGAGGCCCTTATCGAAAATTTGGTGAAAAAAAGACTGTAAATTATTGTTTCTAATTATAAAGATCAGAAAACAATAACGCACAACATCACAGTGCATCCTTATACCATTAACTGTAGCCTTCCAGCAGTGGATTGACAATGAGCTGTAACAACAACTAAAAACCACAGAAGATTTTTGGAACAGATTCAGAATTTCGAATAAAAAATGGAAAATGATACAGCTCTGCCCATTTTCTTTTGGAGGTGGAAGGAAAAAAAACGCACTAATCATGTGCACCTGTAGCGTGGTCAGATTGTTTCATATTTTTGGCTGCATCGGCAGTCCAGAGCAATATTCATTGGCTTGAAATGGCTAAGGCTTATGAACTAAATTAGTGCTTGAATATCGTGTATAGTGTGGATGACAAAGGTCTCCTCCCCCCTCCCCTGAGCCATATTGTTTGCCAAATGGGTCGTCGGGGGTCTGACCCTCCCAAGAGATAGGGTGCCGCCTGTGATATACGGAGAGGATGCAACACTTTGTCTTGTTTTCAATGCTCCCAGCTTTGCAACAACACCTGCGGACAGAGCCATAGCTAGACATTTTAGCAGCCAGGGCAAGATGCCACCCTTGCCCGCACGCCTCTGCCCACCCTACTCTGGTGCAGTGCTGGTACTCCCCAACAAAACATTTTGAGTCACCAGCCACCGCTGCTTGTTTTTTTTTTTTACACTATTTCGTCTACACATTCAATAACTCCTTTTCCCAGCCACCTATGGCCCTGTTCAAGTCCACGCTCTGGACCACGCTCTTGCTTCAGCACTGCCTTGAGGACGCGTGGGAAACCCCATGCTGGTCTCTCATCATTCAAGTGTCAGAATCAAAATATCGACGTGAATTCTCCCCATGTAAAGCCCATCGAGCCATACATAGATCTTTTTTCAAGGACAATTCGGCCTGCAGACTCAGTGTTGGGTTTCCATCCAGGAAGTAGATGCGAGGGTGCTGGCATCCACATTAGCTAGAACGTTGGCAGGGTGCACAGAAATCGACGAGTGGACACGTTCAGCATCCCCCTCCCACTCGTAGCACCCCGCATTGCTCTCCGAATAGCTTCCACTCGCTGCGATTCCATGGGTGTCGGCCAAAATCACGAGGGACCTGGGCATAGGTAATCCTGACAGTTTAAGTCATGGTTATTTCTCGAAGCATTGCCTACGCACCTGCGTCAGGTATATATGCACTCTTTATTCAGTTTCAGTTTCACTCTTTGATCTATGTTCCACACCAAGCTGACACTTCCCATTAGCACAGTTGGCTACGTACCGTGCGAAAAAAGATCAACATACATACAAACATAGTGGCGAGGTGGCCCTACGCTCCTTCAACTGAGCGTAGAGACACTGCTCAGCCTGTCCAGGAAGAACAGCTTCTGCTGGCAAAAGCAAAAGTTGTGGTTGAGTAAGGGATACTGCTCGCACACCTCTAATTGGCCTTTATTGTTATTACTATGCTTGTTTACCCAGGAAAGCCATACTTAGTTTCAAGACAATTTTTCAGGAGGGTCCCGCTAAGTTGTCACAGTAGGGGACAATGTTGCCTCCTGTGTAATCCCAATTGAGTTATTTACAGGTAATATTTCAATATTGGGATGTTTAGCAAATGCAATTTACATTGGGGGTTTTTTTGCTACGAGAGGAAACAAGGTAAACCCTGGAGGAGGCCCACGCAGAACAGGGGGAGAACATGTAAACTTCACGCAAAAAGGCACACGAGTTGGGAATTGAACCCCGGAGCATCTTGCAGTGAGGCACAAGTGTTCTCACTGCACCACCCTGCTGCCCCAGGTACTGCATAGCTGTCAGTTATGACTGTGAGCGCTGCCAGGCCACACAACATTTTAAGATTTAGTTATTACATAAATATAGTTTTTGTAGGCTTTGGCAGCCCCTACATGGAAACCTCTCACTTCATCCTTTCTGCAGGGTGGCAGTAGCCTGGTGTAGGTTTCTTCTGCTGCCTCCATGGTCTGGAACTCCTGCAGGATCAGATGGACGAGAGGGAGGAGGAACCAGCAAAGTCAGAAGGTCTTGGGTGTGGTGTGTGCGGTGCTTCGGGCTGTATGGTGCACACCGATGGGTGTTGAGATGTGAATTATGGAGAGCTCAACTCTCTCTTAAAGGTGGCAGTGGAGGTCCCAGGGCAGTCATCCAGTGAAGACTCTTCACGGTCTGGTGATTGCCCAGAGAGTATACTTGTCAGTAATGGCCGTGATTGGTGCCAAGGCCTACACATATCCATCTTTACGTGAGAACTATAACTTACATTTGTTTATAATTCTCAGACAGTACACTGTGAAGCCATATTATAAACCGATATATTTCAGACAAATGGGTAGAAGGACGTAGACAAAATACTCTTCTAAGATCATTGGTGTAAATAAAATAAAAAAACTCACCACATCCATCATTAATACTGCCTCATAAAAGAAAAATATATACCGCAATTGGCTGCCATTGCAGCCAGTAACCCTTATTTAGGCACAGTTAATGATGAATGATGTGAGTTTTTTTTCATTTGTACTCGTGTGCCACTGCCAATTCAGCCCAATATATTTTGTTTTACAAGATCATGGATTTTTTCCTCAACACTGAAACATGGCTCAGCAAAGTTAATGAAGTAATTGGCATGAACATGTAGTTACGTAAAAAAAAACATTGTAACATAATTTGTTTTTGTCTGCCCCATTAGTAAAGTGTTTAGCGGGAACAGTGGTTGCGTGTAACGCTGCCTGCTCACACTTCTGTGCCTAATATGTCACAACGGTACTACATTTTTGTGGGCCTTGTGTATTTTAACTTACACGTAATATGTGAGAGGTTGCAATAACAAAAAAATATTCAAATGTTCCGTATGAACCCTATAATATCATGATCACCTAAGCAGAATGCAATAACAGTGAGTCTTTCGTCGTGTTTGCTTTATATTAAACAACTGATATGGGTTGACGCTCACCTCCATTTGAATTCGTGGCCCTGCCAGGGGTTAAAGTCCTACAGTCCTATGGCAGCGGTTATGTTATCCATGAGGAGAACCAACTACCCAAATAGAATCTCGTACATATTAACTCCACTTGTTTTAAAAGGCCAGGGAGATGATGTGGTGAGTTGACCCCCCAACTGGGGATTTGAATGTGCAACCATGCAACTGTTGTTCAATCTCGCTCGCTGCGTGCAATTCCATTGCTCGCATGTTGAACTTCTTTCGCACCGTACGTAGCCAACCTTGCTAATTGGCGGTGCAGGAGAAGGACACCAAACTAAACACAAAAAAGCACTTCTAAACATATGAGTTCTCAATTTATATTTAAAGTGGATAGCTCCAGTGGCTTCCTATTTTTGGAAGAAAGAGCGTTACGGATAGCAGCAGAAGCGCATTTAAAAGCGCACAAAGCAGTGACTGTCTTTGCTCGATGGTTAGCCAAAAGCCGCTGCGAAGATGACCTGAGTTAGCATGATGGTTTATGCTCCTTGGTGAGATCGGCAAGGTTTTGTCGTCCGTTTGCGGCAAGCACTTTGTGTGTGTGTGTAATGAGCGCGACATTATAATTCAGCCTGACTCGTATCAAGCCCGTACACTTTATGCCGTAGAGAGGACGTGCGGTATATTTGTTTTCTCCCTCGAGCTCCGTGGGAATTCGTATAATATTGTGGAACATTATAGGAATGCTTCTGCTGAGGGTGTAATGCTGGTGTTCACACGACGGGCGGCTTGCGGGATTCGCCATGCGAGTATGCGGTGCTGCCGTGAGAGATTGCTTGAACGTCTCGCTTGTTTACCAGACGTTGATAAATCGGCGTTTAGTTTAGGTCTGGCTTTTCAGTCAAACAAGTGTCTGGGCCACTCTTCAGGTGTATGTCAGTACACGCCTCTGTCAAAGCAGCCGTTGTTCACATTTTAAAGCGTGTTTGATTTAACCGCGGAGCGTGTGTGCTGAATTTTAACGTGGCTGCACGGGGTCATACATTCTAATCAGCCCACTCTGCGTTTGAGGCAGTAGATCAGATCGGATATGTTTACAGTTGGGCGAGTTGTGTTTATGTATAAAGGACTCAACTTACAATTGGATGGTGCAAAGTTTAAATATTGTTTGGAGCTAGACTCAACCTATTATCATCATTCCTTTAGAATGTTGCCCTATGGAGGAACTGGTCCCCATCATGAGTGTTGAATTTCCACTGGAAATAGGCACCACCCCCACGCCCGTTCGAGTAGATGTGTTAAAATCAACCTCCCCAGGCATTTTATACATTTGTTGAGGTGTAAGGACGACACGAAGAGCAGTTATTGTGGGGGCTGACGCCAAACTGTTTATTGAGGGCGTTCTGCCTAGGTTTAAGGGAAGGGTTAACACAGGACTTGGCTAAGCTAACCTCCCCAGGGGAAAGGGTCCTGGGAATCCCTACGCCTCCCCTACCCTGGGTCCCCACTCCCCTACCGCTCACAAACCCGGCTCCCGGCGAAGACCTCGAACACGTCACGGGTCCCCCCTCAAATTTCCCGAGGGGACATGACATCAATCCTCCCGAGGCGAGTGTGACATCCCATCACCACTCTACTCCTCAACATCACCCCCCCCCCCCGCAACAAAAACTCAGCCGACCCAGCTGCAACTACTCCATGAGCGGTGCCCCCCCCCCCCCCTTGCGGGAAGCCACGATAACACAACGAACGCAACCCCCCTAACGTAGACGCTTGACCGGCTGCTAGAAGCAAACATTTAGGGCAAGCCGGCACAAGCCAATGTCCGGGGATAGACGCCACCCGGAACGGCAAGTGGCGATAAGGGCGGGATGGAAGAGGGCGGCTTCGCCATCCTTCAGCGTCAGCGCCTGCCCCACGAGCGTGTGCCCGCCGCCGGCCCACTCCCTCGCGCGGCGTCAGCCGCCGGAGCCGGCGTAGCACCGTCCCGCTGCGGCCCAGATGGACCATGGCCAGGACAAGGCGCCATAGGCGACGCCGCCGGCAGCGGTGCAGCCGGCGCCTCCAGCGTCGGGCCACTGCCCCCCGCGGCGTCCATTTCCGCAACCGGCGGCATCAACGGCGGTAGCTCTGGGGGCACACAGGAGGGCAAGGCGACAGTAACATCCCCCCTGCCCCCAGGACCCGGCCCGTCGGACGCATCCACCGCTGGCCGTCCCGGAATTGGGGATGAATCAGGGAAGGCGGGCGGCACCACCCGCTTGAGACGCGCCGGGTGCATGGTCCAGTGGCGCCGGCCCAACCGGATGCGGACACACTTAGGCCGATGGACAACCACCACCTCGACAGGGCCCTGCCATGGCCAATGTAATTTAGGGGACGTGCCCACCGGCACCTGAGGGCAGTGCAGCCACGCCAACTGGCCATTTTTCCATGGCAACCCAAAGGCCTGATGTTTAGGCAAGCGCTCAGTGGCCGCCTGCCGACTGGCCGAATTTTCTAAAGCTGCCTGTCGCGCTTCACACAGCCGATCCAGCGGGATTTTCATCGGAAGGGGAACGGATGACCCCCTCCTGACTGTGCCGAGGCCCAATTGAACGAGCACCGGGGGCTCGGGCTCCCTCCCGTACATAAGGAAAAAGGGGGAGAACCCCGTCGAGGCATGAGGAGCGAGTCTGTACGCGTCCAACACCCCCGGGATGAACAGGTCCCAGTCCGATTGGGACGAGCTCACGTGATGACACAGCATGGACGTGAGGTGCGGTTCAATCGTTCTACCATCCCGTCAGACTGGGGATGGTAGGGCGAGGTACGGACTTTCTTCGTCCCAAGGAGGTCACAGACCTCCTTGAGTAAACGGGAAGAAAAATTCCGTCCCTGATCAGTTAAGAGCTGTTCTGGCGCCCCTTTATCGAGAACATACCCTTGTACAAACGCCTCCGTGATGGACGAGGCCGATTGGTCCACCAGGGGCCATGCCATGGGCCAACGTGTGAGGTATTCCACCCCCACCAAGAGGTATTTATGTCCCCGTTGGGATATAGGGAATGGTCCCAAAATATCAAGTGCCATGAGCTCATTTGCACGAGAAACCCGGATGGACAGCAGCGAGGCCCGATCCTGACCCACTGGGGCCTTCCTCCGCGCACAGTCGTGGCAACCCTTAAAAATCAGCGCCACATCATCCTCCACGCCCGGCCAATAGTAGTCCCGTTTAAGGGTCAAGAGGGTCTTGTGGTAGCCGAGGTGCATAAGCTTCTCGTGAATGGCTCGGGTCAATTTACCTCGAAAGCTAATGGGCACCACCACGCAATATCGTTCCAACTGAGCATCCCAATGCATGAGGAGGCCGTCATGCATGGCGACCACCGGGGCAGCCAACGGAACCGAGCTCCGGGCCTTAGACCCAGCATGGCGTGGCAGCCTCAGCAGAGAGGAATCCTCCATCTGCATCTGGGACCATACCTCCCAGGGCAGTCCCAGACCAAAATCCCCAGGCAACGCCCCACCCGGAGAGGGCGCCGCGTCAGCCGATGCAACCATCTGGCCGCGGTATCCACTGGGGCCTTACAGGCGCACTCGCCCACCGGGGGCCGCCTGGAAAGGCCATCTGCATTCCCATGCAGAGTCCCCTTCCTGTGGATGACATCGAAGGGGTACTCCTGGAGAACCTCAAGCCAGCGTGACAGCTGACCCGAGGGCTGGTCAATTCGGAGGGAATATTGCAGGGCTGCATAGTCAGTCCGGATGGTAAACCGGCGACCATACAGATATGGCCTGTACAATTGGATGAAGAAAACAATGACCAGCAGCTCCCTCCTGGTCACACAGTACCGCTGCTCAGTTGGGGACAAAACGCAGCTACCGTAGGCCACCACCCGCTCTACCCCATCGACAACCTGAGGCAGGACGGCCCCAATGCCTGTGTCGCTGGCGTCGGTGTCGAGGAGGAACGGCCGGGAGAAATCCGGGTACCCCAAGGGCGGCGCGTCTGCTAAGGCCGTGCGAAGCGCCGCAAAAGCGGCCTCCTCCTCCTTCCCCCAGCGAAATTTCTGTCCTTTGGCAGAAAGTGCATGTAGTGGCTTTGCAATAGTTGCAAAATCATGGACGAATCGGCGATAGTACGATACGAAGCCCACAAAGCTACGCACCTCAGCGACAGATGTAGGAGTCGGCCACGTCCAGACACAAGCAGTCTTCTCCGGATCCGTGGCCACACCTGATGTGCTAACATTGTGGCCCAAATACTTCACCAATGGTTGCAGCAGGTGGCATTTCTGAGGTTTGAATTTTAAGCCCGCAGCGCACACTTGGCGAACACCGCCTCCAACCGCTGCAAGTGTTCGTCAAATGTATGTCCAAAAAAGATAATGTCGTCCAAGAAAATCAAACAAGATTCCCACTGCAGCCCCGCCAAAACCAATTCCATGAGATGCTGAGAGGTGGCCGGGGCCGAATGAAGACCCATAGAGAGCCGATTGAATTGGAACAGCCCCTGGGGTGTGCAGAACGTGGTCTTGGGCCTGGAGGCCACATTCAATGGTAACTGCCAAAAGCCCGAAAGCAAATCGATGGTCGAAAAGAACCGCGCACCCAAGAGGGCGTCGAGGGAATCGTCCATGCGAGGCAAGGGATATGCATCGGCCACTGAAATCTTATTTAATTTACGGAAGTCGACGCAGAAGTGGAGACTCCCATCCCGTTTCTTGACTAGCACGATGGGGGCTCCCCAAGGGCTAGTGGAAGGAGAGATAATGTCCGCCGCCAACATGTCATCAACTACGGAGCGGACATGATCCTTTTCTGCTGGGCTAAGCGGTGTGAATTCAGTCGAATAGGGGCCGAGTCGCCCGTGTCTATATGATGTTCCAGGAGAGTGGTATGGCCCAAATCGAATTTACCCTGGCTGAACACATCAGCGAAACTGACGATGAGATCGCGGAGCCGCTGGCGCTCCTGGGAGGACAACGAGGCATTCTCGGTGCACAATGCATCAATCCATGACGCGTCGGCCCTCCCCACGGGCAGCACTCCCGCGACCACCCCACCCAGCAGCCCAAGGATGCCAGAAGGAGGGCCTGGGGTGCGTGCACCAACACAGCACCAACAGGGACGGCGATCGGCGCGGGCCCCGAATTTAGGACCTGCAAAAAAAGTTCCTGGCCCGCAGCCACAGCTGTGAAAGCGCCCACCAGCCCGTCGAACCTCGCAAAATAATTGAAGGGAGACAGGAGGGTGCCTGTCTCCGGGGACTCCAATGGCAACGGCCTGCACAGCCTGAGGGGAAGCAGGATCTGCGACCCGGGTGGGACCGTCACAGATTTTGTGGTCATAGCCCGAACACTGGCGGCCAGGGGAGCTACGACAGAGGGGGACTGCAGGAAATGTAGCCGGCCACCCGACGGCATCTCCACACACCCCTGGTCGACCAGGATCCGAACGGGCATTCTGGCCAAAATATCGGTGCCTAATAGACACGGTACGGCCAGAGTCTTAGAGACCAACACAGGTCCCCGCAACGCGATCTCCCCGATCGCCACAGACGCGACGACTTGGCCCAAAATACCAAGGCTACTCCAGTTGGCAGCCACGCACGCCCCGCGAACTGGCCGCAACGGCCCCACACTGTGCGGCAGTGACCGGAAAACGGCCTCGGACACCATGGTGGCGGACGTCCCCGTATCCACCAGGATCCTTACGTCGACCCCCTGCATGCGCCCCACCACGGTCGAGGGCCTGGCAGCGGCGGCCACCACGCGATGCGTGAGGGCCCGCCACTGGCGAGTCCGTCTGGGCCACCCGATCCTCGAGTGCACCCCCGTGTGCCCCGAACCGGACCCCCCAGAGATGGGCCCATGGAGATGGACCCTAACCCTGCGCGATGCCTGAGGTGGAGAGAGCGGCCGTGCTATGGATGCGTCGCGACTTGCCTGCTGCCCGGGAGGCTCCGCTGCTGGAGGGACGCCCGCAGGAGGAGAGGCCTTGGAGAAGGCCCCGGGCTCGTTGTTGCACCCCCTCTCAAAATGGCCCACGTGGCCACAACGAAAGCAGGTGACCCGTCCCCGGACCTGCGAACGGTGAGGTCCCGCTCGCCCCGCCCCCCTGGCCAGCGAGCATACCTTCCATCCCTGCGGCGGTCGTAGGCTGCCGCGACCACGAGGCCGTCCTCCCCGCTGGGTGGTGCCACAACTGGTAGCGCTGGAGCACCCGCGCACGCCGCCATTGCTGGAGGCCAACGCAGCGCAAGATGGGCCTGAATATTTTGCGCGACGGTCAGCGAAGTAACCTTGGCCCCGCCCCGATGGACATAACAATCCCCAGCTCCCCTGCAAGGACCAGCAGCCTCTCCATGGCCAGGGAGTCCAGCACAGTCCCTTCTACGTCGGGATATGCGGCCCGAGCCAATGCAAGCGGAACGCAAGAGGCGATTCCCCCTCCTCCCTCCGGCGCGCTCTGAACTTGAGGAGCGCTTCAGCTGGTGGCTCATACACCTGGGCCATCTGCTGGTAGGTGGACTATAGCGTCGCCTTCTCCGCTGGTGAGATGCTCAAAAAGGTGTGTAATGCCCTAGCGTCCAAGCATGTGGGCAGTGCGAACAGCTCCTCCTCTTCCGGCCAGCGCACAGACTGAAAGGCCACATCAAACCTGGCCTGGAAATCCAGCCAGTCCCCCTTTGTTGACACGAATGGCTCCACAGCGGGCAGCCGTCCCATCCCCCGGCCCAGACTCACCCACAGCAGCGATATCTGGCGTCGCCGCGGCCACAGCCGCCTCGCCCAGACCCGTGGCCCCGGCGGCCCTGGCAATCTGTGGGAACATCGCCCCCCACACCGCGTCCGCCGCCTCCCCCGCCGCCCCGGCTCGCAGCGAGCCCGCAGCGCCATCGGCGGCGACGTGCAGAGTGGCAGCGCGTATGGGCGCCGCAATGACACCTGTCATGGCGGCGACACGTGGCGTCGCGTAAATAATGGCGGCCGCCAGCGGCGGCGCAGGTAAAATGGCGGCGCCCTGTCCCGGTGCAGCGGATGGTGGAATGGCGCCAACCGGGTGTTTAGCGGGAGGCGCGGCGTTGACAACGTCGCGATGGCAGCGCACCCCATCGCCCTCCGCGTGTGTGCGCACCCCCACCTCAAGCAGCGCGGCGGTGAGCTGTGACACCGACTGCTGGAGCAGCTCCAGCTGGGCAGCTACGCCGCGCCACATGTTGGTTGGCGGCGCCGCAGCAACCCCCAGCCTCCGCCTCCCCCGGCTCCAGCCGGGCGACCTCCTCGGGGCACGTATCCGGGGTCCCGACTCCCGGGATCTCCACCAGGGCCGCGTCAACTCCCTCTTCTTCGTGGGACGGTACACCGGGTGCGATCTTCCGTCTCGCGCCAGACTTAGACATGGTCGCGAGCACGGAAGCCACTTCTGACACCAGTTGTTGAGGTGTAAGGACGACACGAAGAGCAGTCATTGTGGGGCCTGATGCCAAACTGTTTATTGAGGGCTTTCCGCCTAGGTTTAGGGGAAGGGTTAACACAGGACCTGGCTAAGCTAATCTCTCCAGGGGAAAGGGTCCTGGGAATCCCTACGCCTCCCCTACCCTGGGTCCCCACTCCCCTACCGCTCACAAACTCGGCTCCCGGCGAAGACCTCGAACACGTCACGGGTCCCCCCTCAAATACCCCGAGGGGACATGACGTCAATCCTCCTGAGGCGAGTGTGACATCCCGTTACCACTCTACTCCTCAACACATTTATGCAATTCGTGGAATAGATTCAAGAAACAAATATTATTTTCGTCTCGTTTTTGCAGTATGTTTGCCTGGTTTCTTTTTCTGTTGCGTTTCTACAGTTTTATGAACCCAATCAGCCTAAGTGTAAGATCAGCATATATATTATATATGTAATTCTCATATTACCGTGCATATACTGTGAATATGGTTTTTGTATAATAATATTTAATCCTTATACATAAGATATCCCAAACAGTTTGAGAGTCATTGATAACAATTTCTGATAATAAAAAAATGGTATTTTAATTATTCTTAATTATATTCGTTATTTATTTGTTTGTTTAAATTGCCCGTTCTTATATATATGTAATTGTTTGCTGATGTTGTTATAGCGATAAGTCAAGCCTGTGCTCTCCGGTTGCCTGGGTGAAAAAGTGGGGCTGTGTCCTTGCCAAATCCTGGCCAGCTGTCTCAAATAATCAATAGACAAGATTTTAGGCACGTAGCATGAGCTTTAGGCTATATTTGTAATCTACGAATCAATACATTCGTGACAATGCCTACAATTCCGTATGGGGAAACATTTTGTCTTCTGTTGTGGTTGAAATAAAAAAATACTTCAAATGCAGTAGAACTCTGGAAAAATCCATCCACCAATAATTCGCGACTCCTACAATCCACGGCGCACCCGGGGTTTGTGGAAATTCTTCTACGTTGGCAGAGATCTTAAAATTCGCACTTTTTCAACCGGGGTTGTTTTTCCTAAAATTAACAGTTTGCCGTGTATTACTGGGTCCGCTCTGGCTCTGTTGCGTTTACCGTCATTTCTTTCCGGATGTTCATGGGTTTGCAAATGGCCCGGATGGCTGCAGGCTGCGTTCCATCAGCAGCAGCAGCAGCTGCTGCGGGAGGCGCGGAGGGCGGTTGCTGACGCGCTGATCCTGCTGCCGCTTCCGAAGCAGCTGCAGGCGGGAGCAAGCGCCAGAGGGGGGCCATCCTGGCCACCGCTAAGAGAGGGCCACACTTCCAAGGAAATCCCTCTCTTCCGCTCTCACGATTTGTGAGATGTGTACATGGTCCAGCGGCTTAATGAACATAATGTAGTGACGTGCCTGATGATAGAGAATGAAAATAATACAACAAATGTGAACCCATAAATTCCCTTAATGGGTGGTCTAGATTATGTAGAGCGTACACCACGAGCACAATGGTCATTCTCCGAGGAGACTGGTCCATGCCAAAGGAACGTGGAATTTCCACCACAGCTTCAAAGGTTACACTCATACATGAGCTATTTTGAGCGGAGTGACGCTTTGACTTGTTTATTGGCCAATTCGAGGTGCGATTAATGGATGACATGGAGGTAAAATGCGTCAAAATATCACCTTGCAAAAGTTGTGATGTGTCCAATAGAAAGCAGCACATAAATGCGATGGATTATTTGTCTGTTACAAGTGTTTTAGAGTTTGTTTTCTTGCTCTTTAATTTAAACCGTTGATTAATATAACTGACCAAATATTTATTTACAGAATCCTGCTGAAAAAGAGCAATTCGACCCATAAAACCGATATAGGACATTGTTTTGGAAGGCTCGATAATGAAAATTAACCTACGGATGTGGCTAAAGAAGAACATTTCCAATCAGTGTGTACTATCTGCTGTGACATATCTTTCAGGATCAATCCCATAAACAAATAGCATTGAACAAAACTGAAAAGTAATATATAAGCATGGAAATGCATGCCTGCCAAAGATTTAGAGAAAGTAAGAGGAATAGGAGAGCATACACAGGATAATGACATCATTAACACTATATTCTTGGTTCTTTCGGTAAAGTCACGTAGAAGGGAAACAATAAAATAATACAAATTTAAAACAATAAAATTCTCACGACGTTTCGACTGCAGCAAAAGCAATCATCATCAGGTGTGAAAGCCAAGACAATTTTAAAATAAAAAACCGCCACTTTTTCAAATTTTCTTGCTGTGGGTTTCACACCTGATGGTGATTGCTTGTGTTGCAGTCGAAACGTCGTGAGAATTTTATTGTTTTCTAATTGTATTATTATATTGTTTACCTTCTACGTGACTTTACCGAAAGAACCAAGAATATGAATCCCTGCAGTCACGAAAGCTTTCAATCAAAATCATTAACATTGTTTAAAAAAGAGTAAAGGGGTTTAGGCAGGGACACATCACTCGAAGGGATGACGGATTATTTCAGAAGTAATCTGGCCACAAATGACAGCTCAACGAAGTGGCTTATCACGTGGAAATCTATAGCAGCCAAATACTCTAAACGCACGTTTCTAAATGTGGAGGTAAAACCCGGAGGACCCGGAGAAAAATTAATGCGACCACACAGGAAAATATGCAAACTCCAAATATACTGCAGGCGTCTAGCGTCGGGATCGAACCCACGACTTCATGTATACCAGGCGAGAGAGATAACATCTCGCCCCCTCGGCACCGGAAGATGATGGAATTTCAGCTCGAGATTGTAACGTGTCTGAGAGGACATTAACCGAGCAGAGATCCAGGATCGTCATTGTCTATGCGCCGCTTCTCGGTGGCAGCCCCCACAGTCTGGAACGCCGTCCCTCTGCACATTCGCAGCATCACCTCAATCATCTCCTTCAAAAGACACTTCAAAACTCACCTCTATAACAATGCGTTCGAGTGACTCTGAGATTGGCTCCGCGCCTCTGAGTTGCGGCCATAACGTCCGCAAATTTGCGCGCGTTATAAATTGCATTATTATTCAAATCAGTTTGTGTGTAGAGTAGATACTTGATAGATTATTACATCTCAGGATCATGGGAGACAGTGACAGCATGGGGAGGCTCTAATCTAGATTGTGACCTATGACAACGACGATACTTATAAAGAGTTGTAGTGTACTTCTGTTGCATTGGTGAGTTTTGCCCTGGCATTGGTTTTCCCACTCGCAAGAATACTCAACAAGGAATTGGCCAACAATCAGGACCCTCTGAACGTGACCATAACGTTGTCACCAATGGTGTACACTGAAGCTGGCTTCGGATTCGGACTGAAGTGTAAAAATACGTTTATTGATGGTGTCGAGTTTTTGCCAGCCACTCCACTTTTGCAAACGTCCACTGCAAAAAAAAGCAGTTTGCATGGATCCGTTACACTCGGTTGCCGCTGTTCGCATTGTAGTGACACGGGGTAATGGAAAGACAAGCTGAAGTCATTAGGGCAGAGTGTGCGTTACACAGGCCGGGAGGATTGCCTCCTCTGCAGGACACGGCAGGCTGGGTTTGGCTGCCCCAGGGAGCGGAGGGAAGCCTTATTCCTCACTCTCCGTCCGTCCACCGCATGTACATTTCCTCGCGTAATGGCACTCACTTGCACTTCAGTGTTGTAAAATCCCCAGGACACAGAGAGCCTATTAATGCGCACATCGCTAACATATAAAACCGATGCTGTAAGTGAAAGTGTAACTCAATATGCACGCGCACAGAGACACATGCGCCAAGCACATGTCTTGTGTGCGCGTTTACTGTATATTGTGACGTCCCCGATTATCAAAACATCCGGCCGGTTGTGGTGAGAGCACTCAACTAGAAAGCGGTTGACAACAAGTTCAAATCTCTGCCAGGGGTCAGATCAGCCTATCGCCCCTTTGGAGTCCACAAAATGAGAACTCCTGTTTCAGAAGTCAACTGCTTCCTCTTCTTTTGTACGGCTGCTGATGTCGATGCAGAGCAACAGCTACAATTTCACATTCAGGTGGTCAAGCCAGATAACCTCGTTAGGAGCAATGGAGCGTATCACTGTGATGTTTCTTTCGTATTTGTGGATCGGCCATTTTACTCTGGTTCACGGCCACCAACAGGCGCATCGCCACATTGAGTAGGGAGACACTTTGGCTTTTTCACTTTGACTAATACAAAAGTATGATATAGTCTTTTATCAAAGCATCATAATCATGAATTCACTGTTGGATAGTCAGACCATACCTCGCCATGCCAGTCAATCGTCAGGGATGTGCTACTAGTGTTAGCCATGGCCAGGAATCAAACTCAGGTAGCAGCGTGTGCATAATAGCACTGTGCGTTAACGGCTATGCAACCAATTTCTGAGTTGAATACAACTGTACTTTATATGGTGTATCAATGAAGGTAACACGTTCATAGCATTTTCACTGAAAATGTTTCAAAAAAATGTATAATAAATGTGGTATAACCTTGATACCCACATACACAATTTTGGTTTGCATCAAATATATCCAGGTGGCAAATGTATCATACAATCATAGATAGCCGTACGCTTGCACAACTGCACATCTGAAATCAGAAATGTGTTGTTCGTTTTTTGTTCTGTACGGATTTGGAGGGAACTTAAAATGTATTGAAGAAGTAAGCTGCAATATGATGACAGATAATAATTTGTGGAAACGTTTACAGAACGGTGGAATATTCTCCATTGAAACACGTGGCTAAAAAGACACAACAAAGGCACAGCAAACACCATTCAGGTTTGCTGCATGATATTCCCATAACATGTTTGGTACCAACCAACCTTTGAAAAATGCAACTTGTCAGAGATTAACTATAGAATATGTATCCCTTTAACCACTGATATGTGTCATATCTACTTGCTTGTCATCCAACCTCTCAACGTGAGTGACGTCACAATTGAAATATCAATTTGTATACTGTTTGCGTCATCATAACACACATTTTCACTGCAGCCATTATACTCATTTGTGAAAAAAATTCCAACGATTCACACAGCTGTCACCGTATTTAGCTTCATGCTTTGATTAGTGTCGCATGACGTTACACCCTAAGATGACTCAAATAGAGCACCTCGCTGCTCTGCAGTTGCGTAAGGGTGCTGCCATCTTTGATCACGTGATACATCTGCTGTTTGGTGGCAAAATCTTCAAATTAAAAAAAGTGTACGTGAGTAGAAGGGCAATGTCCCGTTCACAATGGAGCTTCACAAAAATTGCTCCAACGTAGAATTCAGATGATTAAAAGTCAAGAATTGAATACTTTGCACTGTACAATTCTCGGCATTCAGTCTCAATAATGTTAGCTGGAAACCAATCTCACTCTCTTCAGTATCTATACAAAGACGGAGTTCCCTTTGAAGGCTTTAACATATTGTTGGGACTAGGTGCTGTTAGCGAGTTTCTATTAAGGCGAGCATGGTGCACGAGGGAGTATGGTGTGGTTGGAATAATAACCGGCCACCTTTGTCTTTCTAGCACTAATGTTTCCAGACTGTACCAGGTACTTATTTATGGTTGATTCAATCAGCCGGAGGCTCAATATCAGTTCAAACATCACTCAACAATGATGTTAGCCGCAGCCAGAAATTGAACCCCAGCGTCCAGGTTCATAGTGCAGTGTGATAAACACTACGCCACCACTCCCCACAATGAGTGTCTAGCTACACACACACACAGGAGAGCTGTGTGGTCTGGGCCTAAAATGAATCTACTCTGGTTTCAGGGTCCATGTGCTCAAAGTCACCCTGCACGTCACTGATAATTCTCTGTAAGAACAATTTTCAACTGATATGCCGCCTTGTGTTAGAGGCAAATTCGGAGAATTTCCCTCAATTACTGTGTCACATTGTCCCGTTTTGAATACTTGATCTGTCTAGATGCTTGACATTTGTTAAAGACTCTGTGACATGACCGTTTGCATTGTGCTGCGGTGATATGGGCCAAATTCCAATAACTAAATTGCATTTATACAACATATAATGTCCTGCTATGTACGAAGAATGTCAGCTTTCTGGGAATGAGATGTTGGTTAAATAATGGACAATGTCTTTTTATACCTGAAACCATACAGCATATATATGCACATGTTTTTTTTTTCAAAAGAGGCTTACACTGGGGTAGTATTATAGGTCGAGTAGTGGTGAAGCATTGACACAGTTTGTGCACTGCGACATACGCCCACCATCCGGCGTTCTATTCCAGTCCATGGCTAACATCGGTGGCGAGTGACATCTGAACCAATAAGTAGTTTACCCACTTTTCCGACCACTATACCATTGGCTTGCACTAACCAGCATGATGAAGTATGGTCAATCAACCCCCATGACCAAAACAGCATCAGGCTGCAAATTATTATTATTATTATTTGAATCTTTATTTAGACTTGAGGAACCCGATGAGCTATGAAGCTCTTTTTCACAGATGTCCAGTCGGAGTCGGTCATATTACAGGACTATGCTTAAATAAAGGACATTTACTGTCATATACAAGATAGAAATCTGTGCAGATGGATTCACAGACCGGCAGAGAGAAATCAACCAAGTAAGAGAAGCAGAGGGCTCGAAGCAAGGACAAAGTGCCATTGTTCAAAGCCAGACGATTTACGACAGCACAAGACCTGGGGGGCCAATATCTGGGCAGGTGCACATTCACACTGGCAGGTCTGCACTAAGTATCAGGCGCTCCTTCAATGGTAATTATCTGCTAAAACGAAACTGCGTTCCCCGTTTCTGGCTGCGTTATTTAAAAAAAAATGAGGTTTTACTTCTCTGGCAAAACGCTTTCATGCTTTCCAAAATAACGGCCTGCCATTATAATAGTACATTGTATACCTTTTATTATTTATTTTTCTTTTTACAGAACATCACCTGGGGCTTTAATAACGCTGGAATTTTTTCCGCGTGCATGGGCGAAATGCAAGCTGGAGACCCACGGGCTGCGGGCGTGAGTCGGGCTACGTGTTTACAGCAGGAGTTTTACATCTGGAAGATCGGCAGTGTGTGCTGTCCTGCCAATGTCTCGTATACATAACCCCCTGAATAGCCCCTTGCAAACTGTTGGGGGGAAACGCTGTTGGCAACACCTACTTAAGGGGCTGATGGCGTGACCAGCACCACCTTTGTCTCCCCAGTGCTGATGTTCGCACACCGTGCCAGATGTTCACGTAACGCCAAATCAACAGAGGCGAGGCCCACGACTGCTTCTGATACCATTCACCACTCTGACGTTAGCCATTTCTGGAAATCAAATTCAGGTGGCCAGGTCGGTGGCGCAGTGCACAATGAACTGAGCCACTGCTCCTCATACAACAACAACCGCCGTTTGCTAGTGGTAGCGGTGAGGTCACCACAGCACTTGAGCCATACCAGGTGCACCTTGAGGCCATGTGAAGTGTCCAAAGTTCTCTGACTGGAGGTCACGGGACACACCCAGGTGCCATGGAGTTGACTGACAGAAATAACGAGCAGAAGCATCATATATATATTCCCCACTGCCAACTTACTGCATTTCAGCCGCCTGGCACTCCCCTCATTGCATCACACTGCCCTTCACTATTGTTGGACGCCATCTGCCTCCAAATAGAGGCCGATCTTGACACTGCTAGTACCAGTCAATCAGCTCCACATCGTTCTATACTACATAAATCAATCTCTTCTCAAGCATGTGCCGCACCATTTTAGCCTCACTCCCCCCCTAAACGGCCAAACAAAAACTGCTTGAGCATGCGTGGTTGGAGAAGTGGGCTGCGCGATCCAACCAATGCAGCCTTGCCTGTCGGATGCGACTGTGTTCATATCTTTCAATGATCTGTAAGCTTTTCACATAATCTATTCTGGTTTAAGCCAGGATGAAGCATAGGCAGGATCGCCTGAATGTTTCAAACAGGCACAGATGTTCCTTCAAAGGGCTACATGTTTCACAAGCATTGCGAATGGAGGGCATAACTGGCCGAGAACAACCGGCGATTCTTGTCGAGCGATAGACGACGTCGCTTCTACACATTCGTTACGCGGCTGATGGAAAGATAATGCCGCTCGACTGGGTCGGAGAGCTCTGCTGCAAAACCAGAGCTAGTCCTAGACACCGTGACCAAGTATGGAAATGTCTCTACTCTCTCCGCAACTGCCCCATCACTCATGGAGAGTTGAGTGGGTGGAGTGTTTAGTGAAGTAAATATACCCAGACAGGTGTTTAGTTCACGTGGGGGTGATGGAAAGGCCCCATTTCTTAATTGCACGCTCTAGGTTCAGTCGTAGCATTTCCAATTCCTTCTCAGAGCGAGCAGCAATTACCAATCACCAGCATACATAACATGGTTGAGCAATAGGGAGACATCCTTTCACCCCGTCTGGGAATCGATCAGCCTCCCATACATTAAAAGACAAAGATCCTCCACTTCCTGGAACAGTGAGATAGCTGTAGCAATAGAAAGAGGCAAAGAATTAGGTATCAGGCTTCTAAAACATCCGTTTATTATTCATTGATTAATTATGAATATTGTGTTATAGCACTGTATATTTAGTAAATACAGTACTGTGTATACACATAGGAATGATGAAGGGGTGGAATGGTGAGCACACAAGGCGACAGTTCAAACAACCAGGCGAGTTTTTAACACCCGCCTCTGTTCTTCCGCCGGTATAATTGGGTATGCCAGAGCGGATTGGCAGGTTACACGTGGTGGAGGAAAGTGTGCGTAGTACCACCTCTTCCAAGACGTATGGGGCCCTCCATAAATGACGTCACGCGATTTTGGACGATTTTTGACCCCCACCCCTCGTCACACGGCGTCACAAAAAGTCAGACACCCCCTCAAATATGACGTCACAAAGCTCTGCCCCCCCCCCCCCCCAAATAAAACATGCTTCAAATCGCTTTAAACCATTGTCATTGTAGTGCGTATTTAATGTGGCACTGCACTCTGATGTTGTAGGAGAACACATTTATTAAAAAGTATATTTAATTAAGTAGAACGTGTTGTCTATATTTATTTAAAGTTGCGCATTTTGATGTGACGTCACATTTCTCAAACCCCGCCCCCCCTCCCCTCGTCACACATCGTCACAAATGTCTGACCCCGCCCCCCCCCCAGGTGCGTGACGTCATTTATGGACGGCCCCTATGGCCAACGTGGTAGAGTAGGCCAACGTATTCTCGAGTAGGGCTCTCTCGAGCTTCCAAGAGTGAAGGCCCTTTCGCCAGCAGCGGGGTGGTCAAGAAATTGCAGGGCTTGGAGTGGAAACGCAAACGCTCATGAGCCGCCTTTTACGTTTTTTTTATTTTAGAGTGATTGTGTTACACCCCTTCCTTTCGCTGTCACCCCGCTCACCCCTCCGCTTTTCCTAAATACCGACCTCACCCCTACGGCTTGATTGGGGCAGCAGGCCAGCTCTCTCTCTCCCACCTCTCTTCAACGGGATTGACTCGCTCCATCCGATCGAACACGCGACACAACGGGCCATAACGGGCACCGCGTACTGCCTGAAAGAAAACAAATTCCAGGGCTGCACCTGTAACTTTTACCGTTCATGTATGCGACACTGTACGGTCATTGACAAGGTGTCTAGGTTGTGTTCATCTATTAATCTCCATATATATAAAAGGCAAAGGTGTGATTATGTGTTGTCTGTTCAAAATGTTTAGCGTACTTCCCGACATGCAACAAACTTGAAATTTGCCATGTGGGTACTTTCCAGACTGTACACCATGCACAAATTATAAAAATACACTTTTGTGTTTTGTTTGGTGGAGGGGAGCTCAATAATGCATAGATTTTTTGCACGGCAAGTGAGCTGTGACGTCAAATCTGTCATGTGACTCGCGCATGTGGAAGCGTAACGCATTGTAGTGTAGTGGTTAGCGCGCTGCGCTACGAACCCGGCGACCCGAGTTCGATTCCCGCTCACGGCCACCACCAGTGACGATTATTTCAACCGCTCCTGGGCCTCCCCTAGGTCGACTCAGCCTCAAACGAGTAACTGCTGTGGTGTGTGAACATCGCCACTGGGGAGACAAAGGCGGACGCGCGTGGTGGATCCGAGTCCCTGGCGAAGCCGGGTAGTACATCTAGTCTATTCATATGCATTGGCAGTCCTGCACCGGTCGTGGAAATTCCCCCCGTTCCTTTTCTGCAGAGCAATCTCTCCAATGGAAAACCATTTGAAACACAACGCAGTACCACTTTATTTATTTAGCTCCAGATAGGTGGCACGTTAAGCTGACCCCAGATCAGGATTTCAACCTTGCAAACATTGCCATTGTGACGTAGGCATGCTTTCACAGTGCCACTCGGCCACTCTTACATTAGGCAAGCATGATATAGCCTACGGCTATATCCTTAGCTCTTTCGGTAAAGTCACGTTGAAGGGAAACAATAAAATAATAAAATATATATAAAACAATAAAAATTCTCACGACGTTTCGACCATAACACAAACGGTCGTCATCAGGTGTGAAAAAAGCAACGGCAAGAAACATTTGAAAGAAGTGGCGGTTTGCATTAATTTATTTATTCTTAAACGATGTATTTATTTATTTATAAAAAAACGTCAGCGCCACGCGCAGCGATTTGGCAGTTTATTTAGAAGGACGAGTCCATCTATGTTCTGAAAAGAGGAGGGGGGAGACGAAAAATTAATGTATGCTGCCCGAAAGCCACCGTAAGCGTGAACAATCAATTAAGACCTGAAATGGTTTATCAAATCCTTCCAATGATTGCTAAGCCAGAATCCATCTTCTCGGTTGAAATTGTCTCTGTGCTTGTACATGTGGATAGCCTCATGAACGGATCCCTCATGGTAGCCTACGGCTGTTAATGCGGTTGACAACTTGGCTTTTATATGGCTTCTAAATGCCACTACAGCTCAAAGCGCCATCCAAAGCAGTGCATCATGGAAAATAACGAGCCGCATGTAAACTGCGCTTTCCTTTCGAGAAGGGGCAGGTCGCGAGTCTGGACTTGAACACGAGCAGGGAGCTCACAGCACGGGAGAGTCATTAGGAGGGAGTTCCAGACATTTGTGGGCAAGAGAGGAGAGAAGACGCGATCTTCCACTTAAAATGAAGGCTGTTTTGGAGCCATAAAAAAATATATCTTAAATTGTGTTCAAGTATGTATTGGATGTGTTCACACACCTGAGACTTCGCAGACAGTGCGTCCACTTGATTGAAAACACTGCGCATATACTGGGTGAGACAGATCTCTCTCTCTGCATACCTCTTTCAAAGTCTGCTAGGTCACTGAAGGAGACAGAGGCACGTGTGTGTAGTAAGAGCGTGTGGTCAGCGTAGTTAACTGCAAGAGCGCCCCTTATTTACAGCGCATGTTTAACGTTCGGCCGAAGGTGACGTCAATCTTTACCAAGGCATGAAACGACATCCAAACACCCTGGGGATCCTTGCTCCCTCTCTCTCTCTCTTGTACCACCCCTGCCCTCTCCCCACAACCTTCTCAACATGAAACCCCAACCAAATCTTGCACCAGTCCTGTAAACAAAGTGGGTATTTTTGTAGTTATTGCTTAGGCATGCTGTTTACAGAGAATGCTCCAGCTTGTTCAAGTTGCCGCCGGGCGCTGTGCTCTGCGACGTTTCGTCTCTTCCCATGACCCCAGCGGGTTCACGTGACGACGCAGAGTTATTTTCCAGAGTTAATCGCTTCCCCCTTGGCTTCATTTTCGCACCGGGAGACAAGCGCTTTAAAAGGGGTACTCACATCAACTTGAACGTAGGGCGTCTGTGATAATGAGCAGTGCCGTGTCAGTTGTGTTCTTTCTCTATGGCTCCGAGCCAGTCGTGGGAATTACATATCCCCAGAGTGGAGGCCAGTACATCCATCCATAGGGCAGCTACGGTTGAATTCTCACAAAGTGATATCCGTATTGCATTGATTCCAGAGGGATGATTTGGTGAATTTACCCCCAACTGAGAGTTTAACGAGCAGATTGAGTCGAGCGCTCTAACCGCACCATCATGTGATTCGATATTATATGTACAATGCTTTTTATTCACCTCTCGTAATAGCATCGTTACCATTCATCATCATTATTGTCACTAATTATTATCAGTATCATCAATAAATATATTTAGTATTTGTACTTTCATCATCAATAATAGCCATTGCTTCTATAATCAACACAATTAGCACCAATAATCATAATTGCAATGAGGATACAAAAAACATGTACGTCATCTGCAAGAGTCCACGCTGCACATTCACATATGGCAGAGAAACGTCTGCAAGCAATTGAAAATAAATGTTTCCGTAAAGTACCCGAGATTTTTTTTTTAAATTCTGCAAAAGAAAACAAGTGAATGTGTAGAGCAAACGATTAATTAACTGGGAAACAGTAATGCCTCCTTAACACCATCGACAAGAGGAAACTGCAATCGTCTGGCCATGCAATGAGCAGCAGCAGCAGCCTGTAGAAAAAAAATAACTTCATTCAAGCAGTGGTTGAAGGGAAGAGAATGAGAGGGAGACAGAAGGATATCTGGTTCGAAAACGTCAGTGGACTGGAGCAACGATTGCCCTTGTTGCTACTCAACAAAGTCCAAAGGCCACAAGCGTTGGAGGACACTACTTAGGGCTAAGTCGTCGTGGTGTGTAGAATTAATCCAGCAAGTGCTAGAACTTGTTTCACATATCTTCATCATTTGATCTCAGTTTGCCAGTACCAAAATATAAGAATAGGGGTTTTTCCCATTATTTTCTGGCAATAAAACTGAAAACTTTTTTACAAGGAATCATGTCTGCATTAACCACAATACTTGTGGTCAGAGTTTCCAACTAAAAAACGCACTAATAATATATGCATTTTCAACATTGTAATCTTGTTTTGATATAATTGTACTTGCATAATTATTATTGTTTTACTATATTAAAATGGCAAATCCATAAAGATAAAAATAATGCACAGTAATTAATTTGGTTATTAACCAAGTCACTCTGATCGTGCTATCTGTATGGATGTGTTGTATGTGTCACTACCTCGCAAGCATTCATTTTCTCCAGGTAGTCTGCTTTCCTGCCATGCACCAAATGCTCATGAATGGGATTTGCCCAAACATCCCAATGGAGCCAGAACCCTCTTAATAAGGAAACCTTGAGACTCATCGAGGTTTTCTGATCAAATAAAACGTGTTAATATGAATGGAAATACCAGGGCACATTTTGGTAACTAGACCTCCCACACTGGACAGTTTTTTTTCTTTCCCAAAGTGCCCTTCTTTATCTTGCTTGTCTCTTTTCCGTCGTCCTCCTCGTTAATCTCACGTCGCGGCTGATAGCGGCAGGATTCCAGAGCCAGTCACCATGGCATCACCTTTTAAGCTAAACTGGAATGAATGATAATGGAACAAAAAAAATGACTCGTCAACTGAAACAAACCGAGACGAAACTTTTTAAATGTGAAAAACAATTTCTCTATATAAAAATAATATATCGTCGGTGAAAAATTGTATATGTTGTATGCGCTTTTCACTAATGGTTCCTGCAGCAGCAGCAGCAGAGTGTGTAAAATGTTTGAAACAAGAAACCCTCAACCCATAGCACAACCTTGAAAACTATCCTCGCTTGTCTTTTTCGAATGTCTCAATTGTACAGGATTCCAGTTGTACTCATGAATTACTCATGAAGCGAAGCAAAACGTTGCACTTGCCCGCGACCAGGAATTGTACTACTCACCCAAGGTGATTTTTCACATCGATATTAACGTTAATGTAAAGCAGCCTAAAGGCAAGTTCATGTCTTCAATATGTTTAAACGTCCTGCAACTGATGTATTATGGGCATTCTGGTACAATGGTGCCCTCCTGTGGACCGTAGCAGGTCCTCTGTGATCTAGGTGAAGGTTGATTGATCTTTCATCGTCCACTTCCTTAAGGCTCTCACACTATTAACAAACTAAAAACTCGCCACCTCTGTCATTACGGTTCATACCATAACCTAACGTTTCTGGCAATGGCCCATCTTCATCCTGAAGGAGAACTTCCTAAAACTAGGAATGGCGATGACAAAGCTGAGCAGAACTCGTTGCCGCTCTTCGCAGATGTTCGTGGTTCAAGATTTGTGGCCACCCTGGTTAATACTGCACGTGCATTCACAAACAGAAATGCGCACTGTCTGCTTCACAGTGGATGTTAACAGATCCCGTAATGCTATTTTAGGAAATTGCACCACGTGTGAACCAAAATTGCCAAATTAGAAAACGATCGGCTTACTTCATTTGGTTAAAATAACATAACTACATCGCCTCCTACTGGCAGACGATACCGACTGTGAAACATTGCGACTTCATGGTGGCCTTGTGTTATATGAATTATGTGAATGTCAAATGTACTTATGAGTGTTAATGATTTCACCACCCCACCGCCCTCAGCGATTGAACAATTGCCACAGTTAAGGATCATGATTTTATCCAACAATCGATTATTCTTCTAAAATTGCTCTGAAAAGTGAACACATTTTACATATATATACAAATTTAAAAAACACTATCCCAGGTGGCTTACTATACATGTATATACACATATATGTAAATATGGATTGTGAATGTCCTTCACCGTCTTAAAGCGACCAAGCAATGAGTTGTACCCATTGCTTGTTTGATCAAGAAGACGCTTCTCTTATGGCTGCTGTAATTGCAGAGCAACAACTACAATTTCACATTGACGTGCCAAGCCAGATTACCACGTCAGGAGTAGCGGAGTGTATCGCTGTGTTGTCTCCATCGTATTTTATGGATCAGGCATATGAGAAGACGCTGACGATTATAGATGATGATGATGACGTTGATGGTATTGATGGTGGTGGTGATGTAGTGTTGTAATCTCGAGTTCACGTCTGGACTGTCAAGAATGAACATTGGACTGAGGGTGACGTCCATAAATGACGTCACGCTCATAGGGGGGGGGGGTTGGGAAATGTGACGTCACATCAAAATGCGCAACGTTAAAGAAATATAGACAACACGTTCTGCATAATTAAATAGACGTTTTAATAAATGTTTTATCCTACAACATCAGAGTGCAGCGGCTCATTAAATACGCACTACAATGACAATAGTTTAAAGCAAATTGAATCATATTTTTTTTTTGGGGGGGGGGAGGGCAGAGCTTTGTGACGTCATATTTGAGGGGGGGTGGTCTGACTTTTTGTGACGCCGTGTGACGAGGGGGGGGGGGGTCAAAAATCGTCCAAAATCGCGTGACGTCATTTATGGACGGACCTTTATATGATGGAAAAGATAAAAAAAAATTTTTGAGAAAGTGTTGTTTCCCTCTAGGCTTCACAAATATTATAACAAATAAAACACTAAAATACACATTTAGATTTAAAGCTTTCGTGACTGCAGCAATTCATATTCTTAGCTCTTTCGGTAAAGTCACGTTGAAGGGAAACAATAGAATAATATTGTTTTATATATTTTATTATTTTATTGTTTCCCTTCAACGTGACTTTACCGAAAGAGCTAAGAATACTTAAATACACATTTTAAGGACAGTAAATCTGTAAAAACACGGGCGTGCGCGTAAAGTTTATCGACAAGTGCATGGGTCACGGGTTGTAAAAATGTGTACACCGAATAGGCCAGCTTATTGAATCTTTGGCTGCAATGTGTCTATTGGTTGCTATCCTTTAAGGGTTTTCAAGCTATATGTCTGGACGTCATGCAACTGATGCTGTGCAGAAGAGCCATTGCTTGAACCGTTGCCATATTTTTTTTGTCCTTTTAGGGCAGTGTTATTGATGGATATGTTGACTTCTTTGTTATGTATGCTTCTACACCACAGCCAATGCAGTATCACAAATAAAACTGTGTTTGTATGATTGCAACCCAATGTTGTTACATCAAGGAGGCAAATTGATGTACAGTAGACTCTCGATTATCTGCGTGTGGTTTATTTCGATTTGCGGATTAGCCACGCATCTGAGATTTTGACATAAATGAACATCTTGTGGAGTTTCTTTTTTTGCCCAAAATAATAAGCTGAAAAACCGTTATATGTTGTTATTCTTGTAAATTCTTATTACAAGTCGCGTGCTTATACTGAACAAATATGTTGCTGTGGCTAATCTTAAATCCACGTGTTCCGCTCTACAGTACAGTAGTTGCATATCTTTACAACAGTGGGCAGAGTTTGATTGATTTTGATTGGCGTGGCTCTGCTCTCCACTTAGTGGGCAGTTTTCTGCGAGGGAGCAGGAAAGTTTAATCACTGAGCACGTGCATCGATTGGTCGATTGTTAATGTTCCGTTCTCAATTTTCTTAACTTCAACATAATTTAAAGTGATATTAGTGTTTTTTGGCATAGAGATCCGCGGAAAATCGATATGTTTGGATTATCCGCAATTTTTGAATTAACCGTGGCCATCCTCCCTGTCATTAGTGCGGATAATCGAGAGTCAACTATATTCATAGTGTAATACAGAGGAGCATGAAAAATTATACTTGCCTAGCCTTACTGCTGCCACCTTAATCTCGTTCCCTCATCAGTGAATTTGCAATAATTGTCAAACAATTAAAAAACGTAGTGTGCCTGGTAAAATGCAAATAGATCATTGCAATGATTTCTGGTTAATGTTTAGAGAAATGCTTTGTTGGAAAAGAACGTTTTAGGCTAAACATTATCATTAACTGAATCGCCCAAACTATAATAAAAGTCATGCTATGTTGATGAGTGAATTTTATGGTGAGTTCAATATTTTGACTGAAAAGCCATAAATAAAACGTGGAGTGAGCCAGAATGGTCGGGTGGCACAAAGATCGGTGGAATATATATATTTTTAATACAATTAATTATTAAATGGTTGATATACAGGTGCTGAGTGGATTGTTGCATTGCGTGATCATGGGAGATGGCAGTGGCTTGGGGAGCCTTTCATCTAGCAGTGAATAGACCATGAATGATGATGATTCATTATAATTAAATGTGACTTGAAAAATGCATCACTCCATTCACAGTTTCACACCGTCGTACCATCCTTTATTGCCCATGCAATTATACGCTGGGCCAAAAGCGTTACGAGCAATCACAATCAGTGGCAATTTGTTCCAGGAGACAACCAATTAATCAATCGTTTTTTTTTTAAGTCCGTCCAAAATAAAGTACCCGTAAAATTATGTAGGTCATTGCATACATGTGATGTGAACATCGAGTCAAAATTTTACGGCAACAACATGTGCAATCATAAATTACTATAATTATCATATTTTACAACATATACCACTTTATATTCTTGGTTCTTTCGGTAAAGTCACGTAGAAGGGAAACAATAAAATAAAAAATAAAATATAAAACAATAAAATTCTCACGACGTTTCGACTGCAACACAAGCAATCATCATCAGCTGTGGTTTTCACACCTGATGGTTGCTTGTGTTGCAGTCTAAACGTCGTGAGAATTTTATTGTTTTATATTTTTATTATTTTATTGTTTCCCTTCTACGTGACTTTACCGAAAGAACCAAGAATATGAATCTCTGCAGTCACGAAAGCTTTAAATCAAAATATACCACTTTGTTGACAGTGTTTAAATGTCTAAAATTTTAATATTATTTTGAATTTAATGAAACTGTTAGAATGTGATGATTGCATCTCCGGATGTTGCACACAAATGAAGATACGTTCATTGCAGGGCCGATGCTTCGGGTCTGCTGGCTTGGGCACTGCATCGCCAAACGTCCGTTTGTGGTCCCCCATCCCCTCTGATCCAAGTTCACTCTCCTTAGCGGCAAATCACTGTGATGGTGGCTCCTTCCACACAACAGCTCTACTGCCCCACCACCCCGACCAACCAAGGGAGCTTCACCCAGGCTTGGTTAATTGCGAGACTGGGGGAATCGGTGGGATAATTATTTTGTTTCAGTGAGGTTACGGACAGGAGCAAGCATAGAGGGGAAAGAAGACTTCTGTAAGGAATGCGACACTAGGTCAGATGGTTCATGCTCAAAAGGCAGAGTAGAAGACATAATTGCAATGACCGGAGGTTAACATTTGGATGGAATCAGACGTGTTGATGGTCAAAGGGGCTGTCGAGGAGAGAGTTAGTTGAAAAGGAGCGACCTGCCATTGAGCATGTGTTAACTTGGAGTTGAAATAGGAGTCGTTGGCCGCTGCAGCAGAAGTCAATTCATGGGAAGGTGGACTGAGATGAGAGGAGAGAGGTAGGCAGAAGCGAATCCATGGAGACTCTTACAAACGGTAAGGATGATATTACAGTCGATGTGGGACTTGATTGAGAGCCAGTCGAGAGAGGATTGGAAGAGTGATATATTGTTTGCCGGTGTGGGTGTGAGGAGTCTAGCAGTGGCATTCTGAGTCATTTGGAGTTTGGAGGTGAGGAATTTACAGGGGCTGCAGAAGTGAGTGAGCTGTCGACCGGGCTAAACTCTCAGAGGTAAGGGGTTTCTGAGAAGTATATACTGCAGCACGTGCATAATGACTTAGGTCGGGAATGAACGTTACAAGTGGAACTTTCGAGGGGGTTTCATTTGTAATTTGATATATATGTATATAGATAGTTAACTCTCGAATATTTGTGGGCAGATTATGCGGATGGCGTTTTTGTACAAAAAAAATTTGCACGCGTTGGCTTTATTATTACCTGTTCTCTACTAATCGAGGGCAGTCAATCAGTGTGTCCACGTGACCGCATACACGTCGGCACGTGACCGCATACACGTCGGCAACTTTAAGAAGCAATACAAATCCGTCGACACATTTTACGTGTTCACCCCCATTCTACGAATTAAACCATGAATTTAATTTTATATCCTATTCCACATGTTTTTTTTTGTTTAGCATGTTTTGTTTTATACAGGCCACCCAGCCCTTTTATCCAGAAATTTCCCCAGATAATCGAGTTTTTGATGTATTTTAATTTACTGGAGTTAATGCACGATATATCACGCTTTGCAAGCTTCTTATTTGCAATGGGTTTTTTTCACCAGCTCTTTTTTATTCTCAAATGCACATTTCCCCCAAAATCTTAGTTGTGAAAGAGGTTTTTTTCTCAATGGGTTCACACGTGGTTATAAAGAGCAGGCGATGATTGACGAGAGCAATGCCGCCAATGTTACGTTCACATTAAAACGCATGAATCTATGCCTCCCATTATAATAATGTGTTCTTTGAAAATATCTTTTTAATAGTGTCCACAATTCCTCCAACGCCTTTTCTTTTTGATGGCGCAACTACTCAAACCCGATGCAGCTCATTCAAGCAAATGATGATATGATGACGAAGCAGCATCTTTAGAAGTACCAACGAATAATGGTGAAGTGCAAAAGATGAAGCCGAATCTTATCACCATTCCAGACTCAGCTAAAACCACAGTGCACTTTGTAATTTGTAACCTATTGCTTGCCGAATTGTGCTGCAGTTATACTGCTCAGCTTGTAATCCATGAGTTCAAATCTCAGTCAGGGCTGGACACCGATAAGGATTAGTAATTAAAGTGACTCCCACTTTTTGGGGAAGTCAATGGTGATTTTTCACGAGGCGAGGCCAATTTTTGCCTTGAGAATCTGTAATTCCTACCGCTGGTTCAAGGCTATCAATGGAGAGTAACACTGACCCCACACCGCAGCAGGGAAATTTGTTTGCCTTCGACTGAACTATTGCTGGCGTAAACGCTGTGGAAATAAGTGCAAGAAAATGCTTTTACAGAATCAGCAATCTACGGTTGCTGTCGAGATAGGAAGCTATAACATCTAGAACTAACGTTTATGAATGTCTAACTTTGATTCCAATCTTTACCACCTTCAATAGTTGTATTCCGAGATAGTGGACCACTGATATAATGCATGTAATCAACAGAAAATGAAAAGACACCTCTTGACCGAGCCCTGTCACAGGAATGGCACCGGCGTATATATATTGTTTTACAATCGGGCAATGTAATTATGTGCCATGATGCCATATATATGAATAATCGCATTGATGAGAGATGAAAGGTGCTGCACAAAGCATCGTGTAAAAAAAGCAAGAACAAATGAAAAAAATATTTGCACGAAGGTATGTTTTCATTCTCTCCAACAGAATGTTGTCATTTATGTATGGCTAATACAGGCCGGTGTACAAGATGTTGTCAGTGTAATTAAATATGACAACTTAGTCCTAAACAATGTTGAATACCTTTTAAATACTGTGCAGCATTTCACAAACGAACACTATAATTTACGTAAAAGTTCTGCCAATAAAGATGAGTGCCACCTCAATGGATCGTATGAACATGAAGTCACTTGATGTTTTACCAACAGGCAGTCATTATATGTTTGTCCTCTTGCTGTTATGTGGATAATAACAGTATTCTAGAAAAAAAAAAGATTTATATCTAAAAGAATGGGTTTCAGAATGGTTCTGCTAGGAACGCTTTAAGTGATAGAAACCCAGATTGTCTGTAGAAAACCTACTTACTCTTTTATACATGTGCGAACCCTTTTAGGCACTTCGCTGTTGGATAAGAGCCTCTACACGCAGTGTATGTGATGGTGGTTACTTAACCATACTTCTCCACGCCGGTTAGTGCTGGATGAAAATGAGCACATATGTTGGAACATAGTACAGTATAAAAATGCGTTTTGCCCCACTGCTATCTGCTGACAACACCGCCCCACAACAGCACACAGCATCTGTTTTATGCATGGTGGTCACGCATCCAAGCATGATCCAGGCTCAAGCCTGCTTGGCTTATTGAGATCTAACGAGATCATGCACATTTCCTGGTGATTTGGTCACGGGCTTTTTCTCTATGTTAATTAGAATTCAAAATATGAGCAAGGTGAACACGGTTCCACCGAGTGGTAATGCCACACACAAGGTTCATGTACGTATGTATGTTGAACTTCTTTCGCACCGTCAGTAGCCAACCGTGCAAATTGGAGTTGCATGCGAAGGACAACAAACTAAAACGAAAATCTCAGAATTCAAACAAGACTCTCAGGCTCAAAGGCACAAACATTATTTAACGGAATAACAAATCTACACGTTCTACAGCATGACTGAGTTAAAAATTAAAGGCCCGGTGAGCAATAAACACAACTTGCGTGTAAAACAAAACAAAGCTGGAGTTGATCAAAGGTTACTCCACTTCGCCCTTATATTCTGGACTCTGGGACCTGTTAACCTAATCGCCACAGACACTACCTACAATGGCCTCCTCCAGCAAAGCTACAATTGATACGGTTGACATAGTGGTGATCGTGGTCTACTTTGTTCTGGTCCTAGCTGTCGGTATTTGGGTAAGTGTCACAGCGTTGCGTGACTGCGCTTATGCACAGTATGCTTACCTACGAGGATCTCAATGGGTTAGCCCCAAAATATTTGCAGGAACGGATCCGTTTTTATACTCCAATGATGTCCCTGGGATCTTCGGATCGCCTTCTTCGATGCACTCCGAGGTCAACGCTCTGTTCCTGTGTAATGCTTTGCCTTTGGTAATACGACAATCGGAGTCGTTCGAGTTATTTAAGTCCGTCTTGAAAAAACTCACCTCTTTAAATGTTCCTTTACCTCCTACTCCTGTCCATTCATCCTGGTTCTGCGTTCTGTAGAAATTCAGCAACGAGAATTGTTATATATATACATAAACACATGCTTTAAATGTGTATGTTGTCCATTAAGTACTGTATTCTACTGATTATAAGCTGCTCCGGAAAGTAAGACGTACCTCAAACTTATTTTTTCATGTTATATAAATAAGGAGAATACGGTATTGCTACGGAGGGGCCCATTTACCAGTAACCGATTCGGGTTATGAAATGCACTTTCTACTTTTTTTAATACAGAGGGGGAAAAAGTATGGCTTATAATGCAGAGAATACCGTACTTTGTTGCCAACAAACGTGTTGTATATTGTTTTGAAGGAAAAATAAAAAAAAAACTTTTTCACTTGCTTAAATGTTAATGCAAACACGTATTTGTAAATGTGAATTTAATTGACTGGGCACCTGCTCATAAGACATTTAAATAAACAAATCAATCTCCGTAGTTTGAGGAGTGTTTCAACACAATGTGCACGCACGCATTGTATTTACATGCTCAAATCTACCGTGACCATCATCGCCAATAACTGTATGCATTATAGATCGTTGCTCGCCATTGTCTATCCACCAAAGGTGAAAAGCTCCTTTGTCAATTCCATAGCCCAAGGTCCAGTAAAGCCACAACGAACATTTACTTCACTCTGTCTCTTTCTTGGCTACCTCAAGTCCTTACATGTATGCTGTTTTTATCAGCTGCCTTCCCACAGTCACATCAGCTCTGTTCAATTGATTTTTTTTCAGCACTTAATGTTAGGTTTTTTTTTGTTAAATCCAAGCCATTTTATTTTAATCTCCCTGTCTATTCAGATGATTTCTAACGCACATCTCTATAAAGGTTTAGTTTCCTGTAGTTTTCAGTTTTAATAGAACATTTTCACTTTAAAGCAGCAGCTGTTTGATCCACATATCACACCTGGCAGCCTGTATTGATCAAGGACTCTTTTCACTCGAGACACAAATGCATTTTGCTTTTCAAGACCAAAATCAATTTTTCAAAACCAATAAAGTGCATTTATTCAATTAGCCAAGCCGACACTGTCTGTCTGCAAAGCCCAGCACGAGCAATTGAGCATTTGAACCTACATGTCTTTTTTTTAGATCCCTATCAAAATTACCCTTCCACATATAAGTATGCAACCTTATATTTCACGGCACACACACTGCCAGCATTTGGACCTGTTATGAATGGCTCCAAACAGGACAAGCAGGTTGCTCACATTTCAACAACTCCTGCACGTAATTCTCATGGCACAAGATTCACACAGGGAGCAAAAAAAAATGTTTCAGCGTTTGAAAAATGCGAAGTAGACAATATTGAGATGTATGAGGGATTAACCTTCTTTGGTTCTTTCGGTAAAGTCACGTAGAATGAGAATAAAATAATAAATTGATAAAATAAAATAGCACAATAATATTATTGGTTCTTTCGGTAAAGTCACGTAGAAGGGAAATAATGAAATAATAAACAAATTTCCCTTCTACGTGACTTTACCGAAAGAACCAATAATATTATTGCGTTATTTTATTTTATCAATTTATTATTTTATTCTCATTCTACGTGACTTTACCGAAAGAACCAAAGAAGATGAATCATTGCAGTCACGAAAGCTTTAAATCGAGGGATTAACCGTTACATGAATGCGGCTCAATTAGCATATTGCCTTGCGAAAATTAAACGCAGCCGCGCTGGTTGTCCTGCACAAGCACAAACATAACAAAAACACTCAACACATTCGTCAATATTACCGTGGTCTTTAAATGAAGGAGTGTACAATGGGCGACGTTTGGGCTAATGCCCTTTCGTCTCTCTGGCCTCTTCTCTCTGTGTGCTGTGAAGAAGGGTCGTTGCTTGAAACATCGCCTGTCATACTCCTTTTCCGTTTAAGGCCACGGTGTTATTGACGAATGTGTTGAGTGTTTTTTTCCATGAACATTACAAAGAGAGGCGATGAAGATTTCCTGTGCTAATAGACAAAATCAAGCGCTTCCAGTTTGGAATGCTGTACGTCCAATACCTTGACATTAGCGGCTGATATATGCATAGTGCATGTGAGTGACTGATTAAAATTGTACCCAATTCTAATCATGCGTGATTAAGTGCTGCGGATAACGATGCAACAGTGCCTCAAAATAGCAGGACTCGCTTTAATTATTCATGCTGAAATTTGAATGGGAAATTAATACAGTGCCCACCACATTGAGTGGATGGCAGTGGGGAGCGGTGGTGTAGCGGTTAGCGCGCTGCGCTATGAACCAGGCTACCCGAGTTCGATTGCCGCTCACAGCCACACCAGTGACGATTATCTGAAAGATTCCTGGGCCTCCCCCTAGGTTGACTCAGCCTCAAATGAGTACCTGGTGCGGTGTGTAAACATCGCAACTGGGGAGTCAAACGCGGCCGGGCGTGCCGCTGGTCACCCACCTGCTCGTGTGCCAGTCGACCTAGAACCGGTTGAGATAATCGTCACTGATGTTGGCCGTGAACGGGATTGGAACTCGGGTCGTCATGTTTGCAGCTCAGCGCGCTAACAACTACACTACCGCTCCCCGCATTAACAACAGCCGTCATTCGCAGCTAGTGGTGGTGACGTCACCACGGCGCCTGTGCCAGGCCAGGTGCACGTTGAGGCCAGGTGCACGTTGAGGCCACGTGAAGTGTCGAAGGCTCGCTGACGGGTGACTGGACAGAGCTAGGTGCCATGGGGTGACTGACTGAGATGACTAGTAAATGCATCATCATCTTCTTATTTGTCTTTATCTCCTTGTCTTCATATTCGCATCTCTGATTAGCACGGTTGGCAATGTGCGGTCTGAAAAAAGTTCAACATACATATGTATTTTGATCAGTGCGATCATCTCCCTATACTGCACGTGAGCCGGAATTATTCTCCCACTTGCTACAACATTTAGAGCAACACACACCTGCTCTGAATTGTCTAATTGTGTCGAAATCCAGTTGGAAAAAAATTGCAGAAACTATTTTCCACCATTAGGTAATTCCACAATTGCAGCACAAGTTACGGCTGAGTGGGTGAGGTATTGTGTGAAATTGGCCACAAGTGAATTGCATTTTTTTTTGTCCAATTTTCCCACGACAAACGCTGTCGCTCTGCCAAAAAATGCCGGCATGGGCTCACACGATTGTGAACTGATGTCACAGAGTCTTTAGTTCTAGTCTGTATCACAAAAAAGCGCATTGCATTCTTTGATAAATGACCAGAGTGGTGGCAGGAACTTAAGAGTGTACTCCCTACGAACCGGCCCTGTGCAAGTTCCCTGAATTGTGCTCTACCTCCACATGTGCTTTGATTCCATGTACAGTAGCTTGTAGACATTTGCCGCAGCTTATAAGTGACTGCTAACCAATAGATTGCCATTCCAGCCAAATTCACTGAATTTGTGTAAGACAAATTGTATACATTAACATCGTGTCACGCAAAGAGGATTTCCAGTGGGGGCGGGGGGGGTGAAGGAATGTTTTTAATGTTTAACCTTTCTTTACAAATGCAAACACTGCACTTTAAAGGGTATAATGCCTTTTTTTAAATGACCTATGGTTTGGATCGGTTATTGATCTTCGTTTTTTGTGTGCATTGTCTATATTACCAACTTTAGACTCTCAGTTTCATTCTCATCGTGTATATAAATATCGCACCTCTCTGTCTCTTTGAGGCATTTAAAAGAGAACCGAATGATTTTGTTTTTTTCAAAAGCACTTACAGGTGCATTTGAGACTGTCAATTATTTGTGCCGGTGAGATGTTTCCTATGCAAAATGCTTTTACTGAAATAAACGTGGGTACGGGAACAGCTTTCAGAAAAATGCCTGAAAGGACAACAAATGGATGAGAGTGATAGAGCTACGCCGGTGTGTACAACAACAGATGCGTTGGAATGAAGATTTTTCACATTGTGAATTCAGTGCATTAAAGGAACAAGGAGATGGGGGAAGGGGTCATGTTTCTTCCCTTGACACTATCGTTTCACCGTGTCTTTGTAGTCCATGTGCCGGTCCAACCGCAATAATGTGAGTGGATACTTTTTGGCCGGAAAGGACATTGTTTGGTGGCCGGTAAGAGAAACCACTACCTGCACCACCAGCACCACCAGCACCAATATCATGACTATCAAAACACAACTGTACGATGGGACATTATGATTTTAAATGTGTAAGGTGTACATGTTATATTTGTCATCCTTTAACTATATATTTGGCTGGAAGCAATTGCGGTCAGGAACTCGAACTCACAATGAGAAGGCTTTGAGTTCAGATCAGAGGTCAACTTAACTTGACATGAGAATATTCTGCACTCTGCCATGGGAATGTAGAATATCCAACACTGGCTGAGCACCAACAATGCAGATGAGTGTCACCCGTTGTATGAGCAGGTCTTAATAAATAACTAATGCTATAATTAATGGTGCTCGCTGTCTCGTTGTCGAGGAGTATGTTTATTTTATAATGAGCAGGATACATAAAATCACGACAGATACCCAAAAGTCACTTCTAATCTAAAAACTTTAATTGTGTTAAAATGTAAGACAGTATTCAGATTAACATTTTGTACTCCCCTTGTTACAACAATTTAGCAACGTAAAGAAAAACCCGCCCAGCCAATGCAAACGCACACAACATACATTCGGTAAAGGCAAGATATTGGTGTCCCAGTTTGTATAATGTGAAGATTGCAAGGATTGAATATATCCTTCAGTTGTCACCTCCCATCCCACGAGGAACAACATGAGGTTACATGGGGGTGAATTTGCAGATGTTCTATCTCTAAAATCACAATGCATTTTTTTTGGTAATAAATTTTTTCAAACAGGGATACATTCTTGGGGGCAGATTCATCGATTGGGCAAAACAGCCAAACACATTAGTGGGCTGTGTTCATTGTCGGTACTGTCATGAAGAAAAGTGAGCAAGGAAACACGAAGAGACACATGCCGGGATTCATTTGAGAGACAGACAAAGGAGCATATTGTTTTGGAGAAAAAAACACAGATAAAAATACATAATTCTAATTGTTAGAAAAAGTAAGTAGGCTCATTGCTAAAAGGGATTATGGAATAATGATCTCATGGCAGCTGAGTGATCGGTGTCCGTGAGGATGTCCACTTAGGAGATGGTCAGTTGACCCCAGATTCGAACTCAAAGCCTTTTCATTGTGAGTCACGTGTCCTGACGACAGTCCCCCCTGGCCAAAGGGGCCGTCCATAAATGACGTCACGCGATTTTTTTCATGATTTTTTAACCCCGCCCCCCCTTCGTCACACGGCGTAACGAAAATTCAGACCCCCCCTCAAATATGACGTCACAAAGCTCTGCCCCCCCCAACCCCCCCAAAAAAACATGCTACAAATGGCATTAAACTATCGTAATTGTAGTGCGTATTTAATGTGGCGCTGCACTCCGATGTTGTAGGAGAAAACATTTATTAACAAGTCTATTTCATTAAGTAGAACGTGTTGTCTATATTTATTTAAAGTTGCGCATTTTGATGTGACGTCACATTTCTCAAACTCTCCCCCCCCCCCTCGTCACACATCGCCACAAATGTCTAACCCCCCCCCCCCCAGGTGCGTGACGTCATTTATGGACGGCCCCAAATATTAAATTGAAGGATATTAGATACCATATATGATGTAAATCGTTCGCATTGGAAGTGTAATGTCTTAACGGCATTGTTTGAGCTAGTCTTTGCAGTACATTCTCCTGCCCACTGCATGGTGTGCTCACTCTGTCTCCCCTCGCCTCAACTCCAAACAGCTGTATTGTCCGCGATAATGAAAATAAAGACGTGGAATTGCTGTCGGGAAATGACAGCTTCGGTAACGGCCTAATCAAGGACGGATCACATTGAGAAGGTTGTGATTTCAAATTCTGGATGGTGAATAACTCTGCCCATCATTCATGCATTGGCGATTAAATTAATTAGGCCTCGTGGAAAGCGTAGAGTGGGTCTCGTATGGATGGATACACAGGCAGCCCGCTATAGGAATGTGGGATTTACATCAGTAACTCAAAGGTGGCGCAGAGATAGGCTCTGCACATTATTTTGCTTTACGTGTGCACAGTTTGATTGAATCAATGAGATCAACATCATTTTTTATTGATTTTAATAATGTTAATTATACTGTAATGTAATATATTTTGTACAAAATAAAAGGCAATATATTAAACAAATACACCGTGGGTATAACTTTTTCACCCCCTTCGTGATTAATTGAATTGGTGTGATTCAGGGTGATATTTCGATTCAAGATTAATTTTGTTTTATTTTGTGGTGAATGTAGTGGGCATCTCGTGGCTGCCATTATATTAAGGCATTGCGCACATGATACACAGAACACGTAAACATCTTTTTGTCGATTGATTACTGGAGGCCATCCTACACAAACAGAAAAGCATTCCGACACACGTCTGGTTAACATTTAGAATAATTAATAATGATCCAATGCGTCATGCAGAACTACAATATATTGTGAATATACATTATGAAATGCAAAAAAAAACAGATTACATATTTACACACGCTAAATTTTCAGATATCCGTGTAAAAATGACATACGTGTACATGAATGCATCATTATCGCAATTTTATGCGTGCGTTATTTGCATTGTTATACTCCACAGCATTAAATAGAACAAGGCAAAATCGTAAACTTGCAAGGGTAATAGCGATGGGGAAGGCGACATTGCTGGGACGTGTGACGGTACAAGAAGGGGCTTGAAAAATGCGTTGCATCACTGGGAAATTGAGGGCAAGAGATCGAAAGCGAGACAAAGCAATGAGAATATGGACAACAATGAGGTGAAATTTTGATTTAAAGCTTTCGTGACTGCAGTGATTCGTATTCTTGGTTCTTTCGGTAAAGTCACGTAGAAGGGAAACAGTAAAATAATAAAATATATATAAAACAATTAAATTATCACGACGTTTCGACTACAACACAAGCAATCACACCTGATGATGACTGCTTGTGTTGCAGTCGAAACGTCGTGAGAATTTTATTGTTTTGTATATATTTTATTATTTTACTGTTTCCCTTCTACGTGACTTTACCGAAAGAACCAAGAATATGGACAGCAATGAGGTAGTCTGGCTCAGAGGACAGACAAAAGAGATGACGTAGATGCTCACCCCGAGCTCTCGTTACTCTGATAGTGCACTGCTTTTGGGCTGTACACATTTTGGCGTCCCCTGGTCTACCACCGCTTGAAACGAGGCTCAAAGAAAGCTGTCTCTGGTGTGGACCAATCCGTTTCCGAGACAATGCATCATATATTATCAGAGTGTGTGTTTTTGTTTGCATTCTGACCACAAGCATTGTGGTTAATGCAGACATGATTCCTTGTAAAAAGGTTTCAGTTTGGTGTTTTAACATCTTAACACAGCTGTTTTGTTGCCAGAAACAAGGGGAAAACTTATTAACAGATGGGAGACTGTCATCCTCCTCCCCAGATTGGGAATCACGCATGATTCTTGAGAGAGCATAATGTTTACATAATAAATATGTGCGTGTGCATGTAGCCAAAGATGATGCTATGTGATCATATCGGAAACATTTTATCCTGAGATAGAAAACTAGAAAACCCTCTGGGCCATTTGGCCTCACGTGTCAATCAGCCACGTAAATGGGTGATTGTGCTCTAAAAGCAACCAATTTTCACACATTATTCCGCAGTGCTTTACATTTAAGCATGATATCGACAAAGGGAAATGCTGGGATTATTAAAGGGTTTAAAATACATTTCTCATAGAGTCTGTCAGAAATTATAACAATTTCGTTGATGTGTATACGTATAGAATGTGGTCCTTCAGAGAGGAACATTCATACAATGGCCCATAAGCAGAGGCGCTATTAGCAAGTGGCCATACAATGGCCCGTAAGCGGAGGCGCTATTAGCAAGTGGCCATTCGTGGGTATGCTTAGCAGGCAGCAAGAATCATTCTCAGCCACGACGTGCGATACACAGACTCACACGGAAGAAAGCGGCACAGCAAAGTGTGGATTGATATCAACTGTCCCTTCTTTATGGAACAGAGGAGGGGTCGGTGACCTGCGGCTCCAGAGCCGGTTATGTATGTATGTATTCACAGGTAGTGCAGCTTATTCTTCTTTGGTTCTTTCGGTAAGGTCACGCAGATAGAAGAATAAAATAATAAAGTGAAACAATAATAATAAAAAAGAATAAAAATAAAACCACGACGTTTCAATCGCAACACCCAGCGGTCGTCATCACTGCTTGTGTTGCGATCGAAATGTCGTGGTTTTTATTTATTTTTTATTATTTTTTATTATTTTTATTAACTTTATTATTATTTTCTATCTGTGTGACTTTACCGAAAGAACCAAATAATATGAATTCCTGCAGTCACGAAAGTTTTAAGTCAAAGGTAGCGCAGCTCATGAAATATTGAGTTTTGTACCGAATTCTAAGCAAATGGCTCTTCTTGTTATTTTGGTTGCCGACCCCTGGGATGTTGCCCCAGTGCACACGTGGGCTTTCTCCAGGTGCTCCGCTTTCCTGCCACTTGCATAAACACTCATTGTATGTATGTTGAACTTCTTTCGCGCCGTACGTAGCCACACCACGCTCCTCGGAGGTGCGGGGGAAGGACAACATACTGAACACAAAAAGCAGCTCTAAAGAAATTGGTTCTCAATCAGTATTAAAAAAAAGTCGATAGCTGCAGCGGCTTCCTCACATCGGAAGGAAGAGCATTCCAGGTGGCCGCATAAGGGCGTCTGAAAGCACGTGATGCGGTGACCACTGTCTCTGTTCGATGGCCAGCCAGAAACCGCTGATGGTTTAAACTCCTTGACGAGGTCAGCAAGGTGTTGTGGTTCATTTGTGGCAAGCACTTTTCCTGTAATTAAAATTAATTCGCTGAATACATCTTCATATATTGTATAGAAAAAATGCAAAGCTTAGGAGAATGTTGGCGCACGCTAACCGCCTGGCTACTGCCTTCCAGCTCGCCTGGTGTATCCTCAGTGATGATGACATGCAATTTGCATGAAAGAAAACGCTAATGTCTCGGCCCTCGCCATAACTCTGTGGAATTTCCACCCAGGGCTGCAAACAGCAAATGAGCAATGCCTCGATGCTAATTTGTGCCTGACAGCACTCCGACTATTAGTGAGTGGGAGATCAGTGTGCGTGCGTGGACAGTTATGGATCTCCCGTGTGGAGTGCTTGTGTGTGTGTGTGTTGTAAACCCGGCGACCCGAGTTCAACTCCCACTCACGGCCAACGCCAGTAACGATTATGATAATCGTAACGATTATCATAATCGTAACGGTTATAATCGGACTGGACCTCCCCTAGGTCGACTCAGCCTCGAATTAGGAACCACGGTGCGGTGTGCGAACATCGCCACTGGGGAGACAAAGGCGGTCGGGCGTGGGTGCTGGCCACCCACCCCCCTCGTGTGCCGTGCCGGCCTTCATTAGGTGCTCGCTCACAGCACTTGCCCCAACAGTCTGTTAAATCTACACAGGGGGGGATCTTTGTCTATGTCCTGTATGATTGTGTGCGCTATGCGAATGCACGGTGTATGCCCGATGGCAGGTCGGGGCGTCGCTCTTCGCCAGCAACATCGGCAGCGGCAGCTTCATCGGCCTGGCCGGCACAGGAGCAGCATCTGGCATCGCAGTGGCCGCATATGAGCTAAGCGTGCGCGAATACCTCGACACACACACACGCTGACAATAATTTTGGATGCATTTTTTTATTTTGCTTTTTTTTTATCAGGTAATGCACACTGAGCCACGTAGCCCCTTTTTTTTCAGAAGCGACCTGGGGACAAATGATAGCTCAACGGAAGTGGCTTATCACGTGGAAATTTCTAGTCGTAGTCAAACACTCCGAACGCACGTTTCTAAATGTGGAGGGGATAATCAACGAATTGACCCGGAGAAAAATCCACGGTGAGAACACGCAAACTCCAAATATACAGCAGCAGGCGTCAGGGTTGGGATCAAACCCACGACCTCCTGTATAGCAGGCGAGGTAGTTAACATCTCGCCAACACACACTCACACACACATGCACGCTCACATCTGCAGCACGGTACGACGTCGCATATCTATCTTGGCTAATTAATCACCCACACCCATTGCAGTGCACCATTCCTCTCGTCATTGGCGAGGGGATGCGTTCGGGAGATGATCGTGAATAACACATTTCGCGGATAATGATAGTGGCCTACGAAAAACCTATCTTTTTAATGAATGACCTTAAATAAATGCATCGATAAGCGATTAAATACGTTAAAAGTACGTATCTCTCTCATCTCTTTATGTCATCGCTTTTTCTCTCACGACTGTATCTCTCATTACTTTATATCTCGTAACTCTCTGTCTCTTTCACTTTCGATGCTATATGCGATTCGCGGATAGCCACAAACCGCCGTTCGCAAATTCGTGAACAACGAGAGAATACGGAATCAATCTCGATTTGAAGTTTTCGTGCAAGCAGGTATCCATACTCTTTGGTTCTTTCGGTAAATAAAAAAAAAATCGCAAGTGTCACTCCGTAAAAATTAAATCACAAATGATTTAATTAAAAAAAAAAAATCACAAGTGATTTAATTTATTATTATTTTTTATACCTACGTGACTTTACTGAGGGAATACTGCATTGCATTTGTGCGCGGTGTAATCGTCATTTGCTATAGATGTTCACGTATCCGACTTCTACACATATCCGCCTATACTCTAAAAAAAAACAGCGTCACTCCGTAGAGAGAGTGTTAGTCTATGGGCATAATTCAAGCAATAAAGTATCATAATCTACGCCAGGGATTTGAACCTGTGACTTTCATGTGTCAATCCCCTTGGCCACTGCACATTCATGCAGAAAATGCTGTCTTACTTCTACGTGTCAACTGTAGGTACAGCTAGGACGGTTCATGAACGCAGGCGATAACGAAATTATTAAATAAAGAGGCGTACGAAAACAGGTCGAGTGCTTTTGGATAACTGGAATTACGAATGAAGATAATCATAGCAATGTACCTTACAAGGGAACAAGAGAGCATTTCTAATTGATTTGTGTTTCCTGCTATGCAAAATATATATATTCTTGGAATTGCACTGAGAGACGGAACACAACGCGAGATAGAGACATTGAGATATGTGGGCGTGGGCAGGACACGGTGGCTAGAGGGGACGCTGGCCCATAGTCAAGACCTGTGACAGAGTGGCAGCCAAAGGAAGGAACACGCCAGAGAGGAAATCCACCACGGAGATGGAGCGATGACATCAGTCAGCTTGTGCCAGATAGATTGTCGCATCGCAGAACCATTAGAAATGGCGATGGCTTGGGGAGGTCTTCATCCAGCAGTGGAGTGGCCATGGCTGATGATGATAAACATCTGCGTGGATTGACTCACCCCACACTCTAGCTTCCACTCTCCCAGCCCCCTAAAGCACCCCCACCTCCCCACCACTCCGTCTTGTCGTGGTCTAATTTAGCCCCCAATAATGACCGTCATAAACACGCAAGATTGATGGATTATGTTGAGAGCATATCTTGTGAGACACTCAACTCCGCAGGGTTGTAAGCTGGCAGTGCGTCAAGTCCGTATAACATTTTCTCTGGACACACGAATTTCCTTGTTCAAATAAATCCAGTAAATAATTAATTACCGCTAGATTCCTAGAGATACTTTTCTGAGAAGGATTTAGTGAGGGTATTCTGTACAAATAATTACTATTGCAATACCTTTTTTTTTGCATGGTTATGTGTTTTTCCTTTTGAAGCTACAGCATTATCGACGCATGTGTTTACTTCATTGTCGATTGTGTGTGTGCACTATTACCAATGATGCATCACCAAATAAACAGTTAAACAGTTAAAATAGGTAATTATGCTAAAATGCATAAATTATATATTATTGAATTACATCATGGCATTGTAATTTCCATTATCATCAAAAATCAACTCAACTATTACCAACACATCATTATCAGCAGCAGCATATCAATATTATTATGATCATCATTATTTTCACGTCCTAATGGTAATACAATTATTTTTATTACGATGCTTGTTTATTCAGGAAAGCCTTTTTTTCACGATAGTCCTGCCAATATTTTTTTTCCCAGTAGGAGGAGATGTTGCTAGGTGCAATCCCAATCGAGTCATTTCCCAGCAATGTGTTAGGGGAGATTTGTGGCCCATACCAAGCGCAATGCATTGGATTTTTGGGGGTTTAGCTGTGGGGGGAAATCAGAGAACCCACAGCAGACAGAAAATAAATTGCACACAGAAAGGCGGAATTGGAATCGAACCCAAGCCCATCTTGCTGTGAGGCACAAGTGTTACCGATGTGCCACCCTGCCACTCATCTTTATCAGCATTACCATCATCAGTGTTATCATAAATCAGCGAATTGCATATGATAGTTCTATATGTCACAACAGAAGCTGGATTATTTATTGCCGTGTTGATTTCCTTATTTCTGGCAACATTTATCCAGGTTAGGGCCTACGAGGTATCAAATGTATAATCATGTCAAGGACAACTTAACCCACTGTGGGCAGATAACATGTCCAGACATCTGGGCAAAAGCACTCACCAAACATGTACAATTCAACGCATGTGCTTTAAAATCAAATTGCTTACACTCTTATATATTATGCATAGAAAAAAAGATTGCGTGTACTACATGTATGCGTACAATACGTAGCATTTCGGGAATGTCAAGCATGCTGATTCAGCGACTGTATGCAATATAATCTCAAAAGAAGTTCAGACATTCTTGTCATTTGTTTTACATACCGAACATATTTAAAATAAATACCGTACCATTTACTTTTTTATGGATTGTAAATGTGTGAATGCTAAATATAGAAGCAAGAGAAAAGAGTGATTTTTTTTCACGAACAATACAGTAGTATGCTTGGTTCTTTCGGTAAAGTCACGTAGAAGGGAAACAATAAAATAATAAAAAATATATAAAACAATAAAATTATCACGATGTTTCGACTGCAACACAAGCAATCATCATCAGGTGTGAAAACCACAGCAAGAAAATAAAAAAACGCCACTTTTTTCAAATTTTCTTGCTGTGGTTTTCACACCTGATGATGATTGCTTGTGTTGTGCAGTCGAAACGTCGTGAGAATTTTATTGTTTTATATTTTTATTATTTTATTGTTTCCCTTCTACGTGACTTTACCGAAAGAACCAGGAATATCAATCCCTGCAGTCACGAAAGCTTTAAATCAAAATACAGTAGTACGTGTATTGGAAACAACAGCAAACCCTTTTGCCTGCCATGGTCAAAACCTTGTTTATATCCGACTGGCAATTACACAATTTAATTACGAAAAATGACAATTTGTGTATGAATCTAATCTGTGCCTTCTTTAGGTCAACTCAGCCTAAAATTAGTACCTGGCATTGGGGAGGGAACGAGGTGTTATCAGCACTCATTGAATGCCCCAAATTTAGCTGCTGCTATGTCGACCAAATGTAAGGAAAACCTGATTTCCAAATTTAACCTCCTCTTAAACAAAAGACCGGACCCACACACCAAAAAGTTAGACGTTAATAAAGTCGTAATTAATCGCAGTAACAGTTCTATTTCCGATGGTCTGAAATCCGTTTTAGCTAAAGGTCTAAACTTTGCAGTCACACCTAAACACATACCAGTTAATGATATAATTGCCCAAGTAGACGTTGCTCTCAGGGGCCTGGGTCACATCGCTGCAGACGTAGCAAGATCTGAAATCGCTGCAACCCTCAAAAACGCTAAGATGCCAGCTAGCAACCTCAGCAAAGATGAGCGTTTTGAATTATATAAATTAAAAAAGAGGAATGATATTGTAGTTCTCTCAGCTGACAAAGGCAATGCTACTGTTATCATGGATAAAATAGAATACAACAACAAAATTAAAGAATTACTCGACGATGGTAGTTATACAAAAATAAAAAGAGATCCCACCAACAGCCTCGTCACACAAACCAACAAAATAATTTCTGATTCAACCGCATTAATTGATCAATCTAAACAGTTTTCGTTGAAACCTTCTGCTGCCAGGCCACCAAGATTATACGGCTTACCAAAAATACATAAAGTTGATACACCTCTTCGTCCCATAGTCTCTACTATCAGCTCCCCCACCTACAAACTAGCTCGTTTTTTGTCTGAAATCCTGCGTCCTTTCACTGGAAAGACCACCTCTGTGGTACAAAATTCTACTCACCTGGTATCAACAATCAAGGGTATTTCCCTGTCCCCAGACGACCTGCTTGTCAGTTTTGATGTAGTTTCCTTATTCACCAAGGTTCCTGTACCTGACACCATTGCAATCATTGAAGACTTGGTTCATCAAGGACTAAACACTGAGGTACCCCCCCTGGTGAGACACTGTTTAACCAATACATACTTCACTTGGAATGGAACTTTCTACAAACAAACTGAGGGCACCCCAATGGGCTCCCCCCTTTCTCCAGTTATAGCTAACATTTTCATGGAGAAATTTGAGACTGACGCCATCCAGACTGCCACTCTGCGCCCAACCTTATGGAAGAGGTACGTGGATGACACTTTTGTCATCTGGCCACATGGCCGGCCTGCTCTAGACAAATTCTTCGACCACATCAATTCCATACACCCAGCCATCAGATTTACCATGGAAGTCGAAATAGATGGCAAGATACCTTTTTTGGATGTCCTAATTAAAAAGAGACCTGATGGTTCAATGAGCCACTCTGTCTACAGGAAAGCTACCCATACGGATGCTTATCTGAAACCGGATTCCCACCACCATCCATCACAGAAGAATTCTCTCATCAAGACTCTGTATCATAGAGCCCAATGCATATCCGACCAGGAACACATAAGCAGTGAACTCAAGCACGTACACCAAGCTCTTAGGGCTAATGGTTACTCCGACTATACAATCCGCAAAGCTATCACTCAAACCATGAAGAAGAACCCTCTTGAGGAGCCTTTCAAAACCATCACTTTACCCTACATTGCTGGGATCACAAAAAAGATCTCCAAAATCTTGAATAAACACAAGATCCAGGTCCGTTTCAACACATTACATAAAATCCGTGATCTGGTTCCGTCTGTAAAAGATGTGATTCCGGACATACAATACCCTGGTGTCTACAAACTAAGTTGCCTCTGTGGTAGTAGTTACATTGGAGAAACCAAACGCCATATTTCGGACCGCATTCGTGAACATAAAGCAGACCTTAAACACGGTAGGACCAACACCTCGGCCGTAGCAGATCATTGTTCTAATTCAGTAGGCTCACATGCCATTGACTTTTCCAAGACGGAGGTTCTTTGTAAGCCATCTGGCTTCCATGAGAGATTCGTTCATGAGGCTATCCACATATACAAACACAGAGACAATTTCAACCGAGAAGATGGATTCTATCTTAGCAATCATTGGAAAGATTTGATAAATCATTTCAGTTCTTGATTGATTGTTCACGCTTACAGTGCCTTTCAGACAGCATACATAAAAACAAATTTCGTCTCCCCCCTCCTCTTTTCAAAAAATAGATGGACTAGTCCTGGCAAACTGCCATCGTTGCGCGTGACGCTAACGTTATTTTTTATATATATATAAATAAATATGACGTTTTCAAAATAAATTTATGCAAACCGACACACCTGATGATGACCGTTTGAGTTATGGTCGAAACGTCGTGAGAATTTTTTATTGTTTTATATATATTTTGTTATTTTGTTGTTTCTCTTCAACGTGACTTTACCGAAAAAACTAAGAATATGCCCCAATTGTGTTCTGTGGCAGCATTGATAGTTGCAGTGCATTTTGTTTAACCAACTGAATACTCAGGATACCAGGATAGTTTCGTTTGCAAGAATGAACTTGGTTGTTTATAGGTTCTCGCGAAATGGTTTTCTCAAACAGTATTCACCCCACTAGTTATGTGGCACAGTGGTTTGCGGATTATAGCACAACTTGTGTTGGTCCAGGTCACTCTTGCAAATGATACTATCCTGGTCTCTGGAGTTCTCACCTGGTTAAAAACTATAAATATGAACTTGATTCCCAGCCACGACCAACATTATTCCTCATTTTCGAAACCGGTGCAAACTGTGCTGGCAACTGCCCTGAAATCAGGCAGGACCAGAGAGCGCCTGTGTCCCCACGGCAGCCTGGTCTGTTGGCTGTCTGGCACCCTTTACTAAGCATGTTTTTTTTTTCCTAGGCTGACTCTCAAACCATTCGTGACGTTGCAGTTGGTGCAGCAAAAAGGAATGTGTTCCATACAATCACTAGCAATGCATAACCACCCAGCCATGCCATTTTTAAAACTATGGGGCGAAAATTTAAGTTATTTGATTTTAACTAAAACAAACCTCACCTAACCCATTCCTCTGAGTATGGAATGGCGGTGAAGTGGTTATCACATTTCGAATCCCAGGCACGGTGGTGAGTGACATCTGAGCTGGTCCTGGCCCTCACCTCACTCCTAGGTCAACTTGCATTGACCATCCTGGTGAAGTACTTTACCGAAAGAACCAGAGAGTATGGATTCCTGCAGTCACGAAAGCTTCAAATCAAGACTGGTGAACTATGGTTAAACAAAAACATTACCAACACGATGTGGAGAGGCCTTCATCCAGCAATGGATTGACAAAGGGCTGTCTAAACTCATGACGAAATAAGCATTGGTTAAAATGTTTTTTTATTTAAAATATATAGTTTCATGATCACCATTCCCCAGTAAGGGTAGAGTGAAAGCAGTGGGTAGAATAGAGTGGGAATGGCCGAGTCAAACAATCCTCATTTAAATATCAGGTATGGCAACCGAAGGTTTGGGTTGTTTTGGTAATTGGGCTGGCAGAGTCTGTGCTCACTGTAGTCACGGAAATGAAACATGAGTACCAGATGGTATCTGGACCTGTTCTGGGCCTTCCCTGGGGTCAAATTGACCTAAACTAAGTACCTAATGTGGTATGTAAGCATCAGTTACGAAAGGGACCTAAACCATTTGTGATTCTGGCCACATGACCTCCCTCCTCACCCCACCCACCATCCCCTCCAGTTACGGGGATTCATGGGGGGCTCTTTGTATTTGTGTGTGTGTGAGAGAGGCACCAGCAGGAACGTTCTGGATGGGGTTCAGTCGATTAGGAGAGATATTTATGTGGGTGTGGAGTGGAGGGTGGTGATTGTACGGTGGATAAGCAACATTTTATTATTGCAATTACTTTAAAGCGGTCCAATAACAAGACACCGCATGCCTGGTATTGTTCGTGAAAATGGAGTGTATCCCTTAATGTAAACTGGATCACATGTTGTCGTTTTCACAAAACTAACATTTGAAACGCCCACAGAGCAGTCAATCAACCCGTGTTACACAACAGCATGTGGATGAGATATCACGTAACCACTAACATTTCTTGAAATTACTTATTATTCACTATAGTGGCAGCACTTTCCCACCTGCCCTGATATAGAGAGTAATGCCTATCACACGACAGGCAAATTAATATTTCGAATTCTCAGAGCTGTCATCAAATGAAGACATTTAAAAAAAAATTAAACTTCCATTTCAGAAGTCTCACAAGGAGCCGTGTAACACTACCTCATGTCGGAACTGTTTCTCAAGTTGCATCAGTAGGTCTCTTATTTATACGATGTGCCGTATGCGTCTATATGCCCTGCCAGGTCTTGTCATAACATGACAATCAATACAAAATGAATAGTCTCCAGAGCTGGAATATACTCAACTAATTTGACAATCAACGCACCACACTTCAGAAACTGTTTTATTCAGACAGGTGGCTGAAATTGAACCAATTTAGCATTCTGACTTTTAAACCTCCTCATCGCTTTCTCAGGTATATGTTCACTTCTTTTGTACAGACCGGTTCTTCTTTTCTCGTGTGGTGCCTACCCAAATTTGCAAACACAGAGTTTAAAAGAGAAACATGGCAAAGTGTTACCAAACAAAGTCTAGACACGTTATAAATACAGCAATGGGATTCTTATTATTGGTTCTTTCGGTAAAGTCACGTATAAGGGAAACAATAAAATAATAAATACAAATCCTGATGATGATTGCTTGTGTTGCAGTCGAAACATCGTGAGAATTTTTTTTGTTTTATATTTTTATTATTTTATTGTTTCCCTTATACGTGACTTTACCGAAAGAACCAAGAATGTGAATCCCTGCGGTCACGAAAGCTTTAAATCAAAATTCAATGGGATTCTGTTTTGTTTGTTTCGTATATGTACATTTTGTATTGTCTTTGGAGGAAGGACTAGAAACCAACGTGCGCTGTCCATCTCCCAAACCTCACTAACCCAGGTCAATAACATTCGTATCCAACCGGCCTCTCCCAACCTATCTCACCCCAAATCCCTTATGCTATATATATTGCAAATGCACTATACACAAGCCAGTAGTGTCTGGTTGTTTTAAATAGTGAGAATGCGCGTATTTTACCTCACCATTCGTATAATGTATCTGGGAGTGCAGACGTATGCATCTCTTGGGAGGAGGGTTCTGGAAAGGTTTGAGGTCAGTGGGAGTGCACAGGTCTGGAGCTGTGTTTGAAATATTGACGTCGCTGTCCAAAACTCGAGCGCATGACTGGCGAAGCGGTGGGGATGCTGCATGGGAAGATAGTACATTGTCTGCACGTGTTTTGTCAATCAAAACACATTCTGAGCGCAGTTGGGAAAGAATCGTTTTTACCTTTCCAGCTCCAGTATACCTAATTAGTAATATGTGGCGATGGTAATGCGTTAACAGCAGGCAGCATTATTTAATCGCACTGAACTCATCACAGGTTAAGTGGCAGGATGTATGCTGGTGTTTGAACAAATATGTGTATGCATATATATGTACAGTAGAACTCTAAAAATCCACATTCCAATCCGTGAATCCCTGTAATATGCGGATTATCGGCGGTTCACGAACGCTTCCATAATCAATGATATTTGTGAAAACCTTGCGAATAGATGGCTCTTTTTTAGGAGAGGATTTTTTTAATTCTAAATGTATCAATGTAATTTACATATATATGATAAATAGTTTACAGCACTGTGCAATGCAAAGAAACCGGCAGCCTCTTTGCGATGAAAACTCTGTAAAGATGTTTTCTTTAAATGCTGGGCATTCCAAAGAGCCCACTGGGTTCATTGCAATGCACACTCCATGATGTGTACAGATATGTCCAGCTACAAATTGTGTTTTTCGTAAAGAAAATTGTTACATGTTTAGACTTGATATTGAAGTAAAAAAAACTTTAACGTAAACCATCTGGCAGATTTTCTCAATGTGGGTTTTGACAAAATCGTAACCGTATAATAATTAGCTAAATAATCATGGATTAATGGAGCCACGAGTCATGTGATGCACTTCTCCTGTAATCCGCAAAGTTTTCACGGATTGACGGAGTCGCGCAGTTAATTTCTGCCGCATTCCACGTCGGCATACATTTTTGCGAATTACGAGATTAACCTCAGTTTCAGTTTCATTTATTTGGTATAGCCCTGTGAGCCATTCGGCTCTTGAATCGGGTGCAACCGCAACAAACAAAAAACATGAACAAGAAAACATCTTAAAGTGATTATGTGACTGTGCAAACAGAAAATCCAGGAAAAAACATCAAAATATTCCTGAAAAAGCACCGTACACCAACGCTGTGTGCAAAAATCCCAGTGGGATGCAAGTAAAACAACAATAACAACAACCACAAGACAACTTAGATTAAGGCCATCGGTCTAACTCCGTACTACAACAAACAAAACATGACCAAACCAAAAAACTTTTCTAAATCACCAAAATAAAGCAATAAATGCAATGTAACAGTGATCATAGGGACTGTGATCGAAATTTTAACAATAAACTACATAAATAACATGTAACACCAAACCCTAGAGCCATAGCTGGCTGCATGAGTCACTCCACAACAACAGGAGCATCAGTCAGAGTATCACATTTTTCAATGCACCTTTAAGATCAGCACACTAAATCAAAATACTTTGCAGTGGTCATCCGGAGCGAAACATTTAATTTTATTTTAGGCCACTGAATAGCAGTAGCAGCTAGGGGTGTACAACTCCTCTAGAGCAGTTTTGAGTGAAGATCTCATAGGTAGTGATTCAAGTTGCAGTTTATTGGCAATAACATTCCAGACCCTGGGGGCATCAATAGCAAAGGCCCTTCCTCCAGTTTTTTGTACGGCAATAGGGAATGTAAAGCTGGTAAATGAGCGAAGAGGTCAAATTTGTTCTTTGAAACAGAGAGGAGATCCAGCAGGTAGTCTGCGGATTTTTTTTTGTAAGTACATCGTGAATAAATAAGATCTGGTGCACAAGCCGTCGAACATTAAGAGATGTTAAGTTTGACCCAATGTAGAGATCACAGTGCTGAGTCCTATATGGGCAGTCCAATGCAAATCTTAAGGCCGAGTGATAGATGGAATCAAGCTTCTTCAGTACAGTACTTGGGGCTGATTTATACACGATGTCACAGTAGTCAAGTAGAGGCAGTATGGTAGCTTTTATCAATTCCAAACGGAACATTGGGGGGAAGCAGTGCTTGTGTCGATACAGAAAACCAATTTTTATTTTTGTCTTCTTACCAATATAATCAATGTGATCTTCAAAATTCAGTTTTGAATCCAGGATGACCCCAATATACTTATAGATCTTGACTTGCTATATTTGATAATTATTTAAGGAATGTAATTTGGGAAAAAGAACTTCCTGCTTTAGTCCCGGAGAGAAGCATAGCACCTTGGTTTTGGAGGTATTCAGGACTAGTTTAAGAGCAACTAGCTGATTTTGTAGTTTGTTGAAATCACTCTGGAGCTTAGCAATCACGTCATCTGGAGAGCGGCCAGCAGTAATCAGTATCGTGTCATCTGCAAAAAGATTTACCCTGGAATGATCCAGGTCAGTGCCCAAGTAATTGACATAAAGAGAGAACAAGAGGGGGCCGAGGCTGGAACCCTGTGGAACCCCTTTTGTTATATTAACACTTTGACCTCCAACCATCTGTGAATACAGTTTGGGTGTGAGAAAAGAGGTAATTTGTTAAGCGTTTTACTGTTTTCGGAAAAACCGAGGCAACTTAGTTTACTAAGCAGGGTGTTGTGGTCTACTCTATCAAAAACCCAGATTGTTTTAGATGTAGTAGATTGTTGGTGGACAGGAAACTGTTAATTTGGTAGTTCAATAATTTTTCAAAAAATTTCATCAATGGGGACAAAATATAGATGGGTCGGTAGTTATTGGGATCATCTGTAGGGCCCCCTTTGTGAAGTGAACGGACATAGAAATGTTTCCATTCTAGAGGAACTGATGCTTCTTTGATGGACAGGTTGAAAATATGGGCTATAGGTTTGTATATTAGGTGACCAACAGTTAGTAGAGCAAAGACGAGTAGAGTATTTGCTCCGGTAGAGGAGGACCCTTTGAGGTAGGACAGTTGTTTCAGAACATTACTTTCGTGGATTGGCTGGAAACTAAATTAGCTTAATGTTTGGACAGGGGTGTAGGAATTTGCATGAGCAGGGGTGACTCCCAATACATTATCAAAAAGATTACCAGCTTCAGTAAAATGAAGGTTAAAATTGTCCACTATTCTTTTGGGATCTGAAAAATATTCCCCATTTCAGTTAAGCTCAACAGGCAGATTATCTGTTTTGGATGCCTTTTCGATACATTTGATTGTTTTACAAAAAATCCTGGCATTTCCATGTGATTCCAGGTGAGTGGAGGAAAAGTAGGCATTTTTTGCATGCCGTATTTTTTTGACGCATCTATTCCTTAAAATCCTGTATTCTAGCCAGTCATTGACCAAATTACTTTTCTGAACACATGCCCAAGCCTTGTCCCTAGTTTTCATGAGCTTTGTAATCAAAGGATCATACCATGGTGGGCGGTTGCCTTTAGTTTTAAATCTAACCAACGGAGCATGTTTGTTAAGAATTTGGAGAAACATGTACCTGAAGGCCTCCCAAGCCGTAGTCAGGTTGGGGATATCACAAACCTTGTCATTATCCGAGTGAAGCACATCATTAGTAAATGCCTGAGTGCTGAAGTGCCTCAAAGAGTGCTTCTCAACCAATTTGGGTTTGGCTGATGATCTCACCCCAAAAATGAAGGAGTGATCACTAAGGTTATTACCCAGAACACCAGTCAGTGTGAAATTGTGAGGGGCATTTGTCAATAGGACGTCAGAGTTGACTGTCCCGGATTTTTTAGGTTAGGTCTTGTGGGGACATTTATGAATTGAAACAGGTTAATTCATCTGTAAAATTTGTGGCTACGGCCGGCGGATTTAGCCAATTCCAATTTAGATCACCCACTAAAACTATTTCACCTTTAGGGAGGCCCCCAAAAAGCTCTCTCAGTGCAGATGCAGCTTCAACATCCTTCCCACTAGGCGGTCTATAGCAGCACACTACCAATATCTGTTGATTAATTGGGAGAGTTATTCTGAGAACCAGACCTTCAAAGCAACATTTTTTTAATCAAGGAATGAGCTGGTGAACATGCAATAGTATTACGAACATAGATGGCAATTCCACCTCCTTTAGATCCTTGGTCAAGCCGAAAAAGGTTGTAGTTGTCAATCGTAATCTGCAAGTCATTGACGGCAGGAGTGAGAAATGTTTCTGTTAGGAAAAAAATGTCTGGGTCAAGATTTAGTTGACTTAATTTAATCACAAGCCCTCTGATGTTGACATGTAAAACACCAACACCTATTCTGCCAGAAAAATCTACAGAATGATACGAGTTCTTTACATTTTGGCCAGGATGAAGCTTAATACCACCCAGAAATAATAAAAGTAGAATTCATAGTTTGCACAAGTATTTTCTGTGAAACGATGAAGAGCGGCGAACCTTGGACGAATAGCAGCAGGTCGCAGATGGTGCTATTTTTAAGAGCAGAATGAAGTAATGGGACAAAGATAGCGTTTAAAAGGATACAATGATGGAGTGTAGAAGTGTCTATGAGCTGTTTCATTTTCAGGTGTAGTGGCAAATCGAGCAACAAGTATGGACGCAAAGTAACGAGGGTAGCTGTTCGTAGAGTTGAGTGTGGCACTAGATATGGCCGGGAGGGACAGCAGTATGATACACAGCAGGAGAATTGCCATCTTTAAAATATCCGGGGTATACACAGATTAACACACAAACGGAAAAGAAAAAAATATATACTTGTAGGCCGAGCGCGAGAAAAACGTCTTGCCGCACTCGTCACACATGCACGGCTTCTCGCCCATGTGCTAGGGTTGAACAGCGCCCACCCCCCAGACAGGGACAGCAGATTCTTGGCTGTTGTGGGCTCGGCTGAACCGCTTGCACCGCCTCCTTTCCCTGCCGCAGGATGGTGCTCGAGCTAGCCCTCCTTGAGCTCAGCCCACGACTGGAATGTCGTTTCTTGGCCTCTCGTGTCTCTGCTGCCCGACCAGACGGCCCCACTGAAGCCCACACAGGGGACTCTTCATTCACTTGGCCGTCTTGACGATCTCCGTGAAGTTGTCCAGGATGGAGCGCACGTCGTCCTTGAGCCGCTTGTTGAACGACTGCAGCAGCGCCTCCTTGCTCTGGGGCAGCGCCCGCGACATCTCGGGGCAGCAGCAGTGGATGGAGCATGGCTCTCCCTCAGGGCAGCAGTGGACGGAGCACAACTTTGCCTCAGGGCAGCAGTGGAGAGAGAGAGAGAGTCTGGCTCCCTCATGGCAGCGGTGGATATAGCGCGGCTCTCCCTCAAGCCACTAGTGGAGAGCACGGGGCTCCCTCCGGGCAGCAGTGGACGGGGCACGGCTCTGCCTCAGGGCAGTAGTGGACAGAGCACGGCTTTGCCTCAGGGCAGCAGTGGATAGAGCGCATTTCTCCCTCAAGGCAGCAGTGGACGGAGCACGGCTCTCCCTCAGGGCAGCAATTGAGAGAGCGTGGCTCTCCCTCAGGGCAGCAGTGGACGGAGCACGCACTAGGCCACTACAGTAACTGGAAGCCTATGGTCTTACCTAGTTTTTCCCGCCGGGGAAAGCTCACCTTACCCGTTAAAGCACGAGGCCATTACGGTAACTGAAAGCCTACGGCCTTACCTAGTTACGCCCGCCGGAAAAATGCTCACAACCACCAAAAGACAAAATAAGCGATACTGTTACACCACAGTAGCAAATCACTACTGGATAATCAATTTGCCGCAACCACAAAAATACCACCCACTAACCATGGCCCTTACAACACACAAGTATTATAATCACGTCTCACTCTCACACGGCTCACACACACTCACACGCACCTCACACACAGCTCATTCTCACTCACATTCTCACACTTTCTCACGCACAGTTTACACTCACGCAGAACTCACACGCTGCTACACACGCCGCTGCCACAGATTACAGAATCAGCTATATGGTCCCCCCCCATATCACCACGGATGATTTGAGTTCCGCTGTGGTGAATACATGTATGCACCTGTGAAGCCCTATTGTCAATCCACTCCCCTATGCCCTGTGGGACATGGAGGGTTATTACACCATACTTCACCATGCTGAACAGTGCAGACTGGTGAAGGTGGGAAGCAGAGATGTGGAAACATAAAGTACAATACAACCACGGGGTTTTCTTCAGGGCTCTCTGCTGACACCGCCTATGACACCTTAAGCATGGTGGTCGCCTTTAAAAGCACGATCTAGGCTCAACGCTGCTTAGCTACTGTGATCTGTTGCACGGGTTAGCACACTACACTATGATTTTGGTAAACTGATTTTGCTTCCCCGCCACAGCTTGCATCATTGAACGAGCATTGGGCCCCACCTGTACCAAACCACACTGACCAGCGTAGAGAAGACTGGTTTCACAAGCCCCATGACTGCAGCAGTGTGGGGAAACTTCACGTAGCAGTGATTTAATGTCTTCATTTACTGTGCTATACTCGATCCAATGTATTTCATACAACTTTTCATCGTGCATCCACACATACATACGTGACATAACTCCACGTGATTTATTAATTTCCACTATTACTATTACAGGGTCTCTTCACGCTGATTTTGTTGGCTTGGATATTCGTTCCTGTGTACATCACATCTGGGGTAAGCAGTCAATATTCCATTACGCGATGCCGTAAATGTCAAGTCTGTAATGAAGCTAAATCTAAGTATACTCAGGTTGGATAAATCAGAGCAAACACATTCTAGAACATAACATATGTCAATGACCCCGATACCCACTGTCATGTGCAATGATTTTCAGACGTGGTTTGTCCTATTAAACTTTTATGCCCAGATGCTCTTGTTTTATGTATGTAATATGTGCGACGTGAATTATTTAGCCAGAAGTAAGGTTAGTGCTGACAAATATACATACACACAATACTAGTGTATCTATACTGCTGCTGTGGTGTAATGTTTCGCACACTAGACTTACAATCCAGAGTTATTCAGTCTGAGTGGATCTCCCAGTCCGGCAATTAAAGATGTGGTCTAGAAGGGGCTCTAGAGAGTGCCTCTAGAGGCAAATCTTGACCCGACCTTCCACGATGGAAGACGTGGAAATACCCAACATTTACACCACGGCGCGTGATTTGCTGATCAATTAATTGTGATGAACCCATTTACTCTGCTGGGTGGCAAAAACGGGGAAAGGGGATTTAAAAAAAAGTATCAATTGTTTAAACTGCGGCGCCAGGAGAATAAAAAAAGAGCGACCACTGAATTTCAAGTCCAATGTGCTAATCAGTACACCATGGCAGCATCCTTACCCGCTGATGTCTTGTATAAACTACATCTGCCACTTAAGTAATGTGTAACTTGTGTGGCTCCATACGGCTGGAGGTGGTTACGACTCCTGAGTACCTGCAGAAGAGACATGGAGGCAAGAGGCTGCGGGTTTACCTCTCCTTCCTGAACCTCATCCTCTGCATCTTCACCAAGATCTCCGTGAGTGCACGTCTCACCCTTTGTAAATACCATACTATTCGCCTGTGTGCACACGAGTGGTCAGTGAGTGATGGGTATTTTCCCACAAGTGGCCAGTTTCCACAGGATCAGACAAGCGAAATGAGAAACTCTTTTATGTTGGAGAGAAAAAAAGGACCAAGTGACGTGAGTAACTTGGTATTCAGAGTTTTGTAGGTATACGTGCACATATGCATGCGCATGTGTGTATGCGAAATGGGGAGCAGTGGTGCAGTGATTCGCACTCTTTGCTACAAGACCAGACAGTAGCTGCGTGCAATTCCTGGCTATGGCTAACACATCAGTACGTCAGTACTGAGGAGACAAAGCGGCTGCAAGTCACTAAAAGCGCTTGTCGCAATAATAGTAGTGTCTGTGTGGAGTGGTTGGCATAGTGCTCAATAACACTGCATGATGGTTCAAGTGCCCTAGACTCAACGTTTTTGTAAATGCTAAATACCGTTGGACTATTATAATTATCATATTGACTGTCAAGGAAAGTGGTGGGAGTGACCACCAATTAAGACCAGCACAAACACACACGGGATTTGTGTGGTCAGCATAACATATTGCTTGTTGCATCTGTATCTCAAGTGCCAATGTTTGCTCAGCAAAGCTTGTTCTCCTTTTAGACTGAGTTGACCTTAGGAGAGACTCAAAGCAGTGGTAATTGGTGACACACAGCCGTGACTTGGGGAGGCACCGTATTACCCGCACCTCCGATTAGCCCCGCACCTCCAATCAGCACAGTTGGCTACGCACTGTGCGACATGAGTTGGACATACATTATCACTCAATATTTGTCAATGTTCACTTACTGAGTGCAAGTTCTGAGAATTACATTTCATACCTTCAGCCTTATCTACACATGTTTGTGTTCACATAGTGCAGGTAATGCAATGAGCAACAGAGTCCATTCATACAAAAATAAAGTATTGTTCCAGCTTAAAACATTACCAAGTTGCAGCGTGTACAAAAAAATGTGTCGTGACGGGTACTGCAAGATCATGTCCGTCCAATGCTGGCTGAGCTGCATTGGATTCCAGTTGCCGAACGATACATTAAAACGTCACGCTCTTGACACACAAAGTGTTTGCCACAAATGAACCACAATACCTTGCTTATCTCGTCAAAGAGCATAAACCATCACGCAAACTCTGGCCATCCTCGCATCAGCTTTTTGCTAACAATTGAACAATGACAGTGACTGCATTGCGGAGCTATGCAATTTTAAATGTAAATTGAAAACTAATTTCTTTATAACTGCTTTTTTCGTTAATGTTATCGTCCTTACTCCGCACCTCCAATAAGCACGGTTGGCTATGTACGGTGCGAAAAAAGTTCAACATGCATACATGTGTAGTGTAATTGCGCTGGCTGGTGGACAGCAGCGGCAACTGTGGTGGACAGACAGCACACACGCCGGTGAGGGCGTGCACGGTGCGTGGGCAGAGGGGAGGAACTAAGGGCAAGGGTCACGGAAGACCCCGTCTGGAAGCCCCTGGAACCTGCTAGCGGGTTCGAGAAGGGAGGCGTGGTCAGGGCGGAGCCAGGCTGCGCTGGGAGCATAAAAGGAGCCCAGAGCGGGGAGCTCGAGGCTGCCGGTTCTGGGAGTGGACTCGTCTCGTCGTCGCTGTCGTCTCATCGCCATCGTCGCTAAACGTCTCCGCTACGAAGGATAGTAGTTGGCTATCTCAGTCAGCGCCGTCAGTGTTAGACGGCTAGTGTTGTGTACAGGCTAGGCTGAGCTACTGTGGAGAGTGTGCGGACGAGACCTGTTAAAGTTGTTCATGAAGAAAGTGCCTCCTAGAAACTCTCTCTGAATCGTTGGCACTACACATTGCAAAGGTAGTTTCGCATCCCCCGTGTATACAATCTATGTCTGTCCAGCTTGGTTCTTTCGGTGTTTCCCTTCTACGCGGTGGTGACTTTACCGAAAGAACCAAGACGATGAATCCCTGCAGTCACGAAAGCTTTAAATCGAAAAATGTGTCTGTCCTCTTATTTAGTTCCATGCCCAAGGACAGGTTCATGGCTCAAGCTCCCTCTCTTCTATCTGATTCCACTCACCCTCTCCACTTCACCACACCATGCTCCTGCTCTGCAGCCATAACATGCAGGGAAAGACAGCTGAGGTGGTTTCCCCTTCCCTCCCTCAACAGTGGTGTTTAAGTGATACCACAATCATCGAATACAGATTAATGCCATGTGCAAGACCAGTGTCTGCCATAAAACAGTAAACCTTCACTCGTGATCACTGAGCACCGTAATGATGCATCAATTTATCTATTGAAACAAATTATTATGCTTACGATAATGTATCCAATTGTGTGCATGATAATAACTCACAGTGTATGAACAATAAACACCGATGTCACATTGGGCGAATGGAATTGTGACATTTTATTGAATAGCTGGGAGAATGGAGCATGGAGAGGGTGGGTGGAGGGTTTGAATGATTTACATTCCAGGCGACTGCACGGCGCTTTAAACACATCGACAATGTCGTCTGCACAGACACTCGCAATAACATGGACAACGAGGGCTCATTCAGATTGAACGTTCTTTGGCCTTGCCTCGCGTAACAAAGCAGGTAGCTCATTTCTCAGACATTCCCTTTTGATTTTATTAAAGGGTATCGCTTCAATGGAGCTGTCGCTTTAGACTGTGCGATGGCAAAGCTACTTATGGCAGTGAGGAGAGCGTATTCAATCGGACAGAAGGTTGTCTGTCGATGCTCATGCATAAAAGGGGTTGCTTTGCCGGATAAACTTTCGCGGTGCGGATTCGTGGATTTCAGACGGATTCTCAAAACAAAGCAGAAAAGTGTTGGCATCTGAACTGCGTGGAGTTTGGCTGTTAGCCATGCCGTGCGGAGAAAATGCACTGACACGAGGAGGAATAAGAAGTACGCACCCCTGGCACACCCCACAACCTCCAGAACCTCCACGGCGCTCACGTTGTCTTCACCATCTGCTGCTGTGCGTGGTCTCGCACAGAGAAGGTGGGAGGAGGCATGGGGGGAGGCGAAATGGCCTAACACCTGCATCCGTATCGCAAATGCGAGACGAGAGCTGTGGTGTGACCGTGTAGCCTTGGTTGAAGGGTGGCAGGGACTTAAATAGATGCTGGCCCGGGGGGGGGGGGGGGGATATTGGCTGTGATGCCACGTGTCCGCTGCTAAGTTGGATGTTAAAAAGACCAAGAGGGAAAAAAAACAAATCAGGTCAGCTTGGTTGAATATCAAAACCAGTGGCTTTTGTGTTCGTGGTATTTCCGCAGCGGTGAGGATTATATGGCAAGCCCTCAATTATCCATTTTAATATCTAAGCGATTGACGTTTAATGTTGAATAATAAATAGGTTATTGAATGCATGCATTCATTAACGTACCACTCTAAAAATGAATGTTGCCCGAGTGGCACAGTTGGTTTGACAATTTGGCTCACAATTTATTTGGTGGCAAGTTTAACTCGTAATCAGGGATCGACTCAGCCCAATTATTTTTTCATGAGGATACTGAACCTGTCACGGTAAAATGGCATTGTCACTACTTGCTTGTGTGGAATTTCAGCGTTAGACAGAATTTCCCGGTAAATATGAGGGAAGGTGGTACCAAGCGGCTAACGATGTCAGGACGCACGCTCCACTCACAAAGTCAACCAATCAGGCTCCATCAGTCTCACACAAACACAAATACAGTGAGGGAAAAAAGTATTTGATCCCCTGCTGATTTTGCACGTTTGCCCACTGACAAATAAATGATCAGTCTATAGTTTTAATGGTAGGTTTTTTTGAACAGTGAGAGACAGAATAACAACTAAAAAAATCCAGAAAAACGCATGTCAAAAATGTTATAAATTGATTTGCATTTTAATGAGGGAAATAAGTATTTGACCTCCTCTCAATCAGAAAGATTTCTGGCTCCCAGGTGTCTTTTATACAGGTAACGAGCTGAGATTAGGAGGACACTCTTAAAGGGAGTGCTCCTAATCTCAGCTTGCTACCTGTATAACAGACACCTGTCCACAGAAGCAATCAATCAATCAGATTCCAAACTCTCCACCATGGCCAAGACCAAAGAGCTCTCCAAGGATGTCAGGGACTAAATTTTAGACCTACACAAGGCTGGAATGGGCTACAAGACCATTGCCAAGCAGCTTGGTGAGAAGGTGACAACAGTTGGTGCGATTATTCGCAAATGGAAGAAACACAAAAGAACTGTCAATCTCCCTCGGCCTGGGGCTCCATGCAAGATCTCACCTCGTGGAGTTGCAATGATTATGAGAACGGTGAGGAATCAGCTCAGAACTACACGGGAGGATCTTGTCAATGATCTCAAGGCAGCTGGGACCATAGTCACCAAGAAAACAATTGATAACGCACTACGCCGTGAAGGACTGAAATCTTGCAGCGCCCGCAAGGTCCCCCTGCTCAAGAAAGCACATATACATGCCCGTCTGAAGTTGCCAATGAACATCTGAATGATTCAGAGGACAACTGGGTGAAAGTGTTGTGGTCAGATGAGACCAAAATGGAGCTCTTTGGCATCAACTCAACTCGCCGTGTTTGGAGGAGGAAGAATGATGCCTATGACCCCAAGAACACCATCCCCACCGTCAAACATGGAGGTGGAAACATTATGCTTTGGGGGTGTTTTTCTGCTAAGGGGACAGGACAACTTCACCGCATCAAAGGGACGATGGACGGGGCCATGTACCGTCAAATCTTGGGTGAGAACCTAATTCCCTTAGCCAGGACATTGTAAATGGGTCGTGGATGAGTATTCCAGCATGACAATGACCCAAAACACACGGCCAAGTCAACAAAGGAGTGGCTCAAGAAGAAGCACATTAAGGTCCTGGAGTGGCCTAGCCAGTCTCCAGACCTTAATCCTATAGAAAATTTGTGGAGGAAGCTGAAGGTTCGAGTTGCCAAACGTCAGCCTCGAAACCTTCATGACTTGGAGAAGATCTGCAAAGAGGAGTGGGACAAAATCCCCACTGAGATGTGTGCAAACCTGGTGGCCAACTACAAGAAACGTCTGACCTCTGTGATTGCCAACTAGGGTTTTGCCACCAAGTACTAAGTCACGTTTTGCAGAGGGGTCAAATACTTATTTCCCTCATTAAAAATGCAAATAAATTTATAACATTTTTGACATGCGTTTTTCTGGATTTTTGTTGTTGTTATTCTGTCTCTCACTGTTCAAATATACCTACCATTAAAATTATAGACTGATCATTGTTTTGTCAGTGGGCAAACGTACAAAATCAGCAGGGGATCAAATACTTTTTTCCCTCACTGTACAGGAACAAAAACTCAACACATTCGTCAATAACTGTCTTGTTTTTTAAATGGGTGATGTTTTTCGCGTTGAGTTGGAGACAACTCTCTTATCCAATCTACTTATCTGGCCTCTCTATGTGCTTTGAAGATTAATTGTCCGAAATGTTACCTATTGGATAGAGTATGTACTCTTTCTTTTTAAGGCCACATTGTTATTCACGAATTTGTGGAGTGCGTTTGTTATTTGCAATTTGTGCACCACTGCTAACACCGCAGCATCACCAAATAATGTGCTTTCATTTGAATCCATGCATATGCTAATGTCTCTGGGTGCGTTCTACCGACCACTGTGGTGCAGAATTGTAGTATCCAGATAGCTTAGCGTTCATGTAAAACGACTATTATGGCAATGGAATTATAATGATGTTGGTGATGATACCAGATAAAGATGATGACTATGGCTGATGATGATGATGACGATGTTGGTAGTGATAAGAAAGATGATGACCACGACAATGATGGCAACAGGAATGGCGATAATGACATTGATGATGTTGATGATGATAAAGTTCAAGATGATGATATTTATGGCGAATCTCTTGACGATATTCATACTGATGATCATGGTGCTAATGACGATGATGACGCTGCTGCAGGTGATGGTCTACCAACCCCAAATCACGAAAGCAGTGGTGCCCTGGGGAAAAAGACACCTCAGAATCAGATTAGTTTTAAATATATATACACAGTACTGGAGAACGTTAACAATAAAATAGTACAAAAAACATGATAGGAGTGCAAAGTATAGGAAAGGTAAATAAAACACGAAAAAAAGGAACAATTTGTTCTTTTACCAGATGAAGCCCACTGAGCAATTCGAATATTTTTCAGAATTGACCTGGCCAGAAGTGATAGCTCCACATATCTATATACACAGGCACCGATGTCAAAGGCAAATATCAAAAGACGAAGCCAGCCCACCTTCATCGCCTTGATTGCTGATGGCGTGAGCAGTAGCCAGCAATCAAACCCAAACAAGCTGGCGGGTTTTGTGGCGCAGTGCTCACCAACAGTCTACGAAGTCTACATGGGTGGTCTTTGTCTATGTGTGTGGGTATGTGCGAATTTGTGTCTGTGTGTCTGTATGTAAATAGGGAGCGGTATTGTAGCTGTTAGCGTGCTGCGCTACCAACCCTGCAAGCTGGGTTCGATTCCCAATCATGTCCAAAGTCAGCGACGATTATCTGAACTGGTCCCGGGCCTCCCCTAGGTCGAGTCAGCCTCAAATACGTATTTGGTGAGACAAAGGCTGTCGGGCGTGGTGCTGGGCACCCACCCCCTTGTGTGCCTTGCCGGCCTTCATAGGTACTCGCTAACAGCACTTGCCCCAACATTCTGTTCAGGCTATACGGGGGATCTTTGTCTTGTATGTAAATGTGAACTTTACGTGTGCGTGCTGTGTGTGTGTGATGTGGGTAGCACAGTGGTGCGTGGGAACTGTGCTACAAACCTGGCTACTTGAGTTTGATTTCTGGCCATGGCTATCCCCAATTGGCTCGTGATTTGTAAACATGCCCAGCCACAGCTTCTCAGCCTCAATTGGGTTCAGTGTGAGGCTGGCGCTTGCAATCCATAACTTTGCAGGTGATACTATGTGGATCGTATATGAAATTCCCAAACACCGCTGGGCCATGACATAGCAAGCAGTTACAGGAAGTGGATTCTTGTTTCTACCTCTGTGGACATTTCCGTGTTATTCCCGTATATGTGTGTGTGTATTTTCTCTGGATGCTTCGATTTCCTTCCATGTGCAAGGAATACTCTGCCTCTTCTTTCGATCTTAATCTTTGCTATCGTCATCATCAGCAGTCACAGAAACAATACCAGCAGCAACTGCAGCAACATCGCAATCATCATGATCAGCCTCTTCAACGATTTAGTCAAAATCAACATTAACCTAATTGTTATCGACATCATCATGATCCCAGTCATCATCACAATAATAATCATTAAATATATCATATTATATATTATTGTCATTGTGGTGACTCAGTTCACTCTTGCAAATGGGGCGATCCTAGCCTCGTGAGGTCTCGTCTGGTTGAACAAAATAAAATTGAACTTAGTCTTTGTCTGTTTTGTCCCCGTCATCGTTGCCATCACCATCGTTAACATTACCGAAATTATCCCAGTCTTCGTAATCTTTGGTTAGAGCTGAGTAGGGCACGATCGGCAGTGGAGTGTGTGGCCGAATCAACTCCTGGATGTATGGTGAAGCAAGTCCATTTAAGCCTTGGACACAAGTAGATCAATCTTAAACTCAGGGTTTGCGTATTGTCAAATATCATCCCATTCCCATACGCTTGCCACCAGTCCTTTTTGTCAGTTAAGTAACAATACACCACTGAGTATAATGCATTGACACGTATTTCTACCGTCTTCCTATATTCATGTATTCAGAGGTGGCAACCATAGACTCCCACATGCAAAGGACAGTTAAGCTGTGTTACAACAGGTGGAATTAATTGGTGTGCATCTTATTCAGTGCTGTGTTACCTCCTCTAATGCATCAGTTGTCACTTAGTACTGATGCTTCTGCTCATATTAAATTTTTTTTTATCAAGGATTGGCCAAACATTCCAAGCAAGTCTTTACCTGAATTAGTGGTTAGAGCCTCAGTTGACATATTCCTGAGTGACTAAGGATATAATTTCATAAATACTTGACCACAACATAACAGATGTGTCAAAGTTGCAGTGATAATTAATTAAACTACTTTGCGATGTGCAAAATTAATTTATAAACAACGCTTGGTTATGGGGTTTAATAACATGACATTAAAGTGGAGAATTATGCCTGCCCTAATGAATTAACATTATTTTATTGCATTTTTTCTCGCTTGAGATAAATGCTCTATGACACGATGTAAATCCCTGATTTATGCTCGTAATTTGGCATTATGCCCTAAAGCCCTTTGCAATTTTAAAAATCATCCTTCAATGTCTTTGCAGCCCTCATTGCACCTCCCACCTTAGGCCCTGACTTAACCTATATACTTTTCACAGCATCTCATGAAACTCGTAGGGAAAGTATCCAGTTCTGAAATGTTTCACTTTGTTTATTCAATATTAGGGAAAATACAGTTTTGTTTGCTTTCGGAGTGAGATTATCTGCTCTGCGCATAGAAACACAGCCTGCATGATCATATCACCCAGAATGCACCTGATCTCGTCAGATCTCAAAAGCTAAGTGAGGTTGACCCTGCACAGTGATTGGATGGGAAACCACCATGCCTAATAAGTATATTGAGATTGGTCACGTAAAGGCTTTGAATACAAATGTAGTGAGTCCAACTGAGTCGCAGACGTTGTTCCTTTTAGAGGCACACTTATTGTAACACAAATGGGTAACGGCCCCTTTACCCGATACAGCCTAGGGTGGTGACCACCCAGCTAACTACGCTATGCAGAGGGGTTACTGCTACGAAGGGTCGGACCCTCACTCGGGTCTCCGACCACGTGGTTGCCTCGTAAGACGAAGAGCTTCCAGCTTGAGACGTGGAGCTTCCCGCTTGTAGGTGTTGAGCTTCCACCTTGTATGATGCAGCGACCCCGGTCCCTCTCAGGAACCCGCCTTACTGTATATCCCCCTACAGTCGAGGCCGCTCCGCCCTCGGCCCCGCCCGCCTTCTCGAGCATTCTCGTTCCCTCTCGATCCTTCTCGAGAGCTCTCCCCGGACACGTGATCACCCACTAGCCCCCCCCCCCCCCCACCTGGGGCCCCCAGTGTGGACACTCCGGATCACGTGTCTACGGGGTCAACCAGAGTGCCATGGCCCCGGGGCAACCCTGCCCCTGGGCTGACGCTCACCCACTCCCCCTCGTGGGAGCCCCCACCACACTCTGTGTGTGGTGCCCGCACCAGCCCAGTGCTCGCCAAGCCCGCTAGGGCTGGTATTTCACTCAGCCACCCACACGGTGCTGTCGACGATGTAGGAACATCGAATGGCACGGCCCTTCTGGGCCGAGACCATACAGTGACATCCCTGATGTCCCTGATGTCACTACACAAATATTGTTTCATCTATTAATTTTCACCTCCATCTGTGGGGATATTATAAATGGATAATATTTATTATAGTTCTGAATAGATATGCGTTCTGTTTTTGTGTGTATCGTGCTCAGGTTCTGTTATCATATGGTCTTGCTGTGCAGCTGAAAAAGCTAAGGCTTTTGCTGGATATTGGCTGCGTTAAAGGAGTGACAGTACCCACGTGTTCATCAATTTACACATCCAACCATTCAGTGCAATGTGATGGCAAACGTGTGCACTATCCACATTGTGGGTTTTATGGCACGGTGTTTCCTCATGTGGTCGTTATGAAATGGTAGTAACATCAAGAATGCTGTAAAACTAAAGATATTATAACGATGATTTCACATGTGTTTGAGCGTGTGGGGAAACTGATGCAGTCATTATCTCTCTGCACATAGAAATTTGAGTTAGACTCCTGGCCATGGCTAACATCAGTCACCAGTGATATCTGAACAGGTCCTGGACCTCACCTGGGTTAACTCATCCTTAAATAGGTACCTTTTTACTTCATGTGAACATCAGCACTGTGGAGACAAAGATGGCCAGGTGTGGTGTCGACCACACCAACTCTCTTTGTAACACACTGGCTTTAATAGGTGCTGCTTAGAGATTTTTGCCCCAACAGTAAAGTTCAAGTTTATTTTGTTTAACCACACTATAACTCAATATCTCAGGATAGCCTCATTTGCAATAATGATCTGGGGCATTCGTCTGCCAGTATGAGGTGGTGATGACTATGTATAATCCCACATTTGGACCCTGAAGATAGCACACAATTGCCTCCTCTTGATAATGAGGTCAGTGGGATATTTAACGTCCACTACGAGTAAAGCAGACCGCCTGTTCGTTATCCTTACCGTTATTACACCCACATTAATCATCAGGACGGCCTCTGGATTCAAATCGTGCAACAAGCGGTGAACATGCTACCGCTAGCCCATGTCACCACCCAATCTATGTAGGCTATATAAGGGGGTGTTTGTAATTTATATGTGTGTCTGCATATCCATTCCAATACCCTAGTCTGATATGTATGCAGGGGCTATTTTCATTCAACTTACACTGGGCTGGGACCTCTACACATCTATTATTTTGCTGCTGGGTGTCACCGCTATCTACACAATCACAGGTGGGACCCATTGTGCACGATTCGCGATCAGTTCCATCTATATTCAGCTAGTCTCGAGTCATGTTCCCTTTGACAAATCGCACAGGTGCTTCGGTCAGGCACATGTCTGCGTAAGCTATTGCAGCTACAGTCCCAATACGGATGAGAAAGTTTGACTTCTTCACTTTCAGTTTCAATCACAAACATACCAATGAAGAACAGAACCAAATACTCAACACTTTAAGCATGCTGGGTTGTTTGTGGACAAAAGCGATTGCTAAATCTGTCATGACTGTTTTTGATCAAATTCACTCCTGGAGTCAATGTTGCAGGAATATGGATGCAATCCAGGTGCGTCCGGTGTTACTCAGATGGGCATGCCACCTGAAATCAACAAGTAAATGGTGTTGGTTACAATAAATAGATACAACCTGCTGAAAAAACCCCACTCTATATCAATAGCTTCACCTTACTGAAACAACACAAAAAATATTTAATCATGATTTCAAGTTGGTTTAAATGACCCATCATGGCCCCTTGAATTGACATTGGTATATCATATCATGGTTTTGAGACAGCAAATGCTCAATCGCAAAACATTTAAAGCAGTTCAGGTCGAAATACTCATTCAGAGTGAATGTATCTAATGCTTCGTGTTAATAATGCGTATGGGTCAGATTGACAACGAAACAGTAGAGACACTGGCAAGTTTGTTCTGTGCCAAAAATCAGACCAAGCAACCCATTTTCTCACGTGTGAATCTGAACCATATCCTTATTGAGGTCGAAAAATAACGTTCAAATACTTTTGGAGGGACACACATGAACACACACCTCAGTCACGTGTAATTACAAAAGTGAGTTAGCATGCTGTAATTATCAGCACAATGTTGCCAGGTTGAAAATATTCCCCCTCTAGTACCCGATTAGTGGGGTTAAAATTTTGGCAGTGACGGATCTTGGAGGTCGTATGTCTGCTGTGCAGCAACTGTGGGATCTAGCAGAAGATAAAAAGCATTGGCGAGGTGTGGTGACATTCACAACATTGGCCATTATGACATCTCAATCTTGAGTGATGAATACATATTGTTTGTGGACTGTTACTAAGTGATAGACCTCATGCGGCAGTGCGCCGTATGGCTAGATGTGTCCTGCGGGCTGTATGCTGAAATCTGGTCACAATCCACTCAAACGTTTTCAAGGTATTAATACAAAGTGTGGAGTTGACGCGACCACTACCTATGCCAGTGTTGGCTTTCTGTTGCAGAAGCCAGGTTTTCATTTGCCAAGTTTAAAGTGGGGTTTTTTTCTGTTGTTCATTACTTTTATGATAGGGTAATGTGCCATCGCCATTTATAACAATAATAATTATCGTAATTTATACAAGATATCATCACTGATTGTGAAGACTCTTGAAGAATGGCTCTGCCATGGAATATTTGGTCAGTTTGTTAATTAATTTTGTTTTGAATGTAGGGTGTTTGCATTTGGTTGCCAGTGAAAAGCCACGCATACATAGGGATAACAATTAAATATCCAGGCAGTTTGGCATCCTGCTTTCTGTACTGCCACGTACTGGCCACCCTTGCAGCCCAGCAAGTCTGGGAATTGCATTCACACAATGATCTCAACCAATCTCACCTCCAAAGTGCTGGATAACAGATGTGTGCCCCACACCTATTCATTATGATTAAGAGTAATAAAAGTGTGTATTTTTCCAGGGGGACTGAAGGCTGTGATCTACACAGACACCTTCCAGCTGGTCATCATGCTCGTGGGCAGCTTTGTCCTCATGATCCTCAGTAAGCTGCCCTCTAAACCACAGACTTCATGCAGACATTTTGTCTGAATTTTCTAAAAAAATCCGCAATGTGTCTCACGCTTGGTACTTTCGAATCAAAATATGTATTGAATTATTTATAACCTATCGGCATATTAAGGATCCATTTATTTAGCAAATTCAATCAATTCTGATATTCACAATAATGAATCCATTTGTCCATAAGAATCCAACCCTAACCCATTTAGCCAGTGGCATACCCATAGTTGGCACGGACCCTGGGGCGAGGAAGGCAATAGGGCCTCCTATCCCATTACTCCCCCCCACTTCCCCCAACCACCTGTGTAGCTCAGCATTTGGGGCCCTCCATCCCATGCATCTCGATGCAGCTCATTAACTATATCACGACAACCCACCCCATAACCCTGCTGCGCTGCCACAGGTTTCATGAAGGTGGGCGGCTTTGAGGAGCTGCAGCTCCGCTACTCTAGGGCCATGCCAAACGTCACGCTCGCAGGGAACACGACCTGTGGAACCCCGCGGTCCGACGCCTTCCACATCTTCCGCGACGCCACCCACGGAGACTATCCCTGGCCTGGTGTAGTGTTGGGCATCCCTATCCTCTCTGCCTGGTACTTCTGCACTGACCAGGTGCTGAGTGCGAGATTCTGTTGAACACGTCAAAATGCCAATGCAAGATGTCTTACCCACACCGGCAAACTTTACATAAGCACTCCGATCTTCAGAGCCCTCCACTGGCTCTTTCACCCTCATTGCCTTCAAGATCATCCTGGACATGCCCCTGCCCTTTCTTTTCCCTCTCATCTCACCCCACTCCACTTGACGTGCTCACCACTCCAGCAACAGAGGTGTTCTGTCGGAGGATCTTCACTTTGGTAGGAGGTTGCGTTGCTTCTTCTCCTTAGATGCCCACGTTGTCTGGCACTCCCTGCCAAGGGACATCCAAGCTGTCCATTCCTTGTCCCTCTTCCAAGTCCAAATTCATGATCATGACTGTCTCCACCGTTAAACAGTAAATAAGAACCTCCTTTTCCCCCGATGATGAACGTATCACTATTTTGTGCATTGCCTTAAGATATACTTTTTTTTCAAATAGATGTTATATACATCAAAATTGTATTGGAATATACATTGTGTTCATACAAATTGCAGGGAGGATATAAAGCGTGCTTTGTACAGAAAATTACATGAGATTATGATTAAGCTCTCCACATTTTTGGCATACACACAGTGATTCAGCACAGCAATTGCGCAAGCAAGGGCTGCCGTTAAGAGTTTGTCACCTTGTGATTTGTTGTGGAGAAAGAGCAACGACTGTGACATCAGACGACGTGGTACAAGGGAAAGTTGCTCTCGAATATTCCACAGAGTCCACGTTACAATGTGCCTTGCACGGAAAATGCAGTGCGTAACATCACTTTGAAATAAGCTAAAGTTCACTTTGTAAGGAGTAAGTTTTTTTTTTAGTCATTGAGAACGTGAACGCAAATGCGATGACGCAACTGAGAGACACACCGGTTGAAAATGTCTAGGTCTGCTTTCAGAAGCCATGTGATCTCTGGCGGGAATGTAATGGGGCTGTGGAAGGACGCTATTATGAAACAGACCCACATTATAAATTCCTCGAATGCTTAACTGGACCTCCTTGTGTACCAGATAAAGTGCATCGACCAGTTCATCATCAACAACTATGCTCTATCCACTGCTGGATGAAGGCATCTGAATGTAATTGCCATCCCTCATGGTTATCCGATTCCACATTCATCTTACTACTGCACACGAACGGGTCTAATCTCTCCGTCTCCAGATTGGTTATCTTCTCTGGTTTCGTATGTGGTTTGGCTGCAGTCAGCCAATGTAAAGCTCTGAACCCTGTTTGTATTGTGGGTCTCCAGGTTCTGGTGCAGAGGTCAATTTCAGCCAAGAACCTCACGCATGCTAAAGGCGGGTCGGTGCTGGCGGCCTACTGCAAGATCCTGCCTCTCTTCCTCCTCATCTTACCAGGAATGATCAGCCGTGTGCTTTTCACAGGTGCCACTGCACTCTTGATACGAGTTGATGAAGTGTTATTTACTTTATATATCCATATTATAAAATATCCAGACAGACAAAAGCTGAGGTGACATTGATTCCTTTATTATTATAGAGGTATTGATGTAATAAAAAAAGTAAAACATCTCCATGCTTAAACAATGGGTGGTGGTCATCTTCATTCGCAGCCTTTAGGCAGTAATGGAAATTACACATACCTATGGCAGGCATTGGCCCATGACTGTTAGCTTCCAATAAAGTGGCACTTATATTATTGACTCCACAAAGATGAGGTTGCCTTTGAACCAGGATATGAACTCACGTTTTTCTCGTTGGGAGGTGACCACTCTAGCCATAGCACCACCCAACCAAATGTAGAATGGCATAAATGAACCACAATGAGTGGTAGCATGGTTGCGAAGCGTGCTTCTTCATGAACCTGGGCTCGGAATTTGACTCCAGTCTATAGTTTATTTCATTATTTGGAACCTTACTAACGTGTGTAGTCAAAGATGATCGCGCTCAGGATGGTCTGGTAACAATACAACTTTTGATTTAAAGCTTTCGTGACTGCAGGGATTCATATTCTTGGTTCTTTCGGTAAAGTCACGTAGAAGGGAAACAATAAAATAATAAAAATATAAAACAATAAAATTCTCACGACGTTTCGACGGCAACACAAGCAATCATCATCAGGTGTGAAAACCACAGCAAGAAAATTTGAAAAAAGTGGCGGGTTTTTTTAACGTTAGCACCACGGAGAGCGATTTGGCAGTTATTCAGATGGACGAGTCCATCTATGTTTGGAAAAGAGGAGGAGGGGAGACGAAAAATAATGGATGCGGTCTGAAAGCCACCTTAAGCGTGAACAATCAATTAAGACCCGAAATGGTTTATCAAATCCTTCCAATGATTGCTAAGCCAGAATCCATCTTCTTTTTATTATTATTATCTTTTTCTTAATGCTTATTATTTTATTGTTTCCCTTCTACGTGACTTTACCGAAAGAACCAAGAATAACAATAAAACTCTTTCATGATAACGAAAACGAGAAGAACCACAAAACACAGCTTACTGCAACCCATGCCAGAGCTCCGCCAGTGCTGTCCAAAACGGAGAGAAGAAAAATGGTTCCGCCCCTTTTACCATGATTACCAAATGTAAGTTGTCTACAAACCCATGACAGACATCAATGGCGAGTTATATATATATATATATTAAATATATATATTAAAAGACACACAACACGGTACCACCATTTTGCCAACCCACTCTGCCCAGTGTGGCAGAGTTTAGTCACACAGCCCCCGTGGCTGACACAGCGTGAGAGTCTTTCATCCTGCAGTAGTTTAACAATAGGCAATTATTTGCTTTAGGTGGTACGCATATGCACACCATACTGTACATCAAAATTAACTCATTACTCCAATGAATTATTCTCAGCCTCGTGTGCATTATTTGGACCGGTTTACAAAAACATACCATGACATAGTATATATGGCATGCACATTTCTATAATTTAGCTACATAATGGAAGTGCAATATGCATCTATTTGTTACCTAATTGGTTTCTATTAAACTGCATTAACATAACTGAGGCCATGGATTCCATTAGTAGCCTCATAACACGTGAATATATTTTTTTCTAACACATACACTGCTGAAAGCAATAGCTGCAAGAGGGAACTGACAATAATTACATATGTAGTGGGTTCTACGGAGGCACACACTTGACTTGGAGGCAACACGTTTATTATAACACCCCAACAGGGTTTCTACATAAACGTACACAGTTACCCAACAGGGTAACAACCCAACAGGGTAACTATATAAACGGGTCAGGTCAGTAACACACTGCCTGATCCACGATGCCGAGTGTAACGACCAAAGACCGAAGACTGAAGAGACGTAGCACCGAGGGTTCCATTCCAACAGACAGCCACGATTGCTCTCGGGACCTCCCTTTTATTCTCCCGAGCGTGGCCTCGCTTCGCCTTCGGCGACGCCCCCTTCTGGATTTCACCAGAAGGTTCTCGACCGAGCATCACGTGTCCCTCAAGCCACACTTTGGGCCCCTCGCTACACTGTCCCAGTCATGTGCCCTCTGGGGTTCACCCAGACTGTCACGTCCTTACTTGCCCTCTCTCTGACTGTTACCAGAACCATGCCCCCTAGGGCCCGCTTCCATGCCATACCTACTCTGGTGCCAGAGAGAGGCTCAAGACACAGTTCCACTCTTGTGACAGTAGCTGGCGCTAAACGCCATAGTGACTCCATTTACGTCACTACACATGTATGGCCAGGTGGTGTTGCAGTTAGTGCTCTCAACTGCCATTGATAATCAACTCAGCCCACTATCCCTCCAGAGTTGTTAACATGAATACTACTCTGTGGGATGTCAATAGTGATTATCCGATGGAGGTCCTTGCCCCTGCTGTAGAACTGTGCCATCTCAATTACTGGCTCAGGTCTCAATGGGGATGTGTATTCCTCCACTGTAGTTTGAGTCAGGTGCTACTGCTCCTAGAAAGCCACAATTACAAAACTATACAATTCTCCCGTTTAGTCTTGTTGCCTATGGAGACAAGTGTGGCTAGCGTGTATTAAGGCCAGCATGGCAAAAGAGTGGGTGGTGTGGCCCGCACCTAACAGGGTACTTATTAAACGCGTAGGCTTTCGCGACCAATATTATTCATAATAAAGGTTTTTGGGTTAGATGGCGTTATTTATAAATGTGTCGCAACCCTCCACCACCCGACACGGCCAATCAGTAAAAAATGTGTCACGTTGACAAAAGACAAATAGTTCACTACTTTAGCCCACCGGTGTGTTGAGGAGTGAATCCACAACATTTACAAAAAATGTAGAAGAGTGAATCCACAACATTTACAAAAAAATTAAATGTTGTGGATTCACACTATAAATAATGCGATCTAACCCAACACAAATTAATTATGAAGGTACTTATTGTAGTCCAAGTCAATTTACGAGACATCCAGGACAAATTAATACTGTATATAACTTGCGAATGATGTGCATGGCCACGTTGCCACCTGAAGTTTATGAGATCATAGTGCATTGAGTGAACCACTGTGTCATTATTACTCCCCACATACTTACACTTAAATAAATAACAATTTCATGAACATCAGCCATGATTTATTTACTGCTGGATATATTTCTCTTTGCAATTTTACATTTTAGCTCCTGCAGTGCACCAACTGATAATATTTGCTCCATCTTAACGATCTAAATCATCTCCGACGTGTTCCATCCTTTAGCTGCCACTCGGTTATAAGTCTTAACCACGGGCTATTAAAGCATCAAGAGGCACATCGAAAAACAAAGAGGAAGGCCATGACCAGAGCATGTACACAAGTTAAATACTATGATGTTAACTGTTAAGAAGCGTAATATACGTGGGAATGGACAGGGCATCTCGCTGGATTGGTTGATCGCCGATAGTATAAACTCAACTTTAGATTTGACCAGGTAAGGCCCATTGAGCTATATAGTTTTTTTTAGAAGTGACCTGGCCACAAATGATAGCTCAACGAAGTGGTTTATCATGTGGATATTTCTCGCAGCCAAATGCTATAAATGCATGTTTCGAAATATGGAGGGGAACCCCAGAGGACCCAGAGAAATTACCAGCAACCACAGGGAGAACATGCAAACTACAAATATACAGCAGGCATCGGGATTGGGATCGAACCCATGACCTCCTGTATACCCGGTGAGATAGATATCATATCTCCACCGTGGCACCCCTAAAATATGCCTCGTGTTACTTTATTCATGCAATCTCAATGTAGCCATTTCATATTTTTTCACATTACATCTAAAATACATATATATATTATTTCGGCCATGGGTTGCAAAAGCTTGGATGATCGCATCAATTTTCGCTGAGTCAAATGCCTTTTGATAAGTCTACAAAGGCTAGGCATAATGGCATTTTATATTCATCAATCTTCACCAGAATCTGATTGATAGCACGCGTGTGGCCAATGTTAGAGCTGTATGCTGCAGGGTGCATATCTCGATTTAAATCTTTCGTGACTGCAATGATTCATCTTCTTTGGTTCTTTCGGTAAAGTCACGTAGAATGAGAATAAAATAATAAATTGATAAAATAAAATAACACAATAATATTCTCACGACGTTTCGGCCACAACACAAGCGGCCTTCATCGGGTGAAGGGACGAGACTCTCTGGTAGGACAGCACTCCAGCGCTGATGAAGGCCGCTTGTGTTGTGGCCGAAACGTCGTGAGAATATTATTGTGTTATTTTATTTTATCAATTTATTATTTTATTCTCATTCTACGTGACTTTACCGAAAGAACCAAAGAAGAAGAGGGTGCATATCATTTGGATGATCATCCGCTTTTATGATATGAATATATATTTTTAATGTAATAAGATATCATAATATGAACCAACACGACATTTACGTTTACTTACGTAGTTTTATTAAATTAATTAAAAATACATTTACAAAATGTAAAAATAACCACTTTAATACGTGCATATTTGAAGCAAAAAGATCGTGCAGATGCACGTGTAACGGAATCAGTAGACACAAAATGAACGGACATATTAACCATCTCAGATGTTATTCTATTATATGAATTAAATTCCCACTGGTGTATGAGCGTAGCACCATGCCATGAAGTATCCATGTCTAAGTCTCACAGTGAGCATTGCTCCTCTCTTTGAAACACGACATCACAGAACTACTTGTGAAGTAAATAGACTTCTTATTGACGCCATGCAGCACCCACTTTCATATGCCCTGCCAAACCTGTTCCTTCATGACAAACCAAAAACGATTCGTCCTCAGAGCTGAAATGTGGTTATTTAACTGACACACTGAATGTAATGGGATGAGTCATTGGTGACTGGACCGTAGGTGGCTGACACCTGGATTAGAACTCGGGTTCTCAGAAATGTTGGCTTAGTACCGTGAAATTTCCCCCCACATTGGCTTGCAAATGCACATGAATAAAAAAAATATATATCTCTAGCAAAACTTAATAATATAAGGCAAGCAATAACATGTTTTTTTCTTCTTTATATTTTGTCAGGTGAAAATTAATTTTAAAACCAGTACACTCTTTACTCAACTAATTTTTTTCACGGAAACATGTTATTAGAAGCAGCTTCTCTTCTCTTTGTCCATCCATGGAGGTCTGGAATAGATTTTCAGTGACAGAAATGTCAAGCAATTGCGAGGCCACCTGCCACGCAATCTGGTTCATTCTTTGACATCCTCGTAGTGTTCTGTTTATTTTTATCAACACGTCCATCAATAATGGGCCAACAATAAAGAAATAACTAAATGCGTATACAGTATAAAAATACAACGAGTGATGTTTCAGACAATGGACTTTCTTTTTTTGTAGCAAAGAGATGCATAATGTTTCACAGCAACGGTGGATGTATTACATATTTCTCTTCAGTAACCCGAATAACGGCAACTGCTGCTCTGCACTATTCCTCGACTTGTTAAAAGCCTTTGATACTGTTGACCATGATGTTCTACTCACAAAACTACATACGGTACAATAAAATGGTTTAAGAGCCACCTCTCAGACCGTTCTGAAATGGTATATAGTGATAACATCTCGTCCATAAATATTAAAATAACAGGGTGTTCCACAAGGTTCCATGCTGGGTCCAATTCTGATCACATTTTATTTAAACAATCTTGGACTAAACTTAAATCATTCAGAATTAAATACATTTTCTGGTGGCACTGTCATGCTAGTATCAGGTAAATCTCACAACGAAGGTAAACAGAATCGCCAAACACGATTTTGATTTAATGCAACATCAATTGTCACGACTAAAATTGCTCCTAAATCCTAAAATAAATGAGATCATGGTCTTTTCCTCAAACAAAAATTCAGTTTCATTATCTTCACCTATTACTGATATCAAAAACAACATGATTGAACAAACGGAGTGCTTCACACACGTGGGTTTGCTAATTGATTCTAAATGTACATTCCAACCCCATATTGATCACATCTCGAGGAAAATGACAAAGAAAATAGGATTTTTTATATAAAATAAAATATTGTTTTCCCATTCAATTACGCCTGCAAATTGTTGAAGCTATCATTCATTCTACCACTGTTTGACTATGGTGATGCTGCTTACAGATGAGCTCCAAATTAATGACTAAACAAACTAAACCCAAATTTAGATTTAAAGCTTTCGTGAGTGCAGGGATTCATATTCTTGGTTCTTTCGGTAAAGTCGAAACGTAGAATGGAAACAATAAAATAATAAAAATATAATACAATGAAATTATCACGACGTTTCCCTTCTACGTGACTTTACCGAAAGAACCAAGAATATGAAACTAAACCCACTTTATCATTCTGCTCTTCGATTTGCACCGGATGCACCATACACGTCCCACCATTGTGACCTCTACTTAAAATCCAAGCTCTCATCACGTGGTGCAAGAAGAAATCTACATCGGGCTCTCTTCATCCATAAAATCCTTTTTGGCAAATCTCCGCTATACTGAGCTAATTCATTAACCCCATTGTCAAATCCAAGAAACCTAAGACGTCCATCTAAGTGCCTTTTCTCTATCCCAGAAACAATAATTGGAATAGGTAACAAAGCCTTTGCCATTGCAGCACTAACATTTTGGAACAACCCTGTTTCCTCCCTTAACATCGTACATCTTCCTTCAAACATATTTTGAAGCAGAAGATTAGTGCTGAATACAGCCACATTTGCCAATGTGATTTGTAAATATAATCCTGAACAATGTATTGAGATTTTGATTTAAAGCTTTCGTGACTGCAGTAATTCATATTCTTAGTTTTTTCGGTAAAGTCACGTTGAAGAGAAACAACAAAATAACAAAATATATATTAAAAAAATACAAAATTCTCACGACGTTTCGACCATAACTCAAACGGTCATCATCAGGTGTGTTGGTATATATTTATATTTATACACACCTGATGATGACCGTTTGAGTTATGGTCGAAACGTCGTGAGAATTTTTTATTTTTTTATATATATTTTGTTATTTTGTTGTTTCTCTTCAACGTGACTTTACCGAAAAAACTAAGAATATAATGTATTGAGAGTTACATTTTAATGCACAGTTTTTATCCAGGGACTGTGCGTTGTCTTGGTGTGGTCTGGGAATGTTTTTTTCTGTCGTTTTACTGCCTCTCCGAAGCTTTGGAATTAGTGATGCAATTTGAACGTGATATATTTTATGTATTTATTAAAGGGAGGGGTGGTGAGACGTTATCTTCCCCGCCTGGCATGCAGGAGGTCGAGGCTTCAATCCCGATCCCGACCCTGATGCATGCATGCATGTTTGGAGTTTGCATGTTCTCCCCTTGGTCATGTGGATTTTCTTTATCAGGGTCCTCCGGTTTTTCCCTCCACATTTAGAAAACTGCATTGAGATTAATGAGATTATTTTGGAGCTCTCAATGTCCAAATCATGGTGCCACTTTGTTGAGCTATCATTTGTCGCCAGGTCGCTTCTGAAAAATAAGTTAATACCTCAGTGGGCTTTGCCTGGTAGAATGGGGATGGTTTCGTTTTATTTGTATGTGTATGTTGGTTTGTTTACGTTTTTTGTACTTTGCAATGCTATCATGTTGTTGTGCTGTTTGTTGTTGTAACGTTCTTACCCGCCCCTACTGGACATCCGTGGAAAATAACTTTATAGCTCATAGGAATCCTTCCAGTATAAATATATATTATGATTTATAGTTTTAAATCCCATTTCAGTGCAGTGTTATTTGTAATTATGCACCACTGCCAAAGCAGTCTCGCAAAAAAATCATATTTTGTCATTACGTACAAATGAAGATACCTCTGAGGCGGTTTAATAGCTCAAGTGGCTCATAATGGCCATGCCATTTTACCTCGCTGTAACTGTTGAGATCTTCGGTTTAAAGGTGGAGTTGTTTCGTTTTTAGCTGGATTATTTGTTTCATTTTCTGTTACAACAATTGTTTCTATTATGATTATTACTTTTATATCAAGAAATACCTAAACTCTCTTTCACGTTCCTCAGTTGTGCTGCGTTGAGAGTTCGGAGCAGCTTCTCTAAGATAAAGAAAAACATTAATTCGGGTAATGTGTCAGAGACAAATCGAGTCCATAGGAGAGGTGGGCCTTCCTGGCATTGCACAGTCACTGTCGAGTTCAACAATTATGCATTACAGATGACATGTTCATTCGAATTTGAACCCGCGATTTTCTGATTCCCAGTTAAGATCTCGACGCGGTTAAGCACACGGTCAGACACAATTGGTTGTTGAAACCCATTGTTCGGAGCGGTAGATTTATCACGGCACTACAGCGTCTCGTCCACGTGTGCCGACGTGCCAGAGGAGGTGGCGTGCGCGACGCGGGAGACCTGCCAGGAGGCCTGTGGGAACCCTGCCGGCTGCACCAACATTGCCTATCCCAAACTGGTGGTGGAGCTCATGCCTCCAGGTATGTATGTGTTGAAAATTGTGCGTTTAACTTATTTCTCACCGTACATAACCGACCATGCTATTCGGAGGTGCGGGGGAAGGACAACAAACTGAACAAAAAACTGTTCTGAAACGATGAGTTTTTTTCAACCTAAATGATTTCAAAGTGCATATCTTCAGTGGCTTTCTAATATCGGAAGGAAGAGTGTTCCAGACGGCCGCAGATGCGCGTCTGAAAGCACGTGATGCGGTGACCACTGTCTTTGTTCGATGGCCAGCCAGAAACCGCTGCTGTGATGATGACCGGAGTTCGCCTGATGGTTTAAGCTCCTTGACGAGATCAGCAAGGTATTGTGGTTCATTTGTGGCAAGCACTTTGTGTGTAATGAGTACGTCCATATATATTCGTTCGGTAACCGGAAGCCAATGTAGCTCAGCGAGCACTGGATGGACATGGCAGGTAAGTCACCTAAGTCTGAATCCAAGGCTGCTTCTGCTATTTAAAAACAATTCTAGGTGTATTAATTACAGTTTTTCATCATCACCATCATTCTCATCATCTTCCAATGGAATGCCACTCACTTGGAGATCCGTTGACTATCACTGCAACGTTATCATCAACAACCATGATTAATCCGCAGCTGGATACCATTGAGATATCAGTATAGATCACCTGCTGTCCGAAACAAGGACAAAGAAAATATGAGCTGAAATAAGTGTGAAAAGTTATTTGATTATAGGTGCACATTCTTTAGATTTATATGCTGGCAAATGTATTGTCCTGTGAATTTCAGAACAGGGTAAGTGTTTAACGTTCGAATCAATATGGACTGCTCGTGTACATACACGTGTTGTGGAAAACCCACGGCAAATAGGGGCCTTATAAGCAAACCACACTTACACTATTTCTATAAAAGAAACATATAGAGGGATCCCCATTTATACTGGTAGGAACGAAGTTGTAAACTGAGTGTACCAGCCTGCAATAGATTAATGTGTCCGTCCGTCCGTCCCCTTTCAATACTTTAACGAAGTGAAATCTTGTGCTGTTGGGGTGTAAAACTAAAATTGCGCAAAATTCCAATGTTCATACCAGCCCACCCTGCCGGGACCTGTTATTGTACCACTTTAGGTAAGCAATGATTATGATTACGCTTGTTCACCCAGGAAAAAATCCTCACTGAGTCTCAAGACTCTTTTTTCCGGGAGGGTCCTTCGAAGTTTTCACGGTGGGGAGGGGCGACTTTGCGATGCGTATTCCCGAAATGACCAGCACTTTTCAGCATTTGGATATTTGGCCAATACTAATTAAACTGTGGGTTTTTTTTTTGCTAGTAGGGTTACAATATAGCATGAAACCATTGTGGAGATTATTTTGGGTATGGGAGCGAATTCAAGACAGAGGGGGCAGGTTACCAAGACATACATTGGAGTCACACCCAGTGCTTGATAACTGCGGGGAAGACCTAAAGCAACACGACGACGATGAGATTGTAAGATCTGATGTTGCAGGAACTGACAGCAGAAAGGAGGGAAGCAAGCAACGGCGAGGTGTGGAGTTATCAATGGGCCACGATGGCCTCTTGATATTGACCGTGAGCTCAAAATAAGGCGACGCTACCGAAAGTCGGACAACCTGTCGCTTATTTAGCCAGTGCTTAGGGCGGCATCTTGGGCGTATCTCATTAGCCCCATTCCGTACACTGCCCTCGGCGGCAAAAGCTGCGCTCGATTGGTCACAACACAGCGGTCATGGCTATGACTGTGCAGTGTCAGACACCGGATGTCATGATATTAATGCCTTCTGCCTTAGCCTTGATAATGACAGAGGTGAAGTCATTTGTCATTCTGTCGAGGAGCGTCGCTTGAGAGTCGCGCAATGAAGTAAATTATAATACCAACGACGCTGTTCTGGACTTCAGCCATGATGCATTTCGCTATCACCTTGAATCACATTCAGTGAGGCATGCGGTAACACGCTATAAAGAAGAAGACGTATTTCGCTGTGTGTGCTTTCTGTGAGTGTGCACGTGGGGAACGAAAGTGTCGCGCTTAGCGCGCCGCGCTATGAACCGGTGTGCCGAGTTCGATTTCCGCTCACTTTCAGCACCGGTGAGGATTATCTGAACCGGTCCTGGGCGTCCCCTAGGTAGACTCAGCATCAAATGAGTACCTGGCGCGGTGTGTAAACATCGGGAGAGAAAGACTGGCCGGGCGTAGTGTTGGCCATCCACCTCCTCGTGTGCCGTGCCGGCCTTTATAGGTGCTTGCGAACAGCACTTTCCCCAACAGCATGTTAGAGGCAAAACGTGGGGGCTTTTTTGCCTGTGCACGTGCAAGCTGTATGCTTTATTGCGTGTGCACGTGTACGTATTTGTGTTCTTGTACCCTTTAGCGCAGTTGTACAGAAGAGCAGTAGTGGCTGGTGCACTCATAATTTCAGCCACCTGGGTTCGATTCCTGGACACGATGACATCGGTGACAAGTCCTATCTGAACCTGTCCGAGGACTTACATAGGTCAATTCAGCCTTGAACGAGTTTGCTGGTGTGCTTTGTAAACATCAACACCAGGGAGACATGTGGTAGGGAAAGTTGCTAACCATGTCACCACCCACTCGTGTTATGCTTGGCTTACCAGATGCTCGCTCAGAGCAATTTCCACAACAACAGTCGAGCCTGGCTACAAAGAGCGCCCTTTATCTTTGATGTGTGAGTATGTGTGCATGCATGGATGTCTACATCGTATAGATCAAACTACGGTCATCCTCACAGCGGCTTTTGGCTAACCATCAAACAAAGACAGTCACCCCACCGCGCGCTTTCAGATGCGCCTCTGCAGCCATCTGGAACGCTCTTCATTCCGATATTAGGAAGCCACTGGAGCTATGCACTTTTAAATCTAGATTGAAAACGTATTTCTCCGATTAGAGCGGTTGTCTACGTACGGTGTGAAAGAAGTTCAACACACACGGCAGTGTAGCGGTTAGCGCTACGCTGCACTACGAACCTGGCGCACCCGGGTTCGATTTCCGCTCACAGCAGAACACCGGTAACGATTATCCGAAACGGTCCTGGGCCTCCCCTAGGTCGACGCAGCCTCAAATGAGTACCTGATGCGATGTGTGAACATCGCCACGAGAGAAACAAAGGCGGCCGGGCGTGGTGCTGGCCACCCACCCCCTCGTGTGCTGTGCCGGCCTTCAAATGTGCTTTCTAACAGCGCTTGCTCTAACAGTCTGTCCCGTGCCACGCGTGGGATCGTTGTCTGTGCACCTGTGCACGTCTTTGCTTGCAGGGCTGAAGGGTGTCATGCTCGCGGCTATGATGGCTGCCTTAATGAGCTCGCTGACGTCCGTCTTCAACAGCAGCAGCACCATCTTCACCATGGACTTGTGGGCTCGCCTACGGCCACGCGCGAGCGAGCAAGAGCTCATGATTGTCGGCAGGTCCTGTCCGCAGCCCTCACTGGCACACACGTCGGGCTGTAGCTAAAGAAGATGGTGCCAACAATAAGACTCTGCGATGATGTGGCCCAGCAGTGGAACATTTGCCGCTGGTTGCACGGGGTCATGGTTTGATCCCGGCAGTCACCCTGGTTAATACTGCAGGTGTATTGACCCTACATGTACGTGTGTCATCTGCTTCACAGGGACGATTCAAATATCCCATTAATTAATGTGAAAAAAATAAAAGTGCTTGTGTGCAGGCATCATGGTCCAAATATGATAAATTACTCGTAGTTATGTAATTGGGAAGCCACTGAGCAACATCTCCCCCCTACTGACAGACGAATGCGCAGTTGCTGGCTGGTGCTGCTTTCACCTTGTGACTGCACAGAGACAGCTGCCGCTGGGGGTCACCTGCTGCAGGGCGCCTCGAGGCAGGTTCAATGATTATGATGATGAAACTAGCCGGCCATTCCTTGTTGTAGTTAAATCACACGACTCCTAATCGGAGAGTCACGGGATTTTAATCCCAATGATCTTCCCTCTGGGGGTCACATCACAGAGGTGCGGAATTTCCACCACTGTCTGAGACCTCGAGTGGCAGTGAGTACTGAGGGCCGTGCTTGTTTCATCGTGAACATGTTTTTGTTATTGTTGTTTATTTACTTATTACATTTCTCATTTTATATGGCCCTTGTCCTCATGGATCTTAAAGCACCCTGCCTAATGACAGTATTCAAGGGCATTGTCTGGGGTGGCCTCTTGATATTTACTGTGACCAGATTGTTGCCATCCATAACAGACACATATTGATGAATAATTAACAATAATAGTAATTTATGGTCCCTTGTCAATCCACTGCTGGATGAGGTCTTCTTCATGCTGTGACAGTTATGGAGGTTGTTTTAGCATAATTGATCAGTGTGGGTTGGTAAAGGAGGGGTTTTGTCAGGAACAGTTCAGATGCCACTCATCACTGATGTCCGTCTTGGTAATCGAACTCAGGTCGTGGGATTCACAGCACAATCTGCTTACCACCTCACCAGAGCTTACCATCCACCTGTTTGCTGACTTTCACGCGTATGTACAATAGACGTTAAAGCACACAGTAATATACTCAAGTACAATATGTTACGTTGCACTTCCATAAGAATTCCATAATCCAAGGTCCACGAGAGACGTTGCCATGGGGTAATGGTTAGTACACATTTTCGATCTCCTCGTGCCACAGTTGAAGAAATAAGTAGTTTAAAAAGCCCTCCCCACCACTGTCCACCAGCAGTATAAATAGGTACCACTAGGTTAGTTGATCGGCCAGTCGTGTTCGGTGGGGTAAAGTGTGGGTAATCCCACCTCTTCCAAGACGTCAGGCCAGTGAAGAATAGGTGAAAATACCAATTGGGGGCTCTCCAAGAGCTTCCTCTAGTGGAAGCCCTTCCGCTCGTAGCAGGATTGAGCAAGTAATTGCAGGGCTGCACCTTCTCCGCCTTCACCTTTTATAAGACCTTTAGATACTACGATAAATTGTGAATAATACAATATGCTTTCAGGCCATTATAGGTCACGTTCTGATGATCCCAATTAGATCATTTGAAAGAGCTATTAGTTATCTACATATTTGTAGAAGTTTAGGAGTAGGACTAAAATATGAAAACTTTGCCACCCATGTAGGGAAATATATATGACCATCCGTAGTAATTTAATGCATTGGAACATGTACGCCATTGCGCACATGGACTGTGAATTAGCACTGGAGCAGAGGTAAAAAAAAATCTATTTCCAAATCAGCTCTGCACTTTCTCTAAAGTGCCAAAAGTTTTCAGTAGGCCGTTACATCCCAAGGGAAGTTGACAGGGTCAACCAAAAATAACTTCAAAGGTTTTTTTATATTTTTTCACAAAGTTACAAAGTGCAGGAGACTTGTCCTTTTGATCTGCAGCCACTCTGCCCGCTCACGAAAAGCCAGCCCATTAAAGGGGACATTTAATATCAAAGCTAATTGCGTTTTCTGAAAGATTTGTGTTTGTACATATATGTACACGCAGAGACGTAATGACCTATGTGATACTTATAAACCAGTGTTTCTCAAACGTTTTTTGGCCTGCTCACTACTCAGCCGATGCAAACATTTTTGCTGAACATCCAGCCCCCAACTCCTGGTGACAAAATGCATGCACTTCTCTCTCTAAATACCACTCATACTAAATGATTCATATTAACGGAACATAACAAAATTACGCAACTGTAAGGTTTATTTTAGATGGGGGGGGGGGGGGAATTTAAATCTTAGGGTTAGGGTAGTTTAATCAAGGTAGTTTGCCGAACTGCATTAATATATAATAAGTAGAATATTAATGAAAATGTCATTATTTCCGGATCAATCTGCAGTTGATTCACAACTCCACGGACCACCATGAGGATCGTCACGGACCACCGGTGGTCCACAATTTGAGAAGCACTGGTTGTAGACAGTTAAGAGAGAGACAAAAAATATTTGCATTTTTCTGAACATGCCCTCAATTTAGAGTATAATGTTTGTCTTTCGTTGGGGACTTTCCCGGATTTTGTGCCTGATCTTACTGTATTTCAGAAGCAAAACAGGGTATATATGCCTGGTTAGAGCTTAGATGTGCGACGTTGAGAGATTTCCAGGTTTTGTGGGCATAATTTCCTCCCAAAATATAAAACTATGAATGTATAAACAAGTAAAAGGTGCACATGTTTATAGAATTGGCCAAACATCCTGGTGCAGGACTCTCCTGAAAATGTATCTTGAGTTTCAGTGATGCTTTCCTAGGGTGAATAATTTGTATGATTCTTATTTTCTTGAAAAACAATGAAAGACTAGTTTCAATGTGTAGTGACATCGCGGATGTCACTGTATGGTGCCGGCCCTAGAGGAGCACGGCGTGCGATGTACTCACATCGCAGACATCACGTGTGTAGTGACATCACATATGTAGAGAAATCGTGTATGTCACTCTGTAATGCCGGCTCTAGCGAGGCACGGCGTGCGATGCATCGTCATCGCGGACACCCCGTAGGTGGGTGTCCGCGTACCAACCCTAGAGGGGGCTCGGTGAGCACTGGGAGAGCGCAGTGGCACCACGCGTGGCGTGTAGTGCTGACTCCTACAGGAGGAAGTGTGAGAGTGTCAGCCATGGGATGAGGTTACCTTAGTTCTAGATTTGAAGCTTTCGTGACTGCAAGGATTCATACTCTTTGGTTTTATTCGGTAAAGTCACGTAAGGTAAAAATAAAACAAAATAGAAGAAAACAATTAAATCACGACGTTTCGGAGGCAACACAAGCTTCCGTCTTCAGGTGAAATAGTCACAGAAGAATATCTGTGTCAAGTGCACAGCTCTGGCTCCTCTGGCTCCTCCCCCTCACCTTAACCTATATATAAACTGCTTCGTCGTTTTCAAAATAAAAAACTGCTTAACTCAGCCCTCTCACCCACCCACTTTCCTTTCTGGCTCCTCCCCCCCCCCCCTTAACCTATATATAAACCCGATCGTCTCAGAGCTGTGCACTTGACACAGATATTCTTCTGTGACTATTCCACCTGAAGAAGGAAGCTTGTGTTGCCTCCGAAACGTCGTGATTTAATTGTTTTCTTTTATTTTGTTTTATTTTATCTACGTGGCTTTACCGAATAAAACCAAAGAGTAGGTTACCTTAGGCCATGGCACTCTGGTTGACCCTGGGAGGCACGTGACCAGTAAGATCTACACAGGGGCCCCAGGTGGGGGGGCTTGGGGGTGGTCACATGTCAGGGTAAGATCCTACGGGAAGGGCGAGAAACGACAAGAAGTTTCTCGTAGGTGGTCGTGGCCAAGGGCGGGGCCAAGCACTACCCAGCAGCATACAAAGCGGGGTCCGCACAGGGACCGGGGTTCAGCGTTGCTGCCATCATCTGAAGATCTACGTTCTACGTCCAAGAAGAAGTCACCTACACGTGGACGAGGACCCCAGCGAGGGTCCTCTCCATTGTAGTGACTCCCAGTAACTAACGTAGTTAACCTGGTGGTCCACCACCATAGGTTATCTGGTAAAGGGGCAGCAACCCCTTTGTGTTAATGTGTTGCTATTTATAAATGTGTTGCCTCCAAAGAGTACGTCTGCGATTCAGTTGAATCATCTACAAATGTATCAAAGGAAAATTATACCCAAACATGCAGTCAGAAATGTTACGTGCAAAACAAATTCAAAAACGTTTCAAATCCTTGAAATCCTTTCAGCTCATGCTGAGCTCTGTTATGAGAGATGAGACTGAGAAAAATGAGGTTAATGTATTTATGAAAGGAGAGTGCTCCATTTGCCTATATATATATCTTTTACAAGTTAAATCCCGCGACCAGATTTGTCTGAGAACCGAGCAGAATTGACCCATGACGTGGACAAGTGAGTGCTTGTTTCAAGCATCGCAAACACTTCTATAAAATACTGCTGCGACTGCTCCTGCTGCTGCAGATGACGATACTGTCACAATAGAAGGCAGTCACCAGAAACAGTTTTGTTTTTATTCAATTAATTTGCAATACAATCACATACATTGATTTGAGACCCCCCCCCACCCACCCAAGCCAATGTCGACATGGCTCGTGCTCTCAGTAGGGACATCAGCTTCACAAAGCCCAACTCGACCCCTTAGGCCACTAATGTTCGTTTGAACAGGGAGACACTTTGACGTTTGACAAACAAAGCGGCGCTGTTCCTCCACCTCCCCGCAGGGTCTTTGTGTTGGTCTTGGTGGGGCTGAGCATCGCGTGGATCCCCGTGCTGCAAGCCTCACAGAGCGGGCAGCTTTTTGACTACATCCAGTCTGTGACAGGATACTTCGCTCCACCCATCCTCATGGTCTACCTGCTCTCCATCTTCTGGGAGGGATTCAATGAGCAGGTCTGCACCACGGTTGCTGCGGTTTGTGGACTGTCAGTATGAATTCATTAATGCATGCATGAGTTGACCATGTCAGTAAGTAAGGGAAAATGTTAATCCCTGCAATTGGTTGCTCACACCATACCGGTGACAGGGTTTCCACGAGAGAGCCTCTCTAGAGGGCTGTCTCTAGAGCTCCCTCTAAAGGGTTTATTTGGCCTACTTTTACAACACCATACACGACATGCCGATCATCTAATTGCGGTGGACCCATTTATACTGGTAGGTGGACAGAGGTGGGGCTATTTAAGAATCAGCGACCTCTAGATTGCAAGTCCAGTGTGCTGTTTATACATTAATAGCTTTCCTACCCGGCTTCGCCCGGGATTTGGATTGACCATGCCCGGCCGCCTTTGTCTGCCCAGTGGTGATGTTCACGCACCACACCAGTTACTCGTTTGAGGCGGAGACCCAGGACCAGTTCAAATAATCATCACCGGTGGTGGCCGTGAGTGGGAATCGAACTCGCTACACTACCGCTCCCTCCACACAACAACAACCGCCATTCGCCACTAAGTGGCGGTGACGTCACCACGACGCTTGTGCCAGGCCATGTCCACCTTGAGGCCACGTGAAGTGTCGAACGCCCGCTGGCAGGAGGTCACGGGGCAGACCCAGGTGCCACGGGTCGACTGACTGAGATGACTGGCTGATGCACCACCTGTGCCCCCTACTGTGCCAACCTGCTGTGCGTTAGCCACCCGGCACTCCGCTCGTTGTTGCGAGCGTCGCTCTTCTACCCTCCGTTGTTGTTGGAGGGCGACTGCCTCCAACTGCTCAGTAGCGTCCTTCACGAGCCTCCTCCACAGAGGCCGATCTTGACACCGCTGGTACCAGTCATCGGCAAGTCCACTCAGCTCCACGTCCTCCTGTACCACATCACTCCATCTCTTCTCTAGCCCATGCCACGCCCGTTTAGGCCCCTCGATCTGGCTGAACAAAAGCTGTTTCGGCATGCGGTGGCTGGGCATGGGGACTACATGACCCAGCCAACGCAGCATTGCCTGCCGGAGGAGCTCACCGATGGGACCGTGCCCAGATTTTTAAGGATTTGTGAGCTCCTCACACAATCCAGCCTGGTTAAACCCAGGATGGATCGTAGGAAGGCCAGCCTAAATGTTTCTAACCGGCGAAGATGTTCCATTAGGGGGGTCCACGTTTCGCAAGCATAGAGGAGGGAGGGAATGACCGTGGCCAAGAAGACCTGAAGCTTAGTGCGGAGCGACAGACTAGGTAGCTTCCACACAGCGTTACGCAACCGATGAAAAGATGTTGCCGCTCGACTGATTCGGAGTGAGACCTCTGCTGTTAAACTGGAGCCGGTCATAAGTACACTGCCCAGGTATGGGAAACTCTCCACTCTCTCCACAACTGCCCCATCACCGATTGGGAGTTGTGGGGGTGGAGTGTCCGATGGTACAAAATACCCAGGCAAGTGCTTAGTTTTGGTGGGGCTCATGGTAAGGCCCCATCTCTTAGTAGCACGCTCCAGTCTCAGCAGCAGCGTCTCCAACGCCTCCTCTGAATGAGCAGCTATTACCAAATCATCGGCATACGTAACGTGGTCGAGCAATAGGGAGCCATCCCTTGACCGCACCCGGGCATCAATCAGCCTCCAATTATATCTGTACCATATGGAGATTCCCCTGGTACAGCTATTGAAGGCTTCACGAACTATGTGGTCAAAATAGATGTTAAATAATGTGGGAGCCAGAGGACATCCCTATCACACCCCAAGCTGTACAGGGAATGGCTCTGACTCCTGGCCACGTAATTTTACCCGGGCCCGCTCACCATCATGAAGGTTCTTAATGATCGTGAGCAGAGGGTCAGGTACTCCAAAAGCACAAAGAACAACCGAGAGCCCAGGCCTACTGATGGTATCATAGGCCTTGACCAGGTCAATAAAGCAGAGATGTAGGTCTTGTTGGAATTCCCTACACCTCTGCTGTAGCATACGGACAGAAAATATAGCATCTGTGCCGGACCGCCCTTTCCTGAAACTGCATTGGGGCTCCGCAAGCCTCTACTCAGCATGCCTGGCAAGGCGATGTTGACGATCCTTGCCAGGACCTTTCCTGGTACACTGAGGAGTGAAATGCCCCTGTAGTTGTTACAGTCTGTGCGGTCCCCCTTCTTAAAGAGGGGGACCACCAGGGCATCCTTCCAATCCTGTGGAACCTGTCCAGTGGTCCAGACTGTTGTTATGATGTCATATAGGGCAGTCTGTGCACAAATGTCACCCTCCCTCAGACTCCGGATCGCCTTCAGTACTTCCTCAACAGATGGCACCTCAGCCAGCCACTCACAGGGGGTGACTTCTTCCAATATTTGAGGCACCGCAGCCTCAGCAGGGTCATCCTCACTTTGTGCCACGATGTTTTCCTGGCTGAGGGATTTTCCCTCCCCCAGGACCTCACAGAAATGCTCAGCAAATCTGCAAACCTGTTCCTGGGGGTCGGAGATTGGATCACTGTTTTTTCCCCTAATGATGGTAAAAGGTGTGGCGCTGCAGGTTACTTTTTTGATGGAGTTAAATAGAGATTTGTGATCGCGGGCCACTGAGGCAGACTCCATCTCCTCAGCAACCCGCGACCACCACCTATCCTTGCAGCGCCTCACGGCTCTCCGAACCTCCGAGCGAAGGCTGCTGGGTAAGCCTCCTCATTCTCTGACGTGGGATTTTGTAGCCGATGACAGTGGGCCTGTCGCTTTTTCTCAACTATCCTGAACACCTCCTCTGTCAGCCAGGGTCTCTGGGGAGGTCTGGACCGCGTACCCAAAGCAGCCAATGCAGCTGCATGAGTGACAGTCCTAAACCTCGCCCATTTACCCTCGACATCCGGAGGAGTGGGGGACGATGCCAACCCCAGCCGCAGGCGATGATGGAATGCTCGCTTGCAACTTTCATCAGATAACTGAGACCATGCCACTTTAGGTTGGAATGGGGTCCTGGGTGTACACCCACCACAGAGCAGAAGAATGGCAGGCGCATCTTACAGATGACAAGTCGATGGTCAGAGGGCAGATCAGCTCCATGGTAGGTCCTGGTGTCAAGGACATGGGCTCGCATCCGCTGGTCCATCACTATGTAGTCCAGCAGATGTTCTTGCTTGGACCCGGCATGCATCCATGATGTTGTGTGGATGCCGGAACAGCGCGTTGGTAATTACAAGCCCATGGGCTGCACAAAAATCTAGCAGCCTCCTACCGTTGTTATTGAGCTGATCTGGCCCATGCCCTCCAATCACTCCAGACCAGGTGCCAGCATCATGACCCACTCGGGGATTGAAGTCACCCAACAAGATGACTCTATCCCGAGGGGCCACTTTAGCCAGCACCTGTGACAGGTCATAGAAGGCATCTGACTCATCGGCTTTGCCTGCATCCATCCATGGATGTTCGTCTTCGGTGGGGGCATAAGTAACCACGACCACGACTCCTCGCCTCCGATTGATGGGAAGGCGAGCCCAAAGTAGCCTGGGGCTTACAACTTCCCACACCTCACCGCCACGCTCCCATGCCCCCTTCATTCTTTTGTTCTTAAGAAGAGCCACACCCTGTTGTTTGGCAGTCTGCTGCCCCGAGTAGAGGACTGTCCACCCCTTATGGTGGCAGGAGCCAGAACCGGTCCACCGGACCTCCTGAATACCACAGAGATCCAGGCGGTACCGGTCCAGCTCCTGACAGAGGAGTGGCAGCCTCTCCTCCACAGTGAGCATTCGAACATTCCACGTGGCCACACGTAGTGGCTTTTCGTTGTTTCTGGAGGAGCCCTGAGGGTAGAGATTCAATCTCCTGGCTCCGCCAATTGGGGTTTGGCCAGGAGACGTCATAGACGCCTATCCCCCCAGGGCCTCCGGCACAAGCTTATTAGTTAGATATTTTATACGTGGTTTAGTGGTACATTTTTGGAGGAGGGGTTACCAGCCCCTCGCACCCGTCCAGAGCCCCCGTTTAGCCACTGTGGTGGTCACAGACGCCATGAGGGGAGGAACCAATCAGAATTGGACCTCCCCCCACAGCACTGTCCACGACAGGGTTGCCCGTCCGGCACCGCGAGGAGGTAGGTTTTTTTGCCCGACACAAAAAAAAGATCCCCCGTATAGCCTTAACAGACTGTAGGGTCAAGTGCTGTTAGCGAGCACCTATGAAGGCCGGAACGGTACACGAGGGGGTGGGTGGCCAGCACCACGCCCGACCGCCTTTGTCTCCCTAGTGGCGATATTTACACACCGCACCAGGTACTCATTTGAGGCTGAGTCGACCTAGGGGAGGCCCGGGACCGGTCCAGATAATCGTCACTGGTGTTGACCGTGAGCTGGAATCGAACCCGGGTCGCCAGGTTCATAGCGCAGCGCGCTAACCGCTACACTACCGCTCCCCCCACACACACACAGACACACACACAGACAGCACGCTAACCACTACACTACCGCTCCCCCCACACACACACACAGACACACACACAGACGCGCGCGTCCATAGGTACACAAAGACGCGCTTGCTGCAGACACACACAACTTTCAGGGTGCGTACGGCAGTAAACGACTGAAATAATAAAGCAATGCTGCGCGAATAACGCCTTAGAATTGCAACACATTTGTATTTCACTTTACCCGCGGAGGGTTGGGGGGTGACGTCAGCAGGCACACTGCGTTACGCTTGCGCATGCGCGGGTCACATGACAGATGTGACGTCACAGCTCACTTTCCGTGCAAAATCTATGCATTATTGAGCTCCCCTCCCCAAAAAAAGATACAAAAGTCTATTTTTATAATGTTTGCATGGTGTACAGTCTGAAAAGTACCAACATTGCAAATTTCAAGTTTGTTGCATTGCGGGAAGTACGCTAAACATTTTGAACAGACACACATTCACAAATTTCCCTTTTATATATATGTATAATTATTACATCGTTTCCTTCCACCCTCCTCATGGCGCAGCTACCATTCACCAGTCGTGTTCAACACGTATCGGCTCGAATTTGCTTACATATTGAAAATACCGTTCATTCGGAAAGGCGGGTGGTGGTGGTGGCGGCGCACGCCTGTAATCCAGCACTGTGGAGGCGAGGGTTGGTGGATCACACAAGTGTTATTAAACTTCCTTCCCGTGTGCATCGAGGTGCCATACCCAGGCCTGCCAGGGCAAGGCAGTACAGCAAGTGGACTTATCGCCATCTGTTTCGATCTGGACACAGGGATAGAGTGTTGCCCCTTGCACGCGTAGGGGGTTTCTCCAGGTGTTCAAGGTTTCCTCACATTTGTATAAATGCATCTTAAAATAAAACAGTCCGATGCAGGACTTTCCTAAGAAAAAAAAAGAGTTTGGCAAGTCAGTGTGGCACTCCTGGATCAATAAGTAAGAAGTGAAATGTAGTTGGGTGGAGATAATGGGAGTTTGAGACACACTGTATTAATGCTTCGCTACATTTTACGTTTCTGAATGAAACAAGTATTGGTGTGTATGATAGTTCAGGTAGAATTCCCTCGCAGAAGCACTTCATGATGGCATCAATGATGCCTTAAACGGCGCCGTGAATAACATCATCATGGAACGACACGCCTTCATGTGTCGTAAAAAAAAATGTGCACTGATAAAAAAAAGTAAAGCCAATCCTTGCAATGGAATCCATCTGCGACAACGGCCATCGAGGAGATGGAACGATAAAAACAAGTTCATGTGCAGGTGTTACGCGGGTTATTACATCGCAGGATCTTGCGACATGGTGGCGGCTTGGTGAGCCTTCATCCTAGCAGTGGATTTCCTGTGGCCGATGATGATCATGAGAATGCATTCTGTCACAACAAACATATCAGTACAGATGGTGACCGAGGTATGAAAGTATAGACCTGCAGATGCATGTGCCCCTAGCTCATTAGAATCACTGAATGGATTCTTGTGAGCGAGGGCCAATCAATTAAAGGTGCACAAACTTTGAGACCAGCAGGCCCAATTCTGAGGTAGCAATTGCATGCTCACTGCACAATTTCTCACGATGCAAAGTCAATGATACCTTGTTTAGCTCATACATTCAGAGCGCGTGTCACCCCGCTACACCAATTTGCAGCACTAGACTGAATCCTGTTGCTCATTGATTTTGAACAGCAGAGGGGAGAGGGAAGGCGGAGGTGGAGTGGTTGGGTGGCAGCATTTGGACGGACACCCTTTTGGTGGGGCACCGTCTTCATGTGTAGCCAGATTTGTTGGACCAAACAAGCAATGGCGGTTAGAGGCTCGAATTGTGGTGGGATGGAGGCAGTGCCAAAGTGTTTCAGCTATGGCTCTAAAGTTGAGCATGAGTGAGTGGACAGTGGAACAGTTAAGACAGGTTCGCGGTCTTTGTGCAAACGTGTGTGCATGGTTGTCGGCATTTGGATTAGGGCGTCAAACTCTCTACTCGTAAAACATTTTTCAATCTCTAAATTTGAAGGGTGAAAGCAGGATTCCTGAGGGGCTGGCTCAATAGGTAATATTTCTGAAATGTAGCCACTGAGATTGAATGTATTGACCTAAGTTGTTTGCTGTAGATCCACCACCGTTCTGCTTTTTTTTAGCGGAGGATAAATGGATCGTATGAGCAAAGTGGCAGCTAAGTCTACTATAACTTGAAACCATTCATCTCATTCACATTGCCCAAATATTGCTGAGGCTCCATTACATTTTAACACGCAGTGTTTATGGACACACAAATGTGCTCTGTCATTATGAACTTGTATACATTATTAAATGTACCATTCGATAATTTGTAGTCATTTGAATCACTTCGACTGAAATAGGACATTATGAAAAAGGACAATTTTTCAAAGCCTTTGCGTTTTATTTTATCTGATATATTTTTACAGATTAACTACATTAACAGATGGGATTTTTAATGTGCTTCTTGAAATGTCATGAGCATTATAGAGACACATTATCAAATATTTTAAATAATATGCTGTCATTTGTTAATTGACTGCTGGATGAAGGCAGGTAGGTGCAAGGCCATGTATGTATAACTTCTTTCGCAGCTACCATGCGAATCACAGGTGCAGGAAAGACCAGTTCAGATATAATGTTAGCCGTGACAGGGAATTGAATTCATATTACAGGGTTCATAGTGCAATGTGCTAACCACGCTTCACTATAGGACTATCAAAATAAAACACTGAGGTGTTTTTCAATGACAGATGAAGCAAAACAAGTGTTTGCTATGTGCACTACACATGCATATATACACACACACACATGGTTAATTATGAATTGCAGTGTCAAAGACCATAGACAATGCTGACCACATTGGAAAACTTCATTCATCAGTGAATATAGCCTGACATAGATATATACACATTCGTGATTAAAGCTTCCCTTTGCTCGAGATTCAACATTTGTACACTTTTATCGAAATATGCAATTCTGTAAAACCACTTAACAACAGTATTCGTAGTTATGATTATTTTAGCAGACAGTACAGCAGAGGGGGTACTGTATGTGAGAATGCACATGTAACAACATTGTGTTCATCCATCTACCAAGTAACACATGATTAAATAAACATAAAAAACCATACTATGATTGTATATATATATTTTTAAAGGCACGCTTTACAATGGGTCACAAATTGTGCAGCGTCACTGCATTCACAGCAGGCACACGTGAGGCTGTTGCTTGCCCAGATGGTCATCGTGCGTCACCGTTTTTCTCTCGACAAACCATTATCGTACGGCAATATTTTATTTATATCTGCCCGTGTGCCACCTGTATCACGTGTGTCACCTTATCACGTATGTAAGGGCCATGTGAGGACGCCTCGGGGAAAAAAATAATTAATGAAATAACCGTCACCTATTAATTGTTTTTCCTTTTAAGGCCACACACACTGTCATTGACGAACGTGTTAAATGTTCTATTTTTGTGGCATTGCCATGCGGCAGGGCGCCTTCTGGGGTCTCATGGCTGGCTTTCTGACGGGCGTCATCCGCATGGGGCTTGACTTTGGCTACGGAACACCGGCGTGTGGCGACCCAGATCCGCGGCCTCCTGTGCTGGCTCGCGTGCACTTCCTGCACTTCACGGTGCTGCTCTTCGTCCTCGTGGGCGCCGTGATGGTGGCCGTGTCGCTTGTCACCCGGCGATCGGTTGGAACGAAGAGGGACGTGAGTCACCCAGCGCGCGCTACCTACCACGCAATGCCACCACCGCTGGGGTTAAAAAACATCTGGGCCACGTCGTGAGAATGTGAATATCTCGCAGCACTGGAAGCAGGGAGAACTACAAGTAAACGCATCGTCTCGAGTGGTGCATGGGAAGACGACTTACAGATTTCCCATGGCAGCTCTGTCAAAATGAGAATGAATGATCATGTGACACCAGGACAGGTAGCCACTCTAATGCATGCACGTAAACGCCTTTGCTTTAAGACGTTTGTTACACTATGGGAGCATGACAAATGCACGTTTGTTTTTGTGCAGTGATGGTTCATAAAATAGTCCTCATTATTAAAGCCGCACCTTCAGAATTAAGTTTGCACTCTAATGAGGTTTGAGGCGGCACTCTTCTCTTCTGGTGACCCTTGGTCAGTGTTGGTGGAAATTACACCTTTCCATGGCAGAAACCACTCTGTTCTCTGGGACAATCATTGTTGATGGCCCACAGAGTGGCACTCATTTTATAATAGGCTGAAATGATCCATGATTTGGATTTGAAGCCTTAACCTTAGGATTGTGAGTGAACCACTCAAATCCACAACACCACTTGAATTGCAAGCCTGTAATCCAGGGCTTTAGGCAAGGTGTTGGTGGGGCACGCATACAGAACAATGTTTGTGCAATCCACCAAATATACACTCGCAGGGGCTTAGAGATGGCTAGTAGAAGTCAGTACACCAAGTAGGCTATTATAAATATAAATATGAATCCATCTTATTCTTAGTTTTTTCGGTAAAGTCACGAAAAAACTAAGAATATGAATTACTGCAGTCACGAAAGCTTTAAATCAAAATGAATCCATCTGTTTCTCTACACTCTCATACAAATGAATATTGTTTTTAATAATCACTCAATGTGCAAGGATTTCTGTAAAGCGTGCCTTGTGTTCGCAGTTGGCTGGTCTGACATGGTGGAGCCGATGGAAGGTAGGTGCAGGCACCTCTACGGATGCGTCTGGAAAGGACTCTCCCGGCCGTATGGATGGCGATGACAACCCCACATTCCCGATGGATGTGAGTGGCTCGGCAGCTCACCTACCGGATAACGGCAAAGACTGGGAGACCCTCGGAGAGCAGGAGCTCGACCTGAGCATCCACTCAGATGCCGACACCGACAAAGGGAAGCAGAGCCGACCAGGTAATAATTATCACTATCATAATTGTCACTGTCATCATCACATTTACATAAAATACCCTCTTCAACAGAATGCAAAGCTCAAACATGTGTGGGGGGTTGTAATATCTTTTGTTGGTAGCACCTGAGCCAGAAGTGAATAATCCACATTCCCAGCCAATTAACAGATATGTCCATGGAACAACCACTTTTGGCTTTCCACTTATTATTTTATTGACCACAGGTTATTTATAGTGATGACGGTGGTAGTGGTGGCGATGAAAATGGTGTTGGTGGTAGCGGCGGTGATGATGATGATGGAGGGATAGTGTAGCGTTTACCGCAATGCGCTCCGAACCTGGCGACCTGAGTTCGATTCCCGCTCACGGCCAATACCAGTGACGATTATCTGAAACTGGTTCTGGGCCCTCTTCTCGGTCGAATGAGCACCTGGTGCAGTGTGTAAACATCGCCACTGGGGAGACAAAGGCAGTGAGGCGTGGTGCTGGCCACCCACCCCCTCGAATACCGTGCAGGCCTTCATAGGTGCTTGCTAACAGCACTTGCCCCAACAGTCTGTTAAGTCTACACGGGGGATCTTTTTCTTTGTTTGATGATGATGGTATCCTACGTCGACTCCAAATCAGTTTTTTTTTAGTTCTCAACTTTCTGAAAGTTGGTTGATTGCTCTGACCACACACAGTTTCACCCTGAGAGTTATTTGTAGGTTCTTAAATAATGAAAAGTTGGATAGAGTAGAGGTGGGAAAGATGTCACTTGAGTTTGTCACCACCACCACTGTCACTGCCTCCACCACCTCCACCACGACACTACCACCACATCCACCATCATTACCACCAACACACACAAGCTTCACACCTTAATTTCCACAACAACCACCTTGACCACCACCACTTCTACTGCCGCACTATCAACAATAACAATGCCCGCCATTCACCACTAAGTGACGGTGACATCACCACGGCGACTGTGCCAGGCCAGGTGCACTTGGCACAGGTGCCGTGGTGACGTCACTATCACCACTACCACTTTCACCATCACTAGTTTCACCATAATCAGCACCGCTGACACCACTTTTACCACTTTCACCACTACCTCTGGCACAATTACCGTCTCCCCTCCACAGGGTGCTTCATGTCAGCCAGAACAGTCATGAGCCAGAACAGCCAGTATTTGTGGAACCACATCCATCTCGCCTTACTTTGTCTTCATGATACTCCAATTATATTTTATAAACGTGTTAATCGGATTTTAGAAATGTAGGATACAATAATATAGAATTATTATTGGTAAACGTACAGTGTACTCTAGTTGTAGTACCTTACACTGATGATTCCTACTCCAAACCAGCCTAGCGGCGTTCCATAAAATATTGAGTGAGAAGTTAAGCCCTGCCTACAATAATCATCACTTCCACCACCATCACTACTCCCTCTCACCATTATCATAACTCCCCTGTATCCACCATCATCACCATCACTACCTATCTTCCCATTTACTCAATCACCAACACTACAAAACCACCTTACACCCATGTAATTATCACCATCACTACCCAAACCCCTAATCTCTTCATCACCATCACTACCCTATATCCACCATCATCACTACCATTTACTCAATCACCATCACTACAAAACCACCCTACACCCATGTGATCATCACCATCACTACCCAAACCCCTTTTTTTCTCCATCACCATCACTCCACCATATCGGCCACCATTACCACTCGCTGCGCTTGCCCGCCCAATTGCCCCCCACCACCCAGGAGTGGCCAGGTGGCTTCTGCACGCTGGCGCGTGGTTCTGTGGCCTCTCGGGGTCGTCGACGGCCCCGTCCAGCGGAGGGGATGCCCCCAGAGCTGTCGTCGGACCCGAGTCCATCAGCGAGACACGGACGTGGCGACGCGTGGCCGACACGAATGCGCTGCTCATCGCGGTGCTCGGAATCTTCGTTTGGGGCTTCTTTGCATGACGGGCAGCAGGGAGCAGAGAGGGGGCTGATATGGGGGCTAGCCCCCATATAAAAAATGTCACTATCGTAATTAACACCAGTGACGGTTTTTCTGCAGCATTCACCAGTTGGGAGTGTAACGTTTGTTGAAATGTATTTTAACATCGACTCTGTTGATGTCGCCCTTTTAAACATGGACCCGTTTCAGCAGTGTTCTTCACTCGTTTTCAGAGGGTGATCACGTTCACAGATAGGACGTCATCAGTGTGAGGGCTGCCACACTATCCTGCCAAGGGATGTCTTCACGATTTGTTTTGAATTGTCGGGGGCCTCACGGCAGGGACCGCATTAAAGGCCGCCAGTGGCCGCCAGTGGCCCGCGGGCTTTGTAATGAAGAACACTGCGCTAAAGGGTTTCATCATCCAGCTCAGGAATTCTCTCTTATCAAGACGCTCATACATCGGGCTAAAATAGTGTCAGATGGTCAAGGTCTAGTGAGAGAGATCAAACACGTTAAAGAAGCATTACGACATAATGGCTACAATAATACTCAAATTAACAGAGCACTGAATGCCAAATCACGATCACAAAGCAACACTGCTGAAAGCGATCAGATTGTTAAAACAATTAAAATTCTATATATCTCAGGAGTAACTGACAAATTAGCCCGTGTTTTGCAAAAGCAAAACGTTACAGTAAGATTTGGTACAGTACACAAAATTCAAAAACTAGTATCTTGCCCTAAAGACGAATTACCTAAATTATCAACAGAAGGTGTATATCGGATTAATCGTTTATGTGGCAGATGCTATATTGGACAGACGTGACGTAACATCAGCATAAGACGAAAAGAACTTCAAAGAAATATTAAATTATCTTTTACACAACTGTCGGCAGTGGCAGAACATGCTTGTCAACAAGGACACTCAATTGATTTTCATAACGTTGAAATGTTGTGTAAAACTAATTATTACTGGCAAAGACTATTGAGAGAATCCATTGAAATTGAGAGAAACAGAAATAACTTTAATCGCTCTGACAGCTACAGGCTTAGTGTGGCTTGGAAGCGTATTATTAAATAATACATATTACAATTCCTTATAGGGGAAATACATACTAATGAACGGATTACTAACGTAGCATATAATCACAATAACACACATTACAACTAATTACTAATCTACAACTCATTACTAATCATAACCATTGACTGATTACCAATTGATTATATAATTACAATAACCCCCCCCCTCCGCCTCAAATCACTGCACCTGAAATGAGTTAAATGATGACGTCACCCTGCTGCTCTATTTAAGACCGGGAGCAAATGAGGGCTTTACCATTCTGGCGAATTGCCCGATGATGCTGGATGTAATTACCAGCGAAACGTCGAACTCAAATTTTAAATGTTGTGGATTCACTCTTCAACACACCGGTGGGCTAAAGTAGTGAATTATTTGTCTTTTGTAAACGTGACACATTTTTTACTGTTTGGCCGTGTCGGGTGGTGGAGGGTTATGACACATTTATAAATAACGTGATCTAACCAACAAACCTTTATTATGAATAATATTGGTCGCGAATGCCTACGTGTTAAACATACACAACCTTATCAACTGACTGACTGCGGCTTATCCATTTATGCTTCTGCGAGAACAGAAGCGGTGGGTGGGGGGGATTTAAGACATTCGGTGTGTTGGAGAGTAAATCCACAATATTTACAATTTTGAGTAGTACGACGTTTCGCTGGTAATTACATCCAGCATTATCTGGCGATTTGCCAGAATAGTGAAGCAATCCACCTGCTTCCGATCTTAAATAGAGCAAGATGATTTCATCGCTGTGATCCCATCAAGTGCGGAGAGCAGAGGGGGGTATTTTAATTATATGAACATGTGTTGCCTTTACAAGGAATACAATTGTACGTGGTATTACTTCAACATACATACATATGAACCCCTCGAAAAATTTAGGGCAGTCCTCTTCATTCTCTGAGCCTTGCACTCATTTAAACGGGTCACCCTCTTTATTCAAATCTCCCAACTGCCACCCAGCATTTCCCATCGCATTATTAATTCCCTTAACAGACACATCCGTTCTTCCTCGTCCATCTTCTCCATAATCCTAATCCTCGCTCTCTTTACCCATGTTTTTGATCCACTCTGAATCCAGAATTTGCTCGAATGGCCATGATTAGATGTTGCTATCTTTGTATACCTGGCTTTCATATCCGTTCAATCACAATTCCTTCTTTTGCTGTTATTCCGATGACAGAAATTGATCATTTGATCCCATGTGTCTCTGCTTGTTTATTTGATGTGACTCAAACACCGATTTGCCACCTGCTACTATTGACGTGTACCACATGTTGTTCGGCATGATGTCTGATGTGTTGTCAAGTTCTACCGCACGTTGTTGCATCATGTTGGACGTTTCATTACCATGTGCTGGAAGCTTATCCAGTTCCGGAGAGCGAAACGTCGCACATCATGCCACACAAACCACTCGGTACAACTCAAAAACACATCGGAGACCTCACCCACCTGTGCTCGCTCGCTGGGAGCCTGTGGTCATCTAGCCTCGGAATGTTTATTTCATTTTACATTTAAACTGGGAGGCTCAGAGTAACAAAGTGGGGAACAAGAGTATAGTTAAATATATATTTAAAGGGAAAACATCAGTGCCAGCCCAGCATACCACATTCCAATGTTATGCTCCGTAGCAAAATACAATCAAATTATAAATTACAAGAGTCATGTAATGGAGATACGAATACGAATGAACTGTGTATTGTGTAATGTAGATACAAATTGCCAATTAGTTTTTCGTTTTTTTATTTTAATATACAAATTACATTTTCAACGAAATAAAAAAATGTATAAGGGCAGTCGAGTGAAGCGACGGTAACGTTTGCCCCTCCCAGAAGGGCCTGGGTTTCGATTCCCGACTTTATGTATAGAGTTGCTGTGTTCTCTCTCAGTTCTGCATGTCCTTCCTCCGTATTCTTTGGTTTCCTCCCATAGCAAGAATTAAGATACAGTATAACTGTCATGAGCCAAATATTTCAATGCTGAAATATCGCCTCTAAACTACTCAATTTAGAGTACACGGAGCAACATCGTCCCTCTACTGTGAAAACTTGGCAGGATCCTCCTAAACAAAAAGAGTCAGTGAAGCTTTCCTGGGAAAAAAATAGGCGTGATAATAATACAAATTTAATCAATTATACATCTAAATTACTTAGAATTTAGATACTGCCCATCCCCGTAAAGACCGTAGGCACCTCACACTATGTAGTATCTCTGCTTTAGAGAACTGGTATATATACAGAATTTGCTATACCAGAGACTACGCTATTTTATGAATGAAAATTTATAAACACGAAGTGCACGCTTAACATATTGAAATGTAAAACTATGCATTCAAATATTATTTTGTTTACTTTTCAAATGTGTCATTTGTACCCAGTGGTGAAAAAGAAGATCTTCCAGATATAAAATTGCATACATAACATGGCTCGAATGCAATGTAGTGTTTGTGTGTATCCAATAATGGTGTTTGCTGGCCTATATTTTAAGCCTTATCAGATGCTGAAGTCGTATCCAGTAAGTACATATACAAAGGGTGGCTATCATAAACTTTCCAATTCACACTGTGACCGTGTAGCCAATTTGATCGTTATCGTTTGGTCACAAATACCAGAGTTAATTTCCAAACGTTATTTTCGGTGGGATTAATTGCCATTCTCCAGTGTAAGAAAAGCATGCTCATGGCATTTTACAATATTAGTTCTTATATATACACACACACACGACAAAGTATTATTTTATAATCTTCAAACTAAACATAACACTATGGTAGTATAATGTAGAGTTAGATTTAGCAATAGATTCAAATCTATAGACAAGCAAAATAACGAAATGGATGTCACCACTATACATAATTCGACTATCATTGTTTTAGACAGTGCAAAGAGAGGTTTATGGTGAAGTAAACATATTAACATACAATAATATAATGGAAATGTGAAATAAAATAAATTCACAGAACTCTGTATAACCATTTGAAAAAAAAGGCTAAAAATATTGAGAAAAACAACACCAAAATTATGGAAGATGTCATAACAAGCAATGGGGGCGCATGAGAACAGCAAGAAGGAAGTTAGTGATCGGTAAATCGCAAATATCCCTTCGCCAGATTGAACCATAATTCACGATTAGAGAAATGTTTGTGAAAATGGGGGAGGAAGGCTATGCAGATCTTCATTTAAAAGAAAAAACAAGAGGTTCGAGATGTCACACTTGAAGAAGCCACCAGTGCTCTTTGCTGTATGAAAGATAGAAAAGCGCTTCGAACTGGATGGAATAAATTCTAGATTTGAAGCTTTCGTGACTGCAAGGATCCATACTCTTTGGTTCTATTCGGTAAAGTCACGTAAAAGTATAAAACAACAAAAATAAAAAAAATTCACGACGTTTCGGCAACGCTGTCCTCGACTGTCTCGAGGACAGCGTTGTCCTCGAGACAGTCTGGTTCCTTCACCTGATGAAGGCCACTTGTGTTGTGGCCGAAACGTCGTGATTTTTTTATATAATTTTACGTGACTTTACCGAATAGAACCAAAGAGTATGGTTGGAATAACTATGAATATCAATTTAATTGAAATTTATGGGACCTTTTTGAGAGCATGTTTGCTTGTATGTTTTGCCACAAGTATGTGTGGTTAATGCAGACTTGAAGCCTTTCAAAAGGTGTTTGAACATCTTAACACCTATTTTATTGCCATAAAGGGTAAATTGCATTCTTATTTTTGATCATTTTGGATACTGGGAAAAATATCCCATAGATATAACTGCTCGACCCGAGATATAAGTGTTCTGATACTTGCATTGTCTTTGTACTGTTCGTTTTTTGGTGTTCCCTGGTCAAACACTGGTGAGACAATGCCCTAAAGAAGGCTGTCTCTGGTGTATGTTTGTTTAACACGGAGGCTTTCGCGACCAATATTATTCATAATAAAGGTTTTTTTATATTCTTGGTTCTTTCGGTAAAGTCACGTAGAAGGGAAACAATAAAATAATAAAAAATATAAAACAATAAAATTCTCACAACGTTTCGACTGAAACACAAGCAATCATCATCAGGTGTGAAAACCACAGCAAGAGAACTTGAAAAAACTTGATAAAACACAATCCGCCGTTTTTTTCAAGTTTTCTTGCTGTGGTTTTCACACGTGACTTTACCAAAAGAACCAAGAATATGAATCCCTGCAGTCACGAAAGCTTTAAATCAAAGGTTTTTGAGTTAGATCGCGTAAGTATAAATGTGTCGTAACCCTCCACCACCCGACACAGCCAGTAAGGTTTGTCATGGAAACAACGTGCCAATTATATTCTTAGCTCTTTCGGTAAAGTCACGTTGAAGGGAAACAATAAAATAATAAAACTGACACACCTGATGACGACCGTTTGTGTTATGGTCGAAACGTCGTGAGAATTTTTTATTGTTATATATTTTATTATTTTATTGTTTCCCTTCAACGTGACTTTACCGAAAGAGCTAAGAATATGAATTACTGCAGTCACGAAAGCTTTAAATCAAAATTTAACGTGCCAATTAGTTACTACTTCAGCCCACAGTAAATCCACAACATTTGCAAGTATACAGGGTGTTTTAAAAGATGGACCCGATTTGAATTAGATTTGCTTTGAAATTGGTTCCATCTTTTCAAACACGCTGTATATAGAAAAATATCCATCTCAGATTTACAGTACCTACAGTCATAAAATTGCTATATTTGAAAAGCATAAAAATTATGTCTGAAAAGTTAAGCTTTAGATAAATAAGAGAAAACCGAATCTATCACTAATTCTATATCCAAACATAATGCTTGTTAGAGGGACACACATAGAAGGCACAGCAGAAAATATATACCAAGGCAATGATTGATTTTTGATTAGGATGAAGATGATTAAATAATAAAGAGGAATATTCCGTGCTTTTTTTCAGAAAAAATGAATGTGATGGTGCGTGAAGAAGAACGGTTTAAATCTGCTAAGTAAATTAAGTGGACTTGGGAAAAACACACTGACAGAAGGGATGATAGCCAATGGACGAAAATGGTAATGGCCATGGAAATCAAGGGTGATAAGCATGCCTGAGAGGACAGCCACCATAGAGGAGAAAGAATGATATCGGCTCATGATCAGGAGTGAGATGGATTGTGCCATCACAGAATGCACTAAAGACGAATTACCTAAATTCTCAACAGAAGATGTATATCGGATTAATTGTTTATGTGGCAGATGCTATATTGGACAGACGGGACGTAACATCAGCATAAGACTAAAAGAACACCAAAGAAATATTAAATTATCTCAAACACAACTGTCGGCAGTGGCAGAACATGCTTGTCAACACGGACACTCAATTGATTTTGATAACGTTGAAGTGTTGTGTAAAACTAATTATTACTGGCAAAGACTAATTAGAGAATCCATTGAAATTGAGAGAAATAAAAATAACTTTAATCGCTCTGATAGCTGAAGGCTTAGTGTGGCTTGGAAGCGTATTATTAAATAATACATATTACAATTCCTTATAGGGGAAACACATACTAATTAACGGATTACTAACGTAGCATATATTCACAATAACACATTGACTGATTACCAATCGATTATATAATTACTGAACCTGAATTAGTTCAATGATGACGTCACCCTGCTGCTCTATTTAAGACCGGGAGCAAGTGAGGGCTTTACCATTCTGGCGAATTGCCCAATGATGCTAGATGTAATTACCAGCGAAACGTCGTACTCAAACTGTAAATGTTGTGGATTCACTCTTCAACACACCGGTGGGCTAAAGTAGTGAACTAATTGTCTTTTGTCAACGTGACACTTTTTTTGCTGTTTGGCCATGTCGGGTGGTGTAGGGTTACAAAACATTTATAAATAACGTGATCTAACCCAAAAACCTTTATTAAGAATAATATTGGTCGCGAAAGCCTACGTGTTAAACTGCTATATTATGCTATTGTGGAGGGCATTTTAATATTGGCAGTTTGTGTAGTTGTTAGATCTATGCAACTGTACCAAAGGACAGTAATTGTGTTGTCCCAGTGGATATTTTCTTCTAATTTGGAGAATGCACTTTGATACAAAAGACATTGTCGGCTTGCGAACAATCATGCCATACGATTTGTAACAGCTAGTTGATAGCCGACTGCTTGAGGCATTTACTTTCATTTTGGAAAGCTGCAGGAATTGAAGCATCGACAGTGCAGAAAACGGGCCAGTTTTTAGGTAGGTGAGTTGATAGTGGAAACGATGGGCCGAAGTTAAGTGCCTTCTTTATGGATTTTTGGAAGACCATAGAATCTAGGTGGTCTAGTAACAGAAGGTTTTAGGGAGAGCCGTTTGCATGGTTTGATTAGAGAAGTCGAACTGATAATTATATAAAATTTTGATTTCAAGCTTTCGTGACTGCAGTAATTCATATTCTTGGTTTTTTCAGTAAAGTCACGTTGAAGGGAAACAATAAAATAATATATATTTTATTATAATATGATAATTATATTGTTGGTTTTTGTAGCGGGCTCTGCACGGGACTAGGCCTTACCACGGCAATATAAAGTACAATTTAATTTAATCTTTCGCTAAGAACTCAGTTTCATTGTTTACTATTATTAAACAAATAAGTTGTCAGATATTACAATAATAATGTTTGTGTGCAGATAATAACTCAGGTTCATTGTTTACTATTATGAAGCAAATAAGTTGGCAAATATTACAATAATGTTTGGTAATTGTTTTTTTACCCTTTTATCTGGCAACAAACTGACACCTTTTTTTACAAGGAGTCATGTTTGCATTGACCACAATACCTGCGGCCGGAATGCAAACAAAAAACATAACTCTAATAATGTATGCACTGTCCTTGAAATTGATTGGTCCACACCTGAGACAGCTTTCCTTAGAGCCTCGTCTCACATGGTGTTGGGACCAGAAGGTGTCAGTTTGTTTCCAGATTAAAGGGTAAAAAAAACAATTATCATATTTTGCTACTGGCAAAGGAGGTTCCAAAGGTGGAATAATCTTTGTGTGCAGAAAACTTCTATTTCATTATTAGGTTGCTAAAAATTAAAAAAAAAATTGCTGTCTTTTCTTGACTCTGCGAGGGTGTACCGTTGTGGCCTGCTGGCTGCTCATTAATTAACGTCAGTGCACTGCCACTCTATTCTCTACACTGATTATTTTGCTTTTGCCCATTATGAGTGTATGCCAGTCTATAATCTGTTGCCTGCTTCTTTTCCTCACTCAGTGTACTGCCAGCCTTTCATGTCGACTGTATCCTGCTTTTTTAGCTGCTGCCCGTATTTCCAGCTTTTAATGTCGACTGTAGCAATGCTTGTCATTGAGTCGGCGTACTGGCAGTCTATAATCAAGACTGTAGCCTGCTTCTCAATTTACCTGTGCGTACTGCTGCTCTTTAATTTACACTTATTTCAGCTTATTTCTTCTATGCATTTCCATTTTTCGATTTCTCACGTCAAGCTATTTCCTGATACGTAGTACTGCCATGCTGATAGCTGTGCCATCATCGGGGATTGCTGTGCACGTCGATGTGTGTCTGTGTGAGTCGTTGTGTGTGTGTTCGAGTCCATATGTGTGTGCGTGTAGGTCCATGCTTGTGTTTAAGTCAATGTGTGTGTCTGTCTTTTTCGAACAACGACCGATGTGTGTGTCTGTACGTTGATGTGTATGTGTGTGTCAGTTCATATGTGTGTGTATTAGTCCACGTGTGTGTAAGTCCATACATGTGTGCGTGTCACTCGATGTGTGGAGGGCGTGTGTATCTAAAGTAGATGTCTGTGTGTGACAGTCCATATGTGTATGTGTGTGGAGGGCAATGTGTGTGTCAGTCTATATATGTGTGTGTGAGTCTATGTGTGCGTGTAAGTCCATGTGTGTGTGTGGGTCCATGTGTGTGTGTAAGTCCATGTGTGTGTGTCTTAGTCAATATGTGTGTGCGTGTAAGTACATATGTGTGTTTACGTCTATGTGTGTGTGAGTCCACGTATGTCTATGTGTGAGTCGATGTGTGTGAGTCGCTCTATGTGTGTACGTCGTTATGTGTGTGTAACTCCATGTGTGTCTATCTAAAGTGGAGGTCTATGTGTGTGTAAGTCCATATGTGTGTGTGTAAGTCGATGTGTTTGTGTGTGAGTCCATATATGTGTGTGTCAGTCCGTATGTGTGTACGTCGCTTTGTGTGCGTGGCTCCATGTGAGTGAGTGTAAGCCCATTTCTTTGCGTGTCTGTAGGTCCATGTGTGTGCTTTATTCACCTGCTCAAGGCCTATGATACCATCAGTAGGCCTGGCCTGTGGGTTGTTCTTCATGTTTTTGGAGTCCCTCACCCTTTGCTCACGATCCTTAAGGACCTTCATGATGGTGAGCAGCCCTGCATCAAACTACGTGGCCTTGAGTCAGAGCCATTCCCTCTACACCTTGCGGTGCGACAGGGATGTCCTCGGTCTCCCACATTATTTTACATATATTTTGACCACATAGTTTCTGAAGCCTTCAATGGCTGTACCAGAAGAATTCCCATCTGGTAAAGATACAATGGGAGGTTGATCGATGCCCGGGTGTGGTCAAGGGATGGCTCCCTATTGGTCAACTACGTTATGTATGCCGATGCTCTGGTAGTTGCTGCTCACTCAGAGGAGGAGTCGGAAGCACTGCTGCTGAACCTGGAGCTTGCAACTAAGAGGTGGGGCCTTACCATCAGCCCCACCAAAACTAAGCACCTGCCTGGGTATTTGTACCATCGGACAATCCACCCCCACAACTCACAATTGCTGATGGGGCAGTTGTGGAGAGAGTGGATAGTTTCCCATACCTGCCCAGTGTGCTCATGACCGGCTCCAGTTTAACAGCAGAGGTCTCACTCCGAATCAGTCGAGCGGCATTATCTTTTCATCGGCTGCGTAACACTGTGTGGAAGTTACCTGGTCTCTCACTCTGCACGAAGCTCCAGGTCTTCTCGCCCACGGTCATTCCCTCCCTTCTCGACCCCCCTAATGGAACATCTTCGCCAGTTAGAAACATTTAGACTGGCCTGCCTACGATCCATCCCGGGTTTAACCAGGCTGGATTGTGTGATGAGCTCACAAATCCTTGAAAGATCTGGACAAAGTCCCATTGGTGCCCTCCTACGGCAGGCAAGGCTGCGTTGGCTGGGCCATGTAGCCCGCATGCCCAGCCACCGCTTCCCTAAACAGCTTTTGTTCCGCCGGATGGAGGGGGCTAAACGGGCGTGGCACAGGCTAGAGAAGAGATGGAGTGATGTGGTACAGGAGGATGTGGAGCTGACTGTACTTGTCGATGACTGGTACCAGCGGTGTCAAGATCGACCTTTGTGGAGGAGGCGAGTCTATGTATGTGTGTGTGAGTCCATATGTGTGTGTAAGTCTATGTGTGTGTGTGTGTGTCAGTCGATGTGTGTGCGTAACTTCATGTGTGTGTGTCTAGTGTCGATGTCTGTCTGTGTGAGTCTATATGTGTGTGTGTGTGCGTGTAAGTCGATGTGTTTCTATGTGTGTGGGTCGATGTCTGTGTGTAAGTCGATGTGTGTGTCTGTCTTTTTCGCCCAGGCAACACCGGGGACTTACCGCTAGTAGTCTATTTAACCTCGTGTCATGACAGCTCTCTCGCTTTCTTCAGCAGTTGTTTCTTGCTGTGGTTGTCCCATCTGATGATGATTGCTTGTGTTGCGATCGAAACGTCGTGATTTGTTTTATTTTATTTCTAACTACGTGACTTTACCGACAGAAACCAAAGAGTATGGATTCCTGCAGTCACGAAAGCTTCAAATCAAGATTGTTTTTATAGCTTTATTTTGGTGATTTCGAAAACGTTTTGGTTTATCCATATTTGTTTGTTGTAGTACAGAGTTAGACTGATAACTTTAATCTAAATTGTCTTATGGTTGTTATTGTTTGACTTGCACCCCACTAGGATTTTTGCACACAGCGTTGATATACGGTGCTTTTTCTGGAAGACTTGGCTGTTTTTTCCTGGATTTTTCTGTTGCGCGTAGTCACTTTAAAATGTTTCTTGTTCATGTTTTGTTTGTTGTAGTTGCACCCGATTTATGAGCCGCATGGCTCACAGGGCTATACCTAATAAATGAACATGTGAACATGCGAACCTCCCTGGTCCTTGTTGCCACTTACATTGCCTGCCGTGGGCTTCATTTGAGCTTGGTCTCCAGTCCGTAGGCATTTGATCTCATTGGCAATGTGCCTAGGGCTACCACCTGTCTTGGTTTCCTCAGGGTCATCTTTTTGAAGGAGCTGTCGTCGGAAATTGTTCTCGTCTTCCAGGGACTTGGAAAAAGTCGCGTCTTTTTTGTTGGTTATCTAATAATATACCACTCAACAAAATACATTGACACGTAAGTTATCCCCTATTCCGGTATTGTGAGATATTCAGGGGTGTTAACCATAGACTCCCACATCCAAATCAAATTTAACATTTTGATGGATTAGGTGTGTGTATTTTTCAGTGTTATCCCCTCTAATGAATGGGTTTTCACTCGGTACTCTGACTTTTGTTCATTTGAAAAATATTCATGAAGGATTTGGTCTAAAATTCCTCCCAGGATTAAGATTAATTAGGGGTTTGAGACATTTTGCAGCAAATTATGATATTTTGTTTTCTTAAATATTTAAGCAAAGCATAACAGATGTGTCAACATTGCAGGAGAATAACTACTTCATGACGTGCAAAATATAACGAATAAACAATGCCTATTTATTCCGTTTAATGACACGACTTACTGTAAACATTTCTAATTTGTGTGCCGTAATCACTGAACATTATGTTATTGCCATTGTCTCTCTTGAGATACATACTCTCTAATACAATGTGAATCTCTGAATTAAGCTCGTAATTTGGAATTGTGCCCCATTTATTAAAAAAATAATCCTTCAAAGGCCTTGGTAGTTATCGCCTTTTGTAATCTTGTGAATGATTCTTCTTGACAGTTTTTTGTACATAAGCGGTAGCAACCCTAGTTGTGCTTCTGGGCCTCATCTATGCTAGGCCTTCTAAGCATTCGGCCCATGGGCCTCGCTGATACTGGGCTCCTCGACTTTGCTGCTGCTGCTGCTGCTGTGCGCTCAAAGGGCCAACTGTCACCTGCCTGGGTACCACTGGGCCCATTGTCTGCTGCTCTTCCAGGCCCTGTCGCCCAGCTCCTGCTCCAGCCAGATAGGAGGTACTTCTGGCTTCTCCCCGAGCCTAAATATTCGGTTTTTTTACTTCATCAGGTAAGGTCCCCTGAGCTATATAGCTCTTTTTCAGAAGCGACCTTGCCACAATTGATAGTTCAACGAAGTGACTTAACATCTGGAAATGTATAGCATGTTGCTAAATGTGAAGGGAAAAACCAGAGAAAAATCCACGCGACCACGGCAAGAATATATAAACTCCAAATATACAGACGTTATGGTTGGGTTCGAACTCACGACCTCATGTATCCCAGGCGAGATAGTTAACATCTCGCTGCCGCTGTGCCTCCTCGTTGGCCCTGGGCTGTCTTGCGATGTTGCCCCCCTTTCATTGTTTTCCCATTTGTTCCCTTTTTTGTACAGTGTCTTGAGATGTTGCAACATTTAAGGTAAATGGTGAAGGGGCAGCCCTGAAAACATGTTCTCATGCCATTCCTGGCAGAAGGGTCTCCACTAAAAGAAGCTCTAGAGAGAGCCTCTTTAAAATGTATTTTGGCTGACTCTACCAGTTGGGCCAGACGTCTTGAAATAATTGGGAGTAACCGCACCTCACTGCAACACACGAGATCTGCCGATAGATTGAATGTGGTGTACCCATTTATACTGGTGGGTGGACAGAGATGTGGGAATTTAAGAAAATGGCATCGTTTTAAATGCCACACTAGGAGATTGAACCACCAACCTCAAGATCGTAAGTCCAGTGCACTAACCATTGCAACAAGGCAGTAGCCGTTGCATTTAGATGCTTTATATAATAAACCATTATTCTTACTAAACTGGTTTATTATCTATTTCGCGTGTTACATAATGCCACAGACTCAATTTTGACATTTGTGATGCAATATAATTATTAACTTTTACATTTTCGCCAGAAGTGAATATGTATATTTCCCCACAAGACTACAGGCAAGTAAAACGCTATTTAAATGTAATTTAACACAGGCTTTCGCGACCAATATCATCCATAATAGAGGTATATTATTTTTTTTCTCGTATTATCCATCTGCCATGGTAATATAGTACTTACATCCAAGAAAGCCGTGTACCCACTCAACACCAAGGAATTATATTAAATTTGGTTTCAAATATTTAAAGTAAACTTTGGCTATGATGCTGAATTGCATTAACTTGATTCTTTGAGATCGGTTGATTCTGTGAATTAGCTTATTTTATGTCACTGAAAAGCAGCCCGTGGTTTTATGCAATCTGAAAATTATCTTGATACAAGTCTTCCTACTGAAACGAACAATGAAGGTTCAACTGAGCCATTGGTGAGAATTCCATACATTGTTGTAATTTGGAACCAGGCTCTGCATAGAACAATGGCCGTTTACTTCTCAGCATGTGATATTAATTTAATTGACCGTAGAAAGATGATTGACGCAGTTTGTCTGTCACAGATTTAGTTACCATAAATGCAAAAAAACGTGAGGAAGAAGCCTTATTCAGAGCAGGAAAAGCTTAGTGCAATTTCAGATGTTATTTTGGGCAGAGCAGCTTTGCCAAGCACAGTAAAGTTTAGATTAAATTCGCATATGCATGTGTACAACTCGAATCCATTGTTTTACAGGTCGGGTATTTGACTGTACTTCACCATGCCGCTCAGTGTGGCTTTGTGAACTGGAACCAACAAAAAAATGATGCTGAAAACTGAGCTAATATATGTCAAGAAATGGCAATTTTTTGGTGAATTGGTCATGGCCATGAATAAGGTGATATTATGATGAGACAAGAGGCCAGTGATGTGAATTATTTTGCAATGGAGACGTATATGTCTAGTAATATGGGAACAGTAATTTTATTATATAAAGTAGTTTTTGTTTATTAAATGTGGGCTTTGGGTTAATCCTGTGAACTAGCCTTTTGCCCGTCCAAGGACGGGTGTATTGCAGTAGATTTGAAACTTACAAGCAAAAAGCAGACCGAGACGTGGTATGGGGCCGTCCATAAATGACGTCACGCACCTGGGGGGGGGGGGTCAGACATTTGTGACGATGTGTGACGAGGGGGGGGGTTGATAAATGTGACGTCACATCAATATGTGCAACTTTGAATAAATATAGACAACACGTTCTACTTCATTAAATAGACTTTTGATGTTTTCTCCTACAACATCAGAGTGCAGCGGCACATTAAATACGCACTACAATGACAATAGTTTAAAGCGATTTGAAGCATGTTTTATTTTTGGGGGGGGGGGGGGGGGTGGGGCAGAGCTTTGTGACGTCATATTTGAGGGGGGTCTGACTTTTGTGACGCCGTGTGACGAGTGGGGGTGAGGGGTCAAAATCGTCCAAAATCGCATGACGTCATTTATGGACGGCCCCTATTCATTACATCCATTCGTGTGCAATTTGTAAAGCCGCAGTGACACAGACTTATTCCATTTAAAGTTTATAATCCCTTGTTCATCATGACGTCATTTTTAGCTATATGTCTCAATAGCGTTACGGAGATCACGTGACGTGAGGGTTCTGCCTTTGTAGTGAGGGTTGTGAGTTGACGCTGAGGAGGGGGGAGGAGGCGCCTCGACCCCCCATGTGGAGTGACGTCAGCCACTAGTTATTATTAATGGCGGGGGGGGGGGGGGTGTCCATTGGAGGACGTCACCTGTTCATGATTATTAATGAGGGGGAGCTGGTCGACGTGGAGTGACGTCACGAGCGTTAAGGACAGACATTCCTGGGTGATTATAGTCGGTATGGTTTTGTGGGAAGATCTTTAACGTCCACTGTACTTGGTAATTCCCTGCAGAAATTACTGAAAAGCTACACCGATGAACCATTGACGTAAATTGGCCCAGTGGCACTGCATATGATACAACCCCATTGTCTGGAGCTGCATGCTATGCAATCCTTGGCTTGACGGGGCTTCTCAATACACAGGCTTGGACTGACCATATTTGAACTTCTCTATTTACTCATACCAGTGGTGGCCAATACGTGGATCATGATCCACGGGTGTATCACACAAAATATTTAGTTGTAGAAAAAAATAACTTCTACCAATACTTGGATTCTAGTACTTTATGTCTACAGTGTATTGCAGGGTTAAATGCATCTGGGTAATTGACGGTCGTAGCTTTCTGGTGGATCGCGGCGCCAGCTGAGATCCACCAAAAAGGATCACACTGTTTGGTGTATTGACTGCCACTGAGTTATACACAAGAGTGACCAGACAATGAGAATTGCGTGCATATATTGATTTAACGGTGTGCGAATGATGGACTGCTGTTGATGCGCTGGGCTGGCGTTGCCCTGACCTTAAAGGGGTGCACGATGGTCACTTTTAATGTTTTTGACTGCAGTGCGTATTTTCAGAAAGATCTACCTCTAGTGGCTCACTACGTGACTCACAATTCTCAACGATATACACATGGCAATATATCACACTGATTTCCTTTTCAGAATTTTTTGCAATTAATCAACGAACACCCTGCTGAGCATGTCGGTAAGTGTTTGCATTTATTTTCCCATTGTGGATTTTAGCAGAATATTTTTTTCATTACTTACAGTACATGGAAACAACCTCTTTGTTCATTTCCGAACACAATTAATTATTAGTACTATTACAATTTACTTGTGATAAAAGTATGTTGGATGTCGCTGTGGTGTAATGGTTAGAATTTGTTATAAAGGTACATTACCATTATTATTATCAGTTTTATCTAAGTTGGTAGAGCAGTAAGGCATCCTAGTTGTGAAACTTGAGCTGAAATTTAAGTTATGGTTTACTTATCATCATCTCTCTGGGGAAGGTAAAATGAGCAAGATCTTCTGAAGCTGCACCAATTCGTGGGAAGTCTGCAGTGGTTGCTATGTAGAGAATGGTCCTGTCATGGCACTGACATTTTTGGCCCCAAATGAAAAACCGCTCACCTGGGAATTTGTAGAATTTTGACAGTTTGTTTGTACTATTGATCAAACAAAAATATGACTGCATTATCATCAACCGTTACGATCATCCCACTGCTGGATGAAGACCGTCACTACTCAAGGTTTCAGAATAACATAATACATTTAACTCCTAAGCATGAGTTGATCACACCACGTTCCCTCCTTTGGCTTTCGTTCCATCACCCGACTTGTCCATCTAGAGATGTGTCTTGCCTACGCCAACTTACTTTTATTGTCAATGTGTTCATTTCTGCTCTGCTCCATGAGTTCCCCTTTATTCTCACTGAATGCAATTCCCAGCATGGAATCACTATACACTTGTTGATGTACTTATCAGTGTTCCATTTTCTTCGTCAGTGTCTATGTTTCCAATACATCTCACATCAGGAACTAATTATTCTTACGTATGGATATGTATTGAGGAGCAATTGCAAATTGGCAACCACCTACCCATCAACCAAGACCTCAACAATGTAACCTCGCCGTCAATTCAAATCCCAATCTCCCTTCTGTGATCCAGGATAAAGTTGAAGAGCAGAGTGAAAACAACACAGACGTCCAGAATAAACGCGTAATTCGCGCCCCAAACATCGCACACCTCCTGATTTTGAGATTACTCAAAGAAACTGTTGTACCAACAACAACCACATCAGAACATCAATGGGCCAATGAGAAAAGAGGCGTTATGAATACTTATGTAGTGGAGTACGAAGGTGTGTTGTGGAAACAGCGTGATTACATGATCACACAGACAGTACGGGTTATCTTGGGTCAGCCTGTAGCGAAGGCAAATACAGTACAGGTTATGTGAGGGCAATTAAGCTGGGAGAGCCGTGGACGGCTGTGATTGGTTGGTGCTGTTGCCAGGGCCGGAGGGGCGTCTGGAAGTCTGGCAAGAAACAGGTGACGGTCACACGGAGAGCCGTTGGGACGCGGGTTAATTAATTGGGGGTGTAATGAGAGCGGGTATAAGAGCGGGAGTTGGAGTCAACAGGGGGGTTGAGTTGTTGAAGGGTGGAGAGCTTGGAGATGGGTTGAAGTTGGAGAGCTTGGGAGAGTTGGAGTTTGGAGAGCGTGGAGTCAACAGGAGGGAGTTGAAGTGTGGAGAGTTTGGAAGACAGAGTTTGAGAGACAGAGTTTGGAAGACAGAGTTTGAGAGACAGAGTTTGGAAGACAGAGTTTGAGAGACAGAGTTGGAGTTAAGAGTTGAAGAGTGGAGTTGCTGAGTGCGAAGACGCTGTGTGCGAAGTCTATGTGTGCGAAGACGCTGTGTGCGAAGACGCTGTGTGTGGAGTTGCTGTGTGCGGAGTTGCTGTGTGCGAAGACGCTGTGTGCGGAGTCACTGTGTGCGAAGACGCTGTGTGCGGAGTCGCTGAGTGTGGAGTAAGCGAAGTAATCGTGGGGAGTGGAGAGACAAAGGTGGCGAGCGAGTCGAGTGAAGCACGGCGAGCGAGCCGTGGCGACCAGGATATTGTGGAATGTGGAGGACATACTGAGAGTTGTAAATAAAGCGGTGTTCGAAGAAAGACAGAAGTTGTCCGAGTGAAATCGAACACTACACTTATTTAAAGATAAGCCATAATCTGTTTGTGGCCATGCAACACAAACTATGGACCATATAGTTAACCACTGCAGTCTGTGCTCCTGCAACGTTGGAGGAACAGCAAAACTACACAAACTCTCCTGAAGCCATCTCACGACTTGCAGACCTCAACATTGGCAACTAGTCTCTTAACATATTACCATACGCAAAAGTAAAATACAGCAATCAAGGAATGACACTCCAATCATTCTATGAAAAAGACATACAATTGATTTGTATATTTGCAGACCAATTTGCATATTATCACATGCAAAAAATAAAATATTCACGAAGATCATATGGAACAATCAGCAATTCTGCGAGCAGACAACCAAGCAAATAAAGCTGGATATAGAAGTGGATGTTTTATATATATATCATTAAACATATACATCCTATCAATCAGATTGTGAATAAAGGATAAATGTATTGTACCTGACTTATGTAGACTATGAATAGTTGAATAATTAAAAAGTTATACGGTCAGACAGGTACTCACAAACCAAGTGTCCGAAAAAAAATTATTTATAAAGATGGAACAACTATGCTGAAATTGCAGAATCTCATTTTAATTTACAAATGGAATAAATTGTGTTTTTTTATCGTGACTGTATGCAAGTGCTGTAGGTCAGTCATTTAAAAGTTAAATTAAAACGTGTACATCTCTGTCACGAAGGCTCATGTCAAACTAAACCGCAATGTACTTTGTCGTGTCATTTTGGCAATTTGACTCCAGTGGGTCTCAAGTGACATATAGCCACGCATTTGCAATTTGCATCTCTTTTTCATAATTCCCAACGTGTTGTCATTTTCATTATGCTCTGTTTTTCACGAGGCTATTCTGCTGAGGAAACAATTTCTCGATGTGCTTATGTACATGCGGTCTATTATTTGTTCGTATTAATTTATTGAAAACATGATGATTGCATAGTCCTTATCATTGCTAAATTGTTGCCCATGACTTTATATGCAACTGGTGTTTTCAATTGTGTGTTTGCACGTAGCAATAATATTCTACATTCATACACAGAATGGCATAATGTGAATATTTCCTCATTATTCACAAACTTGCTACCCGCAATTTTGGCTATCCGCGAATCGCATCTGGAAGTCTATACACGACTGTATCAGGAGAGAGAGAAAGTGATGAGATTAAGTGATGAGATAAAGCAATTTCTCGATGTGCTTATTTTTTTCAAGCTAAGTTTATTTATTAACTATTATTTAATACTTTAATATTAAATTGTATTTACCTCGTTTATTATTACCATTTTTATTATAATACTGTCCACGTATTTAATAGCTTATTTGCATATTCATTTATGGAAGGTAATTCATGAGAAAGATATATTTTATTAGACCATTATGATTAACCGTAAAATTTGCTATTCACGGGCATCTCCGGAACGTATCCCCGAGCGAATAACGAGGGAATACTGCATGTGCATAGCATGTGCATAGCATGTGCGTTCACATTAACTGCAGCACATGTACATGCAGCTGTATTTAAAACATCTATGTGCTCATATTCTTGGGTCTTTCGGTAAAGTCACGTAGATAGGTTCAAAGAAAAAAAGAAAAAATAACAAAAAAAACTACGACGTTTCGATCGCAACGCAAGCGGTCGTCTTCAGGGAAAGGGGGGGGGGTTAGCTTCCAAGGGAAACTGTTTATAAGGGTTTCGAATGACCGTAGCCCAAATGTCAGCAGCCAATGATAATGTAAGTGTTCGGCAGCGAGCCCAGCGGTGGTTCGTTTTCCACCAATCAAAGGGCTGTCAGGTGGAAATGAGCATGTTAAAGAGAGATTAGGATTTATTATTATTATTATTTTATTCTCATTCTACGTGACTTTACCGAAAGAACCAAAGAAGATGAATCCTTGCAGTCACGAAAGCTTTAAATAGAGATTAGGATGTTCATGGAAGATTGCAGCCCCGCAACCAAGGGGTCGGCGCGCGAAGTGACTGTGAAGAAAGCACAAGTTTGAAATTCACCATGGAGGTGGAAAAGGATGGCAAGTTACCATTCTTGGATGTCTTAATCGAAAGGAGACACGGTGGCTCAAAGGGACACTGTCTACAGGAAAGCCACCCATACGGATGCTTACCTAAAACCTGACTCCCACCACCATTCATCCCAGAAGAATTCCCTCATCAAAACTCTATCAACGTGACTTTACCGAAAGATCTAAGAATATGAATTCCTGCAGTCACCAAAGCTTTAAGTCAAGTTCTATGTGCTCATTATATAAGTGCGATGTTGCTGCTTTTATTTTGTGAACGCAGTACATATTGGTCGATATGTGTGTACATTTGCTATATTTAGTTCACATTTTTTAAAGCCTTTTTACGTCCTGTATATTATTGTTCTTTTAAATAACATAAAGAACACTGCAAATAAAAAAAATATTGTTAGATTTCGATTTAAAGCTTTCGTGACTGCAATGATTCATCTTCTTTGGTTCTTTCGGTAAAGTCACGTAGAATGAGAATAAAATAATAAATTGATAAAATAAAATAACACAATATTCTCACGACGTTTTGGCCACAACACAAGCGGCCTTCATCAGGTGAAAAGACGAGACTGTCTGGTAGGACAGCGCTGGAGTGAAAGAGCCACGTTCAGATCACGGCCTTTAAGCTGTGTGAGAGGAACAAAGCGCCTTGACAAAGGAATTAGCATATAATTTAGCATTGAAATGGCTGAATGATTAGCTTGTGACTGGTCACAGAAATAGCTATGTTAATAGTTAAAGCATACACATCCGCAGAGGCACCCCTTGATAAAGGAATTAGCATAGAATTTAGCATTGAAATAGCTAAGTTAAAGCATACACATCCGCAGAGGCACCCCTTGACAAAGGAATTAGCATAGAATTTAGCATTGAAATAGCTGAGTGATTAGCTTGTAACTGGTCACAGAAATAGCTACGTTAAAGTCAGAGCATACACATTCACCGAGGCACTTAGTACAAATCAAACAGGATAATTTAGCATTGAAATAACTAGGCGAATTTAGCATTGAAATAACTGAGTGATTAGCTAGTGACTGGTCACAGAAATGGCTATGTTGAAGTCAAGGCCTACACATCTGAGCTATTCACAGTACTATATAGTGAACCAATAAAAAACTTAAATATAAATTACCTTAATGTTATCAATAAACTCTATATTCTCCAATCAGCTAAGCTACCAACAATAAGTCGTTATATATCACAATGCTATATGGTGAAAAAATGGGTGGATTCTAAAGTTGAGGGCAAGAATCCACCCATTTTTTCGCCATATAGCATTGTGATATATAACGACTTATTGTTGGTAGCTTAGCTGATTGGAGAATATAGAGTTTATTGTTAACATTAAGGTAATTTATATTTAAGTTTTTTATTGGTTCACTATATAGTACTGTGAATAGCTCAGATGTGTAGGCCTTGACTTCAACATAGCCATTTCTGTGACCAGTCACTAGCTAATCACTCAGTTATTTCAATGCTAAATTCGCCTAGTTATTTCAATGCTAAATTATCCTGTTTGATTTGTACTAAGTGCCTCGGTGAATGTGTATGCTCTGACTTTAACGTAGCTATTTCTGTGACCAGTTACAAGCTAATCACTCAGCTATTTCAATGCTAAATTCTATGCTAATTCCTTTGTCAAGGGGTGCCTCTGCGGATGTGTATGCTTTAACTTAGCTATTTCAATGCTAAATTCTATGCTAATTCCTTTATCAAGGGGTGCCTCTGCGGATGTGTATGCTTTAACTTTTAACATAGCTATTTCTGTGACCAGTCACAAGCTAATCATTCAGCCATTTCAATGCTAAATTATATGCTAATTCCTTTGTCAAGGCGCTTTGTTCCTCTCACACAGCTTAAAGGCCGTGATCTGAACGTGGCTCTTTCACTCCAGCGCTGTCCTACCAGACAGTCTCGTCCCTTCACCTGATGAAGGCTGCTTGTGTTGTGGCCAAAACGTCGTGAGAATATTATTGTGTTATTTTATTTTATCAATTTATTATTTTATTCTCATTCTACGTGACTTTACCGAAATAACCAAAGAAGAATATTGTTAGATTTAAAAAAATACATTCACAAAAATCGTACATATGATTACATTATTAGCGTTAAACATTAGAGAGTCAAATCAGAGAAACCATCTGTTGATGGAAACTAACATATATACACACACTAACATGTATTAATGGATCTTGCCTTTCGAGAGCTTGGAAGACCGCATTAATTTCTACTTAGTCAATTGCCTGTATCATAAGGACAGTATTAATGGTATTTGACATTCATTAGGTTTTTGTTCCAGAATTGTATTGATTTAATGTGGCTGATGGTAGAGAAATATGTCCTTCATCCAGCTTACTTGTGGCAGTTGGTTGACCTCTCAATTGTCTGTTGTCTGGTTCCTAAATATTTTCTCATGAACAATGAATTGTGTGCAATAAGAAGCTAATCGGTTTGTGATTCATCAAGTCGGTTTTAGAAGAATGATTGAAAGATTGCGCCCCAAGGTGAGATTACTTCCTGCTCAGTCGCCAAGACCGCCTGCTTCCACCTCCGCAACATTTCCCGTCTCCATCCTTACGTCAACCCAACTGCTGCTTAGGCCCTGGTCCATATTTTAATCACATCCACGATAGATGTATCCAATGCCCTCTTTGCTTGCATTCAAATAACTCCAGTCCTGGCCTCACTTCACTCGCTTCCCATCCACGAGCGTGTGGACTACAAGATCTCTGTCCTCGCATTGAAATCCATCCACGGTCTTGCCCATCACTACCTCTGCAACTTCCTCCACCTACATACCTTAGAGGACACCAGGGCACAATGAAATGATTAAATCAGCTCACGTGCAGGAGTCAGATTGTTATATCGCTAGGCCGTGAGATATGGCATTGGATTAGGGAGTCCTTCATCCCACAGTGGAGATATCGTAGCTGGCTTACATAATTGGACGAAATAATTCACAATGGGATAGTTGTGAGATCAATTCCAAGTTGGGGGTCAGATAAACCTATCATCTCTCTAGGGTCAATACACCAAGTATCCCACATTGTGTGAAGCCCACATAGTGAGTGGTCATCCGAGAGAGATCTGATCCTAACTATGGGAATGTGGTATTGCCACGACAAGGCAGAGCTGCAAAAGGAGATAATGAATGCTGTCCAATGCTTTATTAGGGTTATGCTTTCGCCTCAAGTACGATTAGATGTGTAACTCTACGCACACACATGAGCACGCAGTGGTATGTATGTATGTTGAACTTCTTTCGCACCGTACATAGCCAACTGTGGTAATCGGAGTTACAGGGTGGCCCAAAAGTTAGGACACAAGGTTATTATATTTACTTTAACAAACGTTCAAACTTACTTCCATTCACATCAATGCTTGCATGAATTCTATTTTGAAACGAATTAGGACTTTTAAAAATATTGAACCTGCCTTCTTGAGCATATATAAACACAAATTGCACTTGTTCACCTTTCACCAGTTTTCTTTCCATTTGTTTTATTTCATCTGAAAAGACAAATGAAAATAGATATTAGCAATTATAAGAAAAAAAACATGAACATGAAGAATGATCAGTAAAAAAAATGTAATGGCAGTGTTAAATGAAATAACCCTGTGTCCTGACTTTTGGGCCACCCTGGATAACTGACATTATAACAGGCGTGTTAGTCCTGCCATGCACACTGTGGTCGCTCGTGTGAACTTATCAAGGCGTGACGGGCTCAAGGGAGACAGGGAGAGGGGAGGAGTGCGTGGGGGGGGGGAGAAAGCAAAATCAATGTGAACGCTTGGAATTAATTCGCACCGCCATGCAATTGAAAAGCCCCACTGACATCGATTCATTTCGGCCAAGCGCTAGAGATACAAGGCTGCACGCGGATCCTGTGCGTCTCGTATAACACAAAGAAGTGGTGTAGCAGGAGAGAGGAAGCGAGAGAGGAGCGAGCGAGCGAGAGGAATACGCACACGCGGAAGGAGGGGGGAACGCCCGCTCAGGCGTCTATCTGCCACTGCTGCTGCTGCTACTGCTGTGCATCGAGTTGGTGGTCCGCAATGGGATTCTATGCGCGGGCACTTTTCGTGCATGTCCTGCTGGTGTGTGCCCACGTCTACGCACAGGTGAGAAACATAATGGTCGTGCCTCTTGTTTTATTTTTTAAAGTGGAAATTAGTCAGTTGGCGGTTCTCGTATTTAAAGTGCATTTTAAATAATTGTGCTTTTACGCAAACTGAAACCAATGTGCACACGTGATCGTTCGATTGTCGTCCACGGCTAACGTTCGTCGAGAGTGATATCTGGAACAGTTCTGGTACACTCTCACCCCCACAACCCTTCATAAATACACACTGACCAGCGTGGTGAGGTATGGCCAAACAACCTCCGTGACTAACACGTGCTTGCGGTGGCCTTCATCTAGCAGTGACTTGACCGCTTGAGGGACGTAAAACATTTCCGTACGTGTTGTTTATTTGTTTATGGAAGTGACGACATTATTTTTAATAGCTTGAAAATAAAGTTAATGTGAGCATGTAAGTGTTATATGGAATGCTTGGTATTGAGACATACAGGACATTGTACGAAATTTCTAAGTGTTGTGGATTGCTGTCCACCACACCGGTGGTGCTGATGAAGCAGCCAGCATGACACGTTTGTTGACGTGGGTGGTTGGAGGGATGTATAACACACATTTTACTCACGAGGATGTGATTTTTTTCTTTGTATATAATATTTTGCAACCATGCATGCAACAGTGAAGTTAGGTGAGAATGTAAATGTATGCAACAGACTCCCAGCGATTACCATGAATGTAAAACCCTAACATCAACATTAGTGACTGAAAACAGATGGAGTTTTAGCTTGGATACATTAATTTTATGCTCACAATACAGTTACTCCTCTTTATGTAATATACGCACTTGGAGACAAACAATTGGTATTTTATTTATTTCAATCATCATGTATAATGCTTTGATTAACTACTGCTATGCATGCAAAATATATATATGCATTTTAAAAATATATTATTAATAACTGTTTAATATCAAAATTAATAATGCATATTTGGGATATTTTGTGAAATGCGTTGCTAAATATGTAAACATAATGTTTTTTTAACACAATATTATTTTGGAATGCCAAAACATTACTTTTATTAACGTTAATGTCATATGAACGTCTTGATAAAGTGTTCATGGATATATTGATGATTATATGATTACAAAGGAACACGAAGACGAAAAAACGATGATGATGATGATAGGGAAAGATGATGAGGCTGTTCCATCTGCCTTGATGGTAATGAGGATGTTAATGACCTGTTGCATGCAGCAGATGATGATAATGGCCATGACGATGATTATGATATTGCTGATGGTGACAATATTGACATAAAATATGATGCAGAGGATATAGTGGTCCCGGGAGAACATCTGAGTTCAAACGAGTGCTTGCTTTGTGAGAGGAAACTTGAGTACTCAGAGAAAATCCATACTTCGAGGGGGCTAACTCTCAATTTACCACACATATTCAATGATCGGTTTAACACGTAGGCTTTCGTAACTAATAGTATTCTTATTCTTGGTTCTTTCAGTAAAGTCACGTAGAAGGGAAACAATAAAAGAATAATAAAAATATATATAAAACAATACAATTCTCACGACGTTTCGACTGCAACACAAGCAATCATCATCAGGTGTGAAAACCACAGCAAGAAAATTAGAAAAAAGTGGCGGTTATTTTTAACGTTAGCACCACGGAGAACAATTTGACAGTTTGTTCAGATGGACGAGTCCATCTATGTTCGGAATAGAGGAGGGGGGAGACGAAAATAATGGATGCGGTCTGAAAGCCACCGTAAGCGTGAACAATCGATCATTTTATTGTTTTATATATATTGTTTTATTATAATTGTATTGTTTCCCTTCTATGTGACTTTACCGAAAGAACCAAGAATATGAATCCCTGCAGTCACGAAATCTTTAAATAAAAAAAATAATAGTATTCTTCTTCACAATTCTGGCAAATCCCCTGATGAAGCTGGGTGTAATCACCAGTGAAACCTCGTACTCGAATTGTAAATGTTGTGGTTCTACTCTCCAACACACCGGTATGCTGAAGTAGTAACTATGTGCCACCTTTGTGTTTACGTGACAACCCTTGCTAGTTGGCTGTGTCCGGTAGGGGTGGGTAATCGACACATTTGTATTTACGCAATCTAATGCAAAAAAACTTTATTGTGAATATTGAATGATCCATAGCTTTTCTGACATTTTCTGGCCATCACGCAGCTCAGTACGGTCAAACACCCATGATGGAAAAGGCGTTAAGAGGACTCCACTTATCAGTGGATTGTTGACCCCCTTGCACACGTGGGACAAATATCCCAATATAGGGCCACAGAGATTGAGCACACGTTGGTGCTGGTTCTGGCTGCCTTCACGTTTGTCTGTGTTTTCCTGTGCCTCTGAATATAACAAAAACTGTGTGCGTTTCACATTTGTGTATTTGCTAAAAAAAAAATTAATAGCTCGTTATACACGCACTTGATATCTGCGATTATTTGGCTGTCTGCGAATCGCATCTGGAACTCTACATGGACTGCATCGAGAGAGAGAGAGAGAAAGTGATGAGATAAAGTGATGAGAGAGAAAATAATGAGGTAAAGAGATAATAACAACCAATAAAAATTGTTTGCGTCAATTATAATGTTAACGTTTTTAACAGCGTATTTACGAATTTATATGAGGTAATTTATTAAAAAATAGGTTTTCGTAGGCAAATATCATTATCCACGAAATGTGCTGTTCACGAGCTTTTACAGAACGTATCCCTCGCGATAACGAGGGAAGACTGTATACATTTTGAGAATTACGGAAAGGATATGCAATCTTTCCGTGTCTGCATTTTAACTAACAATTTGTGTTACTGTTATCCAGGTATGTTTTCCTAGTAACATTTATCACGCTAATTAACCTTACCATTCATCTTGAACAATACAATTAATTTACCGCCATTTGTGAAGTCCACTGCCTTTGCTTTTCGAATATTTAAGTGGTGAGTCGTGGCGCAGAAGGATGCTCACTTTGCTACAACACCACTTACCTAATATTCTTGATTCTTCCGGTAAAGTCACGTAGAAGGGAAACAATAAAAAAAATATAAAACAATAATATTCTCACGACGTTTCGACTGCTACTCAAGCAATCATTCTACGTGACTTTACCGAAAGAACCAAGAATATGAATCCCTGCAGTCACGAAAGCTTTAAATCAAAACCACTTACTAAGTTAAATTCCCGGCCATGGCAAAACTCAGATTTGAGCATCCCCTAGGGAAGACTGAACCTTAAATAAGGTTTGGTGCATCATCAGTAATTTCCATCAACATCGTCATCAATCATCGTCCTCGTTTATCGTCATATTTCATCCGTTATCTTTACCATCATTCAGTTTAACACGTAGGCTTTCGCGACCAATATCATGCATAATACAGGTTTTTTTGGGCCAGATCGAGTAAATATATAAATGTGTCATTGAAGCCGCCACCACCCGACAAGGCCAACTAGTAAGGTTTGTCACGTAAACAGAACGTGGCCAATTCGTCACGAGTACAGCACATCGGTGTGATGGAGAGCCAGGCCACAACATTTGCAATATGAGTACGACGTTTCGCCAGTAATTACAACTAGCTTCATCAGGCGACAGAAAGATTTGTGGAGAAATCCTCCTGTTTCTTCTCGCGCGACGTGATGGAGGGTTCATGTTTGCATTTAAATGGGTTATTTAGATGGTAATCAACGAACATTATACATGCACATTATGCATGCCTATTGTTCCTGTACTTCTTGTCGAGTGTGTGAACATAAATAGCCGTGCCCACGGTAATCCCTATTGAAGTATGGTGACCTGTATAGGCATGCATTTTAAATATTGTATTGTTTAATGATTCCCTTCCAAGCAGCACAACGTCTATAGCTCTCCGAATGGTTAAAATTATTTTGATTTCTCTCAATTTCGATAGATTCTCTAATCAGTCTTGACCAGCATTAACTAGTTTTGCACAGCACTTCAACATTTTCAAAATGAATTGAGTGTCCTTGTTGGCACGCGTGTCCTGTCACGACTGACAGTTGTATTTGGGAGTATTGAATGTTTCTTTGGTGTTCTTTTAGTTTCGTGCTGATTATTCGTCCTGTTTGCCCAACATACGTAGCATTTGCCACTAGTGCAATTAATCCGGTACACACCTTCTGTTGATAAATCATGTCGTTGAGCTATCACTTGTGGCCAGGTTGCTTCTGAAAAATAACTATATAGCTCAGTGGGACTTGCCTACTCAAATTAAAATGTATTTTTTGTTTAGGTTTTTTTTTTCATTTGTATGTGCCTTCCTTACCCAGGAAAGCCACACTTGAGTCATGAAACATTTATTTTCAGGAGGGTTCTCTCAAGTTTTTTGCAGTCAGGGGTTATGTCACTTTGTGTAATCCAAAATAAATAATTTCCAGGTTACATTACCACCATTGGGATATGTGGCCAATGCCAGTTACATTGTATGTTGTTTTTTTTCCAATGAGAGGAAACGGGAGACTTGAAGGAAACCAGTGCAGAACAGGGGGAAGAGCACACAAACTCCACACAGAAAGACACCCTAGTCGGGAAGTGAACTTGGGTATATTTTGCTGTGCTGCACAAGTGTTACCACGACAATCCCACCCTTGCACCCAGTTACAATTTATTGTACCAGGAAAAAAAATACCAGTTATGTTTTTTATGTATGTTGAACTTCTTTCACACCTTACGTAGACAACTACGCTAATCAGAGGTGTGGAAATTATAATATTACCTTTAACTTAAGTGAAGTCGAAACACTGCTGCAAATGTCCGCTTTAGAAACTTTTAAATATTTACCTTCATGATTTCCAATTAAATTTGCAGTATTTCATTAAATAGCTACGATTTCATTCTTATTTTACAAATCGTAATGCACTTTCCAGGAGAAAGGCTCATTGTTGTGTTGTGTTCACGCTGTGACCGGATGATAATGTTCTTTTTTGTCGCTGTTTCCAGATGATTGCTCATGTGCCCAGTGGGTTACTAACGAATATTGCATACTCTTTGGTTCTTTCGGTAAATTCACGTAGTTAGAAATAAAATGGAAAAAAATCACGACATTTCGATAGCAACACAAACAGTCGTCATCAGGTGGGATAACTACAGCAAGAAACAACTGCTGAAAAAGGCGAGAGAGCTGCCGTGGCACGAGGTTATATAGACTAAATAGGTAGGGTACATGGGCGGGGCTAGAGATGGGAGGGGGGGGGCAGAGTAAGATCTGCGGAGGCGACGGAAGAGCTAGGGGGAGAGAGAGGTGGGGGGTTGCCAATGCAGCAAAATGCCAATGAAGCAACAATGCTAATGCAGCAGCAATGCCAAATGCTGGGGATGTGGGGGGAAATTAACTCGGAAAAACAGACCATTACCCGGCAGATATGATGGAACAACCATAAACAGTTAAGGTTTAACCTGGTTAATAACATCCTTCCAATGATTGCTCAATTTGTATCCATCTTCTCGGTTGAAGTTACGACTATGTTTTATTATATCTGGATGGCTTCATGAACAAACCTTTGATAGTAGCCCGAAGGTTTGCAGAGTGCCTTGGTCTCGGAAAAAAGCAATATCATGCGAGCCCACAGCGTAATAACAATGGTCAGCCACGGCAGAGGTATTGGTTCTGCCGTGTTTCAGATCTGCCTTGTGTTCGCGAACACGGTCCGAGACATGTCGTTTCGTTTCCCCAATGTAACAGCTACCACAGGTACAACTAGGATATTGCATGTCAGGTATGACATCCTTCGCAGATGGGATTAGATCACGGATTTTGTGTACTGTATTGAATCGGACCTGGATCTTGTGTTTGTTTAAGATTTCGGAAATATTTTTGGTAACACCTGCTATGTATGGTAACGTGATGGTTTAGATTGGCATCTCAGGGGGTTGTTTCTCCATGGTTGGAGAAACAGCTTTGCGAATAATGTGGTCCGAGTACCCATTCATCTTGAGGGCCTGGTGTACGTATTCCAGTTCACTAGCTAGGTGGTGTTGGTCGAAAATGCAGTGGGCCCTATGGTGTAGTGTTTTGATGAGGAATTCTTCTGTGCCAGATGGTGGTGTGAATCTGGTTTCACATAGGAATCTGTGTGGGTGGCTTACCTGTAGACAGAGTGTCCCAATGAGCCGTCAGGTCTCTTCTCAAACAAAACATCCAGGAATGGTAGCTTACCATTCTTTTCCACTTATTTGGTTAATTTTATGGATGGGTGTATGGAATGAATGTGGTTGAGAAATTGGTTCAATGCTGGCAGGCCATGTGGCCAAATGACGAAAGTGTCATCAACATATGTCTTCCACAAGGAAGGACGTAGGGTGGATGCCTGGATGGCATCTGTTTCAAATTTCTCCATTAAAAATTCGCTATCGCTGGTGATAAGGGGGAACCCATGGGGGTACCTTCATTCTGTTTGTAGAAAGTACAATTCCAGGTGAAGTAGGTGTTGGTAAGGCAGTGCCTAACCAGAGTAGGAACATCAAGATTCAGTCAATGTTGGAATAATTATTCAATTATTGCTAAGATGTCAGGCACAGGAACCTTGGTGAACAGAGAAACTACATCAAAGCTGACGAGAAAATCATCTGGGGAGAGTGAAATGCCCTTTGTTAGTGAGACCAAGTGAGCTGAGTTACGTACTGCTGAGGTAGTCTTGCCCGTGAATGGAAGCAAGGTATCAGACAGAAAACGGGCCAGTTTGTAGGTAGGTGAGTTGATAGTGGAAACGATGGGCCGAAGTGGAGTGCCTTCTTTATGGATTTTTGGAAGACCATAGAATCTTTGTGGTCTAGTAGCAGAAGGTTTTAGGGAATATTGTTTAGGGCTAGCTTAGCCTTGGTCTCAGAAAAAATTAGACTGCTCTGTACTGAACTAGACCATGTAGACAAGACTCTTGAAATCACACTTAATATTGATGGAAAAAATGTCCACATCTGATTGTGAACATGTAGATAACATGACTGCTTCATCAGCGGCTACAATTTCAGCTAAATGTAAAGATAACCTGATTTCTAAGTTTAACCTCCTTTCCAAGAAGAAACCAGATCCACACATTGAAAAGTCATACGTTGACAAGGTTGTTATTAATCTGAGTAATAGTCCTATTTCCGATGGTCTGAAGTCGGTTTTAGCTAAAGGGTTAAACTGTGCAGTCGCTCCCAAATACATACCAGTGGATGGCATCATTGCGCAGGTCGATGTAGCTCCTAAGGGTTTGGGACACATCGCTGCAGACGTGAGAAGATCTGAAATCACTGCAACCCTCAAAAGCGCTAAGATACCAGTCATTAACATCAGTAAGGATGAGCGTTTTGAGTTATCTCAATTGAAAAATAGGGATGATATCGTCATCCTCTCATACGACAAGGGCAATGCCACTGTCATCATGGATAAAACCGTGTACAATAACAAAATTCAGGACCAACTTAATGATGGTACGTAGTTACACAAAAATGAAGAGAGATCCCACCAACAACCTTGTTACAAAAACTAACAATATCATCACTAATTTAGCTTCATTAATTTAACAGACCAAACGGTTTTCCTTAAAACCTTCTGCTGCTAGACCACCCAGATGAGATGACTCACCAAAATCCATAAAGAAGGTACACCCCTTCGTCCCATCGTCTCCACCATTGGCTCACCCACCTACAAACTGGCCCAATATCTGTCTGAGACCTTTGCCATTCACTGGTAAGACCACCTCTTCTGTACTTAACTCAGCTCACTGTCTCCAGATGATTTACTCGTTAGTTTCGATGTAGTTTCTTTGTCCACCAAAGTACCTGTGCCCGATACCATTACAATCATTGAAGACCTGCTTCAACAAGGATTGAATGCTGATGTACCGGCCCTGGTGAGACACTGCCTCACCAACACATGCTTCACCTGGAATGGAACATTTATACAAACAAACTGAAGGCACCCCAATGGGTTCTCCCTTATCTCCGGTTGTAGGCAATATTTTGATGGAAAATTTTGAGACGGACGCCATCAAGGCATCCACTCTACCCCCGTCCCTGTGGAAGAAGTACGTAGATGACACGTTTGTCATCTGGCCACATGGCCGACCGGCTCTAAACCAATTCCTCAACCACATAAATTCCATACACCCAGCCATCAAATTCACCATGGAGGTAAAAAAGGATAGCATGTTACCTTTCTTGGATGTCCTAATAAAAAAGAGACTAGATGGCTCAATGAGCCATTCTGTCTACAGGAAATTAACCCATACTGACACCTACCTTAAACCTGATTCCTACTACCATCCATCCCATAAGAATTCCCTCATCAAAACTCTACACCATAGAGCTCAATGTATCTCTGACCATGAACACCTAACCAGTGAACTCAAACACGTACACCAAACTTTGAAGGCGAATGGATATTCTGACTACACAATCTGCAAAGCCATGAGGAAAAGCCATCTGAGGATCCAATCAAAACCATAACCCTGCCATACATAGCAGGGGTAACCAAAATGATTTCTAAAATCATGAACAAACACAAGATCCAGGTCCGATTTAACACAATACATAAAATTCGTGATCTGATCCCATTTGTGAAAGACAAGATTCCTGACATACAATATCCCGGCGTCTACAAACTAAGCTGTATTTGTGGCAGCAGTTACATTGGGGAAACTAAGCAACATGTTTCAGACCGTGTCCGTGAACATAAGGCAGATCTGAAACATGGTAGGACCAATAATTCTGCCATGGCTGATCATTATTTTAATGCGGCTTGCTCACACGAAATTTATTTATCTAAGACGATGGTACTTTGCAAGCCTACTGGCTATCAAAAAAGATTCGTTCATGAAGCCATCCATATATACAGACACAGAGACAATTTCAACCGAGATGAAGGTTATAGACTAAGCAATCATTGGAAAGATGTCATCAACCACTTTGGGTCATGACTTGATTTGTGTTTTCCTGTCAACCTCCACTGACAGCAGTGTGGGTGTGTGGAGCGAGGTGCAATGCTTTGATTGGTGTAGACCTACTGCCGGTGTCGGAGCTTTCTTTTACATTAGCATTAGCTGCCCCGCCCATCTATAAACCTTTATAAACAGCTCTTTGATTGGTGTAGACTGTAGACAATGCCGGTGTCGGAGCCCTCTCCAACATTAACATTAGCTGCCCCGCCCATTTCTAAACCTATATAAACAGCTTGCCCTCAGAGGCTAACCTCCCTGTTCCTGATGACGACCACTTGTGTTGTGATCGAAACGTTGTGATATTTTTATTCTCTTTATTTTTATTATTTTATTGTTATTATTTTATCTATCTAAGTGACTTTACCAAAAGAACCATAGAATATTAATTCCTGCAGTCATGAAAGTTTCAAGTAAATATGTAAGTGTGTTACTCTTCCGGTAGAGGGCTCCTGGCTCTTATTCCAGTGCCTGCAAATTTGCAGGGCATTGATACACTTTGGGGTGTGTGTGTGCACTGGGAGCCAATGCCCTTTTTCTGAAATGCAGTTCATGTTTACATTCTATGATTATCCCTTTTAATATGATGATAGTTACGTGGGTTCTGATTTATGGTTCTGCCCCTGTTCACGCTATGTAAAATTTACGTCATAGTTTTTAGGGTTACAATTTCAGTTCATGTCACTCTCCATTTACAAGCTGTGATTCAAATTAAGATGTTAATTTAGCCACACTAGGTTTGGGTGCACTTAAATATTCATTATCAAAATTCTGATTGGTTGTTTCGTCAGCATATACGTGTAATCCATTAAAATCCTCGGTAATAAGTATTAACATTACCTAGAAGTGATTTTACAAGCTGCGTTCACCTAAATTCAACGAATACAACCGCATATATTTATAATCAATGGTGCAAGTGATGGTGAAAAACATGAAGACTGCCCAACACATTCTGTGAGTCACTCATATTGACGTCTGAAAACATACCCAAAGGGACATGGTGCAGCATTGCTAATCCACGTGAAAATACATGCATACAAATCATCCATGTTAAGTGCAAAATAAGTCAGCTATGAATACTATTTTTATTCTGTCCATGATTGCAATTCCCAACGGTAAATATTTAAATATTTGTGAATGGGTTTTTCACATCTAATTGCGAGCAAACGGCACGATTAGGCAATTCCTCCTGTCAACTCCATGCAAACCAGTGGTCAAATTAAAAAAGGTCAAAATTATAGTGCCAAGCCACCTCACCCAAGGCTCAATTTGAATATTATATGAATATATGGTAAGATAATAAATTATTATGATGGATAACCATAACTTGTACGCTGGACTAATGCCTAATGCCAATAATCCCGTCACCAAATGAAACCGACAGCGTTCCCTAAAAATATACTGTGAGTAAATATGCCCTGAAACTCCTTCAGCTAGAAGTAATGTGAGCAGTTGTGCTATGAGCAGAGCAGTTGTTTTCATGAGGGCGATGATTGCATTGGAAGATTGTACTAATTTAGCGATATGGACATATCTGCTTGCTTGTGGGCCAAGGGAAAATCGCGGACGTCACCCCAACTAGCTGAGGCTACTAACTGGAAGGATGTATGCTGAATAAACACGGAGAGTCATGAACAATGCCCCATTTTAAGTTTGTTGACAACATATTTTTTAATCCCACATTCATTTCCTTATAAGCAGTCTTCATATTCCAAACGTTATTTATTTGCACGTGTGTTTAAAGGCTATTCTGCAGGATCACCTCTGCCACAACATAAAGTTCACAACCTAAAGATATTTGACTCGACAGGGTTACCCCATGTTTCGCCTGAAATAATCCGTTTTCAAAGGGTTTATTTTTTATTTGTGACACTGTTAATGGAGATACACATGTTCCAGCAATGAGTTCCATAAGCTTATGAACGAAAACCATGGATGCTCTATCAGTCAGTCTTAAACACGTGGGAGCTGCATGGAGAGTGGTATGCTCATTTAAGGGCTCTTCCCAGAGTGTAAACATTAAGTTAATTGGATACATATCCATCTTATTGAGGGCTGTATAGCTTAACATGACGATCTAAAATTCGCATCCCTTGGATATGGAAAGCCAATGTAAATCCATTGGAATTGTTGTGGCATCCCATTTTTTTTAACTAAATAGGGCTATTGAGTGTTCACCATTTGCAAGTGTTTCAGTTCGGACGCAGGTAAAACAGTGGTTTAAAACACGGAAACATTTCTAAAAAGCACTTACCCTTTGTGCATTACACAAAAGCCATCAGTGTTTCCTAAAGTGCATTGTGGTCCCTAATATCTTAGGTAACGATCAAAATACATTTGAGAAAACGTGACCGGCATAAATGCATGTAGGTAAATCGGAATCGCGTGCATTACAGTAACTAATTTCGCATAAGACACAACAATGAATCATATTTTCTTTGGAACTGGGTCGCACTCATGTCTGATGCCGGTCCTGAGCCATTGCTGGAGATTCCGCATTTCCAATGTGGTGGTGAGTCTCTCTATAAGACAACTTAAGTGTTAATATACAGTTGTGTTAGTTGACCCTTGGGTCACTGGTCATAACTGTAGGATCAAAATCTTTTGAATGAGGTAACTAGCTCAGGAGTAGCATTCAAGGAAATGGAATTATTTGGGTTAAAATATGTGGTTTCCGAATATGCATTGAATTAGTCATTCGTACCAGAATGCTGTCAAGAAGTCCGCTTGGTATATTTAAAGCATTTTTATTAGTCCTGTTTTCATTATGTGAAGCAACGTAATTTATTTGCCTCCTGATGTAATTTATCTGTTGACCTATAACTGAAGTGTCTCAGACATTTACAACGGGTGTGATATGCACTGCTTCACATTTCATGCTGCGCTCACGATTTTTTTTTACCCTTTCCGAAAGATCGATTCTGACGATGTCATCACCAAAGAGGAGCAGATGTTCATGCTGACAGAGGCCAAGACACATTGCGAGAAAACAATTCACTCCACAAATGCATCTTCAGCGGGTATGATGTTGTGTCAGTGTGTATGGGTTTGCACGCATCCGGGGATTAGTCTCACATTTAATGTTTTGGATATTTTTGGGCCCATTTTCAGGTGAATATTTTTTTTCTCCGGATTTTTACAAAATGTGTACTCAATTTAATTTTTTTTCTAAAAAAATATTCGTTTTAACAATTTTAAAATGAGAAATTTAATGAAGCATTTTAACAGAAATTTACATTATTTAAACTAACAGTTTAATATAAACCTTACATATATATTTATAATGCAAAAAGTTACACAAAAACACATTTTTTGCGGGAATTGACCTTACTTCTGGCGACGCCATATTTTAAGATTAATTAGAAAAATGTGGGATCTTCCAAATGTTGTATGTGCGCCTAAGTTTCATATGTATCGGATTAATTTGAAATTCAGAACACATCCCGATCATGTATGTGGATTGCAAGAATGGGGGGCACAGACAGTGTATCTGTAAATCACCCTAATCAGTTAACTCATAACTTCTGGGTTTGACTCGTGACCTCTGCCAGCGAATTGTCACCACCTCATCTGATATTAAAGTGTAGCTAGCTTGATATATTTGTAGTGTGCTAATTCACAGACACTAGTAGGAGGTACTCTCTCTCTTTTATTCTGGCCTTCATAGCCTTAGGGGATAACCACACAGTGGGTCGGGACAGCCAACATGCTGCCAGACCCACAGCTTGAAGAGGGTGAAGATCACAACGACAACGGCACGACGAGTTCCACTCCAGATCACAGCAGCCCCGACTGTGAGTCGGAGCTCGCCTTATATCCTGAACAGCGTGGCCAGACTCCGCCTGCGGCTCCATGCCTTGCCCACAGGTGCAACTGGTAGAACGGGCTGTTACCCCTAATTCTATTGTCTCCCAATCTCCCAGCGGCACGCGCTCCAGTGACTCATTCCACGGCACTACATCACCCCCCCCCCCCCCCGGAAAAAAAAAACCCAGCCGTCCCGGCTGACCTCAATACGTCGCGCAGCATAACGACGAACACCGCAATATCCACGCAACACTTCGCAATGCATGGCAACAATCCAGCCCCCAAATTAACAGCAACCCAATGACGAGTAGGGGCAGTCATCTGAACCGAACCGTCTTGGAACGGGTCCTTTTCGCCGGTCCCTCGTATGGACCCCGGGGGTGACTCGCAGCTGGCCCAACAGGCGCGGTCCCCCCCCGGGACGGAGATGGAGAAAGGAAGCAGCAGGTGGCGGTTGTACCGTCCACCCTGGTCTGCCTGTGGGCGGCACCGCCGCCATTTACATGTGCATCACGCCCTGGGATCCTGCAGATGGAGGAACAGAGTCTTGCAAAGGCGCAATCTCTGTAAACGTACGTCCGTCCCTGTCAGACACATCTCACACCCGGCCATCAGATGGTGGAGATTAATTTCCCTCATAAAGGTGTAAAAAATGGTTTCAATCGTGACGGGTGCACATACCAACGCCTACGACCAACCTGGATCCATACACACTGCGGCCTCCTTACCTCAATTACCTCCACCGGGCCCTGCCATGGCCTATCAAATTTATGAGATGTGCCCACGGACACCCGGGGGCAATGCAGCCATGCCCTCTCCCCAGGTTTCCAAGATTTCCCCGATTCCTTAAGCCCAGACAATTTCTCATTTGCAGCCTGCCGTTTGGAGAATTCCCCCGTGCCTCCGTCAACTGCTTTAGGGTGAGGCTCATCAGTCCCGGCACAGCGACTCTGTTTGCTTGGCTCAATATTTAACTGGGCTTCCATGGGGGGGCGTGGGGGGGGGAGGGGGGGGCGGGGGGGTCACATTCTCTCCCATACATGAAAAAGAAAAATAGGGAGAATCCGGTAGGAGGCATGAGGGGCCATCCGATTGGCCGCAAGATCTCCCGGAACATATAGGTCCCAATCGGACTGTGCCTCATTTACTTGTTGGCACAACATGAATGCAAGTGTCCTATGTAAACACTCTACCATCCTGTCAGTCTGGGGATGGTAGGGCAAGGTTCGAATTTTCTTCGTATCCTACAAATCACTTCCTCTTGCAGTAGTTTTGAAGAAAAATTTCCGCCCTGGTCCGTAAGGAGACGTTACGGGGCCCCCTTATCTATAACATAACCATGCAGGAACACGTCCCTAATAAACGCTGCCAACTGATCCGGTAGGGGCCATGCTACTGGCCACTGTGACAGGTACTTTACCCCTACCAGCAATATTTATTTCCCCTCGGAGTGGTAGGAAATGGCCTGAGGATGTCGAGGGCAATGAGCTGGTTTACACGGGACACGCCAATGGATTGCAGCGGTGGTCGGGTCAGTCTCGGCGGGCGCTTCCGGTGGGCGCATTCTACACTAACCCTTGAGCATGTTGTGAACGTCCTCTGCCATCCCGGGCCAAAAGAAGTTCAGCGTCTACGTAGCCAATGTTTTCTGCACCCCTAGGTGCAATCGCACATGGGCAGTTCTCGCCACTCTACCCCGCAGAGCAGTTGGCACCACGACACAGTACCGCTGTATCTCCATATCCCAGCGCATAAGTAGCCCATCTCGGAGGACCACAGGGAACATACCACCTGGGCCCTTCCTATCGCTTGGTGCATTAACGCGGCACCATAACTTTAGTAAGAAGGCGTCCTCCGCTTGAAGGTGCCCCCATTCCTCATGCGCAAGATCAATAGTATTATCGCACGCCACCCCCGGTGTGGGTGGCGGAGCATCCACCGATGCTACCACGGCGTCCGGCTCCCCCACATCCACCTGCTTACAATGGCCGGCGCCCATCAAACATGCGCACTGGCTCTTCGGCGATAACCGTGACAGAGTGTCCGCGTTGCAGTGGCGTAACCCTTTCCTATAGGTGACTTAGAATGAATAATCTTGCAAGATTTCCAACCATCGCGAGAGTTGCACGGAGGGCTGGTCAACGCGTAGTGCATATTGCAAAGCCACGTGATCTGTGCGCACCATAAACTGCCTACCGTAGGAGGTACAGGCGGTACTGTTATACAAAGTGCACAATAGCCAACAACTCGCGGAGTATAACACAATAGCGCTGCTCTACAGCACCCAGCTACCGTAAGCGACCACACTCTCTACCCCATTCTCCACCTGCGACAACATGGCGCCAATCCTGGTATCACTGGCTTCCGTATCCAATGTAAATGGCAAGGAGAAATCGGGGTATCGAAGAGGGGGTGCGTTCATGAAGCCGTCGTGCAGCATAACAAATGCGGCTTCCTCCTCCATCCCCCACCAAAACCTCTGGCCCTTAGCCGTGAGAGCATGGAGCGGCATCGAGATTGTTGCAAATCCGGGCGTGAAGCGACAGTAATACGATACGAACCCCACAAAACTGCGGACCTCACCCACCGACGTGGGGTCGGCCACTTATGCACATAGTCTTGTCAGGGTCTGTGGCGATGCCGGACTCGCTAACAATGTGCCCCAGGTATTGAACCGATTTTTGCAAGAGCTAATATTTCTGTGGCTTGAATTTCAAATTATCCGCCCGCATTTTAACAAATACCACACGTAACCACTGCAGATGTTCCTGGAACGTGCGGCCAAAGACAATTCCATCATCCAAATAGATCAGACATGACTCCCAATGGAGCCCCGACAGTACCAACTCCATAAGTCGCTGGAACGTGGCCGGAGCCGAGTGAAGCCCCATCGGAAGCACGTTAAATTGAAACAGCCCTTGCAGTGTCCGGAACGTGGTTTTGAACTTTCATCCAGGGGCAACTGCCAAAACCCTGACAATAGATCCAGAGTGGAGAAAAACCGCGCCCCCGACAGGGCATCTAACGAATCGTCCATCCGTGGGAGCAGATACGCGTCCGCCATGGAGACCTTATTCAATTTCCGAAAGTCCACACAGAATCGCAAACTCCCGTCCTTTTTAATTAGGACAATGGGAGCACCCCACGGACTGGTTGACGGGGAGATTATATCGGCGGCTAACATCTCGTCGACCACCTGACAAACGTAGACCTTTTCCTTCGGACTAAACTGAAATGAGTTCTGACAAATGGGAGCGGTGCCACCCATATCAATATGGTGACGCATCAGGATGTGCGGCCTACATTGAATTTACCCTTAATAAATACATCGGAGAATTCCCGAAGCAATGCCCGCAACTCGCCCCTCTGCTCCCACGACAAATCTGTATTACTCATGCACAACGGATCCATCCACGAGTCATCCAACACCGCTTCCCATTCAACCGCGGCCATGACCAGAGTGATTACATCATCCGTATCCTCAAAACACGCAGCCGTCACGTGGGCCAACACTGTACCAGCCTGTATGACTGCGGTATCCAGCCCAGCATTTAATACTTGCAGAAAGGGCTCCTGACCCCCCTCACTATTGTCTGAGCTCCTATCAAAGTGAGCCCATGAACTGCTTTATTCGAAGGGGTTAAAAGAACCCCACCCCCAGTGATTTTCTGGTCGAGCCACTTCCGCAACCTCAAGGGTACAAGCATCTGTGCACCCGGGGGAACCCTAACAGTTTCACACACCAGGGCACGAACCATGGGGTTAGCCATAAACCACCCAGTTGGGGACTCCAAAAACCTCAACCGATGCCCCGACGGTAACTCCACACAATCCTGGTCAAATAAAATTCGTAGGGGCATCCTCTTCAAAAAATCCATCCTCAATAAACAAGGCACCGCCAATGAACGTGAAACCAACACCGGGCCCGTCCTATCAATATCGCCAATCCGTATCGACGCCTTAATTTGGCCCACATTGCCATTAGCGGCAACACACGGATTATCTACCGGACTAAGGCAACTCACCGTCGACGGCAGAGTCCTAAAAATAAACTCGGAAACCATGGTGGCGGATGCCCCCGTATCTATGAGCATCTGCACCTCAACACCCTGCACAAATCCACATACCGTGGATGATCCCGCTCCCGCTGCCATGACACGGTGTGCCAGTGCGGTCCATTGCCCGGACCCCCGCGACCAACCATCACGCACCGAAGCACCACCTTTGTACCCCGTATGCCTATGAGGGGCAATGGCGTGTGCACCTGACACTGACTGCAATGGGGATGCACGAGGTGGCTGTGTCGGCCGGGTGTGTGATGCATCGCGACCCGTCTTTGGACCCAGAGGAGCGGAGGCCGGCAGGGCGGAGGATGGCGAAGCCAGGAGAAACTGCCCCAAATCAACACGGCAGCTCCTGGAGATGTGGCCCGGCAGGCCACACCTGAAGCAGGTAACGGGGCTCCGCCATGGTGGAAGCAAGGTCCCCCCCGCTGGTCCCGTCGTCGTCCCGCTCCGACTCTCCTCCGTGGGCTCCAACCAACTGACGCACAGACCCAGGGAGACTCCCGCTGCTCCTGGTCGCCCTCTTCTCCAAAAAAATCCAGCCCCGGCCGCCACCCTGACACATCGTCGCAGGTTACAGTGGGCCTGGATGCATCAGGCTACATGAATCGAGGACAGGTCATCCTCCTCTGTTGCCAGCAAAAAAACGTTCATTTCCTGAGCCAGCGTCAACAGTTTCTCTAGCACCAGATAATCCAGTCCTGCCTGCTCTATCCTTGGGTACACATCTTGGGCCAGTGACAGTAGAGTGCTGCGGCAGGCGAGGGGCGTCTCGGTCTCCCCCCGACTCTGCATCACGAATTTCCACCGCGCGTTGGACGGCGGGTCAAAAATTGCCGCCAACTGGCCATACACCTGACGCAGAGTCGTTCTGTCTGCCTCGGGAATGGAAAAAAACGCGGCCAAGGCTGCGTCGTCCTGCGCGGTGGGAAGAATACATAGTGCCTCTGCATCGGACCACTCCGCGAGCTCGCAAGTGGCAGCGAACCACCGCCAGAAGGCCGCCCAATCACCCCCCGCAGCCGAAAATTACTTGAGAAATGGCAGCCGCTGGGAAGGCGCCCCCAGACGAGCCGTTCATGGCAGGTTACTTTCGGAGGGACTCGATACCCGCCCTTAGTCGGCAGTGACGGCGGAGTCGCCCGTTCGCTGCCCCCGATTCGCAGCCCCCTCCACCGGACCTTCCTTGCCCAGCTGCCCCACCAGTGCCGTCACCGCGGAGAGCAGCTCCACGATGCGCGCGCTGACTGCCGGCAGCCCTTACCAGCCAGCGACGGCGCGGGATCGTCGTCCTTCACCCGCTGCCCCGCCGGGGCCGCCACTCTGGGACCCCCCGCCGGGGTCTCAACTGCCGGGGCTGCCCGAGAACCCTCCTCGCCATCGTCCTCTTCGCTCGAGGACGTTCCGATGAGAACCATCCTCTTCGCGGATTCTGCCATACCCCCTCAAGGATTCGAAAGGAAACAAAGAAAATTCTTAACAACCCTACAATATACACATGACACCAAATGTAGTGTGCTAATTCACAGACACAAGTAGGAGGTACTCTCTTTATTATTCCGGCCTTCATAGCCTTAGGGGATGACCACACAGCGGGTCGGGACAGCCAACATGCTGCCAGACCCACAGCTTGAAGAGGGTGAAGATCACGACGACAACGGCACAACGAGCTCCACTCCAGATCACAGCAGCCCCGACTGTGAGTCGGAGCTCGCCTCATATCCTGAACAGCGTGGCCAGGCTCCACCCTCGGCTCCACACCCCTCTGGATCCCCGAGATGGCTCTGTGCCTTGCCCACAGGTGCAACTGATAGAACGGGCTGCTACCCCTATTTTCTCCCAATCTCCCAGCGGCACGCGCTCCAGTGACTCATTCCACGCCACTTCACATGCACTTGGGAAATTACCGTCACTTTCGTGGCAGCAGACAGCTATTGTTTCAATAGGTGCGTGTTTATAAACGATTCAAAGTGAATCTTTGGGCCACATTTTATCAAAACGTTCCATCAGTTGCATTTTGTAATGACGTTGAAAGCATCCGTCCGGAAAAAAAAAATGCTCACAAAATCTGTAAAAGTTTCTCACACAACCTGGCAATGTAACCAATGCAACGGTGACAATGGTGACAATGGTGGTAATGAATTTAACAAGAAAACATCCTATGTTGATAGTTATTTTAATGCTGACATGTGATGTGGATTATGTTGATGAAACCGTATAATTCCATTATTTTCAAAGCTGATCGTAAATTTGTTCTGATTTTCGGGTCTCAGGAACAGAACCCGTTCGTAAGTCGGGGACGGTCCGTACAATAATTTCTATATTTATGTATATTATATTTGTTGATTTTATGGTAATTCAGATGCATGTGGTAGAATAATTACTTCAGTAGAAATGGATAAATAATCAGAAAACCAAACAACAACAATAGAGGACATTGCGATGATTACATGGACACAAGGCACTGAAAATACTGTGGCCTAACAAAAACAAGTTACGAATAACGATCATGAAACTCACTACTCTTTAAATGTTGTGGTACGGCCATTCAATGTGTTTTTTGGATTGGGCTGCGCATTGATTTGCATAATATCTAACGTTTTGCGCCACACGCTGGAGAGCTTCTGCAGGAATAACACTTGATACAACCGAAAAAACACATCATAGACCTAATGATGTGACATATAAATTATCCAAATAAAGTGTAATACCCTTGGCCCGCCAATGTTTTAATACTTAATTTGTGCCAGGAAGAGTTATTTGTCTCATAGCTCGAACCATCCATTCAAAGCACACCTAACTTCGTTATCATTAGGACATTTCTTTCTCAACAAAGCGATTATTTCACTTGTAAATATGTAAACGTTCCTGAGAGCCAGGTCTGGTGAGTATGGGTTTTCTCCAGAATTTCTCAATGAAAAAAATATATTTTTTAGTATTATTATGTTGAAAATGTATTTTTTTATGGCAGAGATGAGCTTTTATTTATACATTTCTACAAGCAGAGTTAGGTTAAGAGAAACGCATCCTTACATTACACTGGTTGGCGGGGAGGAGGCAAAGGAAAACTTTGAATATAAGCACACCTGGACTTGCTCCTAAGGGGTTTGCTTATATATCTATCTTATACTGGAAGAAGATAGACGTTTTTTGATCACTCCCTCATTGCCTTCCCATCATTGTTATGAGCAGGAACTCAGCATTTATATGTGCCACAGACACTCACTGCACTGCTGAGTGGGATGGCTTGATCTGCTGGCCGTGGGGGCTGCCAGGCTCAATGGTGCGTGAGAAATGCCCTTCCTACATCTACGACTTTAACGCACACGGTGAGTTCGTATAACTTGGAACCATGCGAGGTCAGTGCAACGTTGCCATTTTATCGCGATATGTGTAAAAGTGAAAGGAGCAATCCTGCAATGTTTTGTTCACGTCACTGCTGGCGATGGGGCCGCCACTCGATTGAGCTCTAGAGAGCCCCTCTAGATAGTATTTGGCCTACTCTTCCACTCTGGCCAGCCATCCTTGAATAGGTCGGAGTAACCACACTTTGCCCACAATAATGTGGTCTGCCGAACGACTCACTGCGGCCTACCTATTTATACTGCCCAGTGGAAAGAGGTGGGGCTGAATTTAAGAAACATACCCAAATGTATGTTCTTGGTTCTTTCGGTAAAGTCACGTAGAAGGGAAACAATGAAATAATAAAAAATATGAAAGAATAAAATTCTCACGACGTTTCGACTGCAACACAAGCAACCATCATCAGGTGTGAAAACCACCACAAGAAAATTTTCACAGCAAGAACATTTTCTTGCTGTGGTTTTCACACCTGATGATGATTGCTTGTGTTGCAGTCGAAACGTCGTGAGAATTTTATTGTTTTATATTTGTATTATTGTATTGTTTCCCTTCTACGTGACTTTACCGAAATAACCAAGAATATGAATCCCTGCAGTCACGAAAGCTTTAAATCAAAATACCCAAATGTGTCAATTTCCCCTGCTGGGAGGTCACAAAGAGCCAGTATCCTTTGGATTGAAAGTCCATTGTGATCACCATTACACCACTGCAACATCCCAGGAATGTGTATTCGGCCTTAAGCGTGAGAGTGGTATTTCATATATGCGACACCGAAAAGTAAAATTTACCTTTAACTTAAAGATTGTAAAATATCGTTCGGAATCAATAAACAATTAAAGCTTTCGTGACTGCATAAATTACTCATTGTTTTTTTTCGGTAAAGTCACGTATGTAGAAATACCATTTTAAAAAAAACAACGAGTAATTTATGCAGTCACGAAAGCTTTAATTCTTTATTAACACACTTCTACGGGGAAGTTACCTTTACAATTCTGTCCTAAACCTATTGCGCCCCTTGCTTTCTCCTCCCCCCTCTTCTGCTGCTGCCGTGCCCCCTTGCTCTCTTTGGCCCCTCCCCCCACCTCTACTGCTTATTTTAAGCCTCTGTCTGTTCATCCCTCCGGCCCCCTTTTATCTTGCTTCTCTGTCCGTCTTTCCTCTTCTTACCTCTTGGTGTCCCTGTACATGTATTTCTGCTGCCTTGTACCTCGTATTTGTTCACTCTGTCTATGCTGGTGTGCTCAACCCAGATGATGAACACGAAATTTAGCACTCTTCTGAAATTCGTGGTCCGCCAGGCAAGTGTCTAACTGTGTTGTTGGCCTGACTGGTTTTGCATCACGTAATTTTTTCTTAGGTTTGTTGAATTCTAGTCTCTCATCTTCTTGTTGTATTTACCTCCGTGCAGTTTAACGCTATGTGTTGCGTTGATGTCACCCTATATGCTCCCTCGCTATTTGTTTTTTACACCTGATGAAGATCGCTTGTGTTGGGGTCGAAATGTCGTGACTGATTTATTTTAATATAATTTTATGGTATTTCTACATACGTGACTTTACCGAAAAAAACAATGAGTCGTTCGGATTGTTAAAAATGCACTATAAGCTAAAAGACTGGTAAAGGCCAACATTAAATGGTTGTTTTAATGGAATTAACATATTGCACGCATTAATCATTTGTGATAAATGTCTTTATTTAATTGAAAGTTGTTTATCCCACTTGTAATGATATGTTAATTGCACACTGGAGAACCAGATGTCAACAGTAATGACTGATGATGTATATAATCATGATATACTTTTGCAGGGCGCTAAATGTGTGCTAATTTAGTATCATTGAAGCTGACCTTCATACTTCAAGTCATGAATCAAAACCTTACTTTCCTTTTTTATTCATTTATTTCATTATACGAAAACTTATTAGGCACAAATGTATTTCTTCCTAGTATTAGAATCACCACCAGCAGCAGAACACGCATATCAAGTTCATAAATAGCCCATGGAAAAAAATATAAAAGAACATAACGAAAACTCAGCCAATATCTGGCTACCCTCGAGGCCTCAGACATTTCAACATTTTAATTGAGTTTCGACTCAATCACAATTGCCTACCCTGAGATAGGTAAATCCTATCGAGTTCAAATTGCAGTTTTAGTGTTGTAGTTTTTTTTTTTCCTACGGGCAGCGATTTTATGCGGTGTTGGAAGATGAAGTTAGCGCGTTGTTACATGCAAGAGACATTTTCGTGCCAATTTTGCTTGATAACAATGGATTGGAAAGTACAGTTTTGAAATTGCTGGTTCAGTTATCTGACATAGCCACTATTAACTTTCAAGATACTGTCCCATGATTACTATTTTTATTATCAGGTCAAAGTATATGTGTCTCCACACTTCCAACGAGCATTGGAAGGTGCTCATCTCTATTAGTAGTCCCCAGCAAATGATATAAACACTTTATTGATATATCAGAGCTTAACATAGTACCGTATACTAAAATAAACCATGCTCCGGAATAGGAATAAAACACGCACCCCACCAATTTGGGTCATTTTGAAAAATTACATTTATACGGGTAAATACTACACAGGAAAACGTACCTTTACATTACCTAGACCAAATGTGAAAATTACAGTATCTGGAATGTAATGCAATGCGAGCATAGCCATTCATTCCAAAACAGTTACAGCACCGGTAAGAGCACGTTATACGCAGGACTCCATTCTGAGTCTCCACATGCAAATATAAAACAATAACACTGTCATTATGAATTTCGATTTAAAGCTTTCGTGACTGGAGGGATTCATATTCTTGGTTCTTTCGTTAAAGTCACCACGTAGAAAGGAAATAATAAAATAATATAAATAAAACATAATAAAATAAAATTATCACAACGTTTCAAGAAAATTTTCTTATGGTTTTCACACCTGATGATGATTGCTTGTGTTGCAGTCGAGACGTCGTGAGAATTTTAGTGTTTTATATTTTTACTATTTTATTGTTTCCCTTCGACGTGACTTTACCGAAAGAACCAAGAATATTGTCATTATGAGTTTGTGTAAAGTACCATAAAAAACACCTCCCCAGTCACTTACGAAAATCCATTTAGCTGGACTGAGTGTCACGTAGATTAAGTGACAAAGAGACAGTGGCACGTAGATTGATGCTGTTTCCCAACAAAGGATCTGCCTCCCACTCTCTCGATTTTCAAGTAATATTAGATCCGTCAATTTATTTTGTTTAACACTTCATTAATTATCAAAAGCTAAGTGACTGTACAAAAGTGTATTTTATGCTGCAGGTCACGCTTATAGGAAATGTGAGAGTAATGGGACCTGGAAAATGTCAACAGCAAACCGGTTGTGGGCAAATTACTCCGAATGCACCGAGTTTCTCAATCCACATGTACAAGCCAAGGAAAAGGTGAAGGAATCCACACCACCATTTACTCAGCAATCGCACATTACAATTCACAACAAATTGTCGGCATGGCACACGTTCTTAAGGATGAATTGTGTCTGTACCACCAGCGCAAAGCAAACAAAAAATACTTATCGTTGTTGTTTCATGACGGTGCTATGGGATCGGTGTACTGTTCGTATGACGGATAGCTACGATCTCTATGCACGTTTCCGCTTTTGTTGATATAGATGATGTCTGTGTTGTGGGAAATCATTGAAAGGCGTATCCTTGAAATTACACTGAAATGCGTAAATAAGCGCGCATGGATCACAAAAGCAAACAGACAATTCGAGAGACGTTGGTGGGCCTAAGCGAGGACATATTGATGACCAATGGTCGAGAATGACAATCGTGTGGCTGCCAAAGGAGGGAAAACATGCCCGAGAGCTTGACCACCATGAAGGCGGAGTGACGGGGATCATCTCATACGCAGGAGACCTTCGTCCAGCAGTGTATAGAGCAAGGCTGTTGCGCGATGGTGATACTGATCGTGATACGACTGACGTAGAATGGCAAGGACTTCATCCAGCAATCAAATGGCTGTGGATGTTTTTTTTTTTAATAAACAAGACGAAGATTGCACCAACCTACACCGGGCAATACTTTGTCTCAATATTTGACTTTGATCGTATCTCTAGCAGCTTCATTTCCCATATTCAGGCACAATAGTTATTTATCTTGCCACATGGTAAAATCAACATATTGATGACGAACCGGCAACCAATCTTCCAGCATGAGAACGTAGGCGCGCACAAGTCTTCCGGAGAATGAAATAACGTCTATCGAGCCTGCCATCTCATTTACCCTCTGCAATGCACGGCTGGGCATTGGCCATCGGGTGATTGAGTTGGGTCGGCTATCTTGAGACCGGCTGTGACAACCACACAATAAATAACCACTCATCGAGCGAGTGGACAGTGGGCGGTCATAAATGCGTGTAGCGTAGCAGTCAGCTTGGGCAAACCAATGAGCCATTTCACACAGGTTCGAGAGTTCCAGTTCCACAAGCAATCCAGTGAGGTGTAATTTAAAAAAGTGTGCCACCTGCTACAGACTGGATATTGAAGACCTTGTAACAAAGGCGGGTCATTCACTGAAATACGCCAATGTGTGTTTCAGCCTCACGTGTGAAGTCATTCCTGCTGCTTAATAATACCGTAATAATCAGTTCCATGATTGACCTCAGCCAGAGGATTGTGAGTTAAAATCCCTATTGGAGCCATGTCCATTATCCTTTCCGGGTCAATTAATTGAGTACCACTTTATAGGGGTTAACAGTGGTCATCATGCGGAGAGGTCCTTCCCCCCCTCCCCAGGGGCTGTCAATGGAGATGTGCACTCGCCCAATGCGCTCTTAGAGCGTAAATACACTTTGGGCCACGTTCACTCTTGATGAAATGGCTGAAAGACTTTATTTCGGCATTATATGGCATTGCTGATAGAGGAAACGTCAGCACATTGTCTCCAAAAAAAGCGGGTGCACGTGCACCATTATAGGAATTCGAACTTTTGATTTTACGACAGGGTGGCTCAATGATGGCTCAATGGAGTCTTAACTTGTTTACTGATGACATACACACATTCATTACTGCGGGAAATTTGTTTTCTGAGAGCAGTAATTTACTTCCCCATTCAAAACAGTGTAGCAATAACAGAACGCCATATTGATCTTGAAAGGTCATCTTCATGTACTGATAGAGCAGAATAGGTAAAAACAAAATTAATTGGCATATTTGCCCATGTGACAGCTTGATTTAATTTGCTTTGTCGGGTGGTGGAGGGTGATAGTTATACATTTACATATATATGCATGTATATTAAACTTATTTCGGTCTGTACGTAGCCAACCATGTTAATCGGAGGTTAATCATGGAACTGATTCTTATATAAACTAATTATGGATCATATTGGTTGTGAAAGCCTGCATATATAATTATGTGAATTAACGTAAGTGAGTTTTTAAATGTATTGGAAACAATATATAATAGTTGATTCGTGCAGTGATTTATCGATTAAAATCGATTCTTACACTCACGATACAGAATTGTGCATGTAAGGATTGATTCTGTCATGCGTCCATGTGACACCTGCAGCCATCAGTGGCGCTACATTCACCAGTGAGTTAAAGAAAAAGAATCACTTCTTGAATCAATTCGTGAACCCAAAGTCTGCCAAATCATTGAATCGTGAAGGGATTTAAATTGTTACTCACGTAATTCACACCCAAAAATAAAAAAATAGCTAAAACTCTAAAGATGATCACTTTAAATTTGACAACTCATTTAAAGTTACGTTTACTTTGACATGTTTCTAATTATACATTGCCATGAGCATTCATTATTTATACAATTTGCTAATTCTACATTATTGTGCCAAAACATGTATAACATGATAGGTCTCTCGAGATACGTTCACCTCATTTATATGGGTGTCCAGACTCCTCAAGGGAAATCAAATATTAATGCACAACTCCAGTTTCCCACACACTTGAATCATTAATTTATGTATCTAATTTTGGACTGTGAATGTAATGTTGTTCATTTTGTATTTAAGGATGTGTATTCCTCTATTCTTTAACCAAAGTCTCCCATGCAAAAGAAAATCAGGGGGTCCATATAAGTACATTCCATTAATAACGAATTCTATTTAGATCGTATTGTGAACAGCATTTTTCAAATGTTGGAATTGTGCGCTTAAGTTTTATTAAATCAAAACTCTTTAGTGATCTACAACAGCGACGTAACAGAAAGAAATTAAACAATCGCAGCTGACAAGCTGGTGAACACCAGGGACTCTCTTAAATCTCGATGCGACGTGAAATGCCAACACCATGGCGGACATAGAATAATTTGACTAGTTCGATGAAATATTCACATTACCAAGTGTTTGTGTGTGTGTAGTTTTATTAATCTATTTCAAACTTCTGTATAATTATATATATGTTTAAGAGATGGAAGCACTGTATTTAATCTTTATGGGATGTCATACACCTTTAAATAAAGTAATTGACTGATTGAATGATAAACATTTGGCCTAAGCTGTGACCAGGATCCAGCTGGGTCTATATTTCAGACTTAATAAAAAAAAAATCCGCCGTTTAAGTAAGAACAAAGAGAATCACAAGTGGCCCAGCTGAACTTACATCACGGTGGTGAAATTTCTCGTACGGCTAAACGTATCGCCATATTAACCTGCCCAATTAAAGTCAATGTGTGGGTTCTACGTAGTTTAACGTTAATTCATACATTAATTCATAAATACCATGGCTTTGTTTTATATAAGTATTTTTTTGCAGCTGAGAATGTATTCACTCACAAGGAATTGCCCATATGAACAGATGTAATTCAATTAACCCTCACACTCCACTGAACCTTAAAGCAATTTGATGTTGATGTTCTCATATGACTTACCCAATAGCAAAATTGAAAACAATTAAGATCCTGGAACAATGATATGACCAAAATGAAAATTGCATTTAGCTATTTAGCACTGGTTGAAACATAAGGTTCAAATATTCCAGCTCTGCCACCAGTTTTAAAACATTGCTTACAGGCACAATCGAGTAATTTTATCTGTAAGGTTCGGTGCAGAGGCAATTTTAAGTTAAAGTAGCACAAATGTTAAGTAAAATAATGATTTCCAACGGCTGCCATTGTTATAATCCATAGAAAGGCAATGCCTCATTAACAGGAATAAATGGTACACATTTAAGCACATAATGACATTAAGCAGTTCTCAGTATAATTAGTGTTAAGAATGTAGAAGAATGTAGAATATCTACAATTGACAAGCCACCAAACGAAGATGAGCAGTGCCAACCATTATTTGAACATATACGGTTTGATTTTATAAAGTCGTAGAGTTTTTTGGGGGAAAATTTTAGAAAATATAAACGCTTATATGTCTTGGATATACCTGTTTATTTAATTGTTGTATGATACTCTTTGATCTGACACTGATGTCCTGTGTTCACGTGCAGGAATCTATACATCGCCTCTCCATTCTTTACACGATCGGGTACTCAGTGTCGCTGGCGTCTCTGGCTATTGCTCTATGCATCCTCACGGTGTTCAGGTAATTGCCATGAAAAAAAAACACATTGCACTCGCTGCTTTATTGAAAGCACCATCACCTTTGTGGATTGTCACTACTGTCATCGTCATTGTCATCATTATTACCACCACTCATGTGCTAAGCGTGTCCTCGTAGTAACTATCCCCTGGAGCGAGAGGTTAACTCCGACCTTAACCACACGTGACCTCGCGTCCAGCAGAGCTCCAGAGGAAATGGGCAGTTTGGTAATTGTCGGGAAATTCTGTCCCATTTTCCTTGCAGGATATGGCCAAGCAGCGCTGTGGTTAGAGTGTTTATCTCGCAATCATAAAGTTGCAAGTTCATATCAAGGTCGGGGTAGACTCAGGTCATCATTACATCGGGTTTCAATTTGGTTACTTTGGAGGGGGGGAATGAATAGTGGAGAGAACAGATCACTTCGCAAGAATGTGGAATTTCCATTGCTGTTTCAGTGCAACTAATGGGAAATTCGTAGCATTATTAAGATTCAGTGGGAAGCCTCCTTGCGGCCAAAGTGAGGCACATTTACTCCTCGGGCTCTGACGCGGCCAATGAGATGACAATTTTAAGTGCCTGGGTGTTCTTTGGACACTTTTGTTGAGCTATCATTTGCAGTCACGTCGCTTGTGTAAAATAAGTTAATAGATCAGTAGGCATTACCTGGTAAGACGAAAAAATGTGTTGAGTTGTATTTGTAATTATTTTTAAGTGATTTGTTTACCCTTCCTATACTTTACACTCCAATCGTGTTTTTGTATTGTTTGTTATTGCAACGTTCTGACCCGCCTCTACTGGACATCGATAAAAAAAGAGCTTCATCGCTCATCGAATTCCACCAGGATAAATACATATTCTGATACGCCTCCCACACGTCAAACACTCATGAATCACATTAGCCAAACATCGTAATATAAACAGAGCCTTGAGATTTGAAATGTTCGTGACTGCAGGGATCCATACTCTTTGATTCTTTCGGTAAAGTCACGTAGGTATAAAATAAATTAAATCACGACGTTTCAATTGCAACACAAGCAATCATCATCAGGTGGGAAAACCACAGCAATATTTTTTGTTTGTTTAAGAAACCCATTAGTAACATCAGCAAAGACGAGCGCTCTGAACTCGCAAAATTGAAAAAGAGAGATGATGTAGTCATCCTCTCGGCCGACAAGGACACTGCTACTGTCATCATGGATAAAACCACATACAACAACAAAATCCAGGACCTTCTTAATGATGGCAGCTACACCAAAATCAACAAAGATCCGACTAAGAGCGTGGCTACAAAAACCAACAATATCATTACCAGTTCGACTTCTCTAAACGAACCAGTCAACCGGCTCTCCCTAAAACCTTCTGCTACTAGACCACCCAGATTCTATGGTCTTCCTAAAATCCATAAAGAAAGTACTCCACTTCGGCCCATCGTTTCCACTATCAACTCACCTACCTACAAACTGGCCCGTTTTCTGTCTGATACCTTGCTTCCATTCACTGGCAAGACTACCTCAGCAGTACGTAATTCAGCTCACTTGGTCTCTCTAATCAAGGGCATTTCACTGTCCCCAGATAATTTTCTCGTCAGCGTTGATGTAGTTTCTCTGTTCACCAAGGTTGCTGTGCCTGACACCTTAGCAATAATTGAAGATTTAGTCCAACATGGACTGAATCCTGATGTTCCTACTCTGGTTAGGCACTGCCTTGCTAACACTTATTTCACCTGGAATGGTATTTTCTACAAACAGAGTGTCCCCTTATCACCAGTGATAGCGAATGTTTTCATGGGGAAATTTGAAACAGATGCCATCCAGACATCCACCCTACGTCCTTCCTTGTGGAAGAGATATGTAGATGACACTTTCGTCATTTGTCCACATGGCCTGCCAGCATTGAACCAATTTCTCAACCACATTAATTCCATACACTCATCCATCAAATTCACCATGCAAGTGGAGAAGGATGGTAAGCTACCTTTCCTGGATGTTTTGTTTGAGAAGAGACCTGACGGCTCGTTGGGACACTCTGTCTACAGGAAAGCCACCCACACAGATTCCTATCTGAAACCTGATTCCCACCACCATCCGGCACAGAAGAATTCCCTCATCAAAACACTACACCATCGGGCCCACTGCATTTCCAACCAACACCACCTAGCCAGTGAACTGGAACACGTACACCAGGCCCTCAAGATGAATGGGTACTTGGACCGCATTATTCGCAAAGCTGTTTATCCAACCATGGAGAAACAACCCCCTGAGATGCCGATCAAAACCATCACGTTACCATACATAGCAGGTTTTTTTCCAAAAATCTTTCCAAAATCTTAAAAAACACAAGATCCCGGTCCGATTCAATACAGTACACAAAATCCGTGATCTAATCCCATCTGTGAAGGATGTAATTTCTGACATGCAATATCCTAGAGTCTATAAACTGAGTTGTACCTGTGGCAGCTGTTACATCGGGGAAATGAAACGACATGTTTCGGACCGTGTTCGCGAACACAAGGCAGATCTGAAACACGGCAGAACCAAAACCTCTGCCTTGGCTGACCATTGTTATAACGCTGTGGGCTCGCATGATATTGTTTTTTCCGAGACCAAGGTACTCTCCAAACCTTTGGGCTACTATCAAAGGTTTGTTCATGTAGCAATCCAGATATATAAACATAGACATAATGTCAACCGAGAAGAAGGATACAAATTGAGCAATCATTGGAAGGATGTTATTAACGAGGTAAAACCCAAACTGCTTTGTAGTGTTTGTCGTCTATCATATCTGCCGGGTACTACTACACCACGTGGTGCTCGCCCTCCCCCTACCCCACACCCCCACTCCTCCCTCTCCCCCCTTGCTTCTCCCCCTTTATTACCTATATAACCTCTTACCCACGTCAGCAAAAAAATATATTGCTGTGGTTTTCCCACCTAATGATGATTGCTTGTGTTGCAATCGAAACGTCGTGATTTAATTGATTTCATTTTATACCTACGTGAATTTACCGAAAGAACCAAAGAGTAGAGTCTTGAGACTCAACAAAGCTTTCCTGGGTCATCAAATGGCATTATTGTGATTATTACATATGGGCATCACAAATGAGACAACTTGCACCCAATGTTTGTTTTTTGAACAAGGATAAAAGCTGTGTGAACAATAACAAACTGGCAGAGGGTCCTTTAAGCTTTCACGGAGCACTCTGTCGATGCGTTTCATCTTTTACCTTCATCTCTGCCAAGACAGAGGGTGTGTGGCCTGCCGGGATGAAATGGCTCACAAGCCAATGTGAATGATTCTCAGGCTCCTATTTTTTAAAAAAATGTTTACGCCGATGTTTGGCTTGCAGGAGGCTTCACTGCACGCGCAACTACATCCACATGCACCTATTTGTGTCGTTCATGCTGCGGGCCGCGAGCATCTTCGTCAAGGATGGCGTCCTCTACTCGGACAATGAGCTGAGGCTCGCCACCCCAGGACCATCGCCTCCCGCTGAAGCGCCGCACATATTTGTACGTTTTTTGCACGGGAGTTCACTGGCCGGACAGAAGGGAAAACATGGGGAACTGGCTCCAGGGTAGCAGTGATTATAACGAGTGGATCGAGGGAAGCCGGGATGAGCTAAATATTACCCTCCCCACCCAAGAGAACCACTGGGCAGAGACCGATTAGCATGTGGGCTAAGTTAGCGACAGGATTCTCCGAGTCGGAACATTCTCTCCCTGCTATAACATCCACGGAGAAAGGGTACTGGTAACATATGGGGCCCTGGCTTTACACTTGCTTTAGTAAACAATTGTGGTTAGCACATTCAACTGTATTTTATTTAATCGTGTAACTTAGAATTGTTACATATATTTTAGACATATTTGAGTTAAACGGGACGTTGATTACTATATTGGCATTTTACTGTATTTTCATCATCCATGGTCAATCCACTCCTGCATGAAGGCCTCCCCAACCGCCACTATCTCTCACAATCCTCTCATGCAACAACACTTCCAGCTTCTGCACAACACCGGAATTTATGACTCCTGCTCCTCAGTGGCTGTCGTCTTACATGCATTCCATGTAGGCCTTCCGTATACATACCAAACAAATATAAATAATGTTTTTCTTTTATTCGGCTTTAGGGCTCTGACATCACACGAGTGCCTGCTCTTAGATGAGCTTTCTGGCTCTTTATTATCCAACGCATGGTGGGTATGGCAGCGTGCACTGTTAATTTCCACGCAATTTTGCACACGGCTGTGAAATTCAAACTCTTAATCAGTGTAAACTGATTTAAAATAGTCTTCAATTATCATGTTAGTGATGAGATGGCAGTAATTTGTTTTAACGTGGCTTTTCGGCAATGGCAGCACACAAGTCGCTGCTTTAATCGGCGCTTTCAGGCTAGTCGGTGCTTACATTACAGCAGAGAACACTACGCGATCCATTATTCTACACGCAAAAACCACGGGCTAGCTGTGAGAATAACAACAGAGGCTCGGTGAAAACTACACCCGAGCCAAATGCCGTCCTGCGGCCTCTTCATGCGGTCTGTGAGGAAGAGACACATTTGGCAAAGTTATTCCGACAAGGGTCATCAGAGTCAATCATTGATTTTATTTTAGAGCCCCCAAATGTACTGTGACTCCCCATTATTGACAGGGCGTGCTGACAACTGAGACATTGATATGATTATTACTAGAGTGAGCGTCCAAAGAGAAATACAAAGGTGATTTGTTATCTGCAACTGCCAAATGCAATTAATGACGAATAGATCATCTGGGAGCATGCTGGGTATAAGTGGTAAAACAAACCTGGAATATATGGCTCAAAGGTGAGGCTGGTGGATCACATTGAGAAAGTGTCATTTATCCTACAGGGATATGAGGTGGATTTAGGAGATATGTACACCAGTCAGTTGACTTTCATGTGCAGACTACGTTGGGGTATTTTTTGGTTTTGGGAACACTATGCTTTCCTCTCAAATGCATACAACTCTTACTTAGGATGTAGCCAGAGATCCTAAGCAAGCGTCTCATGAAACGAGTCTTGAAACTCATTGAGATTGTTTTTTTAATAGAGAATGCTGCTATTGCCGCTGTTGTTGTTGTTATAAGAGGGCTGTTGTGCCCAGGTAGAATGCAGGACAAAAAAGTGAGAAAATAACATTTCCTATCATCTGTTTGTAAACTGAGCGCATGAAATTAGACTGAATCCCTCAATCCTGTGTTTTTTTTTCTTCTTGCGAGTGATTGGTTATTGGCAAAGCTTGTCTTCTGTGTGAATCAGTTTAGATGGACGTGCTGGGATGTGTGGGTGTTTGTGTATTTGTGCTTATCGCTTCAAAGTTCATGTCATTGTCATGAGCAAATTAGCAATTGATTAAGTGTTAATGTTGTCCGAATTACTCACTTGTATTGGTGATTTCCATAAATGTAGTAATGCATCAATTTCTTGTGTTCGCTGCATTTAGAATTAATCTAATATGAATCCCTGCAGTCACGAAAGCTTTAAATCGAAATTTAATCAAATAAAGTTACTACTTCAAGAAAATTGCATTACTAAGCGTTGTTTAGAGCTACATTGACACATCTGAGCTTTGGCACAATTAAAGTCATGAATAAACGCATGGATATTTGTTATTCAAATATGTGACAGTAAAATTATTTTCGCTAAATTATTGTCATTTAGTTTGGAGGCTAGTAAAGCCCTGTAGTCCTGCACAGATAAGTGATGGTTGCTCATTTTTCTAAGGAGATTGAAGCTGCATCAGCACCCCCACAATCACAAATCGCTTTTGAATTTCATATTTAAAGGTAACTTTCAGCACCACTCCTATTACCTGGAGATTCAAACTCTGACCCTCATGAACAGGCTTCCTTCAATTATATCATTACGCCTGCCTGGACCACAGGATTGGAATACATGTCCTGGTGTAGGGGGGCCGCATTGATTGTAATGACCATATCCCCTTCCTCGGTGTGCCATGAAAAGACTTGCAAGGATAATTCCACGTCGCCTAGTCAGGCACTCTGCAGAATTCCTTGCAGAGGCCCAATGTGGGCTTCAGGTCAAGGAAATCATGTACAAACGCCCTATTCTCATCCGTCTGCCATAGCAGAGGTGTGGGGAATTTCAACAGGATCTATATCTCTGCTTTATTTACCTGATCAGGGCCCAAGATACATTAAGAGGTCCGGGATATGTGTTATTCCTCCTGCGTTCAGAGTCCTCGACCCTCTGCTCATGATTATTAAGGACCTTTGTGGTGGGCAGGCTTGAGTAAAGCTGGATTGCCAGGAGTCATCGCCATGTCCTGTTCACCTTGGGGTGCGACAGGTACTGTATGCCCTCTCGCGCATCAATTAGCCTCCCCTTGTATCTGGTATATATATTATTGGATGAGCTTCTTCAATGTTTCATGCCCAGTGTTGATTTAGCCATATACTCTTCCGTGCTATCCTTACAATAGCTGCTTACTAAAAGCACTTGCCCACACATTTTATGAAGCTAAACGTAGGCTTCTGTGTGGTTTAATGCCAGCAGGCAGGCTGCAGGGTGGTGGTGACTCTGTTCCTCTACTGCCTGGCCACCAGCTACTTCTGGGTGCTGGTTGAAGGGCTTTACCTTTACAGCCTCATCTTCCTCACCTTCTCTGCATCCGGACGCCTGTGGACATTTGCTCTCATCGGCTGGGGTAATGCTCCAACACAGCAGCATAGTCTGTTGAGTTCAATATGCTTTAATACCAGTAATAAAAAAAAAATGCTTGCAAGTCATATGGGTCCAGCGATTTACGTCAACCGAAATATTTATTTCAAAAGCCAGGAACTAATTTTACAGCTCAGTGGCACTTTTGACTGAGCGTTTGGGCCTCAAAATCATATTTCAAGTTCACATCCAAGTCAGGGGTCACGATGGCCCATTATTTTTAGGAGTTCAATAGAATGAGCACGTATTATGAGACATAAACGTCGACTGTTGTATCGATAGACCTGGCTCCTGCCACTGGAATTTTAATAATCCGATAATGTCTTTACCATCGCAGGACGCCCATGAAATAGAGCCGACTTGCTTTTTTGGCCCTTCCTGCTGAAATAAATAAAATGTATCTATCTTAGCAGTGGTTGAACAATACATTAATCCGTTATTTTTATTCTCACAATCCACGCAGCGAATCACACGTAACAATCTACATGTTTCAATTTGCGAATATTGTAATGTAGTGAGTTAATGTTAATCCCCGCGGCTACTAGATGCTGCTGCAGTAAACAAAAAATACGTTGAATTTAAATGTAATCGCGACCTTGAATGGGCGACAATTGATTGAAAACATGAGGGAGAACATCGCTATGCCCCTCATAGCAATGTAACTGCGACCAGCTGCCAGGTAAACGCAACGCCCCGGCCTAGCCCTCTAACCTTGCTCTGTCCCACCTTCCCCTATGACCAACTCCACCGATCCCACCTCGTCCTCCCCTCTCCCCTTTGCTGCCTTGTTGCAGGGTTTCCCGTCGTGTTCGTCTTCGTTTGGGCTGCAGCCAGGGCAACTCTGGCAAACTCCCAGTGAGCACAACGCGCATTCCTCCGTCGGCACACAATCGGACGAACCGTTGTCACCGTAGCAAAACTCACAACACAGTTATAAGCACTTGTACAAATGTTAATTTGCAATTTTAAAAATTACGCCTCTGAGAGTCAGAATAATAAAGCATTTGTCCATGGGCGGAGTTGGGGGGGGGGACAGGGGGTGCGACGCCCTCCCAAACTGGACACCTTTATTCATTTAGTTTCAGTAGTTTACAATTAAGATTTTTAAAAAAAACTAAATTCATTATATTCACCAGCGATTCCTAATGTGAGGGACAAAGCGAACCCCTCCCTCTCAAAAATAGAAGTCGATGCATTTGAATTCCAATTTTTTTAAATCAAAAGTTGCGTGTGTAATACATTTTATATAAATGACACAGGCTCAGCCTTGGGGTGGGTCTAATTTTATGGCGCTTCCTATAATTTGGATGCAACATCTCAATTCCCAACCATGCTTAATACGTTGGGCGAAAGATATATTTTAGCCAGGCAGTGGTGGCGCATGCTTATAATCAAGCACTGTGGAGACGAGGATCGGTGGATCGCAACAAATGTTGTGAAACTCCCTTCCTGTGGGTGTCGAGGTTCCATACGCCGTCTTTCCGGAAAAAAAGCGTTACGGCAAATGTGGAGTCCACATGTTCCACCTGTATGCGATCAAGTGTTGCCCCCTTGCACGTGTGGGTTTTCTCCCGGTGCTCCGGTATCTTCCCATATATAAACACTCATCAATTAGCCTGATAACACCTCAATGTATCGATTGCAGAACTTTGGAGGGAAATGTGGTGCTGGCTCACACCTGGCTGCCTTGCCCACTTATCAGTGGTCCATAGCATCTCCGAATCATCCTCTTCATTCGAGAGGGAGCGAGTACTGTGTGCATTATAAATATAAATTATTATTATTATCGTAACTTAACTAGTCCACGCAAATCCCATGACTGGCATGGTGTGGAACAGACCTTCATCCAGCAGTGGATTGACAAATAGCTGTACATTATTTTCATAGACGTACTTGATCAATTATAATGCATAAACATCACAATGCCTCCCTGCACGATTAATTGCACGATTTTAAAGTCTGTGTAGTTATTACTCTTTCCCGAATGTACACTCTCATTTTTACCCTATAAAGTGTGCATCGGCCAGTAATGTAGCGAAATGAAGGTTTAACATTCCCGCTGTGATTTCGCAAGCTCACAACTAGATATAGGCACCCTACATACATGGCAATCTCAGTTAAACTGAGATGCAAGGCAACACATCAATAGACAGCAATTCCCAGCAGGCTTGGCTGCTCCACTTTATAACTAATGCAATTTCATATCGAAGTGAAAACACATTTACAGCCTGAAAAAAAACTTCACCTGATACACACCGCAGCTGTCGTTTGCTCATTATGACTAGCATGACAATTTCTGTAATATAAAGGATTATTTGTCAGCACCTGAATGTGCCTTTGCAGGCTCTGTGTAATCCTGCTACACGTCCAACATTTATGTCAGCCAATGCGTTAGGCTTTTCACGGTCGTGCTTAACGGCTCTCTGATGTGGTTTTGGGTTGTTACCACTCTGTCTTGCTCGTCACGATGTCCGACGTATCCCTGCACGTGCTGGGGAGCTTCTTTCAGCGTCAGACAACATGTCAAACAACAGCACAAAGCACAACCCGAAATATTCGTTGTGAGGCTCTTTCTGCCATCTATAAATGAATTAGAAACAGCGCAATTAATTTTGAAAGGTACAAACATCCAACGAAATGGACACATAAGTCTGCTAGGAGACTAGAGAAAAAAAACAGCCAATTAGGACTGAATCTTTGTTTTTGCACGAGGAATTTCTTACCCTGCCGTGTCTCTGGCCCATACAGATGCTGGGACCTTAGTGCCGGGTGGCTCAAGTGGATTTACCAGGCACCCATCCTGGCAGCAGTGGCGGTATTTCTATGACTCAAATGTGCAAATAATTTAGCTTGCTCGAACCCACCTTACCAGCTGTGGGTTACATGTTCATCACGTTGGTTCGTAGCTTCGATCTAAGGTCAGGCGATAACTGCAGCTTCCAACTTGACACATCATGTTCGCAAATGCAGGACCTCTAAGTTTGCGTTGTGCCACTTTATTCGAGACTGCTCAACGGTAGTCGATTACTGTCATTTGCATTTAATACAGTATCGTGAATATTCGTATAGCTGTACTTAAATGTGGAAAGCATTTGAATGTATTACTTCAAGAAAGATTAAACTGGTGTTTCAATTGGTATCCACAAATTATGCTGTCCTGTTTATAGAGTACACCTACAAAGAACACGTTTTATGACTACAAATAACAAGTCGTTGATTATGCAAATTACTTCCAACAAGGAGAGCTTCCACTGGAGGTGTCCTTTCAAATGTTTGGGATGACATTATGTGAAAAGCTCTAAGACGCCTTGGCATATAGGGAGCTATATCAAAAATAAATCATTTTTATTATTATTTTAAAAAGGACAATTGGCAAATATGCAAAACCATTTGCTATGGCAATTACCCTTTGGATTCCATACTGCTATTATTACATCATATGGAGGACAAACGTGTTTTGTAAAACGTTACGTAAACTATGCAGTGCATGATTTTTCTTCCCTGAAACATCAATTTGAGCCTCTATACAAAATATATGCAAACCGCACTCTCTCCAACATTCTGTAAGTATAAACAGGAGTCTATGTGCGTGTGTGTATGTATATGTGCGTGTGCATACATGTGTCTGTAAGGGGCAGATATGTTGAAGTACCCTTTGGGAAACTCAAATCTAATTAAATCTAATGCTCCTGACAGGGTCATGCTTGTGGTGGTCGGGCAGTGCCTCTTTGCTTTTCTGAGCAGTGCCATCAAGTGTGTTATGCCTGTTGGCAGTATTTGATTGCATGTGATTGGTTTTTTCCCCCATTGGGAGATGGCACATATATATTCTCATACTGTGGGTGAGCGGTTCAGGGGTTTTGAATACAATCACGTTTCAGGATCAAATCGAAACTCCGATTTAAAACAAATATTATTTCATGCACGATTCCTAGCAATCGAACAAAATTGGCCAGGTGATTCCAACTTGGAACGTGTTATTGTCTTGTCTTTGTTGTTGCTGTGCTCACGCACCATGGATCTTCCTTGTAAAATAGCCGGGAAACTGGCGAAACTGGATCAACCGTGTAAAATATAAAATAAACTCAAAAAACTCATATAGACTCCCTTGAACAACCTGCATTGGCCAGTGTGGTGAAGTATGGTCATGTGACAGCGTGAGCGACACAAGGGAGGCCTTCATCCCACATTGGATTGAGAAAGGGCCAAACATTTAAGTGTTTCCCTGCCAATAATATTTAACTGTACAAAATAGATCGGACAAAATCCAATAGGATGACTTTGGTACAATGTGGTTTTCATTCAGAGCTATTCTGATTGCAGCAATGTGAATCCGATCTCCTGAACAGGGAACATTGATCGGCTCAGGGCTTTGTGTAGTTTATGATGATGACCTAATCCGATAGAATACACCTTAAATATATACGAAGCACACAAAGGAAAATTGTCCATGTGCTCTGACAAACATTACATTCGCATTATAACGACAGCAAAATCTCTCAAAGCTGGACTAATTTGGGGGAGAGCCTTTCCTGTTATGGAGGACACTAGACGTATTTGAAAATTATTGATAAGCACATCATTATCACCTAAAATGTACATTTACTAAATATTTAATGACTTACTGACAATACGCATAAGTACAGGCATCCCTCGCATAAGACGCGACATGCGCTGTATGAAGCCTATTTTCCCATAGAAAAATAAGCATTTGCTCATAATTGTAGCCCTGGATTTACAAAATACGTATTAATGCAATAACTAACAATGCTAATAACATTATAAAAAAATTTTACTAAATAAGAAGTTTAATAACAATAATTAAAATCAAACAGATTACTACCTACAAAGATTACATAAGGAGTCCCTTCAAGGCTTCTTGAACTGCTCCGCGAGCCTGCTTGCAGCAGTAGCAGCAGCACGTGATGCCCATCACATTGGGCACTGTCGTGGACGCGGTCACACCATCAGACATATAGTTATTTCTTATTTGAATTTTTATCATTGAAAATTTTCTTTTATTTTGAAATGTTTAATCACGCAATTGTGTCTTTCTTCCTTGAGCGCGTAACTGTGAAACGCACAACCGTAAGTGTGAAGTATGCCCCCAAAAGATTAATTGCGTAACTGCGAATTCGCGTTATATGGGGAGTGAGGGGGTTGGCGTTACGCAAGAGATTCCTGTAATTAAATGTTATTATAATTTCCAATTTAATAGAATTTCAAAATCACTGCTGTCCAGCTTGCTCTCTCATTGTCTCCAAGAAGTGGAGGTGGAAGGCTGAGGTTCACTCGATGTGGAAAGATTAAATGTTCTACTGAAGGTATTGGAGAATGTATTGTGTTTGTAATTTAAATCTTAAATAACTGTGAAAAAAAATTAAGGAAACACCAACAGAGCATGTATCAAAGTTTGAAAAATTATTGCCGGTTTTACCCTTCCTAGCAATCTCACCTGTAAGATATAGGGACTATATTACTTTCAGAACACTGTATTAAATCGCTTGTTAAGAAGACAACAAGATGGCTATTTTAAACCAGTGGAGTGTTTTAAATAAATCACCCTGTATATGTATGAACATGTAATACATTCATTTCATTTTATTTAAACGATGCACTTCTTCCTGGCCTGACATTTATGAGCCTCTGTGTTATGTTTGCAAGGGTCTTTTGCGAGTGATCACAAAGGTCACATATAATTTGCGTGGCATGGTCATATAGGTTATTGGGAATTTGGACATTTAATCTAAAAAAAGAATCCCTGCAGTGAAGATATGTTTTAACATATGGCTGATTTAAAGTTGAAAACAACAATGTTGCATTTATAACCTGTCCGTTCACATACAATGGGGCCAATTTAAACCCCAACATAATTCACAAAATATATGAGTCATGGATTAATTTAATGAAAAGGAGATGTAACGTCACTTCGCAGAAGGGTCTTATCATATGAGATCCAATCTTATGAGTCACTCTGAGAAATGGAAATTTGTGACTTAAGTAAATAATTGGAAATATTACAGCCTCCTTGGGTCAAATAAATTTGATCACTTCACAAAGAATTAGCAAATTTGACACGTCAGCAAGAAAGGTGGCATGATTAAAATGGGTGACGTATGTACCAAGATATTATTAGAGACATGATTTTTATCAAAATATAATAATACAATGTTTATAGGGTTGTACAAAGCGGTATTTGTTTTACATTCATTTAACTCTGGCGAGTGTTTAACTTCATGCCTCATTACTCGTAATGCTTCACCTGGAAGGACTCGACGGGAGCTCACCATTTTGAAAAATGCATATAAACTGAAATTTAAATGGATTATAAATTTGAATTCCACCATGTAAACTGGTAATTAATGCTGTTGTGAAAGATTACTAATTTTAATTTGGCTGTCCAATTATGTTTTGGCTGTAGACGTTTATAATTACTGTTTATATAAAACAGCATTATCATCAGCCATTAACAATCCACTGCTGGATGAAAGACTCCCAAAGCTGTCACCATCTCTCAAAGTCCTGTAATTTAATAAAGATGAAGATCCCCCCCCCTATAGCCTGAATACATGAGGTCATATAAACTATCCGGTTACTTGGTATGTTGTCTTAAATTTTAGAGCAGAGCACATGCGGAAATGAACCGTGTATAAGCTGAAATGTAATCAATACTAACTTACAATATTTGCGGAGGAAAGCCTCGCTGAGATTCGACGGCTTTATTTTCAAAATATTTCATACTCTTGCCAATATTTTTATTTTGCCCATGCAGTTACACATTGCTTTGACGCTCGTATAATTACGTGGGATTTTTTTTCCTGTCTTTCTACACAGGTTAATTTCGTCTTGTTTGTGAACATTGTGAGAGTCTTGGCAACCAAGCTCAGGGAGACAAACGCAGCGAGACAAGAATCGCGGCAGCAGTACAGGTAATAATGCCTATAGCAATGTAGCTAGGTAGCACGCTGTCTCAGCCTGATGAAGACGCAGTAGCAGTCATTGTCAAGACGCCATCATCGCCAACGCCAATTATGACACCACACCTCCCGTTGTGTCCTTACGTCTACTAGACCAGTGAGCTGTTGCGCAGTTGATAATTGACACTGTCCGGTTTCAGCCCCTTGGTCACTCACGCCTGGGTGCTACCCCAATGCCTGGCTCAGCAATCTGCTCTCTCCTCTTCCAGGCTACATTATTGATGCTTTATTTGCCATGCTCTATTTAGCATTTCCAACACTGTAATTTGCTGCAATTTCGAACATAAATTAGTCATTAGATCACAGTCGGCCATAGTTAAGATGAATGATATTGAGGAATCTTTTATAAATATTGACATTTATATTTAAAGACACCCAGAGATCAGTTAGCAAGGCAAATTCATCATCATTCAATGTCTATTCACTGATGGGTGCAGGCCTGCTCACGTCATTACTACCTCTTAGAGTTCTGCGATGTTGGAATGTATCCCCCACCCCTGCACAGGAGCTGATCCCATTGCTCTGTCTCCGAGGTGTTCATTTTACCTCCGTTCGCTGCTTTTTCATCAACCGTCATCTATGTGTATGTATGTTCAACTTCTTTCGCACCATACGTAGCTAACCGTGCTAATTGGAGGTGAGGGGGAAGGACAACAAACGAAACACAAAGAGCAGTTCTAATTAAATTTGTTTTCAATTTAGATGTAAAAGTGGCTTCCTAATATCGGAAGAGCATTCCAGACGGCCGCAGAAGCGCATCTGAAAGCGTCCGATGCAGTGACCATCTTTGTTCAATGGTTAGCCAAAAGGCGCTGCGAGGATGACCGGATTTTGATCGAAGTTTGTGTGATGGTTTATACTCCTGAATGAAATTAACAGGGTCATGTCCATCAATATATCGTTCTATCTAGCGATGTGTCCTGCCCAAGCCTACTAACTTAAACAAGATGTATCTTAAAATGTGTTCTTCTTTGCTATATGTGTTCGTCCTTCTGTCACTTAGTGTACTTCCCAGCATATATCTCTAAAAAATCATAATTTTCAGTTTTTGTTCTACGTTTTTTGTAACATCCTATGTTTCTATTACCTATGTCATGGCAGATAGTATGCACTGATTTTATACTTCATCCTGCTCGCATATTTTCTGAATAATCTTCCTCCTAGTTCGCCTAAAAGGAAATGGTTAATTGTTTATTTGAGTCAGTGAGCATGTGCAATGTATTTTGTGTTTGTCCACATTTATCTTGACCCCATTTTGGAGTCTTCTTTGTTAGGTACTTCAATTATTTCCCATCTGGTCTACCATTTCCCATAATAATTTTTTTATGGTTGTGTTTCCAGATAATCTGAGATGGTTAACATATTCATCATGTATCTTTATGCCTTTCATTACGGTAACTGCACTTGCGATTGCTTTTGACATACAGTATATCAAATCTAGATTGATATCTATGTTTCTTTACATATCAGTGCTATTGGCAACCTACATCTGTTTAATGTTAAATATTTATATTGCTTAGTTTGGTAATTTGTGCTGTTATCAATCTGAAGGTAATCTGCCAGAGCTGATATGTGCTGCAGGAATTTAACATTTAGCTTTTATTTGATATTGATTTATAATCGGTGTATTCTCGATTCCTTGTGAAAGTGTTTTTTGCTTTCGTTCTGGTTTGCTTTACTTCATCGCTGTACTTTATTGTTGTTCTTTTGTCAATTTGGTGACCCAGGTCGTGATTCTTGCACACAAGACTCATTCTGATCTCTTGAGTGCTCAACTGGTTTAAAAAGAAAAATCTACTTGAAAACGATTGGATGCCTGCAACAGTTCCTACGTAATCAAATATTCATAATACACGTTTTGGGGTTAGATCGCGTTATTTATAAATGTGTCGTAACCCTCCACCACCCGACACGGCCAATCAGCAAAAAAAAGTGTCACGTTGACAAAAGACAAATAGTTCACTACTTTAGCCCACACCGGTGTGGGCTAAAGTAGTGAACTATTTGTCTTTTTTTTGCTGATTGGCCGTGTCGGGTGGTGGAGGGTTACGACACATTTATAAATAACGCGATCTAACCCAAAAACGTTTATTATGAATAATATTGGTCGCGAAAGCCTACGTGTTAAACTAATTCCAATATAGTTGCATCGTGTAAAAAATATCCATTATGTTCTTTCATCTGTATATGTATATCTAAATGAGCTCAAGCATCCAGGAAAGCATCTGACTTCTGTGTGGCCACCCCACTTTGAATCCCTTCTCTCTCCCTGTCCCCTGTGGAAACAGACGCTGCCCTGTGCAATTTGAGACCCCAATGTTGCCCCTTCCTCCCTCTCCTCGACTTTCCTCAACTTTTGGTCCCATTTTTCAATACATTTTCTATCCTTTTCATCTAATTTCCCATTCGTTCTATTGTCTCTTCCGGATACTTTTTATCTTCCCATACATTATATCCTTGACTCTGCTCCTCTTCCCAATGTGTACTACAGGTACAAAGTTGCTAGAAGTTTATGCAAGTGTGGAAAATTAGTATAGAGGCTGTAATTTTTCATATCAGTTTTGTCTCACTTTTATTGATTGAAGAATGATTGAGGCATCATTCCATGATAGACGTATTTAATTTCAGTGTAAGATTTAGTAATTATGCTTGCTAAGTTTTGATCCAACAATGGTGCCACTTTTTGATGTCACAATTTTACTCTGTGTGATCCAGTAGCTTTTCCCTCTTTTCAATGCCAAGGTCAGTGGTTTCCTATGCAGATATTGCAATTGGAACATCCTGCTCACCTGAAAAGTATTTGTTTCCTGGGATATATGATTTTGTCTTCTAATAAAGATGTGACTACATTTCTTACTCCAGTTGCATTATTCTTCCGTTTATAGCATGCGTTCAAATTCAACCTTGCATTCTAACGGGTAATATTTGCGATTAAATAATCATCAATTTCCTCTTTTTCTGCATTAATGCGCCCAAAGCTTATTGTGACATCTTCCATCATTTTTATATTGTTTGACATTTTCACAGCTCTTCATACCTCTCTCTATTTCCTCCAACCCCCTCCTTTCATCTCATAATCAATTACAATGTAACAAATGCGATTATTTATTGTGATCACATACATTTCATCATTCTTATTCTCATTGGATTTAATGTTTTTTTTAAAAGAACCAGTCTCAATTACCATACCTCTTTGACTATTTTTTTATGGTATTTGTGCTGGTCTTCCCTGTAATAAGCTTTTTCCTCCCTTTGGAAATGTTGAATTATAACTTGCATCGTACCAGACTCCAATCACTTCCACTGACGATATGGAATGAGTCCATGAGAATCAAGTCTATTGAAATGATAATATTTCTGCTTGGGCTACCACTTTCATTTTCCTCTGACATTTACCAATCATATACTTATTTGTACCTTTTTCTAATCTTTGCACTGAAGTCACCTATTATGATGTTGTCGTGTTTTATTATCTCATTCAGAAGTTTGATAATTTCTTCATATAATTGATCTTGATAGCTCATCGTTGGAGTGTACATTTGCTCCAACAATGGGCTTTGACGTACTATCTGAAATACTATTTGGTTTTATTCGGTAAAGAACTATCTGAAGTACTCTAAAATCACATGTGATTCTCAGAGATTACAAGAATCCCAATAATTTATAATGACCCACAGCATTCCCTCTTTGCCTGAGCTTTCCTACAGCTAAGTGAAAGTGTGCAGACATAGACGGAATTACCTCTGTTGACATCTTAACCTCGAGCTATATACTCAATATTATGTTTAATGTTGACAGTTTTATAAAAGGAACAAAAGGTTTTTTGTGAAAAGATTACATGGTTAACTAAAATAAAAAGTACACATTTTTAATGTTGTCTCCACCAAATGCCACGAGAGAAACACAATGATATCCAAATGTGATTACACATTTTTTTAAACGATTGCCTTTGTTGTTGATTGAGATTTTTTTGTGTGACTTAATTCATTTAATCGTTGACCAGGGCAGATTATTTTATTGAGAAAGCAATGCAGTTATAGAAAACAAATACTGTATCTACACACAAGTACTGTATCTAACACACAAGTACCGTATCTACACACAAGTACTGTATCTACACACAAGTACTGTATCTAACACACAAGTACTGTATCTACACACAAGTAATGTATCTACACACAAGTACTGTATCTAACACACAAATACTGTATCTACACACAAGTACTGTATCTACACACAAGTACTGTATCTAACACACAAGTACTGTATCTACACACAAGTAATGTATCTAACACACAAGTACTGTATCTACACACAAGTACTGTATCTAACACACAAGTACTGTATCTACACACAAGTAATGTATCTAACACCCAAGTACTGTATCTACACACAAGTACTGTATCTAACACACAAGTACTGTATCTACACACAAGTACTGTATCTACACACAAGTATTGTATCTAGACACAAGTACTGTATCTAGCACACAAGTACTGTATCTAACACACAAGTACTGTATCTACACACAAGTACTGTATCTAACACACAAGTACTGTATCTACACACAAGTACTATATCTACACACAAGTAATGTATCTAACACACAAGTACTGTATCTACACACAAGTACTGTATCTAACACACAAGTACTGTATCTACACACAAGTACTGTATCTAACGCAAGTACTGTATCTACACACAAGTACCGTATCTAACACACAAGTACTGTATCTAACACACAAGTACTGTATCTACACACAAGTATTGTATCTAACACACAAGTACTGTATCTAACACACAAGTACTGTATCTAACACACAAGTACTGTATCTAACACACAAGTACTGTATCTACACACAAGTACTGTATCTAACACACAAGTACTGTATCTACACACAAGTACTGTATCTAACACACAAGTACTGTATCTAACACACAAGTACTGTATCTACACACAAGTACTGTATCTACACACAAGTACTGTATCTACATACAATCCTAGGTTAATATTCTTACAAAAATAGTGCTGTCCGGCATTTAATCATTTTCTACAAATTTACATTTCCCATCTGACTGCAGCATGAATTACTTTGGTTTTTGCCTAATTTTTTTTCTCATGAAGACAACACGCAACATTAAGGATAGACAAAATCCTGCATTGTCTTGTGCCTGGTGGCCCAATAGAGGTTTGTAGCAGCACAACAAAAAGTCGTACAGCCCCAAAGAGACTCGTCGTTCTACAAAACCTGTGCATCCCCAGCTGCCCGCCCCATCTGACCAATAGACAAGCCTCAATTTTGTTGTTGTTTGTGTTGTTGAGACTATTTTGGTATAGCCCTGTGAGCCATCCGGCTCTTGAATCGGGTGCAACCACAACAAACAAAACAACAAAAACACGAACAAGAAAAAAAACATCTTAAACTGACTATGTGTGACTGTGCAAACAGAAAATCCATGGGAAAAAAAACCAGCAAAAATATTCCTGAAAAAAGCACCGTACACCACCAACGCTGTGTGCAAAAAAATCCCAGTGGGATGCAAGTCAAATGCTGCTCAACTTCAAAAGTTGTAATGAGATTGGCCTTACTGAGAGTGATACAGTCGTGAAAGTTGAAACCTCCCGCTACGAGCTTAATAAGGTCTGGAGTGAACTCTGTTGGAGTGAACTCTATTGCTGCTAGGTGTGATGTATTATAATGGGGCTTCCTATAGTGCTCTGTGATTCCATCCTCGCCAACTGTAAAACACGGAAAAGGCACGACACATTTATATGTTAGTTGCATCTGTACTTAATTTGCATAGTAATCTACCTGTGGCTTTTTGCCTGCCAACGTTTGTACTTGCTACCTTGAGACAAGTATATCAGGCAGAAGCCTACATTTTATCACGATTAGTGGACTCAAGCCAATTATTTCAATTCCACATTACATCCTCTAGAGTACGGGTCGGCAACCTGCAGTTCTGGAGCCGCATGCAGCTCTTTAAAGGACTGCTTCATGGCGTTATTTATTAAAGACCACCTCGTATTCAAATATCGACTCTTAAAATATTTAGTGTGTTTACCGAATTCGAAAAAAAATGGCTCTTCTTGTTATTTCTGTTGCCGACCCCTGCTGTAGAGGGATGATGGACTAAGTTGACAAATGAACAAAGATGTCAATTCACAACCTTTCAATTTTTAGTCATTGCTTTCTGACCACAATGCTACCTGGCCAGGCAAAAGTAACATCTTTCTGGCACCTTATTCAAACACGTAATTAATGCAATGATCAATGAACACCTGCTGCATACTAACAAGAAGGTTATGACACACAACACTGCTATTGTGTGTATATTTTTCACAGGAAACTGCTCAAGTCCACGCTGGTCCTGATGCCATTGTTTGGTGTCCACTACGTGCTATTTGCAGCCATGCCCTACACAGACGTGATAGGCTTGGCGTGGCAGATCCAGATGTACTACGAGATGACCTTCAACTCTTTCCAGGCAACTGCTCTGCAAATTAATACTTCATTGAATCATTGCCACTCACATGAATCATTCATGTTCGAACTTTACTGTTTCCCATTTTGCTAAGTAAAGGAAAGTAAGCACTATAATGCCTTTACTGATTGTTACAGGGATTTTGTTTTCAGGTCATGTTAAAGACACCAACGTTTTACAAAAAATGCATAAGCACGTTTGGCTACGTACAGCGCAAAATAAGTTCAACATTCATGCATACATACCCTCCCCAATCAACTACAGCTGTTCTCCATAATACAGGGTTTTTTTTTGGGTTAAATCGCGTAAATATAAATGTGTTGTTAAACCCGCCATCACCCGACAGCCAATGAGTAAGGTTTATCACGTAAACAAAACATGCCAAGTCGTTACAGCTGTTCTGTTTCTTCCATAGCGCCAGGCAGCGTCTTGTTTGCTTTTTCTACTTGCCTATGGCTTTAATTTGCTCCTTCAAGGATACCCTTGTTTACATTAATATGCAAAGATACATATTATCAGACTCCTTAACTATTCCAATAAACGTAGTGTTAATTTATTTGGGCTTCTGTTCCATTTCTTTGTTAGTTTCCATATATAAATGGGTACAACCAATTCGTCGATTTGGCAGGTCGTGTATGGTGGGGCAGTATGGGTACTGGCCTCTTCCAAGACAATTGACCAGCGTGGGAAAAAAAGGCCAAAACACCCTCCAAAGGGCTCTCTTCGACTCCATAAAGTGAAGGCCCTTCTTCCAGTGTGAGCAAGACATTGCAGGGCTGCACCTTTATCTTGTCACCTATTCTTTGAATACAAGTAATATTTATATTTTTACATCAAATAAATTTAATAAGTCTCAGCGCGCAAGGCTCATAGTGCCAATCGACAGCAGCTTCTTGAGAATGCTAACAGGGGGTGGGATGAATATCCTACAATCTGTGAGTTCGCCTTGTTTTTTGCTTTTGCTTCTCATGACCAAGGCAACGGCTGACATGATTCTCACAATAAGTGCACTCGAGGCTAATAAGCACTGTATTTCCTGCGACTGTAAACAAAAAGGGAATTGTGAAGAAACCCCATTATTTTCTTTTGCAGGGATTTTTCGTGGCAATAATATATTGCTTTTGCAATGGCGAGGTAAGACCCTTTGTATTGTTTGTGTGTCCTTGCGTTTTCAATACCTATAAACGTTGTTCGCTCATAAGTCAGGAACACTGCATTCATATCAATGCCGTTAATGCATCAGAGCCACATTTTTGTATACTTCATGTCATCCTTTCCACCATGATGTTAAGGTTCATGTGTTTGCCATTTCATCGATGCATGCAATTTATGTTTGATGTGCATCTGAGCAAAAGGTGGAATATTGAATGACGCAGAAGTGTATATTTTTGAGAAATGTGCTCGTGGAGAGCATACATTTTTTCCAAACGTAAAGCAGTGTACATTTTAGGTTTTCTTTTTGTGGAGTCATTGCTATGATGCAGCAAATTTGTGGGTGAGGTTGGTGTATGAAGCAGAGATGACGCTATGATGTGTACGAGTTTTCAGCATGCTGGGCAACTAGGCGTCAACAGGGGCAACACGGCAAGTATGTTTTAGAGAGGTTATTGCCAGAATTTTCAGATCAATCCAAACATCAGGAATGCACGACTGGTGCACACCAATGTCTGCACTTGCAGAGCTGCCCCACAGTGTCTCTTTGGTCGAATATCACCAGCAAATGCCCATACCTTATCTGCATGCATGCCACGTGAATTACCACACTTTCTGATGCCCCACAGTTTGGTTAATGGAGAGGTATATGCACCACTCTATGTTAATCGTTGATGATGGTAATAGTAATTAGATTTTTTTTTATGTAGTTGGTTCATTGGGGGGAATAATTATTGAAATTACACACCTCTGCTGACTGATTGTAGCTCTGTGATGCACAAATACGAAGTCAAGTAGAATTGCTCATCAGTAAAAAATAAAAAAAATTACTTCACCAAGGCAGTACAATTTCATTTTTTAAATCACCTCCTGTGTTCTATTACGGATTGTGCTTGTTTTAAGACTCACAAAGATCCCCGATTTACCCTTGAACAGACTGTTGAGGCAAGGTACTGTTAGCGACCACCGATTTGGCCACAGACGGCGAACGATGGGGTGGGTGGCCAAAACTATGACCGTCCACCTTTGTCTCCCGATTGCTGATGTTTTACACACTGCACCAGGTACTCATTTAAGGTCGAGTCGACCTAGAGGAGCCCCAGGACCGCTTCAGCTATTCATTAGCGATGTTGGCTCTGAGTGGGAATCGACCCACGCACACATACACACATGCGCAGGTGCACACATGCATCCATACCATTTACAGCATGTAAAATAATACAAAGACAGATATTCCCCAATGTTAGCGTATATAAACTATTGTGGCAAGTCCTGGTGTACTCAGAAAATGCATGCCCAGTTATCTTTGCTTCCCAAGTTGTGATGTTCAGACATTCCAACGAAAACCTTCCATAAAAAAGTGTATTTTGAGCCTCAGTGAGCCTTTTCTTCGTAAATCATCATTCGTTAACGAAAAAACTGTTGTGGCTCGTGTAATGCAGCGTGCATGTGAGGTAGGTGCCTACATTTAAGAAACCCATTGTGTCAGTTTCCAGATATTCTAGATTCAGTCAATCCAGAGGAATCCCAAAACCAGTTGCATTTATAAGTCGCGGCACGGCAGTTTGTGCAAATCCAGTGCGTAATTAAACCTGGGTCCCTGAGCGTTTGAAACACCGTGGGCGCTAACCACCGCATGCTCGCACAACGCAGGTGCGCGGGGAGATGAAGAAGCTGTGGTCACGGTGGAGCTTGGACCAGGCCCTCAAACGAAGGAGTGGGAGCTGCAGCTATAACATGGCGGCGAGCGTTGGCACCCTGAGCAGCGTGCGAGCCGTAGCTATCCCGAGCGCGGCGAGGGCTGCGAGGCAAGGCCTCACCCCGGAGAGGGACGCGACGGCAGCTCTCACGAGAAGGCAGCCGCCACCCGACGAGCAACGTGTCGTGGCCATCGCACAGCAACCGTACGACGAAGCGTTCAGAGAACTGGCCAGGAGCATGCGCTTGTCAGACGCAACCAAAGTGCTATGGGCCTCCATAGAGCCCAACGACCAGGTGTCCACCAATCTGGAATGTGACCAGAGAGCACCGTCCTTTCCGGGTTTAAGACTTGCCAGCGGTTGTTCTAAAACCGAGGACGACCAAGCCGTCGAAGCGTGTGGACGCTCTTCCTTCGGGGAGACGTCTCAAGGTGCCGCAAAAGCCCCCGATGAACAAAGTAATGCGGGCGATGGGTTACAACCCAGCCCTGGGCCTCAGCAAGCCTTGAGCACCTGCGTTAAAAAGGAAATACGCCCCGCGGCATCTCCTGAGCCATGGAACTTGCCAGGATATGTCACGTACAGTTCGGAGGTGGAAAAGAATTTCAAGGTCATCTCGCTCAGCCCTTGCTGTCAAAATCCCTCGCAGCCTGGCAACAAAGGCGACCAAAAAGCCGGAGACTATGAGTGGCCAGTGATTACAATTTTAAAGGATGAGGGAATTATGTGAATGCAATTGCTGCAGCTTGTGCATAAGGGAGCTATTGATGGATTAGGTTTGGATGTTCACAATTTAACAATCTATATAAAAAGAAAACTGAAATTGATACGGTAGCATTCCTCTCCTATCGTGACTCTTGATATGTTGTGGTTAGTAGCTTGTTAATTGTGTACTGTTTTACAGCAGCAGCATTTTATTTGAATTTCGTTTATCGTGATAAATTATTGATGTAAACCAATTGTTAACGATATACGCGTTTCGTGTTAAATGTTTTATAATGCAAAAAGGATCTGCTGGGACACCTAGGTTGGGTTTAGGTGATCGTTTTCAACAGCATTTGTGGCAGTATGTATTAAATAGAGTTGACATGGTATATTCTGAATTGAGGGTAAAACTATTCAGTGCTTAATTTTCAGACTTCTATTTTGTGCGTGGCTTTTATTTCAACTGTGTCACAAGTCACATTAAATGAATATTTGTGTAGATGTATTCAAATGAAACATACACCACACTTTTTTGTTTTGTTTGGCAGGCCAGTTATTTTATTATGAAATAAAATTGTATTATGAAATTAAACCAGAACGCCCACTAATGCCTTATTTATGAAAATAAATTACTAAAACTATTGCAAAGAAGGAATCAGCAAATTGGAATGTAACCAAGATTAGATGCAGACGGGAGCAAAGCGCAAAGCGCAAGAGAAAGTGCGGCAAGCAGATACGATCTCACCAAAGAAAATCCACAGGAATACTTGAATACATTTTTTTAAAAAAATAGTATTGGGGGAAATAAATGCATAATGAGCCTCGGTGAACACATTGAATAATTTCGGAATGGCTGACGACATATTCTTTAAAAAAAAATGTCATTGTCTGTCTGTGTGGCTGAAACAACCGAAGGATTTGGCTCGCAAACCGTGGGGTTTTAGTTTGTGTGTTTTTTTTTTAAAGTCGCCAGGTAGCACGCCATAAGCACCGCGCTGAGACAGCGCTAATCCGATTTCGCGTCCGTCACCTTTAAAGTAGTTTAATTAGCGATTTAGTGCTGTTTTCGGTTAATTATGTATTCCATCGCGAGTGCTCGACCCCACCAACTCGCACGCGTTCGGCGGGGGTGAGAGGGGAATTGTCTTTCGTGTGGACACAGCGCAAGGTAACACACACACACAGATTTACAGCTCCCTTCAAACATTTATTACCATGACTGTTTGCTCATTACAAATAGCCTTTTATAGGTTACATTTAATGACGGGGATTAACCAATGTTTTATGACAGTTAAGTAACACGATTTTTTTCTCCCCTACTACCACTATCTTTGCTTTAGCGATCACGTCTTTACGTGAGGCTACGACACTTATGCACACGTTTTCTCTTTGAAAATCGGTACATTTCTAAATATCACTGTCCTGCTCACACAAAAAAAACAGGTTTGAGGGGAAGAAGAATAGCCTTTTTCTGTACTCCTGAGGCATAACCAGCCACGTAATATCACTTGCCGCGCAGGGGCAAACCAATAAATATACTCATTGCCATTACGTCTTCATTCTATCATATTTACACTTGCCCCATCAGTACGATGGTTGATAAGTGACGTTATGACAGTGACGCTTGATTGATGCGCATCTTCTCATAGTTACAGGTAGGTTCGACTCATTTTGTATTCGTTGACTTTCATTAATTTGCCGCTCTTGCTCGCGGCAAATGTTTGCACCAAAAATGTTGGAACACCCTCGCCGTCGCTCCTAATTACTTACTAATTATACACGCGTGCATTTCCCCTCTCCCTTTGCTTCTTTCCCTTAAGTCACGTACATAGAAAACTATTATTTACAAACGTATTTAGGCTGTATAAAAGTTAAGAGTGTGTACGTCCATGTGTGCGTGTGAGTAAATATATGTGTGCGCGTTGTGTCTGCGCGAGTCCGTGTGTGTGTGCGTCAATGTGTGTGAGTCAATGTGTGTGTGTGTGACAGTCGCTGTTTGTTTGTGTACGTCCATGTGTGTGTGTGTGCGGTGTGTGTTTAAGTCGATGTGTGTGTGTCAGTCTTTGTGTGTGTGTGTGTAAGTCCATGTGTGTGTGTTAGTCCATACGTGTGTGTGTGTAAGTCCATATGTGTGTGCTTAATTCCATGTGCATGTGAGTCTATGTATTTGTGTTTAAGTCGATGTGTTTGTGTGTGTTAGTTGATGTGTCTGTGTGTGTGGGTCGATGTATGTATATGTGTGAGTCGCTGTGTGTCTGTACATCAATATGTGCGTGTGTAAGTCGATGTGTGTGTGGTAGTCCGTGTGTGTGCGTAAGTCCGTGTGTGTGTGAGTTCATGTGTGTGTGCGCGTCGATGTGTGTAAGTCCATATGTGTGTGTGTAAGTCGATGTTTACGTGTGTAGATCGATGTGTGTGTGAGTTGCTGTGTGTGTGTGTGCAAGTCGATGTGTGTGTGTGTGTGGGTCGATGTGTGTGTGTATGTGTGAGTCGATGTGTGTGTAAATCCATATGTGTATGTGTAAGTCGTTGTGTGTGTAAGTCGCTGTGTGTGTGCGCAAGTCGATATGTGTGTGTGTGGGTTGATGTATTTGTGTGTGTAAGTCGATGTGTTTGTGTGTGTGGGTCGATGTCTGTGTGTGTGTGTGTAAGGCAAGGTGTGTGTGTAAGTTGATGTGTGTGTGTAAGTCCATGTGCGTGTGTGTGAGTCGATTCGTGTGTGCGTCGATCTGTGTGTGTGTCTGAGTCGATGTGTGTATGTCCATCCGTGTGCGTGTGTAAATCCATATGTCTGTGTGTGTGTGTAGTTCCATGTGTGTGTGTGTGAGTCTATGTGTAGTGTGACGATTATCTGAACCGGTCCCGGGCCTCCCCTAGGTCGACTCAGCCTCAAATGAGTACCCGGTGCGGTGTGTAAACATTGCCACTGGGGAGACAAAGGCGGTCGGGCGTGGTGCTGGCCACCCACCCCCTCGTGTACCGTTACGGCCTTCATAGGTGCTCGCTAACAGCACTTGCCCCTACAGTCTGTTACGGCTATACGGGGGATCTTTGTATCTTTTGTGTATGTGCGTCGATATGTTAGTGTGTAAGTCGATGTGTGCGTGTGTGTGCGAGTCAATAAGTCAATGTGCCTGTACGTCCATGTGTGTGTGCGTAAGTCGATGTGTATGTGTGCGTCTATATGTGTGTGTGTAGGTCGATGTGTGTGTGAGTCTATGTATGTGTGTGAGTCGATGCGTGTGTATAAGTCCATGTGTGTGCGTGGGTCCATGTGTGTGTGCAAGTCCATGTTTATGTGTCTTAGTTTATGTGTGTGTAAGTCCATCTGTGTGTGTGTGTAGGTCGATGTGTGTGTGAGTCTATGTATGTGTGTGTGTGCATCGATGTGTGTGTACGTCCGTGTGTTTGTATATAAGTCGATGTGTGTGTGTGCAAGTCGCTGCGTGTGTGCGTGATTCGATGTGTGTGTGTGTCAGTCGATATGTGTGTGTGTGTTGTGTGTGTGTAGAAACTAATATTTAACAATTAAGTTTGTATTTTTTACAATAATAATGTGTGTCTAAGTCCATGTATGTATGTAAGTCGATGTGTGTGTAAGTCGATGTGTTTATGTTTACATCGATGTGTGTGTGTGTAAGTTCATCTATGTGTACGTCCATGTGTGTGTCAGTCAATGTGTGTGTGTGAATCGCCGTGTGTGTACGTCAATATGTCTGCGTGTAAGTGGATGTGTGTGTGGCTCTATGTGCATGTGTGAGTCGATGTGTGTGTGTAAGTCGATGTGTGTGCGTGGGTCCATGTGTGTGTGTAAGTCCATGTGTGTGTGTTAGTCAATATGTGTGTGTGTAAGTGCATATATGTGTGTGTGTGTAGGTCGATGTGTGTGTGAGTCTATGTATGTGTGTATGAGTCCGTGTGTGTGGGTCGATGTCTGTGTGTGTGTAAGTCAATGTGTGTGTTTTGTCTTTTTCGCCCGGGCAACGCCGGGTACTTCCCGCTAGTAGTCACTATAGCAAACAATGATAATTAATAAAAGTAAATAATTTAAGAATTTTACAAATATGGCTGCGAAGTTGAACTGTAGATAAATGTACAAAACAAAGTAATGTTATAATGACAAATTTTACTTTAAATTGACTTTGCAATGACTTTGTCATTTTATAACTTTGTTATTATGCTGTATCGTCATTATAACAACAACATACGGTATGAAATATAACAGCAGAACATGTATATCTAGGGCAATCACTGAAGCCAGCTAAGAATCAAAGTGACTTAATCAAAAGGGGAATAAGAGGAACCTACAGTGCTTTTAAGAAGCGGAACGTGACCACTTAAAGCAGTTTACCAACGTGCCTATTTTCAATCAATTAATTTTGCCAGCAATGACACTGATAAGAAAAATGTATGCTTTCAAAGAAAATGGAAACTTAAAAGTGTGCAAAGCATCATGGAGCAATGCATGCTTGGGAATCCAGAGACTTAAGACTTTAATTTAGCTGGTTAAGGCCCATTGAGCCAAACCGCGTATTCACAAGGATGACCACAGCCCAAGACAATCGGCAGTGGTGGCAGATACAGGACACTGCAAGGAGGGGAATGTACAAACTAATAAGGTAAAAAAAAACATTTTACATATATACACGAGACTGGAAGGGGAAGACAGGGATCAAGGCACAAATGCAAATCAAATTCTTAATATTGACTGCTAAGGAAAGTACTTGGGTTGGGACAGAACGTAACGCAATGAGGGACGATGAGAGTAACATCGCCATGGGGATCAGATCAGATATGGACTTTGGCATTGCAGAAGTGTACGGGGATAACTGCAAATCTTTATGTTGTGTTTGTTGATGTGTTGAGGTACTAGACGACTTCAAAGGACAATTACCTTTCGCGTGCACCACAATTCCCACCCGATTATCACAAACGTATTTTGAAGGCAGCATTTTCTCTCGTCCGTTTCCATAGCAGTGACGCGAATCATGGCGGCTTTGCTCAGATGTGAGTTAAACTGCTTCACGTGCAGGACAGTAGTTGACAAGTAGAACCCGGCGATAGAGCTTCACCTGAAGCAGAGAGGCAGCCATTACGACCAAAGGGAAGATCACAGGTGTGAGATAACGGAGCACACTTGGGGTTTCTAAGAGCGTTAGACTGCATTTTGCAGCATCTGCGGGGCGTGGGAGTGTGCTCCATAAGTGCACAGCAGGACAAGTGTCACTGAGTTTTTTTTTATGATTCTCCGTGAGCGATAACTGAGACAAGTGTATTTTCAAAGGGAGAGCTCGGGTAAATGCATGCAAAGTAAAATAAAACAAAATTGTTTTCTTTTAAATGCATGCAGTTTACTATTGCAATGACCTTTTGTCACAGCTGATTCTGACTTGGTTGTGTGATCACAGGCGATTGCATATTATTTATATAAGCACACGGGATTACAATCGTGAGCATGCTATCTGCAAAACAGCTCAAATCTGCTTCCAAAGATGTGGTATGTGGCTTTGCAGTACACAGGTTAGAAGGATCCTTATAATCCACACATCTACAGACGTAATAATAGGGTTTTTCCCCTTTTTTCTGGCAACAAAACTGAAACCTTTTTACAAGGATTAATGTCTGCATTAACCACAATACCTGCAGTCAAAATGCAAACAAAAAAACATACTATGATAATATATGCATTGTCCTTGAAACTGATTGGTCCACACCAAGGGACGGCTTTCTTTTGAGCCTCGACCCAATTGGTGCTCGACCAGATGACGCTGGGTCGGGGCTGTCGTTTCGAATGGAACCCATCGTCTACGCAAGTCTTCATCCCCATCTTCAAGGGTCCTTTCTCAAACACAGATGTCCTATATATGCTAGCTAAAATAGATATACAGGAAGAGGAAGTTGGTTTCCAATGTATGGGTCCACTGATCTTCATGCAATTATGCCGAAACCAACATTTTAATTACTTTGGTTCTTTATCCTCAATCAGATTTTACAGGCATTATGGTTTCTTCCCACACACTTAAAATAGGATTTGGAATAACATCGCAGGGAAGAAAAAATATAGATATATACAAATGTACTTGTACATGTAAAGCCCTTTATCAATCCATTGCTGTATAAAGGCTATCACATTTCATGGAGAACTATAAACTATTTTACTTACGAGGTAAAGCCGGCTGAGCTATTAGATATTTTTTCAGAGGCGACCAGGCCACACGTTATAGTTTATCGAAGTGGTTTATATCATGTGGGAATTGATAGCAGCAGCCATAGAATCAAAACGCATGTTTCTAAATGTGGAGGGCAAAACTGGAAGACCTGGAAAAAATCCACGAGACCATGGGAAGAGAGAATACCTCCAAATATACAGATGTAAGGGTCGGGATCAAACCCTGGGAGAAAACATTTTGCCACCACAGTACCGCACGGTTGTGGAGGTTAGTTGATGTTTGTTCACCATGCTAGTCACTGAGAGTTGGTGTATAGAAGTAGAGTACAACAATATGTTTTCACTGTACTGCCCTCTGCTGCCCACACACAAACTTAAATTACCTACTTATGAAGTACCAATCCGTGTGTTATGCATGTATGTGTGTTATGCAGTCAAACGTACTATGGTGGTAGGACAAAAGTCACCTTGCACCAGTGTGGGTCTGCGGTCAAGAAGGTTAGCGCCTGGGGATATGTCCATGAGTGATGCAGCATGATTACCTGGTCAGAGATAACTCAAAATCAGAAACGAGGGTCACTTTGCTACGTGCCACTGTTTGTATGGCTGGACGTTGCCTCGCCACAGCCTCGTTACCCTGTATTTGTGAGATTGCCTGCCAATTAATACGCTTACTGTGCTCCACAGGGATCCTATAAGGGCATACTCGCACGTCCGATTAGCACAGTTGGCTACGTACGGTGTGAGAGAAGTTCAACATGCATACATATATACTCACACCTACCTAGCTTGACTGGGTGACAGGGCAAGGTGCTACAGTAAAAATAAGTATAATGACACTGGATGTGAAGCTAATCATTTTGTGGTATGATAGGTGATTGTAACTGAAATGTAAGGATATATATTTTGCACATGGGTCCAGTCCTTGGATATTAAAGTAATTAAAACCGTAAGTTAAGCACTCAGATACAGAAACTTTTGCAAGTAAATTGAACCCCGACAAACATAAGAGTGTTGAGTCCCATATAAAACACCCCACTAAGAACACAAACTTAAATAACTATATGGGAGAGGCAGAAAGCATGACACCATACTTACAACAAATTGAACAACAGTGTCTTGCAGAGAGTGGCCCACATCCCAATTTTCCCCAAAGCCTCTCCACAATATACAAGACATGAGTCAAGAGTGTAACGGATTACGCTACATTTGCCTGGATGGGCGGTAGCTTTAACAACACCCACAAAAGCTCCAAGTAATGTGGAGCTTTAACAACACTCACAAAAGCTCCACACTATTCAGGAGTCTGAATGTGCACCCCCGTCCACCGCCAGCATACGCTGGCTGCCCTTTATTAACAAATAATAATAATGTGGCTTTTAATTTGGTTCTTTTGGTAAAGTCACGTAGAATGAGAATAAAATAATAAAATAAAATGAGACAATAAAATTCTCACGACGTTTCGGCCACAGCACAAGTAGCCTTCTTCAGGTGAAGGAACAGAACTGTCGGGACGACAGAGCTTCAATGAACGCTGCTAAGATTCGTAGCGTCTTTTAAGCTGGGTGAGAGAAGTGAGGCACCTTGACAAAGGAGTTAACATATCAAACAGGAGAATTTAACATTGAAATAGCTGAGAGATTAGCTTGTGAATGGTCACAGAAATAGCTGTGTTAAAGTCAAAGTTTACACATCAACCGAGGCACCCAGTACATGGACGCCAAAGGGGGCTGCAACAACTCAACTGTCATACAGTAAACCGATGTGAAAAACCTAATTCTAAATGACATCAATATAATAAATGTACTCAATATATTCTTCAATAAGCTGAGCTATTGACAGCAACTGGGTATACAATACACTATATAATGAATACCATATAGTAAACCAATAAAAAAAAAACTACCTCAATGTTTTAAATTTTGATTTAAAGCTTTCGTGACTGCAGTAATTCATATTCTTAGTTTTTTCGGTAAAGTCACGTTGAAGAGAAACAACAAAATAACAAAATTCATAATAAAGGTTTTTGGGTTAGATCGCGTTTATTTATAAATGTGTCGTAACCCTCCACCACCCGACACGGCCAATCAGCAAAAAAAAAGTGTCACGTTGACAAAAGACAAATAATTCACTACTTCAGCCCACCGGTGTGTTGAAGAGTTAATCCACATTTACAGTTTGGTACTCAAAGTTTGGTACTCAAACTGTAAATGTGGATTAACTCTTCAACACACCGGTGGGCTGAAGTAGTGAATTATTTGTCTTTTGTCAACGTGACACTTTTTTTTTGCTGATTGGCCGTGTCGGGTGGTGGAGGGTTACGACACATTTATAAATAAACGCGATCTAACCCAAAAACCTTTATTATGAATAATATTGGTCGCGAAAGCCTACGTGTTAAACTGACTAACCTCTATGGGGAGGATACTTTTCTTAAAACCAGAAAATTGGAGAAGCTTCGCATTAAGCGGATGAAATTGATATCTTCACTGGCGTTCCTCAAAAGGTGCAGAGATTCAAAGGTAATACCAAACGCAGTTAAAATAACACATCACATAAAGTCTTCTAAAGCTAACCAAATACTACACAAAGCTAGTGAATTATTATTAATAGAGAGAATACAGCACAATAGGAGTGAATTATCTTACATTTCGGAATCGCTAAAGCAGTTACACTTAGATATAAGCAATAGTGTATCTATGCATTATTGGAATATAATCGATAACATAACACAACAATCGGCTGATAATGTGTTTAAACTAACAAAAACTAACCAAATTAATAAATTTTCTAGACTACATAATAAACAAATCCCTACTGAAAACCAAAAATGTAAAAACAAAACTGTACTGAACTTGACCAACACTGTATTAACCGGTGACATGGTCTCTGTCCTTTCTAAAGGCCTTAACTTTGCCGTTACCCCACGCACAATTCTAGTGGATGAGATAATTGCTGAGGTAGAATCAGCAGTTAGACTCCTTCCACATAATGAGGCAGAGATGACTAGACATGAGGTTGCTAAAATAATTGAGAATAGCAAAGTTCCAAAAGTAAATATTAGCTCTAACGAGGCAAAAGCCTTAAGAGAGCTGCGTGTAAATAAGGATATCCAAATCCTAGCAGCTGATAAAGGCCGCACTACTGTAGTGATGTCACGAGCCGATTATGATAATAAAATTAGAAATTTACTAGAGGAAAGTACCTACATTAAAATTAAACGAGATCCAACTAATACTTTAGAACGTAAGACCACTGCAATAATTGCAAATTCATTAATCCCTAAAATTGAGCAATACCTAATTAAGCCAAGGGCCTCAAAACCACCTAGACTCTATGGGCTACCAAAGATTCATAAAATCGGCATCCCATTACGACCCATAGTCAGTACAATTGGCTCTGCCACATATCAATTAGCAAAATATATAACCAAACAAATACAGCCCTACATCGGTAAGACATCTTCATTCATAAAAAATTCAGAACATCTTGTGAATGTGATTAAAGATATTAAACTTACTCCTGATGATATTCTGGTAAGTTTTGATGTGATTTCTCTATTCACTAAGGTTCCAGTGGACGAATCGCTTAAATTACTTGATACACTAGTAAAGAATACCGGTTTACAAAAAGATATTCCGAAACTTGCTGGCCATTGTTTAAATAACACTTACTTCTTATGGAGAGGGGATTTCTTTAAACAAAAGGAAGGAGCAGCAATGGGTTCTCCTTTATCCCCTGCTATAGCAAATTTGTACATGGAAAACTTTGAAATAAGAGCACTTGCCTCGAGCACATTAAAACCATCCTTTTGGTTTAGGTATGTGGATGACACTTTGGTTGTCTGGCCACATGGTAAAGATACACTTAATGATTTTCTAAATCATCTCAATGCACAAAACCCGGCCATCCAGTTCACCATGGAAATGGAGGTGAATAACACACTCCCATTCCTAGATATTTTGCTTGGACATGGCCTAAACGGTAAAATAACACACAGCGTTTACAGAAAGCAAACGCACACTGATGCCTATCTGAATGCAGAATCACATCATCATCCAGCTCAAAAATCCTCTCTTATCAAGACGCTCGTACATCGGGCGAAAACAGTGTCAGATGGTGAGAGTCTAGTGAGAGAGATTAAACACGTTAAAGACGCACTACGACAGAATGGCTACAATAATGCTCAAATTAACAGAGCACTGAATGCCAAATCACGATCGCAAAGCAATACTACTGAAAGCGACCAGATTGTTAAAACAATAAAAATTCCATATATCTCAGGAGTAACTGACAAATTAGCCCGCGTTTTGCAAAAGCAAAACATTACAGTAAGATTTGGTACAGTACACAAAATTCAAAAACTAGTATCTTGCACTAAAGACGCATTACCTAAACTATCAACAGAAGGTGTATATCGGATTAATTGTTCATGTGGCAGCTGCTACATTGGGCAGACGGGACGTAACATCAGCGTAAGACTAAAAGAACATCAGAGAAATATTAAATTATCTCAAACACAACTGTCGGCAGTGGCAGAACATGCTTGTCAACAAGGACACTCAATTGATTTTGACAATGTTGCAGTGGTGTGTAAAACTATTTATTACTGGCAAAGACTAATTAGAGAATCCATTGAAATTGAGAGGAACAAGAATAACTTTAATCGCTCTGACAGCTACCGGCTTAGTGCGGCCTGGAAGCGTATTATTAAATAATACACATTACATTTTGATTTAAAGAATTACTAATCTACAACTCATTACTAATCATAACCAATGACTGATTACTAATCGATTATATAATTACATTACCCCCCCCCCCCCTCCGCCTCTAATCACTGCACCTGATGAGTTAAGTGATGACGTCACCCTGCTGCTCTATATAAAACCGGGAGCAAGCGAGGGCTTTACCATTCTGGCGAATTGCCCGATGATGCTGGAAGTATTTACCAGCGAAACGTCGTACTCAAACTGTAAATGTGGATTAACTCTTCAACACACCGGTGGGCTGAAGTAGTGAATTATTTGTCTTTTGTCAACGTGACACTTTTTTTTTTTGCTGATTGGCCGTGTCGGGTGGTGGAGGGTTACGACACAAAAAAGTACTCAAACTGTAAATGTGGATTAACTCTTCAACACACCGGTGAGCTGAAGTAGTGAATTATTTGTCTTTTGTCAACGTGACACTTTTTTTTTGCTGATTGGCCGTGTCGGGTGGTGGAGGGTTACGACACATTTATAAATAAACGCGATCTAACCCAAAAACCTTTATTATGAATAATATTGGTCGCGAAAGCCTACGTGTTAAACTGAAAATAACAAAATATATATAAAACAATAAAAAATTCTCACGACGTTTCGACCATAACTCAAACGGTCATCATCAGGTGTGTCGGTTTGCATAAATTTATTTTGAAAACGGCATATTTATTTATTTATATATAAAAAAAAAACGTTTGCGTCACGCGCAGCGATTGGCAGTTTGCCCAGGACTAGTCCATCTATTTTTTGAAAAGAGGAGGGGGGAGACGAAATTTGTTTTTATGTATGCTGTCTGAAAGCCACTGTAAGCGTGAACAATCAATCAAGAACTGAAATGATTTATCAAATCTTTCCAATGATTGCTAAGATATAATCCATCTTCTCGGTTGAAATTGTCTCTGTGCTTGTATATGTGGATAGCCTCATGAACGAATCTCTCATGGAAGCCAGATGGCTTACAAAGAACCTCCGTCTTGGAAAAGTCAATGGCATGTGAGCCTACTGAATTAGAACAATGATCTGCTACGGCCGAGGTGTTGGTCCTACCGTGTTTAAGGTCTGCTTTATGTTCACGAATGCGGTCCGAGATATGGCGTTTGGTTTCTCCAATGTAACTACTACCACAGAGGCAACTTAGTTTGTAGACACCAGGGTATTGTATGTCCGGAATCACATCTTTTACAGACGGAACCAGATCACGGATTTTATGTAATGTGTTGAAACGGACCTGGATCTTGTGTTTATTCAAGATTTTGGAGATCTTTTTTGTGATCCCAGCAATGTAGGGTAAAGTGATGGTTTTGAAAGGCTCCTCAAGAGGGTTCTTCTTCATGGTTTGAGTGATAGCTTTGCGGATTGTATAGTCGGAGTAACCATTAGCCCTAAGAGCTTGGTGTACGTGCTTGAGTTCACTGCTTATGTGTTCCTGGTCGGATATGCATTGGGCTCTATGATACAGAGTCTTGATGAGAGAATTCTTCTGTGATGGATGGTGGTGGGAATCCGGTTTCAGATAAGCATCCGTATGGGTAGCTTTCCTGTAGACAGAGTGGCTCATTGAACCATCAGGTCTCTTTTTAATTAGGACATCCAAAAAAGGTATCTTGCCATCTATTTCGACTTCCATGGTAAATCTGATGGCTGGGTGTATGGAATTGATGTGGTTTAACCAATACATACTTCACTTGGAATGGAACTTTCTACAAACAAACTGAGGGCACCCCAATGGGCTCCCCCCTTTCTCCAGTTATAGCTAACATTTTCATGGAGAAATTTGAAACTGACGCCATCCAGACTGCCACTCTGCGCCCAACCTTATGGAAGAGGTACGTGGATGACACTTTTGTCATCTGGCCACATGGCCGGCCTGCTCTAGACCAATTCTTCGACCACATCAATTCCATACACCCAGCCATCAGATTTACCATGGAAGTCGAAATAGATGGCAAGATACCTTTTTTGGATGTCCTAATTAAAAAGAGACCTGATGGTTCAATGAGCCACTCTGTCTACAGGAAAGCTACCCATACGGATGCTTATCTGAAACCGGATTCCCACCACCATCCATCACAGAAGAATTCTCTCATCAAGACTCTGTATCATAGAGCCCAATGCATATCCGACCAGGAACACATAAGCAGTGAACTCAAGCACGTACACCAAGCTCTTAGGGCTAATGGTTACTCCGACTATACAATCCGCAAAGCTATCACTCAAACCATGAAGAAGAACCCTCTTGAGGAGCCTTTCAAAACCATCACTTTACCCTACATTGCTGGGATCACAAAAAAGATCTCCAAAATCTTGAATAAACATAAGATCCAGGTCCGTTTCAACACATTACATAAAATCCGTGATCTGGTTCCGTCTGTAAAAGATGTGATTCCGGACATACAATACCCTGGTGTCTACAAACTAAGTTGCCTCTGTGGTAGTAGCTACATTGGAGAAACCAAATGCCATATCTCGGACCGCATTCGTGAACATAAAGCAGACCTTAAACACGGTAGGACCAACACCTCGGCCGTAGCAGATCATTGTTCTAATTCAGTAGGCTCACATGCCATTGACTTTTCCAAGACGGAGGTTCTTTGTAAGCCATCTGGCTTCCATGAGAGATTCGTTCATGAGGCTATCCACATATACAAGCACAGAGACAATTTCAACCGAGAAGATGGATTCTATCTTAGCAATCATTGGAAAGATTTGATAAATCATTTCAGTTCTTAATTGATTGTTCACGCTTACAGTGGCTTTCAGACAGCATACATAAAAACAAATTTCGTCTCCCCCCTCCTCTTTTCAAAAAATAGATGGACTAGTCCTGGGCAAACTGCCAATCGCTGCGCGTGACGCAAACGTTATTTTTTTTATATATAAATAAATAAATATGCCGTTTTCAAAATACATTTATGCAAACCGACACACCTGATGATGACCGTTTGAGTTATGGTCGAAACGTCGTGAGAATTTTTTATTGTTTTATATATATTTTGTTATTTTGTTGTTTCTCTTCAACGTGACTTTACCGAAAAAACTAAGAATATACCTCGATGTTATCAATAAACTCTATATAATCTCCAATCAGCTGAGCTACCAACAATAAGTCGTTATATATCACAATGCTATATGGCGAAAAAATGGGTGGTTCCTACCCCTCAACGCCAGCATCACGGACAGCTACTAGCCCCGTTCAGACGGACGAGTCTATCCATGCTCGGAACGGAGGAGGGGGGAGAGAAACAGCTACGAAGCGCTTTTATACTCCATGTTATGAACCATACCATTAACCGTGGTGTGAGAGGTATTAAGAGGCAATGCCATCGAAAGAGCTGCGGTCTGAAGGGCACCGTAAAATACAATTAATTAAGAACCGAAATGGTTTGAAACATCTTTCCAATGGTTACTAAGCCATAATCCATCTTCTCGGTTGAAATTGTCTCTGTGTTTGTATATGTGGATGGCCTCATGAACGAATCTCTCATGGTAGCCGGTTTGTCTTGCAAAGAACCTCCGTCTTGGAGAAGTCAATATCTTGTGAGCCCACTGAATTATAACAGTGATCTGCCACGGCAGAGGAGCTCGTCCTACCGTGTTTCAAGTCTGCTTTACGTTCGCGGATGCGGTCCGAGATATGTCGTTTTGGTTTCTCCAATGTAGCTACTACCACAGGGGCACTTTAGTTTGTAAACGCCCGGGTACTGTATGTCTGGAACAGCATCTTTTACAGATGGAACCAGATCACGGATTTTATGTACTGTGTTGAATCGGACCTGGATCTTGTGTTTATTCAGAATTTTGGAGATCTTTTTAGTGACCCCTGCAATGTAGGGTAAGGTGATGGTTTTGAGTGGCTCCACAAGAGGATCCTTCTTCATGACTGGAGTGATGGCTTTGCGGATTGTGTAGTCGGAGTAACCATTAGCCCTGAGAGCCTGGTGTACGTGCTTGAGTTCACTGGTAATGTGTTCCTGGTCGGAAATGTATTGGGCTCTATGGTATAGAGTCTTGATGAGGGAGTTCTTCTGGGATGGATGGTGGTGGGAATCCGGTTTCAAGTAAGCATCTATATGGGTAGCTTTCCTGTAGACAGAGTGGCTCATTGAACCATCATGTCTCCTTTTAATTAAGACATCCAAAAAGGGTAGCTTGCCATCTTTTTCGACCTCCATAGTAAATCTGATGGCTGAGTGTATGGAATTGATGCGGTCGAGGAATTGGTCTAGAGCAGGCTAGCCATGTGGCCAGATGACAAAAGTGTCATCCACGTACCTCTTCCATAAGGTCGGGCGTAGAGTGGCAGTCTGGATGGCGTCAGTTTCAAATTTTTCCATGAATACGTTGGCTACAACCGGAGAAAGGGGGGAGCCCATTGGGGTGCCCTCAGTCTGTTTGAAGAAAGTTCCATTTCAGGTGAAGTATGTGTTTGTTAAACAATGTCTCACCAGGGGGGATACATCAGTATGCAGTCCTTGATGAACCACGTCTTCAATGATAGCGATGGTGTCAGGTACCGGAACTTTGGTGAATAAGGACACCACATCAAAACTGACAAGCAGGTCGTCTGGGGACAGGGAAATGCCTTTGATTGTCGATACCAGGTGAGTAGAATTTAGTACCACAGAGGTGTTTTTTCCAGTGAAAGGTCACAGTATATCAGCAAGAAAAGTGTCAGTTTATAGGTGGGGGAGTTGATAGTAGAGACGATGGGACGAAGGGGTGTATCTTCTTTGTCTATCTTTGGAAGGCCATATAATCTTGGTGGTCTGGCAGCACAGGGTTTCAACGAGAACTGTTTGGTCTGATCAATTAATGCTGTTGAATCAGAGATAATTTTGTTCGTTTTGGTAACCAGGCTGTTGGTGGGATCTCTTTTTATTTTTGTATAGCTGCCATCGTTGAGTAGTTCTTGAATTTTGTTGTTATATTCTGTTTGTCCATGATAACAGTGGCATTGCCCTTGTCGGCTGAGAGGACGACAATATCATCTCTATTTTTTAATTGAGATAATTCAAAGCGTTCATCTTTGCTGATGTTGTTAGGTGGCATCTTAGCGTTTTTGAGGGTTGCAGCGATTTCAGATCTTGCTACGTCTGCATAGATGTGACTCAAGCCCTTGAGTGCAACGTCGACATGGGCAATGATATCATTAACTGGTATGTGTCTCGGTGTGACAGCAAAGTTTAGACCTTTAGCTAAAACGGATTTCAGGCCATCAGAAATAGAACTGTTACTGTGATTAATTACGACTTTGTTAACGTCTATCTTTTCGGTGTGTGGATCCGATTTTTTGTTGGAGAGGCGATTGAATTTTGAAATCAAATTGTCCCTACATTTGGTCGACAGTGGCAGCCGAAGAGGGAGTCATATTGTCTACATGTTCCCAATCCGATGTAGACATTGTTGCTGTCAATGTTAAGTGTGATTTGTAGAGTGTCTTGTCTAACTGATCTAGTTCGGTGCGTGCAAGTCTGATTTTTTCTGAGATAAGAGCTAAGCTAGTTCTAGCTAGAATTCGTTTTGCATTAAAAGAAGTTACAGCAGGAGAGGTTAGTGTAAATGCGGTTGGTATCACCTTAGAGTCGCGGCATCTCTTCAGAAAGGTGAGAGACTCGATTAGTTGAGCCTTCTTGTCCCGGAGTTTGTTGAATGATCTTAAGGTTGTGTGGAATCCCTCCCTGTAGAGGCGGTTACATTTTGATTTAAAGCTTTCGTGACTGCAAGGATTCATCTTCTTTGGTTCTTTTGGTAAAGTCACGTAGAATGAGAATAAAATAATAAAATAAAATAAGACAATCCGCAAAGCCATCACTCCAGTCATGAAGAAGGATCCTCTTGTGAAGCCACTCAAAACCATCATTTTACCCTACATTGCAGGGGTCACTAAAAAGATCTCCAAAATCCTGAATAAACACAAGATCCATGTCCGATTCAACACAGTACATAAAATCCGTGATCTGGTTCCATCTGTAAAAGATGCTGTTCCAGACATACAGTACCCGGGCATTTACAAACTAAAGTGCCTCTGTGGTAGTAGCTACATTGGAGAAACCAAACGACATATCTTGGACCGCATCTGCGAACATAAAGCAGACTTTAAACACGGTAGGACGAACTCCTCTGCCGTGGCAGATCACTGTAATACTTCAGTGGGCTCACATGACATTGACTTCTCCAAGAAGGAGGTTCATCTTCTTTGGTTCTTTCGGTAAAGTCACGTAGAATGAGAATAAAATAATAAATTGATAAAATAAAATAACACAATAATATTCTCACGACGTTTCGGCCACAACACAAGTGGCCTTCATCAGGTGAAGGGACGAGACTGTCTGGTAGGACAGCGCTGGAGTGAAAGAGCCACGTTCAGATCACGACCTTTAAGCTGTGTGAGAGGAAACAAGCGCCTTGACAAAGGAATTAGCATTGCAAGCCAACCGGCTACCATGAGAGATTCGTTCATGAAGTCATCCACATATACAAGTACAGAGACAATTTCAACCGAGAAAATGGATTCTGGCTTAGTAACCATTGGAAAGATGTTTTAAACAATTTCGGTTCTTAATTAATTGTATTTTACGGTGACCTTCAGACTGCAGGTCTTTCGCTGGCATTGCCTCTTAATACCTCTCACACCACGTTTAATGGTATGGTTTATAACAGCGCTTCGTAGCTGTTTCTCTCCCCCCTCCTCCGTTCCGAGCATGGATGGACTCGTCCGTCTGAACGGGGCTCGTAGCTGTCCGTGGTGCTGGCTTTGAGGAATAGAAACCACCCATTTTTTCACCATATAGCATTGTGACATATATAACGACTTATTGTTGGTAGCTCAGCTGATTGGAGATTATATAGAGTTTATTGATAACATTGAGGTAATTTTTATTTTAGTTTTCTTTATTGGTTTACTATATGGTATTCATTTTATAGTGTAGTATATACCCAGTTGCTGTTAATAGCTCAGCTTATTGAAGAATATATTGAGTACATTTATTATATTGATGTAATTTAGACAGTTTTTTTCACATCGGTTTACTGTATGACAGTTGAGTTGTTGCAGCCCCCTTTGGCGTCCATGTACTGGGTGCCTCGGTTGATGTGTAAACTTTGACTTTAACACAGCTATTTCTGTGACCAGTCACAAGCTAATCCCTCAGCTATTTCAATGCTAAATTCTTCCTGTTTGATATGTAAATTCCTTTGTCAAGGTGCCTCACTTCTCTCACCCAGCTTAAAAGACGCTACAAATCTTAGCAGCGTTCATTGAAGCTCTGTTGTCCCGACAGTTCTGTTCCTTCACCTGAAGAAGGCTACTTGTGTTGTGGCCGAAACGTCGTGAGAATTTAATTGTCTTATTTTATTTTATTATTTTATTCTCATTCTACGTGACTTTACTGAAAGAACCAAAGAACATGAATCCTTGCAGTCATGAAAGCTTTAAATCGAAATAATATGGCTGCTTGGAAAGCACCGCCAAAACATGCGACCTCCACCACAGAGAAGGACTAGAGCAGCATCCGCATTGTACTTCCACCACGCCCAAGTTTCCTTCCAATTTGCACACCACGTTCTAAATTAGACATACATTTCCGCATCTTTGCTTGGACAGCGTCCTAGAACTACCCAGCAAACAGCATGTGGGGGTGGTGGTGGTCGTCGTAAGGGGTGGGGGGGTACCCTGGGTGGAGGGGGACCCTCACACCAAGAGCTGCAGCGGTTCAAGGAGAAGACCCAGCACCATTTTTTTTATCGTGGCAAATTGGACTGGGAATGGAATGGTGGTCTGCCAGCGATACCCACATCCCAACGAATTATCAACAAAAAAGTAACGAAACCAGTGCTGGAATGCAAAAAGCCTCATGCTCAACAAACAACCTATACATTACAACAAAGATGTTACTCGGGAGCTACAATAGTGTACGGTAGTGAAAATGCAGTGATTAATGCTAAACCAAAAGTCAACCTCTAGGCCCAAACCAGTTACCATGCAGGTCAAAGAGGAGGTAGGAGTCTATCCATCTACACAGAGGCTGGATAGCACCAGGGAGTCTTTTCCAGTAGTTGTGTAATGACTCAACGACAATGTATATGAAGAGCCACTTTTTTTTAAGACTTCCACAATAAGGGACCCGAGGCTTCGTGTTTGTCTTCCAGCGTGTATCTTCCTCCGAACGTCCCCACTCTTCGTTCTCTCCCCGTATATAGCCCCCAGCCCCCTTTCTCGAATGTTCCCTCACCCTATTTCCCTTAGCCAATCCCTCTCCTTTCCCTCTAATGGATCCAAACCGTCGCCTCTGGGTTCCACGTTGTTTCCTGACCAAATCTCATTCAAAACTTTTCCTCAAATCACTTCAAAAACCTGCCTCCTGACCAATCCCTGTCGAGGCCTCTTTCCTCCAATCAGAGACCGTGGTTTATCCAAAGATAAACCACGGTCTCTGATTGGAGGAAAGGTCATTACACTTGCACAGCACTGTTGCCTTTGCGAGTGAAGTCTGAACTCCCTCCTTCATCTTGCCTGGGACTGCCATGGTTTCCCCTCTGGCACCTGCACTCAACTCATCGTTGACTGCTTCTGTCCAAGGGGTTCCTCTTCTGCAGCGTTTTCGCACATATCCTTATTCGCAGTAGGAGCCTGCCTGGAAGCCCATGGGGCTATGGCAGCAGCTATTAGGCGATACGGACAGGCTTGTCTGGCACGATTGTTAGGGATCCTTATAGCTTGCCCAGCAACAATGTTAGTGCTCGTTGGGAGTCAGTGAATGGTGTTTCAACACGTAATTGTTTCTGGCCCACCTGATCTTGTAATACGGTTTCCAGGGTTGTTTACATTTTATTACATTGATTTTCATGACATTTGTTGTTAGCCAGACTTTACATCTAAACGTTCCTATGCATGTGGCTAGCCTGCGTTTTATTATTTCCGCACCTTCGATTAGCACGCTTGGCTATGTCCAGTGAAAAATAAGTTCAACATCCATAATATATGTTTTTTGGGTTAAATTGCATAAATATATAAATGTGTCGTTTAACCCGCCACCACCCGACACAGCCAATTAGTAAGATTTGTCACGTAAACAGAACATGCAAATTCGTTACTAGTAGAGCACACCGGTGTGCTGAAGAGCAAATCCCCAACATTTACAATCTGAGTATGACGTTTCACCAGTTATTACAACCGGCATCATCAGGCAGCAGCCAGATTTGTGGAGAAATCCTCCTGTTTCGTTCATTCAATAGATCAACATCTTATACTCTATATGTAATGTAATGTACAATACGTCAGAGTATATAATACAGCAGAAACCCAACAATCAATAATCCACGAATCCCTGTGTAATTTGCGAATTATTGGCGGCTCGTGACACCTTCCATAATCCGTGACACACCGCGGCAGATGGAAAACCACAATCCACAATTGGTAGAACTGGGCAGGGCTGAAGCGGAGCTGCTTCAGGAGCTGCAAAGAGAGTGGAGTTATGGCTTTATTCTACTCTTTTTATTTCGCTTTTTTTCGGTTTAGTTGTGCTGACATTATTTTTTGTGTGCAAAAGGATGATGCATTTGTTACATAAAAATATCAAGTATAAAAAAAGAAAAATCCTTTAACACTGTCCCATATGGCAGACTTGTGGCATTTGTAACCTCATAGTCAGCAAATATATTGTGGATTAATTGAGCCGCTAGTCCAGTGTCACACTCTGCATTTCATCCACACTTTTATGCGGATTGATAGATTTGCACAGATCTTTTCTCCAATAATCCGCGGCACATTGCATTGAACATTTTTTGCGAATTATAACCTCATCGGTGTGCCGCGAATTACAAGATCTGCAATATAGTCCCCCAAAACAGGCCACTCAATTCATTATGCCTAAATCTGCATGCAACAAGCTGTGGTAATTATTTTATTCTTATTGGGCACCCAAGGTAATATTAACAACCATGTGGTGTAGCTCTGCTAACGGATTGACACGTGGTGCCTCCTGTATAATTTAAACCCCCACTCCTTCCAGTCTTCTCTCTTCTAAATGTCTCCCGGGACAGCAAGGAGGTTCTGAACATACCCCAACATTAATACAGGGACCCTTTCTTCTGTAAACATCTGGCAGTGAGCTCTGCCCTCTATCCTAACAGCCAGCTTCTCCCCCATTTGAAGGAAACTAGCAATGCATGAAACCCCTCCCAAAACTCCCTTGGATGAACACGTTGGCAGGAGGCTCTAGGCACAACACTGGCAATTATTCATGGGGTTGGGGACTTAACCCTCATGTTTACGTGTGTGTGCATGCATGCACGTGTGGGTGGTGGCGGTGGTATCTCAGTCTGCCGCATTAGCCGGTTCTTAATTGCGGCTGTCATTGGTTCTGACATGGGAATGTTTCAGGGCTGCTGGGATCCCCAGCACCCCACCGTCCCTGATAGTCTGCACAGTAACACTTAAGGGCTGTGGCACCACAGGTGCTGAAAAACCATACAAATATGTAATACTTGACAGAGCCTAACTACTGCTTCTGTCATTCTTTATAAACATTAGCATAAAAGCAATTCATTTTCAGTTATTTTATCTGTTTGTGTTCCTAGTATAAAATAAGTCAAGTAATTGAAGGTAAACAATGCACATGCTGACAGTGTGAATGAATCAATCACAACCAATTTTACTTTCAGGTATATTTTTCTGTCTATTCTGCAATAATCAGAGTGACCTGTTAAATTCAGCTATAAATATTTATAAGCAAAGATGTGCAAGGGACAATAAATTACTTTGCAACGTTAATGCTTATACAATGATGTGATCGGAAAATTATATGTCAAATGCTTGGAGACAAGATTCAGAAGAAAACGTTAAATTTTGATTTAAAGCTTTCGTGACTGCAGGGATTCATATTCTTGGTTCTTTCGGCAAAGTCACGCAGAAGGGAAACAATAAAATAATAAAAATATAAAACAATACAATTCTCACGCCGTTTCGACGGCAAGCAATCATCATCAGGTGTGAAAACCACAGCAAGAAATTTTGAAAAAAGTGTTGTTTATTTTTAACGTTAGCACCACGGAGAGCGATTTGACAGTTATTCAGATGGACGAGTCCATCTATGTTCGGAAAAGAGGAGGGGGGAGACGAAAATAATGGATGCGGTCTGAAAGCCACCGTAAGCGTGAAAAATCAATTAAGACCAGAAACGGTTTATCAAATCCTTCCAATGATTGCTAAGCCAGAATCCATCTTCTTGGTTTAAATTGTATCTGTGTTTGTAAATGTGGATATACACCCTACAGACAACAGAGTCAGTAGTATTCATTGACTCTGTAGTTGTATCTACTGACTGTTCAGTAGTATCTACTGAGGCAGTAGTAGCTACTGACTGTATAGTAGTATTTACTGACTGTAGCAACTACTGACCGTAGTAGTATCTAGTGGCCTTACAATACTATCTACCTACTGTAGTAGTAACTACTGACCGTAGTAGTATCTACTGGCCTTACACTGGTAGCTACCGACTCTATAGTAGTAACTACTTATCTATAGCAGTATCTGCTTACTCTATCGTTGTATCCACTGACTATATTAGTAACTACTAACTCTATAGCAGTATTTACTGACTCTATAGTAGTATCAACTGACTCTATAGCAGTAGCTACTGACCGTAGTAGTATCAACTGTCTGAATAGTAGTATCTACTGACTGGAGAAGTATTTACTGACCGTAGTGGTATATACAGATTGTTTAAGTATCTACGAACTCTATACAGCAGTATCTAGCAACTCGATAGCAGTATCTACTATCACTACAGCAGTGCATACCGACTATGGTGGTTCCTGCTATCACTACAGCAGTGCATACCGACTGTGGTGGTACCTGCTATCACTACAGCAGTGCATACCGACTGTGGTGGTACCTGCTATCAATACAGCAGTACATACCGACTATGGTTGGACCTGCTATCACTAAAGCAGTGCATACCTACTGTGGTGGTACGTGCTTTCAATACAGCAGTGCATACCGACATTGGTGGTATCCTGCTATGACAGCAGTGCATAATTACTGTCGTGGTCCCTACTATGATTAAAGCAGTGCATACTGACTGTCATCGTACCTGCTATGATTACAGCAGTGCATAGTTACTGTGGTGGTACCTGCTATGATTACAGCAGCGCAAACTGACTATGGAAGAACATGCTATGATTACAGCAGTGCATACTGACTTTGGTGGTACCTGCTATCACTAAAGCAGTGCACACTGACTGTTGTGGTGCCTGCTATCACTACAGCAGTGCATACGGACTGTGGTGGTACCTGCTATCACCACAGCAGTACCTACCAACTGTGGTGGTGCCTGCTTCCACTACAGCAGTGCATACGGACTGTGGTGGTACCTGTTATCACTACAGCAGTGCATACTGACTGTGGTGGTTACCTATCACTACAGCAGTGCATACCGACTATGGTGGTAACCTGCGATCACTACAGCAGTGCATACCGACTGTGGTTCCTGCTATAACTATAGCAGTGCATACCGACTGTGACGGTACCTGCGAACACTACTGCAGTGCATACCGACTGTGGTGGTACCTGCTATGACTACAGCAGTGCATACCGACTTTGGTGGTACCTGCTTTCACTACAGCAGTACATACCGACTGTGGTGGTGCCTGCTTTCACTACAGCAGTGCATACCAACTCTGGTGGTTACCGGCTATCACTACAGCAGTGCATACCGACTGTGGTGGTGCCTGCTTTCACTACAGCAGTGCATACCAACTCTGGTGGTTACCGGCTATCACTACAGCAGTGCATACCAACTGTGGTGGTGCCTGCTTTCACTACAGCAGTGCATACGAACTGTGGTGGTTATTGCTATCACTACAGCAGTGCATACCGACTGTGGTTGTACCTGTTATCACTACAGCAGTGCATACCGACTGTGGTGGTTACCTATCACTACAGCAGTGCATACCGACTGTGGTGGTAACCTGCAATCACTACAGCAGTGCATACCGACTGTGGTTCCTGCTATAACTATAGCAGTGCATACCGACTGTGGTGGTACCTGCTATGACTACAGCAGTGTATACCGACTGTGACGGTACCTGCGAACACTACAGCAGTGCATACCAACTGTCGTGGTGCCTGCTTTCACTACAGCAGTGCAAACCAACTCTGGTGGTTACCGGCTATCACTACAGCAGTGCATACCGACTGGTGGTGCCTGCTTTCACTACAGCAGTGCATACGAACTGTGGTGGTTCTTGCTATCACTACAGCAGTAGCTACCAACTGTGGTGGTGCCTGCTTCCACTACAGCAGTGCATGCGGACTGTGGTGGTACCTGTTATCACTACAGCAGTGCATACTGACTGTGGTGGTTACCTATCACTACAGCAGTGCATACCGACTATGGTGGTAACCTGCGATCACTACAGCAGTGCATACCGACTGTGGTTCCTGCTATAACTATAGCAGTGCATACCGACTGTGGTGGTACCTGCAATCACTACATCAGTGCATACCGACTGTGGTGGTAACCTGCGATCACTACAGCAGTGCATACCGACTGTGGTTCCTGCTATCACTACAGCAGTGCATACCGACTGTGGTGGTACCTGCTATCACTACAGCAGTGCATACCGACTGTGACGGTACCTGCGAACACTACAGCAGTGCATACCGACTGTGGTGGTGCCTGCTTTCACTACAGCAGTGCATACCAACTCTGGTGGTTACCGGCTATCACTACAGCAGTGCATTCCGAATGTGGTGGTGCCTGCTTTCACTACAGCTGTGCATACGAACTTTGGTGGTTCTTGCTATCACTACAGCAGTGCATACTGACTGTGGTTGTACCTGTTATCACTACAGCAGTGCATACCGACTGTGGTGGTTACCTATCACTACAGCAGTGCATACCGACTGTGGTGGTAACCTGCCATCACTGCTGCAGTGCATACCGACTGTGGTTCCTGCTATAACTATAGCAGTGCATACCGACTGTGGTGGTACCTGCTATGACTACAGCAGTGCATATCGACTGTGATGGTACCTGCGAACACTACAGCAGTGCATACCGACTGTGGTGGTGCCTGCTTTCACTACAGCAGTGCATACCAACTCTGGTGGTATCCTGCTATGACAGCAGTGCATAATGACTGTTGTGGTCCCTACTATGATTAAAGCAGTGCATACTGACTGTCATCGTACCTGCTATGATTACAGCAGTGCATAGTTACTGTGGTGGTACCTGCTATGATTACAGCAGTGCATACTGACTTTGGTGGTACCTGCTATCACTAAAGCAGTGCACACTGACTGTTGTGGTGCCTGCTATCACTACAGCAGTGCATACGGACTGTGGTGGTACCTGCTATCACCACAGCAGTACCTACCAACTGTGGTGGTGCCTGCTTCCACTACAGCAGTGCATACGGACTGTGGTGGTACCTGTTATCACTACAGCAGTGCATACTGACTGTGGTGGTTACCTATCACTACAGCAGTGCATACCGACTATGGTGGTAACCTGCGATCACTACAGCAGTGCATACCGACTGTGGTTCCTGCTATAACTATAGCAGTGCATACCGACTGTGACGGTACCTGCGAACACTACTGCAGTGCATACCGACTGTGGTGGTACCTGCTATGACTACAGCAGTGCATACCGACTTTGGTGGTACCTGCTTTCACTACAGCAGTACATACCGACTGTGGTGGTGCCTGCTTTCACTACAGCAGTGCATACCAACTCTGGTGGTTACCGGCTATCACTACAGCAGTGCATACCGACTGTGGTGGTGCCTGCTTTCACTACAGCAGTGCATACCAACTCTGGTGGTTACCGGCTATCACTACAGCAGTGCATACCAACTGTGGTGGTGCCTGCTTTCACTACAGCAGTGCATACGAACTGTGGTGGTTATTGCTATCACTACAGCAGTGCATACCGACTGTGGTTGTACCTGTTATCACTACAGCAGTGCATACCGACTGTGGTGGTTACCTATCACTACAGCAGTGCATACCGACTGTGGTGGTAACCTGCAATCACTACAGCAGTGCATACCGACTGTGGTTCCTGCTATAACTATAGCAGTGCATACCGACTGTGGTGGTACCTGCTATGACTACAGCAGTGTATACCGACTGTGACGGTACCTGCGAACACTACAGCAGTGCATACCAACTGTCGTGGTGCCTGCTTTCACTACAGCAGTGCAAACCAACTCTGGTGGTTACCGGCTATCACTACAGCAGTGCATACCGACTGGTGGTGCCTGCTTTCACTACAGCAGTGCATACGAACTGTGGTGGTTCTTGCTATCACTACAGCAGTAGCTACCAACTGTGGTGGTGCCTGCTTCCACTACAGCAGTGCATGCGGACTGTGGTGGTACCTGTTATCACTACAGCAGTGCATACTGACTGTGGTGGTTACCTATCACTACAGCAGTGCATACCGACTATGGTGGTAACCTGCGATCACTACAGCAGTGCATACCGACTGTGGTTCCTGCTATAACTATAGCAGTGCATACCGACTGTGGTGGTCCCTGCAATCACTACATCAGTGCATACCGACTGTGGTGGTAACCTGCGATCACTACAGCAGTGCATACCGACTGTGGTTCCTGCTATCACTACAGCAGTGCATACCGACTGTGGTGGTACCTGCTATCACTACAGCAGTGCATACCGACTGTGACGGTACCTGCGAACACTACAGCAGTGCATACCGACTGTGGTGGTGCCTGCTTTCACTACAGCAGTGCATACCAACTCTGGTGGTTACCGGCTATCACTACAGCAGTGCATTCCGAATGTGGTGGTGCCTGCTTTCACTACAGCTGTGCATACGAACTTTGGTGGTTCTTGCTATCACTACAGCAGTGCATACTGACTGTGGTTGTACCTGTTATCACTACAGCAGTGCATACCGACTGTGGTGGTTACCTATCACTACAGCAGTGCATACCGACTGTGGTGGTAACCTGCCATCACTGCTGCAGTGCATACCGACTGTGGTTCCTGCTATAACTATAGCAGTGCATACCGACTGTGGTGGTACCTGCTATGACTACAGCAGTGCATATCGACTGTGATGGTACCTGCGAACACTACAGCAGTGCATACCGACTGTGGTGGTGCCTGCTTTCACTACAGCAGTGCATACCAACTCTGGTGGTATCCTGCTATGACAGCAGTGCATAATGACTGTTGTGGTCCCTACTATGATTAAAGCAGTGCATACTGACTGTCATCGTACCTGCTATGATTACAGCAGTGCATAGTTACTGTGGTGGTACCTGCTATGATTACAGCAGTGCATACTGACTTTGGTGGTACCTGCTATCACTACAGCAGTGCACACTGACTGTGGTGGTGCCTGCTATCACTACAGCAGTGCATACGGACTGTGGTGGTACCTGCTATCACCACAGCAGTACCTACCAACTGTGGTGGTGCCTGCTTCCACTACAGCAGTGCATACAGACTGTGGTGGTACCTGTTATCACTACAGCAGTGCATACCGACTGTGGTGGTTACCTATCACTACAGCAGTGCATACCGACTGTGGTGGTAACCTGCGATCACTACAGCAGTGCATACCGACTGTGGTTCCTGCTATAACTATAGCAGTGCATACCGACTGTGGTGGTACCTGCTATGACTACAGCAGTGCATACCGACTTTGGTGGTACCTGCTATCACTACAGCAGTGCATACCGACTGTGACGGTACCTGCGAACACTACAGCAGTGCATACCGACTGTGGTGGTACCTGCTATGACTACAGCAGTGCATACCGACTTTGGTGGTACCTGCTTTCACTACAGCAGTACATACCGACTGTGGTGGTGCCTGCTTTCACTACAGCAGTGCATACCAACTCTGGTGGTTACCGGCTATCACTACAGCAGTGCATACCGACTGTGGTGGTGCCTGCTTTCACTACAACAGTGCATACCAACTCTGGTGGTTACGGGCTATCACTACAGCAGTGCATACCGACTGTGGTGGTGCCTGCTTTTACTACAGCAGTGCATACGAACTGTGGTGGTTATTGCTATCACTACAGCAGTGCATACTGACTGTGGTGGTACCTGTTATCACTACAGCAGTGCATACCGACTGTGGTGGTTACCTATCACTACAGCAGTGCATACCGACTGTGGTGGTAACCTGCGATCACTACAGCAGTGCATACCGACTGTGGTTCCTGCTATAACTATAGCAGTGCATACCGACTGTGGTGGTACCTGCTATGACCACAGCAGTGCATACCGACTGTGACGGTACCTGCGAACACTACAGCAGTGCAAACCAACTGTGGTGGTGCCTGCTCTCACTACAGCAGTGCATACCAACTCTGGTGGTTACCGGCTATCACTACAGCAGTGCATACCGACTGGTGGTGCCTGCTTTCACTACAGCAGTGCATACGAACTGTGGTGGTTCATGCTGTCACTACAGCAGTGCATACCGACTGTGGTGGTACCTATCACTACAGCAGTGCATACCGACTGTGGTGGTAACCTGCTATCACTACAGCAGTGCAAACTGACTGTGGTGATACCTGCTATCACACAGCAGTGCATACCGACTGTGGTGGTACCTGCTATAACTACAGCAGTGCACACCAACTTTGGTGGTACCTACTATGATTACAGCAGTGCATACTGATTGTGGTGGTACCTGCTATTATTACAGCAGTGCATACTGACTCGTAGTACCTGCTATGATTACAGCAGTGTATACTGTGGTGGGACCTGCTTTCACTACAGCAGTGCATACTGTCTGTTGTGGTAGCTGCTATGATTACAGCAGTGCATACTGACTGGTGGAACCTCCTTTCACTACAGCAGTGCATACTGACTGTGGTGGTACCTGCTATGATTACAGCAGTGCATACCGACTGTGGTGGTAGCTGCTATGATCACAGCAGTGCATGCTGACTGTGTTGGTACCTGCTATGATTACAGCAGTGTATAATGACTGTGGTGGTGCCTGCTATGATTACAGCACTGCATACTGACTGTGGTGGCACCTGCTATGATTACAGCAATGCATACTGACTGTGGCGGTACGTGCTATGATTACATCAGTGCATACTTACTATGGTGGTATCTGCAATGATTACAGCAGTGCATACTGACTGTGGTGGTACCTGCTATCACTACAGTAGTACATGCTGACTCTATAGCACAAAGTATTCACCTGACAGAGTGGCGTGGTGAGGCCTTGTCCCTTGCAGAGCCTCCGGCCTCGCCTAGATTGCCCAGCCAGCCGAGGTGGCACCTTGGCAGACTGGGACTGGGGTGCTTCACCCCCCCCCCCCCCCCACCACGATCTGCCCGCCCACTCTGCAGTAATATCTATGGCCTATTGTGGTAGCAATTACCGACTGTATAGTAGTAACTGCACGCATCAGAGTTGTGGGAGAACATCACACTGTGAATAATTTACCTCAGCGTTTAATAAATAAATAAATAAATCGCAAAAAAACGCACTAAATCGCTCATTAAACTACTTTTAAGTTGACGGATGGGAAAACAGAATAGCGCTTGCTCTCCACGGGGCTTACAGCATGGTACCTTGCTATTATTATTTAAATGTCAACCCCACCGTTTGAGACAAGCGTGCGACCACACACACACAGACAGCCAAAAATGACATTTATATAGGAAAAAGAAGATATGGAGGTGTCTAAATTATTCTGGAAACTTGTCTATCAGCACAGCCAATGGCAAGGGAATCGTCCCAAACAGCACTTCATATTTGAAATATTGTAGAAAGTGGAGCAATCAGCTACAGGTCTGAATACATCACTGCTCCTGGCATTCTATGGTATTTAGGAAAACATAACTACTCTAGACCTCAGCTGTCTTTCGCTTTTATTTTCTTCCAACCCTCCCACATCTTCATCAGCGGAGTCCTGATCAGACAGCTGGATCTAGAGATAATCCTCTTCGATCTCGTATACATCAAGGGCTTCCTGCACTGTCAAGTTACTTTTGAGAGCCACAGGTGAAGCCTTACAATAAAACAAATTTCCAAAGCAAAATCACTTATACCATTCTGATATCTCATGAACTTATTGTGACTATAGAGTAACACGTGTCCATACGATAAGGAACAGAACAAAAACTGTATATTTGGGAAGAAATGTTGCAAGTTATATTTCTGAAAATGTTACAAAATAAAAACAAAAAGTGCTAAATAGAAATTCTCAATATAATAAGTGTATTTTCAGTCTTACTGAAACTTTATTGTCATATTCAGTTACTGAGTAACAAACGGAGAATGTGCTAGACGTATGTGGTCAGGCCACCAGACTTAAACTATGGAATCTAATCGTGATGTCAATACTCAGTACGGAATACAAAATTGGACAATTGTTCCATAATGGGCCAACTTAATGGCTGATATATAAGTGCTACAATTGACCATATGATCATAAAGTATTAACCATATCTTTAAATAGATGGGAGGTTTATTTCGACAACGTGGGCTGGATTTAATGCATTTATGGGCAAAATGGCAGTTTGTCAACAAATCTGTGCAAAAACTGACAATCAGACTCTTCTCATGATTAAACCATTTAATTTAGTCTGAAGAAATGGGTCATTGAGGCAGGAAATATGTTGATGTTGCTGTTTTGGTCAGAGCTGGACTAGATTATGAATAAAGTATTGCACAACAGGAATTCGTGGGTAATATGACACATCAGGTAAGTGTTGTAAACTTAATAAAAAAGAAGAGGTTGTGATAAGTAGACCCTGGGGTCATCCTTGATTCAAAACTGAATTTTTAAGATCACATTGATTATATTGGTAAAAAGACAAAAAATTATATTGGTTTTCTGTATCGACACAAACACTGCTTTCCCCCTTTGTTCCGTTTGGAATTGATAAAAGATACCATACTGCCTCTACTTGATTACTGGGACATCGTATATAAATCAGCCCCCAGTACTGTACTGAAGAAGCTTTACTCAATTTATCACTCGGTCTTAAGATTTGCATTGAATTGCCCATATAGGACCCACCACTGCGATCTCTGCATTGAGTCAAACTTAACATCTCTTAATGATCGACGGCTTGAGCATCAGACCTTATTTATTCACGATGTACTTACAAAAAAATCAGCAGACTACCTGCTGGATCTCCTCACTGTTTCGAAGAACAAATGTGACCTAAGGTCTTTGCTCATTCACCAGCTTCACATTCCTTATTGCCGTACAAATACTGGAGGAAGGGCCTTTGCTATTGATGCCCCCAGGGTCTGGAATGCTATCGCCAATAAACTGCAACTTGGATCACTACCTGTGAGATCTTCACTCAAAACTGATCTAGAGGAGATGTACACCCCTAGCTGCCACTGCTATTCAGTGGCCTGAAATCAAATGTATCACTCCAGATGACCGCTGCAAAGTATGATCTTGAGTTTTGATTATAGTGTGCTGATCTTTAAAGGTGAATTGAAAAATGTTGATACTCCTACTGATACTCCTGCTGTTATAGAGTGACTCATGCTGCCAGCTATGGCTGCAAAGTTTGGTCGTACATGTTATGTATATTGTTTATTGTTAAATTTGAATCACAGTTCTATGATCAATATTAAATTACTCTTTGGTTCTTTCGGTAAAGCCATGTAAAGTCTACGTGACTTTACCGAAAGAACCAAAGAGTATGAATTCCTGCAGTCACGAAAGCTTCAAATCACTGTTACATTGTATTTATAGTTTTATTTTGGTGATTTCGAAAACGTTTTGGTTTAGCCATATTTTTTTGTTGTAGTACAGAGTTAGACTGATAACTTTAATCTAAATTTGTCTTATGGTTTTCATTATGAGACCTCCTTTGCCAGTAACAAGATATTGTAATAGGTTTTACCCTTTTAACTGGCACAAAAAACTGACACCTTTATTCAAGGCATCATGTCTGCAATAACCACAACACAAGCAGTCAAAATGCAAACAAAAAGACAACTCTGATAATAATATGCACTGTCCTTGAATTTGATTGGTCCACACCCGAGACGGCTTTCTTTAGAGCCTAGTCTCCACTGGTGTTGGACCAGAAGACGCCAAAAGGCGTACAACTCAAAAACAGCACACTATCAGAGTATTGAGGGCTCGGGGTGAGCATTTACATTATGAGACCTCCTTTGCCAGTAACAAGTAATAGGTTTTACCCTTGGGCTACACCCATCTTAAACCTTTATAACATCCTGCCTCAGCAGCTCTCCCGTTATTTTTTCACCTGATGACGATTGCTTGTGTTGCGATCGAAACGTCGTGATATTTTTAAAAATAATTTCTATCTACGTTGCTTTTTTCCAAAAGACCCAAAGAATATAGTTCTTAAGAAATTCGTTTTCAATTTAGATTTAAAAATGCATAGCTCCAGGGGATTCATAATATCAGAATTAAGAGCATTACAGACAGTTACAGAAGCACATCTGATAGCACGCGATGCGGTGACCATCTTTGTTCGACCATTATAAGAGCAGATCATGGAGGTAGAATGCTACAGTTACAGGACTTTGCAGGAACAAGAAATGTAAATAACAAAACAAGTGTATAGTAACTGAAAGTAAATTAATTGAAGACCAAACATCTTCATATATGGACATTACAAGTATATATTGTTATACATTTATAATATTACAATCCTATAACATATGTGTCCCAACAAATTGATTCTTGAAACAATGTTGAAGCCTCACACTCAATAACGCAAAGCAAAAACGCCCTAGCACATTCGTAATAAAGCCATCATTACGTGTTCATATTTCAGGCATCCACTCCACAATGTGCATTAAATCATACATGGCATTGATTATTGAGCAAACAGTTGTGAGGTTTTTATGGTTAAATACATCATGGCCTCTCAAATGTTGCTTTTAAGAACTGAAAGCTGAGTGCAATAATATATATCCATGGCCACTGTTAGTCTCTGCCAATTAGGAAAATAACCAACTTTTCAGCAATTACAAAGCCGATCACATTAAAAACCCACACACGTGCATGCATGCAGTATTAGCGTTGGCAATCAATCCTACCATTACTGCCAGTCTTGTGCTTTCACAATTAACATTTAGACATTGTTGCTCAGTCTTGCTTCTAAATTCCACATTGGAAATGGCGGAGACATTCTGAGGATATGTGCAAATTCCCATTGTGATTTACATCTCACCGTTTTGAGCAGCAAGGCATACTTGTGTGTGCAGATATTTGTAAGCCCAAGTGTATATATATTCAATCGTGTTTTTTTCATATTTTGTTTCGTTTTCAACTATTGCTTGCATTCTATTTTCATTAGTTGTTTTACTGACTGTGATCATGAAATTTGAGATGGCTAATAAGTTCTCTGTTAATGTTCATTTCATAGTTTCTTCAATCGATGTTTACATAGAATTTATTTAATGTTACGGTGAATAGTCTTGGTCATAGTATATAGCCGTGTTTGACTCTATTTATTTATGCTATATCATGGGACCTCCTTTGCTAGTACCAAAATATGAGAATAGGTTTTCCCCTTTTTTCTGGCAACAAACAGGTGTTGAGATGTTAAAACACCAAACTGAATCCTTTTACAAGGAATCATGTCTGCATTAACCACAATACTTGTGGTCAGAATGCAAACGAAAAATATACTCTGATAATATACGCATTGTCTTGGAAACTGATTGGTCCACACCAGAGACAGCTTTCTTTTGAGCCTAGTCTCAAAACGGTGTTAGACCAGAGGACGCCAAAAGGCGTAAAGCACAAAGACAATGCACTATAAGAGTAATGAGAGCTCTGGGTGAGCAGCTACATCATGGGACCTCCTTTGCCAGTACCAAAATATGAGAATAGGTTTTCCCCTTTTTTCTGGCAACAAACAATATATCTGAAGTGCTAACATTACCCTCAATGTATTGTTAATGTACCTATTAAGATTATTCGTTAAGGCCAGGTACTACAGGCAAAAATAATTATTTTTGTTCAGTTTGTAACTTTTTATATATTTTGATATTTTGCTTCGATAAATTGTAAACTTTCATAACATGCACACAATTACTACCAACTTTTAACAACTTTAATAACTTATTGGTATTAATAACGGTAATAATAATGGTAATAATTGCTTGTTAAAATCATATAAACGACCTATTTCTATTTAAGAAATATTTCCTTTTTACGATTTTATACAAACTTCGCCACGTAAACAAAGCCTTAAATTAGCGTTTTTTAGCATATTTCATCGCAATTTGTCTCCGAATTTTAATAAATAACCGAGTTGAATTGTATATCATTCAAAAGCCTGACAAAGATTGTCTGCGTCTTTGACCAAGCCCTGTATGCAAAGGCTGTCGAGATCACATGGAAACACTGTGACAAGTTCCATTATATCATCGTCAGGCTTGGGGTATTCCACACCATCTGCACACTGCTGGCAATACTAGGAAAGAGTTTCCAAGATGCTGGACTCCGAAATCTCTGCATTGAGTCTGGCATGATCGCAGGAGGCTCCATTGCTGGTGTTACGGATGGCCGCAAGTACAACAGGGCAGGGCAACTACACAAACTCCTGTATGAGGCTCTCATGCGACTGACATGGAATTATTTCCTGTCCTGGTTGGAAGCAACTCACATGAACGACATGGTTCACCTGGATGAGACACTGAGGACCATTGCCAACCTTGGGAAAGAAGTCTCACGAGCCGCTTTGAAGGAAGTCCTCGAGAACAGCTCATGTACACGCATCATGGAACTTTTTGAAGTCTACTGCGAGTTCCTCAGAGGTGGAAATGGCAACCTCTCGACCTTCTGGATGTTCTATTTGGACATGGTTGAAATCTTGTTGGGGCTCATCCGAGCATCCAGAGAGGGAGACTGTATGCTACACTTGGCAAGCATTTGAGCAATGATCCCATGGTGCTTCGCTTATGATAGGATGAATTATGCACGCTACCTCCCCTACTACTACGCCTCAGCTGCCCATCACACACCCAGATGTATACACGGAATTCATGGAAGGAGGCTTCTCAGTTCAACTTGGCTCCACCAATCCGTTTGGCCGAATTCCTGTCGACCAAGCTATAGAAGAAACGGTGAACAAAGACTTCCACCCTCAGACCTTCCCTGGGGAAGAGATATGTGGATGACACTTTCGTCATTTGGCCACATGGCCTCCCAGCTCTGAACCTTTTCCTACACCACATCAATTCTAGACATCCCGCCATCAAATTCACCATGGAGGTGGAGAAAGATGTCAAGCTACCATTCTTGGATGTTCTGTTTGAGAGGAGACCTGATGGCTCATTGGGGCATTCTGTCTACAGGAAACCCACCCACACGGATTCCTACTTGAAGCCTGATTCTCACCACCACCCAGCCCAGAAGAATTATCTCATGAAAACTTTATACCATAGAGCTCATTGCATTTCGGACCAACACCACCTGAACAGTGAATTAAAACATGTACACCTGGCCCTCAAAAGGAATGGATACTCTGACCGTACCATCCGCCAAGCTGTTTCTCCCTCCATACAGAAACAACCACTTGATACTCCGGTCAAAACCATCACACTACCATATATAGCAGGCGTTACTAAAAGGATTTCCAAAATTCTAAACAAACACAAGATCCAGGTCCGGTTCAATACAATACACAAAATTCGTGATCTGATCCCATCCGTGAAGGATGTCATTCCTGACTTACAGTACCCCGGGGTTTACAAATTGAGTTGTACCTGCGGTGATTGCTATATCGGAGAGACAAAGCGACATGTCTTTGACCGAATTCGCGAGCACAAATCAGATTTGAAACTCGGCAAAACGAATTCTTCTGCCGTAGCTGATCATTGTTACAACGCTGTGGGTGATCACGATATAATTTTCTCCGATACCAAGGTTCTTTGCAAACCCACGGGTTTTTATCAGAGATTTGTTCACGAGGCAATTTAGATCTATAAGCACAGACACAATTTCAACCGAGAAGATGGTTTCAAATTAAGCAACCATTGGTAAGATGTTCTAAATCGAACCAAACATTAAACTAATTTTCAATGTTCTTTGGTTCTCTCCCCCTCCTCTGTTCCGACCATGGATGTACTCGTCTGTCTGAACGGGGCCCGTAGCTATCCGTGGTGCTAAAGTTGAGGGTGCTTTGTTTCCTCTCACACAGCTTAAAGGTCGTGATCTGAACGTGGCTCTTTCACTCCAGCGCTGTCCTACCAGACAGTCTCGTCCCTTCACCTGATAAAGGCTGCTTGTGTTGTGGCCGAAACGTCGTGAGAATATTATTGTGTTATTTTATTTTATAAATTTATTATTTTATTCTCATTCTACGTGACTTTACCGAAAGAACCAAAGAAGATGAATCATTGCAGTCACGAAAGCTTTAAATCGAAATTTAATTTTCAATTGTACAGTATATTTTTCAAGTAGTGGTACCCCAAACTTTCCCAGCTCTTAAATTCCCTTGTCACACCATCAATATGGAAACTCCCCCTCCCCCCCCCCCCCCCCCGCGCCAACCGGCATGTGCACCCGCATGTACACCACCTCTATGCTAAGTCGGCCAATCAAATGCTAATCTTTATGCTAATTCCTTTGTCAAGGCACCTTGTTTCCTCGCACACAGCTTAAAGGTCGCGGTCTGAGCGTGGCTGTGTTCCACTCCAGCGCTGTCCTCGAGACAGCCTGATCCCTTCACCTGATGAAGGCCGCTTGTGTTGTGGCCGAAACGTCGTGATTTTTGTTGTTTTATTTTTTACCTACGTGACTTTACCGAATAGAACCAAAGAGTACAACTAGACAGTTGGAGGGACAAAGGGATTCAGCTTGAAGCCAGGAGCCGTGACCAAATATTACTTAACAGCTGATTACAGAAGCATGTACCTCAGACAGCTGAGATACCTGATAGGTCAAGGCAGGTCTAAACTATCCCATCCAGATCTACAGGGTCCAAGGATCAAGACAGATGAAGCAGATGTCCAGTCTCTCATTGACTTTATGGAGAATAACTGGTTCAATCCTACGTCCCCTGATGAGACAGGTCTGGTTAGCCTCTCCACCGGCACCATGGCTCCACTTGATGTGACCAGGAATCTCTTGAGAGCTCTTGAGAAAAGTATTCAAGCAAACAAGGTTAGCTGAGGACCCACCATCTGAGAAATTCCACGACAAAATGACCAAGCAAAGTCTGAAGACATTCTGCAATATTAGCACAAAAACAGCACATAGAAAGTCCAGGATGTGGTTCTGAAGTCAGATAAAAACCTGTTTAGACACATGATCCTGGTGGCTGAAAGCAGGAAGGGAAATATGAAGGATGTCCTTGCCCACCCACTGGGCCCACTGCCATGGGCACTGGCAAATACTGATGGGTCCCTACGAAAAACAAATAACGCTGCACTTGCCAGAGAGCTTGAAAAGAATGTGTCTACTGCAGAAGACATCCCAAACCCATCTACTTTCATCATTGATGGGATGAGCCTGGTCAAAAAAATGAATGGCAACAACAAAACCTTTGCAAAGGTGGCAGAGTCAGCCTTGACCAGGTCCTCCACAAGGGGGCACAGAGTGAGAGGATTGATGTTGTTTTTTATATCTACCGACAGATTCCGATCAAAGATGCTGAACGATTGAACCGGGGCGCAGCCACCACTCTCCAGTACACGAACCTTGCAGGGGGACACCAAGTCCAGCAGTGGAGAAAATTCCTGTGCAGTTCCTCAACCAAGACCAGTCTCATCAAGATTCTGGTGGATGGGTGGAAACTCCCACGATAGAGAGATGCTGCATGGCAAGGTGTTGTACATGACCTATGCGGAAACCTGCTACAAGTTGACAGAATATGAGTGTGAGGAAGTAGCAGAGCTGCACTCCACGCATGAAGAATCTGACACCCGTCTGCTCCTGCATGCATTTGTGGCACATTAGGAATGGACCACTCTTTTAATTATTTCCTCGTGCAGCAAGGGAGTAAAGTATGGTGTTATGAAAGTCCTTATGTGCTGTGCAGTAAATCAATGCACGTGTGTACACCAGGATGTGATGACTGAGTTGGGCCTTTGGGTGGCTGGCAGGGTTATTGATTAACCGGACTTGTACATCAGTCACGTGGTTAATGGCGACTCGGTTGATGATTGCTGTGTGTGACACACATGCTGTTGCATTTTACAGATTGACCACAATAAATGTGTTTGCCCTCGATTTGGAGCACCTGCCCACGTCCTTCATTTCTAGTGTGCAACATATTTCGGCAAGCTTGGCAGGAGAGTTTCCCAGAGTTCACTGAATCAACTATTCCAACGAGGCGGACCAAGCAATTGTACAGGCAGCATATCTAAAGACAGTCGTGCAAGGATATAAACAGTCTTCACATCATGGCACTGGAACAGCTGCAGAACAAGGCCAGTTCTGCTTTGAATCAGCTGCAGAGAGCCCAGCTCATGGAAACATGCAGATATTTTAAGTGTTTCCATGATGATGAGACTGGTGAAGATAAAAGCAGACGGCCTTTGATTCGTATGGCAGAAAGAGTACTCGATGAAGTTGAAGACCAAGAAGAAGATGGTGAGGCCTGTGCATATGTTCAAAACCTGCTATCTTTCATTGAAACACAGCAGAAAGACAAATACAGCAAGAGAACAGGTAAAACACTGCCACCATTAAAACTATCTGAAGATATGGATGGTGAAATACAAGAGTCACAAGAAGAATCCAGAAAAACCATTGAGGAAAAGAAAACCTCAAGTGAAGGTGGAACAAAAACCACAGCAGCATTGGATCCCGTACAAATGGCCAGACACAGAAATGTGCCAGAAGTCACAATACAGAGATAATTCAGGATCTGGGGGTAGATTGGTGAAAGAGGGCAGAAAGACAAGTTATCTTACACAAATCTGATGCACCAGATCGGCACAGGAACCCGTAAGGGCCATGCTGAGTTTGACATCATTGAGGCAGTAGCCAGAGCAATCAGTCCTGGTCTAAATGTGAGGGACATGCTAGAAATAAAAACTGATTTGACTATTTTCAAGTTAAAAGCACATCTAATCTCTATCAGAAGTTGATGAGCCAAGAGAAACTGCACAAAACGTTTTGTTCCCAGCTATCGAATTAAAGGACAAACTATTATTTGCATCTAAAGAAAAAGGAGCTGATTATATAAAATTCCAAATAAAGCCCCATCTGGATGACATCACTGTCACTGATGAGATGCTCATTGAAAAAGTCAATGAAGCTGCCAGCTTGGAACTTGAGAGACAAAACAAGCTAAAACAGAATTTTGCTCCCAAAATGACAAGGATGAATGAACTGCAAGCTGATTTGAAAGGTAGTAGGGAAGGATGTCAGCAGGACTCACAGGGACCATTTAAGGTGGTTCCATCACCAAATTAACCATCCAACAATGGAAATGCCAGGACCAAAACGGAGAATGGCAACATGACCTCAGCAACTGAAAGGCCATCTCGAGATGGGATTGAAGCGATGGTAAGCAAGTTAAGGGCTGACATTGCAGAGATCAGGAGGAGGTGGCAGGACAATGTCACCCCAGACACCAAGTGAGAACACTGAAAACAACCAGCCCAAGACAGAGCAATGCGACCAAGAGGCTGTAGAATGTGCCAAGAGGCTGGAGCAGGTGGTACATGTGACCATTGTTTCAAATGTGGCCAGCCGGGACACCTGGCCCGTGGATGTCGAGCCTCTCAACAGCAGCAGGGAAACTGGCGTAGTTGCTGCAGGGGGGGGGCAGCAGTAACCTACATGCCAGAGTCCCAAGGGTGTCAGTACTGTTTATGTGAAGAGAATTATGTTGTTAAACTGCAGAAGTGCCAGGGTTGTCACGCAGGACAGTACTGCTCGAATAACTGTCAAATACAACACTGGCAACGAACACAAGGTACTCTGCAGAGCAATCAACAAATTACAGAAGGAAACAGAATGTGAAAAGACACCGGAGTGGTAGAACCCAAATATTGGCAAGGTTAGCTTTCTCAGGCCTAAATGCAACAACAGACTGTTAAAGTTAATTGGGAAAAGATGCATGGTGAAGTGTTTACTGGACCACGTATCAACCTCTGCCCTTTGGGACACAGGAACTCAAGCCAGTGTTATAAATGAAGCGTGGCGAAATGAGCATCTACCTAAGTCAATAGTGAGACCAGTTGATAAACTTTTGGGGACTGGTACAATTACTGGAATGGCAGTTAACCAAACAGAAATACCATTCACAGGCTGGATAGAGGTGGCATTCAGATTGAACAGTAATATGGGGACCAGTCAGTGCTTTCTCGTTCCAATGCTGGTATCCAGTGACCCCAGGGTTGCAGAAGATCCCATTATTAGTTTTAATGTCATCGAGGAGGTCATCTAAGGGCTGGTGGAAGGAGGAGAGCCAATTGTGTACCCAAGGAAAGTGGGGGTTGTGGGTGCGGCTTTCTCCATCACTCCGGGAGACACAAACGTCCTCATCAACCTGTTGCCTTCTGGCAACCGGGACAGTGATGGTGGGGCAATCAAGACAAGTGAACAGAGAGTGGTGCTACCACCAGCTCAAGCCATAATGGTTCGAAGTCGTGCTCATTTGGGGCGCCCGCTGTTCAAAATGTTGGCCGCTTGCGCGGCTTGCGTCCTTCTGGTTCCCCACGCATGGGAAGCGGCTGCGGTTGAGGTCCCGGGACGCTGCATGAGCGTCCCGTCGTCGTCCTCCCTCTGCATTAGCGCGGCCAAAAGCAGTGACGGCGGCCAGGAGGTCTCCCATAACTTATTTTCTTCGTCTGGCGATGGCTGCTTGGAAGCAGCGGCATGGTGAGAGGTCGCCGTATCAACGTGCTGCTCCATTTCCGGGTCTTGAGCAGCTCGGGTTGCTGGTGGTGGAGTACCCTCGTCGTGGTTGTCCTCGTCCGAAGACGACCTTGTAAGTTGCTTCCTCCTAGTTAACGTTAGTAGCCTACGCTATCACCAACTATTGTAACTCCTGACACCAGTTGTAGTGCTTCAATAAAGACACACACACTACCTGACGACGTGACCCGGCCCACCGAGTGTTTACCCACAATGACGACCCTTTACCGTATGCACGCTGCCCTTTTATGCGAATGTCAATGTTTATAATATTCAAGTAGTTCCTTACCTCACTATGGTATTCCTTATCATCCCGTGTTTTAATTGTGTATTTAAACCAATAACGACCAGTTTGTCACCTAACTGGCTTCGGTCTAGGTAGTTTTTCAGTAATAATGCCCATTTTATCGTTATGGGTATAAAAGTCATGGTAACTACAACTAGGCTGCCACTCCGCAAAAGTGATCACATCAGAATGTCCCACACACATGAAGAATTACAAAAATCATTACTAGACTTTGCCATCTCAGGTGGTACCAATAAGTGATTTTTTTTGGCCTGTGCCCATGGACTACCATGGTTAATGTGGACGTGCGCTGTTTTGAGGCTGGCATCAAACACCTGGCGGTGTCTCATGGCGGCCACTATGCTCTGGCCAAGGCCAAATAACTGATGATGATGACATCTCGAGCAACTAATGAAGGTGGATCAGGATCAAAATGATGAAAATGATGTGAACGAGTAGGTTAGATTGCTTTTGGTAATTTAAACTTTATATTAAAAAAGTAACATACTAATGTTCTTAGAAAATACAGGCTTCAATGCCTGCATATTATCCACTCTGTTGAGCACTGTGTATGCAGGCAGAGAAAATTTAAATATATCAAAGGCTTAAAAGTACAGAGAGAAAAGTCAGATGCATGCTGGGAATTATCCTGAAAAAGAGAGAGAAAGCCATGGATCAGATAATACATACAAATTGGAGACATCATTGACTGTGAGGAAATGTAAGTGGGCTACTGACAATTACTGCCAGGGATGATGGCCTATGGTTGACAGTTGTAATGGAATGGAAACCAAAGGAAAGAACATGCCCTAGAGAACAACCATAAGGCAAAGAGAGTGATAATATCTGCCCATGTGCAGGAGAAAGATGGATTCTAGATTGTAGGTCAGTTCGGGATGGTAAAGGTGTGATGATCCCCTCATCCCACAGTGGACAGATCACAGCTGATTACTATACAATTTTAAACAAATTACATTTCGAAAGTAAGACTTTATGCATAGGCTCAAATGGATAAATCACATTAATGTACAGTTTTACCATATACAAAATACATGAGCTCTTCATGTTCAGCATGTGATTTAAAGATTACTAATTATATTGAGTAATGTCTACAGCACACGTGCATGTGTGTGTGCTGATTCAAACCTTTCATATTCCCGATCATGCTGGATGTAAATACCAGCGAAACGTCGTACTCAAAATGTGTTTATGTGACAAACCTTAATGGCTGTCGGGTGGTGGCGGGTTACGGCACATTTATACTTACGTGATCTAACCCAAAAACCTTTTATAATTAATAATATTGGTCGCGAAAGTCTACGTGTTAAACTGTGTAGGTAAAGTTTTAATTTAATACAGATTTTCATTGCAGAAAAAAGACCCCACTCTCAAATATTATATGCATTAAAGTGCAAGAACACCCTCCATATGTGGTGGGCTTTGTGCAATATCTGGCCATTCCACACAAATGCACAGCCAACCGATTTCTCCCAAAGAGCATTCCATAAGCACTGTGCTCCTTTTATATTAAAAGGTTGTTGTGGTCATCCACTCCACTTGTGTTTTCAAATTAAAAAACATCTTATTTTCTAAAGTAAAAATTGGCAGATTGTTGCACGAAGAGAATTTAAAAAATGTGGCCGTAATGGTTATTGCTGAAAGCGTTTTTTTGTATAGTTTACATAGATAATGATTTCTGGAATGTCAATAACGTTATCATCTCTTAATTCAAAATGTATTATACAAATAGTCCAGTCTGAAATATATTGCTCAGCTGCATATTTTAAATTAACCTGTTATTATCCGAATGTTTTTTCATATGTTGAAATAAACAATAATAGTGCAGTAATACCCTGATTTGCGTCTCAATTTGTTTACGTCGTTTCGCAAATACGTCGTCACTGTTTTAATACCACAACCTGATTTGGCTGTTGTTGTGTGTGCGGATCTGTGAGTGAGTATGAGTGTGTGCCTCCACTTTGCCACCCCCTACCCAGCAAGCGAAGCCATGCCAGTGCCGAAGGTAATAATAATTCAAACTGTCAAATATTACCTTCATTTTTATTTAAATATGGCTGGTACTTTTTTTCATTTGTATTTGAATATCACAGTCGTTAACCAAAAAAGGATAATACCATAAGTAAAAGGCGAAATATATGTGAAGTGGCGACGTTAGGAACGCCCCCCCCCACACCCCTTATTCCATTTATTATGAGAAAAAGTGCTTTGATTTATCCTTATCGATATTTGTCACACAATTCAGAAACGCATCCCCGACGTAAACTGGGATATTTTATTTTTTTATGTATTCCATGGTTAAATGTTCTTTCAGAGCAGCTTTAAGTTTTTGATACTTGAGTTTTGGAGGTTATATCAAGGCAGATAGCTCCAGAAAGAATCAACCAAGACAGACAAGCCAAAAAACAAGGGGGCCACAATAGTCGTTACAGTTTATTAAAACTAGATTCAAAGCTTTCGTGACTGCAGGAATTACTCTTTGGTTATTTCGGTTAAAGTCAGATAGAAAGAAATGTAATTAAATAACAGTCATTATATTAGTCTTCCGATAGAAATGTTTGCAAATGTAATTTTTCTTTACTTAAGAGATTGAAGTCAAAATGTATTTCAATTTCTTTTAGAGGTTTACATTAAAAATAGAACTATAAAAAAACAATGTGGACATACTTTATACAACATCTCAGTGTCTTGAGATACAGTTGGATTTAATATAACATAATCACAAGTTTAAAATAAAATGAAAACGTAGGGAACGTAGATATATAAATGTGTAATGAGCGACTTCCACGACACGTCGTATAGAGGGTACTCCTTCTTTATTACACTGGGCAGAACACAGGCCAACACTTATTCTTGTTTTTTTTTGTAAAGTCACGTAGAAGGGAAACAATAAAATAATGAAAATATAAAACAATAAAAAAATCAAATTTTCTTGCTGTAGTTTTCACACCTGATGATGATTGCTTGTGTTGCAGTCGAAACGTCGTGAAAATTGTATTGTTTTATATTTTTATTATTTTATTGTTTCCCTTCTACGTGACTTTACTGAAAGAACCAAGAATATGAATCCCTGCAGTCACGAAAGCTTTAAATCAAAAAGGCCAACACTTGTTCTTCCTCACACTGAGCATAACTCTCGGTAATACTGTAACACCTCCACTGGCTACATGTACGGCCGATCACTCGGCGTGGTCCCCTCGCCCTCACTCGGCCACGTCGCTGGTTGGCGGCGTGACGATGACGGCGATGGAAACCACGCATGAGAGATGTCGGTGAACAGCGACACAGCCAGGACCCAGGACCCCATACACGAGCCCCAAGTTCCGGGTCCACTCCCCCTTATATCCCCCCAGGCGTGGCTAGGCCCCGCCTCTGGCCACGCCCTCTCATGGAACCTTCGAGCAGGTTCCCGGAGTATCTCGGCTATCCCCAGCTGTTACCTTCGCCCCAGATACACCTCCTTCTCTGATTGGTTGTTACTTGTGCCCATACCCGTGAATCCCTTCCCAGGCCAGCAGATGTCACCCTGTTATGCCAGCAGGTGTCACCCTGTCATTAGACATGTACATATATATAAATATACCCACCTTTGATCAAAACCAAAATAGAACCGTTGACATGTGCTGGCTCAGCTGTAAAGCAGTAGTGCTGGTGTAATGTGGAATTGAAACTGCATCTCCGTTAAATTAGACAATTTCTTTTATACATTTTAAACATAGATCAGATGTTTAATTATACCTATTTGCTGTATGTACATGCAGTTTATTTGTTTGATGTAATCTTGTCAATGTGGGTCAGGTTTATAGTGCTGCAGACTGTGACCAATTTATTTGTGTCCTTGCAAAGCCCTCATTAGCAGAGTGGTTAGCCCTTTTGGGCAGAACATATCGAAAGCACGTTCTCATTGATTCACCAATTAAATATATTCGCCAGTTGCTCATTTACTGCTGAAAAAGCAGAAGTATCCAGAGACTCTGCTTTCATATGATACCCACACACACGTACATTAAATGGTGTAGCAGTGAAACTTGAAGGACATTGTTAACCCAAGAGGTGCTCCTGTTCACACTAGTCCTTTCCATCGTCCCACACAACGCTGCTACAGAGAAAAGAGTTACAAAGTGAGGCTCCATTCAATGAAGCTACCCTTTACACCTACAGTACTTTGAGGAAGCTCTGCAATCAAACAAAACATGACTCACTCTTGTAATCATAATCTCCCATTTGCAATTGTAAGCTCCCACAGTTTTTGATCTCAAAATGCCCAAGTTAAAGCATTGATCCAGCACCCCTGAAATTTTGAGTTTAAATTATAACAGCCACCCATGATAAAACCAAGTCCTCAGCTCAGTTGCATGTTCCTGGAACAAATGGATATCACATCATTTTGCCGCACTGAGCTGAGTGCTAAAATGTGTAACAATCGTCATACAGTTGACATGCTGAAAATATTTTTATTGTAACGTTAATAATAACTACGAAGATTTACAGCCCGTTGTCATTTCACTGCTATATGAAGGCATCAGTATGTCCTGTCGGTGATGGGGATTGTTTGACGAGACACTTGCCATTGATGTTATCTGTGGCTGCAAATTGAACTCGTCTTTATATTGCAGTGGACCAATTACCGCACCACCACTCCTCCTTACTTATTATAATAGGACATTTGAAATGAGCAGCAGTATGGATTTAAAGAAACATTTTAATGAGATGAGATGGTTTTGTTGACCAGGGTGTAGATAGTCACCGATGACTTGATGTGATAAATTCATGAAGGGGACTTCAAATGAGCTACTGTGAGCTCAACAATATAAGCCTATTTTGGGGTCCAGCATTTTACTTTGATTTACGGTGGAGGAAGTGTGATTCATAGGGAGATAACCCAGTCAGTTATTGTCCTTTTCTGTTCATAGTCTTCCCTGTTTATATTTTTAATGTGTGCAAAATATAAGGTTTCAAAAATGACAGTCCATATGTATTAAGCCATATTATGATCAACAGCATCGTCATTATCAGCCCTGGACAATTATACCACTGGATGAAGGCCTTCCCAAGCCGCCATCACATCTCACGATCCTGAAATGTAATAACATAGGACCTATACATTATAAAGTCGCACTCATTACACACAAAGTGCATGCCACAAATGAACCACAATGCATTGCTGGTCAATGCATCGTGCGCTTTCAGATGTGCTTCAGCAGCCGTCTGGAACGCTGTTCCGATATGAGGAAGCCACTGGAGCTATGCACTTTTAAATCTAGATTGAAAACCCATTTCTTTAAAACTGCTTTTTGTGTTTAGTTTGTTGCCCTTCCCCCGCACCTCCGATTAGCATGGTGGGCTACATACGGTGCAAAAGAAGTTCAACATACACAGATAAAATGTTTGTAATTGTAGACATCATGTTCTCGACAGCTGAACGTGTTTATATTTATACAGTACGATACCGTACAATATATAGGCAATGTATCTGTGAAAGCGGAATGTTCTACTACACAACATGTTGTATTTTGTAAAATATCATCAGTGGTCAAACCATGGGGGTAGTAGGGGCACCAACCATGCTTTGGTAATCAACTCTCTCCACATCTTGTGGTCTTTTGCAATCTGCATATTTGCCACTGACCTCCCTGACCAAAGCAATGTTAATTACCCAGCAGTTTATTCTTGGCTGACCACTCGCTGTCATCCCTTCGACTGGGCCCTGTAGGATGGTGTTGGAGAGTCCCCCTGCTCTACAAATCACGTAGCCAAACGATTGAAGCTTCCTCTTTGCGATTACCAGTAATTGTTTGCATAAGCCAATCTTGTACGATTTGTAACGTGTTTTTCAAGCGATGTTTTTGAATCTCACACGATGTTAAAATGGCTTATATTTGCCTTGGAAGCTGCTGGATTATGGTTTAGTTATGGCAATATTTTTCAAGTAACAATTTGTAGTTATATCATAGAGTAGCAAAATTAATAATCACTACCTAATGAACCATGTTGACTTCATGTTCATAAAAGACTGAGACACCCGCCGGTATATTGTAGGCTTATAGGCACAGCTCAATTGATTATTTACCGTGAGATTCATAAGTCATGGCCAATATAATGAATGTTTGTAAGTGATTAACTCAATACATTGTTCCAAATCATATGGGAACAGTTTTATGACAAAGCATAACTTCACAAGAAATACACAATAACCAATTTTAACAATCACACATTGCAATAATTTAATCCATGACACCCATTTTGGAGGTATTTTTACAAGAAAATATTTTTAATCTTTTCACCACAATTTCTCAACTCGTGATATAAGCATCTTGTCACGAGATCTATGTATGTTGAACTTCTTTCGCACCGTACGTAGCCAACCGTGCTAATCGGAGGTGCAGAAACAAATAATCCATTCAGAAATTGCTCAGAACAGTGTGCCCAGTGTCAGAGAATGGCTGCAGGTGATTTTGCACAGGACTTCTCAGGAGAAATCCTTCATGTGGTCTTCATCTTTGAATAAATGTTGAAAGAGCAGTAACCTATTATGTGACATGCAAGGAAAGATGAGAGGACACATACAACATTCACCATCATACATTTACTGTATATTAAATACTCTTTGCATGTGTAGTGACATCGCGGGATGTCACTGTGCTGTGCCGGCCCAAGAGAGGCACGGCGTGCGATGTAACGACATCGCGGACACCACAATGGTATGGGTGTAGTACCGGCCCTAGAGGGGCTTGGAGAGCGTTGATAGATAGCGCTGGATGGCACCACGCTTGGCGTGCAGTGCTGGCCCCTACAGGATAGGGTGTGAGAGTGCCGGCCATAGAAATGGGGTAAACTAAAGGCCGTGGCACTCTGGTTGACCCGAGAGGACACGTGACCCGTTAAGTCTACAAAGTGCCCCCAAGTGGGGGCTAGGGGTGGTCACGTAGTCGGGGTCCAGATCCTGCTAGAGGATTCTAGAAGGTGGTCGTGGCCAAGGGCGGAGCCAGCCACGCCACAGAGGATATAAGCCGGGTCCCCCAGAGGGGCCGGCGTTGTTGTTCATCTTGAAGGAACCTTCGTCTACGTCCTACGTTTTACGGAGTCTCCAACACGTAGACCTGGACTCAAGCTGTGGTCCGGTTCGTTGTATCTAGTTACGTTGTAATTAGTGTAGTTAGCCTGGTGGTCATCACCATAGGTTGTTTTTCTGTGAAGGGGCAGTTACCCCGTGTGTTGGTGTTAAATAAATGTGTTGCCTCAAAGAGTATGTCTACGACTCAGTTGAACTCACTACACATGCATTAAAGTTGACAAGTTAAAGTTACAAATGTTTAATGCACAGATTTCCTTACGTTCAATGGCGTGAGAAATCACAGACGTCTGTGAATGCAGCTGGAGCCAGTGTCAAAACATGCCCAAAGTTTTGTGACCATAAATCGGGATGTTTGACCAACTCCATTAATGAGTGGTTATACATGTGGGAGTTAGCTGGAATACCCGGAAAAACCCACTTGTGCCTTGGGAAGCAACACTCTATCCCGTACAGATGAAAACAGGTGGAAATCAATCTACTTGCTGGACTGTGACATTATAGCAAGCCTGCGTATGACCCATTGATAACGGAGTTTCATGACATTCGTGTTTTTCACAAACTCTCACCTCCACAGCACTGAAATACAGGTGTAATGACAGTAGAGTCAACCTACGCGTAAGTGGACTAGTGGACACGCGAGGTAATGATAGGGTAGTCAGCCTACAGTGCGAATGGACTAGTGGCCACGGGAGGTAATGACAGGGGAGTCAGCTTGCAGAACGAGTGGACTGGTGGCCGCGAGAATGATCGAGAATAGGTGCGTGGCCAGGTGACGGAAGAGGACAGTAAAGTCTGCTGGTAGAGTGAGCGTCTAGGACCAGCGAGAAGGTTCGGGAATGAGGGTGTGGCCTCGGGCCGTATATAAGGAAGATGCGCGGGAGATTCGGGGCTGTTGCAGTGGGGTCTTCGCATGTTCGAGTGTGAGCACGTAGCTCTTTAATAAAGAAACCATCTCGAGACAAGTGCTTCGAAGTCGTATTTACACAGGCATGCACCCAGTGCCGGATTAAGCTAGTGTGGGGCCTGTGGCATATGTTATAAAGGGGCCCTAAATAAAAAAAAAACACGTACATATTAAAACAAATTGTTTACTTTCATAGTAAAGTAATTGTATTTCTTATTTGCTAGACAGCCAGATAATACGACAAATTGCTAACCCTAAACACCCAATTGTTCATAAAAGTTGAAGGCAGTATAGTACTATAGTAAGTGCAGATTCACTGAACCGGAATTGATAGCTTGAAAGCATTTAGCGCGAAGCTCTGAAAAGTGCGGCGCCCGTAGCATATGCTACTTTTGCTACTAGGATAATCAGGCACAGCATGCACCACCAACGCTTGAAATTATTATTTTCACACTTATTTGCTTCCGGCCATAATACACCTCTCTGGTGAGTTTCTCATAATTCACAATAAAATGGTAGCATCGGCTTATTGTCTCACGTAGGCAAAACCAAATCGTCCCCACAGTGACCTGGGAGAGCTTATCCACATGCAGCCACTGGGGCAGAAGGTGTAAGCAATGGTGGCCATACTATACTGATGATTCCGAAAAAGGATGGAACAGTTGTAACATTGTCCTGCTGCTTTCTAAAATAATATGGCAGCAGAAAAACGCCGTGTGATTCAGAATACATCCAATAATCTACTCATTTTACCCAGATCCAGCTGCCTCTGGCTGAACGGCGTTTCTACATAGCTGCACCAATCGTCTGGAACGTTCTCCCACTCCACACAATGCAGCATCTAAGCACCATCCAGCGTCAAGCGGCAGCTCAAATATATTTCCTGTTCAGGCTCTATAGTCTAATCTGTTGAGGCTCTCACCTGTTTAGGTTGGCGTACAGTGGGACTTTGAGCTCTGGCTCTCCTCCTCGATCTAACATGGCGTCCAATTTGTAAAATACCCCCGCTTTATAACTCGTGTTCGTTATTACTGTTTATAATATTTTGAATTGGTCAGATACAAGGTTGTGTTAATTATACATAAAGTATGGTAATGTTGCGTGACATGCAAGGCACGATGGAAAGACTGATACAACGGTCGGGAATTTCCCCTTTTACTGTGTAAAAATCAACTGTGTGAATGAATCTTGTTTTTTTTTCTACGAAATAATCTGTCATGGGATTACAGTTGTAATTAATTAGTGTACAGTATTGTTATAAATTCAACACGTGCGCATACTCGACCAATATTCACGGTAAAATGTTTGCGTTCGATCGCATAAGTGTAAATGTGTCATGCACCAGCCTCCATACACAGCCAATTAGTATGTTGTCATGTGAACAGAACGTGCCAATGTATTATTACTTATGCACAGCGGTGTGCTCGAAAGAAAGTCACAGCATTTAAAATTTAGTGCTACTTTTTGACTGGTGATTACAACCAGCATCTAACCTGAAAACTCGACCGTGAATAGTATTGTTATACTTTTCACACATCTGTATTTAGCATACTACATATTATTTATATTACTGGGTTTTTTATGTTGTAATACATATGCTACTGTATATATGAGCATGTTCATAACGTAAAAGTGCCAATTTAGTCAAAACATCAAGAGCATACTATAAATGTGACGATATGTACATGTAATAAGGTAGAAGGATCCGCTCTGTATGCAAGGTAGTGCACACGGTGTGTCTTTCTGGGAATTCCTCATGATTGCAGCTAACAAGACAGCAATCAGCGCTAATGAGTGTTCACCTTTCCATTTGAGCCCCTTAAATCACATATCCTTTGTGAATCAACAATTGTGCGAGGTGTACAGATGAATTTCGCGCATTGCAGATGGAAATAAGGGCCTTTTCAATTCTAACACATTCCAAGGGAGTGCATAATGGTTTATTGTGGCATCAGTGTCCACATAAAACCTTTGTCATGTCTTAAAACTGAACGTGACTTATTCGGAATCTTCAAAATAAAAGTTTACCATTAACTCAATTAATTTACAAAACATAAATACCCTTGCTGTTTAAATTTAAGTCGTGCTCACAATCCTGTCGAGCACATGTCTAGACTTGCGTATTTTAATGAGGTAGCTCAGAATGCACACCTGAAAGTGATGGGCAGGCAAATTAAAGCAGATATTTGAAAGGCAGCCACAAAAAAGGAGACTCGTGGGGTTGATGCTCCTTCTGAGCCAACACCTCCACGATTCTAGGTTCAAGCCCCAACTTGCTTTTTCAGAATACAAATGTGTCTTAAGAGTGGAGGTGGCCGTGTGGCTCATGTCAGTGCAATGAGCTGGTACACCTGAGAATCCTGGCTTTCAATCCCAGCAGCCACCTGTGATTAAACCGGGTTCTCAAGTGTGTAAGTTGATGGTTGTTCAGCCCTGTCACCAATGACTGGACAACAACAAAAACACCTGTGACATGTAATCTGGTCCTGCATGTAATGTAGCTAAATTGAAAACATCAATGTGACTATCATAATATGAACATTATTCTGATGTGGCAAGATGGATTGGAGTGTTTCCCCCTACTGTTCTGCTGGAAACCCGAATGGACATTTATTTGCGTTGATTCGTCCAGCCAGGAAACAAATGGTGAATTGTATAAATCAATATTTATAATTGAAATGCATTTTTTCACTATGAAATGTTTACATTTGCGTTGGCTATGCACCTACATGAAGGCAATGGTGAAATGTGTATTAATAGGGAGATGAAGTGGATGGAGGGGCTGTGTTTGGTGAAGTATTACTTAGTATTGAGTTAAAAAAATAAGTCCTGTTTCTTTTATTTCACAAATTTTTTTAATCTGACAGTCCTGATGTGCTATTATAAATAATAACCATATGCAAATTTCCAATATCTTCCATAATTTCAGTACGGTTGTCAAACTTTTAAAATGTCTTGGGAAATTTTAAAGAGTGTTATGGACATTGCTTTATTCTATCTTATCAATTTAAGCCCTCAAAAATAATGTTATGTCAGTGTATGTGCAGTGACATAGAGTGGGTCACTACGGCACCTCGCGACAGTTACTGATAGAGAGGGGAACGGTGAGTGTAGTCGCTCTCTCTGCCAGTAGGGCATGCAATGTCATGGAACGGGTCCCGAGGGGACGTAGTTCTGGTTGCTGGCAGAGAGGGGGCATCTGAGGACGTAGCAGCCCGGTTGGCTGGCAAGGGCACGTGATAGGCCAGGTTAAAGGTGGGCCAAAGGTGACAGAAGGGACACGTGGGATATGGCCCAGAACCTTCTGGTAGGTTCCAGAAGGGGGGTGGCCGAGGGCGGAGCCAGGCCATGCTGGGGGGCATAAAAAGGAGGTCCCTAGGCTGGGTCGAGGCTGTCTGATGGAATGGAGTCCTCCGTGCTACGTCTTCCCCTCGGTCTTCGTGCTCGGCATAGAGGGTAAGGCAGTGTACCGACTGTCCTGACCTGGTTTATGTAGTTATCCCACTGTGGTCCATAGAATAAACGTGTTGCCTCCTGAGTTAGTGTGTGTCTCTCAGTGAACCCACCACATCTGGTGTCAGAAATGCTTAGAATAATTAGCGGAAACGTCTCGTGGTGTGCGATACTCACGAGAAAAAAACATCGCCATAGTGTCTTTGGATGAGGAAGACAGCGGGGAGGTGATTCCCCAGACAGCTCCGAGGACTGCGACCCCAGATAATTTTCCTGAGGTAGCTCTCCCGGTGAAACAGCAGGAGAAAACCAACGTCTCCGCGCTACCGTCATCGGGACAAGCACGCCGGATGCGCAGTGTCTGCCTCGTGGACCTGTTGTCAGCAGCAGCAGCAATGGTGGCGCAGTTGGAAATGGAGAAGCCTAAGGAAGATACTGTAGTGCAAGAGCCACGTCCAGACAGCCCCGCTGCTGTTAGCTGCCGAGCGCGGGAAGCGGGGGAGCTCCAGCCCACGCGGGTGGTCGCCATCTTTCCGGCTGGGCGCAGAACGACTCCCGCCAAATTGGATCTCCCACAAAACTCGCGCGAGGAAGTGCCATCCCTTAAGAAGTGGCGGCCATTTGTGAGAGAATTTACTGCCACAGGGGGTGATCGGGCGGCATTTCAGCGGCGTTTTATCGCCATCTGCGAACTGGCCGGATGGACCGATGTGGAGGCGCTATGGGCGCTCCCGACCACCTTGGACGACGACGCCTTGGCGGAATTTTACGCAATCCTGCCAAAAGACAGAGTGACGCTGCGGCACGCATTCGCCCAGATGGTGGCTATCTTTGACCCACCATCCAATGTGTGGCAGAAGTTTGCTATGCGAAGACGGGGAGACCGAGATGCCCCTTGCCTTCCGCAGCGCATGGATGTCACTGGCGCAAGCCGTCTACCCCAAGATGGAGCAAGCTGGGTTGGACTCTTTGGTGCTGGAGCACATTTTGACGCTGGCCCAAGAATTGAATGTTTCCCTGCCCCCCATGGAAGAGGATGACTTATCTTCACTCAAGGTTGCGCAATGCATGCATGCACACTTTAATTTGCAGAAGCGAGTTGGGGTGGCTGCTTGCGCAGGACTTTTGGGAAATACGGAGGCGCCTGAAGGCACAGAGTCCCCCCAAGTCTGTGCATCAGTCAACGTTGATTCTCGCGGGAAAGGCAATGCAGATCGGCGAGGGGAGCGAGACCATATGGAGTAGGACTCTTCTTCGTCCAAGGAGTGCTCCCATCGTCAGTTTTAAGTGCGGCCCGCCGAGTCACATCTCTGGGGGATGCCGCGCCGACCAGGGGAAATTCTCCACGACGGCATCATCTTCCACTCTACCGACCTCCGCTTCTCCGGAGTACACAAGATCCCAGCACGTAACACCCGTGAAACTACCGGTTGAACCAACTGGAAGCCAGCCGAGGAGAGTGGAGCGGCCAGCATCCACTCCTTCTCCTCCTGCTTTTCCTTCTTCCTGGGAGGGGCCGCACCCATTAGGCCATCTTCAAGTCGTCCCCGGGACCCCCGGGGGAACTGCTCCTGCCCCACCTGAGGATCTGGCGACGAGGACCTGTTCAAAATCTGTCTATTTTAAATAAACCACCTCCAGCGTCCTATTTATCCCAATGCCGTCTGTCGGGGGTCGCATACACGAGCCGGATTGTGTTCCCGGTTCAGCTGGTTCCTTCCTGTGCTCGTGGGTTGTGACACGCTGATGTGTGTTGGGTGGTGTACATTGTCTGGGGGTCGGGTTGGTTATTGTATGTTCGCAGATTTTTTTTTTATCTTCTTCTGTAAGTGTACGTATTGTTCGTGTCGACGGTTATTGTTTTTATCGTTATTATTGGAATTTGTTTTTGAAGGTAGATCGTCCTGTTATTTGAGGTATGGAGTTTAGCTGGGACGACTATAAAGGGGGGGTGGGGTGGTGATGTAGTGACATAGAATGGGTCACTATGGCGCCTAGCGCCAATTACTGACAGAGAGGGGAACTGGGGGCATGCAATGTCATGGAATGCGTCCCTAGGGGGCGTAGTTCTGGTGACTGGCAGAGAGGGGGCATCTGAGGACGTAGCAGCACGGTTGGCTGGCAAAGGCACGTGATAGGCCAAGGTAAGGATGTGGGCCAAAGGTGACAGAAGGGCGCATGGCGAAGGGTGGAGCCAGGCCACACTGGGGGGTGTAAAAGGGAGGTACCGAGGCTGGGTCGGGGCTGTCTGCTGGAATGGAGTCCTCCGTGGTACATCTCCCTCTGGGTCTTCGGTCTTCGTGCTCGGCATAGTGGGTCAGGCAGTGTGCTGACTGTCCTGATCCGGTTTATGTAGTTATCCCGTTGTGGTCCATAGAATAAACGTGTTTCCTCGTGAGTTAGTGTGTCTCTCAGTGAACCGATCACGTATGTTTGAAAATGCTTCCATAGTTAAAGTAGTGCAAGGGGGAGCTGTAGTGTGGTGGTTAGTGGAATGTGATCTGAACCCAGCGACCCAAATTCTATTCCTACTCACAACCAATAACCATGACGAATATCTGAACCTGTTCCTGGACCTCCCTTGGGTCGATTCAGCCTGAATTAAATACCTGGTATGATGTGTGAACATCAGCACTGGGGAGACAAAGGAGCCAGGCATGGTGCTGGCCACCCATTCCCTCGTGTGCCGTGCCAGCCTTCATAGGTGCTCGCTAAGAGCACTTTTCTCAACAGTCTGTAACATAATATGAGGGATCTTTGGCTTTGTGTTTTTGCATAGTTTAAAGAGAGCTCACGCATGTGGTATGACGTTTTAACAAAAAATTGCATGACTTTACCACACAAGAGTGTAGCATCAACATAACTACGGTACATTTATTTGTGTGTACCGTATACACGCTTAGGAAGTGGATCAAGCTTTACATCAGTTTGGATTTATTGCGAAGTAGCATGAGAGCTTTTAACTCAACTAAAATCCATGTTATAGCCATGTTTACTTAATACAGGCACGATGTGTCCCTGAAATCTCCAAACATATAAAATATATACGGATACAAATGTGGCATTGTTAAGCGCTGTGTAATCGCCACTACTCCTTACCTGTAGTAGCGGCCACGTGTCAACAGGGGGCGGAAGATAGGCTAAGTAGGATGAGTCGGGCCGTTGGGCCAAAGTAACCCCCAGGGAGGATTGTGACCAGAGGTGCAGGTCCCAGACCCCCAAGAGGGGGCTGGGGGGTGTCGTCATACTCCAGGCCCCTCTAGAGAGTTCCAGAAGGGAGGTATGGCTAGGGGTGGAGTGAGATGGGACCATGTATAAAAGCCGGACCCCTGAACGGGTCCGGCAGTCATCGTCCAGCTGAAGACCTGAAGAGCCACCTGAAGACCTAAAGAGAAGAGCCCGAAGGGCAGAACCCGAACCCCTGGCTAAGGTCGGGTTAAATGCTTAACTAGTGTAGGGTTAGAGCTTTAACCAGAGTGAAGGGCAAGTTAGTCCGGAGGAGATGCCTCCCTAGAGTATCGGGTGGAAGGGGCTGTTACCCCTTTGTGTTATGTTCCTTAATGTTACAATAAACGTGTTGCTTCCAAGAGACATGTGTGTGAGTCCATATGTGTGTTAGTCCATATGTGTGTGTGTCAGTCCATACGTGTGTGTGTAGTTCCATGTGTGTGTGAGCCTATGTATGTGTTTAAGTCGATGTGCGTGTGTGAGTCGCTGTGTGTGTGTACGTCGCTATGTGTGTGTGAGTCGATGTGTGTGTTTGAGTCCATATGTATGTTTGTGTGTAAGTCGATGTGTTTGTGTGTGTGGATCGATGTCTGTTTCTTTAAGTCCGTGTGTGTATCAGGTGATGTGTGTGTGTCGATGGTGTAGTAGTAAGCGCGCTGCACCACGAAACTGGCGACCCCAGTTCGATTCCCACTTATGGACAACACCGGTGACGATAATCTGAACCAGTCATGAGCCTCCTATACATCGAATCAGCTTCAAATGAGACCCTGCTGCGATGTGTCGTAAACATTGCCAGTGGGGTCTAACCAAACATTTTTTATTTTGTTACACTATCTTGTATTCTCCTAAACACGTAAAATTTATACACAAATACTTTATATATTACACTTTTCTGTATTAGTGTATGTATTTGTTATGTTTTTTAGAGCAGTTTACAAATATCTTTTTCACCCGGGCAACGCCGGGTACTTCCCGCTATTACATTATATAATGTAACCTGTTTATTGACATGCACTTTCTCAAAACTAAAATATATTTTACACAGACCAGCATAGCGCTCATTTTACATAATCGGTTGCATATGTTCATGTTTAATACTTTTTTTTCCAACTCTAAATTGCGTAGGAAACAATGTAGAGTCCTATATCTGAGTGCTTTGCAGTGTGGTTTGATGTTTCTGTACTTATCACCTTTTACATCATTCCTCGCAGGATAAGAAAGGATTGGGTTGTCCTCACTCAGTGAACATCTGCGTCTCTTCCACAATGTAGTCTCAATTTTCTCATCGTGCTCAATTGGATGACATGATGTGGATTACTTCGACTTATAGGCAAATAGGAAAATCTTAATAGAGTGATGGCGTATGTCAAAAATAGTAAATCCTCAAATTAATCGTCCCAAATTAATAAAGAGTTATTGTATGTATTTACTACTAGCCCCTTAACAAAGTAGTGGTTCTTTGTTGCTGGTAAAATTAATGAGCAGCTGGCCCTTTTATCCAATGTTGGCCAACTTAAAAAGTAATGATTCCATGTGAATTCATTGTGCTACAGCGAATAAGTACTGTAGTGGCAACTGGGGCATGGTCCCCAACTAGATAGAATAGGCCAAGTACATCGTGATTTCCCCCATTGCTGATATTGGAGACTAATGTTAGTGTGCCAGGAATCATCAATGCTAGCTTAACACGTAGGCTTTCGCGACATATGTTATCGATAATAGAGGTTTTTGGGTTCGGCCGCGTAAATATAAATGTCGTTAAATGTTGAGGGTTTACTCTCCAACACACCGGTGTGCTGAACTAGTAACGAATTGGCATGTTTTGTTTACGTGACAAACTTTACTATTTGGCTGTGTCGGGTGGTGGGTTTAACAACGCATTTATATGTATGTGATATAAACCCAGAACAACTCCATTATGGAAAATAAGGAGCTACTAAGCATTCACTGCTGGCCCATTCAGTACAGAGATGTTCCTTATTAAATTCTGGTGAATAATTTCCACATTAATGTTACTTTATTTTATACAGGAGTCTTAAGACAATTTAAAATTCTACATTGAGATGTTTAGCCAGTTCCGAGTAAAGAATGTTGCATGTTTGAGAAAACCAATCAATAATTACGTGCATGGGACTGCACATGGCAAGGGTTATACTGGGGTCAGTGAAGATGGGTGGAAACAGGTGCAGGGTACTGTACGAGGGAAGGTTTTAAAATGGGAAATAGAAGATGGTAGAGTCTGCTGGAAGGATCTACTCGGGGAAAGTTCTGGAAGTTACCAGGGCATGGCCGAGCGGGTATATAAGGGGGAGCGAGGCCCGTGGTCGGGGCGCTGACTAGGGGACTGAAGAACGACAGCAGATGGATGACATCAGGGCTGACTGTTGGAGATCGACATCATGGAAACCATTGGACCAGCTGCTCGAGATCTACATGGTGGAAACATTCAAGAAAGACTGTCTGAGATCTACATGGTGCAAACCATCAAGAAGGACTGTTCAAGATTGATTTAGTGTTACAGGAGTGCATCTGGAGCCTCTCTCTGGCACCAGAGTAAGTACGGCATGTCAGCCAGCCCTAGGGGGCATAGTTCTGGTGATGGCCAGAGAGAGGACAAGGGAGGACGTGGTAGCCTGAGTGGGGCATGTGATGCTCGTTCGAGATCCTTCGGAAAAGGTCTCGAAGGGGGCGTGGCCGAAGGCGGAGCGAGGCCACGCTTGTCTGTGGAATCAAGCCTGGGTCCCGCATCGCGTCGTCTCCAGGTCTTTGTCTAGACTCTAGAGTTAACTCGCTACCCACATAGTTAGCCATATCACCTCAGTGTTACCCGCCAGAGAAGTTGTTAAATAAAAGTGTTGCCTCCCAGTCCAGAGTGTGTGCCTCCATGTTGGTGAACAACACTACACATACACAAGTACTAAGTTATTGTGAAAGCCAGACATTCTGTTTGTCTATCCATTTGTCCATCAACAAAATTATAAGAGGCTTGCAGACGTCCAAAAAGTGATGGAAATTAGGGGGGTAAATAGTTTATCTAAAAGGTTTCTGGAAAATGTCGATTCCCTCCATCAAAAAATATTTTTACCCCCGCGTATACATATATACCTACACACCCTACATACAAAGAGTGAGTAGTATCTAGTGACTCTATAGTAGTATTTGACTCTACAGTAGTATCTGGCTCTATAGTCGTATCTACTGACTCTATAGTAGTATCTGCTGACTATAGCAGTATCTACTGACTCTATAGTCATTACTACTGACTCTGCAGCAGTATATACTGACTGTAGTGGAATCTACTGACTGTAGTATTATCTACTGACTATAGTTGTATCTACCGACTCTACGGTAGTATCTACCGACTCTATAGTAGTATCGACCAACTCTATAGCAGTAACTACTGACTCTGTAGTAGTATCTAATGACTATAGTAGTATCTACTGACTGTATAGTAGTATCTATTGATTCAATAGTAGTATCGACTGACCATAGCAGTAACTACTGCAGACTTTATAACAGTATTTGCTGACTATAGGAGTACCTACTGACTCTATAGTCATATCTACCGACTCTACAGCAGTATATCCTGACTATAGTGGTATCTACAGACTGTAGTATTATCTGTTGCCTATAGTAGTATCTACCGACCCTACGGTAGTAATATATTGTAATAACTACTGACTCTATAGTAGTATCTACTGACTGTAGAAGTATTTACTAACTGTAGTAGTATCCACACCACACACACAGACACACAAAGACACACACCACACACACACAGACACCACAAACAGACAGCACACACAGACACCACACACACAGACAGCACACACACACACATAGACACCATACACAGACACCACAGCACCTACGAAGGCTGGAACTGCACACACACATACAGCAGACACACACACAGACATACACCACACACAGACACCACACAGACACCGCACACACAGAGACGTGGTGAGGCCTAGTCCCGTGCATAGCCCCCGGCCCTTCTAGATTGCCCAGCCGGCCGAGGTAGCACCTTGGCAGGCTGGGGCTGGGCTGCTACCCCGCACCCCCCCCCCCACCCACTGCACACATTTGGGTGGGGGGGGAGGACATGACACTGTGAGGAATTTACCTCAGTCTTGTGTGTATTTATTTTGCATTTTTAACGCGAATAATTTTTCCCGGCCACCACGTGTCCGTTGCTAGGGGCAACCACGGCTCAGCTTTGTTGGGCTTGCGTAGATGCGTGCTTAGGCGCACGCTCAGCGGCGTAACATAATAATTAATAGTACTAAATTGTTAATTAAACTACTTCAAATTTGACGGATGCGAAATTCGAATAGGTCTTGCTCACCACGGGGCTTATCGTGTGCTACCTGGGAACTTTTAAAAATGTAAACCCCATAGTTTGCGAGACAAATATTTTGCAAGTTTCGTCCACACACAGACAGACAGACAAAAAAATGACTTGTATAGGTAAGACTAGCGGGAAGTACCCGGCATTGCCTGGGGGAAAAATATATTTCGCAAACTTGTCTTAAAAACATAACATATACATACACAAGTACTAAGCTATTGTGAAAGCCCGGCGTTCCATTTGTCTGTCCATTTGTCCATCAACTAAATTATAAGAGGTTCAAAGAAGTCCTGAATCAAAAAGTAATAGAAAGTGGCGGGTAAATAGTTGATTTAAAGGTTTCTGACCTCCCTATATACAATAGAGGAGTGTCTAGTTAATCTATAGTAGTATCTGGCTCTACAGTAGTATCTGGCTCTACAGTCGTATCTACTGACTCTATAGCAGTATCTGCTGACTCTATAGCAGTATCTACTGACTCTATAGTTAATACTAATGACTGTGCAGCAGTATATACTGACTGTAGTGGAATCCACTGACTGTAGTATTATCTACTGACTATAGTAGTACCTACCGACTATATAGAAGTATCTACCGACTCTATAGTAGTAAATATTGACGATAGAAGTATCCACTGCCTATAGTAGTAACTACTATAGTCAAATCAGACAAAACACACGATGAGACCACCACAACTACCATCACCGCGTGGTGTCTGTGTTGTTGGCCGACTGGTTTGCATCGCATTATGTTTATAAGGTTTGTTGATTTCGCGTCTCCCATCTTCCTGCTGTATTTGCCTCCATTCAGTTTGCCGTTCTCTGTGTGCTCTCTGTGTGTGATGTCCCTCTGTGTGTTCCCTCGCTATGTGTTTTGCCCCATTTCCGCCTGATGATGAGCGCTTGTGTTGCGTTCAAAACGTCGTGATTTATCTAAAAATGTATTTGTGATTTATTTAAATCTTATTTTATTTCGACATACGTTACTTTACCGAAAGAACCAATGAGTACTGTATGGTATGCTTTTTGTTTTCTTTCTGACCACAAGTATTGTGGTTAATGCAGACATGATTCTTTGTAAAATGTTTCAGTTTGGTGTTTCAACATCTTAACACCTGTTTTGTTGCCAAAAAAAGGGGAAACCCTATTCTCATATTTTGGTACTGGCAAAGGAGGTCCGATGATACTTTAAAGTTGACGGATGCGAAATTCGAATAGCGCTGGCTCACCATGGGGCTTATCGCGTCGTACCTGGGAACTTTTTAAAAATGTAAACCCCACAGTACGCGATTCAAATTCATTGCAGGGTTCGTCAACACACAGACAGACATGGAAGTAATTGGATACGACATCAGGGGAGGAAAGTTTGAACATGTTTCACATTTAAAAGGAATGATCAAAGCCCGGTGCATGATTACCATTTCTTATTCAGGGTCCAATGGGTGCAGCTGCCACACTCAATAGGTGACATGATTAAAGTTAAATGTTTCGTCTTCACTGGGTTTTCTGCTCATTTACATCAAATTACATCAAAGAAGAAAAAAACTTTCTAAGACCACGATAGACCTCTTCTTCACTGCAGTAATTTAACCTGAATGTCTAAGCATATGTGTGTGTACGTGTGTGCACCATTTCCGTGTTTACATTTGAAAAGTGGCATATACCACTGTATATGTGTTTGCAGTTGTGTTGTATATGTAGCTCTATGATGTCTTTTGGAATGTATTGCATCTTCTTGTTTTTTGGAATGTATTGCATCTTCGTGTTTTTGTTTTTTGTTTGTTGTGGTTGCACCCGATTCAAGAGCCGAATGGCTCACAGGGCTATACCAAAATTAATAAACTGAAACTTGTTTGGAACCAAGCCCGACATTTTGCTCCACATTCCAGGAGTTTATTCTTCAGTACGAATAGCGTATCGTCAGACATCATGCCGAATACACAGTAGAAAACGAACACACATCAGAGGGCTATAATAGTGACATCTATCGGAAGCTAAACCATCTGCCCATTTCAATCTCAAAACATGACAGACAGTTCTTGTGCACTAAAAACACTTTGTCGTTATTATGGCAAAACATCTGGCATGTACCACGTGTTGCCGTACGTCTTTGTGCCTCTCAACATTCATATTAACATATTCTCAAAAAAATTTTTTTTCCAAAATTCAATACATCAAGCATACATCAGCATAGCTGTATTTACATTCCTCTAATAGTAAATTGTCCGCTGCCCCTGCTGTGTGAATTGCTCACCCTTTGGTTATCTGCGCTGCTGTTTTCGTCCCCTATTTAAGTCCACACTTAGGACATTTCTCGTCTCCTTTAACAAGTCTCCCTTTAACAGGTAGGGGGCTTTCTGACCAGTATTATCTATATATAAGGGAAATTTGTGATTATGTGTCTGTTCAAAATGTTTAGTGTACTTCCCGACATGCAACAAACTTGAAATTTGCCATGTGGGTACTTTCCAGACTGTACACCATGCAAAAATTATAAAAATAGACTTTTGTATTTTGGGGGGGGGGGGAGGGGGGGCGCAATAATGCATAGATTTTGCACGGCAAGTGAACTGTGACGTCACATCTGTCATGTGACCCGTGTGCGGAAGCGTAACAGAGTGTGCCTGCTGATCGCGGGTAAAGTGAAATACAAATGTGTTGCAGGTCTAAGGCGTTCTTCGCGCAGCATTGGGTTATTATTTCAGTCGTTGACTGCCGTACGGACCCTGAAAGTTGTGTGTCTGCTGCAAACGCGTGTATATGTATCTAGGGCAGTGGTTCTTAACCTGGGTTCGATCGAACCCCAGGGGTTCGGTGAGTCGATCTCAGGGGTTCGGCAGAGCCCCCGCCACGGAGGTCCGGACACACTTGAATTATTGTGTAAATTTGTGATGACACACACGGCCCGCTTGGCCATCACTGGCTGCAGATGATCATGCTACACTGCTTGGCCAATCAGCGCTGCGGGGAATTTAGTGCGTACTCAGTAGTCAACGTGTGACTGTTGTTGTCGTACGTCGTGTGATTTCTTTAATATTTTATCCATACTATGTCGGGCAAAAGAAGAAAGTGGTCGGACGAATATGTACAACATGGATTCTCATGTATCACGGAACGTGATGGGAGTGAGCGTCCTATCTGCATGATTTGCAACGCCAAGTTGAGCAACTCTAGTCTTGCACCGGCAAAACTAAAGGAACACTTCTTGAAGCTGCATGGAGACGGGGAATACAAGAACACAACACTTGCTGAATTCAGGGTGAAGAGAGCCAGATTCGATGAAAGGGCCACTCTGCCTGCTCTTGGATTTGTACCTGTTAACAAACCGATCCTGACAGCATCGTACGAAGTTGCTTACCTGATCGCAAAGCAGGGCAAGCCACACACCATTGGTGAAACACTTGTGAAACCAGCTGCATTAAAGATGGCGAATCTGATACTCGGAACAGCGGCCGAAGGTAAATTATCCCAAATTCCCCTTTCAAATGACACCGTCAGTGACAGAATAGAAGACATGAGTAAAGACATCTTGGCTCAAGTAGTCGCGGATCTGATTTCAAGCCCGGCAAAATTCAGCCTTCAACTCGACGAAACCACAGACGTTTCTGATCTAAGCCAGCTTGCTGTTTTTGTACGCTATGTGAAAGACGACATGATAAAAGAAGAGTTTTTATTTTGTAAGCCTCTTACAACAACAACGAAGGCAGCCGATGTGAAGAAGCTTGTGGATGACTTCTTCAGAGACAACAATCTTTCATGGGATATGGTTTCTGCAGTTTGTACGGACGGAGCTCCAGTCATGCTGGGAAGAAAGTCTGGTTTTGGTGCGCTAGTAAAGGCCGATGCACCACACATCATTGTGACGCATTGTATTCTGCACAGGCATGCGTTGGCAACAAAAACCTTACCTCCAAAAATGGCAGAAGTATTAAAAACTGTGGTGGAATGTGTGAACTATGTGCGAAAAAGTGCTCTGAGGCACCGCATCTTCAGTGAGCTGTGTAAAGAAATGGGCTCTGAATTTGAGGTACTTCTGCTCCATTCTAATATTCGGTGGTTATCCCGGGGACAGGTGCTGAATCGTGTTTTTGCCATGCGTGTGGAATTAGCCCTGTTTTTGCAAGAGCACCAACACTGCCATGCAGATTGCTTCAAAAATCCTGAGTTCATTCTCATTTTAGCGTACATGGCTGATATATTCGCAGCTCTCAATCATCTCAATCAGCAGATGCAGGGTGGTGGAGTCAATATCATGGAAGCGGAAGAACACCTGAAGGCTTTTCAAAAAAAGCTACCGTTATGGAAACGACGAACAGAGAACAATAACTTCGCAAACTTCCCGCTTCTGGACGACTGTGCAAGTAAGATCGAAGATGTGTCTGGAATCGGAGATATTTCTGTATCCACGGAACTGAAGCAAACAATTGCCACGCACTTAGATGAGCTTGCAAAGTCTCTCGACGGATATTTCCCTACAAGAGAGTCATATCCAGCATGGGTGAGACAGCCGTTCACGTTTGCTGTTGAAACAGCAGATGTCAATGATGAATTCCTCGACGAAATCATTGAAATTCAGCAGAGCCAGGTTCAACAGCAACTCTTCAGAACAACAACGCTCTCAACGTTTTGGTGTCGACAAATGAACAAGTATCCAGTTATTGCTAAGAAAGCCCTGGATTTTTTTTATACCATTTGTTACAACATATCTTTGTGAGCAATCCTTTTCGAGGATGCTGGACATAAAAACGAAGAAAAGGAACAGACTTTGCTGTGAAAATGACATGAGAGTGGCACTTGCCAAGGTGAAGCCACGCATATCTGAACTGATCTCTCAAAGGCAACAGCAGAAGTCACATTGATTTCCAGGTATGTAATTTGTTGTGAGTTTATGCATTGTGTTGGTTTTATTCTTTGAACAAGGTAATGTTCATGCACGGCTCATTTTGTGTACCAGTAAAAAACATATCTATGTCTTGAATTTGAAAAAAATCACATTTTATTTTTCACTAAAGAGGGGTTCGGTGAATGCACATATGAAACTGGTGGGGTTCGGTACCTCCAACAAGGTTAAGAACCACTGATCTAGGGACATGCACGCGTTTGGGTGTGGGGGGAGCGGTAGTGTAGTGGTTAGCGCTACGCCGCGCTACGAACCCGGCGACCCGAGTTCGATTCCCGCTCACGGCCACCACTGGTGACGATTATTTAACGTCATGAAATTTGCACAGCTTATGCTGTCGCCACGTCATTCCCTTCCCGAGTTGCCTAAGTCAACCTTACGTATAAGTGGATTAAGGTTGAATTTCCTTGAGTGAAAACATCCGATTTAGTTAAATTGATTTATTTCGGCTTTGTAGTAAAGCTAGTTCATAATAAAGGCTTTTGGGTTCGATCGCGATATTATGTCGCAACCCTCCACCACCCGACACGGCCAAACAGTAAAAAATGTGTCACGTTAACAAAACACCAATTAGTTACTTCTTCAGCCCACCAGTGTGTTTGAAGAGTGAATCCATAACAATTAGAATTTGAGTACGAAGTAACTAATTGACGTTTTGTTAATGTGACACATTTTTTACTGATTGGCCGTGTCGGGTAGTGGAGGGTTGCGACACATTTATAATAACGCGATCTAACCCAAAAACCTTTATCTAAATGGATAAAAGTCAAAAGTTGTGTGTGGGTTTGTGGCGGGTGTTGTGTGTGGTCGCGAGCTTGGCTCTCCAACAGTGGGGTTTACGTAAAAAAAAAACAGCCAGGTACCACGCCGTAAGCCCCGCGGTGAGCAAGCGCTATTCCTTTTTCACATTCGTCAACTTTAAATTAGTTTCTTTAGCGATTTAGTGCGATTTCTGTGCACTTTCTTATTTATTTATGACGCATGTACGACCATACCAACTCACCCGCCTTTGGTAGGGAGGACGCCCATGCCAAGTCGCACGCCTTTGGTGGGAGTGACGGGGACATTTTCTTTCGCGTTAAACATCCTATAAAATACACTAAACGCTCAGTTAAATTTTTCACTGTCTCATGTCCCCCCCACCCCGAAGCGTGCAGTTATTACTACTGTACAGTCGGTAGACGCTACCACTATAGGCCATAGATATTACTGCAGAGCGGCCGGGGCCATCGTGCCTGGGGGGAGGAGTCAGTGGTAGCAGCCCAGCCCCAGCCAGCTAAGGTGCCACCTCGGCCGGCTGGACAATCTAGGCGAGGCCGGAGGCTCTGCACAGGACTAGGCCTCACCACGCCACTGTCCTGTCAGTACTTTGTGCTATAGAGTCGATAAATACTGCTATAGAGTCAGCATGTACTACTGTAGTGATAACAGGTACCACCATAGTCGGTATGCACTGCTGTAATCATAGCAGGTACCACCACAATCAGTATGCACTGCTGTTCGATTTTTCAGAGTAGGTTTAAAATATAAATTTGACCCGGGCAACGCCGGGTACTTTCCGCTAGTTATGAAATCTCCCTTTTGTCCTTCTACCTCAATCTAAGTCGGAACACTTCCCATTCTTCCCTGGGTTACATAAATTAGAGATGTTGTTGACTCAATCATAAAATATCAAAGTACAATTCATCAATCTGCATTAAGTTACAGTGGTTGAGACGACGTGTGTGGTCTGTGTATTTCCTGATGCTCAACGATAGAATTGTCAAATCGTGTATATTTTGTACCCAGCATGGGTAACACAATTTCATTAAATATATTACTGTCCACCGATCACACTCCACCTCGCACCCACGAGCTGTAGGAGTGGGGCTCTGTCCACTCTGTGGTGCTGATAACATTCACATTCAGCACCATAAGTCAGGATTCTCATCCCTGCAGTTCCCCGTTGTGGTGTCACCTCCCTTTATCATATAGCCCAGGGGTCGGGAACCTATGGCTCGCGAGCCAGATGTGGCTCTTTTGATGATTGCATATGGCTCGCAGATAAAACAAAATATTCTCACTTGTTTTAATCCATCCATCGATTTTTCACTGCGCATGTCCTGTTCAGGGCTGCAGGAGCAATTGTCCATTATTTTAATTGGATGATACTGGCCTACGTTTGCCGTTGCTGGGTAAAACAGGTAAACGCCCCCTTTTGAATCAGTCTGAGACTGCGTCTGCTCGGTCATTAGCTCAAAGCTAACCCTTCGACGAAGAAGATGGCGAAAAGAAAAAAAGACGACGAGTATCGTACATTTCAGGACGAATGGACCGAAGAATTCGCCTTTGTGGAGAGAGCGGGTTCTGCGGTGTGTCTAATTTGCAATGACAAAATTACATCGTTGAAACGGTCGAATGTAAAGCGGCACATCAAAATACCCTGCGGGAGACAGCAGAAAGAAAGCGTGCCAAGAGCTTCTGAGCAGGGTGCAAGCTAGCCAGCAGCAACTCCGCGTATGGACCCGGCAAGGTGACTATAATTCGGCTAGCTTTGCTGGTTCTTTAGCAATAGTGAGGAACGGAAAACCATTCACAGATGGCGAGTATGCTAAAACGTTCATGCTGGATGTAGCCAATGAACTTTTTGATGATCTTCCGAACAAAGACAAGATAATCAAACGGATACAAGACATGCCTCTGTCGGCAAGAACTGTTCATGATCGTACCATCGTGATGGCAAACAAAGTGGAGGAAACGCAAGTGAAGGACATAAATGCAGCGCCGTTCTTTTCTCTGGCTTTGGATGAGTCAACAGACGTGAGCCATTTGTCGCAGTTCAGCGTGATTGCAAGATATGCTGTTGGTGACACACTGCGCGAAGAAAGTCTTGCTGTTCTGCCATTAAAAGGGTCCACAAGAGGTGAGGATTTATTCAAGTCTTTCATGGAGTTTGCTCAAGAAAAAAGTCTACCTATGGATAAACTTCTCTCAGTGTGTACTGATGGTGCTCCGTGTATGGTGGGGAAAAACAAAGGATTTGTGGCGCTTCTCCGTGAACATGAAAATAGACCCATCCTAAGTTTCCATTGCATTATACACCAGGAGGCACTTTGTGCTCAGATGTGTGACAGGCAGTTTGGCGAAGTGATGTCGCTGGTCATTCGTGTGATCAACTTTATTGTTGCCCGAGCCTTAAATGATCGCCAGTTTAAAACACTGCTGGATGAAGTTGTAAATAACTATCCTGGTCTGCTTTTGCACAGCAATGTGCGTTGGTTGTCAAGAGGGAAGGTGCTTAGCCGTTTTGCGGCTTGCCTGAACGAAATCCGGACTTTCCTTGAAATGAAAGGCGTCGGGCATCCTGAGCTAGCCGACACCGAGTGGCTCCTCAAGTTTTACTATCTCGTAGATCTGACTGAACATCTGAACCAGCTCAACGTGAAAATGCAAGGCATTGGAAATACAGTGTTATCCCTTCAACAAGCTGTATTTGCTTTTGAAAACAAGCTGGAGCTTTTCATCACGGATCTTGAAACAGGTCGTTTACTACATTTTGAAAAACTGAGCCAATTTAAAGATGCATGCACAGCAAGTGAGCCCATTCAAAACCTTGATCTCCACCAGCTAGCTGGCTGCACATCCAGTCTCCTACAGTCCTTCAAAGCACGCTTTGGAGAATTTCGTGAGCACACTCGTCTTTTTAAGTTCATCACCCATCCAAACGAGTGTTCACTGAACACAGCCGACCTGAATTACATCCCTGGTGTCTCCGTCAGAGATTTTGAAGCAGAAGTGGCTGACCTGAAGGCCTCAGACATGTGGGTGAATAAGTTCAAGTCACTGAATGAAGATTTGGAAAGAATCACACGACAGAAAGCGGAGTTGGCGAGCAAGCACATGTGGACAGAAATGAAAAAACTCCAACCCGAAGACCAGCTGATTCTCAAAACTTGGAACGCGCTTCCTGTCACATACCACACACTGCAGCGTGTGAGTATTGCTGTATTGACCATGTTTGGATCTACGTATGCATGTGAGCAGTCATTCTCACATCTTAAAAACATCAAGTCCAACCTACGATCACGTTTAACGGATGAAAGCCTCAACGCTTGCATAAAGCTTAACCTCACCAAGTACCAACCCGACTACAAAGTACCAACCCGACTACAAAGACATCAGCAAATCCATGCAGCACCAGAAGTCGCATTAATGGTGAGTGTTATAACAACATTATTTAAAAGAATAAATTCAGAGGCTTATTATACTGACATTTAGTTGAATTCACTTTTAAAATATATTATATGGCTCTTACTGAAATAAATTTCCAAATTTTTTGCTTTCATGGCTCTCTTAGTCAAAAAGGTTCCCGACCCCTGATATAGCCTCTCAATTGCTTTATACATAAGCATTGTGTTTCACTAAATAGCGCCATTAAATCAAGGTCCTTAACATAACCTAATAACAGTATAAACTAATATATATTGATAGCAGGGGCGTGCAAGGGATAACCATGATCGAGGGTAAGTAGAGGTTAGGAAATAATAAGGGAAGACATTGAATGTATGTTCAACATCTTTCGCACCGTACATAGCCAACCATGCTAATCGGAGGCACAGGGGAAGGGAAGATAATGAGAATCGGCAATGTAAGCTTTGAGAGAGGAAGCTTTGAGAGAGCAACATAAGTACATATTGAGATGCACGTAGACAAAGCCAGGGAAACACACAGATACCTGTACTGAATCGGGAACAAATTTCTCGTTATTTTGATTTCCGACCCCTGGCACTAGCCGTACTGCCACTGGGCGAAGGATTGTGGCCTCCCCCCCCCCCGCACATCAGAGGGAGCCCTGTCACTCGGGACCTTCCTCTGACTCACTCTCCATACGTGGGAGCTTGGCCAACTCTTCATCTGAGCCCCAGAGAGGGGCATGGTGGGTGGCTGGGGGTGGAGCGGCACCCCCGAGCCGCACTCGCCTCGGACAGAGCCCCCTTGTGGGGGGGAGGAGGAATACGGGGGGGGGGGGTACCCCTCCTCCCGCAAGTGTTGTGCTGTACCAGCCTGGCGAATGATTGCAAGCAGGGGGAAATCACTCTGCATGTCACCACCTCACGCAGGGGTTTAGCGTACTCGTAACCTCTCTACCTCGCACGGTTAACCCTCTCCCCTGTTGCCCCCCCCCACACCCCACCTTGACCCACTTATACTGCATGAACGGCGGCACAAGGGCCTGCCGAGCTGCAGGGAGTGCGTGACGGGCAGAAGTGGAGAAAGAGATGCACCAGGATTAGATGAAGCCGGACAGTGCGGTGCAGGCGATTGTTAGCGCACACGCACGGTGATTGACTTAGTGGGACATTCTGCCGAGTTTTTGGGTCAGGTATTGAGAGCGAAGCCAACGCCTGTATACAACTTGAGCTCAGTGAGCGTTCAAGATCAGAGCGTTATGATCGACAGCAAAGGGCGATCTGTAGAGCGAGACAGGTGTAGTAAACATTGCTGCGATGGAGACTGCAGTCCAACAGAACAAAAGTAACGGTCTCGTGTCTGGTGTATTCAGAGACTTAGACATCAGATCCATATATTGTCTTGCATTTCAGTGCTATTTTGCATTGCAGATATCCATTCTCATGAAATGGTCCAACGTTGGTCGTGGGGTTATTTTGAAGTTCGGGTGGAGCCAAAAACAGTGAAAAGTTTCCACATATATGCATATATATTAAATATCTCAAAGCCAGACTTGAGTATACATTCTAAAACAACTAAAAATTTATGACTGGTAGGAGCCAACGTGGTGTGCCGTGGATTACAGGAGGAATTAGCCACACGATTCCGTGAATGCACAAAATTGCGTTTTACAGGGGAAGTGATGTGGCTAGTGGCTCCTTTAATCCATGATAAATTTGTAATCCAAAGCAACCGGTGGTGCGCCATGCATGTTCAGGAGTAAATGGCTGGGACTCTTTGAACTGCGTATTTCGATACGTACAGAACTCGCTTCCTGATAAGCTTAAAACTGGGTTTTTTTCTGTACTGAACATTGTTGGGGATTGGGTGTTTAAATAAAATCTTAAAACCTGCAGAAAATTTGAGATTGCTTTCGACTGACCCACAGCTATATAAACCATCCCTTTTCAAATATTAATTTTGTTCGCGATGGCAGGTAATCCACATTTCATTTTTTGAGAACTTGTTATTGGAGTTATTCTTACTAGCTATTCTAAAGCTATATACTCCTACTGTACTTTAGTTGTATGAACTTAGGTAATCCGTTTCATTGGACCCGATGTGCTCTGTGAGTGCTCTTTCTCGTTCCATATCTGTTTTCAAAATTGTGTCAACATAATAAATTTTTCAAGCCTATGAGAAAATCTAGCCTTCCAAATCCAATAAGCCTCAGCCTTCATCTCCTTGATGTAGGTTTGCTATCTTTTCCATAGACCAAATTCAGAAGTATAACTCAATCAGCCGAGATCTGTCAAAAATGTGCAGTATACATACTAAGTCAGTTACATATGTTTCTATATTTGTTTTATCTTTGGTTTGATTACATTGTCATTGGGTTTTTACTTGTTAGGTTTTTTTTTTACCTTTGATGTACAGAGCTTTGAGATTACCAATTTGACAGACACTTTATAAAACTAAATTTACTATGTTTTATTAATAACTAGCTTTACTACCCGGCTTCGCCCGGGACTTGGATTCACCACGCCCGGCCGCCTTTGTCTCCCCAGTGGCGATGTTCACACACCACACCAGTTACTCGTTTGAGGCTGAGTCGACCAAGGGGAGGCCCAGGACCGGTTAAAATAATCGTCACTGGTGGTGGCCGTGAGCAGGATTCGAACTCGGGTCGCCGGGTTCGTAGCGCAGCGTCCTAACCACTACACTACAATGCGTTACGCTTCCACATCCACGGGTCACATGACAGATTTGACGTCACAGCTCACTTGCCGTGCAAAAAATATATGCATTATTGAGCTCGCTCCCCCGCCTCCCCCAAAACAAATAAAAGTGTATTTTTATCATTTTTGCAAGGTGTACAGTCTGGAAAGTACCCAGATGGCAAATTTCAAATTTGTTGCATGTCGGGAAGTACGCTAAACATTTTGAACAGACACACATAATCACAGCTTTGCCTTCTACATATATGGAGATAAAGTTCAAAACAATACCACCAGATCACGGTACAAATCAATGTCACCCAAACACAGATGCCAAATCTCTGAGAGTTTCGAGTGACTCAGAGTAAAATATACAGTAGTTTTTTTTAATTAAAATTTGTATATTAAAGTGTAAACCTTTAGTAAATAGTTGCACGTTATTAAGTGTTCATTTAATGCCTTAGATGCTAATAATAGCATACATTAATCGTATTACTTAAAATGCACAATAGTACTGTCCAATTTATTATCGACAGCAGACCCCAAGGTTCCCCCGTCAATTAATCCAACTTAAAAAGGTTTTACACTTTGTGGATATCTTCGGCTATCGTGGAGAATCACATTATGATTTGAGAGTGGAGCTTTTGCACGGAGTCCTGAGAGTGCATGTGGCTCATCCTGCATGACAATTTGTGTGCATATTTGGTGCCTCGAACCGATAAAAAATATAAAAACTGCTTTTACCTTTGTGACAACTGGCAGAATGGAGAAAAGCACACATGAAACAGATAATAATTTAAAATAAGAAAAAATATTACGAAAAAATGTATTCACCCAGGAAGCCACCCTGAGTCGAAGGACTATTTTTCAGGAGAGTCATAATTTAATGACTGATGATGAAAGCAAAATCAAGACAAGGATGATGATGACGATCAAGATGTTTTTGATAACTGTAATAATGATGCTGTTATGGTTACTCTTGCTGCTACTTATGTTGCTGCTGATGATGGCTGATTAAAATTATACATCAGAGAAAGTCTTCCTCGTAAAAGTGCATAAAAGCCCACGCAAAAAAGCACGTAATCACCTACACCTATGAGGCCAATATGAAACATTGCTATTACATGCACTTTAAGCCATTATGCCAAAGATCTAAGGAAAATGTGAGTTTGTGCGTGCTCTCCCATATGCTCCTTTCACTTCACTGTAGTACTGTGCATTATTCATGATGGAGCTGTTCTTTTTTTGGATAGTTTCATTATTTTTATTAATAGCCCAATTATTCTTCAACACCACAAATTAATACATTTGTAGGGGCGTGTATGGGCTATGTGTAGCGACGTAAACGAACTATGTACATATTCTTGGTTCTTTCGGTAAAGTTACATAGACGGGAAACAATAAAATAATACAAATATAAAACAATAAAATTATCACGACGTTTCGACTGCAACACAAGCAATCATCATCAGGTGTGAAAACCACAACAAGAAAATTTGATAAAAGTGGAGGTTATTTTTAACGTTAGCACCACGGAGAGGGATTTGACAGTTTGTTCAGATGGACGAGTTCATCTTTCTGATTGAGGGGGTCAAATACTTATTTCACTCATTAAAATGCAAATCAATTTATAAAATTTTTGACATGCGTTTTTCTGGATTTTTTTGTTATTCTGTCTCTGATTGTTCAAATAAACCTACCATTAAAATTATAGACTGATAATTTCTGCCAGTGGGCAAACGTACAAAATCAGCAGGGGATCAAATACTTTTTCCCCTCACTGTACATATGTTCTGGTATTCCCTTGTACAGGTGGGCTGGGGTATTTGAGGGTTCGCGTGGTTTGTATTGTTGCTCGCGTTCGTTCAGTGAGGCACACATACGCTTGTTTTTGGTTTATCCTCCAGTTTATTGTTAGAATGGTTACAGCCGGGTTGGCTGTGTGCTACGAAGGGGGGGGGGGGTGATGTAAGGGCGTGTATGAGCTATGTGTAGCGACGTAAACAAACTATGTACACTTACCTGTAAGGGCTGACATAGTCCAGTAGGGGCAGTCACAATATCCTTAGCCCCAGAGCAGGAGGGGGCTGTGGGGTGTCCTGGGATCCCCTGCGGCCCCTCCCAACGGGTGGGGGGCTGCGGGGTGTCCTAGGATCCCTCGGGACCCCGCCCCTCAGGTGGGGAGGTGTATATAAGCCAGACCTCTCTACAGGCTCGGGGCCAGTTGAAGACAGAAGCAAGAAGACTGGTCAGCTAGGACCCTGAGACCCCTAGCCCCGCTGCCCTTGTCAGGGCCGGGACTCTGTGCGGCTCAGTGGTGAGACCCTGGGAACCCCCGGCCCGATGTCCTTGTAAGGGCCAGGTCTGAGCGGGCCAGTGGTTGGAACCCTGGTTAGGTCGGGTTAAATTAGCCTCCCCTATGGACCCATAGAGGGAGGACCTAGAGTAGCAGTCCCGTATCAGCAGAGTTAGCCCGGAGGCAGTACCTCCCTAGGCAAGGGAAATAGAAGGGCCGTTGCCCTGAGTGTGCCGGGTTGTACTGCTGGACATTGTGTTGAATAAATAGTGTTGCCTTCAAGACTTGCGTCCGACGTCTCCAGAATCCACAACACTACACATTCATTCCAAAAATACAACAAGATACAACAGGTTTTGACTTAAAACTTTCGTGACTGCAGGGATCCATATTCTATGGTTCTTTCGGTGAAGTCACGTGACTTTACCGAAAAAAATAATAGAATAGGATACAATAGGGTCTATCGAGTAATGTAGAAATTGAGCCTCTAAAATGCACTTAATTAGTAAAAGTTTTGCAAGACTAAACCCTTCACAGTTGAATCAATGTACACAGATCTTTTAAAGACAGACTAATTGAGGGTCGGGGAGAAGCATTCTGCAATAGGGGATGCCCAGTATTCTGCAACAAACCAATTCAAAATTTATTTTAAAAAAATACTCAATATACATGTAATTAAACCAAATGCTTACATTTCATTAACGCTTAATAATGACCATTAGGTAAATATTTACTTAAAACATTCTGATAATGAAACATGAGTCACCATCACTATGAAACAGGTGTAAGGTTCAGGATATTTTATGGTAGGACTGAAGAAGACACCACACTTATTAGAGTACAGTACTACATTTCAAAATTAATGCCATAGAATATTTTTATAATTGTTTATGCATTTACAATAATTAAAAATACAAGCAGTCCCAGAGGTATGAAAGCCCAACTTATGAACATCCACACTTACGAACTTCCATAAGATGTTATTATTTTTAACCATTTTACTTACGGAAGTATGGTTGTACTAACGAACTGAAGTGCAGTGGAGCAATCCTCCAAGAGATGTAATGAGTCCCAGCATCCTCCTAGAAACGCCCCTTCTTACAAGCAATCCAGCATCAGTAAAATTAAAGATGCTTTCTTTTCATGTTACTTTGTTTTATTTACTGTACAGTATGCATTACAGGATTAAATGCACATGTACAATATTTATTCTTTTTATGAGTTTAAAAAGGCTTCCCTTTTTTGTTGAACCATAACACATTTTATAACACTGACCTTAAGTACAATTAAATATTGAGTTCCGAGATACGAACACATAGATGTATTAACGTGTCCCAAGAACGTAACCCGTTCGTAAGTCGAGGATAAAATTTTATAATTTCACTGTTAAAAACGATTGAAAGATCTATATTTCCAGTACCCATTTACAATACAATTAGGAACTATTTTTCGTATCTATATATGGTACTCGAGAAAATTGCTTTTTGTAGAACATTAATAAACAAAATTAGAGCATGCAATATTACCACGAGCAGAGCCACATGATAGAATGAAGTGCCCAAGGGCATGGGTTTTACTATTTGCATAATTATACTAAGTAGTCTGGTCACTTTAGCTTGATGTATATTGAACATACATTTTTTTATTATTAAATTAAGTGAATGACCACAGAATATCATGTCCTAATGCGCACAGCTTAATTAGCGTGCAAAGAGTGTTCTGGTCACTTTGTTTCAATGTGTATCTGAGGGAACCTTTCTGGCATACTCAATTGCTGTCTAACCATGTCAGGATTTGAGAGGTTTCACAGTTGAATATGACTGTGTATCTGCTATGTTGCCGATATGCATAGCATGTTATCTGGTATAAAGCATTGATATATATGTCCTGTAATGTGTACATCGTTTGTTTTTTTGAGTTGCGAGTGTTAACTGGCAGAAACAGTCTTCATTAATTCTGGAGTAGAGTCAAGACAAAAACGTTCCCTAAAGCTTACTAAGCATAACCATAGTGGCTTCGTGAAAGCCTGTGCTCTGTAAGAATTGCATGAAAACCAAATTCATGTATTTACAAGGACTATAACATTTGCCAAAAAATGGAAATAGAGCTTTATGATTGGGAAAAAATTCATCAAGATCAAATGTTAAGTCTGTTTTTAAAAATATTTCCATCACTTACGATTCTGAACATGCATTTTTTAAGATAATGGTGGGTTTCCCGTGCAATGACACACAGCTGCAATTTCACATATAAACACAAATATTGTCTTTGATGTTGCTCGCCTCTTTACATGATCCTTGATGGGCCCGATTAAAAATGATGTCAGTCTGATGATCACAGCTGTCTATGACAAGCTTAAGTTTATAAATCATTTGAAGATACTGCAGTAACAAACAAAAACCCCAACAAATTCGTGAATAATACTGTTTAAAATTTAAAAAAATATATATATACAATAGATGACATTCCAGGCAATGGCCCTTCTTTACAGCACATAGAGAGACTAGATAGGTAGAGTGAGGCCTGAAACTTATCTTGTTTTATACATTTTTATTTTAAGGCAATGTTTATTTAAAATGTGTTGATGTTTTTTTTATGTATACTTAAGTGCGGGTTTATTCACGTTTCTCAACTAAAGTTGAATGCAGTCACGATTGATTCAACTAAAGTTGAATGCAGTCACGATTGATTGGCTGTCCGTTTGTCTTTTGTTAGCGGGATGTCATGGGAACTCATAAAGATGATCAATATAAATAAAATGTTACTTGATCAGTTAGACAAGACACTCTACAAATCACACTTAACATTGACAGCAACAATGTCTACATCAGATTAGGAACATGTAGACAATGACTACCTCTTCGGCTACCACTGTCAACCAAATGTAGGGACAATTTGATTTCCAAATTCAATCACCTCTCCAACAAAAAATCGGATCCACACACCGAAAAGATAGACGTTAACAAAGTCGTAATTAATCGCAGTAACAGTTCCATTTCTGATGGCCTGAAATCCGTTTTAGCTAAAGGCCTAAACTATGCTGTCACACCAGGACACATACCGGTTAATGATATCATTGCCCATGTACACGTTGCACTCAAGGGCTTGAGTCACATCTCTGCAGACGTAGCAAGATCTGAAATCGCTGCAACCCTCAAAAACGCGAAGTTGCCACCTAGCAACATCAGCAAAGATGAACGCTTTGAATTATCCCAATTAAAAAAGAGAGATGATATTGTCGTCCTCTCAGCCGACAAGGGCAATGCCACTGTCATTATGGACAAAACAGAATATAACAACAAAATTCAAGAACTACTCAATGACGGCAGCTATACAAAACTAAAAAGAGATCCCACCAACAGCCTGGTTACCAAAACGAACGAAATAATCTCTGATTCAACAGCATTAATTGATCAGACCAAACAGTTCTCGTTGAAACCCTCTGCTGCCAGACCTCCAAGATTATATGGCCTTCCAAAGATAAACAAAGAAGATACACCCCTTCGTCCCATCGTCTCTACTATCAACTCCCCCACCTATAAACTGGCACGTTTTCTTGCTGATATACTGCGACCTTTCACTGGAAAAAACACCTCTGCGGTACTAAATTCTACTCACCTAATATCGACAATCAAAGGCATTTCCCTGTCCCCAGACGACCTGCTTGTCAGTTTTGATGTGGTGTCCTTGTTCACCAAAGTTCCGGTACCTGACACCATCACTATCATTGAAGACCTACTACATACTGATGTACCCCCCTGGTGAGACATTGCTTAACCAACACATACTTCGCCTGGAACGGAACTTTCTACAAACTGAGGGCACCCCAATGGGCTCCCCCCTGTCTCCGGTTGTAGCCAACGTATTCATGGAATATTTTGAAACTGACGCCATCCAGACTGCCACTCTACGCCCGACCTTATGAAAGAGGTACGTGGATGACACTTTTGTCATCTGGCCACATGGCCAGCCTGCTCTAGACCAATTCCGCGACCACATCAATTCCATACACCCAGCCATCAGATTTACCATGGAGGTCGAAAAAGATAGCAAGCTACCCTTTTTGGATGTCTTAATTAAAAGGAGACCTGATGGCTCAATGAGCCACTCTGTCTACAGAAAAGATACCCATACAGATGCTTACTTGAAACCGGATTCCCACCACCATCCATCCCAGAAGAACTCCCTCATCAAGATTCTATACCATAGAGCTCAATGCATTTCCGACCAGGAACACATTGCCAGTGAACTCAAACACGTACACCAGGCTCTCAGGGCTAATGGTTACTCCAACTACACAATCCGCAAAGCCATCACTCCAGTCATGAAGAAGGATCCTCTTGAGGAGCCACTCAAAACCATCACCTTACCCTACATTGCAGGGGTTACTAAAAAGATCTCCAAAATCCTGAATAAACACAAGATCCAGGTCCGATTCAACACAGTACATAAAATCCGTGATCTGGTTCCATCTGTAAAAGATGCTGTTCCAGACATACAGTACCCGGGCGTTTACAAACTAAAGTGCCTCTGTGGTAGCAACTACATTGGGGAAACCAAACGACATATCTCGGACCGCATCTGCGAACATAAAGCAGACTTGAAACACAGCAGGACGAACTCTTCTGCCGTGGCAGATCACTGTTATAATTCAGTGGGTTCACATAACATTGACTTCTCCAAGACGGAGGTTCTTTGCAAGTCAACCGGCTACCATGAGAGATTCGTTCATGAAGCCATCCACATATACAAACACAGAGACAATTTCAACCGAGAGGATGGATTCTGGCTTAGTAACCATTGGAAAGATGTTTTAAACCATTTCGGTTCTTAATTAATTGTATTTTGCGGTGACGGTCAGACCGCAGCTCTTTCGCTGGCATTGTGACTGTTTCTCCCTCCCCCCTCCTCCCTTCCGAGTATGGATTGACCCGTCCGCCTGAATGTCGCTGTCCTTGGTGCTGGTTGTTGAGTAGATGGGAAAAACCGCCATTTTTTCTCTCCTTGGTGCTCTTCTCTCCCTCACACCAACGCTAATCCCCCAGTTACAATTTATATGTAAACTCCTTTCCCCCCGTCCCCCGGTCCGAGCTCGTCGTTCGCCGTGGTGCTAATCCCTCACACCAAATGCTGATCCCCCAGTTACATGCTAATTTATATGTAAACTCCCCTCCTCCAGTCCCAGCTCGTTCGCACTCCGCAATGCTAATCTCCCAGTTACATGCTCCTTTGTCAAGGCTCTCTGTTCCTCCCACAGCTTAAAAGACGCTGTCAAGCTTGACAGGGTTCACTCAAGCGCTGTCTTCTGGACAGTCCTGTTTCTTCACCTGAGGACGGCTACTTGTGTTGTGGCCGAAACGTCGTGAGAATTTTATTGTTTTACTTTATTATTTCAATCTCATTCTACGTGACTTTACCGAAAGAACCAAAGAAGAAAAAAAAGTTACAATAGCTTTAGTGCTATTGAAGACGTATCCAATCAAAGGGTTCTCAAAAACCTGGTAATAAAATCGAACTATAATTAACAAGGCATTTTAGCCAACATATCACACACTTTCTCATTGTCTTTGTATGTGACATCACAACGGTCCTTGTGCCAGGCTAGCTGCACATTGAGGCCACGTGAAGTGGGGAATGTTTGCTGGCAGGTCATGGGACAGACCCAGGTACTGTATCATGCATTGACTGAAATGACTGACAGATGCACCACCTGTGCTCCCGACTGTGCCAACAAGCCACCTAAAATGTCGATTTAAAGCTTTCGTGATTGCAGGAATTCATCTTCTTGGTTCTTTCGGTCAAAGTCACGTAGAAGGGAAATAATAAAATAATAAAAATTAAACATATTTCCCTTCAACGTGACTTCACCAAAAGAACCAAGAAGATGAAGCCACCGAAAAGTTTAGTCCCAAATGCAAACACTCATTAATTAATTAAATGTAAGAACGAAAAAAAAGTGTATGTTTTTCTACTTTTCTTCTATCTATAGCGCACGTTTGCACTTCATTTTTCATGCAGTTGCAATTTATTTTGCTCAGTCGGTGTTAGTTTCTCAGGTCGTGACGAGTTTATTTATTCTTGATACTCCTGTACTGGTCCCATTATTTCGCCAAGTGCACTGATGCCTACTTTATTGAGGGCGATAATGAGTACAGGTAACACAAGCTTATGCTATCGTCCTAATATTCTCACCCACTGGCCCGTCGTCACGTTTAGGGATGTGTCCTGCCCATAATGGAATAATGCTATCAGTAACTTCCGAAATGCAGGATGACCATGAAATAGAGTGCAGCCTATGGTATGCATACCCCTCAATTTATGCAGCATTTGAATACAAGGACATCCGTATATTGCAATTTATCTTTTGGTTTACGCCACACAGACTAACTCTGCTTACATGATTTGTAGACTAGAAAAATAGCTTTTGCATTTTTTAAACAAGGATATTAAGTCTAAAAAAAATGGTAAATTCTTAACATATATCCATATGGCAGATTTGATTCAATTAGGTGTTCGAAATATGGTTTGCTATATGCAGATACATTTAGCAGCAAGTCATGTGCTGCACTTGCTATATGATCTGCTTTGTTTTTAGATTCATGGTAAACCCCCCCTCCCCTAAATCGACGGTACACCGAACTGGCGCAATTTTTTTGGCGAATCGCAGGTGTAACCTCCACAGTGTGAATTATAGCAGCGGTCCCCAACCTTTTCGGCACCAGGGGATAGGTTCGTGGAAGACAATTTTTTCACGGACCGGGGGTGGGGGGTCATCATTGGGTCTTTCCCCCTTTTCAAAGAAGCTCTCCAGCGACGTTTGTTCTTTACACATTTTGGCTACTAGGGGTTAGAGCTTGTGGGCTTTACCAAAACTGTGACTGAGACAAGTGGGCAGTCCGGGAAAGAGGCGCGGACAGAAGTGGTGAATAATAAAATAATGTGGGCAGGCCACGTGCGGACTCACCGCTCTCACCTCCTCCTGCTGCTGTGTGGCCCGGTTCCTAACAGGCCACGGACCGGTACTGGTCCGTGGCCCGGGGGTTGGGGACCCCTGAATTATAGGATCCGCAATATGGTCCCCTCATACCAAAGTGGTCTAATGAAGTTCTACTGTACATGTAAATGTAGTTTCAATAATTTAATTATGTGCAGAACCGTATATGTAGCAGTAGACACTGTGACAGGGCTGTTAGGGGGTACATGACAAGAAAAAGACTGGAGACCACTTATAATTATTACAATTTATGGTTAAAAGCTTAAGGCCCCGTCCAAGGCACATATATTACTATGTTCAGTCTTAATGTCTTGGCACACAGTATTACAAATTAAGCATTAAGATTCGTAGGGTTCTTGTAAGACTAAGGTAATTTGATATTAATTTTATACTATATTCATAATTATTCATTTTTTCCAGGAAAGCCAGTCTTAGAAGGGTCTTGCATGAGATTTTATTTATTTTAAGATGTGTTCAGTCAATCGATGAGTGTTTATACGTGTGGGAGGAAAACGGAGCACCCAGAGAAAACCAAAGCACAAGGAAGCAACAGATGGATTCAGCTGGAGATTAGTCAACTTTCTGTACTGCCTTCTCCTGGTTAGCCAGGGTATGGCACCATCTCTACGCTCATGGGGGGTTTCAAATGTGTGCAGTGATCCACCAAGCCTCACTGCCTCTAGTGCAACATTACAGGCGAGCACCACCACCATGTAGTTTACATATGTGAAGACCTTAATCCAGCAGTAGATTATGGATGATTAATCACACATCCCGCACCTCTGATTTGCACGGTTGGCAACGTTGCTTCGCGTAAGAAGCTCAACACACACACACAATTATTTCATGAGTTTATGATTCTATGTATTCGCTTTGGGCACGATGTATCACTCGACACCAATTTTATACAGAACTACGTAATATTGTTTGTAGTATAAGGGAGACAATTTAGTACAGACCTACAAAGTATAGTTTGTAGTATAAGAGAGACAATTTAGTACAGAACTACATCGTATAGTTTGTCGTATAAGAGAGACAATTTAGTACAGAACTACTAAGTATAGTTTGTAGTATAAGAGAGACAATTTAGTACAGAACTACTAAGTATAGTTTGTAGTATAAGAGAGACAATTTAGTACAGAACTACTAAGTATAGTTTGTAGTATAAGAGAGACAATTTAGTACAGAACTACTAAGTATAGTTTGTAGTATAAGAGAGACAATTTAGTACAGAACTACTAAGTATAGTTTGTAGTATAAGAGAGGCAATTTAGTACAGAACTACAAAGTATAGTTTGTAGTATAAGAGAGACAATTTAGTACAGAACTACTAAGTATAGTTTGTAGTATAAGAGAGACAATTTAGTACAGAACTACAAAGTATAGTTTGTAGTATAAGAGAGACAATTTAGTACAGAACTACAAAGTATAGTTTGTAGTATAAGAGACAATTTAGTAGAGAACTACTAAGTATAGTTTGTAGTATAAGAGAGATAATTTAGTACAGAACTACTAAGTATAGTTTGTAGTATAAGAGAGACAATTTAGTACAGAACTACATCGTATAGTTTGTCGTATAAGAGAGACAATTTAGTACAGAACTACTAAGTATAGTTTGTAGTATAAGAGAGACAATTTAGTACAGAACTACTAAGTATAGTTTGTAGTATAAGAGAGACAATTTAGTACAGAACTACTAAGTATAGTTTGTAGTATAAGAGAGACAATTTAGTACAGAACTACTAAGTATAGTTTGTAGTATAAGAGAGACAATTTAGTACAGAACTACTAAGTATAGTTTGTAGTATAAGAGAGACAATTTAGTACAGAACTACAAAGTATAGTTTGTAGTATAAGAGAGACAATTTAGTACAGAACTACAAAGTATAGTTTGTAGTATAAGAGAGACAATTTAGTACAGAACTACAAAGTATAGTTTGTAGTATAAGAGAGACAATTTAGTACAGAACTACAAAGTATAGTTTGTAGTATAAGAGAGACAATTTAGTACAGAACTACAAAGTATAGTTTGTAGTATAAGAGAGACAATTTAGTACAGAACTACTAAGTATAGTTTGCAGTATAAGAGAGACAATTTAGTACAGAACTACTAAGTATACTTTGTAGTATAAGGGAGACAATTTAGTACAGAACTACTAAGTATAGTTTGTAGTATAAGAGAGACAATTTAGTACAGAACTACTAAGTATAGTTTGTAGTATAAGAGAGACAATTTAGTACAGAACTACTAAGTATAGTTTGTAGTATAAGAGAGACAATTTAGTACAGAACTACAAAGTATAGTTTGTAGTATAAGAGAGACAATTTAGTACAGAACTACTAAGTATACTTTGTAGTATAAGGGAGACAATTTAGTACAGAACTACTAAGTATAGTTTGTAGTATAAGAGAGACAATTTAGTACAGAACTACTAAGTATAGTTTGTAGTATAAGAGAGACAATTTAGTACAGAACTACTAAGTATAGTTTGTAGTATAAGAGAGACAATTTAGTACAGAACTACAAAGTATAGTTTGTAGTATAAGAGAGACAATTTAGTACAGAACTACTAAGTATACTTTGTAGTATAAGGGAGACAATTTAGTACAGAACTACTAAGTATAGTTTGTAGTATAAGAGAGACAATTTAGTACAGAACTACTAAGTATAGTTTGTAGTATAAGAGAGACAATTTAGTACAGAACTACTAAGTATAGTTTGTAGTATAAGAGAGACAATTTAGTACAGAACTACAAAGTATAGTTTGTAGTATAAGTCTGAGTAAGCTTACACTCGGCTTATGGCGGCCATCTTGCATGGGGCAAAACAAACGGTTGAACGTGACGTCACCCGGCACGTTCGAAGCGATGCAAGATGGCGTCAGTAATAACGCACCCCGTTGGTCGACATCTCCGAGTCCTGGTACCACGTGACGCCGCGCCGACCAATCGGCAGCGGTGTTACTGGCCACCTGCGGCGCCCGGGCCTCGCGCCTTTGAAAGGAGAGGAAGAAGAAGCAGGAGGAGTGAGAGAAGAGGCTTCGTCGTGGAGCGAGCCGAGTGAGCATGGTGCGTGTTCGACGGGACATGGGGGTGGGGAGGTCGGCAGAGGGCCGCAAGGAGTTTTTGTTCCTGGGCGCCCCGCGCAAACGTTTCGCCTTTGTCGCGGCGCTCAAACTCCGCGTGGTTTTGAGTCGCGCGGTGCCGCGTTTCGGTCCCAGGCGGAAAGGCCGAGTTCGGGCCTAGGGTCTAGTCCCACAGGTGCAATTGCGTGGTGTGTGTGTGTTGGGGCTTGAGGCTGAATTAAGAATGGAACAATGCTTACGCGTGTTACCTTGCTGTAAGAGTCTGATTGGTGTACTCCCACGGATACATCATTGATTGCGGAGTTTTCGCGTGCATCTCGTGACCGGTGTAAGGCTGTTGGGAATTAAGGGCAAATGAATGGTTGTGTGAAGGTTGAGATTATTTATCAAGAGAAGCATCCTAGTCAGACGCGTCTTTGTCATCAGAGGTGTCACCAGAAGGCATCCTCATCAATCGCACACTTATAATTACATACACAATCAAAGGTCGCAGGCGTAATTATAATCAGACAGCATCATCACAAACCATTGTCCGAAGCATCGTTGCAATCAGAAATATGGACATAGAACTTCTTTCGCATCGTACGTAGCCAACCCTGCTAATCGGAGGTGAGAATACCTTCGTGAACGTCAATCAGAAGCATCAAAAGCATTGTCAGAAGAATAATTGAAACCGTCATTGGACGTATAATCAGAACCGTACCTAGAATGGTCACATATGCGTCTCAAACTGTAAACGCATAATCACCACGCCACAACGCGCTCACGCGAATCATAAGGGAAACATCAATCGTACGTGTGTATTATTATAGTAGTCGGCGTATACCACCAGTTATCCTGCCGGGTCTCAATACTCCATAATATAGGTTTTTGGGGGGGGGGGTTAGGTCGCGTAAATGTGTCGTTAAACCCGCCACCAGCCGACACAGCCAACTAGTAAGGGTTGTCACGTAAACAGAACATGGCCAATTCGTCACTAGTACAGCACACCGGTGTGTTGGAGACCAAATCCACAACATTTACGATCCGAGTACGACGTTTCTCTATACAGTTGACATCGTGCTATGGGGGTTTCCTCATGTTCTTTTGCAGGCTAACCAGGACGGTAACAACACGCCTGGGTCGGCTAGTGGACCTGGGCAACAGCACCCTGCATTCTCTAACCCTCCCCCCATGGTACCGCCACCCTTTGTGAGTACGGTGTATCTTTATGAAATTAGAGCTTTGTTTGCCTTTAACCCTCCAACCAACACTCTCAGCCATAGTTGAAAAGAGTTAAAATGCCACAAATGTATGCCATCAGCATTACTTAACTGCATTTCCGCATTCATTTGTGGGTTTATTGTGTTTCTCTGCTGCCAATGTTTACAATTTACTCTGCTAGCAGTGTAACCTTTGCCAGTAGACTCTGTAAATTGAGGTTATTTTACTTACCCTACATCAATGCACCTTGTGCCAATACAGTAGCAATAATGATAATGGAAAAATATCGTCATATTTACAAGCACTCGACTCGTAAATGCATTCAAATCAGCATAGGTAAAGTGTTTTATACCAAGGCTTACACCAATGTTTGTTTTCAGATGCCACCTCCAGGGATTCCTCCCTTCCCTCCGATGGGCATGCCACCGATGGGACAACGGCCCCCCAATATGCCTCCCATGCCGCCTGGCATGATGCCTCCTATGATGCCACCCATTGGAGGGCCCCCACCTATGGGCCAGGTAAAAACAAAGAGCATTACAGAGATGCAACCGACACATGTCCTCCAAATGCATTGTAGGACATGGAAAAATGTGAATAACTCCTTAATGGTTTTAAACAAATTTCAACATCCTCACCACCGTTTGGTTCTGATTTCCATTTTTGCCCATCAACAGATGCGTGCAATTTACTACTACCTAATTTGCGTTTGATTGGAGAATATTGATATCAACATGGAAAGCTGGATCGTGAGGGACACAATAGTTGGAGGTTGAGAACTGTTCCTTAAATGGTATGCAAATTAAAGATGTTATGTGTGTATATATTTTTTACTTCTTTCGCACTGTACATAGCCAACCGTGCTAATTTATGATGAAAATATCTATGTACTTGAAATGCTCGTGAAATAATGCTTTAGTGGTTTTCAACATGCCGATGTTTATTGAATAACACTTTGTGTATCCTCATGCTTGGCAGAAATGATCTGGTAATGTGTCTTTGAAAGCACAGTGTTGAAAGCCAAGTGTTCAGTGATTGTATACAAATCATGAATGTAGCCACATGTGATAGCAAATGTGGTGTTCTGTTGGTATTCGTCAGATGCCTGGTATGATGCCGCCTATGATGATGATGCAGGGAATGCCAAATATTCCTCCCATTGCAGCTGCGGTAAGCTTTACTTTTTTTCGTGCATAATGTTAAGTGGTTTGGTGTTCAACATAAATTAGTTTTTCTTCTTTAAAGTATATTCACTCCTGGAAGTGGAGAGTTTTTATTGTTTTTTTTATTTTCTAAACGGATTCTTAATACATTTGAACATTTAATACTTTGGATATGATATCCAAGTTACACATAGGATTATTGTTTATCATGTTAGTAATATTGTTGGAGGCTTTTCTGTGTAAACAATACAATGTTATTACCTGACGTTTTGTTATATCAAACATCTCTATTGGAATGTCTATAATTAAAGAAGTGCATAGGTATTCACCTGTAACTTTGTTTTATTCTCCTTAGGGGTCTGTAACACCCACTGATACAAGTACTGGTAAGTAACATAAATGCATATAGTTTATGGTTGGCTAACTTTATTGGAGAATTATTTAAATATACTCTAGATATAAAAAATGGACATGTAATGTTAATACCATTTAATCAAAAACATGTTGCATTTTTTATATTTTGCTTTCACATTTACATTCAACATTTGAAGCCTCTTGCCTGATAAAACGTTACATTTTTGTCTCTTTTTTTTTAAGGACCGGGTGCTCCAGCTGTCCAGGTCAGTGTTACATTACTTTTACAAATCGCACATGAAACAAAAAATATTCTTTAAGCCTGAAACATTTACTTTCCGTTTTACAGTATTTGAAAATTCTGCTTTTCCTCACCCAGGCTGTGAATCCTGCGGTAGCTGCAATACAGCAGTCTGCATCTGCAGGAAACTCTCCAGCACAGCAAGAGACTCAAAAAAAGGTGCTCCCGTTATTTTTACATCAAATTGCAATTTGAGAATAAAAAATAAACTGTGGGGTTTTATATTGAAATGTCATATTTTCTAAATCAACTCAAACACTTTCTTTCAACGGTCCTTTTGCCTGCAATTTTAAAAGCCAGTTATTCAACTCATTGTGATGTCTACTCTGAATCTGCTTGTGACTCGCAATCATGTGGAAAATACTTTGGGCAGTTTTTGTCAGGCATTATTCTCGAGTTTTGCCCTCTCGCCTATCTGCTGCGGTTCTTCTTGAGCAGGGAGCTGCAATCTCCAGCTCCAGAGCTGCATGTGTCTTGTATTTCATGCATTGCAGCTCTTGAAAACATTTTTTGTTTTTTCAAAATTCGAAAAAAATTGCTTTTGTCATTTTGGTTGCTGACTCCTGCCTAGATTTAGATGTTTCCATCTCCTGATGGAAAATGAACATTGGATTGAATTTATTCAGTTTGGGGATTGAGCATAACAGCATATTACGGCTTAAACTGTTAGATAAGGATGTTGAATTTAGTTTGTAGTAATAATTTCTCCTTGAATATTGGTGGCAGGATCAAAATAAGGAGAATATGTACTTTGTAAAGCAGTTATTTTAATTATTCCCCCAGCAATTTCTGTCATGGCAATGTGTTGTTTATAATTCAAAAAGCGTCGTACCTGCAAACACATAAAAATAGGGATTCGGTCTCTTCTGGCCTTGTGCAGAAATCATTATGGACAGAGCACAAGTCTCCAGATGGACGGACCTATTTCTACAACAGCGACACCAAACAGTCCACCTGGGAGAAGCCCCTAGAACTCAAATCCCCTGGAGAGGTAAGAGACTGCACCTTTGTACATTAATGCTGCATTTAAACAGACAGTTTTTTGTGCATTGCCACAACATACTGAAATAACTTTTTTTACTCTGGGCACAGATGCTGGTGGCCTCATGCCCTTGGAAGGAATATAAGTCTGACACAGGCAAGCCTTACTTTTACAATGCTCAGACGAAAGAATCTCGCTGGACCAAACCCAAGGAACTTGAAGACCTGGAAAGTAAGAACATGTTAAACAATTGTTTACATTTATAGTTGGTTTGCTGAATGTTATATGCGTTTACTTATTCAATAATGACTTAGATTATTACATAAATAGATATCTTCCTGTGTGTGCTTCCGATTGAAGTTGCTAATTTTTGCTATTGGATCAACTGACCAAATTAATTTTGGCCTCCCATTTTCATACTATCCATTTGATACTCATCTTTTTAGGGATTTTCACATTTAACTGAGCTAAATGAGTTTTATGTTTTGTTTGTTTCAGATATGATAAAGGCCCATGAAGATTCTGGGTAAGTGCACGGTGATTGCATTTTACTTAAAAAATGTGCCCAGTTTGTTCATATATCATCTTTACTTTGTTAAAAATGTTATAGGTGGCTTATTTTTATTTAGATTAAGATCATGTAGTAACATTCTTAAGCATTATGGTTCTTAACTTTTTGTACGTACTTTTGGTCAATAAAACATTTCAGAATAGGATGTGTAAAAATGTGTACTTTTTCCATTTGAATGTCTTAGTACAGTAACCTGTATCAGCCATGCTCTTCAATTTAATACGTGTGTAGAAAGGAGTTCAAGTTTTGAACCGCTGTTCATAGATTCAACACTTGTTTGATATTGTAGAGCAAATACTTAAAAAAAATACTTTTTTAAAGCCTTACATCCTTACAATGTATATACCATTTGCATTGAATATTATTGATCTTCCTCCGAGAAAATCAATATTTTATGTTATAGAGGCAAGGCTAGTTGTATATTTTCTAATGTTTTGCCAGCTTGCCAGTAGTCGTACCAGGGCAAATTTTGCATACAGCGTTGTGATAGCCACCATTTCAAAAGAGCTCACTCAAGAATGGCAATGTAATTTTGACAATCAAAGGATGCTGTAATTTGCATGAGATTTGCTTTTGAAGGCAATTGTCTATACATTAATTTGTGCCTGGACTGCATACATTCTTTCTGTCTTTAGCAGGATCACATGTAAAATCCCTTGCATTTTGCGTAGTTCTGGGTATGTGGTGGCAGGATATTGACCAAAACTGGGAGCCAATGGAGTGGTGTTTAAGTTATGATGCTTTTGCATTTTTTTATTGTGCATGTAGCAGTTTTGTGTACTAGCTCCCAAACAAGGCTGAAGCACTATACTCTGCCACTGAGTAAATCAGTGATTGGGCGGCAGTTTGCAGCACGTCAGCTGAGATGCCCCAGGTCATTGCTGCAAGATTCTGTTGCAGGGCGATACTTTATTTGGTCTTTTCACAGGTATGTTTTATGTTGGGCTTGAAGGTCAGACTCTCCAGCGATGGAAGTATGCCCCCAGTAGAACTAAATCAACTCTTATAGTATTGACGGTGTTCTATAGGTTTGTGTGCCCTGTGCAGCATGGGCTGTGATTTGCATATTTGCACTTGTGAGATGTAAATGACAGATCACTTTTTATATGTTAAATAATGACGAGTTGGTCCCAAGCCTTGAGGGAGGCCATTTTTTGCATTTCCCTTGCGGCTGCCTTGACTAGCAAGGTGTACCCTGAAATTATGGTTGCTGAGCATCGCCGCGATGAGGTGTACAGTAAAATAGCATCTGATGATTTTATCCATCTTCAGCAGCAGGCCATAATGCTAAATGGTGTCATAGGCAACGGAGAGGTGAATTGTTGCAGTTATGGTTTTCTCTTAATATTGAAAGCCAACTTCTGAGGGTGGAAAAGTAAACAATTTATTCACAGCAGCTACAGGCTGGTAAAAAAAAAATCTGACTTGTTTGGGAGGTCAGTCGGGGTCGATAATGGGGGAGGGCTTGGCAAGCATGGCACATTCCATCCGCTTGGAGTTGGAGGACAAGAGGGATGTGGTCCTGTAGCTGAAGGGTGAGTCTTGCTGCCTTCCATTCTTTCGGGATTTTGCCTATCCTGTGTATGACAGTCAAGAGGTTTGCAAGTCGTTGCAGCACTCGTATTGGATTGATAAAAGGCTGTGAATTATTTTTATTTAGACAAGTACGACCTGCATATTAGCATCAAATACATGACCAGGATGGAGAATGGGTGGGGGGAGGCATAACAGCGTGACGCATGAACCCGGCTTAACGCACTTGCCCACGCGCCACCCGCCAAAGCATAAGTAATATGGTATGAGTATAATAGGGTTTTTCCCCTTTTTTTCTGGCAACAAAACTGAAACCTTTTTACAAGGAATCATGTGTGCATTAACCACAATACTTGTGGTCAAAATGCAAACAAAAACACACTAATATATGCATTGTCCTGAGACGAGGCTCCTGAGACGAGGCTCAAAAGAAAGCCGTCTCTTGTGTGGACCAATCAGTTTCAAGGACAATGCATATATTGTCAAAGTGTTTTTTGTTTGCATTTTGACCACAAGTATTGTGGTTAATGCACACATGATTTCTTGTAAAAAGGATTCAGTTTTGTTGCCTATTAAATTTTGGTACTGGCAAAGGAGGTCTAATGATGATGGTACGAGTAGTTTTGGTACAGTTGTCGACGAATTGGCCGATGCTATTAAACCTGCCAAAAACTTCAGAGATGGCAGTTCATACCAAGATCCAGTGTCAGTAAACCCTTTGACGTTTTTCTCCGTGCGCCACAGGGGGCAGATGGAGCTGCCCGTTCCAGCGGCTGTCACGACTGTGCAGGCGGCCAGCGGCACACCCGGCTCCACGGGCACGAGCTCCCCTGTGGAGAATGGTGCGTCCCCCTCCGCGGCCGGAACCACATCCGCCCTGCCGCCCTCCGCAGATGGCACGCCACAGCAAGACGGTGTTTCTCTCGCTGCTGGCGGCGCAGTCACAGCCACTGCCTCTGCCAATGCAGTTGCCATGGGGAATGCCACCGCAACTGTTCCCCCTGTCATGGGAACAGTTATTGGAGCGCCGACTGGAATGGTCGCCGTGATACCCGGTGAAGTCGTTCCAGGTGCAGAAGCTATTGTGGAGCAAGTGATTGGCAGGTGAGCGCTGTAAAGCCTGCATTACTGTAGGTGTTTGTCTTGTTTTTTTATTCATGATGAAAAAAGTGAATGCATGCAGGTGAACTGAGGCCACCTAGTGCGATAGTTGTGAATAGGCAATAGAAATATGAAGCAACACAAATGCAAAGCTTCCATCAGGCACTTGTTCGATATGGTTTGTTCTTTACAAATTTGGACTTTTCTCTGCCTCCTGCTTTGTAAACTTTCAGTGTTGTGAAAGAGGATGGCAGGAAGAAAAAGGAGAAGAAAGTCTACACCTGGAACACCAAAGAAGAGGCAAGGCAGGCCTTTAAGGATCTTCTGAAAGACAAGGTAATGTGCCAAGACAATGAGCAGTGTTGTTACTCGGCAATGTTTTAACTCAGTTTTGTACATACGCTGAGATAATTATTTGTAATGAAACATCCGAAAGACCATGCATCAGAAGATTTTTCATTATCAACAATTGCTTTTATGGTCTGAAAATTATGTATTTCTTATATAGTTGATGCTTTATATAGCTGAAGCTGTAGTATTGACACTAGGTTACTTGGAAATCACTGCTATAATGTATCGCGTTTCCATTGCATTTGACTGATATACAACCTGTCTGTTTCATATTTGATGATTAAATCTCTGAATTTTTTGTATGTTCCTTGATCACTTTACATCATCTATCCTTGACTGCGCAGTACATGAGATGCCGTTATGTTTTTACTTCCTATAAACCTAAAGCTATTTTGTAAAACTAGTGAAGAGTCAATTACTATCTGCCTACAGTTAATTACTTTTGGGGTGCATTTTGTTCCATATTTGTTAAACATGGATGGTGATGGCGGCCAGGCTTATGTTTATTTTGGCTTTGCAAATTGATGATTTTCTATTAAAATCGGAGCATATTCCCACATGGCCAGAATAATAGTTTTGCAATTGTCATTTTTAATACCAAACCCGAAAAATGCCTGTTTTGTCCCCATTAGTCATTTGCATGCTGGATCTGCCCTCGAGCATGCTAAATTCGTTAACCATTTAGAAGTTGTGACATTTTGTAAATTGACATTTTTATTTCTTCTTGTGGAGTAAAAAACAAGAGTGGAATAAGTGAATTGTTCATGTTGATTCTGTCCCTTGGTTTGCAGAAAGTTCCTGCAAGTGCATCGTGGGAGCAAGCCATGAAAATGATCATCAATGATCCCAGATATAGGTATGGCCTCACATTGAAAGAAAATATATGCCTCTCTTGTGTTTATTTCTTGAAGTCTGCAGTTGCCCTAACTATGGAAATAAAATAACTGCAACTTGTGTAGCAGTGTTTACCATGTAATCACAGTAATTGTAATATGAATATTAATCTACAGTGGAACTCCTTATCTGAGATGTGCCCTTCATTATTATCTGAGACTTAAGTATTTGTTTCGCCAGAATATTTTTTCGTCAACTTTCATTTATATTATGATTATACAGTGAGGGAAAAAAGTATTTGATCTCCTGCTGATTTTGTACGTTTGCCCACTGACAAAGAAATGATCAGTCTATCATTTTAATGGTAGGTTTATTTGAACAGTGAGATACAGTATAACAACAAAAAAATCCAGAAAAACGCATGTCAAAAATGTTATAAATTGATTTGCATTTTAATGAGGGAAATAAGTATTTGACCTCTCTGCAAAACATGACTTAGTACTTGGTGGCAAAACCCTTGTTGGCAATCACAGAGGTCAGACGTTTCTTGTAGTTGGCCACCAGGTTTGCACACATCTCAGGAGGGATTTTGTCCCACTCCTCTTTGCAGATCTTCTCCAAGTCATTAAGGTTTCGAGGCTGACGTTTGGCAACTCGAACCTTCAGCTCCCTCCACAGATTTTCTATGGGATTAAGGTCTGGAGACTGGCTAGGCCACTCCAGGACCTTAATGTGCTTCTTCTTGAGCCACTCCTTTGTTGCCTTGGCTGTGTGTTTTGGGTCATTGTCATGCTGGAATACCCATCCATGACCCATTTTCAATGCCCTGGCTGAGAGAAGGAAGTTCTCACCCAAGATTTGACGGTACATGGCCCCGTCCATCGTCCCTTTGATGCGATGAAGTTGTCCTGTCCCCTTAGCGGAAAAACACCCCCAAAGCATAATGTTTCCACCTCCATGTTTGACGGTGGGGATGGTGTTCTTGGGGTCATAGGCAGCATTCCTCCTCCTCCAAACATGGCGAGTTAAGTTGATGCCAAAGAGCTCCATTTTGGTCTCATCTGACCACAACACTTTCACCCAGTTGTCCTCTGAATCATTCAGATGTTCATTGGCAAACTTCAGACGGGCATGTATATGTGCTTTACTCTTTGGTTTTATTCGGTAAAGTCACGTAGGAAGAAAAAAAACACGACGTTTCGGCCACAACATAAGCGGCCTTCATCAGGTGAAGGGACCAGACTGTCTCTAAGACTGCACTGGAGCGAAACAGAGCCAAGCTCAGACCACAGCCTTTAAGCTGTGAGTATGGATCCTTGCAGTCACGAAAGCTTAAAATCTATATGTGCTTTCTTGAGCAGGCTTATCTTGCGGGCGCTGCAGGATTTAAGACCTTCACGGCGTAGTGTGTTACCAATTGTTTTCTTGGTGACTATGGTCCCAGCTGCCTTGATCATTGACAAGATCCTCCCGTGTAGTCCTGGGCTGATTGCTCACCGTTATCATGATCATTGCAACTCCACGAGGTGAGATCTTGCATGGAGCCCCAGGCCGAGGGAGATTGACAGTTCTTTTGTGTTTCTTCCATTTGCGAATAATCGTACCAACTGTTGTCACCTCACCAGGCTGCTTGGCAATGGTTTTGTAGCCCATTCCAGCCTTGTGTAGGTCTACAATCTTGTCCCTGACATCCTTGGAGAGCTCTTTGGTCTTGGCCATGGTGGAGAGTTTGGAATCTGATTGATTGATTGCTTCTGTGGACAGGTGCCTTTTATACAGGTAACAAGCTGAAATTAGGAGCACTCCCTTTAAGCGTGTGCTCCTAATCTTAGCTCGCTACCTGTTTAAAAAAACACCTGAGAGCCAGAAATCTTTATGATTGAGAGGGGGTCAAATGCTTATTTCCTTCATTAAAATGCAAATCAATTTGTAACATTTTTGGCATGCGTTTTTCTGGATTTTTGTGTTATTCTGTCTCTCACTGTTCAAATACACCTACCATTAAAATTATAGATTGATCATTTTTTTGTCAGTGGGCAAACGTACAAAATCAGCAGGGGATCAAATACTTTTTTCCCTCACTGTATTGTTGATAGATTGCTCCTATTATCCGCAGCTACTTTGTTGATAGTAAGTGAAAGTAAGTAATTGGCAAATGATTGAAATTGTATCCTATTCACCTTCAACTGCGGCTCGCATTACCACCACTCGCAGTTCCTGTTTGTGGCTATTTCATGAATAAGAGGAATAATGTGTAAAAATAATCCTATACACATTTGTCCACAGTGTGTTGCCATAGATTGATAATGATGAATAATAATAATAATAGTAATGGTGATTGGACTTTTTATGTGCATGGTTGCTGGCCAGTATTCTCCTGCAGTTTTTAAGTGCAATCTGCCGTGCGTGACTTTGGTCTCTAGCTGTGCATTATTGTAGTATTTGGTCTGCACATGATGATGAAGTAAATGTGCCGAAGGTAACAACTGCGTACATGGAGTGATGAGATTAGTTAATGTGTAGGAGTGAGTATGACTGTAACGCCACAGGACTGAGAGATAGTGACGAAGTTGGGAGGCCTTCATCCAGAAGTGTGTTTACACATTAGTTCGTGATGATGATTAAGGTCACAGTGACACTAGAGCAGCATCAGCCACATTTTTTCATGGCTAGGAGGCACCTGGTAGCGGTCTTGGAAGTTACTTTACTGCTATGTTTACCCATAGCCATTGTGAAAGTCAGAGGAATTGAGTGGAAGTAGCAGTAAAAATTCCTCTTCTAATCCACATTGTGGCTTTGTGTGGACCAGAGGAGTTTTTCGTTAATGCAAATAATTGGTTCCATGAACACGCATATTGCGTTGGATAACAGGAGTTTCACTGAACTCACATTTTCTTTCAGTTACGTTACGAAAACCATTAATGTTTGTTCATATACTTCCAGTGCCAGCTTGCTGAGGAGTTATAAGTAGTGGTAATACAAATAAAAAAAAAACTTTGACGCTAATTGCGACATTGTAATGTATGAATCATTTGCCTACAACTCGGTCCTGAACAATAACAATAGTGCTTACAATCATGTCTGAAACAAAATGACACAGGTGTTGTGATTATTGTCATTAAGGTTGTTTTAAATATAAAGAAGTGTGCTTTATGAACAATAACATGAATTAACATGTAGGTCCATTAGCCTATATGCCTTCTGGACCAATGTTTTCAATAAAATGTATATGTAAGCTTGCAAACTTCAGGACCGATTTCAACGTTGAGTTTTGTTAAATAGGTTCAACTCATGTTTAGGAGCAAGATCGATTGTTGTATAACTAGATCATGAGGGATATCAATGGATAAGAGAGGCCATCCTGCAGTGGATCAATGATGGCTCTGGGTGGGCATGCCTCTGTCTGCTTATGCATGTTTACCCCCCAGCGCCCTGCCTAAGCTGAGTGAGAAGAAGCAGGCATACAACGCATACAAGACCCAGCGAGACAAGGAGGAGAAAGAGGAAGCACGGCTCAGGGCCAAGGAGGCCAAGGATCGGTTGCAGCGTTTCCTTGAGACACATGAGAAGCTCAACTCGTATGTGAAATACAGGTGAGCGACAAGGGTCCCAATGCAACACTTTTTACCGTTTTATATTACAGCTCAGCTTGAGTCTCATTGTCTTAATGCTCAAATGAGTATTAAGTGATGCTCATTTCCACGTTTGGCCTTGAAGTTCGAAGTTCCACATTCTCATGACGGTGGCTGGTCTCTTTATATAATCACCACTTTTAATTCTAACAATTGGTTAACCAAGTAAGGTAAGCCATTTGCTGATATGCAAGTGTCCCATTACCTTTTTTGTAATTAATGAAATGAGGCGATTAGGTGGGTAGAGTGGGGAATGAAAAGGGAGGGTGCTGGATATGGGCTGGAGCAAAAGCAGGTGTTCAACTCTCAAGATAAAATGGGAGTGAAAAAAGGGTTCAATTATTATGGAGGCTTTCACAACCATTGAGTCAAAATGTGTTTTTTTGTGAGATCGTGTGGGTTTGTCAATTATAAATATGCATCCCCCATCACAAATTTGGCCTGCTGAATTCTAATTGCTGAATGAGTTTTTGTCATAATGCCAGATAAGTGTATTCTTTACATATCTGAGCTCATTGGTTGTTTTAATCACACTTTATACTAATACATGTGCTTGAATTAAAAAATCAATTGAATAAATAAAATTGCAAAATTCTTAACTTCTTCCAGGTTGATAGCTATAGACTAAGTGCTGCATTTAAGCATTCTGAAGCGCCTGATGCTTATACTGTATTAAGTAATTGATCTAAATTAACGCTTGAACAGAATCATAATGCCATTAAATAATTACGTCCGTTTAAGTTAAATAAATAAATCCAGTCCGTCTCTCACAATCGCTGGCAAATTTCAAGTTTGTTGCATGTTGGGAAGTACGCTAAACCTTTTGAACAGACACACAATCACAACTTTGCCTTTTATATATATGGAGATATGGGTGTATGGCCCAGCTGTAATTACTTGCCATTCAGTTCTGAAGCACAAACTTGCCGTCAGCAGTTTGGGTTCGAGCGTCTGAAACTGACGTCCCATTTTTTTTAGACAATTGAGACGCATGGGTAAGATATATTATGGCTCCTAATTTAATGATGGGCATGCGATAGCAGTAACCCATTCTATTATCGCTGTAATTAAGACTTTAAAAAAATGTCCATAACATCGTTAATGCCACTCTTGAATCAAATTGTTATAAAGATAGGTTATTGTTTGCATTTTTGATCAGATGCATTTTGGTAATTATTCAGCTGAATGCACTATCTATCACCCACTTAGCATGCATTACGTTGCTTGAGAAATGAGCATGCTAACTTTCAAATAACGTTTTTGTCAATTCATTGTCCAAATGCTGTACTGAGCGAGTGGTGATCATCCATGGGTTTTTTTTCCGAGCATCGTTATGGCATTGATCTGTCTCCCTTGGACAGTGTTACATTCTGTTCGAGTTTGCATTTTATTAATACATATATCTCTATTTGTATTAGAATAATCATGAGTATTAGCCATTCTCAATCTTCTGCTTGATCGGTAGCACGGTTGGCTACTTACGGTGGGAAATAAATTGAATATACATACATTGAATGTGATAATTTCAAATATTCACCCATACAATTATAATGCAACTTAATCGTAAACAAAAACTTGTTAGAAATATGAGCATAACTATTTATTTGCATAGCTAACCTGCACAGCATTGTGAAAAATATGAAAAGTCATTGCGTTTCTTTTCATGAAAAACTTGATGTTTCCTTCCTTTTTAAGATATTTTCATATTTTACAGCAATAAAGGTGTCACATTTGGCTTAAGTAAATAAATTGTTTTACGATTGCTGCTACAGTCACCTCGACTGACATTTAAAAAAATCGGCATTTGGAAATTTCCCACTTTATACAATAAATTATTCACGTCAGTGATTGTTGTTGTGACTTTGAAAAAAAGTGCTTTAAAAAAGTACACAAACAAATGTAACCTGCTACTTTTCATAGACCGAAATCTATTTCAAGTGCCTCCCCTGTGGAGTGGCCATTTGCAGCACAAATGAATCAGACATAAATGCCTGAAACTATTATTCAAAACATTTGTTGATTAGCACTTGTAAAAAAAGATGTGTAGGTACTTAAGGACCCTTTGTTTCAATTTAAATCGCACTTCCGATGAGCACGGTTGTCTACGTATGGTACAAAAGAAGTGCTAAATACATTGTCATAAACACAAGCACCCACATGTCATACATTCACAATGCGCATATCATATTTGATTGGCAGACATGGACTACTGCTATTGTAAAAATCTAACTTGCTGTTAAGATGGAACAAGCTATAACGACTGGTTGTGTAAATGTCCCAATTAACGCTAATCCATGGCTGCAACACAACCCTCGACCCTACAGGAAGGCAGAGCAGATGTTCGGGAGCATGGAGGTGTGGAACAATGTGCAGGAGCGGGATCGCAACGAGATTTATGAGGATGTCATCTTCTTCCTGGCCAAGAAGGAGAAGGTGAGTCACAAAACAATTAGACCAATTTTCAAAAATTATTTAACAAATTGCTCAACAAATTTGTGTTGCTGCTTCTCAATAAGCACAGAACCAAGTACTGCTAGTGTGCATTTGTATCTTGGTCCAGGTGGTTCTTGAGTCTCCATCACCACCTGAACAGGCACCTGTAGCTTTAAAGAGGCTGCTGGTGTTGCCAGAAAAAAATTAGAACAGAAATAAAAAACATAAAACCTGTTTAATTGATATTTGTAAGGGAACCCCATGATTTTTTTTATAAAATTGAGATTTAATGACACTGGGTCACTAGCAGAATGAATTTCAATAATGGCAGTCACTTTACCGAGTTGTCATAGACAAGTGAGAATCTCTTACATTGACCAAAGTTGGCTCATTCTCTCAGATCACATCATTCCCGAGCTCTGGCTCTCCAATGATGTTCCCATGTTCTTGTTAACATGCACATTTTGTATTGCTCAAATATATGTTGTTAATCCACTCTATGGTCCACCCACCGCGTCCACTGCTGTGTGACCAGGAGGAGGCCAAGCGTCTACGTAAGAGGAACATCCAGGCACTCAAGAGCATCCTTGACAGCATGACAAGCGTCACATTCCGCACCACCTGGTCCGAGGCGCAGCAGCACCTTATGGACAACCCCACGTTCGCGGAGGACGAGGAGTTGCAAAGTGAGGCCCTTGTTTAATCTCCTCTTGCTGCCGTATACCCTTTTTCTCTCAATTATAACTCCACCAAGCCTAATGCAACTTGTATAGTAGCGTTTCCTAGATGCTGCCTTTCTCTCTCTGTATTGGTATTCTGTGTGTGGGTGGCAGTGTTGGTAATGCACCAGACAAACAATGAGAAGAAAGGGTGCAGGTTAAAATCGTGGTCCAGGTTAAAATTGTGGTCCAGGTTAAAATTGTGGTCCAAGTTTTTTCTGAGCCCATGATTTTGCTGGGATCAATATAAAGTTGTCAGTTGCTACCTTGGAGAGAATCACCCACACTGCAGGAATGCGACATTTTTATAACTGCCTGTGATGTCCCAGGGGAGATTAGTTCCATCCTATTGAGTAGGAACACATTTTAATTCTGTTATTTAACTGTACTCTCGGAAGTGTTGTCATTTGTGTTGTCCAATTGAAGCAAGTTAAAACAAGTTGTTCCAAGCATGCTTTTCTATCTAACCCAAGCGGGTATTTTTGACACTAATTTTATTTTTGGCACGCTCTTATTTCCAGTAAACACTCACCTCAGCATCGTGTTGTGCATTGTATGATTGTCAATTTGTGCGCATGAACACCATACCGGTTCTGGAGCACAGATATGGACAAGGAAGATGCACTGATATGCTTTGAGGAGCACATCCGTGCACTGGAGAAAGAGGAAGAGGAGGATAAAGAAAAGGGCCGACTGAGAGAGCGCCGCATGCAACGCAAAAACCGTGAACTGTTCCAGGTGTGGCATCTGACACTATATTCATGTATACTCTTTGGTTCTTTCGGTAAAGTCACGTAGGTAGAAAAATAAATAATGAATCACGGCGTTTCGATCGCAACACAAGCAATCGTCATCAGGTGGAAAGATACAGCAGTTTAACTGCTAAACAAGAAAGGGCTGCTGCAACAAGAGATTATTTATAGGTTTGAGGTGGGTGTCACCCAAGGGTAAGTAGGTGGGGCCGGAGATGGAAAGGAGTCCCGTCGCCGCACGCACAGCAGCTGCGTTAAAGGGAGAGATGGGCATGTCAATGTAAACGAGTTTAATGGCAAGATAGCGTCTGTGTCAGAGGACCGGGCATAGCGCCACCTTGTGGGCAACACAAGCTGCGGCGTTGGCTACTGCACAGGGAGAGGGCAGCGTATCAACGCAAGAGAACCACGGTAACGGTGGCCGTGCCAGTGAGACATACAGCCTATTCAACAGCGAGAGCTACTGTTACATCGAGGCAAAAGGGAGCAGCGGTGGCCATGTTAGTGATAAAATAAAATAACACAATCAGCGGCCTTCATCAGGTGAAGGCCGCTTGTGTTGTGGCCGAAACGTCGTGAGAATATTATTGTGTTATTTTATTTTATCAGTTTATTATTTTATTCTCATTCTACGTGACTTTACTGAAAGAACCAAAGAAGATGAATCCTTGCAGTCACGAAAGCTTAAAATCGAGATTTATTATTTATTTTTATACCTACGTGACTTTACCGAAATAACCAACGAGTATGGATTCCTGCAGTCACGAAAGCTTCAAATCAAGATTATATTCATGTAGTAATGCTGCTACTATCTCTGGGCTGCATTCTTTACGGTATGATACTCTGCGTGACTGCTTTCTCCTGTACAGCTGTTTTTGGATGAGTTGCACAACAATGGGAAGCTGCACTCCATGTCTACATGGATGGATCTGTACCCGGCCGTCAGTGCAGACATTCGCTTTTCCAGGATGCTGGGGCAGCCTGGTAAGACATGATTAATTGCCGTACCCCCTGTTCACTCATCTCTCCACTTTTTATTCTGTTAGATCTCCTTCACTTGTTCTGCATCTCATCTGTCTTCAGTCAAACTTTTTACATTTATTTTCCTCACCTGCTTGGCTGTCGCTTACTTAAGATGTCCCACTGCTACTTTTTTTCCAATGTGAATTTTCATCGCTTAGCTGTTATGTCAGCTCCCCATTCTCTAGAATCTCGCTTGCTTGTAAAGTTTCACCTTGATTTTTCTGGTTCAATAATTGAGTCTACCCTGTTCATAAAATAACTTCATTGGAGGACTATGAAAATTTGATAGCACTTGCATCACAAAGCTACCCCAGCAGCTGTGTTCGAGAGTCGTGCCCAGCTGCTATGCCATACACTTTGTAATGGCCAGAGGTGAAGCAGTGAGCCAGAGTGAATTGAGAATATACAAATGCATCTCATCTGATTTTCAAGTCGGCAGCTTATTCATTGCATCTTGCAGGTTCTACACCACTGGATTTGTTCAAATTCTACGTGGAGGACCTCAAAGCTCGCTACCATGAGGAGAAGAAAATAATCAAGGATGTGCTCAAGGTACTGAGTGACAGCAGGCTTGCATCTCCTATACTAGTATAAAAGTTGTGACTGTCTACCTGCTTTTTCACTATACTACTGTGGGAAATAAACGTTGGTTGGCTTATGGAGAGATTGATCCCCCACGAATGGAGGTAATTGCCACCAAAAGCTGGTTATGTTGCCAAAAATACAAGCTGTGCTGCCTATTTGTAATAGGATTTTTTAAGTAATACCTTGTTTTCATAGTTAAAAGATACATTTACATGTATTGTATTGATAATTCAGGCTAGCATCAGTTCTCTCTTTAATACGGAAGCATTGCAGACAATATTAATGTATGTAAATAATTTTTATTTTCCACCATGTGGCAGAGGTTGATGTAATAGGTAGTGGTGCCATAATGTATCATCCCGGTCTCAATTATACTCGTAAGCTTCTAAATTATGAATTATCAACAGCTTGGCAAGTATCTATATTATATTATAGATACTTGATTATTATAGATTATATAAGGTACCCAACTGTAAAGCAGAACAGCAATATCAAATGTGACACTGTCGTGTTGGTCATCCGAGCTGTTTGTCCTCTTCTACCCACCCATATTCCTGTTCAAAGGACAAGAACTTCATGGTTGAGGTGAAAACGACGTTTGAGGAGTTTGCATCCCTCATCAGCTCTGACAAGCGTGCTGTAACACTGGACGCAGGAAACGTGAAGCTCGCGTTCAACAGTGTATGTTTCGCAAAACATTTTTTTTTCCTGATTCGAATGGGCTGGGTTTATACACCAAACTGTTCAGGGAGCCAACAAGCCAAGGCAAACGCTACCTGCCATGACCAGAATACTTAGTATATATACTGTTTGTTTTATAGATGAAGTTAATATTTCCTGTAATGTTCCTGCACTGTTTCATCATATTCGTGTGTCCCCCCACACCAAAAACAAACGTTTCACTATAATACATACTACAGTACCCTTCAACCACATTTTTCACTTATATATGTGATCTAGACTTGAAAAAAGGTCTCAAGAAGCCCATTGCATACTCTCAACATGGGTGGTGTATGATGTTTTGTCCAATGGCTCAAGGACCAAGTGGTTGGTCGCTAAGTTATTTTTAAATCGGGTACTTATGTCACCTGATGACCAGATCTTGTTGGGTTTATTCTTAATCATTGAGTATGCGTTCATAATAGCATATTTGCAATATGATATAATTCTAGTGCTGCTTATCTTTTTTTATATTGGTTTTGGAAGGATAATTTAATGCCATTTGAATTGTGCCCTAATCTCTTAACCTATGATTTGCATGGCACATTTTACGTGTGCAATTTTCAAGTATCTATTCTATCGTTATTTGCTGGAGCTAACTTTATTGGCAGGTGGCTCTGAGGGAAAAAATAGTCACTCAGTAGATTATACAAGAGTATGCTAACATCCGCCTGCCAGCATCCCAGTCCACTTGGCTGATTTACCCAAAAAGTGATTTTAAATTACTCTCCATGAGGATTTTTACATTCACCATTTTTCCGTCACTCAGGTAGTAGTGTGCCGAGTCCTTATGAAACATTAAACACATCTGGTGCTCCACTTTGGTAAATTGCATGATGTAAGTTAAGGCACCATGAGGAGCCTCTGTCCTTGCGAGATGTATTACCATGGCACCATGGGTCACAAACTTCCTGACAGGCAGGAAACTATGGAATGGGCCCGCGCTTGGTTAATCTGTATCTAGAAAACAAAAATCTAAATTTAAAGCAAAAAACCCACGACGTTTCGATCGCAACACAAGCGGTCTTCATCAGGTAGAGCGAAAAGAGGCAGGCAAACCTCCAAATGAATATTCCTTACCCCCCCATTGTCTGCTCGTGCAGCCCTTTCCCCCACCCACTCACTCTGGAGCCCTTATAAGCAGCTACATTTGGAAGCTTGCCTGTCTCTTTTCTCTCCACCTGATGAAGACCGCTTGTGTTGTGATCAAAACGTCGTGGGTTTTTTTGCCTTTAATTTAGATTTTGGTTTTCTATCTATGTGACTTTACCGAAAGAACCAACAATATGAATTCCTGCAATCACGAAAGTTTTAAGTCTAAATTTAATATGTATCTCTAAATTTACATATTTTCATTGCTCAGTATTGTTGCATTATAAAATATGAAGGCATCTGCAGCTCAATGAGATAATGGGAAACCGTTGTTGATAAGCCCCAACAGGTTACTTATTGACTAAACACCCATTTACAGGCTTGCGTGGCAAAAGGTGCAAACCCAGAAACATTTTGTGTAATGGCGTCTGAATGAATGCAGCTGATTGAGAAAGCGGAGGCGCGTGAGAAAGAACGCGAGAAGGAGGAGGCCCGCAAACAGAAAAGAAAGGAGGCTGCATTCCGCAACATGCTGAAGCAGGCGACCCCTCCTCTGGAACACGACTCCAAGTGGGATGATGTGAGCAAGATTGTCGCCATTTCCACAGTTAATTGTCTAATCCTTGCCCCAAGACGATTTGTTGGCTGCATGTCAATTTAATGTGTCAAAAGTGTAACCATGCTCAACTGATCTTGATGCAGTGCTTAAATCTGTTGGTGGTGATAGCCAATTTTTGAAATTCCACATTACTCTGGTTGGAGGTACTTTATCAATGGGATGATCACTTCACTTTCCACAATGTGCTGAAAGTTGAATGCGGCCGCTAGTAAATTAGAAATGCTGTCCTTTATAGCTTTCTCATACTCACATCTTTTTGCCCACTATTGTCTATAAAGTGAGACACTTCAGAGTTTCTTAAATTGTTAAAATTTACTTCCATGTAATTTAAATGGGAAGCACTGCTTGCAGAAACAACAATTAATTGGATTGTTGTGCCATTTTCTTTTCTCTTATCAGAGCTGTTATGGAATTAAAGGGATATATTTATTATCTTCATATGAACTATCAGCCATTCCTTATTAGTCTAGTGCCCTTTGGACAAAATGCATTATAGGCTCATATAACGGAATTCCTGTTAATACCATAGCCATCTTGAGTATCTGTAAAACACTGATTGTGAAGTATGTCCTATTAAATTGTCTACACATACATTGAGCTTTTATAACTGCATTGTGTTCAGCACCAACATAGTTACGTCTTATATCACATGTTTTGGAAACGCGTTGTAGCCAATTTTGATACAAGACTGCACCAATGCACTCTAGTGCCTGCACTGGCTTCTTGTTGTGTGCATGACTGCTATGCCGAACTCTGATTTGTGATGCTTTACTTGCCATTTGAAGCAGCATAATGCAGAGAAATATAAATTAGATGTCACTGTGTCCAGCATAGTTCTTTGGGACATGTTATTCACAGTCAACAGCCACGCAGGAAAGCAGCACAAACAATTCGGTCCATTGCATTTTGTTACGCATTGATACGTTTAAATATTATTCTTGGTAGATATTGCTTGGTCTTTGTGCCATATAATATTTGTAATTGGATTTTAGCAAAACATTGCTTATTCAAGATTATGGCCTTGTTTATGTTCACTTACAAGTTGTACTTGTACATGTTAATTTGATGCAGTGCATGGTTGTGTACAAGTTGTCAGCTGTGTGTTTTTCAGCATGTATACTCTGTATTGTTGTGTTCCAGGATTCATTCATGTTGTACTTGACACATTGCACATGTGTGTTTTAAATGGGTCTTCAGGTTTAATTTAATTTATACTGTTACAAAAGACATGCTTAAAACAATTAGAACTGATATTCTTGGGTCTTTTGGTAAAGTCACATAGATAGGTTCAAATAAATTATATATAAAAAACTATGACGTTTCGATCGCAACACAAGCAATCGTCATCAGGAGAAAAAATAGATGGAAAACTGCTGAGGCAGGATGTTTTAAAGGTTTGAAATGGGTGTAGCCTCAGGGTCATAAGCGAAGTGGGTGGGGCTAGTGATGTTTAAATGAGAAATTTTCATGTTAATGTAAGATCGCAGAGCCACCGCCACATCGAGGAAAACGAGCAACGGTGGCTGTGTTAGTGACACATTTAACCTGTTAATGTAAAACCAGAGAGTCGAAAATAACTACTAACATCGGAAGGTAGGATGGAAACATCACAGCCAGTTATCACTTAAAACTGGTTATTTTCGACTCTGGTTTACATGAACAGGTTAAATGTATTTACATTAACAGGTTAAATGTGTCACTAACACAGCCACCTTTGCTCGTTTTCCTCGATGTGGCGGTGGCTCTGCGATCTTACATTGACATGCTAATCTCTCACAATACAATGGCAATCTCCGCAGCTTCGTCGTCGTGGAGGTACCTCTCCAATCTTACATTTACATGCAAATGTATCACTTTAACATCACTAGCCCTGCCCACTTCTGTCTCTGGCCTTCCATGCTTTGAATGCGAATATAAACTAGGTACGCTAAATCAAGTGCACACACTAGTTTTGAAATGGATATTTTTTAGTCTTGATTTGAAGCTTTCGTGGTTGCAGGAATCCATACTCTCTCTGGCTCTTAACGTTACCGAAAAAAGCAGAGAGTATGGATATTTTTTGTGTAGATCGTAAAAAAATGTACAGCACATGAGAACCTTTCCTGTCTTTTGTCGATAAATGAGTAAAAGCATCACCCAGCTCAAGCGAGCCTTGCTGCAGCATTTTTCTCTGGAGGTTTATTTAATTTGTTACACAGATTATATACCATTTAGCCAGTTGCTTGGCTATTTTACAAGGGAGATTCGTTGGTGGGGGAATTTCCACATTGCCATTGTGATGGACACCACTTGCTGCTGTTTGCATTAAGGGGCATAAACCATCATGCCAACTCCGGTCATCCTCGCAGCGGCTTTTGGTTCGCCATGAAACAAAGACGGTCACTGCATCGTGACTTTCAAATGCGCTTCTGCGGCCGTCTGGAACGCTCTTCCGATATTACTAAGCCAACGGGGCTATGCACTTTTAAATCTAGATTTTAAACTTTTCTTAAGAAATGCTTTTTGTGTTTAGTTTGTCGTCCTTCCGCCGCACCTCCGATTAGCACGGTTGGCTACGTATGGTACAGAATAAGTTCATACATACGTGTCCTTAATGTTGTGTGTGTCTGTGCATGTGTTCAAGGTGCGAGACCGCTTCGTCAATGACTCAGCCTTTGACCAGATCACTGTAGAGTCAGAGCGCATCCGCCTCTTCAAGGAGTACGTGGGGGCCCTGGAGGTGTGTGCTCCCTCTACTCAGTGCTGGGTTAATACATCTTTGCATGCACACATATGCACACCTAAAACATATAATTCCCCGTACATGAATGGTGTTTCAATTATTGCATACACTTTGATACATTTGCTTGCATAGGATGCACGTTAAAGATGGATCATTACATTTAGCATTACAGGCATGGCCCAGAAGGGTGTGTATAGTGATCTGTACTGTGCCTGGCTGCAGTTTCCTTTGCTTTGCTGATGTTCACAATGCAACAGGAACTTATTTTCGGCTGAGTCAACCTTAAAAGACACCCAGTCCAGGTTAAATATAAGCTACTGTTAATATTATGTAGGAGCAGAAATGTTACTGTCACTGAGTTCATAGTATGTTGGGCTAACTGAATTGTTCTAACTAGTTGATACATTTACTCATACAATGGTTTTATAGCAGAAAGACAAAATAGATGCATTGCATACATTCACACGTCACCAGAAGAATAGGACTTGTATTGGATATTCGTTCATTTGTGTTATGTTCATGAAATTACAAGGCCTTTGTTCAGTGATTGCATCTGATACTTAATTTTGAGCTGCTACTGTTAATTGCCAACATACATTCACAAAAAAGATTGCCATCAAAAGCATCACATGGATATGCAAACATGTGAAATCAGAACAAATAATATCCAAAGCCAATAAAACTTGAGTCTGACACGAACACCTATTTCACTGTTACATGGAGAAGGCACAATAACTACTGTGCTGTGCTAAACCAGTATGCATGGATCAAAATAGGATAGGGCAACTCAAGTCCCAATACCCCTTCTGGGACCGTGCAATCACCATCCTTAACATATTGCCATATGCAAGAATAGAATGCATCCATCTCTTTAAATGTTTGGTAGAAGGCCTCCAAGTTTGGAAGTGATTAATGCCGTCTGAACATCCAGCTTCCCAGAAGATGAGGATATTGCATAAATATTGTGCCAGCACTCCCCCGTTTAATTACAGGTTTGTGAGCCAAAAGCAAATCCGGTTGTTTGCCATGTGGTCCTGGCAGTTGCATTAGTTGAGAATACCTCATGGAAGTGAAAACAAAAATATTGCATAAAAAATGTTAATTGAATCAACTAAAAACGACGCATTCCCAGAGGGAGGTTCACAAACATTTTAAGTACCAAATTAAAATTAGGTGAGGCTTATTTAAGTCAGGAGCCCAATGAAGGCGCAGCCAAACTGAGTGGTAATCTCAAGTCCCAAAATAGCCATATTTTTAATAAGTAAACATTGCCAGACAAAACACCTTACCGACTGTTGTTTGCCAACATTTTGAACACAGCATCTGTTGTATTTGAAAATAATCCAAACCTTTTTTAGTGCAATGCAGAAGTGGTTTTGAATTAGTGGTATTGACATGTTTTTAATCATCATCTCTTTCCATTGGGACATTTAATTCATCGACTAATTACTCTCAGATGTAAATTTTGCCTCTTGGTTGATCAATTTGAGACTGAAACTTTGACATTTGCTAATTTATTGTGATGTCAAATTTTGTAATTGCAATCTATTTTTACAAACTTTTAAGGTGATTGTCCCTGTAGTTGAATTAAGTGGTTCACTCATCGTTATGAGCTCAATTACCAGTTTATTTGCCAGCCACACATAACATCAGTGTAAAGTGGTATCTTAACCTTTCCTGCACCTCACCTACATCAAGTGAACCGTTAATATTAAAGTATATGGTGAGTAAACATCAGCGCTGGAGAGACAAATAGGGTCAGACCAGGGAAATGGGTGTAAAACTCCCTTGTGCACAATTCTGATATGAATACTCAACCGCTAACAGAACTTCTTACCCTCATAGTTTGTGCGGTTATAATGGGGATCTTTGTTACAGAGATGCCGATTCTTTGATGTTGCTGCTACTGATGCCTTGTGATGCAGGTGGAGTGCCAGCACTACCACCCCAAACACAGCCGAAAGCACTCTAAGAAATCTAAGAAGCATCGGAAGCGCTCTCGTTCCCGCTCGGTGAGAAGATACACTCACACCATGTACATCTTGTCATGGAAATACATACATTCAATGCCACTGCACGGTATTGTATGGTTTAATTTTAGCTGCTAACGAATTTTATGAACACGAAATAAAATTATTGCTCCATCCAATTGTGTCAACGAATTAATGTAGGGTATTACTGTTTCAATATACTTTTATGATAAGTACTTTAAACAGGGATCTTTTCTATTTCCATTTATTTGCTAGTTTGCCTGACTAACCACCGAACCTGTGTATTTATATTGAGTTACGTTCACAGAGTTGTTTACAGTGGAGCGATGGTGCAGTGGTTAGCGTGCTGCAGTATGAACCCTGAAACCTGAATATCGATTCCTGGTCATGGCTAAAATTAGTGGCCAGTGATATCTGAACCAGTCGTATTACCTGATTTAATCAACCTACACGATTATGTATTGTCAAGTAGCCCCTATGGCTGACACAGCATGGGGAAGCCTTCATCCAACTGTCGATTGACAAAGAGCTGAAAATTATATTAAAATTATCTGGTCTATTGAACGTAGACTTTTTGTTCATTATTCTGGTAGCACGTAATTTTGTCAGGATGCCCTGTGTTGTTCTCTATTGGTGGAATAGTGCAATGCCCTTTTATAAACATCCATATGTATGTTGAACTTATTTGGTACCATACGTAGCCAACCGTGCTAATCAGAGGGTGCGCATATTGGTAAATCTTGCCTGCAACTCAAATGCTGTTGCCATGCACAAATGTAACAAGAGTGAATACACACAGGGGTCTGAGTCGGAAGAAGACGATCATCACCACCGCGTGAAAAAGAAGAAGCGATCTCGTTCCAAGTCTCCATCCGAGCGCTCAAGCAGCGCTGAATCTGGTGAATTTAAGTACCAATTATTTGCCGAGCTATCACTCCTTGTTTCAAAACACCATTTGCCTTTGTAACTGAGAGCATGTTAAAATAATTAACTTTTTCTATTGTTGCTATTTTCAAAACCATCAGACCGCAGCTCAAAGAAATCAAAGAAACATAAGAAGAAGAACAAAAAGAGAAGACACAGATCAGTGAGTCGTGACTTTGTGACGTGTTCTTTATAATGCCTGTTGGCTGTGGGATTATCATGCTTTGTTAGCATTATTAGCTTGTCATGGACATGGTGATGTGCCAATGTTTGTGTTTTCTATTTTTAAAATGTATTCTGCAAGCATTAATTACAGTGCACATGATTTATAGTCTTTAAAAATCTCAGCTCTAATCCTGCCTTTTAAATGCCGATTTAGGCATCCGTTTTTTATGAAGTTGTCTGCCCAAGCTTGTACCGCGAAATATCTTGAGTATCGTTGATATTTGTCAAGTTCTTGTTTAGCATAAAGAAAATACCTAGCCTGTAAAATTCATGGCATAATATATACTTGGTGTATTTGAATAAAGATTTATGAGCCAGTATTGCAGTCCACTGTTTCCTTCCATAGCTTATGCAATATTAACCAGGGTTTAGAGGTGAGGTTATATTTTCTATTGGCATGGATTCAATTCTGCCTAAATGAGCAGGAGTTCAGACACACAGCGTGCTGAATGATATATCGATCAGCTCTTAATAGCTGTTCCACATGCAATCTCTCAGAACTCGGTCGAGTCAGAGGAAGTGAGGGAAAAGGAGAGGGACCGGCGGGATAAGGACAAAGACAAGGACAAAGACAAGGATAAGGAGAGGCATCGTGAGAAGGAACGCACAGACTCGCACAAATCCCCAAAGCGCTCTGGCAGCAAAAAGGACAAGGTAGGTTTAATGGTTGTGATGTTGTGATGCTGTTGGCAACATTTTTATTCTCTACGTTATCATGGTGCCCCCTATTGAGATAATTTCTTTCGATTCATTTTTTTTCTCTAAATTCCTTTGCAAATCTGTGCTTCTAACGTCTGAATTGTGCTTTGCACAGTGCACATCTACTCTAACGATGCTAAATATAGGAAATAGGTCCTATTTTGTTCCTTTGTAAGCATAGTAGCTTGTTTATTGTATGGACCAAGTGTTTCCATGTGCTCCTGCTTTGCTGCCTCAATGGATTCCTATTACATTCTGGAAAACAAAAAGAGTGGAGGACCAAATTTGCTTTTTTCAGACACTACAGTCATGTTTACTCTGGATAATTCATTATTTCTGACGTGGTTATGCCTTTTGAATGTGTAAAATGCAGCTCCTCTAACATGTTCTTTCTCTTGGATGTGTACTCATCTCTCCATAAAACCATGTACCCGGTTAGAAACTAAATATTCCTGTATAAATCAAATTACTCGTGGAATGTAATACCCTATATAACCTTTTCTTTTTTACAACGCCATTCGAAGTTCGGTTTATAAGAAGTTATTAAAAATAAAGTAATGCATGAAATGCTAAACACTTGTGACCAAATCACGTGAATGCTTTCAACCTTGGAGGTGAAGCAGCGTTGAGCCTAGATATCGCTTGAATGGACAGCGACTGCATAAAACAGGTGTTATCGGCTGCTGAAAAGTGGTATTGCAGGTAGCAGAGGGCAGTCCAGCAAAATCAATTGTTGTACTGTACTATGCTCCTATATGTACAGTGAGGGAAAAAAGTATTTGATCCCCTGCTAATTTTGTACGTTTGCCCACTGACAAAGAAATGATCAGTCTATAATTTTAATGGTAGGTTTATTTGAACAGTGAGAGACAGAATAAAAACAAAATAATCCAGAAAAACGCATGTCAAAAATGTTATAAATTGATTTTCATTTTAATGAAGGAAATACGTATTTGACCCCCTCTCAATCAGAGATTTCTGGCTCCCAGGTGTCTTTTATACAGGTAATGAGCTGAGATTAGGAACACACTCTTAAAGTGAGTGCTCCTAATCTCAGCTTGTTATCTGTATAAAAGACACCTGTCCACAGAATCAATCAGATTCCAAACTCTCCACCATGGCCAAGACCAAAGAGCTCTCCAAGGATGTCAGGGACACGATTGTAGATTTACACAAGGCTGGAATGGGCTACAAGACCATTGCCAAGCAGCTTGGTGAGAAGGTGACAACAGTTGGTGCGATTATTCGCAAATGGTAGAAACGCAAAAGAAGTATCAATCTCCCTCAGCCTGGGGCTCCATGCAAGATCTCACCTCGTGGAGTTGCAATGATCATGAGAACGGTGAGGAATCAGCCCAGAACTACACAGGAGGATCTTGTCAATGATCTCAAGGCAGCTGGGACCATAGTCATCAAGAAAACAATTGGTAACACTACGCCGTGAAGGACTGAAATCCTGCAGCGCCCGCAAGGTCCCCCTGCTCAAGAAAGCACATACATGCCCGTCTGAAGTTTGCCAATGAACATCTGAATGATTCAGAGGACAACTGGGTGAAAGTGTTGTGGTCAGATGAGACCAAAATTGAGCTCTTTGGCATCAACTCAACTCGCCGTGTTTGGAGGAGGAGGAATGCTGCCTATGACCCCAAGAACACCATCCCCACCGTCAAACATGGAGGTGGAAACATTATGCTTTGGGGGTGTTTTTCTGCTAAGGGGACAGGACAACTTCACCGCATCAAAGGGACGATGGACGGGGCCATGTACCGTCAAATCTTGGGTGAGAACCTCCTTCCCTCAGCCAGGGCATTGAAAATGGGTCGTGGATGGGTATTCCAGCATGACAATGACCCAAAACACACGGCCAAGGCAACAAAGGAGTGGCTCAAGAAGAAGCACATTAAGGTCCTGGAGTGGCCTAGCCAGTCTCCAGACCTTAATCCCATAGCAAATCTGTGGAGGGAGCTGAAGGTTCGAGTTGCCAAACATCAGCCTCGAAACTTTAATGACTTGGAGAAGATCTGCAAAGAGGAGTGGGACAAAATCCCTCCTGAGATGTGTGCAAACCTGGTGGCCAACTACAAGAAACGTCTGACCTCTGTGATTGCCAACAAGGGTTTTGCCACCAAGTACTAAGTCATGTTTTGCAGAGGGGTCAAATACTTATTTCCCTAATTAAAATGCAAATCAATTTATAACATTTTTTTATATGCGTTTTTCTGAATTTTTTGTTGTTATTCTGTCTCTCACTGTTCAAATAAACCTACCATTAAAATTATAGACTGATCATTTCTTTGTCAGTGGGCAAACGTACAAAATCAGCAGGGGATCAAATACTTTTTTCCCTCACTGTATGCTCCCATCCATCACCAACACATTCTCACCATCATGGTCCTCATCCAGCAATGGATTGCCGAAAGGGTAAATTACTTTGAACAGCATAAAAGGATCACCATCTAGTGTTTCCTGAGAGGCTCATTGAAGTGACTCGAAGCAGAAGTGTGCCACCACAGAGGCCTTTTTCTGATCATACATTATCTTCTGTCTACCAGAGTTCTATCGGGATGTTTCCTCGCTTTCATTTAAGATCTATAACTATTATCCCATGCCGCCATTGCCTCTGCCCCAAGAGGGCTACTGCAAGTGAGCATTGCTTTTATAAATTTATGTTGCGCATTCAGACGGGGTGGGACACCTCGGAGAGTGAGCTGAGCGAGGGGGAACTCGAGAAGCGGCGTAGGGTCCTGCTGCAGCAGCTCGCCGATGATGCCAGGCGCAAGCGCGACACCACGGGGACCGGGCGCGACGCGTGAACACAGCGGCGACAACAGATCAACAGCACTGGCGCCTACAACAACATAGGCACCCCTAATGGTCCTCCAGGAAATGTTTTTTGTGCAGAAACGCAGTTATTTTTCTAATTGGAACACCCGAGATGTTCCAAGGGAAGCCGTGCATTCTGAGAAATGACTACTTGTAAACTGAGGTAGGTGTGGGCACGTTTGGCTTTGGATCGTAGCTATTGGTGCTGGTTTTCCTGCTTCCACATCCATCAAGTTCACAGCCAACTTAAGTGATGATCCAATGATCAGAAAAAAGACAATTGCTATGCTTAGCATTTGGAACCACATTGGATTAATACAAATATGGGAGTAATTTTCCTTTATGTGATGTGAATATGCATTTGCCACATACACGAAAAGTATGATCTGTTCTATTTTATTACAGTGTCATCTGGGCTATGTGGAAGGTTTCTGCTCGGTTAAAATCCCCTTTTAAAACTGGTGTTTAGTCGTGTATGAGGAGTGCTCGGAAATAATAAACATTTCTCAACCGGAAAAGTTGTGCTGCATTAAGTAATCTTGACAATTTAGAGGTTTGCTTGTTAAATATTTCCTGCAGCTTTTATCGTTCACCAATTTGAATTGTATATTGCGTTTGCGACCAAGGTGAACATCATCCTGTCACTGCTGTTTATTTGGTACTTATAAAAAGTTCCACTTGAAAAGCAACAAAATATGAATGAGGTGGTGCGTCACCAAATGACTATTACCTTGAATAGCACATTGTTTCTGTCGAGTACAAAAATATATTTTCATTAATACATTTCCCCGTTTTTGTATCATTGTATCCTATCATTTAGTGGCCATGTAAAAATCGCCCTTACAGGTGTTTTAAATTAATGTGTTTGCTTTAAGACCGAAATTTTAATTCTTTGTTTCACGATTTGCTGTTGTGTAATGTTTATTTTGCAACTTAAATTTTTGATGACACCAAAAGGTGTGGGCAACTTGGCATATTTTGTTTTGAGAGGCAGCAGTCTTGTTTTTTTAGAAAAATATTTTTCAAACGTTGGTTCCAGTTGCGTTAAGTTGACGTTTTGTTTAGTTGAAAAATAAACATTTTCGAAAAAATATTTAAAAGGTGTTTTGACAGTTTAATCGGGATACAACACATACTATTGCCGTGATGGGTGTTCACAAACTTTAGATCCTTGTTCATTGCTTGATTTATCTGAAATTATAATGGGAATTCTGTTGTAAATTGTTGGGTGTTTTGTTCAGTATACTGACCAACATTTATAATTACCATGTTTTGCATGAAATATGACCTCAAAAATCGTAACTAAAGCACTTTACACTTATTTATTTGGCAATATATCATTACATTTTTATTTAAGGCTTTCATGACTGCAGGGGTTCATATTCTTGGTTCTTTCGGTAAAGTCACGTAGAAGGGAAACAATATTATTTTTTTATTTCCCTTCTACGTGACTTTACCGAAAGAATCAAGAATATAATATATCATTAGTTTGCAATTATGTGATATTTTTGATCGTTTACAGTGATTTTTCTATTCCTCTTGTCATTCCAATGCTGGATGACGGCCTCCAGACTCCGTTATCGATCATGGAGGTTGTTTGACTGTATATCACCATTCGGGTAGTACTGTGAAGGAAAGGGTGGGTGGAGGTTTGGTGAGGTGTCATATGAGCAGGACCGGTTAACATATCACTCGCCACTGACATGTCTACAGTAGCTGAAAGCTCGTTGGGGCGGGGGGGGGAAGCCTTACTCCATCTAAAGGTTTTGGTCATTTCACGAAGCCACATTGATCAGTGGTGAGGAATGGTCAATAACTTCCACAATCTGCAAGGTTTGTGGAGGCCCTCATCCAGCAGTAGATTGATATAAAGCACTACATAATGAAAACTGGAAATTGAGCGTGTCCCGAGGGCATCCACTAAAGAGATGGAGTGATAAAAGTATTGTGGAGATAAAGCACTGCATTTCAGGAACATGATCTGTTTGGCAAGGCCTGTGCAAAACAGTGGACTGACCACAGCTGATGACGATTATAGTAATAATTCCGACATTAAGTAATACTTTGCTTTTCGATTTAAAGCTTTCGTGACTGCAATGATTCATCTTCTTTGGTTCTTTCGGTAAAGTCACGTAGAATGAGAATAAAATAATAAATTGATAAAATAAAATAACACAATAATTTTGCCCTTCTGCTCCACGGGAGGTTTCTGTTATTTTATTTTATCAATTTATTTTATTCTCATTCTACGTGACTTTACCGAAAGAACCAAAGAAGATAATACTTTGCTATCATGGCTAATAAAGCAGGGGTGTGGATGTAAGCTGAAATAACTCAATTGCCAGAGCGTTAGACTGAAGAGCTAAATGTCCCTGGTTCAATTCTGGTATTGGGCATGGTGCTTATTTTTGCTCAGTTCACCAAGTGGTACTTCCCATTGTGTAAACTTTGACAGACCCTAATGACCAGTGCAGCATGAGGAGGCCTTTATCCAGCAGTGGAGTGACAAAAGGCTCGGGTATTTATTGCTCATCACAGTGCACATGCATTATGAACTGCAATTGAGCATCATTGGTAACGGCAAATAACCATGTGAGCCATTTGTTATACTCTATTCTAACTGACTTCAATACCATGGCAACCCAAATAACGAGTGCAGCATGAGGCCCTTATCCAGCAGTGGGGTGATACAAAGGTCCTCTGTATTTATTTATGACACTAACCATTTTTTATTATTTGTTCCTGGGTAATAAGTGTTCTTTTCTAATTGATTGTGCTTCAAAAGTAGAGAAAATGGCTATTCCACACAAACTTTGCTTTTGTGACCAGGACAGTGATGTTTTGAAATTTACCTATTTTCCAGAACACACCAGAGATGGTGTCGAGTAAACTTGGAGTAACTTCTAGAACATTCTATAACTTTCCAGAAATATAAATAGTATAAATACAGGGGCCTTAAAGCCACCAGTTCAGGTCGAGTAAACTTGGAGTAACTTCTAGAACATTCTATAACTTTCCAGAAATATAAATAGTATAAATACAGGGGCCTTAAAGCCACCAGTTCAGTTTAGTTCCAGCAGCCTAAGTGGATACATACATGCATTTTTCTGAGATGGCATCAAGAGACTGCAAGCATCCGGCACATGCATTTTGCAATGTCTGCGGCCAATTTATCAAGACGAGCAAAAAAAGTACACTGAAAGCATCTGCTAAGATGTGTGAGGCCTACAAGGCATATTTCAGCATGCCTGTCGGGGATCAAGACAAACCTTGGGCACCTCATGTCACCTGCGAGCAATGCAAAAAAACTGGATGGTAAGATGGACAATTTTTGCTTGGAATTTAATGTTATGAAATTTGTTCAAATTTTAAAAGTTTTGAATGTTTAAATGTTTTAAAATTTTCAATGCTATTGAAAAATATATCAATGAAAAATGTTGCGAGAATCTCTTGCACATTAGTCATGGGTGAAATAAATGTATTTTTGGAGGGTGGTACAGGGGAAAAGAGCCATGAAGTTTGCTATCACAATAATTCGGTGGGAACCCACTGACCATTCAAGCAACTGGTTCTTCTGCATGGTGGACACTGCCAAACGTATCTGGACCTTCATCGCCCCAGTGCCACATGCCATGAGCTCCCCGTGCCCACTCCTTGAGAGAGCAGACGTCTTTAGAAGAGAGCAGCACGTCAGAGAGCGAGGAAGACGTAGATCCAGATGACAATTTTAGAGGTGGAGCTGAGGAGAGAAACCCATACTACCCCAACTAAAAACATCTCAACGACTTTATCAGAGATCTTGGTCTCACCAAGCCCAATGCTGAGCTTTTGATGTGTGCAAGTCGCAGATCAGAGGAAGCATCACTATGCTTTGTGCAGCTTCTTTACCCATCAAGATCGGCTATGCTGCCACAATGTGACCAGTCTGTACGAGGCAATCGGAATCGCCTGTAAACAGAATGAGTGGCGCCTCTTCATTGACAGCTCATCCAGGAGCCTCAAAGTCGTGCTGCTGCATAATGGTAACAAGTACCCGTCTCTTCACCTGGCTCACTCGGTGCACCTCAGACGAGTACAACAGCATCAAGGCCTTGCTGGATGCCTTGAAGTATGATGAATACGGCTGGTAGGTCATTTGAGAATTCAAAATGGTGGCATTCCTGATGGTTCTCCGAAGCGGTTTTACCAAGTTTCCCTGCTTTCTTTGCCTTTGGGACAGCAGGGAAACCAAGGCGCACTACCACAGGCAGGACTGGCCACAGCGGACCGAGTTCTCTGTGGGGAGGTTCAATGTGAAGTGGGAGCCATTGGTGGACCCCCGGAAGGTGCTGATGCCAGTTCACCAAGTGGTACTGCCCATTGTGATAAACTTTGACAAGCCCCAATGACCAGTGCAGCATGAGGAGGCCTTTATCCAGCAGTGGAGTGAAAAAAGCTCCCATATGTATTTCTTATGACCACGTAGGGCACATATTCATTAGGAACTGAAATTGAGAATCATTGGTAACGGCAAATAACCATGTGAGCCACTTCTAATACTCTTAATTCTAACTGGCACTTCAATAACATGACAACTAAATTAGTAACTTGAATCAACTCCAATAACTAGTGGAGCATGAGGCGGTAATCCAGCAGTGGAGTAATACCAAGGTCCTGTGTATTTATTTCTTATCACCACATAGTGCATAAATGCATTCTGAACTGCAATTAGCAATGGCAAATAACCATGTGAGCCTCTTATCATGCTCTCTATTCTAACTGGCACTTCAATAGCATGACAACGAATTGAATAACTTTGATCAACCCAAACAACTAGTGCAGCATGAGGAGGCCTTTATCCAGCAGTGGAGTGACAAGCTCCTGTATGTATTTCTTATCACTACGTAGTGCACATATTCATTCGGAACTGATGTTGAGCATAATTGGTAATAGCAAATAACCATGTGAGCCTCATGTTATTGTCTCTATTCTAACTGGCACTTCATTAGCATGACATCTAATTAAATAACTTTGATCAACCCAAATAACTAGTGTAGCATGAGTTCCTTATCCAGCAGTGGAGTGTCAAAAAGCTCCTGTATTTATTTATCATCTCCACATCGTGCACAGATGCTTCATGAATTGCAATGTGCATCATTGGTCAATAGATTGCCCATGGATCCACTTGTGATAATCTCTACCAAACTGGAACGTCAATAACATGGCAACTAAATCAATTATGCAGGAGGCAGCCGAAATAGCTCAGTTGGGAGAGTCTTAGACCAAAGATCTAAAGGTCCCTGGTTCAATCACGGGTTTTGGCATGTGACATACTTTTGCTCACTTCACCAAGTGGTACTACCCATTGTGGTTAACTTTGATAAACCCCAATGATCAGTGCAGCATGAGGACGCCTTTATCCAGCAGTGGAGTGACAAAAAGCTCCTGTCTTTCTTATCATCACATAGTGCACAAATGCATTATGAACTGCAATTGAGCAGAATTGGTAACGGCAAATAACCATGTGAGCCTCTTGTTATGCTCTCTGTTCTAACTGGCACTTCAAAAGCATGACAACTAATTGAAAAACTTGCATCAACCCCAATAACTTTTGTAGCATTAGGCCCTTATTCAGGAGTGGAGTGACAATAAGCGCCTGTATTTATTTCTTATCTCCACATCGTGCACAGATTCTTTATGAATTGCAATGTGCATCATTGGTCAATAGATTACCCATTGAACCACTTGTGATAATCTCTACCAAACTGGGACGTCAATAACATGGCAACTAAATCCATGCTGCAGGAGGAAGCCGAAATAGCTCAGTTGGGAGAGCATTAGACTGAAGATGTAAAGGTCCCTGGTTCAATCCCGGGTTTCGGCATGTGACAAACTTTTGCTCACTTCACCAAGTGGTACTACCCATTGTGGTTAACGTTGACAAACCCCAATGACCAGGGCAGCATGAGGAGGCCTTTATCCAGCAGGGGAGTGACAAAAAGCTCCCATATGTATGTCTTATGACCACATAGTGCACATTCATTAGGAACTGAAATTGAGAATCATTGAAAATGGCAAATAACCATGTGAGCTTCATGTTATGATCTCTATTCTAACTGGCACTTCAAAAGCATGACAACTAATTGAAAAACTTGGGTTAGCCCCAACAGCTTGTGCAGCAATAGGCCCTTATTCAGGAGTGGAGTGACAAAAAGCTCCTGTATTTATTTCTATTCTCCACATCGTGCACAGATGCTTCATGAATTGCAATGTGCATCATTGGTTAATAGATTACCCATTGATCCACTTGTGATAATCTCTACAAAACTGGGACGTCAATAACATGGCAACTGAATCAATGCTTCAAGAGAAAGCTGAAATAGCTCAACTGTGAGAGCTTTAGACTGAAGTGCTAAAGGTCCCTGGTTCAATCCTGGCTTTTGGCATGGTATATTTTTTGCTCAATTCACCAAGTGGTCCTACCTATTGTGGTTCACTTTGATAAACCCCAATGACCAGTGCAGCATGAGGAGGCCTTTATCCAGCAGTGGAGTGACAAAAAGCTCCTGTCTTTCTTATCATCACAGTGCACAAATGCATTATGAACTGCAATTGAGCAGAATTGGTAACGGCAAATAACCATGTGAGCCTCTTGTTATGCTCTCTGTTCTAACTGGCACTTCAATAGCATGACAACGAGTTGAATAACTTGCATCAACCCCAATAACTTTTGTAGCATTAGGCCCTTATTCAGGAGTGGAGTGACAATAAGCTCCTGTATTTATTTCTTATCTCCACATCGTGCACAGATTCTTTATGAATTGCAATGTGCATCATTGGTCAATAGATTACCCATTGAACCACTTGTGATAATCTCTACCAAACTGGGACGTCAAAAACATGGCAACTAAATCCATGCTGCAGGAGGAAGCCGAAATCGCTCAGTTGGGAGAGCGTTAGACTGAAGATCTAAAGGTCCCTGCTTCAATCCCGGGTTTTGGCATGCGACATACTTTTGCTCACTTCACCAAGTGGTACTACCCATTGTGGTTAACGTTTACAAACCCCCATGACCAGGGCAGCATGAGGAGGCCTTTATCCAGCAGGGGAGTGACAAAAAGCTCCCATATGTATGTCTTATGACCACATAGTGTACATTCATTAGGAACTGAAATTGAGAATCATTGGAAATGGCAAATAACCATGTGAGCCTCATGTTATGATCTCTATTCTAACTGGCACTCCAAAAGCATTACAACTAATTGAAAAACTTGGGTTAGCCCCAACAGCTTGTGCAGCAATAGGCCCTTATTCAGGAGTGGAGTGACAAAAAGCTCCTGTATTTATTTCTATTCTCCACATCGTGCACAGATGCTTCATGAATTGCAATGTGCATCATTGGTTAATAGATTACCCATTGATCCACTTGTGATAATCTCTACAAAACTGGGACGTCAATAACATGGCAACTGAATCAATGCTTCAAGAGAAAGCTGAAATAGCTCAACTGTGAGAGCTTTAGACTGAAGTGCTAAAGGTCCCTGGTTCAATCCTGGCTTTTGGCATGGTATATTTTTTGCTCAATTCACCAAGTGGTCCTACCTATTGTGGTTCACTTTGATAAACCCCAATGACCAGTGCAGCATGAGGAGGCCTTTATCCAGCAGTGGAGTGACAAAAAGCTCCTGTCTTTCTTATCATCACATAGTGCACAAATGCATTATGAACTGCAATTGAGCAGAATTGGTAAAGGCAAATAACCATGTGAGCCTCTTGTTATGCTCTCTGTTCTAACTGGCACTTCAATAGCATGACAACGAATTGAATAACTTGCATCAACCCCAATAACTTTTGTAGCATTAGGCCCTTATTCAGATGTGGAGTGACAATAAGCTCCTGTATTTATTTCTTATCTCCACATCGTGCACAGATTCTTTATGAATTGCAATGTGCATCATTGGTCAATAGATTACCCATTGAACCCCTTGTGATAATCTCTACCAAACTGGGACGTCAATAACATGGCAACTAAATCCATGCTGCAGGAGGAAACCGAAATAGCTCAGTTGGGAGAGCATTAGACTGAAGATCTAAAGGTCCCTGCTTCAATCCCGGGTTTCGGCATGTGACAAACTTTTTGCTCACTTCACCAAGTGGTACTACCCATTGTGGTTAACGTTGACAAACCCCAATGACCAGGGCAGCATGAGGAGGCCTTTATCCAGCAGGGGAGTGACAAAAAGCTCCCATATGTATGTCTTATGACCACATAGTGCACATTCATTAGGAACTGAAATTGAGAATCATTGGAAATGGCAAATAACCATGTGAGCCTCATGTTATGATCTCTATTCTAACTGGCACTTCAAAAGCATGACAACTAATTGAAAAACTTGGGTTAGCCCCAACAGCTTGTGCAGCAATAGGCCCTTATTCAGGAGTGGAGTGACAAAAAGCTCCTGTATTTATTTCTATTCTCCACATCGTGCACAGATACTTCATGAATTGCAATGTGCATCATTGGTTAATAGATTACCCATTGATCCACTTGTGATAATCTCTACAAAACTGGGACGTCAATAACATGGCAACTGAATCAATGCGTCAAGAGAAAGCTGAAATAGCTCAACTGTGAGAGCTTTAGACTGAAGTGCTAAAGGTCCCTGGTTCAATCCTGGCTTTTGGCATGGTATATTTTTTGCTCAATTCACCAAGTGGTCCTACCTATTGTGGTTCACTTTGATAAACCCCAATGACCAGTGCAGCATGAGGAGGCCTTTATCCAGCAGTGGAGTGACAAAAAGCTCCTGTCTTTCTTATCATCACATAGTGCACAAATGCATTATGAACTGCAATTGAGCAGAATTGGTAAAGGCAAATAACCATGTGAGCCTCTTGTTATGCTCTCTGTTCTAACTGGCACTTCAATAGCATGACAACGAATTGAATAACTTGCATCAATCCCAATAACTTTTGTAGCATTAGGCCCTTATTCAGATGTGGAGTGACAATAAGCTCCTGTATTTATTTCTTATCTCCACATCGTGCACAGATTCTTTATGAATTGCAATGTGCATCATTGGTCAATAGATTACCCATTGAACCCCTTGTGATAATCTCTACCAAACTGGGACGTCAATAGCATGGCAACTAAATCCATGCTGCAGGAGGAAACCGAAATAGCTCAGTTGGGAGAGCGTTAGACTGAAGATCTAAAGGTCCCTGCTTCAATCCCGGGTTTCGGCATGTGACATACTTTTGCTCACTTCACCAAGTGGTACTACCCATTGTGGTTAACGTTGACAAACCCCAATGACCAGGGCAGCATGAGGAGGCCTTTATCCAGCAGGGGAGTGACAAAAAGCTCCCATATGTATGTCTTATGACCACATAGTGCACATTCATTAGGAACTGAAATTGAGAATCATTGGAAATGGCAAATAACCATGTGAGCTTCATGTTATGATCTCTATTCTAACTGGCACTTCAAAAGCATGACAACTAATTGAAAAACTTGGGTTAGCCCCAACAGCTTGTGCAGCAATAGGCCCTTATTCAGGAGTGGAGTGACAAAAAGCTCCTGTATTTATTTCTATTCTCCACATCGTGCACAGATGCTTCATGAATTGCAATGTGCATCATTGGTTAATAGATTACCCATTGATCCACTTGTGATAATCTCTACAAAACTGGGACGTCAATAACATGGCAACTGAATCAATGCTTCAAGAGAAAGCTGAAATAGCTCAACTGTGAGAGCTTTAGACTGAAGTGCTAAAGGTCCCTGGTTCAATCCTGGCTTTTGGCATGGTATATTTTTTGCTCAATTCACCAAGTGGTCCTACCTATTGTGGTTCACTTTGATAAACCCCAATGACCAGTGCAGCATGAGGAGGCCTTTATCCAGCAGTGGAGTGACAAAAAGCTCCTGTCTTTCTTATCATCACAGTGCACAAATGCATTATGAACTGCAATTGAGCAGAATTGGTAACGGCAAATAACCATGTGAGCCTCTTGTTATGCTCTCTGTTCTAACTGGCACTTCAATAGCATGACAACGAGTTGAATAACTTGCATCAACCCCAATAACTTTTGTAGCATTAGGCCCTTATTCAGGAGTGGAGTGACAATAAGCTCCTGTATTTATTTCTTATCTCCACATCGTGCACAGATTCTTTATGAATTGCAATGTGCATCATTGGTCAATAGATTACCCATTGAACCACTTGTGATAATCTCTACCAAACTGGGACGTCAAAAACATGGCAACTAAATCCATGCTGCAGGAGGAAGCCGAAATCGCTCAGTTGGGAGAGCGTTAGACTGAAGATCTAAAGGTCCCTGCTTCAATCCCGGGTTTTGGCATGCGACATACTTTTGCTCACTTCACCAAGTGGTACTACCCATTGTGGTTAACGTTTACAAACCCCCATGACCAGGGCAGCATGAGGAGGCCTTTATCCAGCAGGGGAGTGACAAAAAGCTCCCATATGTATGTCTTATGACCACATAGTGTACATTCATTAGGAACTGAAATTGAGAATCATTGGAAATGGCAAATAACCATGTGAGCCTCATGTTATGATCTCTATTCTAACTGGCACTCCAAAAGCATTACAACTAATTGAAAAACTTGGGTTAGCCCCAACAGCTTGTGCAGCAATAGGCCCTTATTCAGGAGTGGAGTGACAAAAAGCTCCTGTATTTATTTCTATTCTCCACATCGTGCACAGATGCTTCATGAATTGCAATGTGCATCATTGGTTAATAGATTACCCATTGATCCACTTGTGATAATCTCTACGAAACTGGGACGTCAATAACATGGCAACTAAATCAATGCTTCAAGAAAAAGCTGAAATAGCTCAACTATGAGAGCTTTAGACTGAAGTGCTAAAGGTCCCTGGTTCAATCCTGGCTTTTGGCATGGTATATGTTTTTGCTCAATTCACCAAGTGGTCCTACCTATTGTGGTTCACTTTGATAAACCCCAATGGCCAGTGCAGCATGAGGAGGCCTTTATCCAGCAGTGGAGTGACAAAAAGCTCCTGTCTTTCTTATCATCACATAGTGCACAAATGCATTATGAACTGCAATTGAGCAGAATTGGTAACGGCAAATAACCATGTGAGCCTCTTGTTATGCTCTCTGTTCTAACTGGCACTTCAAAAGCATGACAACTAATTGAAAAACTTGCATCAACCCCAATAACTTTTGTAGCATTAGGCCCTTATTCAGGAGTGGAGTGACAATAAGCGCCTGTATTTATTTCTTATCTCCACATCGTGCACAGATTCTTTATGAATTGCAATGTGCATCATTGGTCAATAGATTACCCATTGAACCACTTGTGATAATCTCTACCAAACTGGGACGTCAATAACATGGCAACTAAATCCATGCTGCAGGAGTAAGCCGAAATAGCTCAGTTGGGAGAGCGTTAGACTGAAGATCTAAAGGTCCCTGGTTCAATCCCGGGTTTCGGCATGTGACAAACTTTTTGCTCACTTCACCAAGTGGTACTACCCATTGTGGTTAACGTTGACAAACCCCAATGACCAGGGCAGCATGAGGAGGCCTTTATCCAGCAGGGGAGTGACAAAAAGCTCCCATATGTATGTCTTATGACCACATAGTGCACATTCATTAGGAACTGAAATTGAGAATCATTGGAAATGGCAAATAACCATGTGAGCCTCATGTTATGATCTCTATTCTAACTGGCACTTCAAAAGCATGACAACTAATTGAAAAACTTGGGTTAGCCCCAACAGCTTGTGCAGCAATAGGCCCTTATTCAGGAGTGGAGTGACAAAAAGCTCCTGTATTTATTTCTATTCTCCACATCGTGCACAGATGCTTCATGAATTGCAATGTGCATCATTGGTTAATAGATTACCCATTGATCCACTTGTGATAATCTCTACAAAACTGGGACGTCAATAACATGGCAACTGAATCAATGCTTCAAGAGAAAGCTGAAATAGCTCAACTGTGAGAGCTTTAGACTGAAGTGCTAAAGGTCCCTGGTTCAATCCTGGCTTTTGGCATGGTATATTTTTTGCTCAATTCACCAAGTGGTCCTACCTATTGTGGTTCACTTTGATAAACCCCAATGACCAGTGCAGCATGAGGAGGCCTTTATCCAGCAGTGGAGTGACAAAAAGCTCCTGTCTTTCTTATCATCACATAGTGCACAAATGCATTATGAACTGCAATTGAGCAGAATTGGTAAAGGCAAATAACCATGTGAGCCTCTTGTTATGCTCTCTGTTCTAACTGGCACTTCAATAGCATGACAACGAATTGAATAACTTGCATCAACCCCAATAACTTTTGTAGCATTAGGCCCTTATTCAGATGTGGAGTGACAATAAGCTCCTGTATTTATTTCTTATCTCCACATCGTGCACAGATTCTTTATGAATTGCAATGTGCATCATTGGTCAATAGATTACCCATTGAACCCCTTGTGATAATCTCTACCAAACTGGGACGTCAATAACATGGCAACTAAATCCATGCTGCAGGAGGAAACCGAAATAGCTCAGTTGGGAGAGCATTAGACTGAAGATCTAAAGGTCCCTGCTTCAATCCCGGGTTTCGGCATGTGACATACTTTTGCTCACTTCACCAAGTGGTACTACCCATTGTGGTTAACGTTGACAAACCCCAATGACCATGGCAGCATGAGGAGGCCTTTATCCAGCAGGGGAGTGACAAAAAGCTCCCATATGTATGTCTTATGACCACATAGTGCACATTCATTAGGAACTGAAATTGAGAATCATTGGAAATGGCAAATAACCATGTGAGCCTCATGTTATGATCTCTATTCTAACTGGCACTTCAAAAGCATGACAACTAATTGAAAAACTTGGGTTAGCCCCAACAGCTTGTGCAGCAATAGGCCCTTATTCAGGAGTGGAGTGACAAAAAGCTCCTGTATTTATTTCTATTCTCCACATCGTGCACAGATGCTTCATGAATTGCAATGTGCATCATTGGTTAATAGATTACCCATTGATCCACTTGTGATAATCTCTACGAAACTGGGACGTCAATAACATGGCAACTAAATCAATGCTTCAAGAGGAAGCTGAAATAGCTCAACTGTGAGAGCTTTAGACTGAAGTGCTAAAGGTCCCTGGTTCAATCCCGGGTTTCGGCATGTGACAAACTTTTTGCTCACTTCACCAAGTGGTACTACCCATTGTGGTTAACGTTGACAAACCCCAATGACCAGGGCAGCATGAGGAGGCCTTTATCCAGCAGGGGAGTGACAAAAAGCTCCCATATGTATGTCTTATGACCACATAGTGCACATTCATTAGGAACTGAAATTGAGAATCATTGGAAATGGCAAATAACCATGTGAGCCTCATGTTATGATCTCTATTCTAACTGGCACTTCAAAAGCATGACAACTAATTGAAAAACTTGGGTTAGCCCCAACAGCTTGTGCAGCAATAGGCCCTTATTCAGGAGTGGAGTGACAAAAAGCTCCTGTATTTATTTCTATTCTCCACATCGTGCACAGATACTTCATGAATTGCAATGTGCATCATTGGTTAATAGATTACCCATTGATCCACTTGTGATAATCTCTACAAAACTGGGACGTCAATAACATGGCAACTGAATCAATGCGTCAAGAGAAAGCTGAAATAGCTCAACTGTGAGAGCTTTAGACTGAAGTGCTAAAGGTCCCTGGTTCAGTCCTGGCTTTTGGCATGGTATATTTTTTGCTCAATTCACCAAGTGGTCCTACCTATTGTGGTTCACTTTGATAAACCCCAATGACCAGTGCAGCATGAGGAGGCCTTTATCCAGCAGTGGAGTGACAAAAAGCTCCTGTCTTTCTTATCATCACATAGTGCACAAATGCATTATGAACTGCAATTGAGCAGAATTGGTAAAGGCAAATAACCATGTGAGCCTCTTGTTATGCTCTCTGTTCTAACTGGCACTTCAATAGCATGACAACGAATTGAATAACTTGCATCAATCCCAATAACTTTTGTAGCATTAGGCCCTTATTCAGATGTGGAGTGACAATAAGCTCCTGTATTTATTTCTTATCTCCACATCGTGCACAGATTCTTTATGAATTGCAATGTGCATCATTGGTCAATAGATTACCCATTGAACCCCTTGTGATAATCTCTACCAAACTGGGACGTCAATAGCATGGCAACTAAATCCATGCTGCAGGAGGAAACCGAAATAGCTCAGTTGGGAGAGCGTTAGACTGAAGATCTAAAGGTCCCTGCTTCAATCCCGGGTTTCGGCATGTGACATACTTTTGCTCACTTCACCAAGTGGTACTACCCATTGTGGTTAACGTTGACAAACCCCAATGACCATGGCAGCATGAGGAGGCCTTTATCCAGCAGGGGAGTGACAAAAAGCTCCCATATGTATGTCTTATGACCACATAGTGCACATTCATTAGGAACTGAAATTGAGAATCATTGGAAATGGCAAATAACCATGTGAGCCTCATGTTATGATCTCTATTCTAACTGGCACTTCAAAAGCATGACAACTAATTGAAAAACTTGGGTTAGCCCCAACAGCTTGTGCAGCAATAGGCCCTTATTCAGGAGTGGAGTGACAAAAAGCTCCTGTATTTATTTCTATTCTCCACATCGTGCACAGATGCTTCATGAATTGCAATGTGCATCATTGGTTAATAGATTACCCATTGATCCACTTGTGATAATCTCTACGAAACTGGGACGTCAATAACATGGCAACTAAATCAATGCTTCAAGAGGAAGCTGAAATAGCTCAACTGTGAGAGCTTTAGACTGAAGTGCTAAAGGTCCCTGTTTCAATCCTGGCTTTTAGCATGGTATATTTTTTGCTCAATTCACCAAGTGGTCCTACCTATTGTGGTTCACTTTGATAAACCCCAATGACCAGTGCAGTATGAGGAGGCCTTTATCCAGCAGTGGAGTGACAAAAAGCTCCTGTCTTACTTATCATCACAGTGCACAAATGCATTATGAACTGCAATTGAGCAGAATTGGTAACGGCAAATAACCATGTGAGCCTCTTGTTATGCTCTCTGTTCTAACTGGCACTTCAATAGCATGACAACGAGTTGAATAACTTGCATCAACCCCAATAACTTTTGTAGCATTAGGCCCTTATTCAGGAGTGGAGTGACAATAAGCTCTTGTATTTATTTCTTATCTCCACATCGTGCACAGATTCTTTATGAATTGCAATGTGCATCATTGGTCAATAGATTACCCATTGAACCACTTGTGATAATCTCTACCAAACTGGGACGTCAAAAACATGGCAACTAAATCCATGCTGCAGGAGGAAGCCGAAATCGCTCAGTTGGGAGAGCGTTAGACTGAAGATCTAAAGGTCCCTGCTTCAATCCCGGGTTTTGGCATGCGACATACTTTTGCTCACTTCAACAAGTGGTACTACCCATTGTGGTTAACGTTGACAAACCCCCATGACCAGGGCAGCATGAGGAGGCCTTTATCCAGCAGGGGAGTGACAAAAAGCTCCCATATGTATGTCTTATGACCACATAGTGTACATTCATTAGGAACTGAAATTGAGAATCATTGGAAATGGCAAATAACCATGTGAGCCTCATGTTATGATCTCTATTCTAACTGGCACTCCAAAAGCATTACAACTAATTGAAAAACTTGGGTTAGCCCCAACAGCTTGTGCAGCAATAGGCCCTTATTCAGGAGTGGAGTGACAAAAAGCTCCTGTATTTATTTCTATTCTCCACATCGTGCACAGATGCTTCATGAATTGCAATGTGCATCATTGGTTAATAGATTACCCATTGATCCACTTGTGATAATCTCTACGAAACTGGGACGTCAATAACATGGCAACTAAATCAATGCTTCAAGAAAAAGCTGAAATAGCTCAACTATGAGAGCTTTAGACTGAAGTGCTAAAGGTCCCTGGTTCAATCCTGGCTTTTGGCATGGTATATGTTTTTGCTCAATTCACCAAGTGGTCCTACCTATTGTGGTTCACTTTGATAAACCCCAATGGCCAGTGCAGCATGAGGAGGCCTTTATCCAGCAGTGGAGTGACAAAAAGCTCCTGTCTTTCTTATCATCACATAGTGCACAAATGCATTATGAACTGCAATTGAGCAGAATTGGTAACGGCAAATAACCATGTGAGCCTCTTGTTATGCTCTCTGTTCTAACTGGCACTTCAATAGCATGACAACGAATTGAATAACTTGCATCAACCCCAATAACTTTTGTAGCATTAGGCCCTTATTCAGGAGTGGAGTGACAATAAGCTCCTGTATTTATTTCTTATCTCCACATCGTGCACAGATTCTTTATGAATTGCAATGTGCATCATTGGTCAATAGATTACCCATTGAACCACTTGTGATAATCTCTACCAAACTGGGACGTCAAAAACATGGCAACTAAATCCATGCTGCAGGAGGAAGCCGAAATCGCTCAGTTGGGAGAGCGTTAGACTGAAGATCTAAAGGTCCCTGCTTCAATCCCGGGTTTTGGCATGCGACATACTTTTGCTCACTTCACCAAGTGGTACTACCCATTGTGGTTAACGTTGACAAACCCCAATGACCAGGGCAGCATGAGGAGGCCTTTATCCAGCAGGGGAGTGACAAAAAGCTCCCATATGTATGTCTTATGACCACATAGTGCACATTCATTAGGAACTGAAATTGAGAATCATTGGAAATGGCAAATAACCATGTGAGCCTCATGTTATGATCTCTATTCTAACTGGCACTTCAAAAGCATGACAACTAATTGAAAAACTTGGGTTAGCCCCAACAGCTTGTGCAGCAATAGGCCCTTATTCAGGAGTGGCGTGACAAAAAGCTCCTGTATTTATTTCTATTCTCCACATCGTGCACAGATGCTTCATGAATTGCAATGTGCATCATTGGTTAATAGATTACCCATTGTTCCACTTGTGATAATCTCTACGAAACTGGGACGTCAATAACATGGCAACTGAATCAATGCTTCAAGAGAAAGCTGAAATAGCTCAACTGTGAGAGCTTTAGACTGAAGTGCTAAAGGTCCCTGGTTCAATCCTGGCTTTTGGCATGGTATATGTTTTTGCTCAATTCACCAAGTGGTCCTACCTATTGTGGTTCACTTTGATAAACCCCAATGGCCAGTGCAGCATGAGGAGGCCTTTATCCAGCAGTGGAGTGACAAAAAGCTCCTGTCTTTCTTATCATCACATAGTGCACAAATGCATTATGAACTGCAATTGAGCAGAATTGGTAACGGCAAATAACCATGTGAACCTCTTGTTATGCTCTCTGTTCTAACTGGCACTTCAATAGCATGACAACGAATTGAATAACTTGCATCAACCCCAATAACTTTTGTAGCATTAGGCCCTTATTCAGGAGTGGAGTGACAATAAGCTCCTGTATTTATTTCTTATCTCCACATCGTGCACAGATTCTTTATGAATTGCAATGTGCATCATTGGTCAATAGATTACCCATTGAACCACTTGTGATAATCTCTACCAAACTGGGACGTCAAAAACATGGCAACTAAATCCATGCTGCAGGAGGAAGCCGTAATCGCTCAGTTGGGAGAGCGTTAGACTGAAGATCTAAAGGTCCCTGCTTCAATCCCGGGTTTTGGCATGCGACATACTTTTGCTCACTTCACCAAGTGGTACTACCCATTGTGTTTAACGTTGACAAACCCCAATGACCAGGGCAGCATGAGGAGGCCTTTATCCAGCAGGGGAGTGACAAAAAGCTCCCATATGTATGTCTTATGACCACATAGTGCACATTCATTAGGAACTGAAATTGAGAATCATTGGAAATGGCAAATAACCATGTGAGCCTCATGTTATGATCTCTATTCTAACTGGCACTTCAAAAGCATGACAACTAATTGAAAAACTTGGGTTAGCCCCAACAGCTTGTGCAGCAATAGGCCCTTATTCAGGAGTGGCGTGACAAAAAGCTCCTGTATTTATTTCTATTCTCCACATCGTGCACAGATGCTTCATGAATTGCAATGTGCATCATTGGTTAATAGATTACCCATTGATCCACTTGTGATAATCTCTACGAAACTGGGACGTCAATAACATGGCAACTGAATCAATGCTTCAAGAGAAAGCTGAAATAGCTCAACTGTGAGAGCTTTAGACTGAAGTGCTAAAGGTCCCTGGTTCAATCCTGGCTTTTGGCATGGTATATTTTTTGCTCAATTCACCAAGTGGTCCTACCCATTGTGGTTAACTTTGATAAACCCCAATGACCAGTGCAGCATGAGGAGGCCTTTATCCAGCAGTGGAGTGACAAAAAGCTCCTGTCTTTCTTATCATCACATAGTGCACAAATGCATTATGAACTGCAATTGAGCAGAATTGGTAAAGGCAAATAACCATGTGAGCCTTTTGTTATGCTCTCTGTTCTAACTGGCACTTCAATAGCATGACAACGAATTGAATAACTTGCATCAACCCCAATAACTTTTGTAGCATTAGGCCCTTATTCAGATGTGGAGTGACAATAAGCTCCTGTATTTATTTCTTATCTCCACATCGTGCACAGATTCTTTATGAATTGCAATGTGCATCATTGGTCAATAGATTACCCATTGAACCCCTTGTGATAATCTCTACCAAACTGGGACGTCAATAACATGGCAACTAAATCCATGCTGCAAGAGGAAACCGAAATAGCTCAGTTGGGAGAGCGTTAGACTGAAGATCTAAAGGTCCCTGCTTCAATCCCGGGTTTCGGCATGTGACATACTTTTGCTCACTTCACCAAGTGGTACTACCCATTGTGGTTAACGTTGACAAACCCCAATGACCATGGCAGCATGAGGAGGCCTTTATCCAGCAGGGGAGTGACAAAAAGCTCCCATATGTATGTCTTATGACCACATAGTGCACATTCATTAGGAACTGAAATTGAGAATCATTGGAAATGGCAAATAACCATGTGAGCCTCATGTTATGATCTCTATTCTAACTGGCACTTCAAAAGCATGACAACTAATTGAAAAACTTGGGTTAGCCCCAACAGCTTGTGCAGCAATAGGCCCTTATTCAGGAGTGGAGTGACAAAAAGCTCCTGTATTTATTTCTATTCTCCACATCGTGCACAGATGCTTCATGAATTGCAATGTGCATCATTGGTTAATAGATTACCCATTGATCCACTTGTGATAATCTCTACGAAACTGGGACGTCAATAACATGGCAACTAAATCAATGCTTCAAGAGGAAGCTGAAATAGCTCAACTGTGAGAGCTTTAGACTGAAGTGCTAAAGGTCCCTGGTTCAATCCCGGGTTTCGGCATGTGACAAACTTTTTGCTCACTTCACCAAGTGGTACTACCCATTGTGGTTAACGTTGACAAACCCCAATGACCAGGGCAGCATGAGGAGGCCTTTATCCAGCAGGGGAGTGACAAAAAGCTCCCATATGTATGTCTTATGACCACATAGTGCACATTCATTAGGAACTGAAATTGAGAATCATTGGAAATGGCAAATAACCATGTGAGCCTCATGTTATGATCTCTATTCTAACTGGCACTTCAAAAGCATGACAACTAATTGAAAAACTTGGGTTAGCCCCAACAGCTTGTGCAGCAATAGGCCCTTATTCAGGAGTGGAGTGACAAAAAGCTCCTGTATTTATTTCTATTCTCCACATCGTGCACAGATACTTCATGAATTGCAATGTGCATCATTGGTTAATAGATTACCCATTGATCCACTTGTGATAATCTCTACAAAACTGGGACGTCAATAACATGGCAACTGAATCAATGCGTCAAGAGAAAGCTGAAATAGCTCAACTGTGAGAGCTTTAGACTGAAGTGCTAAAGGTCCCTGGTTCAATCCTGGCTTTTGGCATGGTATATTTTTTGCTCAATTCACCAAGTGGTCCTACCTATTGTGGTTCACTTTGATAAACCCCAATGACCAGTGCAGCATGAGGAGGCCTTTATCCAGCAGTGGAGTGACAAAAAGCTCCTGTCTTTCTTATCATCACATAGTGCACAAATGCATTATGAACTGCAATTGAGCAGAATTGGTAAAGGCAAATAACGATGTGAGCCTCTTGTTATGCTCTCTGTTCTAACTGGCACTTCAATAGCATGACAACGAATTGAATAACTTGCATCAATCCCAATAACTTTTGTAGCATTAGGCCCTTATTCAGATGTGGAGTGACAATAAGCTCCTGTATTTATTTCTTATCTCCACATCGTGCACAGATTCTTTATGAATTGCAATGTGCATCATTGGTCAATAGATTACCCATTGAACCCCTTGTGATAATCTCTACCAAACTGGGACGTCAATAACATGGCAACTAAATCCATGCTGCAGGAGGAAGCCGAAATCGCTCAGTTGGGAGAGCGTTAGACTGAAGATCTAAAGGTCCCTGCTTCAATCCCGGGTTTTGGCATGCGACATACTTTTGCTCACTTCACCAAGTGGTACTACCCATTGTGGTTAACGTTGACAAACCCCAATGACCATGGCAGCATGAGGAGGCCTTTATCCAGCAGGGGAGTGACAAAAAGCTCCCATATGTATGTCTTATGACCACATAGTGCACATTCATTAGGAACTGAAATTGAGAATAATTGGAAATGGCAAATAACCATGTGAGCCTCATGTTATGATCTCTATTCTAACTGGCACTTCAAAAGCATGACAACTAATTGAAAAACTTGGGTTAGCCCCAACAGCTTGTGCAGCAATAGGCCCTTATTCAGGAGTGGAGTGACAAAAAGCTCCTGTATTTATTTCTATTCTCCACATCGTGCACAGATGCTTCATGAATTGCAATGTGCATCATTGGTTAATAGATTACCCATTGATCCACTTGTGATAATCTCTACGAAACTGGGACGTCAATAACATGGCAACTAAATCAATGCTTCAAGAAAAAGCTGAAATAGCTCAACTATGAGAGCTTTAGACTGAAGTGCTAAAGGTCCCTGGTTCAATCCTGGCTTTTGGCATGGTATATGTTTTTGCTCAATTCACCAAGTGGTCCTACCTATTGTGGTTCACTTTGATAAACGCCAATGGCCAGTGCAGCATGAGGAGGCCTTTATCCAGCAGTGGAGTGACAAAAAGCTCCTGTCTTTCTTATCATCACATAGTGCACAAATGCATTATGAACTGCAATTGAGCAGAATTGGTAACGGCAAATAACCATGTGAGCCTCTTGTTATGCTCTCTGTTCTAACTGGCACTTCAATAGCATGACAACGAATTGAATAACTTGCATCAACCCCAATAACTTTTGTAGCATTAGGCCCTTATTCAGGAGTGGAGTGACAATAAGCTGCTGTATTTATTTCTTATCTCCACATCGTGCACAGATTCTTTATGAATTGCAATGTGCATCATTGGTCAATAGATTACCCATTGAACCACTTGTGATAATCTCTACCAAACTGGGACGTCAAAAACATGGCAACTAAATCCATGCTGCAGGAGGAAGCCGAAATCGCTCAGTTGGGAGAGCGTTAGACTGAAGATCTAAAGGTCCCTGCTTCAATCCCGGGTTTCGGCATGTGACATACTTTTGCTCACTTCACCAAGTGGTACTACCCATTGTGGTTAACGTTGACAAACCCCAATGACCATGGCAGCATGAGGAGGCCTTTATCCAGCAGGGGAGTGACAAAAAGCTCCCATATGTATGTCTTATGACCACATAGTGCACATTCATTAGGAACTGAAATTGAGAATCATTGGAAATGGCAAATAACCATGTGAGCCTCATGTTATGATCTCTATTCTAACTGGCACTTCAAAAGCATGACAACTAATTGAAAAACTTGGGTTAGCCCCAACAGCTTGTGCAGCAATAGGCCCTTATTCAGGAGTGGAGTGACAAAAAGCTCCTGTATTTATTTCTATTCTCCACATCGTGCACAGATGCTTCATGAATTGCAATGTGCATCATTGGTTAATAGATTACCCATTGATCCACTTGTGATAATCTCTACGAAACTGGGACGTCAATAACATGGCAACTAAATCAATGCTTCAAGAGGAAGCTGAAATAGCTCAACTGTGAGAGCTTTAGACTGAAGTGCTAAAGGTCCCTGGTTCAATCCCGGGTTTCGGCATGTGACAAACTTTTTGCTCACTTCACCAAGTGGTACTACCCATTGTGGTTAACGTTGACAAACCCCAATGACCAGGGCAGCATGAGGAGGCCTTTATCCAGCAGGGGAGTGACAAAAAGCTCCCATATGTATGTCTTATGACCACATAGTGCACATTCATTAGGAACTGAAATTGAGAATCATTGGAAATGGCAAATAACCATGTGAGCCTCATGTTATGATCTCTATTCTAACTGGCACTTCAAAAGCATGACAACTAATTGAAAAACTTGGGTTAGCCCCAACAGCTTGTGCAGCAATAGGCCCTTATTCAGGAGTGGAGTGACAAAAAGCTCCTGTATTTATTTCTATTCTCCACATCGTGCACAGATACTTCATGAATTGCAATGTGCATCATTGGTTAATAGATTACCCATTGATCCACTTGTGATAATCTCTACAAAACTGGGACGTCAATAACATGGCAACTGAATCAATGCGTCAAGAGAAAGCTGAAATAGCTCAACTGTGAGAGCTTTAGACTGAAGTGCTAAAGGTCCCTGGTTCAATCCTGGCTTTTGGCATGGTATATTTTTTGCTCAATTCACCAAGTGGTCCTACCTATTGTGGTTCACTTTGATAAACCCCAATGACCAGTGCAGCATGAGGAGGCCTTTATCCAGCAGTGGAGTGACAAAAAGCTCCTGTCTTTCTTATCATCACATAGTGCACAAATGCATTATGAACTGCAATTGAGCAGAATTGGTAAAGGCAAATAACGATGTGAGCCTCTTGTTATGCTCTCTGTTCTAACTGGCACTTCAATAGCATGACAACGAATTGAATAACTTGCATCAATCCCAATAACTTTTGTAGCATTAGGCCCTTATTCAGATGTGGAGTGACAATAAGCTCCTGTATTTATTTCTTATCTCCACATCGTGCACAGATTCTTTATGAATTGCAATGTGCATCATTGGTCAATAGATTACCCATTGAACCCCTTGTGATAATCTCTACCAAACTGGGACGTCAATAACATGGCAACTAAATCCATGCTGCAGGAGGAAACCGAAATAGCTCAGTTGGGAGAGCGTTAGACTGAAGATCTAAAGGTCCCTGCTTCAATCCCGGTTTTCGGCATGTGACATACTTTTGCTCACTTCACCAAGTGGTACTACCCATTGTGGTTAACGTTGACAAACCCCAATGACCATGGCAGCATGAGGAGGCCTTTATCCAGCAGGGGAGTGACAAAAAGCTCCCATATGTATGTCTTATGACCACATAGTGCACATTCATTAGGAACTGAAATTGAGAATCATTGGAAATGGCAAATAACCATGTGAGCCTCATGTTATGATCTCTATTCTAACTGGCACTTCAAAAGCATGACAACTTATTGAAAAACTTGGGTTAGCCCCAACAGCTTGTGCAGCAATAGGCCCTTATTCAGGAGTGGAGTGACAAAAAGCTCCTGTATTTATTTCTATTCTCCACATCGTGCACAGATGCTTCATGAATTGCAATGTGCATCATTGGTTAATAGACTACCCATTGATCCACTTGTGATAATCTCTACAAAACTGGGACGTCAATAACATGGCAACTAAATCAATGCTTCAAGAGGAAGCTGAAATAGCTCAACTGTGAGAGCTTTAGACTGAAGTGCTAAAGGTCCCTGGTTCAATCCTGGCTTTTAGCATGGTATATTTTTTGCTCAATTCACCAAGTGGTCCTACCTATTGTGGTTCACTTTGATAAACCCCAATGACCAGTGCAGTATGAGGAGGCCTTTATCCAGCAGTGGAGTGACAAAAAGCTCCTGTCTTACTTATCATCACAGTGCACAAATGCATTATGAACTGCAATTGAGCAGAATTGGTAACGGCAAATAACCATGTGAGCCTCTTATTATGCTCTCTGTTCTAACTGGCACTTCAATAGCATGACAACGAGTTGAATAACTTGCATCAACCCCAATAACTTTTGTAGCATTAGGCCCTTATTCAGGAGTGGAGTGACAATAAGCTCTTGTATTTATTTCTTATCTCCACATCGTGCACAGATTCTTTATGAATTGCAATGTGCATCATTGGTCAATAGATTACCCATTGAACCACTTGTGATAATCTCTACCAAACTGGGACGTCAAAAACATGGCAACTAAATCCATGCTGCAGGAGGAAGCCGAAATCGCTCAGTTGGGAGAGCGTTAGACTGAAGATCTAAAGGTCCCTGCTTCAATCCCGGGTTTTGGCATGCGACATACTTTTGCTCACTTCAACAAGTGGTACTACCCATTGTGGTTAACGTTGACAAACCCCCATGACCAGGGCAGCATGAGGAGGCCTTTATCCAGCAGGGGAGTGACAAAAAGCTCCCATATGTATGTCTTATGACCACATAGTGTACATTCATTAGGAACTGAAATTGAGAATCATTGGAAATGGCAAATAACCATGTGAGCCTCATGTTATGATCTCTATTCTAACTGGCACTCCAAAAGCATTACAACTAATTGAAAAACTTGGGTTAGCCCCAACAGCTTGTGCAGCAATAGGCCCTTATTCAGGAGTGGAGTGACAAAAAGCTCCTGTATTTATTTCTATTCTCCACATCGTGCACAGATGCTTCATGAATTGCAATGTGCATCATTGGTTAATAGATTACCCATTGATCCACTTGTGATAATCTCTACGAAACTGGGACGTCAATAACATGGCAACTAAATCAATGCTTCAAGAAAAAGCTGAAATAGCTCAACTATGAGAGCTTTAGACTGAAGTGCTAAAGGTCCCTGGTTCAATCCTGGCTTTTGGCATGGTATATGTTTTTGCTCAATTCACCAAGTGGTCCTACCTATTGTGGTTCACTTTGATAAACCCCAATGGCCAGTGCAGCATGAGGAGGCCTTTATCCAGCAGTGGAGTGACAAAAAGCTCCTGTCTTTCTTATCATCACATAGTGCACAAATGCATTATGAACTGCAATTGAGCAGAATTGGTAACGGCAAATAACCATGTGAGCCTCTTGTTATGCTCTCTGTTCTAACTGGCACTTCAATAGCATGACAACGAATTGAATAACTTGCATCAACCCCAATAACTTTTGTAGCATTAGGCCCTTATTCAGGAGTGGAGTGACAATAAGCTCCTGTATTTATTTCTTATCTCCACATCGTGCACAGATTCTTTATGAATTGCAATGTGCATCATTGGTCAATAGATTACCCATTGAACCACTTGTGATAATCTCTACCAAACTGGGACGTCAAAAACATGGCAACTAAATCCATGCTGCAGGAGGAAGCCGAAATCGCTCAGTTGGGAGAGCGTTAGACTGAAGATCTAAAGGTCCCTGCTTCAATCCCGGGTTTTGGCATGCGACATACTTTTGCTCACTTCACCAAGTGGTACTACCCATTGTGGTTAACGTTGACAAACCCCAATGACCAGGGCAGCATGAGGAGGCCTTTATCCAGCAGGGGAGTGACAAAAAGCTCCCATATGTATGTCTTATGACCACATAGTGCACATTCATTAGGAACTGAAATTGAGAATCATTGGAAATGGCAAATAACCATGTGAGCCTCATGTTATGATCTCTATTCTAACTGGCACTTCAAAAGCATGACAACTAATTGAAAAACTTGGGTTAGCCCCAACAGCTTGTGCAGCAATAGGCCCTTATTCAGGAGTGGCGTGACAAAAAGCTCCTGTATTTATTTCTATTCTCCACATCGTGCACAGATGCTTCATGAATTGCAATGTGCATCATTGGTTAATAGATTACCCATTGTTCCACTTGTGATAATCTCTACGAAACTGGGACGTCAATAACATGGCAACTGAATCAATGCTTCAAGAGAAAGCTGAAATAGCTCAACTGTGAGAGCTTTAGACTGAAGTGCTAAAGGTCCCTGGTTCAATCCTGGCTTTTGGCATGGTATATGTTTTTGCTCAATTCACCAAGTGGTCCTACCTATTGTGGTTCACTTTGATAAACCCCAATGGCCAGTGCAGCATGAGGAGGCCTTTATCCAGCAGTGGAGTGACAAAAAGCTCCTGTCTTTCTTATCATCACATAGTGCACAAATGCATTATGAACTGCAATTGAGCAGAATTGGTAACGGCAAATAACCATGTGAACCTCTTGTTATGCTCTCTGTTCTAACTGGCACTTCAATAGCATGACAACGAATTGAATAACTTGCATCAACCCCAATAACTTTTGTAGCATTAGGCCCTTATTCAGGAGTGGAGTGACAATAAGCTCCTGTATTTATTTCTTATCTCCACATCGTGCACAGATTCTTTATGAATTGCAATGTGCATCATTGGTCAATAGATTACCCATTGAACCACTTGTGATAATCTCTACCAAACTGGGACGTCAAAAACATGGCAACTAAATCCATGCTGCAGGAGGAAGCCGAAATCGCTCAGTTGGGAGAGCGTTAGACTGAAGATCTAAAGGTCCCTGCTTCAATCCCGGGTTTTGGCATGCGACATACTTTTGCTCACTTCACCAAGTGGTACTACCCATTGTGGTTAACGTTGACAAACCCCAATGACCAGGGCAGCATGAGGAGGCCTTTATCCAGCAGGGGAGTGACAAAAAGCTCCCATATGTATGTCTTATGACCACATAGTGCACATTCATTAGGAACTGAAATTGAGAATCATTGGAAATGACAAATAACCATGTGAGCCTCATGTTATGATCTCTATTCTAACTGGCACTTCAAAAGCATTACAACTAATTGAAAAACTTGGGTTAGCCCCAACAGCTTGTGCAGCAATAGGCCCTTATTCAGGAGTGGAGTGACAAAAAGCTCCTGTATTTATTTCTATTCTCCACATCGTGCACAGATGCTTCATGAATTGCAATGTGCATCATTGGTTAATAGATTACCCATTGATCCACTTGTAATAATCTCTACGAAACTGGGACGTCAATAACATGGCAACTGAATCAATGCTTCACGAGAAAGCTGAAATAGCTCAACTGTGAGAGCTTTAGACTGAAGTGCTAAAGGTCCCTGGTTCAATCCTGGCTTTTGGCATGGTATATGTTTTTGCTCAATTCACCAAGTGGTCCTACCTATTGTGGTTCACTTTGATAAACCCCAATGGCCAGTGCAGCATGAGGAGGCCTTTATCCAGCAGTGGAGTGACAAAAAGCTCCTGTCTTTCTTATCATCACATAGTGCACAAATGCATTATGAACTGCAATTGAGCAGAATTGGTAACGGCAAATAACCATGTGAACCTCTTGTTATGCTCTCTGTTCTAACTGGCACTTCAATAGCATGACAACGAATTGAATAACTTGCATCAACCCCAATAACTTTTGTAGCATTAGGCCCTTATTCAGGAGTGGAGTGACAATAAGCTCCTGTATTTATTTCTTATCTCCACATCGTGCACAGATTCTTTATGAATTGCAATGTGCATCATTGGTCAATAGATTACCCATTGAACCACTTGTGATAATCTCTACCAAACTGGGACGTCAAAAACATGGCAACTAAATCCATGCTGCAGGAGGAAGCCGAAATCGCTCAGTTGGGAGAGCGTTAGACTGAAGATCTAAAGGTCCCTGCTTCAATCCCGGGTTTTGGCATGCGACATACTTTTGCTCACTTCACCAAGTGGTACTACCCATTGTGGTTAACGTTGACAAACCCCAATGACCAGGGCAGCATGAGGAGGCCTTTATCCAGCAGGGGAGTGACAAAAAGCTCCCATATGTATGTCTTATGACCACATAGTGCACATTCATTAGGAACTGAAATTGAGAATCATTGGAAATGACAAATAACCATGTGAGCCTCATGTTATGATCTCTATTCTAACTGGCACTTCAAAAGCATGACAACTAATTGAAAAACTTGGGTTAGCCCCAACAGCTTGTGCAGCAATAGGCCCTTATTCAGGAGTGGAGTGACAAAAAGCTCCTGTATTTATTTCTATTCTCCACATCGTGCACAGATGCTTCATGAATTGCAATGTGCATCATTGGTTAATAGATTACCCATTGATCCACTTGTGATAATCTCTACAAAACTGGGACGTCAATAACATGGCAACTGAATCAATGCTTCAAGAGAAAGCTGAAATAGCTCAACTGTGAGAGCTTTAGACTGAAGTGCTAAAGGTCCCTGGTTCAATCCTGGCTTTTGGCATGGTATATTTTTTGCTCAATTCACCAAGTTGTCCTACCTATTGTGTTTCACTTTGATAAACCCCAATGACCAGTGCAGCATGAGGAGGCCTTTATCCAGCAGTGGAGTGACAAAAAGCTCCTGTCTTTCTTATCATCACATAGTGCACAAATGCATTATGAACTGCAATTGAGCAGAATTGGTAAAGGCAAATAACCATGTGAGCCTTTTGTTATGCTCTCTGTTCTAACTGGCACTTCAATAGCATGACAACGAATTGAATAACTTGCATCAACCCCAATAACTTTTGTAGCATTAGGCCCTTATTCAGATGTGGAGTGACAATAAGCTCCTGTATTTATTTCTTATCTCCACATCGTGCACAGATTCTTTATGAATTGCAATGTGCATCATTGGTCAATAGATTACCCATTGAACCCCTTGTGATAATCTCTACCAAACTGGGACGTCAATAACATGGCAACTAAATCCATGCTGCAGGAGGAAACCGAAATAGCTCAGTTGGGAGAGCGTTAGACTGAAGATCTAAAGGTCCCTGCTTCAATCCCGGGTTTCGGCATGTGACATACTTTTGCTCACTTCACCAAGTGGTACTACCCATTGTGGTTAACGTTGACAAACCCCAATGACCATGGCAGCATGAGGAGGCCTTTATCCAGCAGGGGAGTGACAAAAAGCTCCCATATGTATGTCTTATGACCACATAGTGCACATTCATTAGGAACTGAAATTGAGAATCATTGGAAATGGCAAATAACCATGTGAGCCTCATGTTATGATCTCTATTCTAACTGGCACTTCAAAAGCATGACAACTAATTGAAAAACTTGGGTTAGCCCCAACAGCTTGTGCAGCAATAGGCCCTTATTCAGGAGTGGAGTGACAAAAAGCTCCTGTATTTATTTCTATTCTCCACATCGTGCACAGATGCTTCATGAATTGCAATGTGCATCATTGGTTAATAGATTACCCATTGATCCACTTGTGATAATCTCTACGAAACTGGGACGTCAATAACATGGCAACTAAATCAATGCTTCAAGAGGAAGCTGAAATAGCTCAACTGTGAGAGCTTTAGACTGAAGTGCTAAAGGTCCCTGGTTCAATCCCGGGTTTCGGCATGTGACAAACTTTTTGCTCACTTCACCAAGTGGTACTACCCATTGTGGTTAACGTTGACAAACCCCAATGACCAGGGCAGCATGAGGAGGCCTTTATCCAGCAGGGGAGTGACAAAAAGCTCCCATATGTATGTCTTATGACCACATAGTGCACATTCATTAGGAACTGAAATTGAGAATCATTGGAAATGGCAAATAACCATGTGAGCCTCATGTTATGATCTCTATTCTAACTGGCACTTCAAAAGCATGACAACTAATTGAAAAACTTGGGTTAGCCCCAACAGCTTGTGCAGCAATAGGCCCTTATTCAGGAGTGGAGTGACAAAAAGCTCCTGTATTTATTTCTATTCTCCACATCGTGCACAGATACTTCATGAATTGCAATGTGCATCATTGGTTAATAGATTACCCATTGATCCACTTGTGATAATCTCTACAAAACTGGGACGTCAATAACATGGCAACTGAATCAATGCGTCAAGAGAAAGCTGAAATAGCTCAACTGTGAGAGCTTTAGACTGAAGTGCTAAAGGTCCCTGGTTCAATCCTGGCTTTTGGCATGGTATATTTTTTGCTCAATTCACCAAGTGGTCCTACCTATTGTGGTTCACTTTGATAAACCCCAATGACCAGTGCAGCATGAGGAGGCCTTTATCCAGCAGTGGAGTGACAAAAAGCTCCTGTCTTTCTTATCATCACATAGTGCACAAATGCATTATGAACTGCAATTGAGCAGAATTGGTAAAGGCAAATAACCATGTGAGCCTCTTGTTATGCTCTCTGTTCTAACTGGCACTTCAATAGCATGACAACGAATTGAATAACTTGCATCAATCCCAATAACTTTTGTAGCATTAGGCCCTTATTCAGATGTGGAGTGACAATAAGCTCCTGTATTTATTTCTTATCTCCACATCGTGCACAGATTCTTTATGAATTGCAATGTGCATCATTGGTCAATAGATTACCCATTGAACCCCTTGTGATAATCTCTACCAAACTGGGACGTCAATAACATGGCAACTAAATCCATGCTGCAGGAGGAAACCGAAATAGCTCAGTTGGGAGAGCGTTAGACTGAAGATCTAAAGGTCCCTGCTTCAATCCCGGGTTTCGGCATGTGACATACTTTTGCTCACTTCACCAAGTGGTACTACCCATTGTGGTTAACGTTGACAAACCCCAATGACCATGGCAGCATGAGGAGGCCTTTATCCAGCAGGGGAGTGACAAAAAGCTCCCATATGTATGTCTTATGACCACATAGTGCACATTCATTAGGAACTGAAATTGAGAATCATTGGAAATGGCAAATAACCATGTGAGCCTCATGTTATGATCTCTATTCTAACTGGCACTTCAAAAGCATGACAACTTATTGAAAAACTTGGGTTAGCCCCAACAGCTTGTGCAGCAATAGGCCCTTATTCAGGAGTGGAGTGACAAAAAGCTCCTGTATTTATTTCTATTCTCCACATCGTGCACAGATGCTTCATGAATTGCAATGTGCATCATTGGTTAATAGACTACCCATTGATCCACTTGTGATAATCTCTACGAAACTGGGACGTCAATAACATGGCAACTAAATCAATGCTTCAAGAGGAAGCTGAAATAGCTCAACTGTGAGAGCTTTAGACTGAAGTGCTAAAGGTCCCTGGTTCAATCCTGGCTTTTAGCATGGTATATTTTTTGCTCAATTCACCAAGTGGTCCTACCTATTGTGGTTCACTTTGATAAACCCCAATGACCAGTGCAGTATGAGGAGGCCTTTATCCAGCAGTGGAGTGACAAAAAGCTCCTGTCTTTCTTATCATCACAGTGCACAAATGCATTATGAACTGCAATTGAGCAGAATTGGTAACGGCAAATAACCATGTGAGCCTCTTGTTATGCTCTCTGTTCTAACTGGCACTTCAATAGCATGACAACGAGTTGAATAACTTGCATCAACCCCAATAACTTTTGTAGCATTAGGCCCTTATTCAGGAGTGGAGTGACAATAAGCTCTTGTATTTATTTCTTATCTCCACATCGTGCACAGATTTTTTATGAATTGCAATGTGCATCATTGGTCAATAGATTACCCATTGAACCACTTGTGATAATCTCTACCAAACTGGGACGTCAAAAACATGGCAACTAAATCCATGCTGCAGGAGGAAGCCGAAATCGCTCAGTTGGGAGAGCGTTAGACTGAAGATCTAAAGGTCCCTGCTTCAATTCCGGGTTTTGGCATGCGACATACTTTTGCTCACTTCAACAAGTGGTACTACCCATTGTGGTTAACGTTGACAAACCCCCATGACCAGGGCAGCATGAGGAGGCCTTTATCCAGCAGGGGAGTGACAAAAAGCTCCCATATGTATGTCTTATGACCACATAGTGTACATTCATTAGGAACTGAAATTGAGAATCATCGGAAATGGCAAATAACCATGTGAGCCTCATGTTATGATCTCTATTCTAACTGGCACTCCAAAAGCATTACAACTAATTGAAAAACTTGGGTTAGCCCCAACAGCTTGTGCAGCAATAGGCCCTTATTCAGGAGTGGAGTGACAAAAAGCTCCTGTATTTATTTCTATTCTCCACATCGTGCACAGATGCTTCATGAATTGCAATGTGCATCATTGGTTAATAGATTACCCATTGATCCACTTGTGATAATCTCTACGAAACTGGGACGTCAATAACATGGCAACTAAATCAATGCTTCAAGAAAAAGCTGAAATAGCTCAACTATGAGAGCTTTAGACTGAAGTGCTAAAGGTCCCTGGTTCAATCCTGGCTTTTGGCATGGTATATGTTTTTGCTCAATTCACCAAGTGGTCCTACCTATTGTGGTTCACTTTGATAAACCCCAATGGCCAGTGCAGCATGAGGAGGCCTTTATCCAGCAGTGGAGTGACAAAAAGCTCCTGTCTTTCTTATCATCACATAGTGCACAAATGCATTATGAACTGCAATTGAGCAGAATTGGTAACGGCAAATAACCATGTGAGCCTCTTGTTATGCTCTCTGTTCTAACTGGCACTTCAATAGCATGACAACGAATTGAATAACTTGCATCAACCCCAATAACTTTTGTAGCATTAGGCCCTTATTCAGGAGTGGAATGACAATAAGCTCCTGTATTTATTTCTTATCTCCACATCGTGCACAGATTCTTTATGAATTGCAATGTGCATCATTGGTCAATAGATTACCCATTGAACCACTTGTGATAATCTCTACCAAACTGGGACGTCAAAAACATGGCAACTAAATCCATGCTGCAGGAGGAAGCCGAAATCGCTCAGTTGGGAGAGCGTTAGACTGAAGATCTAAAGGTCCCTGCTTCAATCCCGGGTTTTGGCATGCGACATACTTTTGCTCACTTCACCAAGTGGTACTACCCATTGTGGTTAACGTTGACAAACCCCAATGACCAGGGCAGCATGAGGAGGCCTTTATCCAGCAGGGGAGTGACAAAAAGCTCCCATATGTATGTCTTATGACCACATAGTGCACATTCATTAGGAACTGAAATTGAGAATCATTGGAAATGGCAAATAACCATGTGAGCCTCATGTTATAATCTCTATTCTAACTGGCACTTCAAAAGCATGACAACTAATTGAAAAACTTGGGTTAGCCCCAACAGCTTGTGCAGCAATAGGCCCTTATTCAGGAGTGGCGTGACAAAAAGCTCCTGTATTTATTTCTATTCTCCACATCGTGCACAGATGCTTCATGAATTGCAATGTGCATCATTGGTTAATAGATTACCCATTGTTCCACTTGTGATAATCTCTACGAAACTGGGATGTCAATAACATGGCAACTGAATCAATGCTTCAAGAGAAAGCTGAAATAGCTCAACTGTGAGAGCTTTAGACTGAAGTGCTAAAGGTCCCTGGTTCAATCCTGGCTTTTGGCATGGTATATGTTTTTGCTCAATTCACCAAGTGGTCCTACCTATTGTGGTTCACTTTGATAAACCCCAATGGCCAGTGCAGCATGAGGAGGCCTTTATCCAGCAGTGGAGTGACAAAAAGCTCCTGTCTTTCTTATCATCACATAGTGCACAAATGCATTATGAACTGCAATTGAGCAGAATTGGTAACGGCAAATAACCATGTGAACCTCTTGTTATGCTCTCTGTTCTAACTGGCACTTCAATAGCATGACAACGAATTGAATAACTTGCATCAACCCCAATAACTTTTGTAGCATTAGGCCCTTATTCAGGAGTGGAGTGACAATAAGCTCCTGTATTTATTTCTTATCTCCACATCGTGCACAGATTCTTTATGAATTGCAATGTGCATCATTGGTCAATAGATTACCCATTGAACCACTTGTGATAATCTCTACTAAACTGGGACGTCAAAAACATGGCAACTAAATCCATGCTGCAGGAGGAAGCCGAAATCGCTCAGTTGGGAGAGCGTTAGACTGAAGATCTAAAGGTCCCTGCTTCAATCCCGGGTTTTGGCATGCGACATACTTTTGCTCACTTCACCAAGTGGTACTACCCATTGTGGTTAACGTTGACAAACCCCAATGACCAGGGCAGCATGAGGAGGCCTTTATCCAGCAGGGGAGTGACAAAAAGCTCCCATATGTATGTCTTATGACCACATAGTGCACATTCATTAGGAACTGAAATTGAGAATCATTGGAAATGGCAAATAACCATGTGAGCCTCATGTTATGATCTCTATTCTAACTGGCACTTCAAAAGCATGACAACTAATTGAAAAACTTGGGTTAGCCCCAACAGCTTGTGCAGCAATAGGCCCTTATTCAGGAGTGGAGTGACAAAAAGCTCCTGTATTTATTTCTATTCTCCACATCGTGCACAGATGCTTCATGAATTGCAATGTGCATCATTGGTTAATAGATTACCCATTGATCCACATGTGATAATCTCTACGAAACTGGGACGTCAATAACATGGCAACTAAATCAATGCTTCAAGAGAAAGCTGAAATAGCTCAACTATGAGAGCTTTGGACTGAAGTGCTAAAGGTCCCTGGTTCAATCCTGGCTTTTGGCATGGTATATGTTTTTGCTCAATTCACCAAGTGGTCCTACCTATTGTGGTTCACTTTGATAAACCCCAATGGCCAGTGCAGCATGAGGAGGCCTTTATCCAGCAGTGGAGTGACAAAAAGCTCCTGTCTTTCTTATCATCACATAGTGCACAAATGCATTATGAACTGCAATTGAGCAGAATTGGTAACGGCAAATAACCATGTGAACCTCTTGTTATGCTCTCTGTTCTAACTGGCACTTCAATAGCATGACAACGAATTGAATAACTTGCATCAACCCCAATAACTTTTGTAGCATTAGGCCCTTATTCAGGAGTGGAGTGACAATAAGCTCCTGTATTTATTTCTTATCTCCACATCGTGCACAGATTCTTTATGAATTGCAATGTGCATCATTGGTCAATAGATTACCCATTGAACCACTTGTGATAATCTCTACCAAACTGGGACGTCAAAAACATGGCAACTAAATCCATGCTGCAGGAGGAAGCCGAAATCGCTCAGTTGGGAGAGCATTAGACTGAAGATCTAAAGGTCCCTGGTTCAATCCCGGGTTTTGGCATGCGACATACTTTTGCTCACTTCACCAAGTGGTACTACCCATTGTGATTAACGTTGACAAACCCCAATGACCAGGGCAGCATGAGGAGGCCTTTATCCAGCAGGGGAGTGACAAAAAGCTCCCATATGTATGTCTTATGACCACATAGTGCACATTCATTAGGAACTGAAATTGAGAATCATTGGAAATGACAAATAACCATGTGAGCCTCATGTTATGATCTCTATTCTAACTGGCACTTCAAAAGCATTACAACTAATTGAAAAACGTGGGTTAGCCCCAACAGCTTGTGCAGCAATAGGCCCTTATTCAGGAGTGGCGTGACAAAAAGCTCCTGTATTTATTTCTATTCTCCACATCGTGCACAGATGCTTCATGAATTGCAATGTGCATCATTGGTTAATAGATTACCCATTGTTCCACTTGTGATAATCTCTACGAAACTGGGATGTCAATAACATGGCAACTGAATCAATGCTTCAAGAGAAAGCTGAAATAGCTCAACTGTGAGAGCTTTAGACTGAAGTGCTAAAGGTCCCTGGTTCAATCCTGGCTTTTGGCATGGTATATGTTTTTGCTCAATTCACCAAGTGGTCCTACCTATTGTGGTTCACTTTGATAAACCCCAATGGCCAGTGCAGCATGAGGAGGCCTTTATCCAGCAGTGGAGTGACAAAAAGCTCCTGTCTTTCTTATCATCACATAGTGCACAAATGCATTATGAACTGCAATTGAGCAGAATTGGTAACGGCAAATAACCATGTGAACCTCTTGTTATGCTCTCTGTTCTAACTGGCACTTCAATAGCATGACAACGAATTGAATAACTTGCATCAACCCCAATAACTTTTGTAGCATTAGGCCCTTATTCAGGAGTGGAGTGACAATAAGCTCCTGTATTTATTTCTTATCTCCACATCGTGCACAGATTCTTTATGAATTGCAATGTGCATCATTGGTCAATAGATTACCCATTGAACCACTTGTGATAATCTCTACCAAACTGGGACGTCAAAAACATGGCAACTAAATCCATGCTGCAGGAGGAAGCCGAAATCGCTCAGTTGGGAGAGCGTTAGACTGAAGATCTAAAGGTCCCTGCTTTAATCCCGGGTTTTGGCATGCGACATACTTTTGCTCACTTCACCAAGTGGTACTACCCATTGTGGTTAACGTTGACAAACCCCAATGACCAGGGCAGCATGAGGAGGCCTTTATCCAGCAGGGGAGTGACAAAAAGCTCCCATATGTATGTCTTATGACCACATAGTGCACATTCATTAGGAACTGAAATTGAGAATCATTGGAAATGACAAATAACCATGTGAGCCTCATGTTATGATCTATATTCTAACTGGCACTTCAAAAGCATTACAACTAATTGAAAAACTTGGGTTAGCCCCAACAGCTTGTGCAGCAATAGGCCCTTATTCAGGAGTGGAGTGACAAAAAGCTCCTGTATTTATTTCTATTCTCCACATCGTGCACAGATGCTTCATGAATTGCAATGTGCATCATTGGTTAATAGATTACCCATTGATCCACTTGTAATAATCTCTACGAAACTGGGACGTCAATAACATGGCAACTGAATCAATGCTTCACGAGAAAGCTGAAATAGCTCAACTGTGAGAGCTTTAGACTGAAGTGCTAAAGGTCCCTGGTTCAATCCTGGCTTTTGGCATGGTATATGTTTTTGCTCAATTCACCAAGTGGTCCTACCTATTGTGGTTCACTTTGATAAACCCCAATGGCCAGTGCAGCATGAGGAGGCCTTTATCCAGCAGTGGAGTGACAAAAAGCTCCTGTCTTTCTTATCATCACATAGTGCACAAATGCATTATGAACTGCAATTGAGCAGAATTGGTAACGGCAAATAACCATGTGAACCTCTTGTTATGCTCTCTGTTCTAACTGGCACTTCAATAGCATGACAACGAATTGAATAACTTGCATCAACCCCAATAACTTTTGTAGCATTAGGCCCTTATTCAGGAGTGGAGTGACAATAAGCTCCTGTATTTATTTCTTATCTCCACATCGTGCACAGATTCTTTATGAATTGCAATGTGCATCATTGGTCAATAGATTACCCATTGAACCACTTGTGATAATCTCTACCAAACTGGGACGTCAAAAACATGGCAACTAAATCCATGCTGCAGGAGGAAGCCGAAATCGCTCAGTTGGGAGAGCATTAGACTGAAGATCTAAAGGTCCCTGGTTCAATCCCGGGTTTTGGCATGCGACATACTTTTGCTCACTTCACCAAGTGGTACTACCCATTGTGGTTAACGTTGACAAACCCCAATGACCAGGGCAGCATGAGGAGGCCTTTATCCAGCAGGGGAGTGACAAAAAGCTCCCATATGTATGTCTTATGACCACATAGTGCACATTCATTAGGAACTGAAATTGAGAATCATTGGAAATGACAAATAACCATGTGAGCCTCATGTTATGATCTATATTCTAACTGGCACTTCAAAAGCATTACAACTAATTGAAAAACTTGGGTTAGCCCCAACAGCTTGTGCAGCAATAGGCCCTTATTCAGGAGTGGAGTGACAAAAAGCTCCTGTATTTATTTCTATTCTCCACATCGTGCACAGATGCTTCATGAATTGCAATGTGCATCATTGGTTAATAGATTACCCATTGATCCACTTGTAATAATCTCTACGAAACTGGGACGTCAATAACATGGCAACTGAATCAATGCTTCACGAGAAAGCTGAAATAGCTCAACTGTGAGAGCTTTAGACTGAAGTGCTAAAGGTCCCTGGTTCAATCCTGGCTTTTGGCATGGTATATGTTTTTGCTCAATTCACCAAGTGGTCCTACCTATTGTGGTTCACTTTGATAAACCCCAATGGCCAGTGCAGCATGAGGAGGCCTTTATCCAGCAGTGGAGTGACAAAAAGCTCCTGTCTTTCTTATCATCACATAGTGCACAAATGCATTATGAACTGCAATTGAGCAGAATTGGTAACGGCAAATAACCATGTGAACCTCTTGTTATGCTCTCTGTTCTAACTGGCACTTCAATAGCATGACAACGAATTGAATAACTTGCATCAACCCCAATAACTTTTGTAGCATTAGGCCCTTATTCAGGAGTGGAGTGACAATAAGCTCCTGTATTTATTTCTTATCTCCACATCGTGCACAGATTCTTTATGAATTGCAATGTGCATCATTGGTCAATAGATTACCCATTGAACCACTTGTGATAATCTCTACCAAACTGGGACGTCAAAAACATGGCAACTAAATCCATGCTGCAGGAGGAAGCCGAAATCGCTCAGTTGGGAGAGCGTTAGACTGAAGATCTAAAGGTCCCTGCTTCAATCCCGGGTTTTAGCATGCGACATACTTTTGCTCACTTCACCAAGTGGTACTACCCATTGTGGTTAACGTTGACAAACCCCAATGACCAGGGCAGCATGAGGAGGCCTTTATCCAGCAGGGGAGTGACAAAAAGCTCCCATATGTATGTCTTATGACCACATAGTGCACATTCATTAGGAACTGAAATTGAGAATCATTGGAAATGGCAAATAACCATGTGAGCCTCATGTTATGATCTCTATTCTAACTGGCACTTCAAAAGCATGACAACTAATTGAAAAACTTGGGTTAGCCCCAACAGCTTGTGCAGCAATAGGCCCTTATTCAGGAGTGGAGTGACAAAAAGCTCCTGTATTTATTTCTATTCTCCACATCGTGCACAGATGCTTCATGAATTGCAATGTGCATCATTGGTTAATAGATTACCCATTGATCCACATGTGATAATCTCTACGAAACTGGGACGTCAATAACATGGCAACTAAATCAATGCTTCAAGAGAAAGCTGAAATAGCTCAACTATGAGAGCTTTGGACTGAAGTGCTAAAGGTCCCTGGTTCAATCCTGGCTTTTGGCATGGTATATGTTTTTGCTCAATTCACCAAGTGGTCCTACCTATTGTGGTTCACTTTGATAAACCCCAATGGCCAGTGCAGCATGAGGAGGCCTTTATCCAGCAGTGGAGTGACAAAAAGCTCCTGTCTTTCTTATCATCACATAGTGCACAAATGCATTATGAACTGCAATTGAGCAGAATTGGTAACGGCAAATAACCATGTGAACCTCTTGTTATGCTCTCTGTTCTAACTGGCACTTCAATAGCATGACAACGAATTGAATAACTTGCATCAACCCCAATAACTTTTGTAGCATTAGGCCCTTATTCAGGAGTGGAGTGACAATAAGCTCCTGTATTTATTTCTTATCTCCACATCGTGCACAGATTCTTTATGAATTGCAATGTGCATCATTGGTCAATAGATTACCCATTGAACCACTTGTGATAATCTCTACCAAACTGGGACGTCAAAAACATGGCAACTAAATCCATGCTGCAGGAGGAAGCCGAAATCGCTCAGTTGGGAGAGCATTAGACTGAAGATCTAAAGGTCCCTGGTTCAATCCCGGGTTTCGGCATGCGACATACTTTTGCTCACTTCACCAAGTGGTACTACCCATTGTGGTTAACGTTGACAAACCCCAATGACCAGGGCAGCATGAGGAGGCCTTTATCCAGCAGGGGAGTGACAAAAAGCTCCCATATGTATGTCTTATGACCACATAGTGCACATTCATTAGGAACTGAAATTGAGAATCATTGGAAATGACAAATAACCATGTGAGCCTCATGTTATGATCTCTATTCTAACTGGCACTTCAAAAGCATTACAACTAATTGAAAAACGTGGGTTAGCCCCAACAGCTTGTGCAGCAATAGGCCCTTATTCAGGAGTGGAGTGACAAAAAGCTCCTGTATTTATTTCTATTCTCCACATCGTGCACAGATGCTTCATGAATTGCAATGTGCATCATTGGTTAATAGATTACCCATTGATCCACTTGTAATAATCTCTACGAAACTGGGACGTCAATAACATGGCAACTGAATCAATGCTTCAAGAGAAAGCTGAAATAGCTCAACTATGAGAGCTTTACACTGAAGTGCTAAAGGTCCCTGGTTCAATCCTGGCTTTTGGCATGGTATATGTTTTTGCTCAATTCACCAAGTGGTCCTACCTATTGTGGTTCACTTTGATAAACCCCAATGACCATAGCAGCATGAGGAGGCCTTTATCCAGCAGTGGAGTGACAAAAAGCTCCTGTCTTTCTTATCATCACATAGTGCACAAATGCATTATGAACTGCAATTGAGCAGAATTGGTAACGGCAAATAACCATGTGAACCTCTTGTTATGCTCTCTGTTCTAACTGGCACTTCAATAGCATGACAACGAATTGAATAACTTGCATCAACCCCAATAACTTTTGTAGCATTAGGCCCTTATTCAGGAGTGGAGTGACAATAAGCTCCTGTATTTATTTCTTATCTCCACATCGTGCACAGATTCTTTATGAATTGCAATGTGCATCATTGGTCAATAGATTACCCATTGAACCACTTGTGATAATCTCTACCAAACTGGGACGTCAATAACATGGCAACTAAATCCATGCTGCAGGAGGAAGCCGAAATCGCTCAGTTGGGAGAGCGTTAGACTGAAGATTTAAAGGTCCCTGGTTCAATCCCGGGTTTCGGCATGTGACATACTTTTGCTCACTTCACCAAGTGGTACTACCCATTGTGGTTAACGTTGACAAACCCCAATGACCAGGGCAGCATGAGGAGGCCTTTATCCAGCAGGGGAGTGACAAAAAGCTCCCATATGTATGTCTTATGACCACATAGTGCACATTCATTAGGAACTGAAATTGAGAATCATTGGAAATGGCAAATAACCATGTGAGCCTCATGTTATGATCTCTATTCTAACTGGCACTTCAAAAGCATGACAACTAATTGAAAAACTTGGGTTAGCCCCAACAGCTTGTGCAGCAATAGGCCCTTATTCAGGAGTGGAGTGACAAAAAGCTCCTGTATTTATTTCTATTCTCCACATCGTGCACAGATGCTTCATGAATTGCAATGTGCATCATTGGTTAATAGATTACCCATTGATCCACTTGTGATAATCTCTACGAAACTGGGACGTCAATAACATGGCAACTAAATCAATGCTTCAAGAGAAAGCTGAAATAGCTCAACTATGAGAGCTTTGGACTGAAGTGCTAAAGGTCCCTGGTTCAATCCTGGCTTTTGGCATGGTATATGTTTTTGCTCAATTCACCAAGTGGTCCTACCTATTGTGGTTCACTTTGATAAACCCCAATGGCCAGTGCAGCATGAGGAGGCCTTTATCCAGCAGTGGAGTGACAAAAAGCTCCTGTCTTTCTTATCATCACATAGTGCACAAATGCATTATGAACTGCAATTGAGCAGAATTGGTAACGGCAAATAACCATGTGAGCCTCTTGTTATGCTCTCTGTTCTAACTGGCACTTCAATAGCATGACAACGAATTGAATAACTTGCATCAACCCCAATAACTTTTGTAGCATTAGGCCCTTATTCAGATGTGGAGTGACAATAAGCTCCTGTATTTATTTCTTATCTCCACATCGTGCACAGATTCTTTATGAATTGCAATGTGCATCATTGGTCAATAGATTACCCATTGAACCACTTGTGATAATCTCTACCAAACTGGGACGTCAATAACATGGCAACTAAATCCATGCTGCAGGAGGAAGCCGAAATAGCTCAGTTGGGAGAGCGTTAGACTGAAGATCTAAAGGTCCCTGCTTCAATCCCGGGTTTCGGCATGTGACATACTTTTGCTCACTTCACCAAGTGGTACTACCCATTGTGGTTAACGTTGACAAACCCCAATGACCAGGGCAGCATGAGGAGGCCTTTATCCAGCAGGGGAGTGACAAAAAGCTCCCATATGTATGTCTTATGACCACATAGTGCACATTCATTAGGAACTGAAATTGAGAATCATTGGAAATGGCAAATAACCATGTGAGCCTCATGTTATGATCTCTATTCTAACTGGCACTTCAAAAGCATGACAACTAATTGAAAAACTTGGGTTAGCCCCAACAGCTTGTGCAGCAATAGGCCCTTATTCAGGAGTGGAGTGACAAAAAGCTCCTGTATTTATTTCTATTCTCCACATCGTGCACAGATGCTTCATGAATTGCAATGTGCATCATTGGTTAATAGATTACCCATTGATCCACTTGTGATAATCTCTACGAAACTGGGACGTCAATAACATGGCAACTAAATCAATGCTTCAAGAGAAAGCTGAAATAGCTCAACTATGAGAGCTTTGGACTGAAGTGCAAAAGGTCCCTGGTTCAATCCTGGCTTTTGGCATGGTATATGTTTTTGCTCAATTCACCAAGTGGTCCTACCTATTGTGGTTCACTTTGATAAACCCCAATGGCCAGTGCAGCATGAGGAGGCCTTTATCCAGCAGTGGAGTGACAAAAAGCTCCTGTCTTTCTTATCATCACATAGTGCACAAATGCATTATGAACTGCAATTGAGCAGAATTGGTAACGGCAAATAACCATGTGAGCCTCTTGTTATGCTCTCTGTTCTAACTGGCACTTCAATAGCATGACAACGAATTGAATAACTTGCATCAACCCCAATAACTTTTGTAGCATTAGGCCCTTATTCAGATGTGGAGTGACAATAAGCTCCTGTATTTATTTCTTATCTCCACATCGTGCACAGATTCTTTATGAATTGCAATGTGCATCATTGGTCAATAGATTACCCATTGAACCACTTGTGATAATCTCTACCAAACTGGGACGTCAATAACATGGCAACTAAATCCATGCTGCAGGAGGAAGCCGAAATAGCTCAGTTGGGAGAGCGTTAGACTGAAGATCTAAAGGTCCCTGCTTCAATCCCGGGTTTCGGCATGTGACATACTTTTGCTCACTTCACCAAGTGGTACTACCCATTGTGGTTAACGTTGACAAACCCCAATGACCAGGGCAGCATGAGGAGGCCTTTATCCAGCAGGGGAGTGACAAAAAGCTCCCATATGTATGTCTTATGACCACATAGTGCACATTCATTAGGAACTGAAATTGAGAATCATTGGAAATGGCAAATAACCATGTGAGCCTCATGTTATGATCTCTATTCTAACTGGCACTTCAAAAGCATGACAACTAATTGAAAAACTTGGGTTAGCCCCAACAGCTTGTGCAGCAATAGGCCCTTATTCAGGAGTGGAGTGACAAAAAGCTCCTGTATTTATTTCTATTCTCCACATCGTGCACAGATGCTTCATGAATTGCAATGTGCATCATTGGTTAATAGATTACCCATTGATCCACTTGTGATAATCTCTACGAAACTGGGACGTCAATAACATGGCAACTAAATCAATGCTTCAAGAGAAAGCTGAAATAGCTCAACTATGAGAGCTTTGGACTGAAGTGCTAAAGGTCCCTGGTTCAATCCTGGCTTTTGGCATTGTATATGTTTTTGCTCAATTCACCAAGTGGTCCTACCTATTGTGGTTCACTTTGATAAACCCCAATGGCCAGTGCAGCATGAGGAGGCCTTTATCCAGCAGTGGAGTGACAAAAAGCTCCTGTCTTTCTTATCATCACATAGTGCACAAATGCATTATGAACTGCAATTGAGCAGAATTGGTAACGGCAAATAACCATGTGAGCCTCTTGTTATGCTCTCTGTTCTAACTGGCACTTCAATAGCATGACAACGAATTGAATAACTTGCATCAACCCCAATAACTTTTGTAGCATTAGGCCCTTATTCAGATGTGGAGTGACAATAAGCTCCTGTATTTATTTCTTATCTCCACATCGTGCACAGATTCTTTATGAATTGCAATGTGCATCATTGGTCAATAGATTACCCATTGAACCACTTGTGATAATCTCTACCAAACTGGGACGTCAATAACATGGCAACTAAATCCATGCTGCAGGAGGAAGCCGAAATAGCTCAGTTGGGAGAGCGTTAGACTGAAGATCTAAAGGTCCCTGCTTCAATCCCGGGTTTCGGCATGTGACATACTTTTGCTCACTTCACCAAGTGGTACTACCCATTGTGGTTAACGTTGACAAACCCCAATGACCAGGGCAGCATGAGGAGGCCTTTATCCAGCAGGGGAGTGACAAAAAGCTCCCATATGTATGTCTTATGACCACATAGTGCACATTCATTAGGAACTGAAATTGAGAATCATTGGAAATGGCAAATAACCATGTGAGCCTCATGTTATGATCTCTATTCTAACTGGCACTTCAAAAGCATGACAACTAATTGAAAAACTTGGGTTAGCCCCAACAGCTTGTGCAGCAATAGGCCCTTATTCAGGAGTGGAGTGACAAAAAGCTCCTGTATTTATTTCTATTCTCCACATCGTGCACAGATGCTTCATGAATTGCAATGTGCATCATTGGTTAATAGATTACCCATTGATCCACTTGTGATAATCTCTACGAAACTGGGACGTCAATAACATGGCAACTAAATCAATGCTTCAAGAGAAAGCTGAAATAGCTCAACTATGAGAGCTTTGGACTGAAGTGCTAAAGGTCCCTGGTTCAATCCTGGCTTTTGGCATGGTATATGTTTTTGCTCAATTCACCAAGTGGTCCTACCTATTGTGGTTCACTTTGATAAACCCCAATGGCCAGTACAGCATGAGGAGGCCTTTATCCAGCAGTGGAGTGACAAAAAGCTCCTGTCGTTCTTATCATCACATAGTGCACAAATGCATTATGAACTGCAATTGAGCAGAATTGGTAACGGCAAATAACCATGTGAGCCTCTTGTTATGCTCTCTGTTCTAACTGGCACTTCAATAGCATGACAACGAATTGAATAACTTGCATCAACCCCAATAACTTTTGTAGCATTAGGCCCTTATTCAGATGTGGAGTGACAATAAGCTCCTGTATTTATTTCTTATCTCCACATCGTGCACAGATTCTTTATGAATTGCAATGTGCATCATTGGTCAATAGATTACCCATTGAACCACTTGTGATAATCTCTACCAAACTGGGACGTCAATAACATGGCAACTAAATCCATGCTGCAGGAGGAAGCCGAAATAGCTCAGTTGGGAGAGCGTTAGACTGAAGATCTAAAGGTCCCTGCTTCAATCCCGGGTTTCGGCATGTGACATACTTTTGCTCACTTCACCAAGTGGTACTACCCATTGTGGTTAACGTTGACAAACCCCAATGACCAGGGCAGCATGAGGAGGCCTTTATCCAGCAGGGGAGTGACAAAAAGCTCCCATATGTATGTCTTATGACCACATAGTGCACATTCATTAGGAACTGAAATTGAGAATCATTGGAAATGGCAAATAACCATGTGAGCCTCATGTTATGATCTCTATTCTAACTGGCACTTCAAAAGCATGACAACTAATTGAAAAACTTGGGTTAGCCCCAACAGCTTGTGCAGCAATAGGCCCTTATTCAGGAGTGGAGTGACAAAAAGCTCCTGTATTTATTTCTATTCTCCACATCGTGCACATATGCTTCATGAATTGCAATGTGCATCATTGGTTAATAGATTACCCATTGATCCACTTGTGATAATCTCTACGAAACTGGGACGTCAATAACATGGCAACTAAATCAATGCTTCAAGAGAAAGCTGAAATAGCTCAACTATGAGAGCTTTGGACTGAAGTGCTAAAGGTCCCTGGTTCAATCCTGGCTTTTGGCATGGTATATGTTTTTGCTCAATTCACCAAGTGGTCCTACCTATTGTGGTTCACTTTGATAAACCCCAATGGCCAGTGCAGCATGAGGAGGCCTTTATCCAGCAGTGGAGTGACAAAAAGCTCCTGTCTTTCTTATCATCACATAGTGCACAAATGCATTATGAACTGCAATTGAGCAGAATTGGTAACGGCAAATAACCATGTGAGCCTCTTGTTATGCTCTCTGTTCTAACTGGCACTTCAATAGCATGACAACGAATTGAATAACTTGCATCAACCCCAATAACTTTTGTAGCATTAGGCCCTTATTCAGATGTGGAGTGACAATAAGCTCCTGTATTTATTTCTTATCTCCACATCGTGCACAGATTCTTTATGAATTGCAATGTGCATCATTGGTCAATAGATTACCCATTGAACCACTTGTGATAATCTCTACCAAACTGGGACGTCAATAACATGGCAACTAAATCCATGCTGCAGGAGGAAGCCGAAATAGCTCAGTTGGGAGAGCGTTAGACTGAAGATCTAAAGGTCCCTGCTTCAATCCCGGGTTTCGGCATGTGACATACTTTTGCTCACTTCACCAAGTGGTACTACCCATTGTGGTTAACGTTGACAAACCCCAATGACCAGGGCAGCATGAGGAGGCCTTTATCCAGCAGGGGAGTGACAAAAAGCTCCCATATGTATGTCTTATGACCACATAGTGCACATTCATTAGGAACTGAAATTGAGAATCATTGGAAATGGCAAATAACCATGTGAGCCTCATGTTATGATCTCTATTCTAACTGGCACTTCAAAAGCATGACAACTAATTGAAAAACTTGGATTAGCCCCAACAGCTTGTGCAGCAATAGGCCCTTATTCAGGAGTGGAGTGACAAAAAGCTCCTGTATTTATTTCTATTCTCCACATCGTGCACAGATGCTTCATGAATTGCAATGTGCATCATTGGTTAATAGATTACCCATTGATCCACTTGTGATAATCTCTACGAAACTGGGACGTCAATAACATGGCAACTAAATCAATGCTTCAAGAGAAAGCTGAAATAGCTCAACTGTGAGAGCTTTAGACTGAAGTGCTAAAGGTCCCTGGTTCAATCCTGGCTTTTGGCATGGTATATTTTTTGCTCAATTCACCAAGTGGTCCTACCTATTGTGGTTCACTTTGATAAACCCCAATGGCCAGTGCAGCATGAGGAGGCCTTTATCCAGCAGTGGAGTGACAAAAAGCTCCTGTCTTTCTTATCATCACATAGTGCACAAATGCATTATGAACTGCAATTGAGCAGAATTGGTAACGGCAAATAACCATGTGAGCCTCTTGTTATGCTCTCTGTTCTAACTGGCACTTCAATAGCATGACAACGAATTGAATAACTTGCATCAACCCCAATAACTTTTGTAGCATTAGGCCCTTATTCAGATGTGGAGTGACAATAAGCTCCAGTATTTATTTCTTATCTCCACATCGTGCACAGATTCTTTATGAATTGCAATGTGCATCATTGGTCAATAGATTACCCATTGAACCACTTGTGATAATCTCTACCAAACTGGGACGTCAATAACATGGCAACTAAATCCATGCTGCAGGAGGAAGCCGAAATAGCTCAGTTGGGAGAGCGTTAGACTGAAGATCTAAAGGTCCCTGCTTCAATCCCGGGTTTCGGCATGTGACATACTTTTGCTCACTTCACCAAGTGGTACTACCCATTGTGGTTAACGTTGACAAACCCCAATGACCAGGGCAGCATGAGGAGGCCTTTATCCAGCAGGGGAGTGACAAAAAGCTCCCATATGTATGTCTTATGACCACATAGTGCACATTCATTAGGAACTGAAATTGAGAATCATTGGAAATGGCAAATAACCATGTGAGCCTCATGTTATGATCTCTATTCTAACTGGCACTTCAAAAGCATGACAACTAATTGAAAAACTTGGGTTAGCCCCAACAGCTTGTGCAGCAATAGGCCCTTATTCAGGAGTGGAGTGACAAAAAGCTCCTGTATTTATTTCTATTCTCCACATCGTGCACAGATGCTTCATGAATTGCAATGTGCATCATTGGTTAATAGATTACCCATTGATCCACTTGTGATAATCTCTACGAAACTGGGACGTCAATAACATGGCAACTAAATCAATGCTTCAAGAGAAAGCTGAAATAGCTCAACTGTGAGAGCTTTAGACTGAAGTGCTAAAGGTCCCTGGTTCAATCCTGGCTTTTGGCACGGTATCTTTTTTGCTCAATTCACCAAGTGGTCCTACCTATTGTGGTTCACTTTGATAAACCCCAATGGCCAGTGCAGCATGAGGAGGCCTTTATCCAGCAGTGGAGTGACAAAAAGCTCCTGTCTTTCTTATCATCACATAGTGCACAAATGCATTATGAACTGCAATTGAGCAGAATTGGTAACGGCAAATAACCATGTGAGCCTCTTGTTATGCTCTCTGTTCTAACTGGCACTTCAATAGCATGACAACGAATTGAATAACTTGCATCAACCCCAATAACTTTTGTAGCATTAGGCCCTTATTCAGATGTGGAGTGACAATAAGCTCCAGTATTTATTTCTTATCTCCACATCGTGCACAGATTCTTTATGAATTGCAATGTGCATCATTGGTCAATAGATTACCCATTGAACCACTTGTGATAATCTCTACCAAACTGGGACGTCAATAACATGGCAACTAAATCCATGCTGCAGGAGGAAGCCGAAATAGCTCAGTTGGGAGAGCGTTAGACTGAAGATCTAAAGGTCCCTGCTTCAATCCCGGGTTTCGGCATGTGACGTACTTTTGCTCACTTCACCAAGTGGTACTACCCATTGTGGTTAACGTTGACAAACCCCAATGACCAGGGCAGCATGAGGAGGCCTTTATCCAGCAGGGGAGTGACAAAAAGCTCCCATATGTATGTCTTATGACCACATAGTGCACATTCATTAGGAACTGAAATTGAGAATCATTGGAAATGGCAAATAACCATGTGAGCCTCATGTTATGATCTCTATTCTAACTGGCACTTCAAAAGCATGACAACTAATTGAAAAACTTGGGTTAGCCCCAACAGCTTGTGCAGCAATAGGCCCTTATTCAGGAGTGGAGTGACAAAAAGCTCCTGTATTTATTTCTATTCTCCACATCGTGCACAGATGCTTCATGAATTGCAATGTGCATCATTGGTTAATAGATTACCCATTGATCCACTTGTAATAATCTCTACGAAACTGGGACGTCAATAACATGGCAACTAAATCCATGCTGCAGGAGGAAGCCGAAATCGCTCAGTTGGGAGAGCGTTAGACTGAAGATCTAAAGGTCCCTGGTTCAATCCCGGGTTTCGGCATGTGACATACTTTTGCTCACTTCACCAAGTGGTACTACCCATTGTGGTTAACGTTGACAAACCCCAATGACCAGGGCAGCATGAGGAGGCCTTTATCCAGCAGGGGAGTGACAAAAAGCTCCCATATGTATGTCTTATGACCACATAGTGCACATTCATTAGGAACTGAAATTGAGAATCATTGGAAATGGCAAATAACCATGTGAGCCTCATGTTATGATCTCTATTCTAACTGGCACTTCAAAAGCATGACAACTAATTGAAAAACTTGGGTTAGCCCCAACAGCTTGTGCAGCAATAGGCCCTTATTCAGGAGTGGAGTGACAAAAAGCTCCTGTATTTATTTCTATTCTCCACATCGTGCACAGATGCTTCATGAATTGCAATGTGCATCATTGGTTAATAGATTACCCATTGATCCACTTGTGATAATCTCTACGAAACTGGGACGTCAATAACATGGCAACTAAATCAATGCTTCAAGAGAAAGCTGAAATAGCTCAACTGTGAGAGCTTTAGACTGAAGTGCTAAAGGTCCCTGGTTCAATCCTGGCTTTTGGCATGGTATATTTTTTGCTCAATTCACCAAGTGGTCCTACCTATTGTGGTTCACTTTGATAAACCCCAATGGCCAGTGCAGCATGAGGAGGCCTTTATCCAGCAGTGGAGTGACAAAAAGCTCCTGTCTTTCTTATCATCACATAGTGCACAAATGCATTATGAACTGCAATTGAGCAGAATTGGTAACGGCAAATAACCATGTGAGCCTCTTGTTATGCTCTCTGTTCTAACTGGCACTTCAATAGCATGACAACGAATTGAATAACTTGCATCAACCCCAATAACTTTTGTAGCATTAGGCCCTTATTCAGATGTGGAGTGACAATAAGCTCCAGTATTTATTTCTTATCTCCACATCGTGCACAGATTCTTTATGAATTGCAATGTGCATCATTGGTCAATAGATTACCCATTGAACCACTTGTGATAATCTCTACCAAACTGGGACGTCAATAACATGGCAACTAAATCCATGCTGCAGGAGGAAGCCGAAATAGCTCAGTTGGGAGAGCGTTAGACTGAAGATCTAAAGGTCCCTGCTTCAATCCCGGGTTTCGGCATGTGACATACTTTTGCTCACTTCACCAAGTGGTACTACCCATTGTGGTTAACGTTGACAAACCCCAATGACCAGGGCAGCATGAGGAGGCCTTTATCCAGCAGGGGAGTGACAAAAAGCTCCCATATGTATGTCTTATGACCACATAGTGCACATTCATTAGGAACTGAAATTGAGAATCATTGGAAATGGCAAATAACCATGTGAGCCTCATGTTATGATCTCTATTCTAACTGGCACTTCAAAAGCATGACAACTAATTGAAAAACTTGGGTTAGCCCCAACAGCTTGTGCAGCAATAGGCCCTTATCAGGAGTGGAGTGACAAAAAGCTCCTGTATTTATTTCTATTCTCCACATCGTGCACAGATGCTTCATGAATTGCAATGTGCATCATTGGTTAATAGATTACCCATTGATCCACTTGTAATAATCTCTACGAAACTGGGACGTCAATAACATGGCAACTAAATCCATGCTGCAGGAGGAAGCCGAAATCGCTCAGTTGGGAGAGCGTTAGACTGAAGATCTAAAGGTCCCTGGTTCAATCCCGGGTTTCGGCATGTGACATACTTTTGCTCACTTCACCAAGTGGTACTACCCATTGTGGTTAACGTTTACAAACCCCAATGACCAGGGCAGCATGAGGAGGCCTTTATCCAGCAGGGGAGTGACAAAAAGCTCCCATATGTATGTCTTATGACCACATAGTGCACATTCATTAGGAACTGAAATTGAGAATCATTGGAAATGGCAAATAACCATGTGAGCCTCATGTTATGATCTCTATTCTAACTGGCACTTCAAAAGCATGACAACTAATTGAAAAACTTGGGTTAGCCCCAACAGCTTGTGCAGCAATAGGCCCTTATTCAGGAGAGGAGTGACAAAAAGCTCCTGTATTTATTTCTATTCTCCACATCGTGCACAGATGCTTCATGAATTGCAATATGCATCATTGGTTAATAGATTACCCATTGATCCACTTGTGATAATCTCTACGAAACTGGGACGTCAATAACATGGCAACTAAATCAATGCTTCAAGAGAAAGCTGAAATAGCTCAACTATGAGAGCTTTGGACTGAAGTGCTAAAGGTCCCTGGTTCAATCCTGGCTTTTGGCATGGTATATGTTTTTGCTCAATTCACCAAGTGGTCCTACCTATTGTGGTTCACTTTGATAAACCCCAATGGCCAGTACAGCATGAGGAGGCCTTTATCCAGCAGTGGAGTGACAAAAAGCTCCTGTCTTTCTTATCATCACATAGTGCACAAATGCATTATGAACTGCAATTGAGCAGAATTGGTAACGGCAAATAACCATGTGAGCCTCTTGTTATGCTCTCTGTTCTAACTGGCACTTCAATAGCATGACAACGAATTGAATAACTTGCATCAACCCCAATAACTTTTGTAGCATTAGGCCCTTATTCAGATGTGGAGTGACAATAAGCTCCTGTATTTATTTCTTATCTCCACATCGTGCACAGATTCTTTATGAATTGCAATGTGCATCATTGGTCAATAGATTACCCTTGAACCACTTGTGATAATCTCTACCAAACTGGGACGTCAATAACATGGCAACTAAATCCATGCTGCAGGAGGAAGCCGAAATAGCTCAGTTGGGAGAGCGTTAGACTGAAGATCTAAAGGTCCCTGCTTCAATCCCGGGTTTCGGCATGTGACATACTTTTGCTCACTTCACCAAGTGGTACTACCCATTGTGGTTAACGTTGACAAACCCCAATGACCAGGGCAGCATGAGGAGGCCTTTATCCAGCAGGGGAGTGACAAAAAGCTCCCATATGTATGTCTTATGACCACATAGTGCACATTCATTAGGAACTGAAATTGAGAATCATTGGAAATGGCAAATAACCATGTGAGCCTCATGTTATGATCTCTATTCTAACTGGCACTTCAAAAGCATGACAACTAATTGAAAAACTTGGGTTAGCCCCAACAGCTTGTGCAGCAATAGGCCCTTATTCAGGAGTGGAGTGACAAAAAGCTCCTGTATTTATTTCTATTCTCCACATCGTGCACAGATGCTTCATGAATTGCAATGTGCATCATTGGTTAATAGATTACCCATTGATCCACTTGTGATAATCTCTACGAAACTGGGACGTCAATAACATGGCAACTAAATCAATGCTTCAAGAGAAAGCTGAAATAGCTCAACTATGAGAGCTTTGGACTGAAGTGCTAAAGGTCCCTGGTTCAATCCTGGCTTTTGGCATGGTATATGTTTTTGCTCAATTCACCAAGTGGTCCTACCTATTGTGGTTCACTTTGAAAAACCCCAATGGCAAGTGCAGCATGAGGAGGCCTTTATCCAGCAGTGGAGTGACAAAAAGCTCCTGTCTTTCTTATCATCACATAGTGCACAAATGCATTATGAACTGCAATTGAGCAGAATTGGTAACGGCAAATAACCATGTGAGCCTCTTGTTATGCTCTCTGTTCTAACTGGCACTTCAATAGCATGACAACGAATTGAATAACTTGCATCAACCCCAATAACTTTTGTAGCATTAGGCCCTTATTCAGATGTGGAGTGACAATAAGCTCCTGTATTTATTTCTTGTCTCCACATCGTGCACAGATTCTTTATGAATTGCAATGTGCATCATTGGTCAATAGATTACCCATTGAACCACTTGTGATAATCTCTACCAAACTGGGACGTCAATAACATGGCAACTAAATCCATGCTGCAGGAGGAAGCCGAAATAGCTCAGTTGGGAGAGCGTTAGACTGAAGATCTAAAGGTCCCTGCTTCAATCCCGGGTTTCGGCATGTGACATACTTTTGCTCACTTCACCAAGTGGTACTACCCATTGTGGTTAACGTTGACAAACCCCAATGACCAGGGCAGCATGAGGAGGCCTTTATCCAGCAGGGGAGTGACAAAAAGCTCCCATATGTATGTCTTATGACCACATAGTGCACATTCATTAGGAACTGAAATTGAGAATCATTGGAAATGGCAAATAACCATGTGAGCCTCATGTTATGATCTCTATTCTAACTGGCACTTCAAAAGCATGACAACTAATTGAAAAACTTGGATTAGCCCCAACAGCTTGTGCAGCAATAGGCCCTTATTCAGGAGTGGAGTGACAAAAAGCTCCTGTATTTATTTCTATTCTCCACATCGTGCACAGATGCTTCATGAATTGCAATGTGCATCATTGGTTAATAGATTACCCATTGATCCACTTGTGATAATCTCTACGAAACTGGGACGTCAATAACATGGCAACTAAATCACTGCTTCAAGAGAAAGCTGAAATAGCTCAACTGTGAGAGCTTTAGACTGAAGTGCTAAAGGTCCCTGGTTCAATCCTGGCTTTTGGCATGGTATATTTTTTGCTCAATTCACCAAGTGGTCCTACCTATTGTGGTTCACTTTGATAAACCCCAATGGCCAGTGCAGCATGAGGAGGCCTTTATCCAGCAGTGGAGTGACAAAAAGCTCCTGTCTTTCTTATCATCACATAGTGCACAAATGCATTATGAACTGCAATTGAGCAGCATTGGTAACGGCAAATAACCATGTGAGCCTCTTGTTATGCTCTCTGTTCTAACTGGCACTTCAATAGCATGACAACGAATTGAATAACTTGCATCAACCCCAATAACTTTTGTAGCATTAGGCCCTTATTCAGATGTGGAGTGACAATAAGCTCCAGTATTTATTTCTTATCTCCACATCGTGCACAGATTCTTTATGAATTGCAATGTGCATCATTGGTCAATAGATTACCCATTGAACCACTTGTGATAATCTCTACCAAACTGGGACGTCAATAACATGGCAACTAAATCCATGCTGCAGGAGGAAGCCGAAATAGCTCAGTTGGGAGAGCGTTAGACTGAAGATCTAAAGGTCCCTGGTTCAATCCCGGGTTTCGGCATGTGACATACTTTTGCTCACTTCACCAAGTGGTACTACCCATTGTGGTTAACGTTGACAAACCCCAATGACCAGGGCAGCATGAGGAGGCCTTTATCCAGCAGGGGAGTGACAAAAAGCTCCCATATGTATGTCTAATGACCACATAGTGCACATTCATTAGGAACTGAAATTGAGAATCATTGGAAATGGCAAATAACCATGTGAGCCTCATGTTATGATCTCTATTCTAACTGGCACTTCAAAAGCATGACAACTAATTGAAAAACTTGGGTTAGCCCCAACAGCTTGTGCAGCAATAGGCCCTTATTCAGGAGTGGAGTGACAAAAAGCTCCTGTATTTATTTCTATTCTCCACATCGTGCACAGATGCTTCATGAATTGCAATGTGCATCATTGGTTAATAGATTACCCATTGATCCACTTGTGATAATCTCTACGAAACTGGGACGTCAATAACATGGCAACTAAATCAATGCTTCAAGAGAAAGCTGAAATAGCTCAACTATGAGAGCTTTGGACTGAAGTGCTAAAGGTCCCTGGTTCAATCCTGGCTTTTGGCATGGTATATGTTTTTGCTCAATTCACCAAGTGGTCCTACCTATTGTGGTTCACTTTGATAAACCCCAATGGCCAGTGCAGCATGAGGAGGCCTTTATCCAGCAGTGGAGTGACAAAAAGCTCCTGTCTTTCTTATCATCACATAGTGCACAAATGCATTATGAACTGCAATTGAGCAGAATTGGTAACGGCAAATAACCATGTGAGCCTCATGTTATGATCTCTATTCTAACTGGCACTTCAAAAGCATGACAACTAATTGAAAAACTTGGATTAGCCCCAACAGCTTGTGCAGCAATAGGCCCTTATTCAGGAGTGGAGTGACAAAAAGCTCCTGTATTTATTTCTATTCTCCACATCGTGCACAGATGCTTCATGAATTGCAATGTGCATCATTGGTTAATAGATTACCCATTGATCCACTTGTGATAATCTCTACGAAACTGGGACGTCAATAACATGGCAACTAAATCACTGCTTCAAGAGAAAGCTGAAATAGCTCAACTGTGAGAGCTTTAGACTGAAGTGCTAAAGGTCCCTGGTTCAATCCTGGCTTTTGGCATGGTATATTTTTTGCTCAATTCACCAAGTGGTCCTACCTATTGTGGTTCACTTTGATAAACCCCAATGGCCAGTGCAGCATGAGGAGGCCTTTATCCAGCAGTGGAGTGACAAAAAGCTCCTGTCTTTCTTATCATCACATAGTGCACAAATGCATTATGAACTGCAATTGAGCAGCATTGGTAACGGCAAATAACCATGTGAGCCTCTTGTTATGCTCTCTGTTCTAACTGGCACTTCAATAGCATGACAACGAATTGAATAACTTGCATCAACCCCAATAACTTTTGTAGCATTAGGCCCTTATTCAGATGTGGAGTGACAATAAGCTCCAGTATTTATTTCTTATCTCCACATCGTGCACAGATTCTTTATGAATTGCAATGTGCATCATTGGTCAATAGATTACCCATTGAACCACTTGTGATAATCTCTACCAAACTGGGACGTCAATAACATGGCAACTAAATCCATGCTGCAGGAGGAAGCCGAAATAGCTCAGTTGGGAGAGCGTTAGACTGAAGATCTAAAGGTCCCTGGTTCAATCCCGGGTTTCGGCATGTGACATACTTTTGCTCACTTCACCAAGTGGTACTACCCATTGTGGTTAACGTTGACAAACCCCAATGACCAGGGCAGCATGAGGAGGCCTTTATCCAGCAGGGGAGTGACAAAAAGCTCCCATATGTATGTCTAATGACCACATAGTGCACATTCATTAGGAACTGAAATTGAGAATCATTGGAAATGGCAAATAACCATGTGAGCCTCATGTTATGATCTCTATTCTAACTGGCACTTCAAAAGCATGACAACTAATTGAAAAACTTGGGTTAGCCCCAACAGCTTGTGCAGCAATAGGCCCTTATTCAGGAGTGGAGTGACAAAAAGCTCCTGTATTTATTTCTATTCTCCACATCGTGCACAGATGCTTCATGAATTGCAATGTGCATCATTGGTTAATAGATTACCCATTGATCCACTTGTGATAATCTCTACGAAACTGGGACGTCAATAACATGGCAACTAAATCAATGCTTCAAGAGAAAGCTGAAATAGCTCAACTATGAGAGCTTTGGACTGAAGTGCTAAAGGTCCCTGGTTCAATCCTGGCTTTTGGCATGGTATATGTTTTTGCTCAATTCACCAAGTGGTCCTACCTATTGTGGTTCACTTTGATAAACCCCAATGGCCAGTGCAGCATGAGGAGGCCTTTATCCAGCAGTGGAGTGACAAAAAGCTCCTGTCTTTCTTATCATCACATAGTGCACAAATGCATTATGAACTGCAATTGAGCAGAATTGGTAACGGCAAATAACCATGTGAGCCTCTTGTTATGCTCTCTGTTCTAACTGGCACTTCAATAGCATGACAACGAATTGAATAACTTGCATCAACCCCAATAACTTTTGTAGCATTAGGCCCTTATTCAGATGTGGAGTGACAATAAGCTCCTGTATTTATTTCTTGTCTCCACATCGTGCACAGATTCTTTATGAATTGCAATGTGCATCATTGGTCAATAGATTACCCATTGAACCACTTGTGATAATCTCTACCAAACTGGGACGTCAATAACATGGCAACTAAATCCATGCTGCAGGAGGAAGCCGAAATAGCTCAGTTGGGAGAGCGTTAGACTGAAGATCTAAAGGTCCCTGCTTCAATCCCGGGTTTCGGCATGTGACATACTTTTGCTCACTTCACCAAGTGGTACTACCCATTGTGGTTAACGTTGACAAACCCCAATGACCAGGGCAGCATGAGGAGGCCTTTATCCAGCAGGGGAGTGACAAAAAGCTCCCATATGTATGTCTTATGACCACATAGTGCACATTCATTAGGAACTGAAATTGAGAATCATTGGAAATGGCAAATAACCATGTGAGCCTCATGTTATGATCTCTATTCTAACTGGCACTTCAAAAGCATGACAACTAATTGAAAAACTTGGATTAGCCCCAACAGCTTGTGCAGCAATAGGCCCTTATTCAGGAGTGGAGTGACAAAAAGCTCCTGTATTTATTTCTATTCTCCACATCGTGCACAGATGCTTCATGAATTGCAATGTGCATCATTGGTTAATAGATTACCCATTGATCCACTTGTGATAATCTCTACGAAACTGGGACGTCAATAACATGGCAACTAAATCAATGCTTCAAGAGAAAGCTGAAATAGCTCAACTATGAGAGCTTTGGACTGAAGTGCTAAAGGTCCCTGGTTCAATCCTGGCTTTTGGCATGGTATATGTTTTTGCTCAATTCACCAAGTGGTCCTACCTATTGTGGTTCACTTTGATAAACCCCAATGGCCAGTGCAGCATGAGGAGGCCTTTATCCAGCAGTGGAGTGACAAAAAGCTCCTGTCTTTCTTATCATCACATAGTGCACAAATGCATTATGAACTGCAATTGAGCAGAATTGGTAACGGCAAATAACCATGTGAGCCTCTTGTTATGCTCTCTGTTCTAACTGGCACTTCAATAGCATGACAACGAATTGAATAACTTGCATCAACCCCAATAACTTTTGTAGCATTAGGCCCTTATTCAGATGTGGAGTGACAATAAGCTCCTGTATTTATTTCTTGTCTCCACATCGTGCACAGATTCTTTATGAATTGCAATGTGCATCATTGGTCAATAGATTACCCATTGAACCACTTGTGATAATCTCTACCAAACTGGGACGTCAATAACATGGCAACTAAATCCATGCTGCAGGAGGAAGCCGAAATAGCTCAGTTGGGAGAGCGTTAGACTGAAGATCTAAAGGTCCCTGCTTCAATCCCGGGTTTCGGCATGTGACATACTTTTGCTCACTTCACCAAGTGGTACTACCCATTGTGGTTAACGTTGACAAACCCCAATGACCAGGGCAGCATGAGGAGGCCTTTATCCAGCAGGGGAGTGACAAAAAGCTCCCATATGTATGTCTTATGACCACATAGTGCACATTCATTAGGAACTGAAATTGAGAATCATTGGAAATGGCAAATAACCATGTGAGCCTCATGTTATGATCTCTATTCTAACTGGCACTTCAAAAGCATGACAACTAATTGAAAAACTTGGATTAGCCCCAACAGCTTGTGCAGCAATAGGCCCTTATTCAGGAGTGGAGTGACAAAAAGCTCCTGTATTTATTTCTATTCTCCACATCGTGCACAGATGCTTCATGAATTGCAATGTGCATCATTGGTTAATAGATTACCCATTGATCCACTTGTGATAATCTCTACGAAACTGGGACGTCAATAACATGGCAACTAAATCACTGCTTCAAGAGAAAGCTGAAATAGCTCAACTGTGAGAGCTTTAGACTGAAGTGCTAAAGGTCCCTGGTTCAATCCTGGCTTTTGGCATGGTATATTTTTTGCTCAATTCACCAAGTGGTCCTACCTATTGTGGTTCACTTTGATAAACCCCAATGGCCAGTGCAGCATGAGGAGGCCTTTATCCAGCAGTGGAGTGACAAAAAGCTCCTGTCTTTCTTATCATCACATAGTGCACAAATGCATTATGAACTGCAATTGAGCAGCATTGGTAACGGCAAATAACCATGTGAGCCTCTTGTTATGCTCTCTGTTCTAACTGGCACTTCAATAGCATGACAACGAATTGAATAACTTGCATCAACCCCAATAACTTTTGTAGCATTAGGCCCTTATTCAGATGTGGAGTGACAATAAGCTCCAGTATTTATTTCTTATCTCCACATCGTGCACAGATTCTTTATGAATTGCAATGTGCATCATTGGTCAATAGATTACCCATTGAACCACTTGTGATAATCTCTACCAAACTGGGACGTCAATAACATGGCAACTAAATCCATGCTGCAGGAGGAAGCCGAAATAGCTCAGTTGGGAGAGCGTTAGACTGAAGATCTAAAGGTCCCTGGTTCAATCCCGGGTTTCGGCATGTGACATACTTTTGCTCACTTCACCAAGTGGTACTACCCATTGTGGTTAACGTTGACAAACCCCAATGACCAGGGCAGCATGAGGAGGCCTTTATCCAGCAGGGGAGTGACAAAAAGCTCCCATATGTATGTCTAATGACCACATAGTGCACATTCATTAGGAACTGAAATTGAGAATCATTGGAAATGGCAAATAACCATGTGAGCCTCATGTTATGATCTCTATTCTAACTGGCACTTCAAAAGCATGACAACTAATTGAAAAACTTGGGTTAGCCCCAACAGCTTGTGCAGCAATAGGCCCTTATTCAGGAGTGGAGTGACAAAAAGCTCCTGTATTTATTTCTATTCTCCACATCGTGCACGGATGCTTCATGAATTGCAATGTGCATCATTGGTTAATAGATTACCCATTGATCCACTTGTGATAATCTCTACGAAACTGGGACGTCAATAACATGGCAACTAAATCAATGCTTCAAGAGAAAGCTGAAATAGCTCAACTATGAGAGCTTTGGACTGAAGTGCTAAAGGTCCCTGGTTCAATCCTGGCTTTTGGCATGGTATATGTTTTTGCTCAATTCACCAAGTGGTCCTACCTATTGTGGTTCACTTTGATAAACCCCAATGGCCAGTGCAGCATGAGGAGGCCTTTATCCAGCAGTGGAGTGACAAAAAGCTCCTGTCTTTCTTATCATCACATAGTGCACAAATGCATTATGAACTGCAATTGAGCAGAATTGGTAACGGCAAATAACCATGTGAGCCTCATGTTATGATCTCTATTCTAACTGGCACTTCAAAAGCATGACAACTAATTGAAAAACTTGGATTAGCCCCAACAGCTTGTGCAGCAATAGGCCCTTATTCAGGAGTGGAGTGACAAAAAGCTCCTGTATTTATTTCTATTCTCCACATCGTGCACAGATGCTTCATGAATTGCAATGTGCATCATTGGTTAATAGATTACCCATTGATCCACTTGTGATAATCTCTACGAAACTGGGACGTCAATAACATGGCAACTAAATCACTGCTTCAAGAGAAAGCTGAAATAGCTCAACTGTGAGAGCTTTAGACTGAAGTGCTAAAGGTCCCTGGTTCAATCCTGGCTTTTGGCATGGTATATTTTTTGCTCAATTCACCAAGTGGTCCTACCTATTGTGGTTCACTTTGATAAACCCCAATGGCCAGTGCAGCATGAGGAGGCCTTTATCCAGCAGTGGAGTGACAAAAAGCTCCTGTCTTTCTTATCATCACATAGTGCACAAATGCATTATGAACTGCAATTGAGCAGCATTGGTAACGGCAAATAACCATGTGAGCCTCTTGTTATGCTCTCTGTTCTAACTGGCACTTCAATAGCATGACAACGAATTGAATAACTTGCATCAACCCCAATAACTTTTGTAGCATTAGGCCCTTATTCAGATGTGGAGTGACAATAAGCTCCAGTATTTATTTCTTATCTCCACATCGTGCACAGATTCTTTATGAATTGCAATGTGCATCATTGGTCAATAGATTACCCATTGAACCACTTGTGATAATCTCTACCAAACTGGGACGTCAATAACATGGCAACTAAATCCATGCTGCAGGAGGAAGCCGAAATAGCTCAGTTGGGAGAGCGTTAGACTGAAGATCTAAAGGTCCCTGGTTCAATCCCGGGTTTCGGCATGTGACATACTTTTGCTCACTTCACCAAGTGGTACTACCCATTGTGGTTAACGTTGACAAACCCCAATGACCAGGGCAGCATGAGGAGGCCTTTATCCAGCAGGGGAGTGACAAAAAGCTCCCATATGTATGTCTAATGACCACATAGTGCACATTCATTAGGAACTGAAATTGAGAATCATTGGAAATGGCAAATAACCATGTGAGCCTCATGTTATGATCTCTATTCTAACTGGCACTTCAAAAGCATGACAACTAATTGAAAAACTTGGGTTAGCCCCAACAGCTTGTGCAGCAATAGGCCCTTATTCAGGAGTGGAGTGACAAAAAGCTCCTGTATTTATTTCTATTCTCCACATCGTGCACAGATGCTTCATGAATTGCAATGTGCATCATTGGTTAATAGATTACCCATTGATCCACTTGTGATAATCTCTACGAAACTGGGACGTCAATAACATGGCAACTAAATCAATGCTTCAAGAGAAAGCTGAAATAGCTCAACTATGAGAGCTTTGGACTGAAGTGCTAAAGGTCCCTGGTTCAATCCTGGCTTTTGGCATGGTATATGTTTTTGCTCAATTCACCAAGTGGTCCTACCTATTGTGGTTCACTTTGATAAACCCCAATGGCCAGTGCAGCATGAGGAGGCCTTTATCCAGCAGTGGAGTGACAAAAAGCTCCTGTCTTTCTTATCATCACATAGTGCACAAATGCATTATGAACTGCAATTGAGCAGAATTGGTAACGGCAAATAACCATGTGAGCCTCTTGTTATGCTCTCTGTTCTAACTGGCACTTCAATAGCATGACAACGAATTGAATAACTTGCATCAACCCCAATAACTTTTGTAGCATTAGGCCCTTATTCAGATGTGGAGTGACAATAAGCTCCTGTATTTATTTCTTATCTCCACATCGTGCACAGATTCTTTATGAATTGCAATGTGCATCATTGGTCAATAGATTACCCATTGAACCACTTGTGATAATCTCTACCAAACTGGGACGTCAATAACATGGCAACTAAATCCATGCTGCAGGAGGAAGCCGAAATAGCTCAGTTGGGAGAGCGTTAGACTGAAGATCTCAAGGTCCCTGCTTCAATCCCGGGTTTCGGCATGTGACATACTTTTGCTCACTTCACCAAGTGGTACTACCCATTGTGGTTAACGTTGACAAACCCCAATGACCAGGGCAGCATGAGGAGGCCTTTATCCAGCAGGGGAGTGACAAAAAGCTCCCATATGTATGTCTTATGACCACATAGTGCACATTCATTAGGAACTGAAATTGAGAATCATTGGAAATGGCAAATAACCATGTGAGCCTCATGTTATGATCTCTATTCTAACTGGCACTTCAAAAGCATGACAACTAATTGAAAAACTTGGATTAGCCCCAACAGCTTGTGCAGCAATAGGCCCTTATTCAGGAGTGGAGTGACAAAAAGCTCCTGTATTTATTTCTATTCTCCACATCGTGCACAGATGCTTCATGAATTGCAATGTGCATCATTGGTTAATAGATTACCCATTGATCCACTTGTGATAATCTCTACGAAACTGGGACGTCAATAACATGGCAACTAAATCAATGCTTCAAGAAAAAGCTGAAATAGCTCAACTGTGAGAGCTTTAGACTGAAGTGCTAAAGGTCCCTGGTTCAATCCTGGCTTTTGGCATGGTATATTTTTTGCTCAATTCACCAAGTGGTCCTACCTATTGTGGTTCACTTTGATAAACCCCAATGGCCAGTGCAGCATGAGGAGGCCTTTATCCAGCAGTGGAGTGACAAAAAGCTCCTGTCTTTCTTATCATCACATAGTGCACAAATGCATTATGAACTGCAATTGAGCAGAATTGGTAACGGCAAATAACCATGTGAGCCTCTTGTTATGCTCTCTGTTCTAACTGGCACTTCAATAGCATGACAACGAATTGAATTACTTGCATCAACCCCAATAACTTTTGTAGCATTAGGCCCTTATTCAGATGTGGAGTGACAATAAACTCCTGTATTTATTTCTTATCTCCACATCGTGCACAGATTCTTTATGAATTGCAATGTGCATCATTGGTCAATAGATTACCCATTGAACCACTAGTGATAATCTCTACCAAACTGGGACGTCAATAACATGGCAACTAAATCCATGCTGCAGGAGGAAGCCGAAATAGCTCAGTTGGGAGAGCATTAGACTGAAGATCTAAAGGTCCCTGCTTCAATCCCGGGTTTCGGCATGTGACATACTTTTGCTCACTTCACCAAGTGGTACTACCCATTGTGGTTAACGTTGACAAACCCCAATGACCAGGGCAGCATGAGGAGGCCTTTATCCAGCAGGGGAGTGACAAAAAGCTCCCATATGTATGTCTTATGACCACATAGTGCACATTCATTAGGAACTGAAATTGAGAATCATTGGAAATGGCAAATAACCATGTGAGCCTCATGTTATGATCTCTATTCTAACTGGCACTTCAAAAGCATGACAACTAATTGAAAAACTTGGGTTAGCCCCAACAGCTTGTGCAGCAATAGGCCCTTATTCAGGAGTGGAGTGACAAAAAGCTCCTGTATTTATTTCTATTCTCCACATCGTGCACAGATGCTTCATGAATTGCAATGTGCATCATTGGTTAATAGATTACCCATTGATCCACTTGTGATAATCTCTACGAAACTGGGACGTCAATAACATGGCAACTAAATCAATGCTTCAAGAGAAAGCTGAAATAGCTCAACTATGAGAGCTTTGGACTGAAGTGCTAAAGGTCCCTCGTTCAATCCTGGCTTTTGGCATGGTATATGTTTTTGCTCAATTCACCAAGTGGTCCTACCTATTGTGGTTCACTTTGATAAACCCCAATGGCCAGTGCAGCATGAGGAGGCCTTTATCCAGCAGTGGAGTGACAAAAAGCTCCTGTCTTTCTTATCATCACATAGTGCACAAATGCATTATGAACTGCAATTGAGCAGAATTGGTAACGGCAAATAACCATGTGAGCCTCTTGTTATGCTCTCTGTTCTAACTGGCACTTCAATAGCATGACAACGAATTGAATAACTTGCATCAACCCCAATAACTTTTGTAGCATTAGGCCCTTATTCAGATGTGGAGTGACAATAAGCTCCTGTATTTATTTCTTATCTCCACATCGTGCACAGATTCTTTATGAATTGCAATGTGCATCATTGGTCAATAGATTACCCATTGAACCACTTGTGATAATCTCTACCAAACTGGGACGTCAATAACATGGCAACTAAATCCATGCTGCAGGAGGAAGCCGAAATAGCTCAGTTGGGAGAGCGTTAGACTGAAGATCTCAAGGTCCCTGCTTCAATCCCGGGTTTCGGCATGTGACATACTTTTGCTCACTTCACCAAGTGGTACTACCCATTGTGGTTAACGTTGACAAACCCCAATGACCAGGGCAGCATGAGGAGGCCTTTATCCAGCAGGGGAGTGACAAAAAGCTCCCATATGTATGTCTTATGACCACATAGTGCACATTCATTAGGAACTGAAATTGAGAATCATTGGAAATGGCAAATAACCATGTGAGCCTCATGTTATGATCTCTATTCTAACTGGCACTTCAAAAGCATGACAACTAATTGAAAAACTTGGATTAGCCCCAACAGCTTGTGCAGCAATAGGCCCTTATTCAGGAGTGGAGTGACAAAAAGCTCCTGTATTTATTTCTATTCTCCACATCGTGCACAGATGCTTCATGAATTGCAATGTGCATCATTGGTTAATAGATTACCCATTGATCCACTTGTGATAATCTCTACGAAACTGGGACGTCAATAACATGGCAACTAAATCAATGCTTCAAGAAAAAGCTGAAATAGCTCAACTGTGAGAGCTTTAGACTGAAGTGCTAAAGGTCCCTGGTTCAATCCTGGCTTTTGGCATGGTATATTTTTTGCTCAATTCACCAAGTGGTCCTACCTATTGTGGTTCACTTTGATAAACCCCAATGGCCAGTGCAGCATGAGGAGGCCTTTATCCAGCAGTGGAGTGACAAAAAGCTCCTGTCTTTCTTATCATCACATAGTGCACAAATGCATTATGAACTGCAATTGAGCAGAATTGGTAACGGCAAATAACCATGTGAGCCTCTTGTTATGCTCTCTGTTCTAACTGGCACTTCAATAGCATGACAACGAATTGAATAACTTGCATCAACCCCAATAACTTTTGTAGCATTAGGCCCTTATTCAGATGTGGAGTGACAATAAGCTCCAGTATTTATTTCTTATCTCCACATCGTGCACAGATTCTTTATGAATTGCAATGTGCATCATTGTTCAATAGATTACCCATTGAACCACTTGTGATAATCTCTACCAAACTGGGACGTCAATAACATGGCAACTAAATCCATGCTGCAGGAGGAAGCCGAAATAGCTCAGTTGGGAGAGCGTTAGACTGAAGATCTAAAGGTCCCTGCTTCAATCCCGGGTTTCGGCATGTGACATACTTTTGCTCACTTCACCAAGTGGTACTACCCATTGTGGTTAACGTTGACAAACCCCAATGACCAGGGCAGCATGAGGAGGCCTTTATCCAGCAGGGGAGTGACAAAAAGCTCCCATATGTATGTCTTATGACCAGATAGTGCACATTCATTAGGAACTGAAATTGAGAATCATTGGAAATGGCAAATAACCATGTGAGCCTCATGTTATGATCTCTATTCTAACTGGCACTTCAAAAGCATGACAACTAATTGAAAAACTTGGGTTAGCCCCAACAGCTTGTGCAGCAATAGGCCCTTATTCAGGAGTGGAGTGACAAAAAGCTCCTGTATTTATTTCTATTCTCCACATCGTGCACAGATGCTTCATGAATTGCAATGTGCATCATTGGTTAATAGATTACCCATTGATCCACTTGTGATAATCTCTACGAAACTGGGACGTCAATAACATGGCAACTAAATCAATGCTTCAAGAGAAAGCTGAAATAGCTCAACTATGAGAGCTTTGGACTGAAGTGCTAAAGGTCCCTGGTTCAATCCTGGCTTTTGGCATGGTATATGTTTTTGCTCAATTCACCAAGTGGTCCTACCTATTGTGGTTCACTTTGATAAACCCCAATGGCCAGTGCAGCATGAGGAGGCCTTTATCCAGCAGTGGAGTGACAAAAAGCTCCTGTCTTTCTTATCATCACATAGTGCACAAATGCATTATGAACTGCAATTGAGCAGAATTGGTAACGGCAAATAACCATGTGAGCCTCTTGTTATGCTCTCTGTTCTAACTGGCACTTCAATAGCATGACAACGAATTGAATAACTTGCATCAACCCCAATAACTTTTGTAGCATTAGGCCCTTATTCAGATGTGGAGTGACAATAAGCTCCTGTATTTATTTCTTATCTCCACATCGTGCACAGATTCTTTATGAATTGCAATGTGCATCATTGGTCAATAGATTACCCATTGAACCACTTGTGATAATCTCTACCAAACTGGGACGTCAATAACATGGCAACTAAATCCATGCTGCAGGAGGAAGCCGAAATAGCTCAGTTGGGAGAGCGTTAGACTGAAGATCTAAAGGTCCCTGCTTCAATCCCGGGTTTCGGCATGTGACATACTTTTGCTCACTTCACCAAGTGGTACTACCCATTGTGGTTAACGTTGACAAACCCCAATGACCAGGGCAGCATGAGGAGGCCTTTATCCAGCAGGGGAGTGACAAAAAGCTCCCATATATATGTCTTATGACCACATAGTGCACATTCATTAGGAACTGAAATTGAGAATCATTGGAAATGGCAAATAACCATGTGAGCCTCATGTTATGATCTCTATTCTAACTGGCACTTCAAAAGCATGACAACTAATTGAAAAACTTGGATTAGCCCCAACAGCTTGTGCAGCAATAGGCCCTTATTCAGGAGTGGAGTGACAAAAAGCTCCTGTATTTATTTCTATTCTCCACATCGTGCACAGATGCTTCATGAATTGCAATGTGCATCATTGGTTAATAGATTACCCATTGATCCACTTGTGATAATCTCTACGAAACTGGGACGTCAATAACATGGCAACTAAATCAATGCTTCAAGAAAAAGCTGAAATAGCTCAACTGTGAGAGCTTTAGACTGAAGTGCTAAAGGTCCCTGGTTCAATCCTGGCTTTTGGTATGGTATATTTTTTGCTCAATTCACCAAGTGGTCCTACCTATTGTGGTTCACTTTGATAAACCCCAATGGCCAGTGCAGCATGAGGAGGCCTTTATCCAGCAGTGGAGTGACAAAAAGCTCCTGTCTTTCTTATCATCACATAGTGCACAAATGCATTATGAACTGCAATTGAGCAGAATTGGTAACGGCAAATAACCATGTGAGCCTCTTGTTATGCTCTCTGTTCTAACTGGCACTTCAATAGCATGACAACGAATTGAATAACTTGCATCAACCCCAATAACTTTTGTAGCATTAGGCCCTTATTCAGATGTGGAGTGACAATAAGCTCCTGTATTTATTTCTTATCTCCACATCGTGCACAGATTCTTTATGAATTGCAATGTGCATCATTGGTCAATAGATTACCCATTGAACCACTTGTGATAATCTCTACCAAACTGGGACGTCAATAACATGGCAACTAAATCCATGCTGCAGGAGGAAGCCGAAATAGCTCAGTTGGGAGAGCGTTAGACTGAAGATCTAAAGGTCCCTGCTTCAATCCCGGGTTTCGGCATGTGACATACTTTTGCTCACTTCACCAAGTGGTACTACCCATTGTGGTTAACGTTGACAAACCCCAATGACCAGGGCAGCATGAGGAGGCCTTTATCCAGCAGGGGAGTGACAAAAAGCTCCCATATGTATGTCTAATGACCACATAGTGCACATTCATTAGGAACTGAAATTGAGAATCATTGGAAATGGCAAATAACCATGTGAGCCTCATGTTATGATCTCTATTCTAACTGGCACTTCAAAAGCATGACAACGAATTGAAAAACTTGGGTTAGCCCCAACAGCTTGTGCAGCAATAGGCCCTTATTCAGGAGTGGAGTGACAAAAAGCTCCTGTATTTATTTCTATTCTCCACATCGTGCACAGATGCTTCATGAATTGCAATGTGCATCATTGGTTAATAGATTACCCATTGATCCACTTGTGATAATCTCTACGAAACTGGGACGTCAATAACATGGCAACTGAATCAATGCTTCAAGAGAAAGCTGAAATAGCTCAACTGTGAGAGCTTTAGACTGAAGTGCTAAAGGTCCCTGGTTCAATCCTGGCTTTTGGCATGGTATATTTTTTGCTCAATTCACCAAGTGGTCCTACCTATTGTGGTTCACTTTGATAAACCCCAATGACCAGTGCAGCATGAGGAGGCCTTTATCCAGCAGTGGAGTGACAAAAAGCTCCTGTCTTTCTTATCATCACATAGTGCACAAATGCATTATGAACTGCAATTGAGCAGAATTGGTAACGGCAAATAACCATGTGAGCCTCTTGTTATGCTCTCTGTTCTAACTGGCACTTCAATAGCATGACAACGAATTGAATAACTTGCATCAACCCCAATAACTTTTGTAGCATTAGGCCCTTATTCAGATGTGGAGTGACAATAAGCTCCTGTATTTATTTCTTATCTCCACATCGTGCACAGATTCTTTATGAATTGCAATGTGCATCATTGGTCAATAGATTACCCATTGAACCACTTGTGATAATCTCTACCAAACTGGGACGTCAATAACATGGCAACTAAATCCATGCTGCAGGAGGAAGCCGAAATAGCTCAGTTGGGAGAGCGTTAGACTGAAGATCTAAAGGTCCCTGCTTCAATCCCGGGTTTCGGCATGTGACATACTTTTGCTCACTTCACCAAGTGGTACTACCCATTGTGGTTAACGTTGACAAACCCCAATGACCAGGGCAGCATGAGGAGGCCTTTATCCAGCAGGGGAGTGACAAAAAGCTCCCATATGTATGTCTTATGACCACATAGTGCACATTCATTAGGAACTGAAATTGAGAATCATTGGAAATGGCAAATAACCATGTGAGCCTCATGTTATGATCTCTATTCTAACTGGCACTTCAAAAGCATGACAACTAATTGAAAAACTTGGGTTAGCCCCAACAGCTTGTGCAGCAATAGGCCCTTATTCAGGAGTGGAGTGACAAAAAGCTCCTGTATTTATTTCTATTCTCCACATCGTGCACAGATGCTTCATGAATTGCAATGTGCATCATTGGTTAATAGATTACCCATTGATCCACTTGTAATAATCTCTACGAAACTGGGACGTCAATAACATGGCAACTAAATCCATGCTGCAGGAGGAAGCCGAAATCGCTCAGTTGGGAGAGCGTTAGACTGAAGATCTAAAGGTCCCTGGTTCAATCCCGGGTTTCGGCATATGACATACTTTTGCTCACTTCACCAAGTGGTACTACCCATTGTGGTTAACGTTGACAAACCCCAATGACCAGGGCAGCATGAGGAGGCCTTTATCCAGCAGGGGAGTGACAAAAAGCTCCCATATGTATGTCTTATGACCACATAGTGCACATTCATTAGGAACTGAAATTGAGAATCATTGGAAATGGCAAATAACCATGTGAGCCTCATGTTATGATCTCTATTCTAACTGGCACTTCAAAAGCATGACAACTAATTGAAAAACTTGGGTTAGCCCCAACAGCTTGTGCAGCAATAGGCCCTTATTCAGGAGTGGAGTGACAAAAAGCTCCTGTATTTATTTCTATTCTCCACATCGTGCACAGATGCTTCATGAATTGCAATGTGCATCATTGGTTAATAGATTACCCATTGATCCACTTGTGATAATCTCTACGAAACTGGGACGTCAATAACATGGCAACTAAATCAATGCTTCAAGAGAAAGCTGAAATAGCTCAACTATGAGAGCTTTGGACTGAAGTGCTAAAGGTCCCTGGTTCAATCCTGGCTTTTGGCATGGTATATGTTTTTGCTCAATTCACCAAGTGGTCCTACCTATTGTGGTTCACTTTGATAAACCCCAATGGCCAGTGCAGCATGAGGAGGCCTTTATCCAGCAGTGGAGTGACAAAAAGCTCCTGTCTTTCTTATCATCACATAGTGCACAAATGCATTATGAACTGCAATTGAGCAGAATTGGTAACGGCAAATAACCATGTGAGCCTCTTGTTATGCTCTCTGTTCTAACTGGCACTTCAATAGCATGACAACGAATTGAATAACTTGCATCAACCCCAATAACTTTTGTAGCATTAGGCCCTTATTCAGATGTGGAGTGACAATAAGCTCCTGTATTTATTTCTTATCTCCACATCGTGCACAGATTCTTTATGAATTGCAATGTGCATCATTGGTCAATAGATTACCCATTGAACCACTTGTGATAATCTCTACCAAACTGGGACGTCAATAACATGGCAACTAAATCCATGCTGCAGGAGGAAGCCGAAATAGCTCAGTTGGGAGAGCGTTAGACTGAAGATCTCAAGGTCCCTGCTTCAATCCCGGGTTTCGGCATGTGACATACTTTTGCTCACTTCACCAAGTGGTACTACCCATTGTGGTTAACGTTGACAAACCCCAATGACCAGGGCAGCATGAGGAGGCCTTTATCCAGCAGGGGAGTGACAAAAAGCTCCCATATGTATGTCTAATGACCACATAGTGCACATTCATTAGGAACTGAAATTGAGAATCATTGGAAATGGCAAATAACCATGTGAGCCTCATGTTATGATCTCTATTCTAACTGGCACTTCAAAAGCATGACAACTAATTGAAAAACTTGGGTTAGCCCCAACAGCTTGTGCAGCAATAGGCCCTTATTCAGGAGTGGAGTGACAAAAAGCTCCTGTATTTATTTCTATTCTCCACATCGTGCACAGATGCTTCATGAATTGCAATGTGCATCATTGGTTAATAGATTACCCATTGATCCACTTGTGATAATCTCTACGAAACTGGGACGTCAATAACATGGCAACTAAATCAATGCTTCAAGAGAAAGCTGAAATAGCTCAACTATGAGAGCTTTGGACTGAAGTGCTAAAGGTCCCTGGTTCAATCCTGGCTTTTGGCATGGTATATGTTTTTGCTCAATTCACCAAGTGGTCCTACCTATTGTGGTTCACTTTGATAAACCCCAATGGCCAGTGCAGCATGAGGAGGCCTTTATCCAGCAGTGGAGTGACAAAAAGCTCCTGTCTTTCTTATCATCACATAGTGCACAAATGCATTATGAACTGCAATTGAGCAGAATTGGTAACGGCAAATAACCATGTGAGCCTCTTGTTATGCTCTCTGTTCTAACTGGCACTTCAATAGCATGACAACGAATTGAATAACTTGCATCAACCCCAATAACTTTTGTAGCATTAGGCCCTTATTCAGATGTGGAGTGACAATAAGCTCCTGTATTTATTTCTTATCTCCACATCGTGCACAGATTCTTTATGAATTGCAATGTGCATCATTGGTCAATAGATTACCCATTGAACCACTTGTGATAATCTCTACCAAACTGGGACGTCAATAACATGGCAACTAAATCCATGCTGCAGGAGGAAGCCGAAATAGCTCAGTTGGGAGAGCGTTAGACTGAAGATCTCAAGGTCCCTGCTTCAATCCCGGGTTTCGGCATGTGACATACTTTTGCTCACTTCACCAAGTGGTACTACCCATTGTGGTTAACGTTGACAAACCCCAATGACCAGGGCAGCATGAGGAGGCCTTTATCCAGCAGGGGAGTGACAAAAAGCTCCCATATGTATGTCTTATGACCACATAGTGCACATTCATTAGGAACTGAAATTGAGAATCATTGGAAATGGCAAATAACCATGTGAGCCTCATGTTATGATCTCTATTCTAACTGGCACTTCAAAAGCATGACAACTAATTGAAAAACTTGGATTAGCCCCAACAGCTTGTGCAGCAATAGGCCCTTATTCAGGAGTGGAGTGACAAAAAGCTCCTGTATTTATTTCTATTCTCCACATCGTGCACAGATGCTTCATGAATTGCAATGTGCATCATTGGTTAATAGATTACCCATTGATCCACTTGTGATAATCTCTACGAAACTGGGACGTCAATAACATGGCAACTAAATCAATGCTTCAAGAAAAAGCTGAAATAGCTCAACTGTGAGAGCTTTAGACTGAAGTGCTAAAGGTCCCTGGTTCAATCCTGGCTTTTGGCATGGTATATTTTTTGCTCAATTCACCAAGTGGTCCTACCTATTGTGGTTCACTTTGATAAACCCCAATGGCCAGTGCAGCATGAGGAGGCCTTTATCCAGCAGTGGAGTGACAAAAAGCTCCTGTCTTTCTTATCATCACATAGTGCACAAATGCATTATGAACTGCAATTGAGCAGAATTGGTAACGGCAAATAACCATGTGAGCCTCTTGTTATGCTCTCTGTTCTAACTGGCACTTCAATAGCATGACAACGAATTGAATAACTTGCATCAACCCCAATAACTTTTGTAGCATTAGGCCCTTATTCAGATGTGGAGTGACAATAAGCTCCTGTATTTATTTCTTATCTCCACATCGTGCACAGATTCTTTATGAATTGCAATGTGCATCATTGGTCAATAGATTACCCATTGAACCACTTGTGATAATCTCTACCAAACTGGGACGTCAATAACATGGCAACTAAATCCATGCTGCAGGAGGAAGCCGAAATAGCTCAGTTGGGAAAGCATTAGACTGAAGATCTAAAGGTTCCTGCTTCAATCCCGGGTTTCGGCATGTGACATACTTTTGCTCACTTCACCAAGTGGTACTACCCATTGTGGTTAACGTTGACAAACCCCAATGACCAGGGCAGCATGAGGAGGCCTTTATCCAGCAGGGGAGTGACAAAAAGCTCCCATATGTATGTCTTATGACCACATAGTGCACATTCATTAGGAACTGAAATTGAGAATCATTGGAAATGGCAAATAACCATGTGAGCCTCATGTTATGATCTCTATTCTAACTGGCACTTCAAAAGCATGACAACTAATTGAAAAACTTGGGTTAGCCCCAACAGCTTGTGCAGCAATAGGCCCTTATTCAGGAGTGGAGTGACAAAAAGCTCCTGTATTTATTTCTATTCTCCACATCGTGCACAGATGCTTCATGAATTGCAATGTGCATCATTGGTTAATAGATTACCCATTGATCCACTTGTGATAATCTCTACGAAACTGGAACGTCAATAACATGGCAACTAAATCAATGCTTCAAGAGAAAGCTGAAATAGCTCAACTATGAGAGCTTTGGACTGAAGTGCTAAAGGTCCCTGGTTCAATCCTGGCTTTTGGCATGGTATATTTTTTGCTCAATTCACCAAGTGGTCCTACCTATTGTGGTTCACTTTGATAAACCCCAATGGCCAGTGCAGCATGAGGAGGCCTTTATCCAGCAGTGGAGTGACAAAAAGCTCCTGTCTTTCTTATCATCACATAGTGCACAAATGCATTATGAACTGCAATTGAGCAGAATTGGTAACGGCAAATAACCATGTGAGCCTCTTGTTATGCTCTCTGTTCTAACTGGCACTTCAATAGCATGACAACGAATTGAATAACTTGCATCAACCCCAATAACTTTTGTAGCATTAGGCCCTTATTCAGATGTGGAGTGACAATAAGCTCCTGTATTTATTTCTTATCTCCACATCGTGCACAGATTCTTTATGAATTGCAATGTGCATCATTGGTCAATAGATTACCCATTGAACCACTTGTGATAATCTCTACCAAACTGGGACGTCAATAACATGGCAACTAAATCCATGCTGCAGGAGGAAGCCGAAATAGCTCAGTTGGGAGAGCGTTAGACTGAAGATCTAAAGGTCCCTGCTTCAATCCCGGGTTTCGGCATGTGACATACTTTTGCTCACTTCACCAAGTGGTACTACCCATTGTGGTTAACGTTGACAAACCCCAATGACCAGGGCAGCATGAGGAGGCCTTTATCCAGCAGGGGAGTGACAAAAAGCTCCCATATGTATGTCTAATGACCACATAGTGCACATTCATTAGGAACTGAAATTGAGAATCATTGGAAATGGCAAATAACCATGTGAGCCTCATGTTATGATCTCTATTCTAACTGGCACTTCAAAAGCATGACAACGAATTGAAAAACTTGGGTTAGCCCCAACAGCTTGTGCAGCAATAGGCCCTTATTCAGGAGTGGAGTGACAAAAAGCTCCTGTATTTATTTCTATTCTCCACATCGTGCACAGATGCTTCATGAATTGCAATGTGCATCATTGGTTAATAGATTACCCATTGATCCACTTGTGATAATCTCTACGAAACTGGGACGTCAATAACATGGCAACTGAATCAATGCTTCAAGAGAAAGCTGAAATAGCTCAACTGTGAGAGCTTTAGACTGAAGTGCTAAAGGTCCCTGGTTCAATCCTGGCTTTTGGCATGGTATATTTTTTGCTCAATTCACCAAGTGGTCCTACCTATTGTGGTTCACTTTGATAAACCCCAATGACCAGTGCAGCATGAGGAGGCCTTTATCCAGCAGTGGAGTGACAAAAAGCTCCTGTCTTTCTTATCATCACATAGTGCACAAATGCATTATGAACTGCAATTGAGCAGAATTGGTAACGGCAAATAACCATGTGAGCCTCTTGTTATGCTCTCTGTTCTAACTGGCACTTCAATAGCATGACAACGAATTGAATAACTTGCATCAACCCCAATAACTTTTGTAGCATTAGGCCCTTATTCAGATGTGGAGTGACAATAAGCTCCTGTATTTATTTCTTATCTCCACATCGTGCACAGATTCTTTATGAATTGCAATGTGCATCATTGGTCAATAGATTACCCATTGAACCACTTGTGATAATCTCTACCAAACTGGGACGTCAATAACATGGCAACTAAATCCATGCTGCAGGAGGAAGCCGAAATAGCTCAGTTGGGAGAGCGTTAGACTGAAGATCTAAAGGTCCCTGGTTCAATCCCGGGTTTCGGCATGTGACATACTTTTGCTCACTTCACCAAGTGGTACTACCCATTGTGGTTAACGTTGACAAACCCCAATGACCAGGGCAGCATGAGGAGGCCTTTATCCAGCAGGGGAGTGACAAAAAGCTCCCATATGTATGTCTAATGACCACATAGTGCACATTCATTAGGAACTGAAATTGAGAATCATTGGAAATGGCAAATAACCATGTGAGCCTCATGTTATGATCTCTATTCTAACTGGCACTTCAAAAGCATGACAACTAATTGAAAAACTTGGGTTAGCCCCAACAGCTTGTGCAGCAATAGGCCCTTATTCAGGAGTGGAGTGACAAAAAGCTCCTGTATTTATTTCTATTCTCCACATCGTGCACAGATGCTTCATGAATTGCAATGTGCATCATTGGTTAATAGATTACCCATTGATCCACTTGTGATAATCTCTACGAAACTGGGACGTCAATAACATGGCAACTGAATCAATGCTTCAAGAGAAAGCTGAAATAGCTCAACTGTGAGAGCTTTAGACTGAAGTGCTAAAGGTCCCTGGTTCAATCCTGGCTTTTGGCATGGTATATTTTTTGCTCAATTCACCAAGTGGTCCTACCTATTGTGGTTCACTTTGATAAACCCCAATGACCAGTGCAGCATGAGGAGGCCTTTATCCAGCAGTGGAGTGACAAAAAGCTCCTGTCTTTCTTATCATCACATAGTGCACAAATGCATTATGAACTGCAATTGAGCAGAATTGGTAAGGGCAAATAACCATGTGAGCCTCTTGTTATGCTCTCTGTTCTAACTGGCACTTCAATAGCATGACAACGAATTGAATAACTTGCATCAACCCCAATAACTTTTGTAGCATTAGGCCCTTATTCAGATGTGGAGTGACAATAAGCTCCTGTATTTATTTCTTATCTCCACATCGTGCACAGATTCTTTATGAATTGCAATGTGCATCATTGGTCAATAGATTACCCATTGAACCACTTGTGATAATCTCTACCAAACTGGGACGTCAATAACATGGCAACTAAATCCATGCTGCAGGAGGAAGCCGAAATAGCTCAGTTGGGAGAGCGTTAGACTGAAGATCTAAAGGTCCCTGGTTCAATCCCGGGTTTCGGCATGTGACATACTTTTGCTCACTTCACCAAGTGGTACTACCCATTGTGGTTAACGTTGACAAACCCCAATGACCAGGGCAGCATGAGGAGGCCTTTATCCAGCAGGGGAGTGACAAAAAGCTCCCATATGTATGTCTAATGACCACATAGTGCACATTCATTAGGAACTGAAATTGAGAATCATTGGAAATGGCAAATAACCATGTGAGCCTCATGTTATGATCTCTATTCTAACTGGCACTTCAAAAGCATGACAACTAATTGAAAAACTTGGGTTAGCCCCAACAGCTTGTGCAGCAATAGGCCCTTATTCAGGAGTGGAGTGACAAAAAGCTCCTGTATTTATTTCTATTCTCCACATCGTGCACAGATGCTTCATGAATTGCAATGTGCATCATTGGTTAATAGATTACCCATTGATCCACTTGTGATAATCTCTACGAAACTGGGACGTCAATAACATGGCAACTGAATCAATGCTTCAAGAGAAAGCTGAAATAGCTCAACTGTGAGAGCTTTAGACTGAAGTGCTAAAGGTCCCTGGTTCAATCCTGGCTTTTGGCATGGTATATTTTTTGCTCAATTCACCAAGTGGTCCTACCTATTGTGGTTCACTTTGATAAACCCCAATGACCAGTGCAGCATGAGGAGGCCTTTATCCAGCAGTGGAGTGACAAAAAGCTCCTGTCTTTCTTATCATCACATAGTGCACAAATGCATTATGAACTGCAATTGAGCAGAATTGGTAAGGGCAAATAACCATGTGAGCCTCTTGTTATGCTCTCTGTTCTAACTGGCACTTCAATAGCATGACAACGAATTGAATAACTTGCATCAACCCCAATAACTTTTGTAGCATTAGGCCCTTATTCAGATGTGGAGTGACAATAAGCTCCTGTATTTATTTCTTATCTCCACATCGTGCACAGATTCTTTATGAATTGCAATGTGCATCATTGGTCAATAGATTACCCATTGAACCACTTGTGATAATCTCTACCAAACTGGGACGTCAATAACATGGCAACTAAATCCATGCTGCAGGAGGAAGCCGAAATAGCTCAGTTGGGAGAGCGTTAGACTGAAGATCTAAAGGTCCCTGGTTCAATCCCGGGTTTCGGCATGTGACATACTTTTGCTCACTTCACCAAGTGGTACTACCCATTGTGGTTAACGTTGACAAACCCCAATGACCAGGGCAGCATGAGGAGGCCTTTATCCAGCAGGGGAGTGACAAAAAGCTCCCATATGTATGTCTAATGACCACATAGTGCACATTCATTAGGAACTGAAATTGAGAATCATTGGAAATGGCAAATAACCATGTGAGCCTCATGTTATGATCTCTATTCTAACTGGCACTTCAAAAGCATGACAACTAATTGAAAAACTTGGGTTAGCCCCAACAGCTTGTGCAGCAATAGGCCCTTATTCAGGAGTGGAGTGACAAAAAGCTCCTGTATTTATTTCTATTCTCCACATCGTGCACAGATGCTTCATGAATTGCAATGTGCATCATTGGTTAATAGATTACCCATTGATCCACTTGTGATAATCTCTACGAAACTGGGACGTCAATAACATGGCAACTGAATCAATGCTTCAAGAGAAAGCTGAAATAGCTCAACTGTGAGAGCTTTAGACTGAAGTGCTAAAGGTCCCTGGTTCAATCCTGGCTTTTGGCATGGTATATTTTTTGCTCAATTCACCAAGTGGTCCTACCTATTGTGGTTCACTTTGATAAACCCCAATGACCAGTGCAGCATGAGGAGGCCTTTATCCAGCAGTGGAGTGACAAAAAGCTCCTGTCTTTCTTATCATCACATAGTGCACAAATGCATTATGAACTGCAATTGAGCAGAATTGGTAACGGCAAATAACCATGTGAGCCTCTTGTTATGCTCTCTGTTCTAACTGGCACTTCAATAGCATGACAACGAATTGAATAACTTGCATCAACCCCAATAACTTTTGTAGCATTAGGCCCTTATTCAGATGTGGAGTGACAATAAGCTCCTGTATTTATTTCTTATCTCCACATCGTGCACAGATTCTTTATGAATTGCAATGTGCATCATTGGTCAATAGATTACCCATTGAACCACTTGTGATAATCTCTACCAAACTGGGACGTCAATAACATGGCAACTAAATCCATGCTGCAGGAGGAAGCCGAAATAGCTCAGTTGGGAGAGCGTTAGACTGAAGATCTAAAGGTCCCTGCTTCAATCCCGGGTTTCGGCATGTGACATACTTTTGCTCACTTCACCAAGTGGTACTACCCATTGTGGTTAACGTTGACAAACCCCAATGACCAGGGCAGCATGAGGAGGCCTTTATCCAGCAGGGGAGTGACAAAAAGCTCCCATATGTATGTCTAATGACCACATAGTGCACATTCATTAGGAACTGAAATTGAGAATCATTGGAAATGGCAAATAACCATGTGAGCCTCATGTTATGATCTCTATTCTAACTGGCACTTCAAAAGCATGACAACGAATTGAAAAACTTGGGTTAGCCCCAACAGCTTGTGCAGCAATAGGCCCTTATTCAGGAGTGGAGTGACAAAAAGCTCCTGTATTTATTTCTATTCTCCACATCGTGCACAGATGCTTCATGAATTGCAATGTGCATCATTGGTTAATAGATTACCCATTGATCCACTTGTGATAATCTCTACGAAACTGGGACGTCAATAACATGGCAACTGAATCAATGCTTCAAGAGAAAGCTGAAATAGCTCAACTGTGAGAGCTTTAGACTGAAGTGCTAAAGGTCCCTGGTTCAATCCTGGCTTTTGGCATGGTATATTTTTTGCTCAATTCACCAAGTGGTCCTACCTATTGTGGTTCACTTTGATAAACCCCAATGACCAGTGCAGCATGAGGAGGCCTTTATCCAGCAGTGGAGTGACAAAAAGCTCCTGTCTTTCTTATCATCACATAGTGCACAAATGCATTATGAACTGCAATTGAGCAGAATTGGTAAGGGCAAATAACCATGTGAGCCTCTTGTTATGCTCTCTGTTCTAACTGGCACTTCAATAGCATGACAACGAATTGAATAACTTGCATCAACCCCAATAACTTTTGTAGCATTAGGCCCTTATTCAGATGTGGAGTGACAATAAGCTCCTGTATTTATTTCTTATCTCCACATCGTGCACAGATTCTTTATGAATTGCAATGTGCATCATTGGTCAATAGATTACCCATTGAACCACTTGTGATAATCTCTACCAAACTGGGACGTCAATAACATGGCAACTAAATCCATGCTGCAGGAGGAAGCCGAAATAGCTCAGTTGGGAGAGCGTTAGACTGAAGATCTAAAGGTCCCTGGTTCAATCCCGGGTTTCGGCATGTGACATACTTTTGCTCACTTCACCAAGTGGTACTACCCATTGTGGTTAACGTTGACAAACCCCAATGACCAGGGCAGCATGAGGAGGCCTTTATCCAGCAGGGGAGTGACAAAAAGCTCCCATATGTATGTCTAATGACCACATAGTGCACATTCATTAGGAACTGAAATTGAGAATCATTGGAAATGGCAAATAACCATGTGAGCCTCATGTTATGATCTCTATTCTAACTGGCACTTCAAAAGCATGACAACTAATTGAAAAACTTGGGTTAGCCCCAACAGCTTGTGCAGCAATAGGCCCTTATTCAGGAGTGGAGTGACAAAAAGCTCCTGTATTTATTTCTATTCTCCACATCGTGCACAGATGCTTCATGAATTGCAATGTGCATCATTGGTTAATAGATTACCCATTGATCCACTTGTGATAATCTCTACGAAACTGGGACGTCAATAACATGGCAACTGAATCAATGCTTCAAGAGAAAGCTGAAATAGCTCAACTGTGAGAGCTTTAGACTGAAGTGCTAAAGGTCCCTGGTTCAATCCTGGCTTTTGGCATGGTATATTTTTTGCTCAATTCACCAAGTGGTCCTACCTATTGTGGTTCACTTTGATAAACCCCAATGACCAGTGCAGCATGAGGAGGCCTTTATCCAGCAGTGGAGTGACAAAAAGCTCCTGTCTTTCTTATCATCACATAGTGCACAAATGCATTATGAACTGCAATTGAGCAGAATTGGTAAGGGCAAATAACCATGTGAGCCTCTTGTTATGCTCTCTGTTCTAACTGGCACTTCAATAGCATGACAACGAATTGAATAACTTGCATCAACCCCAATAACTTTTGTAGCATTAGGCCCTTATTCAGATGTGGAGTGACAATAAGCTCCTGTATTTATTTCTTATCTCCACATCGTGCACAGATTCTTTATGAATTGCAATGTGCATCATTGGTCAATAGATTACCCATTGAACCACTTGTGATAATCTCTACCAAACTGGGACGTCAATAACATGGCAACTAAATCCATGCTGCAGGAGGAAGCCGAAATAGCTCAGTTGGGAGAGCGTTAGACTGAAGATCTAAAGGTCCCTGCTTCAATCCCGGGTTTCGGCATGTGACATACTTTTGCTCACTTCACCAAGTGGTACTACCCATTGTGGTTAACGTTGACAAACCCCAATGACCAGGGCAGCATGAGGAGGCCTTTATCCAGCAGGGGAGTGACAAAAAGCTCCCATATGTATGTCTAATGACCACATAGTGCACATTCATTAGGAACTGAAATTGAGAATCATTGGAAATGGCAAATAACCATGTGAGCCTCATGTTATGATCTCTATTCTAACTGGCACTTCAAAAGCATGACAACTAATTGAAAAACTTGGGTTAGCCCCAACAGCTTGTGCAGCAATAGGCCCTTATTCAGGAGTGGAGTGACAAAAAGCTCCTGTATTTATTTCTATTCTCCACATCGTGCACAGATGCTTCATGAATTGCAATGTGCATCATTGGTTAATAGATTACCCATTGATCCACTTGTGATAATCTCTACGAAACTGGGACGTCAATAACATGGCAACTGAATCAATGCTTCAAGAGAAAGCTGAAATAGCTCAACTGTGAGAGCTTTACACTGAAGTGCTAAAGGTCCCTGGTTCAATCCTGGCTTTTGGCATGGTATGTTTTTTGCTCAATTCACCAAGTGGTCCTACCTATTGTGGTTCACTTTGATAAACCCCAATGACCAGTGCAGCATGAGGAGGCCTTTATCCAGCAGTGGAGTGACAAAAAGCTCCTGTCTTTCTTATCATCACATAGTGCACAAATGCATTATGAACTGCAATTGAGCAGAATTGGTAAGGGCAAATAACCATGTGAGCCTCTTGTTATGCTCTCTGTTCTAACTGGCACTTCAATAGCATGACAACGAATTGAATAACTTGCATCAACCCCAATAACTTTTGTAGCATTAGGCCCTTATTCAGATGTGGAGTGACAATAAGCTCCTGTATTTATTTCTTATCTCCACATCGTGCACAGATTCTTTATGAATTGCAATGTGCATCATTGGTCAATAGATTACCCATTGAACCACTTGTGATAATCTCTACCAAACTGGGACGTCAATAACATGGCAACTAAATCCATGCTGCAGGAGGAAGCCGAAATAGCTCAGTTGGGAGAGCGTTAGACTGAAGATCTAAAGGTCCCTGCTTCAATCCCGGGTTTCGGCATGTGACATACTTTTGCTCACTTCACCAAGTGGTACTACCCATTGTGGTTAACGTTGACAAACCCCAATGACCAGGGCAGCATGAGGAGGCCTTTATCCAGCAGGGGAGTGACAAAAAGCTCCCATATGTATGTCTAATGACCACATAGTGCACATTCATTAGGAACTGAAATTGAGAATCATTGGAAATGGCAAATAACCATGTGAGCCTCATGTTATGATCTCTATTCTAACTGGCACTTCAAAAGCATGACAACTAATTGAAAAACTTGGGTTAGCCCCAACAGCTTGTGCAGCAATAGGCCCTTATTCAGGAGTGGAGTGACAAAAAGCTCCTGTATTTATTTCTATTCTCCACATCGTGCACAGATGCTTCATGAATTGCAATGTGCATCATTGGTTAATAGATTACCCATTGATCCACTTGTGATAATCTCTACGAAACTGGGACGTCAATAACATGGCAACTGAATCAATGCTTCAAGAGAAAGCTGAAATAGCTCAACTGTGAGAGCTTTACACTGAAGTGCTAAAGGTCCCTGGTTCAATCCTGGCTTTTGGCATGGTATGTTTTTTGCTCAATTCACCAAGTGGTCCTACCTATTGTGGTTCACTTTGATAAACCCCAATGACCAGTGCAGCATGAGGAGGCCTTTATCCAGCAGTGGAGTGACAAAAAGCTCCTGTCTTTCTTATCATCACATAGTGCACAAATGCATTATGAACTGCAATTGAGCAGAATTGGTAAGGGCAAATAACCATGTGAGCCTCTTGTTATGCTCTCTGTTCTAACTGGCACTTCAATAGCATGACAACGAATTGAATAACTTGCATCAACCCCAATAACTTTTGTAGCATTAGGCCCTTATTCAGATGTGGAGTGACAATAAGCTCCTGTATTTATTTCTTATCTCCACATCGTGCACAGATTCTTTATGAATTGCAATGTGCATCATTGGTCAATAGATTACCCATTGAACCACTTGTGATAATCTCTACCAAACTGGGACGTCAATAACATGGCAACTAAATCCATGCTGCAGGAGGAAGCCGAAATAGCTCAGTTGGGAGAGCGTTAGACTGAAGATCTAAAGGTCCCTGGTTCAATCCCGGGTTTCGGCATGTGACATACTTTTGCTCACTTCACCAAGTGGTACTACCCATTGTGGTTAACGTTGACAAACCCCAATGACCAGGGCAGCATGAGGAGGCCTTTATCCAGCAGGGGAGTGACAAAAAGCTCCCATATGTATGTCTAATGACCACATAGTGCACATTCATTAGGAACTGAAATTGAGAATCATTGGAAATGGCAAATAACCATGTGAGCCTCATGTTATGATCTCTATTCTAACTGGCACTTCAAAAGCATGACAACTAATTGAAAAACTTGGGTTAGCCCCAACAGCTTGTGCAGCAATAGGCCCTTATTCAGGAGTGGAGTGACAAAAAGCTCCTGTATTTATTTCTATTCTCCACATCGTGCACAGATGCTTCATGAATTGCAATGTGCATCATTGGTTAATAGATTACCCATTGATCCACTTGTGATAATCTCTACGAAACTGGGACGTCAATAACATGGCAACTAAATCAATGCTTCAAGAGAAAGCTGAAATAGCTCAACTGTGAGAGCTTTAGACTGAAGTGCTAAAGGTCCCTGGTTCAATCCTGGCTTTTGGCATGGTATATTTTTTGCTCAATTCACCAAGTGGTCCTACCTATTGTGGTTCACTTTGATAAACCCCAATGACCAGTGCAGCATGAGGAGGCCTTTATCCAGCAGTGGAGTGACAAAAAGCTCCTGTCTTTCTTATCATCACATAGTGCACAAATGCATTATGAACTGCAATTGAGCAGAATTGGTAAGGGCAAATAACCATGTGAGCCTCTTGTTATGCTCTCTGTTCTAACTGGCACTTCAATAGCATGACAACGAATTGAATAACTTGCATCAACCCCAATAACTTTTGTAGCATTAGGCCCTTATTCAGATGTGGAGTGACAATAAGCTCCTGTATTTATTTCTTATCTCCACATCGTGCACAGATTCTTTATGAATTGCAATGTGCATCATTGGTCAATAGATTACCCATTGAACCACTTGTGATAATCTCTACCAAACTGGGACGTCAATAACATGGCAACTAAATCCATGCTGCAGGAGGAAGCCGAAATAGCTCAGTTGGGAGAGCGTTAGACTGAAGATCTAAAGGTCCCTGGTTCAATCCCGGGTTTCGGCATGTGACATACTTTTGCTCACTTCACCAAGTGGTACTACCCATTGTGGTTAACGTTGACAAACCCCAATGACCAGGGCAGCATGAGGAGGCCTTTATCCAGCAGGGGAGTGACAAAAAGCTCCCATATGTATGTCTAATGACCACATAGTGCACATTCATTAGGAACTGAAATTGAGAATCATTGGAAATGGCAAATAACCATGTGAGCCTCATGTTATGATCTCTATTCTAACTGGCACTTCAAAAGCATGACAACTAATTGAAAAACTTGGGTTAGCCCCAACAGCTTGTGCAGCAATAGGCCCTTATTCAGGAGTGGAGTGACAAAAAGCTCCTGTATTTATTTCTATTCTCCACATCGTGCACAGATGCTTCATGAATTGCAATGTGCATCATTGGTTAATAGATTACCCATTGATCCACTTGTGATAATCTCTACGAAACTGGGACGTCAATAACATGGCAACTGAATCAATGCTTCAAGAGAAAGCTGAAATAGCTCAACTGTGAGAGCTTTAGACTGAAGTGCTAAAGGTCCCTGGTTCAATCCTGGCTTTTGGCATGGTATATTTTTTGCTCAATTCACCAAGTGGTCCTACCTATTGTGGTTCACTTTGATAAACCCCAATGACCAGTGCAGCATGAGGAGGCCTTTATCCAGCAGTGGAGTGACAAAAAGCTCCTGTCTTTCTTATCATCACATAGTGCACAAATGCATTATGAACTGCAATTGAGCAGAATTGGTAAGGGCAAATAACCATGTGAGCCTCTTGTTATGCTCTCTGTTCTAACTGGCACTTCAATAGCATGACAACGAATTGAATAACTTGCATCAACCCCAATAACTTTTGTAGCATTAGGCCCTTATTCAGATGTGGAGTGACAATAAGCTCCTGTATTTATTTCTTATCTCCACATCGTGCACAGATTCTTTATGAATTGCAATGTGCATCATTGGTCAATAGATTACCCATTGAACCACTTGTGATAATCTCTACCAAACTGGGACGTCAATAACATGGCAACTAAATCCATGCTGCAGGAGGAAGCCGAAATAGCTCAGTTGGGAGAGCGTTAGACTGAAGATCTAAAGGTCCCTGGTTCAATCCCGGGTTTCGGCATGTGACATACTTTTGCTCACTTCACCAAGTGGTACTACCCATTGTGGTTAACGTTGACAAACCCCAATGACCAGGGCAGCATGAGGAGGCCTTTATCCAGCAGGGGAGTGACAAAAAGCTCCCATATGTATGTCTAATGACCACATAGTGCACATTCATTAGGAACTGAAATTGAGAATCATTGGAAATGGCAAATAACCATGTGAGCCTCATGTTATGATCTCTATTCTAACTGGCACTTCAAAAGCATGACAACTAATTGAAAAACTTGGGTTAGCCCCAACAGCTTGTGCAGCAATAGGCCCTTATTCAGGAGTGGAGTGACAAAAAGCTCCTGTATTTATTTCTATTCTCCACATCGTGCACAGATGCTTCATGAATTGCAATGTGCATCATTGGTTAATAGATTACCCATTGATCCACTTGTGATAATCTCTACGAAACTGGGACGTCAATAACATGGCAACTGAATCAATGCTTCAAGAGAAAGCTGAAATAGCTCAACTGTGAGAGCTTTACACTGAAGTGCTAAAGGTCCCTGGTTCAATCCTGGCTTTTGGCATGGTATATTTTTTGCTCAATTCACCAAGTGGTCCTACCTATTGTGGTTCACTTTGATAAACCCCAATGACCAGTGCAGCATGAGTAGGCCTTTATCCAGCAGTGGAGTGACAAAAAGCTCCTGTCTTTCTTATCATCACATAGTGCACAAATGCATTATGAACTGCAATTGAGCAGAATTGGTAACGGCAAATAACCATGTGAGCCTCTTGTTATGCTCTCTGTTCTAACTGGCACTTCAATAGCATGACAACGAATTGAATAACTTGCATCAACCCCAATAACTTTTGTAGCATTAGGCCCTTATTCAGATGTGGAGTGACAATAAGCTCCTGTATTTATTTCTTATCTCCACATCGTGCACAGATTCTTTATGAATTGCAATGTGCATCATTGGTCAATAGATTACCCATTGAACCACTTGTGATAATCTCTACCAAACTGGGACGTCAATAACATGGCAACTAAATCCATGCTGCAGGAGGAAGCCGAAATAGCTCAGTTGGGAGAGCGTTAGACTGAAGATCTAAAGGTCCCTGCTTCAATCCCGGGTTTCGGCATGTGACATACTTTTGCTCACTTCACCAAGTGGTACTACCCATTGTGGTTAACGTTGACAAACCCCAATGACCAGGGCAGCATGAGGAGGCCTTTATCCAGCAGGGGAGTGACAAAAAGCTCCCATATGTATGTCTAATGACCACATAGTGCACATTCATTAGGAACTGAAATTGAGAATCATTGGAAATGGCAAATAACCATGTGAGCCTCATGTTATGATCTCTATTCTAACTGGCACTTCAAAAGCATGACAACGAATTGAAAAACTTGGGTTAGCCCCAACAGCTTGTGCAGCAATAGGCCCTTATTCAGGAGTGGAGTGACAAAAAGCTCCTGTATTTATTTCTATTCTCCACATCGTGCACAGATGCTTCATGAATTGCAATGTGCATCATTGGTTAATAGATTACCCATTGATCCACTTGTGATAATCTCTACGAAACTGGGACGTCAATAACATGGCAACTGAATCAATGCTTCAAGAGAAAGCTGAAATAGCTCAACTGTGAGAGCTTTAGACTGAAGTGCTAAAGGTCCCTGGTTCAATCCTGGCTTTTGGCATGGTATATTTTTTGCTCAATTCACCAAGTGGTCCTACCTATTGTGGTTCACTTTGATAAACCCCAATGACCAGTGCAGCATGAGGAGGCCTTTATCCAGCAGTGGAGTGACAAAAAGCTCCTGTCTTTCTTATCATCACATAGTGCACAAATGCATTATGAACTGCAATTGAGCAGAATTGGTAAGGGCAAATAACCATGTGAGCCTCTTGTTATGCTCTCTGTTCTAACTGGCACTTCAATAGCATGACAACGAATTGAATAACTTGCATCAACCCCAATAACTTTTGTAGCATTAGGCCCTTATTCAGATGTGGAGTGACAATAAGCTCCTGTATTTATTTCTTATCTCCACATCGTGCACAGATTCTTTATGAATTGCAATGTGCATCATTGGTCAATAGATTACCCATTGAACCACTTGTGATAATCTCTACCAAACTGGGACGTCAATAACATGGCAACTAAATCCATGCTGCAGGAGGAAGCCGAAATAGCTCAGTTGGGAGAGCGTTAGACTGAAGATCTAAAGGTCCCTGGTTCAATCCCGGGTTTCGGCATGTGACATACTTTTGCTCACTTCACCAAGTGGTACTACCCATTGTGGTTAACGTTGACAAACCCCAATGACCAGGGCAGCATGAGGAGGCCTTTATCCAGCAGGGGAGTGACAAAAAGCTCCCATATGTATGTCTAATGACCACATAGTGCACATTCATTAGGAACTGAAATTGAGAATCATTGGAAATGGCAAATAACCATGTGAGCCTCATGTTATGATCTCTATTCTAACTGGCACTTCAAAAGCATGACAACTAATTGAAAAACTTGGGTTAGCCCCAACAGCTTGTGCAGCAATAGGCCCTTATTCAGGAGTGGAGTGACAAAAAGCTCCTGTATTTATTTCTATTCTCCACATCGTGCACAGATGCTTCATGAATTGCAATGTGCATCATTGGTTAATAGATTACCCATTGATCCACTTGTGATAATCTCTACGAAACTGGGACGTCAATAACATGGCAACTGAATCAATGCTTCAAGAGAAAGCTGAAATAGCTCAACTGTGAGAGCTTTACACTGAAGTGCTAAAGGTCCCTGGTTCAATCCTGGCTTTTGGCATGGTATATTTTTTGCTCAATTCACCAAGTGGTCCTACCTATTGTGGTTCACTTTGATAAACCCCAATGACCAGTGCAGCATGAGTAGGCCTTTATCCAGCAGTGGAGTGACAAAAAGCTCCTGTCTTTCTTATCATCACATAGTGCACAAATGCATTATGAACTGCAATTGAGCAGAATTGGTAACGGCAAATAACCATGTGAGCCTCTTGTTATGCTCTCTGTTCTAACTGGCACTTCAATAGCATGACAACGAATTGAATAACTTGCATCAACCCCAATAACTTTTGTAGCATTAGGCCCTTATTCAGATGTGGAGTGACAATAAGCTCCTGTATTTATTTCTTATCTCCACATCGTGCACAGATTCTTTATGAATTGCAATGTGCATCATTGGTCAATAGATTACCCATTGAACCACTTGTGATAATCTCTACCAAACTGGGACGTCAATAACATGGCAACTAAATCCATGCTGCAGGAGGAAGCCGAAATAGCTCAGTTGGGAGAGCGTTAGACTGAAGATCTAAAGGTCCCTGCTTCAATCCCGGGTTTCGGCATGTGACATACTTTTGCTCACTTCACCAAGTGGTACTACCCATTGTGGTTAACGTTGACAAACCCCAATGACCAGGGCAGCATGAGGAGGCCTTTATCCAGCAGGGGAGTGACAAAAAGCTCCCATATGTATGTCTAATGACCACATAGTGCACATTCATTAGGAACTGAAATTGAGAATCATTGGAAATGGCAAATAACCATGTGAGCCTCATGTTATGATCTCTATTCTAACTGGCACTTCAAAAGCATGACAACGAATTGAAAAACTTGGGTTAGCCCCAACAGCTTGTGCAGCAATAGGCCCTTATTCAGGAGTGGAGTGACAAAAAGCTCCTGTATTTATTTCTATTCTCCACATCGTGCACAGATGCTTCATGAATTGCAATGTGCATCATTGGTTAATAGATTACCCATTGATCCACTTGTGATAATCTCTACGAAACTGGGACGTCAATAACATGGCAACTGAATCAATGCTTCAAGAGAAAGCTGAAATAGCTCAACTGTGAGAGCTTTAGACTGAAGTGCTAAAGGTCCCTGGTTCAATCCTGGCTTTTGGCATGGTATATTTTTTGCTCAATTCACCAAGTGGTCCTACCTATTGTGGTTCACTTTGATAAACCCCAATGACCAGTGCAGCATGAGGAGGCCTTTATCCAGCAGTGGAGTGACAAAAAGCTCCTGTCTTTCTTATCATCACATAGTGCACAAATGCATTATGAACTGCAATTGAGCAGAATTGGTAAGGGCAAATAACCATGTGAGCCTCTTGTTATGCTCTCTGTTCTAACTGGCACTTCAATAGCATGACAACGAATTGAATAACTTGCATCAACCCCAATAACTTTTGTAGCATTAGGCCCTTATTCAGATGTGGAGTGACAATAAGCTCCTGTATTTATTTCTTATCTCCACATCGTGCACAGATTCTTTATGAATTGCAATGTGCATCATTGGTCAATAGATTACCCATTGAACCACTTGTGATAATCTCTACCAAACTGGGACGTCAATAACATGGCAACTAAATCCATGCTGCAGGAGGAAGCCGAAATAGCTCAGTTGGGAGAGCGTTAGACTGAAGATCTAAAGGTCCCTGGTTCAATCCCGGGTTTCGGCATGTGACATACTTTTGCTCACTTCACCAAGTGGTACTACCCATTGTGGTTAACGTTGACAAACCCCAATGACCAGGGCAGCATGAGGAGGCCTTTATCCAGCAGGGGAGTGACAAAAAGCTCCCATATGTATGTCTAATGACCACATAGTGCACATTCATTAGGAACTGAAATTGAGAATCATTGGAAATGGCAAATAACCATGTGAGCCTCATGTTATGATCTCTATTCTAACTGGCACTTCAAAAGCATGACAACTAATTGAAAAACTTGGGTTAGCCCCAACAGCTTGTGCAGCAATAGGCCCTTATTCAGGAGTGGAGTGACAAAAAGCTCCTGTATTTATTTCTATTCTCCACATCGTGCACAGATGCTTCATGAATTGCAATGTGCATCATTGGTTAATAGATTACCCATTGATCCACTTGTGATAATCTCTACGAAACTGGGACGTCAATAACATGGCAACTGAATCAATGCTTCAAGAGAAAGCTGAAATAGCTCAACTGTGAGAGCTTTAGACTGAAGTGCTAAAGGTCCCTGGTTCAATCCTGGCTTTTGGCATGGTATATTTTTTGCTCAATTCACCAAGTGGTCCTACCTATTGTGGTTCACTTTGATAAACCCCAATGACCAGTGCAGCATGAGGAGGCCTTTATCCAGCAGTGGAGTGACAAAAAGCTCCTGTCTTTCTTATCATCACATAGTGCACAAATGCATTATGAACTGCAATTGAGCAGAATTGGTAAGGGCAAATAACCATGTGAGCCTCTTGTTATGCTCTCTGTTCTAACTGGCACTTCAATAGCATGACAACGAATTGAATAACTTGCATCAACCCCAATAACTTTTGTAGCATTAGGCCCTTATTCAGATGTGGAGTGACAATAAGCTCCTGTATTTATTTCTTATCTCCACATCGTGCACAGATTCTTTATGAATTGCAATGTGCATCATTGGTCAATAGATTACCCATTGAACCACTTGTGATAATCTCTACCAAACTGGGACGTCAATAACATGGCAACTAAATCCATGCTGCAGGAGGAAGCCGAAATAGCTCAGTTGGGAGAGCGTTAGACTGAAGATCTAAAGGTCCCTGGTTCAATCCCGGGTTTCGGCATGTGACATACTTTTGCTCACTTCACCAAGTGGTACTACCCATTGTGGTTAACGTTGACAAACCCCAATGACCAGGGCAGCATGAGGAGGCCTTTATCCAGCAGGGGAGTGACAAAAAGCTCCCATATGTATGTCTAATGACCACATAGTGCACATTCATTAGGAACTGAAATTGAGAATCATTGGAAATGGCAAATAACCATGTGAGCCTCATGTTATGATCTCTATTCTAACTGGCACTTCAAAAGCATGACAACTAATTGAAAAACTTGGGTTAGCCCCAACAGCTTGTGCAGCAATAGGCCCTTATTCAGGAGTGGAGTGACAAAAAGCTCCTGTATTTATTTCTATTCTCCACATCGTGCACGGATGCTTCATGAATTGCAATGTGCATCATTGGTTAATAGATTACCCATTGATCCACTTGTAATAATCTCTACGAAACTGGGACGTCAATAACATCGCAACTGAATCAATGCTTCAAGAGAAAGCTGAAATAGCTCAACTGTGAGAGCTTTACACTAAAGTGCTAAAGGTCCCTGGTTCAATCCTGGCTTTTGGCATGGTATATTTTTTGCTCAATTCACCAAGTGGTCCTACCTATTGTGGTTCACTTTGATAAACCCCAATGACCAGTGCAGCATGAGTAGGCCTTTATCCAGCAGTGGAGTGACAAAAAGCTCCTGTCTTTCTTATCATCACATAGTGCACAAATGCATTATGAACTGCAATTGAGCAGAATTGGTAACGGCAAATAACCATGTGAGCCTCTTGTTATGCTCTCTGTTCTAACTGGCACTTCAATAGCATGACAACGAATTGAATAACTTGCATCAACCCCAATAACTTTTGTAGCATTAGGCCCTTATTCAGATGTGGAGTGACAATAAGCTCCTGTATTTATTTCTTATCTCCACATCGTGCACAGATTCTTTATGAATTGCAATGTGCATCATTGGTCAATAGATTACCCATTGAACCACTTGTGATAATCTCTACCAAACTGGGACGTCAATAACATGGCAACTAAATCCATGCTGCAGGAGGAAGCCGAAATAGCTCAGTTGGGAGAGCGTTAGACTGAAGATCTAAAGGTCCCTGCTTCAATCCCGGGTTTCGGCATGTGACATACTTTTGCTCACTTCACCAAGTGGTACTACCCATTGTGGTTAACGTTGACAAACCCCAATGACCAGGGCAGCATGAGGAGGCCTTTATCCAGCAGGGGAGTGACAAAAAGCTCCCATATGTATGTCTAATGACCACATAGTGCACATTCATTAGGAACTGAAATTGAGAATCATTGGAAATGGCAAATAACCATGTGAGCCTCATGTTATGATCTCTATTCTAACTGGCACTTCAAAAGCATGACAACGAATTGAAAAACTTGGGTTAGCCCCAACAGCTTGTGCAGCAATAGGCCCTTATTCAGGAGTGGAGTGACAAAAAGCTCCTGTATTTATTTCTATTCTCCACATCGTGCACAGATGCTTCATGAATTGCAATGTGCATCATTGGTTAATAGATTACCCATTGATCCACTTGTGATAATCTCTACGAAACTGGGACGTCAATAACATGGCAACTGAATCAATGCTTCAAGAGAAAGCTGAAATAGCTCAACTGTGAGAGCTTTAGACTGAAGTGCTAAAGGTCCCTGGTTCAATCCTGGCTTTTGGCATGGTATATTTTTTGCTCAATTCACCAAGTGGTCCTACCTATTGTGGTTCACTTTGATAAACCCCAATGACCAGTGCAGCATGAGGAGGCCTTTATCCAGCAGTGGAGTGACAAAAAGCTCCTGTCTTTCTTATCATCACATAGTGCACAAATGCATTATGAACTGCAATTGAGCAGAATTGGTAAGGGCAAATAACCATGTGAGCCTCTTGTTATGCTCTCTGTTCTAACTGACACTTCAATAGCATGACAACGAATTGAATAACTTGCATCAACCCCAATAACTTTTGTAGCATTAGGCCCTTATTCAGATGTGGAGTGACAATAAGCTCCTGTATTTATTTCTTATCTCCACATCGTGCACAGATTCTTTATGAATTGCAATGTGCATCATTGGTCAATAGATTACCCATTGAACCACTTGTGATAATCTCTACCAAACTGGGACGTCAATAACATGGCAACTAAATCCATGCTGCAGGAGGAAGCCGAAATAGCTCAGTTGGGAGAGCGTTAGACTGAAGATCTAAAGGTCCCTGGTTCAATCCCGGGTTTCGGCATGTGACATACTTTTGCTCACTTCACCAAGTGGTACTACCCATTGTGGTTAACGTTGACAAACCCCAATGACCAGGGCAGCATGAGGAGGCCTTTATCCAGCAGGGGAGTGACAAAAAGCTCCCATATGTATGTCTAATGACCACATAGTGCACATTCATTAGGAACTGAAATTGAGAATCATTGGAAATGGCAAATAACCATGTGAGCCTCATGTTATGATCTCTATTCTAACTGGCACTTCAAAAGCATGACAACTAATTGAAAAACTTGGGTTAGCCCCAACAGCTTGTGCAGCAATAGGCCCTTATTCAGGAGTGGAGTGACAAAAAGCTCCTGTATTTATTTCTATTCTCCACATCGTGCACGGATGCTTCATGAATTGCAATGTGCATCATTGGTTAATAGATTACCCATTGATCCACTTGTAATAATCTCTACGAAACTGGGACGTCAATAACATCGCAACTGAATCAATGCTTCAAGAGAAAGCTGAAATAGCTCAACTGTGAGAGCTTTACACTGAAGTGCTAAAGGTCCCTGGTTCAATCCTGGCTTTTGGCATGGTATATTTTTTGCTCAATTCACCAAGTGGTCCTACCTATTGTGGTTCACTTTGATAAACCCCAATGACCAGTGCAGCATGAGTAGGCCTTTATCCAGCAGTGGAGTGACAAAAAGCTCCTGTCTTTCTTATCATCACATAGTGCACAAATGCATTATGAACTGCAATTGAGCAGAATTGGTAACGGCAAATAACCATGTGAGCCTCTTGTTATGCTCTCTGTTCTAACTGGCACTTCAATAGCATGACAACGAATTGAATAACTTGCATCAACCCCAATAACTTTTGTAGCATTAGGCCCTTATTCAGATGTGGAGTGACAATAAGCTCCTGTATTTATTTCTTATCTCCACATCGTGCACAGATTCTTTATGAATTGCAATGTGCATCATTGGTCAATAGATTACCCATTGAACCACTTGTGATAATCTCTACCAAACTGGGACGTCAATAACATGGCAACTAAATCCATGCTGCAGGAGGAAGCCGAAATAGCTCAGTTGGGAGAGCGTTAGACTGAAGATCTAAAGGTCCCTGCTTCAATCCCGGGTTTCGGCATGTGACATACTTTTGCTCACTTCACCAAGTGGTACTACCCATTGTGGTTAACGTTGACAAACCCCAATGACCAGGGCAGCATGAGGAGGCCTTTATCCAGCAGGGGAGTGACAAAAAGCTCCCATATGTATGTCTAATGACCACATAGTGCACATTCATTAGGAACTGAAATTGAGAATCATTGGAAATGGCAAATAACCATGTGAGCCTCATGTTATGATCTCTATTCTAACTGGCACTTCAAAAGCATGACAACTAATTGAAAAACTTGGGTTAGCCCCAACAGCTTGTGCAGCAATAGGCCCTTATTCAGGAGTGGAGTGACAAAAAGCTCCTGTATTTATTTCTATTCTCCACATCGTGCACAGATGCTTCATGAATTGCAATGTACATCATTGGTTAATAGATTACCCATTGATCCACTTGTGATAATCTCTACGAAACTGGGACGTCAATAACATGGCAACTGAATCAATGCTTCAAGAGAAAGCTGAAATAGCTCAACTGTGAGAGCTTTAGACTGCAGTGCTAAAGGTCCCTGGTTCAATCCTGGCTTTTGGCATGGTATATTTTTTGCTCAATTCACCAAGTGGTCCTACCTATTGTGGTTCACTTTGATAAACCCCAATGACCAGTGCAGCATGAGGAGGCCTTTATCCAGCAGTGGAGTGACAAAAAGCTCCTGTCTTTCTTATCATCACATAGTGCACAAATGCATTATGAACTGCAATTGAGCAGAATTGGTAAGGGCAAATAACCATGTGAGCCTCTTGTTATGCTCTCTGTTCTAACTGGCACTTCAATAGCATGACAACGAATTGAATAACTTGCATCAACCCCAATAACTTTTGTAGCATTAGGCCCTTATTCAGATGTGGAGTGACAATAAGCTCCTGTATTTATTTCTTATCTCCACATCGTGCACAGATTCTTTATGAATTGCAATGTGCATCATTGGTCAATAGATTACCCATTGAACCACTTGTGATAATCTCTACCAAACTGGGACGTCAATAACATGGCAACTAAATCCATGCTGCAGGAGGAAGCCGAAATAGCTCAGTTGGGAGAGCGTTAGACTGAAGATCTAAAGGTCCCTGGTTCAATCCCGGGTTTCGGCATGTGACATACTTTTGCTCACTTCACCAAGTGGTACTACCCATTGTGGTTAACGTTGACAAACCCCAATGACCAGGGCAGCATGAGGAGGCCTTTATCCAGCAGGGGAGTGACAAAAAGCTCCCATATGTATGTCTAATGACCACATAGTGCACATTCATTAGGAACTGAAATTGAGAATCATTGGAAATGGCAAATAACCATGTGAGCCTCATGTTATGATCTCTATTCTAACTGGCACTTCAAAAGCATGACAACTAATTGAAAAACTTGGGTTAGCCCCAACAGCTTGTGCAGCAATAGGCCCTTATTCAGGAGTGGAGTGACAAAAAGCTCCTGTATTTATTTCTATTCTCCACATCGTGCACAGATGCTTCATGAATTGCAATGTGCATCATTGGTTAATAGATTACCCATTGATCCACTTGTAATAATCTCTACGAAACTGGGACGTCAATAACATGGCAACTAAATCCATGCTGCAGGAGGAAGCCGAAATCGCTCAGTTGGGAGAGCGTTAGACTGAAGATCTAAAGGTCCCTGGTTCAATCCCGGGTTTCGGCATATGACATACTTTTGCTCACTTCACCAAGTGGTACTACCCATTGTGGTTAACGTTGACAAACCCCAATGACCAGGGCAGCATGAGGAGGCCTTTATCCAGCAGGGGAGTGACAAAAATCTCCCATATGTATGTCTTATGACCACATAGTGCACATTCATTAGGAACTGAAATTGAGAATCATTGGAAATGGCAAATAACCATGTGAGCCTCATGTTATGATCTCTATTCTAACTGGCACTTCAAAAGCATGACAACTAATTGAAAAACTTGGGTTAGCCCCAACAGCTTGTGCAGCAATAGGCCCTTATTCAGGAGTGGAGTGACAAAAAGCTCCTGTATTTATTTCTATTCTCCACATCGTGCACAGATGCTTCATGAATTGCAATGTGCATCATTGGTTAATAGATTACCCATTGATCCACTTGTGATAATCTCTACGAAACTGGGACGTCAATAACATGGCAACTAAATCAATGCTTCAAGAGAAAGCTGAAATAGCTCAACTATGAGAGCTTTGGACTGAAGTGCTAAAGGTCCCTGGTTCAATCCTGGCTTTTGGCATGGTATATGTTTTTGCTCAATTCACCAAGTGGTCCTACCTATTGTGGTTCACTTTGATAAACCCCAATGGCCAGTGCAGCATGAGGAGGCCTTTATCCAGCAGTGGAGTGACAAAAAGCTCCTGTCTTTCTTATCATCACATAGTGCACAAATGCATTATGAACTGCAATTGAGCAGAATTGGTAAGGGCAAATAACCATGTGAGCCTCTTGTTATGCTCTCTGTTCTAACTGGCACTTCAATAGCATGACAACGAATTGAATAACTTGCATCAACCCCAATAACTTTTGTAGCATTAGGCCCTTATTCAGATGTGGAGTGACAATAAGCTCCTGTATTTATTTCTTATCTCCACATCGTGCACAGATTCTTTATGAATTGCAATGTGCATCATTGGTCAATAGATTACCCATTGAACCACTTGTGATAATCTCTACCAAACTGGGACGTCAATAACATGGCAACTAAATCCATGCTGCAGGAGGAAGCCGAAATAGCTCAGTTGGGAGAGCGTTAGACTGAAGATCTAAAGGTCCCTGCTTCAATCCCGGGTTTCGGCATGTGACATACTTTTGCTCACTTCACCAAGTGGTACTACCCATTGTGGTTAACGTTGACAAACCCCAATGACCAGGGCAGCATGAGGAGGCCTTTATCCAGCAGGGGAGTGACAAAAAGCTCCCATATGTATGTCTAATGACCACATAGTGCACATTCATTAGGAACTGAAATTGAGAATCATTGGAAATGGCAAATAACCATGTGAGCCTCATGTTATGATCTCTATTCTAACTGGCACTTCAAAAGCATGACAACGAATTGAAAAACTTGGGTTAGCCCCAACAGCTTGTGCAGCAATAGGCCCTTATTCAGGAGTGGAGTGACAAAAAGCTCCTGTATTTATTTCTATTCTCCACATCGTGCACAGATGCTTCATGAATTGCAATGTGCATCATTGGTTAATAGATTACCCATTGATCCACTTGTGATAATCTCTACGAAACTGGGACGTCAATAACATGGCAACTGAATCAATGCTTCAAGAGAAAGCTGAAATAGCTCAACTGTGAGAGCTTTAGACTGAAGTGCTAAAGGTCCCTGGTTCAATCCTGGCTTTTGGCATGGTATATTTTTTGCTCAATTCACCAAGTGGTCCTACCTATTGTGGTTCACTTTGATAAACCCCAATGACCAGTGCAGCATGAGGAGGCCTTTATCCAGCAGTGGAGTGACAAAAAGCTCCTGTCTTTCTTATCATCACATAGTGCACAAATGCATTATGAACTGCAATTGAGCAGAATTGGTAAGGGCAAATAACCATGTGAGCCTCTTGTTATGCTCTCTGTTCTAACTGGCACTTCAATAGCATGACAACGAATTGAATAACTTGCATCAACCCCAATAACTTTTGTAGCATTAGGCCCTTATTCAGATGTGGAGTGACAATAAGCTCCTGTATTTATTTCTTATCTCCACATCGTGCACAGATTCTTTATGAATTGCAATGTGCATCATTGGTCAATAGATTACCCATTGAACCACTTGTGATAATCTCTACCAAACTGGGACGTCAATAACATGGCAACTAAATCCATGCTGCAGGAGGAAGCCGAAATAGCTCAGTTGGGAGAGCGTTAGACTGAAGATCTAAAGGTCCCTGCTTCAATCCCGGGTTTCGGCATGTGACATACTTTTGCTCACTTCACCAAGTGGTACTACCCATTGTGGTTAACGTTGACAAACCCCAATGACCAGGGCAGCATGAGGAGGCCTTTATCCAGCAGGGGAGTGACAAAAAGCTCCCATATGTATGTCTAATGACCACATAGTGCACATTCATTAGGAACTGAAATTGAGAATCATTGGAAATGGCAAATAACCATGTGAGCCTCATGTTATGATCTCTATTCTAACTGGCACTTCAAAAGCATGACAACTAATTGAAAAACTTGGGTTAGCCCCAACAGCTTGTGCAGCAATAGGCCCTTATTCAGGAGTGGAGTGACAAAAAGCTCCTGTATTTATTTCTATTCTCCACATCGTGCACGGATGCTTCATGAATTGCAATGTGCATCATTGGTTAATAGATTACCCATTGATCCACTTGTAATAATCTCTACGAAACTGGGACGTCAATAACATCGCAACTGAATCAATGCTTCAAGAGAAAGCTGAAATAGCTCAACTGTGAGAGCTTTACACTGAAGTGCTAAAGGTCCCTGCTTCAATCCCGGGTTTCGGCATGTGACATACTTTTGCTCACTTCACCAAGTGGTACTACCCATTGTGGTTAACGTTGACAAACCCCAATGACCAGGGCAGCATGAGGAGGCCTTTATCCAGCAGGGGAGTGACAAAAAGCTCCCATATGTATGTCTAATGACCACATAGTGCACATTCATTAGGAACTGAAATTGAGAATCATTGGAAATGGCAAATAACCATGTGAGCCTCATGTTATGATCTCTATTCTAACTGGCACTTCAAAAGCATGACAACGAATTGAAAAACTTGGGTTAGCCCCAACAGCTTGTGCAGCAATAGGCCCTTATTCAGGAGTGGAGTGACAAAAAGCTCCTGTATTTATTTCTATTCTCCACATCGTGCACAGATGCTTCATGAATTGCAATGTGCATCATTGGTTAATAGATTACATATTGATCCACTTGTGATAATCTATACGAAACTGGGACGTCAATAACATGGCAACTGAATCAATGCTTCAAGAGAAAGCTGAAATAGCTCAACTGTGAGAGCTTTAGACTGCAGTGCTAAAGGTCCCTGGTTCAATCCTGGCTTTTGGCATGGTATATTTTTTGCTCAATTCACCAAGTGGTCCTACCTATTGTGGTTCACTTTGATAAACCCCAATGACCAGTGCAGCATGAGGAGGCCTTTATCCAGCAGTGGAGTGACAAAAAGCTCCTGTCTTTCTTATCATCACATAGTGCACAAATGCATTATGAACTGCAATTGAGCAGAATTGGTAAGGGCAAATAACCATGTGAGCCTCTTGTTATGCTCTCTGTTCTAACTGGCACTTCAATAGCATGACAACGAATTGAATAACTTGCATCAACCCCAATAACTTTTGTAGCATTAGGCCCTTATTCAGATGTGGAGTGACAATAAGCTCCTGTATTTATTTCTTATCTCCACATCGTGCACAGATTCTTTATGAATTGCAATGTGCATCATTGGTCAATAGATTACCCATTGAACCACTTGTGATAATCTCTACCAAACTGGGACGTCAATAACATGGCAACTAAATCCATGAAATAGCTCAGTTGGGAGAGCGTTAGACTGAAGATCTAAAGGTCCCTGGTTCAATCCCGGGTTTCGGCATGTGACATACTTTTGCTCACTTCACCAAGTGGTACTACCCATTGTGGTTAACGTTGACAAACCCCAATGACCAGGGCAGCATGAGGAGGCCTTTATCCAGCAGGGGAGTGACAAAAAGCTCCCATATGTATGTCTAATGACCACATAGTGCACATTCATTAGGAACTGAAATTGAGAATCATTGGAAATGGCAAATAACCATGTGAGCCTCATGTTATGATCTCTATTCTAACTGGCACTTCAAAAGCATGACAACTAATTGAAAAACTTGGGTTAGCCCCAACAGCTTGTGCAGCAATAGGCCCTTATTCAGGAGTGGAGTGACAAAAAGCTCCTGTATTTATTTCTATTCTCCACATCGTGCACAGATGCTTCATGAATTGCAATGTGCATCATTGGTTAATAGATTACCCATTGATCCACTTGTAATAATCTCTACGAAACTGGGACGTCAATAACATGGCAACTAAATCCATGCTGCAGGAGGAAGCCGAAATCGCTCAGTTGGGAGAGCGTTAGACTGAAGATCTAAAGGTCCCTGGTTCAATCCCGGGTTTCGGCATATGACATACTTTTGCTCACTTCACCAAGTGGTACTACCCATTGTGGTTAACGTTGACAAACCCCAATGACCAGGGCAGCATGAGGAGGCCTTTATCCAGCAGGGGAGTGACAAAAATCTCCCATATGTATGTCTTATGACCACATAGTGCACATTCATTAGGAACTGAAATTGAGAATCATTGGAAATGGCAAATAACCATGTGAGCCTCATGTTATGATCTCTATTCTAACTGGCACTTCAAAAGCATGACAACTAATTGAAAAACTTGGGTTAGCCCCAACAGCTTGTGCAGCAATAGGCCCTTATTCAGGAGTGGAGTGACAAAAAGCTCCTGTATTTATTTCTATTCTCCACATCGTGCACAGATGCTTCATGAATTGCAATGTGCATCATTGGTTAATAGATTACCCATTGATCCACTTGTGATAATCTCTACGAAACTGGGACGTCAATAACATGGCAACTAAATCAATGCTTCAAGAGAAAGCTGAAATAGCTCAACTATGAGAGCTTTGGACTGAAGTGCTAAAGGTCCCTGGTTCAATCCTGGCTTTTGGCATGGTATATGTTTTTGCTCAATTCACCAAGTGGTCCTACCTATTGTGGTTCACTTTGATAAACCCCAATGGCCAGTGCAGCATGAGGAGGCCTTTATCCAGCAGTGGAGTGACAAAAAGCTCCTGTCTTTCTTATCATCACATAGTGCACAAATGCATTATGAACTGCAATTGAGCAGAATTGGTAACGGCAAATAACCATGTGAGCCTCTTGTTATGCTCTCTGTTCTAACTGGCACTTCAATAGCATGACAACGAATTGAATAACTTGCATCAACCCCAATAACTTTTGTAGCATTAGGCCCTTATTCAGATGTGGAGTGACAATAAGCTCCTGTATTTATTTCTTATCTCCACATCGTGCACAGATTCTTTATGAATTGCAATGTGCATCATTGGTCAATAGATTACCCATTGAACCACTTGTGATAATCTCTACCAAACTGGGACGTCAATAACATGGCAACTAAATCCATGCTGCAGGAGGAAGCCGAAATAGCTCAGTTGGGAGAGCGTTAGACTGAAGATCTAAAGGTCCCTGGTTCAATCCCGGGTTTCGGCATGTGACATACTTTTGCTCACTTCACCAAGTGGTACTACCCATTGTGGTTAACGTTGACAAACCCCAATGACCAGGGCAGCATGAGGAGGCCTTTATCCAGCAGGGGAGTGACAAAAAGCTCCCATATGTATGTCTAATGACCACATAGTGCACATTCATTAGGAACTGAAATTGAGAATCATTGGAAATGGCAAATAACCATGTGAGCCTCATGTTATGATCTCTATTCTAACTGGCACTTCAAAAGCATGACAACTAATTGAAAAACTTGGGTTAGCCCCAACAGCTTGTGCAGCAATAGGCCCTTATTCAGGAGTGGAGTGACAAAAAGCTCCTGTATTTATTTCTATTCTCCACATCGTGCACAGATGCTTCATGAATTGCAATGTGCATCATTGGTTAATAGATTACCCATTGATCCACTTGTGATAATCTCTACGAAACTGGGACGTCAATAACATGGCAACTGAATCAATGCTTCAAGAGAAAGCTGAAATAGCTCAACTGTGAGAGCTTTAGACTGAAGTGCTAAAGGTCCCTGGTTCAATCCTGGCTTTTGGCATGGTATATTTTTTGCTCAATTCACCAAGTGGTCCTACCTATTGTGGTTCACTTTGATAAACCCCAATGACCAGTGCAGCATGAGGAGGCCTTTATCCAGCAGTGGAGTGACAAAAAGCTCCTGTCTTTCTTATCATCACATAGTGCACAAATGCATTATGAACTGCAATTGAGCAGAATTGGTAAGGGCAAATAACCATGTGAGCCTCTTGTTATGCTCTCTGTTCTAACTGGCACTTCAATAGCATGACAACGAATTGAATAACTTGCATCAACCCCAATAACTTTTGTAGCATTAGGCCCTTATTCAGATGTGGAGTGACAATAAGCTCCTGTATTTATTTCTTATCTCCACATCGTGCACAGATTCTTTATGAATTGCAATGTGCATCATTGGTCAATAGATTACCCATTGAACCACTTGTGATAATCTCTACCAAACTGGGACGTCAATAACATGGCAACTAAATCCATGCTGCAGGAGGAAGCCGAAATAGCTCAGTTGGGAGAGCGTTAGACTGAAGATCTAAAGGTCCCTGGTTCAATCCCGGGTTTCGGCATGTGACATACTTTTGCTCACTTCACCAAGTGGTACTACCCATTGTGGTTAACGTTGACAAACCCCAATGACCAGGGCAGCATGAGGAGGCCTTTATCCAGCAGGGGAGTGACAAAAAGCTCCCATATGTATGTCTAATGACCACATAGTGCACATTCATTAGGAACTGAAATTGAGAATCATTGGAAATGGCAAATAACCATGTGAGCCTCATGTTATGATCTCTATTCTAACTGGCACTTCAAAAGCATGACAACTAATTGAAAAACTTGGGTTAGCCCCAACAGCTTGTGCAGCAATAGGCCCTTATTCAGGAGTGGAGTGACAAAAAGCTCCTGTATTTATTTCTATTCTCCACATCGTGCACAGATGCTTCATGAATTGCAATGTGCATCATTGGTTAATAGATTACCCATTGATCCACTTGTGATAATCTCTACGAAACTGGGACGTCAATAACATGGCAACTAAATCAATGCTTCAAGAGAAAGCTGAAATAGCTCAACTATGAGAGCTTTGGACTGAAGTGCTAAAGGTCCCTGGTTCAATCCTGGCTTTTGGCATGGTATATGTTTTTGCTCAATTCACCAAGTGGTCCTACCTATTGTGGTTCACTTTGATAAACCCCAATGGCCAGTGCAGCATGAGGAGGCCTTTATCCAGCAGTGGAGTGACAAAAAGCTCCTGTCTTTCTTATCATCACATAGTGCACAAATGCATTATGAACTGCAATTGAGCAGAATTGGTAACGGCAAATAACCATGTGAGCCTCTTGTTATGCTCTCTGTTCTAACTGGCACTTCAATAGCATGACAACGAATTGAATAACTTGCATCAACCCCAATAACTTTTGTAGCATTAGGCCCTTATTCAGATGTGGAGTGACAATAAGCTCCTGTATTTATTTCTTATCTCCACATCGTGCACAGATTCTTTATGAATTGCAATGTGCATCATTGGTCAATAGATTACCCATTGAACCACTTGTGATAATCTCTACCAAACTGGGACGTCAATAACATGGCAACTAAATCCATGCTGCAGGAGGAAGCCGAAATAGCTCAGTTGGGAGAGCGTTAGACTGAAGATCTAAAGGTCCCTGGTTCAATCCCGGGTTTCGGCATGTGACATACTTTTGCTCACTTCACCAAGTGGTACTACCCATTGTGGTTAACGTTGACAAACCCCAATGACCAGGGCAGCATGAGGAGGCCTTTATCCAGCAGGGGAGTGACAAAAAGCTCCCATATGTATGTCTAATGACCACATAGTGCACATTCATTAGGAACTGAAATTGAGAATCATTGGAAATGGCAAATAACCATGTGAGCCTCGTGTTATGATCTCTATTCTAACTGGCACTTCAAAAGCATGACAACGAATTGAAAAACTTGGGTTAGCCCCAACAGCTTGTGCAGCAATAGGCCCTTATTCAGGAGTGGAGTGACAAAAAGCTCCTGTATTTATTTCTATTCTCCACATCGTGCACAGATGCTTCATGAATTGCAATGTGCATCATTGGTTAATAGATTACCCATTGATCCACTTGTGATAATCTCTACGAAACTGGGACGTCAATAACATGGCAACTGAATCAATGCTTCAAGAGAAAGCTGAAATAGCTCAACTGTGAGAGCTTTAGACTGAAGTGCTAAAGGTCCCTGGTTCAATCCTGGCTTTTGGCATGGTATATTTTTTGCTCAATTCACCAAGTGGTCCTACCTATTGTGGTTCACTTTGATAAACCCCAATGACCAGTGCAGCATGAGGAGGCCTTTATCCAGCAGTGGAGTGACAAAAAGCTCCTGTCTTTCTTATCATCACATAGTGCACAAATGCATTATGAACTGCAATTGAGCAGAATTGGTAAGGGCAAATAACCATGTGAGCCTCTTGTTATGCTCTCTGTTCTAACTGGCACTTCAATAGCATGACAACGAATTGAATAACTTGCATCAACCCCAATAACTTTTGTAGCATTAGGCCCTTATTCAGATGTGGAGTGACAATAAGCTCCTGTATTTATTTCTTATCTCCACATCGTGCACAGATTCTTTATGAATTGCAATGTGCATCATTGGTCAATAGATTACCCATTGAACCACTTGTGATAATCTCTACCAAACTGGGACGTCAATAACATGGCAACTAAATCCATGCTGCAGGAGGAAGCCGAAATAGCTCAGTTGGGAGAGCGTTAGACTGAAGATCTAAAGGTCCCTGCTTCAATCCCGGGTTTCGGCATGTGACATACTTTTGCTCACTTCACCAAGTGGTACTACCCATTGTGGTTAACGTTGACAAACCCCAATGACCAGGGCAGCATGAGGAGGCCTTTATCCAGCAGGGGAGTGACAAAAAGCTCCCATATGTATGTCTAATGACCACATAGTGCACATTCATTAGGAACTGAAATTGAGAATCATTGGAAATGGCAAATAACCATGTGAGCCTCATGTTATGATCTCTATTCTAACTGGCACTTCAAAAGCATGACAACGAATTGAAAAACTTGGGTTAGCCCCAACAGCTTGTGCAGCAATAGGCCCTTATTCAGGAGTGGAGTGACAAAAAGCTCCTGTATTTATTTCTATTCTCCACATCGTGCACAGATGCTTCATGAATTGCAATGTGCATCATTGGTTAATAGATTACCCATTGATCCACTTGTGATAATCTCTACGAAACTGGGACGTCAATAACATGGCAACTGAATCAATGCTTCAAGAGAAAGCTGAAATAGCTCAACTGTGAGAGCTTTAGACTGAAGTGCTAAAGGTCCCTGGTTCAATCCTGGCTTTTGGCATGGTATATTTTTTGCTCAATTCACCAAGTGGTCCTACCTATTGTGGTTCACTTTGATAAACCCCAATGACCAGTGCAGCATGAGGAGGCCTTTATCCAGCAGTGGAGTGACAAAAAGCTCCTGTCTTATCATCACAGTGCACAAATGCATTATGAACTGCAATTGAGCAGAATTGGTAACGGCAAATAACCATGTGAGCCTCTTGTTATGCTCTCTGTTCTAACTGGCACTTCAATAGCATGACAACGAATTGAATAACTTGCATCAACCCCAATAACTTTTGTAGCATTAGGCCCTTATTCAGATGTGGAGTGACAATAAGCTCCTGTATTTATTTCTTATCTCCACATCGTGCACAGATTCTTTATGAATTGCAATGTGCATCATTGGTCAATAGATTACCCATTGAACCACTTGTGATAATCTCTACCAAACTGGGACGTCAATAACATGGCAACTAAATCCATGCTGCAGGAGGAAGCCGAAATAGCTCAGTTGGGAGAGCGTTAGACTGAAGATCTAAAGGTCCCTGGTTCAATCCCGGGTTTCGGCATGTGACATACTTTTGCTCACTTCACCAAGTGGTACTACCCATTGTGGTTAACGTTGACAAACCCCAATGACCAGGGCAGCATGAGGAGGCCTTTATCCAGCAGGGGAGTGACAAAAAGCTCCCATATGTATGTCTTATGACCACATAGTGCACATTCATTAGGAACTGAAATTGAGAATCATTGGAAATGGCAAATAACCATGTGAGCCTCATGTTATGATCTCTATTCTAACTGGCACTTCAAAAGCATGACAACTAATTGAAAAACTTGGATTAGCCCCAACAGCTTGTGCAGCAATAGGCCCTTATTCAGGAGTGGAGTGACAAAAAGCTCCTGTATTAAATTTCTATTCTCCACATCGTGCACAGATGCTTCATGAATTGCAATGTGCATCATTCGTTAATAGATTACCCATTTATCCACTTGTGATAATCTCTACGAAACTGGGACGTCAATAACATGGCAACTAAATCAATGCTTCAAGAGAAAGCTGAAATAGCTCAACTATGAGAGCTTTGGACTGAAGTGCTAAAGGTCCCTGGTTCAATCCTGGCTTTTGGCATGGTATATGTTTTTGCTCAATTCACCAAGTGGTCCTACCTATTGTGGTTCACTTTGATAAACCCCAATGGCCAGTGCAGCATGAGGAGGCCTTTATCCAGCAGTGGAGTGACAAAAAGCTCCTGTCTTTCTTATCATCACATAGTGCACAAATGCATTATGAACTGCAATTGAGCAGAATTGGTAACGGCAAATAACCATGTGAGCCTCTTGTTATGCTCTCTGTTCTAACTGGCACTTCAATAGCATGACAACGAATTGAATAACTTGCATCAACCCCAATAACTTTTGTAGCATTAGGCCCTTATTCAGATGTGGAGTGACAATAAGCTCCTGTATTTATTTCTTATCTCCACATCGTGCACAGATTCTTTATGAATTGCAATGTGCATCATTGGTCAATAGATTACCCATTGAACCACTTGTGATAATCTCTACCAAACTGGGACGTCAATAACATGGCAACTAAATCCATGCTGCAGGAGGAAGCCGAAATAGCTCAGTTGGGAGAGCGTTAGACTGAAGATCTAAAGGTCCCTGGTTCAATCCCGGGTTTCGGCATGTGACATACTTTTGCTCACTTCACCAAGTGGTACTACCCATTGTGGTTAACGTTGACAAACCCCAATGACCAGGGCAGCATGAGGAGGCCTTTATCCAGCAGGGGAGTGACAAAAAGCTCCCATATGTATGTCTTATGACCACATAGTGCACATTCATTAGGAACTGAAATTGAGAATCATTGGAAATGGCAAATAACCATGTGAGCCTCATGTTATGATCTCTATTCTAACTGGCACTTCAAAAGCATGATAACTAATTGAAAAACTTGGGTTAGCCCCAACAGCTTGTGCAGCAATAGGCCCTTATTCAGGAGTGGAGTGACAAAAAGCTCCTGTATTTATTTCTATTCTCCACATCGTGCACAGATGCTTCATGAATTGCAATGTGCATCATTGGTTAATAGATTACCCATTGATCCACTTGTGATAATCTCTACGAAACTGGGACGTCAATAACATGGCGACTAAATCAATGCTTCAAGAGAAAGCTGAAATAGCTCAACTATGAGAGCTTTGGACTGAAGTGCTAAAGGTCTCTGGTTCATTCCTGGCTTTTGGCATGGTATATGTTTTTGCTCAATTCACCAAGTGGTCCTACCTATTGTGGTTCACTTTGATAAACCCCAATGGCCAGTGCAGCATGAGGAGGCCTTTATCCAGCAGTGGAGTGACAAAAAGCTCCTGTCTTTCTTATCATCACATAGTGCACAAATGCATTATGAACTGCAATTGAGCAGAATTGGTAACGGCAAATAACCATGTGAGCCTCTTGTTATGCTCTCTGTTCTAACTGGCACTTCAATAGCATGACAACGAATTGAATAACTTGCATCAACCCCAATAACTTTTGTAGCATTAGGCCCTTATTCAGATGTGGAGTGACAATAAGCTCCTGTATTTATTTCTTATCTCCACATCGTGCACAGATTCTTTATGAATTGCAATGTGCATCATTGGTCAATAGATTACCCATTGAACCACTTGTGATAATCTCTTCCAAACTGGGACGTCAATAACATGGCAACTAAATCCATGCTGCAGGAGGAAGCCGAAATAGCTCAGTTGGGAGAGCGTTAGACTGAAGATCTAAAGGTCCCTGGTTCAATCCCGGGTTTCGGCATGTGACATACTTTTGCTCACTTCACCAAGTGGTACTACCCATTGTGGTTAACGTTGACAAACCCCAATGACCAGGGCAGCATGAGGAGGCCTTTATCCAGCAGGGGAGTGACAAAAATCTCCCATATGTATGTCTTATGACCACATAGTGCACATTCATTAGGAACTGAAATTGAGAATCATTGGAAATGGCAAATAACCATGTGAGCCTCATGTTATGATCTCTATTCTAACTGGCACTTCAAAAGCATGACAACTAATTGAAAAACTTGGATTAGCCCCAACAGCTTGTGCAGCAATAGGCCCTTATTCAGGAGTGGAGTGACAAAAAGCTCCTGTATTTATTTCTATTCTCCACATCGTGCACAGATGCTTCATGAATTGCAATGTGCATCATTGGTTAATAGATTACCCATTGATCCACTTGTGATAATCTCTACGAAACTGGGACGTCAATAACATGGCAACTAAATCAATGCTTCACGAGAAAGCTGAAATAGCTCAACTATGAGAGCTTTGGACTGAAGTGCTAAAGGTCCCTGGTTCAATCCTGGCTTTTGGCATGGTATATGTTTTTGCTCAATTCACCAAGTGGTCCTACCTATTGTGGTTTACTTTGATAAACCCCAATGGCCAGTGCAGCATGAGGAGGCCTTTATCCAGCAGTGGAGTGACAAAAAGCTCCTGTCTTTCTTATTATCACATAGTGCACAAATGCATTATGAACTGCAATTGAGCAGAATTGGTAACGGCAAATAACCATTTTTTCCTCTTGTTATGCTCTCTGTTCTAACTGGCACTTCAATAGCATGACAACGAATTGAATAACTTGCATCAACCCCAATAACTTTTGTAGCATTAGGCCCTTATTCAGATGTGGAGTGACAATAAGCTCCTGTATTTATTTCTTATCTCCACATCGTGCACAGATTCTTTATGAATTGCAATGTGCATCATTGGTCAATAGATTACCCATTGAACCACTTGTGATAATCTCTACCAAACTGGGACGTCAATAACATGGCAACTAAATCCATGCTGCAGGAGGAAGCCGAAATAGCTCAGTTGGGAGAGCGTTAGACTGAAGATCTAAAGGTCCCTGCTTCAATCCCGGGTTTCGTCATGTGACATACTTTTGCTCACTTCACCAAGTGGTACTACCCATTGTGGTTAACGTTGACAAACCCCAATGACCAGGGCAGCATGAGGAGGCCTTTATCCAGCAGGGGAGTGACAAAAAGCTCCCATATGTATGTCTTATGACCACATAGTGCACATTCATTAGGAACTGAAATTGAGAATCATTGGAAATGGCAAATAACCATGTGAGCCTCATGTTATGATCTCTATTCTAACTGGCACTTCAAAAGCATGACAACTAATTGAAAAACTTGGGTTAGCCCCAACAGCTTGTGCAGCAATAGGCCCTTATTCAGGAGTGGAGTGACAAAAAGCTCCTGTATTTATTTCTATTCTCCACATCGTGCACAGATGCTTCATGAATTGCAATGTGCATCATTGGTTAATAGATTACCCATTGATCCACTTGTGATAATCTCTACGAAACTGGGACGTCAATAACATGGCAACTGAATCAATGCTTCAAGAGAAAGCTGAAATAGCTCAACTGTGAGAGCTTTAGACTGAAGTGCTAAAGGTCTCTGGTTCAATCCTGGCTTTTGGCATGGTATATTTTTTGCTCAATTCACCAAGTGGTCCTACCTATTGTGGTTCACTTTGATAAACCCCAATGACCAGTGCAGCATGAGGAGGCCTTTATCCAGCAGTGGAGTGACAAAAAGCTCCTGTCTTTCTTATCATCACATAGTGCACAAATGCATTATGAACTGCAATTGAGCAGAATTGGTAACGGCAAATAACCATTTTTTCCTCTTGTTATGCTCTCTGTTCTAACTGGCACTTCAATAGCATGACAACGAATTGAATAACTTGCATCAACCCGAATAACTTTTGTAGCATTAGGCCCTTATTCAGGAGTGGAGTGACAATAAGCTCCTGTATTTATTTCTTATCTCCACATCGTGCACAGATTCTTTATGAATTGCAATGTGCATCATTGGTCAATAGATTACCCATTGAACCACTTGTGAAAATTTTCGATTTAAAGCTTTCGTGACTGCAATGATTCATCTTCTTTGGTTCTTTCGGTAAAGTCACGTAGAATGAGAATAAAATAATAAATTGATAAAATAAAATAACACAATAATATTCTCACGACGTTTCGGCCACAACACAAGCGGCCTTCATCAGGTGAAGGGGCGAGACTGTCTGGTAGGACAGCGCTGGAGTTAGAGTAGAGATAATCTCTACCAAACTGGGACGTCAATAACATGGCAACTAAATCCATGCTGCAGGAGGAAGCCGAAATAGCTCAGTTGGGAGAGCGTTAGACTACCAAACTGGGACGTCAATAACATGGCAACTAAATCCATGCTGCAGGAGGAAGCCGAAATAGCTCAGTTGGGAGAGCGTTAGACTACCAAACTGGGACGTCAATAACATGGCAACTAAATCCATGCTGCAGGAGGAAGCCGAAATAGCTCAGTTGGGAGAGCGTCCCTGGTTCAATCCCGGGTTTCGGCATGTGACATACTTTTGCTCACTTCACCAAGTGGTACTACCCATTGTGGTTAACGTTGACAAACCCCAATGACCAGGGCAGCATGAGGAGGCCTTTATCCAGCAGGGGAGTGACAAAAAGCTCCCATATGTATGTCTTATGACCACATAGTGCACATTCATTAGGAACTGAAATTGAGAATCATTGGAAATGGCAAATAACCATGTGAGCCTCATGTTATGATCTCTATTCTAACTGGCACTTCAAAAGCATGACAACTAATTGAAAAACTTGGATTAGCCCCAACAGCTTGTGCAGCAATAGGCCCTTATTCAGGAGTGGAGTGACAAAAAGCTCCTGTATTTATTTCTATTCTCCACATCGTGCACAGATGCTTCATGAATTGCAATGTGCATCATTGGTTAATAGATTACCCATTGATCCACTTGTGATAATCTCTACGAAACTGGGACGTCAATAACATGGCAACTAAATCAATGCTTCACGAGAAAGCTGAAATAGCTCAACTATGAGAGCTTTGGACTGAAGTGCTAAAGGTCCCTGGTTCAATCCTGGCTTTTGGCATGGTATATGTTTTTGCTCAATTCACCAAGTGGTCCTACCTATTGTGGTTTACTTTGATAAACCCCAATGGCCAGTGCAGCATGAGGAGGCCTTTATCCAGCAGTGGAGTGACAAAAAGCTCCTGTCTTTCTTATTATCACATAGTGCACAAATGCATTATGAACTGCAATTGAGCAGAATTGGTAACGGCAAATAACCATTTTTTCCTCTTGTTATGCTCTCTGTTCTAACTGGCACTTCAATAGCATGACAACGAATTGAATAACTTGCATCAACCCCAATAACTTTTGTAGCATTAGGCCCTTATTCAGATGTGGAGTGACAATAAGCTCCTGTATTTATTTCTTATCTCCACATCGTGCACAGATTCTTTATGAATTGCAATGTGCATCATTGGTCAATAGATTACCCATTGAACCACTTGTGAAAATTTTCGATTTAAAGCTTTCGTGACTGCAATGATTCATCTTCTTTGGTTCTTTCGGTAAAGTCACGTAGAATGAGAATAAAATAATAAATTGATAAAATAAAATAACACAATAATATTCTCACGACGTTTCGGCCACAACACAAGCGGCCTTCATCAGGTGAAGGGGCGAGACTGTCTGGTAGGACAGCGCTGGAGTTAGAGTAGAGATAATCTCTACCAAACTGGGACGTCAATAACATGGCAACTAAATCCATGCTGCAGGAGGAAGCCGAAATAGCTCAGTTGGGAGAGCGTTAGACTACCAAACTGGGACGTCAATAACATGGCAACTAAATCCATGCTGCAGGAGGAAGCCGAAATAGCTCAGTTGGGAGAGCGTTAGACTACCAAACTGGGACGTCAATAACATGGCAACTAAATCCATGCTGCAGGAGGAAGCCGAAATAGCTCAGTTGGGAGAGCGTCCCTGGTTCAATCCCGGGTTTCGGCATGTGACATACTTTTGCTCACTTCACCAAGTGGTACTACCCATTGTGGTTAACGTTGACAAACCCCAATGACCAGGGCAGCATGAGGAGGCCTTTATCCAGCAGGGGAGTGACAAAAAGCTCCCATATGTATGTCTAATGACCACATAGTGCACATTCATTAGGAACTGAAATTGAGAATCATTGGAAATAGCAAATAACCATGTGAGCCTCATGTTATGATCTCTATTCTAACTGGCACTTCAAAAGCATGACAACTAATTGAAAAACTTGGGTTAGCCCCAACAGCTTGTGCAGCAATAGGCCCTTATTCAGGAGTGGAGTGACAAAAAGCTCCTGTATTTATTTATATTCTCCACATCGTGCACAGATTTTTCATGAATTGCAATGTGCATCATGGGTTAATAGATTACCCATTGATCCACTTGTGACAATCTCTACGAAACTGGGACGTCAATAACATGGCAACTAAACCAATGCTTCAAGAGAAAGCTGAACTAGCTCAACAATGAGAGCTTTAGATTGAAGTGCTAAAGGTCCCTGGTTCAATCCTGGCTTTTGGCATGGTATATATTTTTGCTCAATTCACCAAGTGGTCCTACCTATTGTGGTTCACTTTGATAAACCCCAATGACCAGTGCAGCATGAGGAGGCCTTTATCCAGCAGTGGAGTGACAAAAAGCTCCTGTCTTTCTTATCATCACATAGTGCACAAATGCATTATGAACTGCAATTGAGCAGAATTGGTAACGGCAAATAACCATGTGAGCCTCTTGTTATGCTCTCTGTTCTAACTGGCACTTCAATAGCATGACAACGAATTGAATAACTTGCATCAAACCCAATAACTTTTGTAGCATTAGACCCTTATTCAGGAGTGGAGTGACAATAAGCTCCTGTATTTATTTCTTATCTCCACATCGTGCACAGATTCTTTATGAATTGCAATGTGCATCATTGGTCAATAGATTACCCATTGAACCACTTGTGATAATCTCTACCAAACTGGGACGTCAATAACATGGCAACTAAATCCATGCTGCAGGCGGAAGCCGAAATTCCTCAGTTGGGAGAGCGTTAGACTGAAGATCTAAAGGTCCCTGGTTCAATCCCGGGTTTTGGCATGTGACATACTTTTGCTCACTTCACCAAGTGGTACTACCCATTGTGGTTAACGTTGACAAACCCCAATGACCAGGGCAGCATGAGGAGGCCTTTATCCAGCAGGGGAGTGACAAAAAGCTCCCATATGTATGTCTTATGACCACATAGTGCACATTCATTAGGAACTGAAATTGAGAATCATTGGAAATGGCAAATAACCATGTGAGCCTCATGTTATGATCTCTATTCTAACTGGCACTTCAAAAGCATGATAACTAATTGAAAAACTTGGGTTAGCCCCAACAGCTTGTGCAGCAATAGGCCCTTATTCAGGAGTGGAGTGACAAAAAGCTCCTGTATTTATTTCTATTCTCCACATCGTGCACAGATGCTTCATGAATTGCAATGTGCATCATTGGTTAATAGATTACCCATTGATCCACTTGTGATAATCTCTACGAAACTGGGACGTCAATAACATGGCGACTAAATCAATGCTTCAAGAGAAAGCTGAAATAGCTCAACTATGAGAGCTTTGGACTGAAGTGCTAAAGGTCTCTGGTTCATTCCTGGCTTTTGGCATGGTATATGTTTTTGCTCAATTCACCAAGTGGTCCTACCTATTGTGGTTCACTTTGATAAACCCCAATGGCCAGTGCAGCATGAGGAGGCCTTTATCCAGCAGTGGAGTGACAAAAAGCTCCTGTCTTTCTTATCATCACATAGTGCACAAATGCATTATGAACTGCAATTGAGCAGAATTGGTAACGGCAAATAACCATGTGAGCCTCTTGTTATGCTCTCTGTTCTAACTGGCACTTCAATAGCATGACAACGAATTGAATAACTTGCATCAACCCCAATAACTTTTGTAGCATTAGGCCCTTATTCAGATGTGGAGTGACAATAAGCTCCTGTATTTATTTCTTATCTCCACATCGTGCACAGATTCTTTATGAATTGCAATGTGCATCATTGGTCAATAGATTACCCATTGAACCACTTGTGATAATCTCTTCCAAACTGGGACGTCAATAACATGGCAACTAAATCCATGCTGCAGGAGGAAGCCGAAATAGCTCAGTTGGGAGAGCGTTAGACTGAAGATCTAAAGGTCCCTGGTTCAATCCCGGGTTTCGGCATGTGACATACTTTTGCTCACTTCACCAAGTGGTACTACCCATTGTGGTTAACGTTGACAAACCCCAATGACCAGGGCAGCATGAGGAGGCCTTTATCCAGCAGGGGAGTGACAAAAATCTCCCATATGTATGTCTTATGACCACATAGTGCACATTCATTAGGAACTGAAATTGAGAATCATTGGAAATGGCAAATAACCATGTGAGCCTCATGTTATGATCTCTATTCTAACTGGCACTTCAAAAGCATGACAACTAATTGAAAAACTTGGATTAGCCCCAACAGCTTGTGCAGCAATAGGCCCTTATTCAGGAGTGGAGTGACAAAAAGCTCCTGTATTTATTTCTATTCTCCACATCGTGCACAGATGCTTCATGAATTGCAATGTGCATCATTGGTTAATAGATTACCCATTGATCCACTTGTGATAATCTCTACGAAACTGGGACGTCAATAACATGGCAACTAAATCAATGCTTCACGAGAAAGCTGAAATAGCTCAACTATGAGAGCTTTGGACTGAAGTGCTAAAGGTCCCTGGTTCAATCCTGGCTTTTGGCATGGTATATGTTTTTGCTCAATTCACCAAGTGGTCCTACCTATTGTGGTTTACTTTGATAAACCCCAATGGCCAGTGCAGCATGAGGAGGCCTTTATCCAGCAGTGGAGTGACAAAAAGCTCCTGTCTTTCTTATTATCACATAGTGCACAAATGCATTATGAACTGCAATTGAGCAGAATTGGTAACGGCAAATAACCATTTTTTCCTCTTGTTATGCTCTCTGTTCTAACTGGCACTTCAATAGCATGACAACGAATTGAATAACTTGCATCAACCCCAATAACTTTTGTAGCATTAGGCCCTTATTCAGATGTGGAGTGACAATAAGCTCCTGTATTTATTTCTTATCTCCACATCGTGCACAGATTCTTTATGAATTGCAATGTGCATCATTGGTCAATAGATTACCCATTGAACCACTTGTGATAATCTCTACCAAACTGGGACGTCAATAACATGGCAACTAAATCCATGCTGCAGGAGGAAGCCGAAATAGCTCAGTTGGGAGAGCGTTAGACTGAAGATCTAAAGGTCCCTGCTTCAATCCCGGGTTTCGTCATGTGACATACTTTTGCTCACTTCACCAAGTGGTACTACCCATTGTGGTTAACGTTGACAAACCCCAATGACCAGGGCAGCATGAGGAGGCCTTTATCCAGCAGGGGAGTGACAAAAAGCTCCCATATGTATGTCTTATGACCACATAGTGCACATTCATTAGGAACTGAAATTGAGAATCATTGGAAATGGCAAATAACCATGTGAGCCTCATGTTATGATCTCTATTCTAACTGGCACTTCAAAAGCATGACAACTAATTGAAAAACTTGGGTTAGCCCCAACAGCTTGTGCAGCAATAGGCCCTTATTCAGGAGTGGAGTGACAAAAAGCTCCTGTATTTATTTCTATTCTCCACATCGTGCACAGATGCTTCATGAATTGCAATGTGCATCATTGGTTAATAGATTACCCATTGATCCACTTGTGATAATCTCTACGAAACTGGGACGTCAATAACATGGCAACTGAATCAATGCTTCAAGAGAAAGCTGAAATAGCTCAACTGTGAGAGCTTTAGACTGAAGTGCTAAAGGTCTCTGGTTCAATCCTGGCTTTTGGCATGGTATATTTTTTGCTCAATTCACCAAGTGGTCCTACCTATTGTGGTTCACTTTGATAAACCCCAATGACCAGTGCAGCATGAGGAGGCCTTTATCCAGCAGTGGAGTGACAAAAAGCTCCTGTCTTTCTTATCATCACATAGTGCACAAATGCATTATGAACTGCAATTGAGCAGAATTGGTAACGGCAAATAACCATTTTTTCCTCTTGTTATGCTCTCTGTTCTAACTGGCACTTCAATAGCATGACAACGAATTGAATAACTTGCATCAACCCGAATAACTTTTGTAGCATTAGGCCCTTATTCAGGAGTGGAGTGACAATAAGCTCCTGTATTTATTTCTTATCTCCACATCGTGCACAGATTCTTTATGAATTGCAATGTGCATCATTGGTCAATAGATTACCCATTGAACCACTTGTGAAAATTTTCGATTTAAAGCTTTCGTGACTGCAATGATTCATCTTCTTTGGTTCTTTCGGTAAAGTCACGTAGAATGAGAATAAAATAATAAATTGATAAAATAAAATAACACAATAATATTCTCACGACGTTTCGGCCACAACACAAGCGGCCTTCATCAGGTGAAGGGGCGAGACTGTCTGGTAGGACAGCGCTGGAGTTAGAGTAGAGATAATCTCTACCAAACTGGGACGTCAATAACATGGCAACTAAATCCATGCTGCAGGAGGAAGCCGAAATAGCTCAGTTGGGAGAGCGTTAGACTACCAAACTGGGACGTCAATAACATGGCAACTAAATCCATGCTGCAGGAGGAAGCCGAAATAGCTCAGTTGGGAGAGCGTTAGACTACCAAACTGGGACGTCAATAACATGGCAACTAAATCCATGCTGCAGGAGGAAGCCGAAATAGCTCAGTTGGGAGAGCGTCCCTGGTTCAATCCCGGGTTTCGGCATGTGACATACTTTTGCTCACTTCACCAAGTGGTACTACCCATTGTGGTTAACGTTGACAAACCCCAATGACCAGGGCAGCATGAGGAGGCCTTTATCCAGCAGGGGAGTGACAAAAATCTCCCATATGTATGTCTTATGACCACATAGTGCACATTCATTAGGAACTGAAATTGAGAATCATTGGAAATGGCAAATAACCATGTGAGCCTCATGTTATGATCTCTATTCTAACTGGCACTTCAAAAGCATGACAACTAATTGAAAAACTTGGGTTAGCCCCAACAGCTTGTGCAGCAATAGGCCCTTATTCAGGAGTGGAGTGACAAAAAGCTCCTGTATTTATTTCTATTCTCCACATCGTGCACAGATGCTTCATGAATTGCAATGTGCATCATTGGTTAATAGATTACCCATTGATCCACTTGTGATAATCTCTACGAAACTGGGACGTCAATAACATGGCAACTAAATCAATGCTTCACGAGAAAGCTGAAATAGCTCAACTATGAGAGCTTTGGACTGAAGTGCTAAAGGTCCCTGGTTCAATCCTGGCTTTTGGCATGGTATATGTTTTTGCTCAATTCACCAAGTGGTCCTACCTATTGTGGTTTACTTTGATAAACCCCAATGGCCAGTGCAGCATGAGGAGGCCTTTATCCAGCAGTGGAGTGACAAAAAGCTCCTGTCTTTCTTATTATCACATAGTGCACAAATGCATTATGAACTGCAATTGAGCAGAATTGGTAACGGCAAATAACCATTTTTTCCTCTTGTTATGCTCTCTGTTCTAACTGGCACTTCAATAGCATGACAACGAATTGAATAACTTGCATCAACCCCAATAACTTTTGTAGCATTAGGCCCTTATTCAGATGTGGAGTGACAATAAGCTCCTGTATTTATTTCTTATCTCCACATCGTGCACAGATTCTTTATGAATTGCAATGTGCATCATTGGTCAATAGATTACCCATTGAACCACTTGTGAAAATTTTCGATTTAAAGCTTTCGTGACTGCAATGATTCATCTTCTTTGGTTCTTTCGGTAAAGTCACGTAGAATGAGAATAAAATAATAAATTGATAAAATAAAATAACACAATAATATTCTCACGACGTTTCGGCCACAACACAAGCGGCCTTCATCAGGTGAAGGGGCGAGACTGTCTGGTAGGACAGCGCTGGAGTTAGAGTAGAGATAATCTCTACCAAACTGGGACGTCAATAACATGGCAACTAAATCCATGCTGCAGGAGGAAGCCGAAATAGCTCAGTTGGGAGAGCGTTAGACTACCAAACTGGGACGTCAATAACATGGCAACTAAATCCATGCTGCAGGAGGAAGCCGAAATAGCTCAGTTGGGAGAGCGTTAGACTACCAAACTGGGACGTCAATAACATGGCAACTAAATCCATGCTGCAGGAGGAAGCCGAAATAGCTCAGTTGGGAGAGCATCCCTGGTTCAATCCCGGGTTTCGGCATGTGACATACTTTTGCTCACTTCACCAAGTGGTACTACCCATTGTGGTTAACGTTGACAAACCCCAATGACCAGGGCAGCATGAGGAGGCCTTTATCCAGCAGGGGAGTGACAAAAAGCTCCCATATGTATGTCTTATGACCACATAGTGCACATTCATTAGGAACTGAAATTGAGAATCATTGGAAATGGCAAATAACCATGTGAGCCTCATGTTATGATCTCTCTTCTAACTGGCACTTCAAAAGCATGACAACGAATTGAAAAACTTGGGTTAGCCCCAACAGCTTGTGCAGCAATAGGCCCTTGTTCAGGAGTGGAGTGACAAAAAGCTCCTGTATTTATTTATATTCTCCACATCGTGCACAGATGCTTCATGAATTGCAATGTGCATCATTGGTTAATAGATTACCCATTGATCCACTTGTGATAATCTCTACGAAACTGGGACGTCAATTACATGGCAACTAAATCATTGCTTCAAGAGAAAGCTGAAATAGCTCAACAATGAGAGCTTCAGATTGAAGTGCTAAAGGTCCCTGGTTCAATCCTGGCTTTTGGCATGGTATATATTTTTGCTCAATTCACCAAGTGGTCCTACCTATTGTGGTTCACTTTGATAAACCCCAATGACCAGTGCAGCATGAGGAGGCCTTTATCCAGCAGTGGAGTGACAAAAAGCTCCTGTCTTTCTTATCATCACATAGTGCACAAATGCATTATGAACTGCAATTGAGCAGAATTGGTAACGGCAAATAACCATGTGAGCCTCTTGTTATGCTCTCTGTTCTAACTGGCACTTCAATAGCATGACAACGAATTGAATAACTTGCATCAAACCCAATAACTTTTGTAGCATTAGGCCCTTATTCAGGAGTGGAGTGACAATAAGCTCCTGTATTTATTTCTTATCTCCACATCGTGCACAGATTCTTTATGAATTGCAATGTGCATCATTGGTCAATAGATTACCCATTGAACCACTTGTGATAATCTCTACCAAACTGGGACGTCAATAACATGGCAACTAAATCCATGCTGCAGGCGGAAGCCGAAATTCCTCAGTTGGGAGAGCGTTAGACTGAAGATCTAAAGGTCCCTGGTTCAATCCCGGGTTTCGGCATGTGACATACTTTTGCTCACTTCACCAAGTGGTACTACCCATTGTGGTTAACGTTGACAAACCCCAATGACCAGGGCAGCATGAGGAGGCCTTTATCCAGCAGGGGAGTGACAAAAAGCTCCCATATGTATGTCTTATGACCACATAGTGCACATTCATTAGGAACTGAAATTGAGAATCATTGGAAATGGCAAATAACCATGTGAGCCTCATGTTATGATCTCTATTCTAACTGGCACTTCAAAAGCATGACAACGAATTGAAAAACTTGGGTTAGCCCCAACAGCTTGTGCAGCAATAGGCCCTTGTTCAGGAGTGGAGTGACAAAAAGCTCCTGTATTTATTTATATTCTCCACATCGTGCACAGATGCTTCATGAATTGCAATGTGCATCATTGGTTAATAGATTACCCATTGATCCACTTGTGATAATCTCTACGAAACTGGGACGTCAATTACATGGCAACTAAATCATTGCTGCAAGAGAAAGCTGAAATAGCTAAACTGTGAGAGCTTTAGACTGAAGTGCTAAAGGTCCCTGGTTCAATCCTGGCTTTTGGCATGGTATATGTTTTTGCTCAATTCACCAAGTGTTCCTACCTATTGTGGTTCACTTTGATAAACCCCAATGACCAGTGCAGCATGAGGAGGCCTTTATCCAGCAGGGGAGTGACAAAAAGCTCCCATATGTATGTCTTATGACAACATAGTGCACATATTCATTAGAACTGAAATTGAAAATAATTGGAAATGGCAAATAACCATGTGAGCCTCTTGTTATGCTCTCTATTCTAACTGGCACTTCAATAGCATGACAACTAATTGAAAAACTTGGGTCATCCCCAATAGCTTGTGTGGCAATAGGCCCTTCAGGAGTGGAGTGACAAAAAGCTCCTGTATTTATTTCTTATCTCCACATCGTGCACAGATGCTTTATGAATGGAAATGTGCATCATTGGTCAAAAGATTACCCAATGAGCCACTTGTGATAGTCTCTACCAAACTGGAACGTCAACAACATGGCAACCAAATCAATGCTCCAAAAGGAAGCCGAAATAGCTCAGTTGGGAGACCGTTAGACTGAAGACCTAAAGGTCCCTGGTTCAATCCCGGGTTTCCGCATGGGACATATTTTTGCTCAATTCACCAAGTGGTTCTACCTATTGTGGTTCACTTTGATAAACCCCAATGACCAGTGCAGCATGAGGAGGCCTTTATCCAGCAGGGGAGTGACAAAAAGCTCCCATATGTACGTCTTATGACAACATAGTGCACATATTCATTAGAACTGAAATTGAAAATAATTGGAAATGGCAAATAACCATGTGAGCCTCTTGTTATGCTCTCTATTCTAACTGGCACTTCAATAGCATGACAACTAATTGAAAAACTTGGGTCATCCCCAATAGCTTGTGTGGCAATAGGCCCTTCAGGAGTGGAGTGACAAAAAGCTCCTGTATTTATTTCTTATCTCCACATCGTGCACAGATGCTTCATGAATTGCAATGTGCATCATTGGTTAATATATTACCCATTGAGCCACTTGCGATAATCTCTACCAAACTGGGACATCAATAAAATGGCAACTAAATCAATGCTGCAGGAGGAAGCCGAAATAGCTCAGTTGGGAGAGCGTTAGACTGAAGATCGGCATGGGACATGCTTTTGCTCACTTCACCAAGTGGTACTATCCATTGTGGTTAACTTTGACAAACCCCAATGACCAGGGCAGCATGAGGAGGCCTTTATCCAGCAGGGGAGTGACAAAAAGCTCCCATATGTATGTCTTATGACCACAGTGCACATATTCATTAGGAACTGAAATTGAAAATCATGGGAAATGGCAAATAACCATGTGAGCCTCTTGTTATGCTCTCTATTCTAACTGGCACTTCAATAGCATGACAACTAATTGAAAAACTTGGGTCATCCCCAATAGCTTGTGTAGCAATAGGCCCTTCAGGAGTGGAGTGACAAAAAGCTCCTGTATTTATTTCTCATCTCCACATCGTGCACAGATGCTTCATGAATTGCAATGTGCATCATTGGTTAATATTTTACCCATTGAGCCACTTGCGATAATCTCTACCAAACTGGAATGTCAATAACATGGCAACTAAATTAATTACACAGGAGAAAGCCGAAATAGCTCAGTTGGGAGAGCGTTAGACTGAAGATCTAAAGGTCCCTGGTTCAATCCCGGGTTTCGGCATGGGACATATTTTTGCTCAATTCACCAAGTGGTTCTACCTATTGTGGTTCACTTTGATAAACCCCAATGACCAGTGCAGCATGAGGAGGCCTTTATCCAGCAGGGGAGTGACAAAAAGCTCCCATATGTACGTCTTATGACAACATAGTGCACATATTCATTAGAACTGAAATTGAAAATAATTGGAAATGGCAAATAACCATGTGAGCCTCTTGTTATGCTCTCTATTCTAACTGGCACTTCAATAGCATGACAACTAATTGAAAAACTTGGGTCATCCCCAATAGCTTGTGTAGCAATAGGCCCTTCAGGAGTGGAGTGACAAAAAGCTCCTGTATTTATTTCTTATCTCCACATCGTGCACAGATGCTTCATGAATTGCAATGTGCATCATTGGTTAATATATTACCCATTGAGCCACTTGCGATAATCTCTACCAAACTGGGACATCAATAAAATGGCAACTAAATCAATGCTGCAGGAGGAAGCCGAAATAGCTCAGTTGGGAGAGCGTTAGACTGAAGATCGGCATGGGACATGCTTTTGCTCACTTCACCAAGTGGTACTAACCATTGTGGTTAACTTTGACAAACCCCAATGACCAGGGCAGCATGAGGAGGCCTTTATCCAGCAGGGGAGTGACAAAAAGCTCCCATATGTATGTCTTATGACCACAGTGCACATATTCATTAGGAACTGAAATTGAAAATCATGGGAAATGGCAAATAACCATGTGAGCCTCTTGTTATGCTCTCTATTCTAACTGGCACTTCAATAGCATGACAACTAATTGAAAAACTTTGGTCATCCCCAATAGCTTGTGTAGCAATAGGCCCTTCAGGAGTGGAGTGACAAAAAGCTCCTGTATTTATTTCTTATCTCCACATCGTGCACAGATGCTTCATGAATTGCAATGTGCATCATTGGTTAATATATTACCCATTGAGCCACTTGCGATAATCTCTACCAAACTGGAACGTCAATAACATGGCAACTAAATGAATTACACAGGAGGAAGCCGAAATAGCTCAGTTGGGAGAGCGTTAGACTGAAGATCTAAAGGTCCCTGGTTCAATCCCGGGTTTCGGCATGGGACATATTTTTGCTCAATTCACCAAGTGGTTCTACCTATTGTGGTTCACTTTGATAAACCCCAATGACCAGTGCAGCATGAGGAGGCCTTTATCCAGCAGGGGAGTGACAAAAAGCTCCCATATGTATGTCTTATGACAACATAGTGCACATATTCATTAGAACTGAAATAGAAAATAATTGGAAATGGCAAATAACCATGTGAGCCTCTTGTTATGCTCTCTATTCTAACTGGCATTTCAATAGCATGACAAATAATTGAAAAACTTGGGTGATCCCCAATAGCTTGTGTAGCAATAGGCCCTTCAGGAGTGGAGTGACAAAAAGCTCCTGTATTTATTTCTTATCTCCACATCGTGCACAGATGCTTCATGAATTGCAATGTGCATCATTGGTTAATATATTACCCATTGAGCCACTTGCGATAATCTCTACCAAACTGGGACATCAATAAAATGGCAACTAAATCAATGCTGCAGGAGGAAGCCGAAATAGCTCAGTTGGGAGAGCGTTAGACTGAAGATCGGCATGGGACATGCTTTTGCTCACTTCACCAAGTGGTACTAACCATTGTGGTTAACTTTGACAAACCCCAATGACCAGGGCAGCATGAGGAGGCCTTTATCCAGCAGGGGAGTGACAAAAAGCTCCCATATGTATGTCTTATGACCACAGTGCACATATTCATTAGGAACTGAAATTGAAAATAATTGGAAATGGCAAATAACCATGTGAGCCTCTTGTTATGCTCTCTATTCTAACTGGCACTTCAATAGCATGACAACTAATTGAAAAACTTGGGTCATCCCCAATAGCTTGTGTGGCAATAGGCCCTTCAGGAGTGGAGTGACAAAAAGCTCCTGTATTTATTTCTTATCTCCACATCGTGCACAGATGCTTTATGAATGGAAATGTGCATCATTGGTCAATAGATTACCCAATGAGCCACTTGTGATAGTCTCTACCAAACTGGAACGTCAACAACATGGCAACCAAATCAATGCTCCAAAAGGAAGCCGAAATAGCTCAGTTGGGAGAGCGTTAGACTGAAGATCGGCATGGGACATGCTTTTGCTCACTTCACCAAGTGGTACTAACCATTGTGGTTAACTTTGACAAACCCCAATGACCAGTGCAGCATGAGGAGGCCTTTATCCAGCAGGGGAGTGACAAAAAGCTCCCATATGTACGTCTTATGACAACATAGTGCACATATTCATTAGAACTGAAATTGAAAATAATTGGAAATGGCAAATAACCATGTGAGCCTCTTGTTATGCTCTCTATTCTAACTGGCACTTCAATAGCATGACAACTAATTGAAAAACTTGGGTCATCCCCAATAGCTTGTGTGGCAATAGGCCCTTCAGGAGTGGAGTGACAAAAAGCTCCTGTATTTATTTCTTATCTCCACATCGTGCACAGATGCTTTATGAATGGAAATGTGCATCATTGGTCAATAGATTACCCAATGAGCCACTTGTGATAGTCTCTACCAAACTGGAACGTCAACAACATGGCAACCAAATCAATGCTCCAAAAGGAAGCCGAAATAGCTCAGTTGGGAGAGCGTTAGACTGAAGATCGGCATGGGACATGCTTTTGCTCACTTCACCAAGTGGTACTAACCATTGTGGTTAACTTTGACAAACCCCAATGACCAGGGCAGCATGAGGAGGCCTTTATCCAGCAGGGGAGTGACAAAAAGCTCCCATATGTATGTCTTATGACCACAGTGCACATATTCATTAGGAACTGAAATTGAAAATCATGGGAAATGGCAAATAACCATGTGAGCCTCTTGTTATGCTCTCTATTCTAACTGGCACTTCAATAGCATGACAACTAATTGAAAAACTTGGGTCATCCCCAATAGCTTGTGTAGCAATAGGCCCTTCAGGAGTGGAGTGACAAAAAGCTCCTGTATTTATTTCTCATCTCCACATCGTGCACAGATGCTTCATGAATTGCAATGTGCATCATTGGTTAATATATTACCCATTGAGCCACTTGACAACTAATTGAAAAACTTGGGTCATCCCCAATAGCTTGTGTGGCAATAGGCCCTTCAGGAGTGGAGTGACAAAAAGCTCCTGTATTTATTTCTTATCTCCACATCGTGCACAGATGCTTTATGAATGGAAATGTGCATCATTGGTCAATAGATTACCCAATGAGCCACTTGTGATAGTCTCTACCAAACTGGAACGTCAACAACATGGCAACCAAATCAATGCTCCAAAAGGAAGCCGAAATAGCTCAGTTGGGAGACCGTTAGGTCCCTGGTTCAATCCCGGGTTTCGGCATGGGACATATTTTTGCTCAATTCACCAAGTGGTTCTACCTATTGTGGTTCACTTTGATAAACCCCAATGACCAGTGCAGCATGAGGAGGCCTTTATCCAGCAGGGGAGTGACAAAAAGCTCCCATATGTACGTCTTATGACAACATAGTGCACATATTCATTAGAACTGAAATTGAAAATAATTGGAAATGGCAAATAACCATGTGAGCCTCTTGTTATGCTTTCTATTCTAACTGGCACTTCAATAGCATGACAACTAATTGAAAAACTTGGGTCATCCCCAATAGCTTGTGTGGCAATAGGCCCTTCAGGAGTGGAGTGACAAAAAGCTCCTGTATTTATTTCTTATCTCCACATCGTGCACAGATGCTTCATGAATTGCAATGTGCATCATTGGTTAATATATTACCCATTGAGCCACTTGCGATAATCTCTACCAAACTGGGACATCAATAAAATGGCAACTAAATCAATGCTGCAGGAGGAAGCCGAAATAGCTCAGTTGGGAGAGCGTTAGACTGAAGATCGGCATGGGACATGCTTTTGCTCACTTCACCAAGTGGTACTAACCATTGTGGTTAACTTTGACAAACCCCAATGACCAGGGCAGCATGAGGAGGCCTTTATCCAGCAGGGGAGTGACAAAAAGCTCCCATATGTATGTCTTATGACCACAGTGCACATATTCATTAGGAACTGAAATTGAAAATCATGGGAAATGGCAAATAACCATGTGAGCCTCTTGTTATGCTCTCTATTCTAACTGGCACTTCAATAGCATGACAACTAATTGAAAAACTTTGGTCATCCCCAATAGCTTGTGTAGCAATAGGCCCTTCAGGAGTGGAGTGACAAAAAGCTCCTGTATTTATTTCTCATCTCCACATCGTGCACAGATGCTTCATGAATTGCAATGTGCATCATTGGTTAATATTTTACCCATTGAGCCACTTGCGATAATCTCTACCAAACTGGAACGTCAATAACATGGCAACTAAATTAATTACACAGGAGAAAGCCGAAATTGCTCAGTTGGGAGAGCGTTAGACTGAAGATCTAAAGGTCCCTGGTTCAATCCCGGGTTTCGGCATGGGACATATTTTTGCTCAATTCACCAAGTGGTTCTACCTATTGTGGTTCACTTTGATAAACCCCAATGACCAGTGCAGCATGAGGAGGCCTTTATCCAGCAGGGGAGTGACAAAAAGCTCCCATATGTATGTCTTATGACAACATAGTGCACATATTCATTAGAACTGAAATAGAAAATAATTGGAAATGGCAAATAACCATGTGAGCCTCTTGTTATGCTCTCTATTCTAACTGGCATTTCAATAGCATGACAAATAATTGAAAAACTTGGGTCATCCCCAATAGCTTGTGTAGCAATAGGCCCTTCAGGAGTGGAGTGACAAAAAGCTCCTGTATTTATTTCTTATCTCCACATCGTGCACAGATGCTTCATGAATTGCAATGTGCATCATTGGTTAATATATTACCCATTGAGCCACTTGCGATAATCTCTACCAAACTGGGACATCAATAAAATGGCAACTAAATCAATGCTGCAGGAGGAAGCCGAAATAGCTCAGTTCGGAGAGCGTTAGACTGAAGATCGGCATGGGACATGCTTTTGCTCACTTCACCAAGTGGTACTAACCATTGTTGTTAACTTTGACAAACCCCAATGACCAGGGCAGCATGAGGAGGCCTTTATCCAGCAGGGGAGTGACAAAAAGCTCCCATATATATGTCTTATGACCACAGTGCACATATTCATTAGGAACTGAAATTGAAAATCATGGGAAATGGCAAATAACCATGTGAGCCTCTTGTTATGCTCTCTATTCTAACTGGCACTTCAATAGCATGACAACTAATTGAAAAACTTTGGTCATCCCCAATAGCTTGTGTAGCAATAGGCTCTTCAGGAGTGGAGTGACAAAAAGCTCCTGTATTTATTTCTCATCTCCACATCGTGCACAGATGCTTCATGAATTGCAATGTGCATCATTGGTTAATATTTTACCCATTGAGCCACTTGCGATAATCTCTACCAAACTGGAACGTCAATAACATGGCAACTAAATGAATTACACAGGAGAAAGCCGAAATAGCTCAGTTGGGAGAGCGTTAGACTGAAGATCTAAAGGTCCCTGGTTCAATCCCGGGTTTCAGCATGGGACATATTTTTGCTCAATTCACCAAGTGGTTCTACCTATTGTGGTTCACTTTGATAAACCCCAATGACCAGTGCAGCATGAGGAGGCCTTTATCCAGCAGGGGAGTGACAAAAAGCTCCCATATGTATGTCTTATGACAACATAGTGCACATATTCATTAGAACTGAAATAGAAAATAATTGGAAATGGCAAATAACCATGTGAGCCTCTTGTTATGCTCTCTATTCTAACTGGCATTTCAATAGCATGACAAATAATTGAAAAACTTGGGTCATCCCCAATAGCTTGTGTAGCAATAGGCCCTTCAGGAGTGGAGTGACAAAAAGCTCCTGTATTTATTTCTTATCTCCACATCGTGCACAGATGCTTCATGAATTGCAATGTGCATCATTGGTTAATATATTACCCATTGAGCCACTTGCGATAATCTCTACCAAACTGGGACATCAATAAAATGGCAACTAAATCAATGCTGCAGGAGGAAGCCGAAATAGCTCAGTTCGGAGAGCGTTAGACTGAAGATCGGCATGGGACATGCTTTTGCTCACTTCACCAAGTGGTACTAACCATTGTGGTTAACTTTGACAAACCCCAATGACCAGGGCAGCATGAGGAGGCCTTTATCCAGCAGGGGAGTGACAAAAAGCTCCCATATGTATGTCTTATGACCACAGTGCACATATTCATTAGGAACTGAAATTGAAAATCATGGGAAATGGCAAATAACCATGTGAGCCTCTTGTTATGCTCTCTATTCTAACTGGCACTTCAATAGCATGACAACTAATTGAAAAACTTTGGTCATCCCCAATAGCTTGTGTAGCAATAGGCCCTTCAGGAGTGGAGTGACAAAAAGCTCCTGTATTTATTTCTCATCTCCACATCGTGCACAGATGCTTCATGAATTGCAATGTGCATCATTGGTTAATATATTACCCATTGAGCCACTTGCAATAATCTCTACCAAACTGGAACGTCAATAACATGGCAACTAAATGAATTACACAGGAGGAAGCCGAAATAGCTCAGTTGGGAGAGCGTTAGACTGAAGATCTAAAGGTCCCTGGTTCAATCCCGGGTTTCGGCATGGGACATATTTTTGCTCAATTCACCAAGTGGTTCTACCTATTGTGGTTCACTTTGATAAACCCCAATGACCAGTGCAGCATGAGGAGGCCTTTATCCAGCAGGGGAGTGACAAAAAGCTCCCATATGTATGTCTTATGACAACATAGTGCACATATTCATTAGAACTGAAATTGAAAATAATTGGAAATGGCAAATAACCATGTGAGCCTCTTGTTATGCTCTCTATTCTAACTGGCATTTCAATAGCATGACAAATAATTGAAAAACTTGGGTCATCCCCAATAGCTTGTGTAGCAATAGGCCCTTCAGGAGTGGAGTGACAAAAAGCTCCTGTATTTATTTCTTATCTCCACATCGTGCACAGATGCTTCATGAATTGCAATGTGCATCATTGGTTAATATATTACCCATTGAGCCACTTGCGATAATCTCTACCAAACTGGAACGTCAATAACATGGCAACTAAATGAATTACACAGGAGGAAGCCGAAATAGCTCAGTTGGGAGAGCGTTAGACTGAAGATCTAAAGGTCCCTGGTTCAATCCCGGGTTTCGGCATGGGACATATTTTTGCTCAATTCACCAAGTGGTTCTACCTATTGTGGTTCACTTTGATAAACCCCAATGACCAGTGCACCATGAGGAGGCCTTTATCCAGCAGGGAAGTGACAAAAAGCTCCCATATGTATGTCTTATGACAACATAGTGCACATATTCATTAGAACTGAAATTGAAAATAATTGGAAATGGCAAATAACCATGTGAGCCTCTTGTTATGCTCTCTATTCTAACTGGCATTTCAATAGCATGACAAATAATTGAAAAACTTGGGTCATCCCCAATAGCTTGTGTAGCAATAGGCCCTTCAGGAGTGGAGTGACAAAAAGCTCCTGTATTTATTTCTTATCTCCACATCGTGCACAGATGCTTCATGAATTGCAATGTGCATCATTGGTTAATATATTACCCATTGAGCCACTTGCGATAATCTCTACCAAACTGGGACATCAATAAAATGGCAACTAAATCAATGCTGCAGGAGGAAGCCGAAATAGCTCAGTTGGGAGAGCGTTAGACTGAAGATCGGCATGGGACATGCTTTTGCTCACTTCACCAAGTGGTACTAACAATTGTGGTTAACTTTGACAAACCCCAATGACCAGGGCAGCATGAGGAGGCCTTTATCCAGCAGGGGAGTGACAAAAAGCTCCCATATGTATGTCTTATGACCACAGTGCACATATTCATTAGGAACTGAAATTGAAAATCATGGGAAATGGCAAATAACCATGTGAGCCTCTTGTTATGCTCTCTATTCTAACTGGCACTTCAATAGCATGACAACTAATTGAAAAACTTTGGTCATCCCCAATATCTTGTGTAGCAATAGGCCCTTCAGGAGTGGAGTGACAAAAAGCTCCTGTATTTATTTCTCATCTCCACATCGTGCACAGATGCTTCATGAATTGCAATGTGCATCATTGGTTAATATATTACCCATTGAGCCACTTGCGATAATCTCTACCAAACTGGAACGTCAATAACATGGCAACTAAATGAATTACACAGGAGGAAGCCGAAATAGCTCGGTTGGGAGAGCGTTAGACTGAAGATCTAAAGGTCCCTGGTTCAATCCCGGGTTTCGGCATGGGACATATTTTTGCTCAATTCACCAAGTGGTTCTACCTATTGTGGCTCACTTTGATAAACCCCAATGACCAGTGCAGCATGAGGAGGCCTTTATCCAGCAGGGGAGTGACAAAAAGCTCCCATATGTATGTCTTATGACAACATAGTGCACATATTCATTAGAACTGAAATTGAAAATAATTGGAAATGGCAAATAACCATGTGAGCCTCTTGTTATGCTCTCTATTCTAACTGGCATTTCAATAGCATGACAAATAATTGAAAAACTTGGGTCATCCCCAATAGCTTGTGTAGCAATAGGCCCTTCAGGAGTGGAGTGACAAAAAGCTCCTGTATTTATTTCTTATCTCCACATCGTGCACAGATGCTTCATGAATTGCAATGTGCATCATTGGTTAATATATTACCCATTGAGCCACTTGCGATAATCTCTACCAAACTGGGACATCAATAAAATGGCAACTAAATCAATGCTGCAGGAGGAAGCCGAAATAGCTCAGTTGGGAGAGCGTTAGACTGAAGATCGGCATGGGACATGCTTTTGCTCACTTCACCAAGTGGTACTAACCATTGTGGTTAACTTTGACAAACCCCAATGACCAGGGCAGCATGAGGAGGCCTTTATCCAGCAGGGGAGTGACAAAAAGCTCCCATATGTATGTCTTATGACCACAGTGCACATATTCATTAGGAACTGAAATTGAAAATCATGGGAAATGGCAAATAACCATGTGAGCCTCTTGTTATGCTCTCTATTCTAACTGGCACTTCAATAGCATGACAACTAATTGAAAAACTTTGGTCATCCCCAATATCTTGTGTAGCAATAGGCCCTTCAGGAGTGGAGTGACAAAAAGCTCCTGTATTTATTTCTCATCTCCACATCGTGCACAGATGCTTCATGAATTGCAATGTGCATCATTGGTTAATATATTACCCATTGAGCCACTTGCGATAATCTCTACCAAACTGGAACGTCAATAACATGGCAACTAAATGAATTACACAGGAGGAAGCCGAAATAGCTCGGTTGGGAGAGCGTTAGACTGAAGATCTAAAGGTCCCTGGTTCAATCCCGGGTTTCGGCATGGGACATATTTTTGCTCAATTCACCAAGTGGTTCTACCTATTGTGGCTCACTTTGATAAACCCCAATGACCAGTGCAGCATGAGGAGGCCTTTATCCAGCAGGGGAGTGACAAAAAGCTCCCATATGTATGTCTTATGACAACATAGTGCACATATTCATTAGAACTGAAATTGAAAATAATTGGAAATGGCAAATAACCATGTGAGCCTCTTGTTATGCTCTCTATTCTAACTGGCATTTCAATAGCATGACAAATAATTGAAAAACTTGGGTCATCCCCAATAGCTTGTGTAGCAATAGGCCCTTCAGGAGTGGAGTGACAAAAAGCTCCTGTATTTATTTCTTATCTCCACATCGTGCACAGATGCTTCATGAATTGCAATGTGCATCATTGGTTAATATATTACCCATTGAGCCACTTGCGATAATCTCTACCAAACTGGGACATCAATAAAATGGCAACTAAATCAATGCTGCAGGAGGAAGCCGAAATAGCTCAGTTGGGAGAGCGTTAGACTGAAGATCGGCATGGGACATGCTTTTGCTCACTTCACCAAGTGGTACTAACCATTGTGGTTAACTTTGACAAACCCCAATGACCAGGGCAGCATGAGGAGGCCTTTATCCAGCAGGGGAGTGACAAAAAGCTCCCATATGTATGTCTTATGACCACAGTGCACATATTCATTAGGAACTGAAATTGAAAATCATGGGAAATGGCAAATAACCATGTGAGCCTCTTGTTATGCTCTCTATTCTAACTGGCACTTCAATAGCATGACAACTAATTGAAAAACTTTGGTCATCCCCAATAGCTTGTGCAGCAATAGGCCCTTCAGGAGTGGAGTGACAAAAAGCTCCTGTATTTATTTCTCATCTCCACATCGTGCACAGATGCTTCATGAATTGCAATGTGCATCATTGGTTAATATATTACCCATTGAGCCACTTGCGATAATCTCTACCAAACTGGAACGTCAATAACATGGCAACTAAATGAATTACACAGGAGGAAGCCGAAATAGCTCAGTTGGGAGAGCGTTAGACTGAAGATCTAAAGATCCATGGTTCAATCCCGGGTTTTGGCATGGGACATATTTTTGCTCAATTCACCAAGTGGTTCTACCTATTGTGGTTCACTTTGATAAACCCCAATGACCAGTGCAGCATGAGGAGGCCTTTATCCAGCAGGGGAGTGACAAAAAGCTCCCATATGTATGTCTTATGACAACATAGTGCACATATTCATTAGAACTGAAATTGAAAATAATTGGAAATGGCAAATAACCATGTGAGCCTCTTGTTATGCTCTCTATTCTAACTGGCATTTCAATAGCATGACAAATAATTGAAAAACTTGGGTCATCCCCAATAGCTTGTGTAGCAATAGGCCCTTCAGGAGTGGAGTGACAAAAAGCTCCTGTATTTATTTCTTATCTCCACATCGTGCACAGATGCTTCATGAATTGCAATGTGCATCATTGGTTAATATATTACCCATTGAGCCACTTGCGATAATCTCTACCAAACTGGGACATCAATAAAATGGCAACTAAATCAATGCTGCAGGAGGAAGCCGAAATAGCTCAGTTGGGAGAGCGTTAGACTGAAGATCGGCATGGGACATGCTTTTGCTCACTTCACCAAGTGGTACTAACCATTGTGGTTAACTTTGACAAACCCCAATGACCAGGGCAGCATGAGGAGGCCTTTATCCAGCAGGGGAGTGACAAAAAGCTCCCATATGTATGTCTTATGACCACAGTGCACATATTCATTAGGAACTGAAATTGAAAATCATGGGAAATGGCAAATAACCATGTGAGCCTCTTGTTATGCTCTCTATTCTAACTGGCACTTCAATAGCATGACAACTAATTGAAAAACTTTGGTCATCCCCAATAGCTTGTGCAGCAATAGGCCCTTCAGGAGTGGAGTGACAAAAAGCTCCTGTATTTATTTCTCATCTCCACATCGTGCACAGATGCTTCATGAATTGCAATGTGCATCATTGGTTAATATATTACCCATTGAGCCACTTGCGATAATCTCTACCAAACTGGAACGTCAATAACATGGCAACTAAATGAATTACACAGGAGGAAGCCGAAATAGCTCAGTTGGGAGAGCGTTAGACTGAAGATCTAAAGGTCCCTGGTTCAATCCCGGGTTTCGGCATGGGACATATTTTTGCTCAATTCACCAAGTGGTTCTACCTATTGTGGTTCACTTTGATAAACCCCAATGACCAGTGCACCATGAGGAGGCCTTTATCCAGCAGGGAAGTGACAAAAAGCTCCCATATGTATGTCTTATGACAACATAGTGCACATATTCATTAGAACTGAAATTGAAAATAATTGGAAATGGCAAATAACCATGTGAGCCTCTTGTTATGCTCTCTATTCTAACTGGCATTTCAATAGCATGACAAATAATTGAAAAACTTGGGTCATCCCCAATAGCTTGTGTAGCAATAGGCCCTTCAGGAGTGGAGTGACAAAAAGCTCCTGTATTTATTTCTTATCTCCACATCGTGCACAGATGCTTCATGAATTGCAATGTGCATCATTGGTTAATATATTACCCATTGAGCCACTTGCGATAATCTCTACCAAACTGGGACATCAATAAAATGGCAACTAAATCAATGCTGCAGGAGGAAGCCGAAATAGCTCAGTTGGGAGAGCGTTAGACTGAAGATCGGCATGGGACATGCTTTTGCTCACTTCACCAAGTGGTACTAACAATTGTGGTTAACTTTGACAAACCCCAATGACCAGGGCAGCATGAGGAGGCCTTTATCCAGCAGGGGAGTGACAAAAAGCTCCCATATGTATGTCTTATGACCACAGTGCACATATTCATTAGGAACTGAAATTGAAAATCATGGGAAATGGCAAATAACCATGTGAGCCTCTTGTTATGCTCTCTATTCTAACTGGCACTTCAATAGCATGACAACTAATTGAAAAACTTTGGTCATCCCCAATATCTTGTGTAGCAATAGGCCCTTCAGGAGTGGAGTGACAAAAAGCTCCTGTATTTATTTCTCATCTCCACATCGTGCACAGATGCTTCATGAATTGCAATGTGCATCATTGGTTAATATATTACCCATTGAGCCACTTGCGATAATCTCTACCAAACTGGAACGTCAATAACATGGCAACTAAATGAATTACACAGGAGGAAGCCGAAATAGCTCGGTTGGGAGAGCGTTAGACTGAAGATCTAAAGGTCCCTGGTTCAATCCCGGGTTTCGGCATGGGACATATTTTTGCTCAATTCACCAAGTGGTTCTACCTATTGTGGCTCACTTTGATAAACCCCAATGACCAGTGCAGCATGAGGAGGCCTTTATCCAGCAGGGGAGTGACAAAAAGCTCCCATATGTATGTCTTATGACAACATAGTGCACATATTCATTAGAACTGAAATTGAAAATAATTGGAAATGGCAAATAACCATGTGAGCCTCTTGTTATGCTCTCTATTCTAACTGGCATTTCAATAGCATGACAAATAATTGAAAAACTTGGGTCATCCCCAATAGCTTGTGTAGCAATAGGCCCTTCAGGAGTGGAGTGACAAAAAGCTCCTGTATTTATTTCTTATCTCCACATCGTGCACAGATGCTTCATGAATTGCAATGTGCATCATTGGTTAATATATTACCCATTGAGCCACTTGCGATAATCTCTACCAAACTGGGACATCAATAAAATGGCAACTAAATCAATGCTGCAGGAGGAAGCCGAAATAGCTCAGTTGGGAGAGCGTTAGACTGAAGATCGGCATGGGACATGCTTTTGCTCACTTCACCAAGTGGTACTAACCATTGTGGTTAACTTTGACAAACCCCAATGACCAGGGCAGCATGAGGAGGCCTTTATCCAGCAGGGGAGTGACAAAAAGCTCCCATATGTATGTCTTATGACCACAGTGCACATATTCATTAGGAACTGAAATTGAAAATCATGGGAAATGGCAAATAACCATGTGAGCCTCTTGTTATGCTCTCTATTCTAACTGGCACTTCAATAGCATGACAACTAATTGAAAAACTTTGGTCATCCCCAATAGCTTGTGCAGCAATAGGCCCTTCAGGAGTGGAGTGACAAAAAGCTCCTGTATTTATTTCTCATCTCCACATCGTGCACAGATGCTTCATGAATTGCAATGTGCATCATTGGTTAATATATTACCCATTGAGCCACTTGCGATAATCTCTACCAAACTGGAACGTCAATAACATGGCAACTAAATGAATTACACAGGAGGAAGCCGAAATAGCTCAGTTGGGAGAGCGTTAGACTGAAGATCTAAAGGTCCCTGGTTCAATCCCGGGTTTTGGCATGGGACATATTTTTGCTCAATTCACCAAGTGGTTCTACCTATTGTGGTTCACTTTGATAAACCCCAATGACCAGTGCAGCATGAGGAGGCCTTTATCCAGCAGGGGAGTGACAAAAAGCTCCCATATGTATGTCTTATGACAACATAGTGCACATATTCATTAGAACTGAAATTGAAAATAATTGGAAATGGCAAATAACCATGTGAGCCTCTTGTTATGCTCTCTATTCTAACTGGCATTTCAATAGCATGACAAATAATTGAAAAACTTGGGTCATCCCCAATAGCTTGTGTAGCAATAGGCCCTTCAGGAGTGGAGTGACAAAAAGCTCCTGTATTTATTTCTTATCTCCACATCGTGCACAGATGCTTCATGAATTGCAATGTGCATCATTGGTTAATATATTACCCATTGAGCCACTTGCGATAATCTCTACCAAACTGGGACATCAATAAAATGGCAACTAAATCAATGCTGCAGGAGGAAGCCGAAAGAGCTCAGTTGGGAGAGCGTTAGACTGAAGATCGGCATGGGACATGCTTTTGCTCACTTCACCAAGTGGTACTAACCATTGTGGTTAACTTTGACAAACCCCAATGACCAGGGCAGCATGAGGAGGCCTTTATCCAGCAGGGGAGTGACAATAAGCTCCCATATGTATGTCTTATGACCACAGTGCACATATTCATTAGGAACTGAAATTGAAAATCATGGGAAATGGCAAATAACCATGTGAGCCTCTTGTTATGCTCTCTATTCTAACTGGCACTTCAATAGCATGACAAATAATTGAAAAACTTGGGTCATCCCCAATAGCTTGTGCAGCAATAGGCCCTTCAGGAGTGGAGTGACAAAAAGCTCCTGTATTTATTTCTCATCTCCACATCGTGCACAGATGCTTCATGAATTGCAATGTGCATCATTGGTTAATATATTACCCATTGAGCCACTTGCGATAATCTCTACCAAACTGGAACGTCAATAACATGGCAACTAAATGAATTACACAGGAGGAAGCCGAAATAGCTCAGTTGGGAGAGCGTTAGACTGAAGATCTAAAGGTCCCTGGTTCAATCCCGGGTTTTGGCATGGGACATATTTTTGCTCAATTCACCAAGTGGTTCTACCTATTGTGGTTCACTTTGATAAACCCCAATGACCAGTGCAGCATGAGGAGGCCTTTATCCAGCAGGGGAGTGACAAAAAGCTCCCATATGTATGTCTTATGACAACATAGTGCACATATTCATTAGAACTGAAATTGAAAATAATTGGAAATGGCAAATAACCATGTGAGCCTCTTGTTATGCTCTCTATTCTAACTGGCATTTCAATAGCATGACAAATAATTGAAAAACTTGGGTCATCCCCAATAGCTTGTGTAGCAATAGGCCCTTCAGGAGTGGAGTGACAAAAAGTTCCTGTATTTATTTCTTATCTCCACATCGTGCACAGATGCTTCATGAATTGCAATGTGCATCATTGGTTAATATATTACCCATTGAGCCACTTGCGATAATCTCTACCAAACTGGGACATCAATAAAATGGCAACTAAATCAATGCTGCAGGAGGAAGCCGAAATAGCTCAGTTGGGAGAGCGTTAGACTGAAGATCGGCATGGGACATGCTTTTGCTCACTTCACCAAGTGGTACTAACCATTGTGGTTAACTTTGATAAACCCCAATGACCAGGGCAGCATGAGGAGGCCTTTATCCAGCAGGGGAGTGACAAAAAGCTCCCATATGTATGTCTTATGACCACAGTGCACATATTTATTAGGAACTGAAATTGAAAATCATGGGAAATGGCAAATAACCATGTGAGCCTCTTGTTATGCTCTCTATTCTAACTGGCACTTCAATAGCATGACAACTAATTGAAAAACTTTGGTCATCCCCAATAGCTTGTGTAGCAATAGGCCCTTCAGGAGTGGAGTGACAAAAAGCTCCTGTATTTATTTCTCATCTCCACATCGTGCACAGATGCTTCATGAATTGCAATGTGCATCATTGGTTAATATATTACCCATTGAGCCACTTGCGATAATCTCTACCAAACTCGAACGTCAATAACATGGCAACTAAATGAATTGCACAGGAGGAAGCCGAAATAGCTCAGTTGGGAGAGCGTTAGACTGAAGATCTAAAGGTCCCTGGTTCAATCCCGGGTTTCGGCATGGGACATATTTTTGCTCAATTCACCAAGTGGTTCTACCTATTGTGGTTCACTTTGATAAACCCCAATGACCAGTGCACCATGAGGAGGCCTTTATCCAGCAGGGAAGTGACAAAAAGCTCCCATATGTATGTCTTATGACAACATAGTGCACATATTCATTAGAACTGAAATTGAAAATAATTGGAAATGGCAAATAACCATGTGAGCCTCTTGTTATGCTCTCTATTCTAACTGGCATTTCAATAGCATGACAAATAATTGAAAAACTTGGGTCATCCCCAATAGCTTGTGTAGCAATAGGCCCTTCAGGAGTGGAGTGACAAAAAGCTCCTGTATTTATTTCTTATCTCCACATCGTGCACAGATGCTTCATGAATTGCAATGTGCATCATTGGTTAATATATTACCCATTGAGCCACTTGCGATAATCTCTACCAAACTGGGACATCAATAAAATGGCAACTAAATCAATGCTGCAGGAGGAAGCCGAAATAGCTCAGTTGGGAGAGCGTTAGACTGAAGATCGGCATGGGACATGCTTTTGCTCACTTCACCAAGTGGTACTAACCATTGTGGTTAACTTTGACAAACCCCAATGACCAGGGCAGCATGAGGAGGCCTTTATCCAGCAGGGGAGTGACAAAAAGCTCCCATATGTATGTCTTATGACCACAGTGCACATATTCATTAGGAACTGAAATTGAAAATCATGGGAAATGGCAAATAACCATGTGAGCCTCTTGTTATGCTCTCTATTCTAACTGGCACTTCAATAGCATGACAACTAATTGAAAAACTTTGGTCATCCCCAATAGCTTGTGTAGCAATAGGCCCTTCAGGAGTGGAGTGACAAAAAGCTGCTGTATTTATTTCTCATCTCCACATCGTGCACAGATGCTTCATGAATTGCAATGTGCATCATTGGTTAATATATTACCCATTGAGCCACTTGCGATAATCTCTACCAAACTGGAACGTCAATAACATGGCAACTAAATGAATTACACAGGAGGAAGCCGAAATAGCTCAGTTGGGAGAGCGTTAGACTGAAGATCTAAAGGTCCCTGGTTCAATCCCGGGTTTTGGCATGGGACATATTTTTGCTCAATTCACCAAGTGGTTCTACCTATTGTGGTTCACTTTGATAAACCCCAATGACCAGTGCAGCATGAGGAGGCCTTTATCCAGCAGGGGAGTGACAAAAAGCTCCCATATGTATGTCTTATGACAACATAGTGCACATATTCATTAGAACTGAAATTGAAAATAATTGGAAATGGCAAATAACCATGTGAGCCTCTTGTTATGCTCTCTATTCTAACTGGCATTTCAATAGCATGACAAATAATTGAAAAACTTGGGTCATCCCCAATAGCTTGTGTAGCAATAGGCCCTTCAGGAGTGGAGTGACAAAAAGTTCCTGTATTTATTTCTTATCTCCACATCGTGCACAGATGCTTCATGAATTGCAATGTGCATCATTGGTTAATATATTACCCATTGAGCCACTTGCGATAATCTCTACCAAACTGGGACATCAATAAAATGGCAACTAAATCAATGCTGCAGGAGGAAGCCGAAATAGCTCAGTTGGGAGAGCGTTAGACTGAAGATCGGCATAGGACATGCTTTTGCTCACTTCACCAAGTGGTACTAACCATTGTGGTTAACTTTGATAAACCCCAATGACCAGGGCAGCATGAGGAGGCCTTTATCCAGCAGGGGAGTGACAAAAAGCTCCCATATGTATGTCTTATGACCACAGTGCACATATTCATTAGGAACTGAAATTGAAAATCATGGGAAATGGCAAATAACCATGTGAGCCTCTTGTTATGCTCTGTATTCTAACTGGCACTTCAATAGCATGACAACTAATTGAAAAACTTTGGTCATCCCCAATAGCTTGTGTAGCAATAGGCCCTTCAGGAGTGGAGTGACAAAAAGCTCCTGTATTTATTTCTCATCTCCACATCGTGCACAGATGCTTCATGAATTGCAATGTGCATCATTGGTTAATATATTACCCATTGAGCCACTTGCGATAATCTCTACCAAACTCGAACGTCAATAACATGGCAACTAAATGAATTGCACAGGAGGAAGCCGAAATAGCTCAGTTGGGAGAGCGTTAGACTGAAGATCTAAAGGTCCCTGGTTCAATCCCGGGTTTCGGCATGGGACATATTTTTGCTCAATTCACCAAGTGGTTCTACCTATTGTGGTTCACTTTGATAAACCCCAATGACCAGTGCACCATGAGGAGGCCTTTATCCAGCAGGGAAGTGACAAAAAGCTCCCATATGTATGTCTTATGACAACATAGTGCACATATTCATTAGAACTGAAATTGAAAATAATTGGAAATGGCAAATAACCATGTGAGCCTCTTGTTATGCTCTCTATTCTAACTGGCATTTCAATAGCATGACAAATAATTGAAAAACTTGGGTCATCCCCAATAGCTTGTGTAGCAATAGGCCCTTCAGGAGTGGAGTGACAAAAAGCTCCTGTATTTATTTCTTATCTCCACATCGTGCACAGATGCTTCATGAATTGCAATGTGCATCATTGGTTAATATATTACCCATTGAGCCACTTGCGATAATCTCTACCAAACTGGGACATCAATAAAATGGCAACTAAATCAATGCTGCAGGAGGAAGCCGAAATAGCTCAGTTGGGAGAGCGTTAGACTGAAGATCGGCATGGGACATGCTTTTGCTCACTTCACCAAGTGGTACTAACCATTGTGGTTAACTTTGACAAACCCCAATGACCAGGGCAGCATGAGGAGGCCTTTATCCAGCAGGGGAGTGACAAAAAGCTCCCATATGTATGTCTTATGACCACAGTGCACATATTCATTAGGAACTGAAATTGAAAATCATGGGAAATGGCAAATAACCATGTGAGCCTCTTGTTATGCTCTCTATTCTAACTGGCACTTCAATAGCATGACAACTAATTGAAAAACTTTGGTCATCCCCAATAGCTTGTGTAGCAATAGGCCCTTCAGGAGTGGAGTGACAAAAAGCTCCTGTATTTATTTCTCATCTCCACATCGTGCACAGATGCTTCATGAATTGCAATGTGCATCATTGGTTAATATATTACCCATTGAGCCACTTGCGATAATCTCTACCAAACTGGAACGTCAATAACATGGCAACTAAATGAATTACACAGGAGGAAGCCGAAATAGCTCAGTTGGGAGAGCGTTAGACTGAAGATCTAAAGGTCCCTGGTTCAATCCCGGGTTTTGGCATGGGACATATTTTTGCTCAATTCACCAAGTGGTTCTACCTATTGTGGTTCACTTTGATAAACCCCAATGACCAGTGCAGCATGAGGAGGCCTTTATCCAGCAGGGGAGTGACAAAAAGCTCCCATATGTATGTCTTATGACAACATAGTGCACATATTCATTAGAACTGAAATTGAAAATAATTGGAAATGGCAAATAACCATGTGAGCCTCTTGTTATGCTCTCTATTCTAACTGGCATTTCAATAGCATGACAAATAATTGAAAAACTTGGGTCATCCCCAATAGCTTGTGTAGCAATAGGCCCTTCAGGAGTGGAGTGACAAAAAGTTCCTGTATTTATTTCTTATCTCCACATCGTGCACAGATGCTTCATGAATTGCAATGTGCATCATTGGTTAATATATTACCCATTGAGCCACTTGCGATAATCTCTACCAAACTGGGACATCAATAAAATGGCAACTAAATCAATGCTGCAGGAGGAAGCCGAAATAGCTCAGTTGGGAGAGCGTTAGACTGAAGATCGGCATAGGACATGCTTTTGCTCACTTCACCAAGTGGTACTAACCATTGTGGTTAACTTTGATAAACCCCAATGACCAGGGCAGCATGAGGAGGCCTTTATCCAGCAGGGGAGTGACAAAAAGCTCCCATATGTATGTCTTATGACCACAGTGCACATATTCATTAGGAACTGAAATTGAAAATCATGGGAAATGGCAAATAACCATGTGAGCCTCTTGTTATGCTCTCTATTCTAACTGGCACTTCAATAGCATGACAACTAATTGAAAAACTTTGGTCATCCCCAATAGCTTGTGTAGCAATAGGCCCTTCAGGAGTGGAGTGACAAAAAGCTCCTGTATTTATTTCTCATCTCCACATCGTGCACAGATGCTTCATGAATTGCAATGTGCATCATTGGTTAATATATTACCCATTGAGCCACTTGCGATAATCTCTACCAAACTGGAACGTCAATAACATGGCAACTTAATGAATTGCACAGGAGGAAGCCGAAATAGCTCAGTTGGGAGAGCGTTAGACTGAAGATCTAAAGGTCCCTGGTTCAATCCTGGGTTTCGGCATGGGACATATTTTTGCTCAATTCACCAAGTGGTTCTACCTATTGTGGTTCACTTTGATAAACCCCAATGACCAGTGCAGCATGAGGAGGCCTTTATCCAGCAGGGAAGTGACAAAAAGCTCCCATATGTATGTCTTATGACAACATAGTGCACATATTCATTAGAACTGAAATTGAAAATAATTGGAAATGGCAAATAACCATGTGAGCCTCTTGTTATGCTCTCTATTCTAACTGGCATTTCAATAGCATGACAAATAATTGAAAAACTTGGGTCATCCCCAATAGCTTGTGTAGCAATAGGCCCTTCAGGAGTGGAGTGACAAAAAGCTCCTGTATTTATTTCTTATCTCCACATCGTGCACAGATGCTTCATGAATTGCAATGTGCATCATTGGTTAATATATTACCCATTGAGCCACTTGCGATAATCTCTACCAAACTGGGACATCAATAAAATGGCAACTAAATCAATGCTGCAGGAGGAAGCCGAAATAGCTCAGTTGGGAGAGCGTTAGACTGAAGATCGGCATGGGACATGCTTTTGCTCACTTCACCAAGTGGTACTAACCATTGTGGTTAACTTTGATAAACCCCAATGACCAGGGCAGCATGAGGAGGCCTTTATCCAGCAGGGGAGTGACAAAAAGCTCCCATATGTATGTCTTATGACCACAGTGCACATATTTATTAGGAACTGAAATTGAAAATCATGGGAAATGGCAAATAACCATGTGAGCCTCTTGTTATGCTCTCTATTCTAACTGGCACTTCAATAGCATGACAACTAATTGAAAAACTTTGGTCATCCCCAATAGCTTGTGTAGCAATAGGCCCTTCAGGAGTGGAGTGACAAAAAGCTCCTGTATTTATTTCTCATCTCCACATCGTGCACAGATGCTTCATGAATTGCAATGTGCATCATTGGTTAATATATTACCCATTGAGCCACTTGCGATAATCTCTACCAAACTCGAACGTCAATAACATGGCAACTAAATGAATTGCACAGGAGGAAGCCGAAATAGCTCAGTTGGGAGAGCGTTAGACTGAAGATCTAAAGGTCCCTGGTTCAATCCCGGGTTTCGGCATGGGACATATTTTTGCTCAATTCACCAAGTGGTTCTACCTATTGTGGTTCACTTTGATAAACCCCAATGACCAGTGCACCATGAGGAGGCCTTTATCCAGCAGGGAAGTGACAAAAAGCTCCCATATGTATGTCTTATGACAACATAGTGCACATATTCATTAGAACTGAAATTGAAAATAATTGGAAATGGCAAATAACCATGTGAGCCTCTTGTTATGCTCTCTATTCTAACTGGCATTTCAATAGCATGACAAATAATTGAAAAACTTGGGTCATCCCCAATAGCTTGTGTAGCAATAGGCCCTTCAGGAGTGGAGTGACAAAAAGCTCCTGTATTTATTTCTTATCTCCACATCGTGCACAGATGCTTCATGAATTGCAATGTGCATCATTGGTTAATATATTACCCATTGAGCCACTTGCGATAATCTCTACCAAACTGGGACATCAATAAAATGGCAACTAAATCAATGCTGCAGGAGGAAGCCGAAATAGCTCAGTTGGGAGAGCGTTAGACTGAAGATCGGCATGGGACATGCTTTTGCTCACTTCACCAAGTGGTACTAACCATTGTGGTTAACTTTGACAAACCCCAATGACCAGGGCAGCATGAGGAGGCCTTTATCCAGCAGGGGAGTGACAAAAAGCTCCCATATGTATGTCTTATGACCACAGTGCACATATTCATTAGGAACTGAAATTGAAAATCATGGGAAATGGCAAATAACCATGTGAGCCTCTTGTTATGCTCTCTATTCTAACTGGCACTTCAATAGCATGACAACTAATTGAAAAACTTTGGTCATCCCCAATAGCTTGTGTAGCAATAGGCCCTTCAGGAGTGGAGTGACAAAAAGCTCCTGTATTTATTTCTCATCTCCACATCGTGCACAGATGCTTCATGAATTGCAATGTGCATCATTGGTTAATATATTACCCATTGAGCCACTTGCGATAATCTCTACCAAACTGGAACGTCAATAACATGGCAACTAAATGAATTACACAGGAGGAAGCCGAAATAGCTCAGTTGGGAGAGCGTTAGACTGAAGATCTAAAGGTCCCTGGTTCAATCCCGGGTTTTGGCATGGGACATATTTTTGCTCAATTCACCAAGTGGTTCTACCTATTGTGGTTCACTTTGATAAACCCCAATGACCAGTGCAGCATGAGGAGGCCTTTATCCAGCAGGGGAGTGACAAAAAGCTCCCATATGTATGTCTTATGACAACATAGTGCACATATTCATTAGAACTGAAATTGAAAATAATTGGAAATGGCAAATAACCATGTGAGCCTCTTGTTATGCTCTCTATTCTAACTGGCATTTCAATAGCATGACAAATAATTGAAAAACTTGGGTCATCCCCAATAGCTTGTGTAGCAATAGGCCCTTCAGGAGTGGAGTGACAAAAAGTTCCTGTATTTATTTCTTATCTCCACATCGTGCACAGATGCTTCATGAATTGCAATGTGCATCATTGGTTAATATATTACCCATTGAGCCACTTGCGATAATCTCTACCAAACTGGGACATCAATAAAATGGCAACTAAATCAATGCTGCAGGAGGAAGCCGAAATAGCTCAGTTGGGAGAGCGTTAGACTGAAGATCGGCATAGGACATGCTTTTGCTCACTTCACCAAGTGGTACTAACCATTGTGGTTAACTTTGATAAACCCCAATGACCAGGGCAGCATGAGGAGGCCTTTATCCAGCAGGGGAGTGACAAAAAGCTCCCATATGTATGTCTTATGACCACAGTGCACATATTCATTAGGAACTGAAATTGAAAATCATGGGAAATGGCAAATAACCATGTGAGCCTCTTGTTATGCTCTCTATTCTAACTGGCACTTCAATAGCATGACAACTAATTGAAAAACTTGGGTCATCCCCAATAGTTTGTGTAGCAATAGGCCCTTCAGGAGTGGAGTGACAAAAAGCTCCTGTATTTATTTCTCATCTCCACATCGTGCACAGATGCTTCATGAATTGCAATGTGCATCATTGGTTAATATATTACCCATTGAGCCACTTGCGATAATCTCTACCAAACTGGAACGTCAATAACATGGCAACTAAATGAATTACACAGGAGGAAGCCGAAATAGCTCAGTTGGGAGAGCGTTAGACTGAAGATCTAAAGGTCCCTGGTTCAATCCCGGGTTTTGGCATGGGACATATTGTTGCTCAATTCACCAAGTGGTTCTACCTATTGTGGTTCACTTTGATAAACCCCAATGACCAGTGCAGCATGAGGAGGCCTTTATCCAGCAGGGGAGTGACAAAAAGCTCCCATATGTATGTCTTATGACAACATAGTGCACATATTCATTAGAACTGAAATTGAAAATAATTGGAAATGGCAAATAACCATGTGAGCCTCTTGTTATGCTCTCTATTCTAACTGGCATTTCAATAGCATGACAAATAATTGAAAAACTTGGGTCATCCCCAATAGCTTGTGTAGCAATAGGCCCTTCAGGAGTGGAGTGACAAAAAGCTCCTGTATTTATTTCTTATCTCCACATCGTGCACAGATGCTTCATGAATTGCAATGTGCATCATTGGTTAATATATTACCCATTGAGCCACTTGCGATAATCTCTACCAAACTGGGACATCAATAAAATGGCAACTAAATCAATGCTGCAGGAGGAAGCCGAAATAGCTCAGTTGGGAGAGCGTTAGACTGAAGATCGGCATGGGACATGCTTTTGCTCACTTCACCAAGTGGTACTAACCATTGTGGTTAACTTTGACAAACCCCAATGACCAGGGCAGCATGAGGAGGCCTTTATCCAGCAGGGGAGTGACAAAAAGCTCCCATATGTATGTCTTATGACCACAGTGCACATATTCATTAGGAACTGAAATTGAAAATCATGGGAAATGGCAAATAACCATGTGAGCCTCTTGTTATGCTCTCTATTCTAACTGGCACTTCAATAGCATGACAACTAATTGAAAAACTTTGGTCATCCCCAATAGCTTGTGTAGCAATAGGCCCTTCAGGAGTGGAGTGACAAAAAGCTCCTGTATTTATTTCTCATCTCCACATCGTGCACAGATGCTTCATGAATTGCAATGTGCATCATTGGTTAATATATTACCCATTGAGCCACTTGCGATAATCTCTACCAAACTGGAACGTCAATAACATGGCAACTAAATGAATTACACAGGAGGAAGCCGAAATAGCTCAGTTGGGAGAGCGTTAGACTGAAGATCTAAAGGTCCCTGGTTCAATCCCGGGTTTCGGCATGGGACATATTTTTGCTCAATTCACCAAGTGGTTCTACCTATTGTGGTTCACTTTGATAAACCCCAATGACCAGTGCAGCATGAGGAGGCCTTTATCCAGCAGGGGAGTGACAAAAAGCTCCCATATGTATGTCTTATGACAACATAGTGCACATATTCATTAGAACTGAAATTGAAAATAATTGGAAATGGCAAATAACCATGTGAGCCTCTTGTTATGCTCTCTATTCTAACTGGCATTTCAATAGCATGACAAATAATTGAAAAACTTGGGTCATCCCCAATAGCTTGTGTAGCAATAGGCCCTTCAGGAGTGGAGTGACAAAAAGCTCCTGTATTTATTTCTTATCTCCACATCGTGCACAGATGCTTCATGAATTGCAATGTGCATCATTGGTTAATATATTACCCATTGAGCCACTTGCGATAATCTCTACCAAACTGGGACATCAATAAAATGGCAACTAAATCAATGCTGCAGGAGGAAGCCGAAAGAGCTCAGTTGGGAGAGCGTTAGACTGAAGATCGGCATGGGACATGCTTTTGCTCACTTCACCAAGTGGTACTAACCATTGTGGTTAACTTTGACAAACCCCAATGACCAGGGCAGCATGAGGAGGCCTTTATCCAGCAGGGGAGTGACAAAAAGCTCCCATATGTATGTCTTATGACCACAGTGCACATATTCATTAGGAACTGAAATTGAAAATCATGGGAAATGGCAAATAACCATGTGAGCCTCTTGTTATGCTCTCTATTCTAACTGGCACTTCAATAGCATGACAAATAATTGAAAAACTTGGGTCATCCCCAATAGCTTGTGCAGCAATAGGCCCTTCAGGAGTGGAGTGACAAAAAGCTCCTGTATTTATTTCTCATCTCCACATCGTGCACAGATGCTTCATGAATTGCAATGTGCATCATTGGTTAATATATTACCCATTGAGCCACTTGCGATAATCTCTACCAAACTGGAACGTCAATAACATGGTAACTAAATGAATTACACAGGAGGAAGCCGAAATAGCTCAGTTGGGAGAGCGTTAGACTGAACATCTAAAGGTCCCTGGTGCAATCCCGGGTATCGGCATCAGACATACTTTTGCTCACTTCACCAAGTTGTAATACCCATTGTGGTTAACTTTGACAATCCCCAATGACCAGGGCAGCATGAGGAGGCCTTTATCCAGCAGGGGAGAGACAAAAAGCTCCCATATGTAAGTCTTATGACCACATAATGCACATATTCATTAGGAACTGAAATTGAAAATAATTGGAAATGGCAAATAACCATGTGAGCCTCTTGTTATGCTCTCTATTCTAACTGGCATTTCAATAGCATGACAAATAATTGAAAAACTTGGGTCATCCCCAATAGCTTGTGTAGCAATAGGCCCTTCAGGAGTGGAGTGACAAAAAGCTCCTGTATTTATTTCTTATCTCCACATCGTGCACAGATGCTTCATGAATTGCAATGTGCATCATTGGTTAATATATTACCCATTGAGCCACTTGCGATAATCTCTACCAAACTGGGACATCAATAAAATGGCAACTAAATCAATGCTGCAGGAGGAAGCCGAAATAGCTCAGTTGGGAGAGCGTTAGACTGAAGATCGGCATGGGACATGCTTTTGCTCACTTCACCAAGTGGTACTAACCATTGTGGTTAACTTTGACAAACCCCAATGACCAGGGCAGCATGAGGAGGCCTTTATCCAGCAGGGGAGTGACAAAAAGCTCCCATATGTATGTCTTATGACCACAGTGCACATATTCATTAGGAACTGAAATTGAAAATCATGGGAAATGGCAAATAACCATGTGAGCCTCTTGTTATGCTCTCTATTCTAACTGGCACTTCAATAGCATGACAACTAATTGAAAAACTTTGGTCATCCCCAATAGCTTGTGTAGCAATAGGCCCTTCAGGAGTGGAGTGACAAAAAGCTCCTGTATTTATTTCTCATCTCCACATCGTGCACAGATGCTTCATGAATTGCAATGTGCATCATTGGTTAATATATTACCCATTGAGCCACTTGCGATAATCTCTACCAAACTGGAACGTCAATAACATGGCAACTAAATGAATTACACAGGAGGAAGCCGAAATAGCTCAGTTGGGAGAGCGTTAGACTGAAGATCTAAAGGTCCCTGGTTCAATCCCGGGTTTTGGCATGGGACATATTTTTGCTCAATTCACCAAGTGGTTCTACCTATTGTGGTTCACTTTGATAAACCCCAATGACCAGTGCAGCATGAGGAGGCCTTTATCCAGCAGGGGAGTGACAAAAAGCTCCCATATGTATGTCTTATGACAACATAGTGCACATATTCATTAGAACTGAAATTGAAAATAATTGGAAATGGCAAATAACCATGTGAGCCTCTTGTTATGCTCTCTATTCTAACTGGCATTTCAATAGCATGACAAATAATTGAAAAACTTGGGTCATCCCCAATAGCTTGTGTAGCAATAGGCCCTTCAGGAGTGGAGTGACAAAAAGTTCCTGTATTTATTTCTTATCTCCACATCGTGCACAGATGCTTCATGAATTGCAATGTGCATCATTGGTTAATATATTACCCATTGAGCCACTTGCGATAATCTCTACCAAACTGGGACATCAATAAAATGGCAACTAAATCAATGCTGCAGGAGGAAGCCGAAATAGCTCAGTTGGGAGAGCGTTAGACTGAAGATCGGCATAGGACATGCTTTTGCTCACTTCACCAAGTGGTACTAACCATTGTGGTTAACTTTGATAAACCCCAATGACCAGGGCAGCATGAGGAGGCCTTTATCCAGCAGGGGAGTGACAAAAAGCTCCCATATGTATGTCTTATGACCACAGTGCACATATTCATTAGGAACTGAAATTGAAAATCATGGGAAATGGCAAATAACCATGTGAGCCTCTTGTTATGCTCTCTATTCTAACTGGCACTTCAATAGCATGACAACTAATTGAAAAACTTTTGGTCATCCCCAATAGCTTGTGTAGCAATAGGCCCTTCAGGAGTGGAGTGACAAAAAGCTACTGTATTTATTTCTCATCTCCACATCGTGCACAGATGCTTCATGAATTGCAATGTGCATCATTGGTTAATATATTACCCATTGAGCCACTTGCGATAATCTCTACCAAACTGGAACGTCAATAACATGGCAACTTAATGAATTGCACAGGAGGAAGCCGAAATAGCTCAGTTGGGAGAGCGTTAGACTGAAGATCTAAAGGTCCCTGGTTCAATCCCGGGTTTCGGCATGGGACATATTTTTGCTCAATTCACCAAGTGGTTCTACCTATTGTGGTTCACTTTGATAAACCCCAATGACCAGTGCAGCATGAGGAGGCCTTTATCCAGCAGGGAAGTGACAAAAAGCTCCCATATGTATGTCTTATGACAACATAGTGCACATATTCATTAGAACTGAAATTGAAAATAATTGGAAATGGCAAATAACCATGTGAGCCTCTTGTTATGCTCTCTATTCTAACTGGCATTTCAATAGCATGACAAATAATTGAAAAACTTGGGTCATCCCCAATAGCTTGTGTAGCAATAGGCCCTTCAGGAGTGGAGTGACAAAAAGCTCCTGTATTTATTTCTTATCTCCACATCGTGCACAGATGCTTCATGAATTGCAATGTGCATCATTGGTTAATATATTACCCATTGAGCCACTTGCGATAATCTCTACCAAACTGGGACATCAATAAAATGGCAACTAAATCAATGCTGCAGGAGGAAGCCGAAATAGCTCAGTTGGGAGAGCGTTAGACTGAAGATCGGCATGGGACATGCTTTTGCTCACTTCACCAAGTGGTACTAACCATTGTGGTTAACTTTGACAAACCCCAATGACCAGGGCAGCATGAGGAGGCCTTTATCCAGCAGGGGAGTGACAAAAAGCTCCCATATGTATGTCTTATGACCACAGTGCACATATTCATTAGGAACTGAAATTGAAAATCATGGGAAATGGCAAATAACCATGTGAGCCTCTTGTTATGCTCTCTATTCTAACTGGCACTTCAATAGCATGACAACTAATTGAAAAACTTGGGTCATCCCCAATAGTTTGTGTAGCAATAGGCCCTTCAGGAGTGGAGTGACAAAAAGCTCCTGTATTTATTTCTCATCTCCACATCGTGCACAGATGCTTCATGAATTGCAATGTGCATCATTGGTTAATATATTACCCATTGAGCCACTTGCGATAATCTCTACCAAACTGGAACGTCAATAACATGGCAACTAAATGAATTACACAGGAGGAAGCCGAAATAGCTCAGTTGGGAGAGCGTTAGACTGAAGATCTAAAGGTCCCTGGTTCAATCCCGGGTTTTGGCATGGGACATATTGTTGCTCAATTCACCAAGTGGTTCTACCTATTGTGGTTCACTTTGATAAACCCCAATGACCAGTGCAGCATGAGGAGGCCTTTATCCAGCAGGGGAGTGACAAAAAGCTCCCATATGTATGTCTTATGACAACATAGTGCACATATTCATTAGAACTGAAATTGAAAATAATTGGAAATGGCAAATAACCATGTGAGCCTCTTGTTATGCTCTCTATTCTAACTGGCATTTCAATAGCATGACAAATAATTGAAAAACTTGGGTCATCCCCAATAGCTTGTGTAGCAATAGGCCCTTCAGGAGTGGAGTGACAAAAAGCTCCTGTATTTATTTCTTATCTCCACATCGTGCACAGATGCTTCATGAATTGCAATGTGCATCATTGGTTAATATATTACCCATTGAGCCACTTGCGATAATCTCTACCAAACTGGGACATCAATAAAATGGCAACTAAATCAATGCTGCAGGAGGAAGCCGAAATAGCTCAGTTGGGAGAGCGTTAGACTGAAGATCGGCATGGGACATGCTTTTGCTCACTTCACCAAGTGGTACTAACCATTGTGGTTAACTTTGATAAACCCCAATGACCAGGGCAGCATGAGGAGGCCTTTATCCAGCAGGGGAGTGACAAAAAGCTCCCATATGTATGTCTTATGACCACAGTGCACATATTTATTAGGAACTGAAATTGAAAATCATGGGAAATGGCAAATAACCATGTGAGCCTCTTGTTATGCTCTCTATTCTAACTGGCACTTCAATAGCATGACAACTAATTGAAAAACTTTGGTCATCCCCAATAGCTTGTGTAGCAATAGGCCCTTCAGGAGTGGAGTGACAAAAAGCTCCTGTATTTATTTCTCATCTCCACATCGTGCACAGATGCTTCATGAATTGCAATGTGCATCATTGGTTAATATATTACCCATTGAGCCACTTGCGATAATCTCTACCAAACTCGAACGTCAATAACATGGCAACTAAATGAATTGCACAGGAGGAAGCCGAAATAGCTCAGTTGGGAGAGCGTTAGACTGAAGATCTAAAGGTCCCTGGTTCAATCCCGGGTTTCGGCATGGGACATATTTTTGCTCAATTCACCAAGTGGTTCTACCTATTGTGGTTCACTTTGATAAACCCCAATGACCAGTGCACCATGAGGAGGCCTTTATCCAGCAGGGAAGTGACAAAAAGCTCCCATATGTATGTCTTATGACAACATAGTGCACATATTCATTAGAACTGAAATTGAAAATAATTGGAAATGGCAAATAACCATGTGAGCCTCTTGTTATGCTCTCTATTCTAACTGGCATTTCAATAGCATGACAAATAATTGAAAAACTTGGGTCATCCCCAATAGCTTGTGTAGCAATAGGCCCTTCAGGAGTGGAGTGACAAAAAGCTCCTGTATTTATTTCTTATCTCCACATCGTGCACAGATGCTTCATGAATTGCAATGTGCATCATTGGTTAATATATTACCCATTGAGCCACTTGCGATAATCTCTACCAAACTGGGACATCAATAAAATGGCAACTAAATCAATGCTGCAGGAGGAAGCCGAAATAGCTCAGTTGGGAGAGCGTTAGACTGAAGATCGGCATGGGACATGCTTTTGCTCACTTCACCAAGTGGTACTAACCATTGTGGTTAACTTTGACAAACCCCAATGACCAGGGCAGCATGAGGAGGCCTTTATCCAGCAGGGGAGTGACAAAAAGCTCCCATATGTATGTCTTATGACCACAGTGCACATATTCATTAGGAACTGAAATTGAAAATCATGGGAAATGGCAAATAACCATGTGAGCCTCTTGTTATGCTCTCTATTCTAACTGGCACTTCAATAGCATGACAACTAATTGAAAAACTTTGGTCATCCCCAATAGCTTGTGTAGCAATAGGCCCTTCAGGAGTGGAGTGACAAAAAGCTCCTGTATTTATTTCTCATCTCCACATCGTGCACAGATGCTTCATGAATTGCAATGTGCATCATTGGTTAATATATTACCCATTGAGCCACTTGCGATAATCTCTACCAAACTGGAACGTCAATAACATGGCAACTAAATGAATTACACAGGAGGAAGCCGAAATAGCTCAGTTGGGAGAGCGTTAGACTGAAGATCTAAAGGTCCCTGGTTCAATCCCGGGTTTTGGCATGGGACATATTTTTGCTCAATTCACCAAGTGGTTCTACCTATTGTGGTTCACTTTGATAAACCCCAATGACCAGTGCAGCATGAGGAGGCCTTTATCCAGCAGGGGAGTGACAAAAAGCTCCCATATGTATGTCTTATGACAACATAGTGCACATATTCATTAGAACTGAAATTGAAAATAATTGGAAATGGCAAATAACCATGTGAGCCTCTTGTTATGCTCTCTATTCTAACTGGCATTTCAATAGCATGACAAATAATTGAAAAACTTGGGTCATCCCCAATAGCTTGTGTAGCAATAGGCCCTTCAGGAGTGGAGTGACAAAAAGTTCCTGTATTTATTTCTTATCTCCACATCGTGCACAGATGCTTCATGAATTGCAATGTGCATCATTGGTTAATATATTACCCATTGAGCCACTTGCGATAATCTCTACCAAACTGGGACATCAATAAAATGGCAACTAAATCAATGCTGCAGGAGGAAGCCGAAATAGCTCAGTTGGGAGAGCGTTAGACTGAAGATCGGCATAGGACATGCTTTTGCTCACTTCACCAAGTGGTACTAACCATTGTGGTTAACTTTGATAAACCCCAATGACCAGGGCAGCATGAGGAGGCCTTTATCCAGCAGGGGAGTGACAAAAAGCTCCCATATGTATGTCTTATGACCACAGTGCACATATTCATTAGGAACTGAAATTGAAAATCATGGGAAATGGCAAATAACCATGTGAGCCTCTTGTTATGCTCTCTATTCTAACTGGCACTTCAATAGCATGACAACTAATTGAAAAACTTGGGTCATCCCCAATAGTTTGTGTAGCAATAGGCCCTTCAGGAGTGGAGTGACAAAAAGCTCCTGTATTTATTTCTCATCTCCACATCGTGCACAGATGCTTCATGAATTGCAATGTGCATCATTGGTTAATATATTACCCATTGAGCCACTTGCGATAATCTCTACCAAACTGGAACGTCAATAACATGGCAACTAAATGAATTACACAGGAGGAAGCCGAAATAGCTCAGTTGGGAGAGCGTTAGACTGAAGATCTAAAGGTCCCTGGTTCAATCCCGGGTTTTGGCATGGGACATATTGTTGCTCAATTCACCAAGTGGTTCTACCTATTGTGGTTCACTTTGATAAACCCCAATGACCAGTGCAGCATGAGGAGGCCTTTATCCAGCAGGGGAGTGACAAAAAGCTCCCATATGTATGTCTTATGACAACATAGTGCACATATTCATTAGAACTGAAATTGAAAATAATTGGAAATGGCAAATAACCATGTGAGCCTCTTGTTATGCTCTCTATTCTAACTGGCATTTCAATAGCATGACAAATAATTGAAAAACTTGGGTCATCCCCAATAGCTTGTGTAGCAATAGGCCCTTCAGGAGTGGAGTGACAAAAAGCTCCTGTATTTATTTCTTATCTCCACATCGTGCACAGATGCTTCATGAATTGCAATGTGCATCATTGGTTAATATATTACCCATTGAGCCACTTGCGATAATCTCTACCAAACTGGGACATCAATAAAATGGCAACTAAATCAATGCTGCAGGAGGAAGCCGAAATAGCTCAGTTGGGAGAGCGTTAGACTGAAGATCGGCATGGGACATGCTTTTGCTCACTTCACCAAGTGGTACTAACCATTGTGGTTAACTTTGACAAACCCCAATGACCAGGGCAGCATGAGGAGGCCTTTATCCAGCAGGGGAGTGACAAAAAGCTCCCATATGTATGTCTTATGACCACAGTGCACATATTCATTAGGAACTGAAATTGAAAATCATGGGAAATGGCAAATAACCATGTGAGCCTCTTGTTATGCTCTCTATTCTAACTGGCACTTCAATAGCATGACAACTAATTGAAAAACTTTGGTCATCCCCAATAGCTTGTGTAGCAATAGGCCCTTCAGGAGTGGAGTGACAAAAAGCTCCTGTATTTATTTCTCATCTCCACATCGTGCACAGATGCTTCATGAATTGCAATGTGCATCATTGGTTAATATATTACCCATTGAGCCACTTGCGATAATCTCTACCAAACTGGAACGTCAATAACATGGCAACTAAATGAATTACACAGGAGGAAGCCGAAATAGCTCAGTTGGGAGAGCGTTAGACTGAAGATCTAAAGGTCCCTGGTTCAATCCCGGGTTTCGGCATGGGACATATTTTTGCTCAATTCACCAAGTGGTTCTACCTATTGTGGTTCACTTTGATAAACCCCAATGACCAGTGCAGCATGAGGAGGCCTTTATCCAGCAGGGGAGTGACAAAAAGCTCCCATATGTATGTCTTATGACAACATAGTGCACATATTCATTAGAACTGAAATTGAAAATAATTGGAAATGGCAAATAACCATGTGAGCCTCTTGTTATGCTCTCTATTCTAACTGGCATTTCAATAGCATGACAAATAATTGAAAAACTTGGGTCATCCCCAATAGCTTGTGTAGCAATAGGCCCTTCAGGAGTGGAGTGACAAAAAGCTCCTGTATTTATTTCTTATCTCCACATCGTGCACAGATGCTTCATGAATTGCAATGTGCATCATTGGTTAATATATTACCCATTGAGCCACTTGCGATAATCTCTACCAAACTGGGACATCAATAAAATGGCAACTAAATCAATGCTGCAGGAGGAAGCCGAAAGAGCTCAGTTGGGAGAGCGTTAGACTGAAGATCGGCATGGGACATGCTTTTGCTCACTTCACCAAGTGGTACTAACCATTGTGGTTAACTTTGACAAACCCCAATGACCAGGGCAGCATGAGGAGGCCTTTATCCAGCAGGGGAGTGACAAAAAGCTCCCATATGTATGTCTTATGACCACAGTGCACATATTCATTAGGAACTGAAATTGAAAATCATGGGAAATGGCAAATAACCATGTGAGCCTCTTGTTATGCTCTCTATTCTAACTGGCACTTCAATAGCATGACAAATAATTGAAAAACTTGGGTCATCCCCAATAGCTTGTGCAGCAATAGGCCCTTCAGGAGTGGAGTGACAAAAAGCTCCTGTATTTATTTCTCATCTCCACATCGTGCACAGATGCTTCATGAATTGCAATGTGCATCATTGGTTAATATATTACCCATTGAGCCACTTGCGATAATCTCTACCAAACTGGAACGTCAATAACATGGTAACTAAATGAATTACACAGGAGGAAGCCGAAATAGCTCAGTTGGGAGAGCGTTAGACTGAACATCTAAAGGTCCCTGGTGCAATCCCGGGTATCGGCATCAGACATACTTTTGCTCACTTCACCAAGTTGTAATACCCATTGTGGTTAACTTTGACAATCCCCAATGACCAGGGCAGCATGAGGAGGCCTTTATCCAGCAGGGGAGAGACAAAAAGCTCCCATATGTAAGTCTTATGACCACATAATGCACATATTCATTAGGAACTGAAATTGAAAATAATTGGAAATGGCAAATAACCATGTGAGCCTCTTGTTATGCTCTCTATTCTAACTGGCATTTCAATAGCATGACAAATAATTGAAAAACTTGGGTCATCCCCAATAGCTTGTGTAGCAATAGGCCCTTCAGGAGTGGAGTGACAAAAAGCTCCTGTATTTATTTCTTATCTCCACATCGTGCACAGATGCTTCATGAATTGCAATGTGCATCATTGGTTAATATATTACCCATTGAGCCACTTGCGATAATCTCTACCAAACTGGGACATCAATAAAATGGCAACTAAATCAATGCTGCAGGAGGAAGCCGAAATAGCTCAGTTGGGAGAGCGTTAGACTGAAGATCGGCATGGGACATGCTTTTGCTCACTTCACCAAGTGGTACTAACCATTGTGGTTAACTTTGACAAACCCCAATGACCAGGGCAGCATGAGGAGGCCTTTATCCAGCAGGGGAGTGACAAAAAGCTCCCATATGTATGTCTTATGACCACAGTGCACATATTCATTAGGAACTGAAATTGAAAATCATGGGAAATGGCAAATAACCATGTGAGCCTCTTGTTATGCTCTCTATTCTAACTGGCACTTCAATAGCATGACAACTAATTGAAAAACTTTGGTCATCCCCAATAGCTTGTGTAGCAATAGGCCCTTCAGGAGTGGAGTGACAAAAAGCTCCTGTATTTATTTCTCATCTCCACATCGTGCACAGATGCTTCATGAATTGCAATGTGCATCATTGGTTAATATATTACCCATTGAGCCACTTGCGATAATCTCTACCAAACTGGAACGTCAATAACATGGCAACTAAATGAATTACACAGGAGGAAGCCGAAATAGCTCAGTTGGGAGAGCGTTAGACTGAAGATCTAAAGGTCCCTGGTTCAATCCCGGGTTTTGGCATGGGACATATTTTTGCTCAATTCACCAAGTGGTTCTACCTATTGTGGTTCACTTTGATAAACCCCAATGACCAGTGCAGCATGAGGAGGCCTTTATCCAGCAGGGGAGTGACAAAAAGCTCCCATATGTATGTCTTATGACAACATAGTGCACATATTCATTAGAACTGAAATTGAAAATAATTGGAAATGGCAAATAACCATGTGAGCCTCTTGTTATGCTCTCTATTCTAACTGGCATTTCAATAGCATGACAAATAATTGAAAAACTTGGGTCATCCCCAATAGCTTGTGTAGCAATAGGCCCTTCAGGAGTGGAGTGACAAAAAGCTCCTGTATTTATTTCTTATCTCCACATCGTGCACAGATGCTTCATGAATTGCAATGTGCATCATTGGTTAATATATTACCCATTGAGCCACTTGCGATAATCTCTACCAAACTGGGACATCAATAAAATGGCAACTAAATCAATGCTGCAGGAGGAAGCCGAAATAGCTCAGTTGGGAGAGCGTTAGACTGAAGATCGGCATGGGACATGCTTTTGCTCACTTCACCAAGTGGTACTAACCATTGTGGTTAACTTTGACAAACCCCAATGACCAGGGCAGCATGAGGAGGCCTTTATCCAGCAGGGGAGTGACAAAAAGCTCCCATATGTATGTCTTATGACCACAGTGCACATATTCATTAGGAACTGAAATTGAAAATCATGGGAAATGGCAAATAACCATGTGAGCCTCTTGTTATGCTCTCTATTCTAACTGGCACTTCAATAGCATGACAACTAATTGAAAAACTTGGGTCATCCCCAATAGTTTGTGTAGCAATAGGCCCTTCAGGAGTGGAGTGACAAAAAGCTCCTGTATTTATTTCTCATCTCCACATCGTGCACAGATGCTTCATGAATTGCAATGTGCATCATTGGTTAATATATTACCCATTGAGCCACTTGCGATAATCTCTACCAAACTGGAACGTCAATAACATGGCAACTAAATGAATTACACAGGAGGAAGCCGAAATAGCTCAGTTGGGAGAGCGTTAGACTGAAGATCTAAAGGTCCCTGGTTCAATCCCGGGTTTTGGCATGGGACATATTGTTGCTCAATTCACCAAGTGGTTCTACCTATTGTGGTTCACTTTGATAAACCCCAATGACCAGTGCAGCATGAGGAGGCCTTTATCCAGCAGGGGAGTGACAAAAAGCTCCCATATGTATGTCTTATGACAACATAGTGCACATATTCATTAGAACTGAAATTGAAAATAATTGGAAATGGCAAATAACCATGTGAGCCTCTTGTTATGCTCTCTATTCTAACTGGCATTTCAATAGCATGACAAATAATTGAAAAACTTGGGTCATCCCCAATAGCTTGTGTAGCAATAGGCCCTTCAGGAGTGGAGTGACAAAAAGCTCCTGTATTTATTTCTTATCTCCACATCGTGCACAGATGCTTCATGAATTGCAATGTGCATCATTGGTTAATATATTACCCATTGAGCCACTTGCGATAATCTCTACCAAACTGGGACATCAATAAAATGGCAACTAAATCAATGCTGCAGGAGGAAGCCGAAATAGCTCAGTTGGGAGAGCGTTAGACTGAAGATCGGCATGGGACATGCTTTTGCTCACTTCACCAAGTGGTACTAACCATTGTGGTTAACTTTGATAAACCCCAATGACCAGGGCAGCATGAGGAGGCCTTTATCCAGCAGGGGAGTGACAAAAAGCTCCCATATGTATGTCTTATGACCACAGTGCACATATTTATTAGGAACTGAAATTGAAAATCATGGGAAATGGCAAATAACCATGTGAGCCTCTTGTTATGCTCTCTATTCTAACTGGCACTTCAATAGCATGACAACTAATTGAAAAACTTTGGTCATCCCCAATAGCTTGTGTAGCAATAGGCCCTTCAGGAGTGGAGTGACAAAAAGCTCCTGTATTTATTTCTCATCTCCACATCGTGCACAGATGCTTCATGAATTGCAATGTGCATCATTGGTTAATATATTACCCATTGAGCCACTTGCGATAATCTCTACCAAACTCGAACGTCAATAACATGGCAACTAAATGAATTGCACAGGAGGAAGCCGAAATAGCTCAGTTGGGAGAGCGTTAGACTGAAGATCTAAAGGTCCCTGGTTCAATCCCGGGTTTTGGCATGGGACATATTTTTGCTCAATTCACCAAGTGGTTCTACCTATTGTGGTTCACTTTGATAAACCCCAATGACCAGTGCACCATGAGGAGGCCTTTATCCAGCAGGGAAGTGACAAAAAGCTCCCATATGTATGTCTTATGACAACATAGTGCACATATTCATTAGAACTGAAATTGAAAATAATTGGAAATGGCAAATAACCATGTGAGCCTCTTGTTATGCTCTCTATTCTAACTGGCATTTCAATAGCATGACAAATAATTGAAAAACTTGGGTCATCCCCAATAGCTTGTGTAGCAATAGGCCCTTCAGGAGTGGAGTGACAAAAAGCTCCTGTATTTATTTCTTATCTCCACATCGTGCACAGATGCTTCATGAATTGCAATGTGCATCATTGGTTAATATATTACCCATTGAGCCACTTGCGATAATCTCTACCAAACTGGGACATCAATAAAATGGCAACTAAATCAATGCTGCAGGAGGAAGCCGAAATAGCTCAGTTGGGAGAGCGTTAGACTGAAGATCGGCATGGGACATGCTTTTGCTCACTTCACCAAGTGGTACTAACCATTGTGGTTAACTTTGACAAACCCCAATGACCAGGGCAGCATGAGGAGGCCTTTATCCAGCAGGGGAGTGACAAAAAGCTCCCATATGTATGTCTTATGACCACAGTGCACATATTCATTAGGAACTGAAATTGAAAATCATGGGAAATGGCAAATAACCATGTGAGCCTCTTGTTATGCTCTCTATTCTAACTGGCACTTCAATAGCATGACAACTAATTGAAAAACTTTGGTCATCCCCAATAGCTTGTGTAGCAATAGGCCCTTCAGGAGTGGAGTGACAAAAAGCTCCTGTATTTATTTCTCATCTCCACATCGTGCACAGATGCTTCATGAATTGCAATGTGCATCATTGGTTAATATATTACCCATTGAGCCACTTGCGATAATCTCTACCAAACTGGAACGTCAATAACATGGCAACTAAATGAATTACACAGGAGGAAGCCGAAATAGCTCAGTTGGGAGAGCGTTAGACTGAAGATCTAAAGGTCCCTGGTTCAATCCCGGGTTTCGGCATGGGACATATTTTTGCTCAATTCACCAAGTGGTTCTACCTATTGTGGTTCACTTTGATAAACCCCAATGACCAGTGCAGCATGAGGAGGCCTTTATCCAGCAGGGGAGTGACAAAAAGCTCCCATATGTATGTCTTATGACAACATAGTGCACATATTCATTAGAACTGAAATTGAAAATAATTGGAAATGGCAAATAACCATGTGAGCCTCTTGTTATGCTCTCTATTCTAACTGGCATTTCAATAGCATGACAAATAATTGAAAAACTTGGGTCATCCCCAATAGCTTGTGTAGCAATAGGCCCTTCAGGAGTGGAGTGACAAAAAGCTCCTGTATTTATTTCTTATCTCCACATCGTGCACAGATGCTTCATGAATTGCAATGTGCATCATTGGTTAATATATTACCCATTGAGCCACTTGCGATAATCTCTACCAAACTGGGACATCAATAAAATGGCAACTAAATCAATGCTGCAGGAGGAAGCCGAAAGAGCTCAGTTGGGAGAGCGTTAGACTGAAGATCGGCATGGGACATGCTTTTGCTCACTTCACCAAGTGGTACTAACCATTGTGGTTAACTTTGACAAACCCCAATGACCAGGGCAGCATGAGGAGGCCTTTATCCAGCAGGGGAGTGACAAAAAGCTCCCATATGTATGTCTTATGACCACAGTGCACATATTCATTAGGAACTGAAATTGAAAATCATGGGAAATGGCAAATAACCATGTGAGCCTCTTGTTATGCTCTCTATTCTAACTGGCACTTCAATAGCATGACAAATAATTGAAAAACTTGGGTCATCCCCAATAGCTTGTGCAGCAATAGGCCCTTCAGGAGTGGAGTGACAAAAAGCTCCTGTATTTATTTCTCATCTCCACATCGTGCACAGATGCTTCATGAATTGCAATGTGCATCATTGGTTAATATATTACCCATTGAGCCACTTGCGATAATCTCTACCAAACTGGAACGTCAATAACATGGTAACTAAATGAATTACACAGGAGGAAGCCGAAATAGCTCAGTTGGGAGAGCGTTAGACTGAACATCTAAAGGTCCCTGGTGCAATCCCGGGTATCGGCATCAGACATACTTTTGCTCACTTCACCAAGTTGTAATACCCATTGTGGTTAACTTTGACAATCCCCAATGACCAGGGCAGCATGAGGAGGCCTTTATCCAGCAGGGGAGAGACAAAAAGCTCCCATATGTAAGTCTTATGACCACATAATGCACATATTCATTAGGAACTGAAATTGAAAATAATTGGAAATGGCAAATAACCATGTGAGCCTCTTGTTATGCTCTCTATTCTAACTGGCATTTCAATAGCATGACAAATAATTGAAAAACTTGGGTCATCCCCAATAGCTTGTGTAGCAATAGGCCCTTCAGGAGTGGAGTGACAAAAAGCTCCTGTATTTATTTCTTATCTCCACATCGTGCACAGATGCTTCATGAATTGCAATGTGCATCATTGGTTAATATATTACCCATTGAGCCACTTGCGATAATCTCTACCAAACTGGGACATCAATAAAATGGCAACTAAATCAATGCTGCAGGAGGAAGCCGAAATAGCTCAGTTGGGAGAGCGTTAGACTGAAGATCGGCATGGGACATGCTTTTGCTCACTTCACCAAGTGGTACTAACCATTGTGGTTAACTTTGACAAACCCCAATGACCAGGGCAGCATGAGGAGGCCTTTATCCAGCAGGGGAGTGACAAAAAGCTCCCATATGTATGTCTTATGACCACAGTGCACATATTCATTAGGAACTGAAATTGAAAATCATGGGAAATGGCAAATAACCATGTGAGCCTCTTGTTATGCTCTCTATTCTAACTGGCACTTCAATAGCATGACAACTAATTGAAAAACTTTGGTCATCCCCAATAGCTTGTGTAGCAATAGGCCCTTCAGGAGTGGAGTGACAAAAAGCTCCTGTATTTATTTCTCATCTCCACATCGTGCACAGATGCTTCATGAATTGCAATGTGCATCATTGGTTAATATATTACCCATTGAGCCACTTGCGATAATCTCTACCAAACTGGAACGTCAATAACATGGCAACTAAATGAATTACACAGGAGGAAGCCGAAATAGCTCAGTTGGGAGAGCGTTAGACTGAAGATCTAAAGGTCCCTGGTTCAATCCCGGGTTTTGGCATGGGACATATTTTTGCTCAATTCACCAAGTGGTTCTACCTATTGTGGTTCACTTTGATAAACCCCAATGACCAGTGCAGCATGAGGAGGCCTTTATCCAGCAGGGGAGTGACAAAAAGCTCCCATATGTATGTCTTATGACAACATAGTGCACATATTCATTAGAACTGAAATTGAAAATAATTGGAAATGGCAAATAACCATGTGAGCCTCTTGTTATGCTCTCTATTCTAACTGGCATTTCAATAGCATGACAAATAATTGAAAAACTTGGGTCATCCCCAATAGCTTGTGTAGCAATAGGCCCTTCAGGAGTGGAGTGACAAAAAGTTCCTGTATTTATTTCTTATCTCCACATCGTGCACAGATGCTTCATGAATTGCAATGTGCATCATTGGTTAATATATTACCCATTGAGCCACTTGCGATAATCTCTACCAAACTGGGACATCAATAAAATGGCAACTAAATCAATGCTGCAGGAGGAAGCCGAAATAGCTCAGTTGGGAGAGCGTTAGACTGAAGATCGGCATAGGACATGCTTTTGCTCACTTCACCAAGTGGTACTAACCATTGTGGTTAACTTTGATAAACCCCAATGACCAGGGCAGCATGAGGAGGCCTTTATCCAGCAGGGGAGTGACAAAAAGCTCCCATATGTATGTCTTATGACCACAGTGCACATATTCATTAGGAACTGAAATTGAAAATCATGGGAAATGGCAAATAACCATGTGAGCCTCTTGTTATGCTCTCTATTCTAACTGGCACTTCAATAGCATGACAACTAATTGAAAAACTTTTGGTCATCCCCAATAGCTTGTGTAGCAATAGGCCCTTCAGGAGTGGAGTGACAAAAAGCTACTGTATTTATTTCTCATCTCCACATCGTGCACAGATGCTTCATGAATTGCAATGTGCATCATTGGTTAATATATTACCCATTGAGCCACTTGCGATAATCTCTACCAAACTGGAACGTCAATAACATGGCAACTTAATGAATTGCACAGGAGGAAGCCGAAATAGCTCAGTTGGGAGAGCGTTAGACTGAAGATCTAAAGGTCCCTGGTTCAATCCCGGGTTTTGGCATGGGACATATTTTTGCTCAATTCACCAAGTGGTTCTACCTATTGTGGTTCACTTTGATAAACCCCAATGACCAGTGCAGCATGAGGAGGCCTTTATCCAGCAGGGAAGTGACAAAAAGCTCCCATATGTATGTCTTATGACAACATAGTGCACATATTCATTAGAACTGAAATTGAAAATAATTGGAAATGGCAAATAACCATGTGAGCCTCTTGTTATGCTCTCTATTCTAACTGGCATTTCAATAGCATGACAAATAATTGAAAAACTTGGGTCATCCCCAATAGCTTGTGTAGCAATAGGCCCTTCAGGAGTGGAGTGACAAAAAGCTCCTGTATTTATTTCTTATCTCCACATCGTGCACAGATGCTTCATGAATTGCAATGTGCATCATTGGTTAATATATTACCCATTGAGCCACTTGCGATAATCTCTACCAAACTGGGACATCAATAAAATGGCAACTAAATCAATGCTGCAGGAGGAAGCCGAAATAGCTCAGTTGGGAGAGCGTTAGACTGAAGATCGGCATGGGACATGCTTTTGCTCACTTCACCAAGTGGTACTAACCATTGTGGTTAACTTTGACAAACCCCAATGACCAGGGCAGCATGAGGAGGCCTTTATCCAGCAGGGGAGTGACAAAAAGCTCCCATATGTATGTCTTATGACCACAGTGCACATATTCATTAGGAACTGAAATTGAAAATCATGGGAAATGGCAAATAACCATGTGAGCCTCTTGTTATGCTCTCTATTCTAACTGGCACTTCAATAGCATGACAACTAATTGAAAAACTTGGGTCATCCCCAATAGTTTGTGTAGCAATAGGCCCTTCAGGAGTGGAGTGACAAAAAGCTCCTGTATTTATTTCTCATCTCCACATCGTGCACAGATGCTTCATGAATTGCAATGTGCATCATTGGTTAATATATTACCCATTGAGCCACTTGCGATAATCTCTACCAAACTGGAACGTCAATAACATGGCAACTAAATGAATTACACAGGAGGAAGCCGAAATAGCTCAGTTGGGAGAGCGTTAGACTGAAGATCTAAAGGTCCCTGGTTCAATCCCGGGTTTTGGCATGGGACATATTGTTGCTCAATTCACCAAGTGGTTCTACCTATTGTGGTTCACTTTGATAAACCCCAATGACCAGTGCAGCATGAGGAGGCCTTTATCCAGCAGGGGAGTGACAAAAAGCTCCCATATGTATGTCTTATGACAACATAGTGCACATATTCATTAGAGCTGAAATTGAAAATAATTGGAAATGGCAAATAACCATGTGAGCCTCTTGTTATGCTCTCTATTCTAACTGGCATTTCAATAGCATGACAAATAATTGAAAAACTTGGGTCATCCCCAATAGCTTGTGTAGCAATAGGCCCTTCAGGAGTGGAGTGACAAAAAGTTCCTGTATTTATTTCTTATCTCCACATCGTGCACAGATGCTTCATGAATTGCAATGTGCATCATTGGTTAATATATTACCCATTGAGCCACTTGCGATAATCTCTACCAAACTGGGACATCAATAAAATGGCAACTAAATCAATGCTGCAGGAGGAAGCCGAAATAGCTCAGTTGGGAGAGCGTTAGACTGAAGATCGGCATAGGACATGCTTTTGCTCACTTCACCAAGTGGTACTAACCATTGTGGTTAACTTTGATAAACCCCAATGACCAGGGCAGCATGAGGAGGCCTTTATCCAGCAGGGGAGTGACAAAAAGCTCCCATATGTATGTCTTATGACCACAGTGCACATATTCATTAGGAACTGAAATTGAAAATCATGGGAAATGGCAAATAACCATGTGAGCCTCTTGTTATGCTCTCTATTCTAACTGGCACTTCAATAGCATGACAACTAATTGAAAAACTTTGGTCATCCCCAATAGCTTGTGTAGCAATAGGCCCTTCAGGAGTGGAGTGACAAAAAGCTCCTGTATTTATTTCTCATCTCCACATCGTGCACAGATGCTTCATGAATTGCAATGTGCATCATTGGTTAATATATTACCCATTGAGCCACTTGCGATAATCTCTACCAAACTGGAACGTCAATAACATGGCAACTTAATGAATTGCACAGGAGGAAGCCGAAATAGCTCAGTTGGGAGAGCGTTAGACTGAAGATCTAAAGGTCCCTGGTTCAATCCCGGGTTTTGGCATGGGACATATTTTTGCTCAATTCACCAAGTGGTTCTACCTATTGTGGTTCACTTTGATAAACCCCAATGACCAGTGCAGCATGAGGAGGCCTTTATCCAGCAGGGAAGTGACAAAAAGCTCCCATATGTATGTCTTATGACAACATAGTGCACATATTCATTAGAACTGAAATTGAAAATAATTGGAAATGGCAAATAACCATGTGAGCCTCTTGTTATGCTCTCTATTCTAACTGGCATTTCAATAGCATGACAAATAATTGAAAAACTTGGGTCATCCCCAATAGCTTGTGTAGCAATAGGCCCTTCAGGAGTGGAGTGACAAAAAGCTCCTGTATTTATTTCTTATCTCCACATCGTGCACAGATGCTTCATGAATTGCAATGTGCATCATTGGTTAATATATTACCCATTGAGCCACTTGCGATAATCTCTACCAAACTGGGACATCAATAAAATGGCAACTAAATCAATGCTGCAGGAGGAAGCCGAAATAGCTCAGTTGGGAGAGCGTTAGACTGAAGATCGGCATGGGACATGCTTTTGCTCACTTCACCAAGTGGTACTAACCATTGTGGTTAACTTTGACAAACCCCAATGACCAGGGCAGCATGAGGAGGCCTTTATCCAGCAGGGGAGTGACAAAAAGCTCCCATATGTATGTCTTATGACCACAGTGCACATATTCATTAGGAACTGAAATTGAAAATCATGGGAAATGGCAAATAACCATGTGAGCCTCTTGTTATGCTCTCTATTCTAACTGGCACTTCAATAGCATGACAACTAATTGAAAAACTTGGGTCATCCCCAATAGTTTGTGTAGCAATAGGCCCTTCAGGAGTGGAGTGACAAAAAGCTCCTGTATTTATTTCTCATCTCCACATCGTGCACAGATGCTTCATGAATTGCAATGTGCATCATTGGTTAATATATTACCCATTGAGCCACTTGCGATAATCTCTACCAAACTGGAACGTCAATAACATGGCAACTAAATGAATTACACAGGAGGAAGCCGAAATAGCTCAGTTGGGAGAGCGTTAGACTGAAGATCTAAAGGTCCCTGGTTCAATCCCGGGTTTTGGCATGGGACATATTGTTGCTCAATTCACCAAGTGGTTCTACCTATTGTGGTTCACTTTGATAAACCCCAATGACCAGTGCAGCATGAGGAGGCCTTTATCCAGCAGGGGAGTGACAAAAAGCTCCCATATGTATGTCTTATGACAACATAGTGCACATATTCATTAGAACTGAAATAGAAAATAATTGGAAATGGCAAATAACCATGTGAGCCTCTTGTTATGCTCTCTATTCTAACTGGCATTTCAATAGCATGACAAATAATTGAAAAACTTGGGTCATCCCCAATAGCTTGTGTAGCAATAGGCCCTTCAGGAGTGGAGTGACAAAAAGCTCCTGTATTTATTTCTTATCTCCACATCGTGCACAGATGCTTCATGAATTGCAATGTGCATCATTGGTTAATATATTACCCATTGAGCCACTTGCGATAATCTCTACCAAACTGGGACATCAATAAAATGGCAACTAAATCAATGCTGCAGGAGGAAGCCGAAATAGCTCAGTTGGGAGAGCGTTAGACTGAAGATCGGCATGGGACATGCTTTTGCTCACTTCACCAAGTGGTACTAACCATTGTGGTTAACTTTGACAAACCCCAATGACCAGGGCAGCATGAGGAGGCCTTTATCCAGCAGGGGAGTGACAAAAAGCTCCCATATGTATGTCTTATGACCACAGTGCACATATTCATTAGGAACTGAAATTGAAAATCATGGGAAATGGCAAATAACCATGTGAGCCTCTTGTTATGCTCTCTATTCTAACTGGCACTTCAATAGCATGACAACTAATTGAAAAACTTTGGTCATCCCCAATAGCTTGTGTAGCAATAGGCCCTTCAGGAGTGGAGTGACAAAAAGCTCCTGTATTTATTTCTCATCTCCACATCGTGCACAGATGCTTCATGAATTGCAATGTGCATCATTGGTTAATATATTACCCATTGAGCCACTTGCGATAATCTCTACCAAACTGGAACGTCAATAACATGGCAACTAAATGAATTACACAGGAGGAAGCCGAAATAGCTCAGTTGGGAGAGCGTTAGACTGAAGATCTAAAGGTCCCTGGTTCAATCCCGGGTTTCGGCATGGGACATATTTTTGCTCAATTCACCAAGTGGTTCTACCTATTGTGGTTCACTTTGATAAACCCCAATGACCAGTGCAGCATGAGGAGGCCTTTATCCAGCAGGGGAGTGACAAAAAGCTCCCATATGTATGTCTTATGACAACATAGTGCACACATTCATTAGAACTGAAATTGAAAATAATTGGAAATGGCAAATAACCATGTGAGCCTCTTGTTATGCTCTCTATTCTAACTGGCATTTCAATAGCATGACAAATAATTGAAAAACTTGGGTCATCCCCAATAGCTTGTGTAGCAATAGGCCCTTCAGGAGTGGAGTGACAAAAAGCTCCTGTATTTATTTCTTATCTACACATCGTGCACAGATGCTTCATGAATTGCAATGTGCATCATTGGTTAATATATTACCCATTGAGCCACTTGCGATAATCTCTACCAAACTGGGACATCAATAAAATGGCAACTAAATCAATGCTGCAGGAGGAAGCCGAAATAGCTCAGTTGGGAGAGCGTTAGACTGAAGATCGGCATGGGACATGCTTTTGCTCACTTCACCAAGTGGTACTAACCATTGTGGTTAACTTTGACAAACCCCAATGACCAGGGCAGCATGAGGAGGCCTTTATCCAGCAGGGGAGTGACAAAAAGCTCCCATATGTATGTCTTATGACCACAGTGCACATATTCATTAGGAACTGAAATTGAAAATCATGGGAAATGGCAAATAACCATGTGAGCCTCTTGTTATGCTCTCTATTCTAACTGGCACTTCAATAGCATGACAACTAATTGAAAAACTTTGGTCATCCCCAATAGCTTGTGTAGCAATAGGCCCTTCAGGAGTGGAGTGACAAAAAGCTCCTGTATTTATTTCTCATCTCCACATCGTGCACAGATGCTTCATGAATTGCAATGTGCATCATTGGTTAATATATTACCCATTGAGCCACTTGCGATAATCTCTACCAAACTGGAACGTCAATAACATGGCAACTAAATGAATTACACAGGAGGAAGCCGAAATAGCTCAGTTGGGAGAGCGTTAGACTGAAGATCTAAAGGTCCCTGGTTCAATCCCGGGTTTTGGCATGGGACATATTTTTGCTCAATTCACCAAGTGGTTCTACCTATTGTGGTTCACTTTGATAAACCCCAATGACCAGTGCAGCATGAGGAGGCCTTTATCCAGCAGGGAAGTGACAAAAAGCTCCCATATGTATGTCTTATGACAACATAGTGCACATATTCATTAGAACTGAAATTGAAAATAATTGGAAATGGCAAATAACCATGTGAGCCTCTTGTTATGCTCTCTATTCTAACTGGCATTTCAATAGCATGACAAATAATTGAAAAACTTGGGTCATCCCCAATAGCTTGTGTAGCAATAGGCCCTTCAGGAGTGGAGTGACAAAAAGCTCCTGTATTTATTTCTTATCTCCACATCGTGCACAGATGCTTCATGAATTGCAATGTGCATCATTGGTTAATATATTACCCATTGAGCCACTTGCGATAATCTCTACCAAACTGGGACATCAATAAAATGGCAACTAAATCAATGCTGCAGGAGGAAGCCGAAATAGCTCAGTTGGGAGAGCGTTAGACTGAAGATCGGCATGGGACATGCTTTTGCTCACTTCACCAAGTGGTACTAACCATTGTGGTTAACTTTGACAAACCCCAATGACCAGGGCAGCATGAGGAGGCCTTTATCCAGCAGGGGAGTGACAAAAAGCTCCCATATGTATGTCTTATGACCACAGTGCACATATTCATTAGGAACTGAAATTGAAAATCATGGGAAATGGCAAATAACCATGTGAGCCTCTTGTTATGCTCTCTATTCTAACTGGCACTTCAATAGCATGACAACTAATTGAAAAACTTGGGTCATCCCCAATAGTTTGTGTAGCAATAGGCCCTTCAGGAGTGGAGTGACAAAAAGCTCCTGTATTTATTTCTCATCTCCACATCGTGCACAGATGCTTCATGAATTGCAATGTGCATCATTGGTTAATATATTACCCATTGAGCCACTTGCGATAATCTCTACCAAACTGGAACGTCAATAACATGGCAACTAAATGAATTACACAGGAGGAAGCCGAAATAGCTCAGTTGGGAGAGCGTTAGACTGAAGATCTAAAGGTCCCTGGTTCAATCCCGGGTTTTGGCATGGGACATATTGTTGCTCAATTCACCAAGTGGTTCTACCTATTGTGGTTCACTTTGATAAACCCCAATGACCAGTGCAGCATGAGGAGGCCTTTATCCAGCAGGGGAGTGACAAAAAGCTCCCATATGTATGTCTTATGACAACATAGTGCACATATTCATTAGAACTGAAATAGAAAATAATTGGAAATGGCAAATAACCATGTGAGCCTCTTGTTATGCTCTCTATTCTAACTGGCATTTCAATAGCATGACAAATAATTGAAAAACTTGGGTCATCCCCAATAGCTTGTGTAGCAATAGGCCCTTCAGGAGTGGAGTGACAAAAAGCTCCTGTATTTATTTCTTATCTCCACATCGTGCACAGATGCTTCATGAATTGCAATGTGCATCATTGGTTAATATATTACCCATTGAGCCACTTGCGATAATCTCTACCAAACTGGGACATCAATAAAATGGCAACTAAATCAATGCTGCAGGAGGAAGCCGAAATAGCTCAGTTGGGAGAGCGTTAGACTGAAGATCGGCATGGGACATGCTTTTGCTCACTTCACCAAGTGGTACTAACCATTGTGGTTAACTTTGACAAACCCCAATGACCAGGGCAGCATGAGGAGGCCTTTATCCAGCAGGGGAGTGACAAAAAGCTCCCATATGTATGTCTTATGACCACAGTGCACATATTCATTAGGAACTGAAATTGAAAATCATGGGAAATGGCAAATAACCATGTGAGCCTCTTGTTATGCTCTCTATTCTAACTGGCACTTCAATAGCATGACAACTAATTGAAAAACTTTGGTCATCCCCAATAGCTTGTGTAGCAATAGGCCCTTCAGGAGTGGAGTGACAAAAAGCTCCTGTATTTATTTCTCATCTCCACATCGTGCACAGATGCTTCATGAATTGCAATGTGCATCATTGGTTAATATATTACCCATTGAGCCACTTGCGATAATCTCTACCAAACTGGAACGTCAATAACATGGCAACTAAATGAATTACACAGGAGGAAGCCGAAATAGCTCAGTTGGGAGAGCGTTAGACTGAAGATCTAAAGGTCCCTGGTTCAATCCCGGGTTTCGGCATGGGACATATTTTTGCTCAATTCACCAAGTGGTTCTACCTATTGTGGTTCACTTTGATAAACCCCAATGACCAGTGCAGCATGAGGAGGCCTTTATCCAGCAGGGGAGTGACAAAAAGCTCCCATATGTATGTCTTATGACAACATAGTGCACATATTCATTAGAACTGAAATTGAAAATAATTGGAAATGGCAAATAACCATGTGAGCCTCTTGTTATGCTCTCTATTCTAACTGGCATTTCAATAGCATGACAAATAATTGAAAAACTTGGGTCATCCCCAATAGCTTGTGTAGCAATAGGCCCTTCAGGAGTGGAGTGACAAAAAGCTCCTGTATTTATTTCTTATCTCCACATCGTGCACAGATGCTTCATGAATTGCAATGTGCATCATTGGTTAATATATTACCCATTGAGCCACTTGCGATAATCTCTACCAAACTGGGACATCAATAAAATGGCAACTAAATCAATGCTGCAGGAGGAAGCCGAAAGAGCTCAGTTGGGAGAGCGTTAGACTGAAGATCGGCATGGGACATGCTTTTGCTCACTTCACCAAGTGGTACTAACCATTGTGGTTAACTTTGACAAACCCCAATGACCAGGGCAGCATGAGGAGGCCTTTATCCAGCAGGGGAGTGACAAAAAGCTCCCATATGTATGTCTTATGACCACAGTGCACATATTCATTAGGAACTGAAATTGAAAATCATGGGAAATGGCAAATAACCATGTGAGCCTCTTGTTATGCTCTCTATTCTAACTGGCACTTCAATAGCATGACAAATAATTGAAAAACTTGGGTCATCCCCAATAGCTTGTGCAGCAATAGGCCCTTCAGGAGTGGAGTGACAAAAAGCTCCTGTATTTATTTCTCATCTCCACATCGTGCACAGATGCTTCATGAATTGCAATGTGCATCATTGGTTAATATATTACCCATTGAGCCACTTGCGATAATCTCTACCAAACTGGAACGTCAATAACATGGTAACTAAATGAATTACACAGGAGGAAGCCGAAATAGCTCAGTTGGGAGAGCGTTAGACTGAACATCTAAAGGTCCCTGGTGCAATCCCGGGTATCGGCATCAGACATACTTTTGCTCACTTCACCAAGTTGTAATACCCATTGTGGTTAACTTTGACAATCCCCAATGACCAGGGCAGCATGAGGAGGCCTTTATCCAGCAGGGGAGAGACAAAAAGCTCCCATATGTAAGTCTTATGACCACATAATGCACATATTCATTAGGAACTGAAATTGAAAATAATTGGAAATGGCAAATAACCATGTGAGCCTCTTGTTATGCTCTCTATTCTAACTGGCATTTCAATAGCATGACAAATAATTGAAAAACTTGGGTCATCCCCAATAGCTTGTGTAGCAATAGGCCCTTCAGGAGTGGAGTGACAAAAAGCTCCTGTATTTATTTCTTATCTCCACATCGTGCACAGATGCTTCATGAATTGCAATGTGCATCATTGGTTAATATATTACCCATTGAGCCACTTGCGATAATCTCTACCAAACTGGGACGTCAATAAAATGGCAACTAAATCAATGCTGCAGGAGAAAGCCGAAATAGCTCAGTTGGGAGAGCGTTAGACTGAAGATCGGCATGGGATATGCTTTTGCTCACTTCACCAAGTGGTACTAACCATTGTGGTTAACTTTGACAAACCCCAATGACCAGGGCAGCATGAGGAGGCCTTTATCCAGCAGGGGAGTGACAAAAAGCTCCCATATGTATGTCTTATGACAACATAGTGCACATATTCATTAGAACTGAAATTGAAAATAATTGGAAATGGCAAATAACCATGTGAGCCTCTTGTTATGCTCTCTATTCTAACTGGCACTTCAATAGCATGACAACTAATTGAAAAACTTGGGTCATCCCCAATAGCTTGTGTGGCAATAGGCCCTTCAGGAGTGGAGTGACAAAAAGCTCCTGTATTTATTTCTTATCTCCACATCGTGCACAGATGCTTTATGAATTGGAATGTGCATCATTGGTCAATAGATTACCCATTGAGCCACTTGTGATAATCTCTACCAAACTGGAACGTCAATAACAGGGCAACTAAATCAATGCTGCAGGAGTAAGCCGAAATAGCTCAGTTGGGAGAGCGTTAGACTGAACATCTAAAGGTCCCTGGTGCAATCCCGGGTATCGGCATCAGACATACTTTTGCTCACTTCACCAAGTTGTACTACCCATTGTGGTTAACTTTGACAATCCCCAATGACCAGGGCAGCATGAGGAGGCCTTTATCCAGCAGGGGAGAGACAAAAAGCTCCCATATGTATGTCTTATGACCACATAATGCACATATTCATTAGGAACTGAAATTGAAAATAATTGGAAATGGCAAATAACCATGTGAGCCTCTTGTTATGCTCTCTATTCTAACTGGCATTTCAATAGCATGACAAATAATTGAAAAACTTGGGTCATCCCCAATAGCTTGTGTAGCAATAGGCCCTTCAGGAGTGGAGTGACAAAAAGCTCCTGTATTTATTTCTTATCTCCACATCGTGCACAGATGCTTCATGAATTGCAATGTGCATCATTGGTTAATATATTACCCATTGAGCCACTTGCGATAATCTCTACCAAACTGGGACGTCAATAAAATGGCAACTAAATCAATGCTGCAGGAGAAAGCCGAAATAGCTCAGTTGGGAGAGCGTTAGACTGAAGATCGGCATGGGATATGCTTTTGCTCACTTCACCAAGTGGTACTAACCATTGTGGTTAACTTTGACAAACCCCAATGACCAGGGCAGCATGAGGAGGCCTTTATCCAGCAGGGGAGTGACAAAAAGCTCCCATATGTATGTCTTATGACAACATAGTGCACATATTCATTAGAACTGAAATTGAAAATAATTGGAAATGGCAAATAACCATGTGAGCCTCTTGTTATGCTCTCTATTCTAACTGGCACTTCAATAGCATGACAACTAATTGAAAAACTTGGGTCATCCCCAATAGCTTGTGTGGCAATAGGCCCTTCAGGAGTGGAGTGACAAAAAGCTCCTGTATTTATTTCTTATCTCCACATCGTGCACAGATGCTTTATGAATTGGAATGTGCATCATTGGTCAATAGATTACCCATTGAGCCACTTGTGATAATCTCTACCAAACTGGAACGTCAATAACAGGGCAACTAAATCAATGCTGCAGGAGTAAGCCGAAATAGCTCAGTTGGGAGAGCGTTAGACTGAACATCTAAAGGTCCCTGGTGCAATCCCGGGTATCGGCATCAGACATACTTTTGCTCACTTCACCAAGTTGTACTACCCATTGTGGTTAACTTTGACAATCCCCAATGACCAGGGCAGCATGAGGAGGCCTTTATCCAGCAGGGGAGAGACAAAAAGCTCCCATATGTATGTCTTATGACCACATAATGCACATATTCATTAGGAACTGAAATTGAAAATAATTGGAAATGGCAAATAACCATGTGAGCCTCTTGTTATGCTCTCTATTCTAACTGGCATTTCAATAGCATGACAAATAATTGAAAAACTTGGGTCATCCCCAATAGCTTGTGTAGCAATAGGCCCTTCAGGAGTGGAGTGACAAAAAGCTCCTGTATTTATTTCTTATCTCCACATCGTGCACAGATGCTTCATGAATTGCAATGTGCATCATTGGTTAATATATTACCCATTGAGCCACTTGCGATAATCTCTACCAAACTGGGACGTCAATAAAATGGCAACTAAATCAATGCTGCAGGAGAAAGCCGAAATAGCTCAGTTGGGAGAGCGTTAGACTGAAGATCGGCATGGGATATGCTTTTGCTCACTTCACCAAGTGGTACTAACCATTGTGGTTAACTTTGACAAACCCCAATGACCAGGGCAGCATGAGGAGGCCTTTATCCAGCAGGGGAGTGACAAAAAGCTCCCATATGTATGTCTTATGACCACAGTGCACATATTCATTAGGAACTGAAATTGAAAATCATGGAAAATGGCAAATAACCATGTGAGCCTCTTGTTATGCTCTCTATTCTAACTGGCACTTCAATAGCATGACAACTAATTGAAAAACTTGGGTCATCCCCAATAGCTTGTGTGGCAATAGGCCCTTCAGGAGTGGAGTGACAAAAAGCTCCTGTATTTATTTCTTATCTCCACATCGTGCACAGATGCTTTATGAATTGAAATGTGCATCATTGGTCAATAGATTACCCATTGAGCCACTTGTGATAATCTCTACCAAACTGGAACGTCAATAACAGGGCAACTAAATCAATGCTGCAGGAGTAAGCCGAAATAGCTCAGTTGGGAGAGCGTTAGACTGAACATCTAAAGGTCCCTGGTGCAATCCCGGGTATCGGCATCAGACATACTTTTGCTCACTTCACCAAGTTGTACTACCCATTGTGGTTAACTTTGACAATCCCCAATGACCAGGGCAGCATGAGGAGGCCTTTATCCAGCAGGGGAGAGACAAAAAGCTCCCATATGTATGTCGTATGACCACATAATGCACATATTCATTAGGAACTGAAATTGAAAATAATTGGAAATGGCAAATAACCATGTGAGCCTCTTGTTATGCTCTCTATTCTAACTGGCATTTCAATAGCATGACAAATAATTGAAAAACTTGGGTCATCCCCAATAGCTTGTGTAGCAATAGGCCCTTCAGGAGTGGAGTGACAAAAAGCTCCTATATTTATTTCTTATCTCCACATCGTGCACAGATGCTTCATGAATTGCAATGTGCATCATTGGTTAATATGTTACCCATTGAGCCACTTGCGATAATCTCTACCAAACTGGGACGTCAATAAAATGGCAACTAAATCAATGCTGCAGGAGGAAGCCGAAATAGCTCAGTTGGGAGAGCGTTAGACTGAAGATCGGCATGGGATATGCTTTTGCTCACTTCACCAAGTGGTACTAACCATTGTGGTTAACTTTGACAAACCCCAATGACCAGGGCAGCATGAGGAGGCCTTTATCCAGCAGGGGAGTGACAAAAAGCTCCCATATGTATGTCTTATGACCACAGTGCACATATTCATTAGGAACTGAAATTGAAAATCATGGGAAATGGCAAATAACCATGTGAGCCTCTTGTTATGCTCTCTATTCTAACTGGCACTTCAATAGCATGACAACTAATTGAAAAACTTGGGTCATCCCCAATAGCTTGTGTAGCAATACGCCCTTCAGGAGTGGAGTGACAAAAAGCTCCTGTATTTATTTCTTATCTCCATATCGTGCACAGATGCTTTATGAATTGAAATGTGCATCATTGGTCAATAGATTACCCATTGAGCCACTTGTGATAATCTCTACCAAACTGGAACGTCAATAACAGGGCAACTAAATCAATGCTGCAGGAGTAAGCCGAAATAGCTCAGTTGGGAGAGCGTTAGACTGAACATCTAAAGGTCCCTGGTGCAATCCCGGGTATCGGCATCAGACATACTTTTGCTCACTTCACCAAGTTGTACTACCCATTGTGGTTAACTTTGACAATCCCCAATGACCAGGGCAGCATAAGGAGGCCTTTATCCAGCAGGGGAGAGACAAAAAGCTCCCATATGTATGTCTTATGACCACATAATGCACATATTCATTAGGAACTGAAATTGAAAATAATTGGAAATGGCAAATAACCATGTGAGCCTCTTGTTATGCTCTCTATTCTAACTGGCACTTCAATAGCATGACAAATAATTGAAAAACTTGGGTCATCCCCAATAGCTTGTGTAGCAATAGGCCCTTCAGGAGTGGAGTGACAAAAAGCTCCTGTATTTATTTCTTATCTCCACATCGTGCACAGATGCTTCATGAATTGCAATGTGCATCATTGGTTAATATATTACCCATTGAGCCACTTGCGATAATCTCTACCAAACTGGGACGTCAATAAAATGGCAACTAAATCAATGCTGCAGGAGGAAGCCGAAATAGCTCAGTTGGGAGAGCGTTAGACTGAAGATCGGCATGAGACATGCTTTTGCTCACTTCACCAAGTGGTACTAACCATTGTGGTTAACTTTGACAAACCCCAATGACCAGGGCAGCATGAGGAGGCCTTTATCCAGCAGGGGAGTGACAAAAAGCTCCCATATGTATGTCTTATGACCACAGTGCACATATTCATTAGGAACTGAAATTGAAAATCATGGGAAATGGCAAATAACCATGTGAGCCTCTTGTTATGCTCTCTATTCTAACTGGCACTTCAATAGCATGACAACTAATTGAAAAACTTGGGTCATCCCCAATAGCTTGTGTGGCAATAGGCCCTTCAGGAGTGGAGTGACAAAAAGCTCCTGTATTTATTTCTCATCTCCACATCGTGCACAGATGCTTTATGAATTGAAATGTGCATCATGGTCAATAGATTACCCATTGAGCCATTTGTGATAATCTCTACCAAACTGGAACGTCAATAACAGGGCAACTAAATCAATGCTGCAGGAGTAAGCCGAAATAGCTCAGTTGGGAGAGCGTTAGACTGAACATCTAAAGGTCCCTGGTGCAATCCCGGGTATCGGCATCAGACATACTTTTGCTCACTTCACCAAGTTGTACTACCCATTGTGGTTAACTTTGACAATCCCCAATGACCAGGGCAGCATGAGGAGGCCTTTATCAAGCAGGGGAGTGACAAAAAGCTCCCATATGTATGTCTTATGACCACATAGTGCAAATATTCATTAGGAACTGAAATTGAAAATCATTGGAAATGGCAAATAACCATGTGAGCCTCTTGTTATGCTCTCTATTCTAACTGGCACTTCAATAGCATGACAAATAATTGAAAAACTTGGGTCATCCCCAATAGCTTGTGTAGCAATAGGCCCTTCAGGAGTGGAGTGACAAAAAGCTCCTGTATTTATTTCTTATCTCCATATCGTGCACAGATGCTTTATGAATTGAAATGTGCATCATTGGTCAATAGATTACCCATTGAGCCACTTGTGATAATCTCTACCAAACTGGAACGTCAATAACAGGGCAACTAAATCAATGCTGCAGGAGTAAGCCGAAATAGCTCAGTTGGGAGAGCGTTAGACTGAACATCTAAAGGTCCCTGGTGCAATCCCGGGTATCGGCATCAGACATACTTTTGCTCACTTCACCAAGTTGTACTACCCATTGTGGTTAACTTTGACAATCCCCAATGACCAGGGCAGCATAAGGAGGCCTTTATCCAGCAGGGGAGAGACAAAAAGCTCCCATATGTATGTCTTATGACCACATAATGCACATATTCATTAGGAACTGAAATTGAAAATAATTGGAAATGGCAAATAACCATGTGAGCCTCTTGTTATGCTCTCTATTCTAACTGGCACTTCAATAGCATGACAAATAATTGAAAAACTTGGGTCATCCCCAATAGCTTGTGTAGCAATAGGCCCTTCAGGAGTGGAGTGACAAAAAGCTCCTGTATTTATTTCTTATCTCCACATCGTGCACAGATGCTTCATGAATTGCAATGTGCATCATTGGTTAATATATTACCCATTGAGCCACTTGCGATAATCTCTACCAAACTGGGACGTCAATAAAATGGCAACTAAATCAATGCTGCAGGAGGAAGCCGAAATAGCTCAGTTGGGAGAGCGTTAGACTGAAGATCGGCATGAGACATGCTTTTGCTCACTTCACCAAGTGGTACTAACCATTGTGGTTAACTTTGACAAACCCCAATGACCAGGGCAGCATGAGGAGGCCTTTATCCAGCAGGGGAGTGACAAAAAGCTCCCATATGTATGTCTTATGACCACAGTGCACATATTCATTAGGAACTGAAATTGAAAATCATGGGAAATGGCAAATAACCATGTGAGCCTCTTGTTATGCTCTCTATTCTAACTGGCACTTCAATAGCATGACAACTAATTGAAAAACTTGGGTCATCCCCAATAGCTTGTGTGGCAATAGGCCCTTCAGGAGTGGAGTGACAAAAAGCTCCTGTATTTATTTCTCATCTCCACATCGTGCACAGATGCTTTATGAATTGAAATGTGCATCATGGTCAATAGATTACCCATTGAGCCATTTGTGATAATCTCTACCAAACTGGAACGTCAATAACAGGGCAACTAAATCAATGCTGCAGGAGTAAGCCGAAATAGCTCAGTTGGGAGAGCGTTAGACTGAACATCTAAAGGTCCCTGGTGCAATCCCGGGTATCGGCATCAGACATACTTTTGCTCACTTCACCAAGTTGTACTACCCATTGTGGTTAACTTTGACAATCCCCAATGACCAGGGCAGCATGAGGAGGCCTTTATCCAGCAGGGGAGAGACAAAAAGCTCCCATATGTATGTCTTATGACCACATAATGCACATATTCATTAGGAACTGAAATTGAAAATAATTGGAAATGGCAAATAACCATGTGAGCCTCTTGTTATGCTCTCTATTCTAACTGGCATTTCAATAGCATGACAAATAATTGAAAAACTTGGGTCATCCCCAATAGCTTGTGTAGCAATAGGCCCTTCAGGAGTGGAGTGACAAAAAGCTCCTGTATTTATTTCTTATCTCCACATCGTGCACAGATGCTTCATGAATTGCAATGTGCATCATTGGTTAATATATTACCCATTGAGCCACTTGCGATAATCTCTACCAAACTGGGACGTCAATAAAATGGCAACTAAATCAATGCTGCAGGAGGAAGCCGAAATAGCTCAGTTGGGAGAGCGTTAGACTGAAGATCGGCATGGGATATGCTTTTGCTCACTTCACCAAGTGGTACTAACCATTGTGGTTAACTTTGACAAACCCCAATGACCAGGGCAGCATGAGGAGGCCTTTATCCAGCAGGGGAGTGACAAAAAGCTCCCATATGTATGTCTTATGACCACAGTGCACATATTCATTAGGAACTGAAATTGAAAATCATGGGAAATGGCAAATAACCATGTGAGCCTCTTGTTATGCTCTCTATTCTAACTGGCACTTCAATAGCATGACAACTAATTGAAAAACTTGGGTCATCCCCAATAGCTTGTGTAGCAATACGCCCTTCAGAAGTGGAGTGACAAAAAGCTCCTGTATTTATTTCTTATCTCCACATCGTGCACAGATGCTTTATGAATTGAAATGTGCATCATTGGTCAATAGATTACCCATTGAGCCACTTGTGATAATCTCTACCAAACTGGAACGTCAATAACAGGGCAACTAAATCAATGCTGCAGGAGTAAGCCGAAATAGCTCCGTTGGGAGAGCGTTAGACTGAACATCTAAAGGTCCCTGGTGCAATCCCGGGTATCGGCATCAGACATACTTTTGCTCACTTCACCAAGTTGTACTACCCATTGTGGTTAACTTTGACAATCCCCAATGACCAGGGCAGCATGAGGAGGCCTTTATCCAGCAGGGGAGAGACAAAAAGCTCCCATATGTATGTCTTATGACCACATAATGCACATATTCATTAGGAACTGAAATTGAAAATAATTGGAAATGGCAAATAACCATGTGAGCCTCTTGTTATGCTCTCTATTCTAACTGGCATTTCAATAGCATGACAAATAATTGAAAAACTTGGGTCATCCCCAATAGCTTGTGTAGCAATAGGCCCTTCAGGAGTGGAGTGACAAAAAGCTCCTGTATTTATTTCTTATCTCCACATCGTGCACAGATGCTTCATGAATTGCAATGTGCATCATTGGTTAATATATTACCCATTGAGCCACTTGCGATAATCTCTACCAAACTGGGACGTCAATAAAATGGCAACTAAATCAATGCTGCAGGAGGAAGCCGAAATAGCTCAGTTGGGAGAGCGTTAGACTGAAGATCGGCATGGGATATGCTTTTGCTCACTTCACCAAGTGGTACTAACCATTGTGGTTAACTTTGACAAACCCCAATGACCAGGGCAGCATGAGGAGGCCTTTATCCAGCAGGGGAGTGACAAAAAGCTCCCATATGTATGTCTTATGACCACAGTGCACATATTCATTAGGAACTGAAATTGAAAATCATGGGAAATGGCAAATAACCATGTGAGCCTCTTGTTATGCTCTCTATTCTAACTGGCACTTCAATAGCATGACAACTAATTGAAAAACTTGGGTCATCCCCAATAGCTTGTGTGGCAATAGGCCCTTCAGGAGTGGAGTGACAAAAAGCTCCTGTATTTATTTCTTATCTCCACATCGTGCACAATGCTTTATGAATTGAAATGTGCATCATTGGTCAATAGATTACCCATTGAGCCACTTGTGATAATCTCTACCAAACTGGAACGTCAATAACAGGGCAACTAAATCAATGCTGCAGGAGTAAGCCGAAATAGCTCAGTTGGGAGAGCGTTAGACTGAACATCTAAAGGTCCCTGGTGCAATCCCGGGTATCGGCATCAGACATACTTTTGCTCACTTCACCAAGTTGTACTACCCATTGTGGTTAACTTTGACAATCCCCAATGACCAGGGCAGCATGAGGAGGCCTTTATCCAGCAGGGGAGAGACAAAAAGCTCCCATATGTATGTCTTATGACCACATAATGCACATATTCATTAGGAACTGAAATTGAAAATAATTGGAAATGGCAAATAACCATGTGAGCCTCTTGTTATGCTCTCTATTCTAACTGGCATTTCAATAGCATGACAAATAATTGAAAAACTTGGGTCATCCCCAATAGCTTGTGTAGCAATAGGCCCTTCAGGAGTGGAGTGACAAAAAGCTCCTATATTTATTTCCTATCTCCACATCGTGCACAGATGCTTCATGAATTGCAATGTGCATCATTGGTTAATATATTACCCATTGAGCCACTTGCGATAATCTCTACCAAACTGGGACGTCAATAAAATGGCAACTAAATCAATGCTGCAGGAGGAAGCCGAAATAGCTCAGTTGGGAGAGCGTTAGACTGAAGATCGGCATGGGATATGCTTTTGCTCACTTCACCAAGTGGTACTAACCATTGTGATAACTTTGACAAACCCCAATGACCAGGGCAGCATGAGGAGGCCTTTATCCAGCAGGGGAGTGACAAAAAGCTCCCATATGTATGTCTTATGACCACAGTGCACATATTCATTAGGAACTGAAATTGAAAATCATGGGAAATGGCAAATAACCATGTGAGCCTCTTGTTATGCTCTCTATTCTAACTGGCACTTCAATAGCATGACAACTAATTGAAAAACTTGGGTCATCCCCAATAGCTTGTGTAGCAATATGCCCTTCAGGAGTGGAGTGACAAAAAGCTCCTGTATTTATTTCTTATCTCCACATCGTGCACAGATGCTTTATGAATTGAAATGTGCATCATTGGTCAATAGATTACCCATTGAGCCACTTGTGATAATCTCTACCAAACTGGAACGTCAATAACAGGGCAACTAAATCAATGCTGCAGGAGTAAGCCGAAATAGCTCAGTTGGGAGAGCGTTAGACTGAACATCTAAAGGTCCCTGGTGCAATCCCGGGTATCGGCATCAGACATACTTTTGCTCACTTCACCAAGTGGTACTACCCATTGTGGTTAACTTTGACAATCCCCAATGACCAGGGCAGCATGAGGAGGCCTTTATCCAGCAGGGGAGAGACAAAAAGCTCCCATATGTATGTCTTATGACCACATAATGCACATATTCATTAGGAACTGAAATTGAAAATCATTGGAAATGGCAAATAACCATGTGAGCCTCTTGTTATGCTCTCTATTCTAACTGGCACTTCAATAACATGACAACTAATTGAAAAACTTGGGTCATCCCCAATAGCTTGTGTAGCAATAGGCCCTTCAGGAGTGGAGTGACAAAAAGCTCCTGTATTTATTTCTTATCTCCACATCGTGCACAGATGCTTCATGAATTGCAATGTGCATCATTGGTTAATATATTACCCATTGAGCCACTTGCGATAATCTCTACCAAACTGGGACGTCAATAAAATGGCATCTAAAGCAATGCTGCAGGAGGAAGCCGAAATACCTCAGTTGGGAGAGCGTTAGACTGAAGATCGGCATGAGACATGCTTTTGCTCACTTCACCAAGTGGTACTAACCATTGTGGTTAACTTTGACAAACCCCAATGACCAGGGCAGCATGAGGAGGCCTTTATCCAGCAGGGGAGTGACAAAAAGCTCCCATATGTATGTCTTATGACCACAGTGCACATATTCATTAGGAACTGAAATTGAAAATCATGGGAAATGGCAAATAACCATGTGAGCCTCTTGTTATGCTCTCTATTCTAACTGGCACTTCAATAGCATGACAACTAATTGAAAAACTTGGGTCATCCCCAATAGCTTGTGTAGCAATAGGCCCTTCAGGAGTGGAGTGACAAAAAGCTCCTGTATTTATTTCTCATCTCCACATTGTGCACAGATGCTTTATGAATTGAAATGTGCATCATGGTCAATAGATTACCCATTGAGCCACTTGTGATAATCTCTACCAAACTGGAACGTCAATAACAGGGCAACTAAATCAATGCTGCAGGAGTAAGCCGAAATAGCTCAGTTGGGAGAGCGTTAGACTGAACATCTAAAGGTCCCTGGTGCAATCCCGGGTATCGGTATCAGACATACTTTTGCTCACTTCACCAAGTTGTACTACCCATTGTGGTTAACTTTGACAATCCCCAATGACCAGGGCAGCATGAGGAGGCCTTTATCCAGCAGGGGAGAGACAAAAAGCTCCCATTTGTATGTCTTATGACCACATAATGCACATATTCATTAGGAACTGAAATTGAAAATAATTGGAAATGGCAAATAACCATGTGAGCCTCTTGTTATGCTCTCTATTCTAACTGGCATTTCAATAGCATGACAAATAATTGAAAAACTTGGGTCATCCCCAATAGCTTGTGTAGCAATAGGCCCTTCAGGAGTGGAGTGACAAAAAGCTCCTGTATTTATTTCTTATCTCCACATCGTGCACAGATGCTTCATGAATTGCAATGTGCATCATTGGTTAATATATTACCCATTGAGCCACTTGCGATAATCTCTACCAAACTGGGACGTCAATAAAATGGAAACTAAATCAATGCTGCAGGAGGAAGCCGAAATAGCTCAGTTGGGAGAGCGTTAGACTGAAGATCGGCATGGGATATGCTTTTGCTCACTTCACCAAGTGGTACTAACCATTGTGGTTAACTTTGACAAACCCCAATGACCAGGGCAGCATGAGGAGGCCTTTATCCAGCAGGGGAGTGACAAAAAGCTCCCATATGTATGTCTTATGACCACAGTGCACATATTCATTAGGAACTGAAATTGAAAATCATGGGAAATGGCAAATAACCATGTGAGCCTCTTGTTATGCTCTCTATTCTAACTGGCACTTCAATAGCATGACAACTAATTGAAAAACTTGGGTCATCCCCAATAGCTTGTGTAGCAATAGGCCCTTCAGGAGTGGAGTGACAAAAAGCTCCTGTATTTATTTCTTATCTCCACATCGTGCACAGATGCTTTATGAATTGAAATGTGCATCATTGGTCAATAGATTACCCATTGAGCCACTTGTGATAATCTCTACCAAACTGGAACGTCAATAACAGGGCAACTAAATCAATGCTGCAGGAGTAAGCCGAAATAGCTCAGTTGGGAGAGCGTTAGACTGAACATCTAAAGGTCCCTGGCGCAATCCCGGGTATCGGCATCAGACATACTTTTGCTCACTTCACCAAGTGGTACTACCCATTGTGGTTAACTTTGACAATCCCCAATGACCAGGGCAGCATGAGGGGGCCTTTATCCAGCAGGGGAGAGACAAAAAGCTCCCATATGTATGTCTTATGACCACATAATGCACATATTCATTAGGAACTGAAATTGAAAATCATTGGAAATGGCAAATAACCATGTGAGCCTCTTGTTATGCTCTCTATTCTAACTGGCACTTCAATAGCATGACAAATAATTGAAAAACTTGGGTCATCCCCAATAGCTTGTGTAGCAATAGGCCCTTCAGGAGTGGAGTGACAAAAAGCTCCTGTATTTATTTCTTATCTCCACATCGTGCACAGATGCTTCATGAATTGCAATGTGCATCATTGGTTAATATATTACCCATTGAGCCACTTGCGATAATCTCTACCAAACTGGGACGTCAATAAAATGGCATCTAAAGCAATGCTGCAGGAGGAAGCCGAAATAGCTCAGTTGGGAGAGCGTTAGACTGAAGATCGGCATGGGACATGCTTTTGCTCACTTCACCAAGTGGTACTAACCATTGTGGTTAACTTTGACAAACCCCAATGACCAGGGCAGCATGAGGAGGCCTTTATCCAGCAGGGGAGTGACAAAAAGCTCCCATATGTATGTCTTATGACCACAGTGCACATATTCATTAGGAACTGAAATTGAAAATCATGGGAAATGGCAAATAACCATGTGAGCCTCTTGTTATGCTCTCTATTCTAACTGGCACTTCAATAGCATGACAACTAATTGAAAAACTTGGGTCATCCTCAATAGCTTGTGTAGCAATAGGCCCTTCAGGAGTGGAGTGACAAAAAGCTCCTGTATTTATTTCTCATCTCCACATCGTGCACAGATGCTTCATGAATTGCAATGTGCATCATTGGTTAATATATTACCCATTGAGCCACTTGCGATAATCTCTACCAAACTGGAACGTCAATAACATGGCAACAAAATGAATTACACAGGAGGAAGCCGAAATAGCTGAGTTGGGAGAGCGTTATTCTGAAGATCTAAATGTCCCTGGTTCAATCCCGGGTTTCGACATGGGACATATTTTTGCTCAATTCACCAAGTGGTTCTACCTATTGTGGTTCACTTTGATAAACCCCAATGACCAGTGCAGCATGAGGAGGCCTTTATCCAGCAGGGGAGTGACAAAAAGCTCCCATATGTATGTCTTATGACCACATAGTGCACATATTCATTAGGAACTGAAATTGAAAATCATTGGAAATGGCAAATAACCATGTGAGCCTCTTGTTATGCTCTCTATTCTAACTGGCACTTCAATAGCATGACAAATAATTGAAAAACTTGGGACATCCCCAATAACTTGTGTAGCAATAGGCCCTTCAGGAGTGGAGTGACAAAAAGCTCCTGTATTTATTTCTTATCTCCACATCGTGCACAGATGCTTTATGAATTGCAATGTGCATCATTGGTCAATAGATTACCCATTGAGCCACTTGTGATAATCTCTACCAAACTGGGACGTAAATAAAATGGCAACTAAATCAATGCTGCAGGAGGAAGCCGAAATAGCTCAGTTGGGAGAGCGTTAGACTGAAGATCGGCATGGGACATGCTTTTGCTCACTTCACCAAGTGGTACTAACCATTGTGGTTAACTTTGACAAACCCCAATGACCAGGGCAGCATGAGGAGGCCTTTATCCAGCAGTGGAGTGACAAAAAGCTCCTGTATTTATTTCTTATCTCCACATCGTGCACAGATGCTTCATGAATTGAAATGTGCATCATTGGTCAATAGATTACCCATTGAGCCACTTGTGATAATCTGTACCGAACTGGAACGTCAATAACAGGGCAACTAAATCAATGCTGCAGGAGTAAGCCGAAATAGCTCAGTTGGGAGAGCGTTAGACTGAAGATCGGCATGGGACATGCTTTTGCTCACTTCACCAAGTGGTACTAACCATTGTGGTTAACTTTGACAAACCCCAATGACCAGGGCAGCATGAGGAGGCCTTTATCCAGCAGGGGAGTGACAAAAAGCTCCCATATGTATGTCTTATGACCACAGTGCACATATTCATTAGGAACTGAAATTGAAAATCATGGGAAATGGCAAATAACCATGTGAGCCTCTAGTTATGCTCTCTATTCTAACTGGCACTTAAATAACATGACAACTAATTGAAAAACTTGGGTCATCCCCAATAGCTTGTGTAGCAATAGGCCCTTCAGGAGTGGAGTGACAAAAAGCTCCTGTATTAATTTCTTATCTCCACATCGTGCACAGATGCTTTATGAATTGAAATGTGCATCATTGGTCAATAGATTACCCATTGAGCCACTTGTGAAAATCTCCACCAAACTGGGACGTCAATAAAATGGCAACCAAATCAATGCTCCAAAAGGAAGCCGAAATAGCTCAGTTGGGAGACCGTTAGACTGAAGATCTGAAGGTCTTTGGTTTAATACCGGGTTTCAGCATGGGACAAACTTTTGCTAACTTCACCAAGTGATCCTACCCATTGTGGTTCACGTTGATAAACCCCAATGACCAGTGTAGCATGAGGAGGCATTTATCTAGCAGTGGAGTGACAAAATGCTCCTGTCTTTCTTATCACCACATAGTGCACAAAGGAATTATGAACAGCAATTGAGCATAATTGTTAACGGCAAATACGCATGTGAGCCTCTTGATATGATTTCTATTCAAACTGGAACTTCAATAGCATGACAACGAATTAAATAACTGGGTTAACTCCAATAACTTGTGTAGCATTAGGCCCTTATTCAGTAGTGGAGTGACAATCAGCTCCTGTATTTATTTCTTATCTTCACATCGTGCACAGATGCTTTATGAATTGCAATGTGCATCATTGGTTAATATATTACCCATTGAGCCACTTGCGTTAATCTCTACCAAACTGGAACGTCAATAACATGGGAACTAAATCAATTACGCAGGAGGAAGCCGAAATAGCTCAGTTGGGAGAGCGTTAGACTGAAGATCTAAATGTCCCTGGTTCAATCCCGGGTTTTGGCATGGGACATATTTTTGCTCAATTCACCAAGTGGTTCTACCTATTGTGGTTCACTTTGATAAACCCCAATGACCAGTGCAGCATGAGGAGGCCTTTATCCAGCAGGGGAGTGACAAAAAGCTCCGATATGTATGTCTTATGACAACATAGAGCACATATTCATTAGGAACTGAAATTGAAAATAATTGGAAATGCCAAATAACCATGTGAGCCTCTTGTTATGCTCTCTATTCTAACTGGCACTTCCATAGCATGACAACTAATTGAAAAACTTGGGTCATCCCCAATAGCTTGTGTAGCAATAGGCCCTTCAGGAGTGGAGTGACAATAAGCTCCTGTATTTATTTCTTATCTCCACATCGTGCACAGATTCTTTATGAATTGAAATGTGCAGCATTGGTCAATAGATTATCCATTGAGCCACTTGTGATAATCTCTACCAAACTGGAACGTCAATAACAGGGCAACTAAATCAATGCTGCAGGAGAAAACCGAAATAGCTCAGTTGGGAGAGCGTTAGACTGAACATCTAAAGGTCCCTGGTGCAATCCCGGGTTTCGGCATCAGACATACTTTTGCTCACTTCACCAAGTGGTACTACCCATTGTGGTTAACTTTGACAATCCCCAATGACCAGGGCAGCATGAGGAGGCCTTTATCCAGCAGGGGAGTGACAAAAAGCTCCCATATGTATGTCTTATGACCACAGTGCACATATTCATTAGGAACTGAAATTGAAAATCATGGGAAATGGCAAATAACCATGTGAGCCTCTTGTTATGCTCTCTATTCTAACTGGCACTTCAATAGCATGACAACTAATTGAAAAACTTGGGTCATCCCCAATAGCTTGTGTAGCAATAGGCCCTTCAGGAGTGGAGTGACAAAAAGCTCCTGTATTTATTTCTTATCTCCACATCGTGCACAGATGCTTCATGAATTGCAATGTGCATCATTGGTTAATATATTACCCATTGAGCCACTTGCGATAATCTCTACCATACTGGAACGTCAATAACATGGCAACTAAATTAATTATGCAGGAGGAAGCCGAAATAGCTCAGTTGGGAGAGCGTTAGATTGAAGATCTAAAGGTCCCTGGTTCAATCCCGGGTTTCGGCATGGGAAATATTTTTGCTCAATTCACTAAGTGGTTCTACCTATTGTGGTTCACTTTGATAAACCCCAATGACCAGTGCAGCATGAGGAGGCCTTTATCCAGCAGGGGAGTGACAAAAAGCTCCGATATGTATGTCTTATGACAACATAGTGCACATATTCATTAGGAACTGAAATTCAAAATAATTGGAAATGCCAAATAACCATGTGAGCCTCTTGTTATGCTCTCTATTCTAACTGGCACTTAAATAGCATGACAACTAATTGAAAAACTTGGGTCATCCCCAATAGCTTGTGTAGCAATACGCCCTTCAGGAGTGGAGTGACAAAAAGCTCCTGTATTTATTTCTTATCTCCACATCGTGCACAGATGCTTTATGAATTGAAATGTGCATCATTGGTCAATAGATTATCCATTGAGCCACTTGTGATAATCTCTACCAAACTGGCACGTCAATAACAGGGCAACTAAATCAATGCTGCAGGAGTAAGCCGAAATAGCTCAGTTGGGAGAGCGTTAGACTGAACATCTAAAGGTCCCTGGTGCAATCCCGGGTTTCGGCATCAGACATACTTTTGCTCACTTCACCAAGTGGTACTACCCATTGTGGTTAACTTTGACAATCCCCAATGACCAGGGCAGCATGAGGAGGCCTTTATCCAGCAGGGGGGTGACAAAAAGCTCCCATATGTATGTCTTATGACCACAGTGCACATATTCATTAGGAACTGAAATTGAAAATCATGGGAAATGGCAAATAACCATGTGAGCCTCTTGTTATGCTCTCTATTCTAACTGGCACTTCAATAGCATGACAACTAATTGAAAAACTTGGGTCATCCCCAATAGGTTGTGTAGCAATAAGCCCTTCAGGAGTGGAGTGACAAAAAGCTCCTGTATTTATTTCTTATCTCCACATCGTGCACAGATGCTTCATGAATTGCAATGTGCATCATTGGTTAATATATTACCCATTGAGCCACTTGCGTTAATCTCTACCAAACTGGAACGTCAATAACATGGGAACTAAATCAATTACGCAGGAGGAAGCCGAAATAGCTCAGTTGGGAGAGCGTTAGACTGAAGATCTAAATGTCCCTGGTTCAATCCCGGGTTTTGGCATGGGACATATTTTTGCTCAATTCACCAAGTGGTTCTACCTATTGTGGTTCACTTTGATAAACCCCAATGACCAGTGCAGCATGAGGAGGCCTTTATCCAGCAGGGGAGTGACAAAAAGCTCCGATATGTATGTCTTATGACAACATAGAGCACATATTCATTAGGAACTGAAATTGAAAATAATTGGAAATGCCAAATAACCATGTGAGCCTCTTGTTATGCTCTCTATTCTAACTGGCACTTCCATAGCATGACAACTAATTGAAAAACTTGGGTCATCCCCAATAGCTTGTGTAGCAATAGGCCCTTCAGGAGTGGAGTGACAAAAAGCTCCTGTATTTATTTCTTATCTCCACATCGTGCACAGATGCTTTATGAATTGAAATGTGCAGCATTGGTCAATAGATTATCCATTGAGCCACTTGTGATAATCTCTACCAAACTGGAACGTCAATAACAGGGCAACTAAATCAATGCTGCAGGAGAAAACCGAAATAGCTCAGTTGGGAGAGCGTTAGACTGAACATCTAAAGGTCCCTGGTGCAATCCCGGGTTTCGGCATCAGACATACTTTTGCTCACTTCACTAAGTGGTACTACCCATTGTGGTTAACTTTGACAATCCCCAATGACCAGGGCAGCATGAGGAGGCCTTTATCCAGCAGGGGAGTGACAAAAAGCTCCCATATGTATGTCTTATGACCACAGTGCACATATTCATTAGGAACTGAAATTGAAAATCATGGGAAATGGCAAATAACCATGTGAGCCTCTTGTTATGCTCTCTATTCTAACTGGCACTTCAATAGCATGACAACTAATTGAAAAACTTGGGTCATCCCCAATAGCTTGTGTAGCAATAGGCCCTTCAGGAGTGGAGTGACAAAAAGCTCCTGTATTTATTTCTTATCTCCACATCGTGCACAGATGCTTCATGAATTGCAATGTGCATCATTGGTTAATATATTACCCATTGAGCCACTTGCGATAATCTCTACCATACTGGAACGTCAATAACATGGCAACTAAATTAATTATGCAGGAGGAAGCCGAAATAGCTCAGTTGGGAGAGCGTTAGACTGAAGATCTAAAGGTCCCTGGTTCAATCCCGGGTTTCGGCATGGGAAATATTTTTGCTCAATTCACTAAGTGGTTCTACCTATTGTGGTTCACTTTGATAAACCCCAATGACCAGTGCAGCATGAGGAGGCCTTTATCCAGCAGGGGAGTGACAAAAAGCTCCGATATGTATGTCTTATGACAACATAGTGCACATATTCATTAGGAACTGAAATTCAAAATAATTGGAAATGCCAAATAACCATGTGAGCCTCTTGTTATGCTCTCTATTCTAACTGGCACTTAAATAGCATGACAACTAATTGAAAAACTTGGGTCATCCCCAATAGCTTGTGTAGCAATACGCCCTTCAGGAGTGGAGTGACAAAAAGCTCCTGTATTTATTTCTTATCTCCACATCGTGCACAGATGCTTTATGAATTGAAATGTGCATCATTGGTCAATAGATTATCCATTGAGCCACTTGTGATAATCTCTACCAAACTGGCACGTCAATAACAGGGCAACTAAATCAATGCTGCAGGAGTAAGCCGAAATAGCTCAGTTGGGAGAGCGTTAGACTGAACATCTAAAGGTCCCTGGTGCAATCCCGGGTTTCGGCATCAGACATACTTTTGCTCACTTCACCAAGTGGTACTACCCATTGTGGTTAACTTTGACAATCCCCAATGACCAGGGCAGCATGAGGAGGCCTTTATCCAGCAGGGGGGTGACAAAAAGCTCCCATATGTATGTCTTATGACCACAGTGCACATATTCATTAGGAACTGAAATTGAAAATCATGGGAAATGGCAAATAACCATGTGAGCCTCTTGTTATGCTCTCTATTCTAACTGGCACTTCAATAGCATGACAACTAATTGAAAAACTTGGGTCATCCCCAATAGGTTGTGTAGCAATAAGCCCTTCAGGAGTGGAGTGACAAAAAGCTCCTGTATTTATTTCTTATCTCCACATCGTGCACAGATGCTTCATGAATTGCAATGTGCATCATTGGTTAATATATTGCCCATTGAGCCACTTGTGATAATCTCTACCAAACTGGAACGTCAATAACATGGCAACTAAATGAATTACGCAGCAGAAGCCGAAATAGCTCAGTTGGGAGAGCGTTAGACTGAAGATCTAAAGGTCCCTGGTTCAATCCCGGGTTTTGGCATGAGACATGTTTTTGCTCAATTCACCAAGTGGTTCTACCTTTTGTGGTTCACTTTGATAAACCCCAATGACCAGTGCAGCATGAGGAGGCCTTTATCCAGCAGGGGAGTGACAAAAAGCTCCCATATGTATGTCTTATGATCACATAGTGCACATATTCATTAGGAACTGAAATTGAAAATCATTGGAAATGGCAAATATCCATGTGAGCCTCATGTTATGATCTCCATTCTAACTGGCACTTCAATAGCATGACAACTAATTGAAAAACTTGGGTCAGCCCCAATAGCTTGTGTAGCAATAGGCCCTTCAGGAGTGGAGTGACAAAAAGCTCCTGTATTTATTTCTTATCTCCACATCGTGCACAGATGCTTCATGAATTGCAATGTGCATCATTGGTTAATATATTACCCATTGAGCCACTTGTGATAATCTCTACCAAACTGGAACGTCAATAACATGGCAACTAAATGAATTACGCAGCACAAAGCCGAAATAGCTCAGTTGGGAGAGCGTTAGACTGAAGATCTAAAGGTCCCTGGTTCTACCCCGGTTACGGCATGGAACATATTGTTGCTCAATTCACCAAATGGTTCTACCTATTGTGGTTCACTTTGATAAACCCCAATGACCAGTGCAGCATGAGGAGGCCTTTATCCAGCAGGGGAATGACAAAAGGCTCCCATATGTATGTCTTATGACAACATAGTGCACATATTCATTAGGAACTGAAATTGAAAATAATTGGAAATGGCAAATAACCATGTGAGCCTCTTGTTATGCTCTCTATTCTAACTGGCACTTCAATAGCATGACAACTAATTGAACAACTTGGGTCATCCCCAATAGCTTGTGTAGCAATACGCCCTTCAGGAGTGGAGTGACAAAAAGCTCCTGTATTTATTTCTTATCTCCACATCGTGCACAGATGCTTTATGAATTGAAATGTGCATCATTGGTCAATAGATTACCCATTGAGCCACTTGTGATAATCTCTACCAAACTGGAACGTCAATAACAGGGCAACTAAATCAATGCTGCAGGAGTAAGCCGAAATAGCTCAGTTGGGAGAGCGTTAGACTGAAGATCTAAAGGTCCCTGGTTCAATCCCGGGTTTTGGCATGGGACATATTTTTGCTCAATTCACTAAGTGGTTCTACCTATTGTGGTTCACTTTGATAAACCCCAATGACCAGTGCAGCATGAGGAGGCCTTTATCCAGCAGGGGAGTGACAAAAAGCTCCCATATGTATGTCTTATGACCACATAGTGCACATATTCATTAGGAACTGAAATTGAAAATCATTGGAAATGGCAAATAACCATGTGAGCCTCTTGTTATGCTCTCTATTCTAACTGGCACTTCAATAGCATGACAAATAATTGAAAAACTTGGGACATCCCCAATAACTTGTGTAGCAATAGGCCCTTCAGGAGTGGAGTGACAAAAAGCTCCTGTATTTATTTCTTATCTCCACATCGTGCACAGATGCTTTATGAATTGCAATGTGCATCATTGGTCAATAGATTACCCATTGAGCCACTTGTGATAATCTCTACCAAACTGGAACGTCAATAACAGGGCAACTAAATCAATGCTGCAGGAGTAAGCCGAAATAGCTCAGTTGGGAGAGCGTTAGACTGAACATCTAAAGGTCCCTGGTTCAATCCCGGGTTTTGGCATGGGACATATTTTTGCTCAATTCACTAAGTGGTTCTACCTATTGTGGTTCACTTTGATAAACCCCAATGACCAGTGCAGCATGAGGAGGCCTTTATCCAGCAGGGGAATGACAAAAGGCTCCCATATGTATGTCTTATGACAACATAGTGCACATATTCATTAGGAACTGAAATTGAAAATAATTGGAAATGGCAAATAACCATGTGAGCCTCTTGTTATGCTCTCTATTCTAACTGGCACTTCAATAGCATGACAACTAATTGAAAAACTTGGGTCATCCCCAATAGCTTGTGTAGCAATAGGCCCTTCAGGAGTGGAGTGACAAAAAGCTCCTGTATTTATTTCTTATCTCCACATCATGCACAGATGCTTCATGAATTGCAATGTGCATCATTGGTTAATATATTACCCATTGATCCACTTGCGATAATCTGTACCAAACTGGAAAGTCAATAACATGGAAACTAAATCAATTTTGCAGGAGGAAGACGAAATAGCTCAGTTGGGAGAGCGTTAGACTGAAGATCTAAAGGTCCCTGGTTCAATCCCGGGTTTTGGCATGAGACATGTTTTTGCTCAATTCACCAAGTGGTTCTACCTTTTGTGGTTCACTTTCATAAACCCCAATGACCAGTGCAGCATGAGGAGGCCTTTATCCAGCAGGGGAGTGACAAAAAGCTCCCATATGTATGTCTTATGATCACATAGTGCACATATTCATTAGGAACTGAAATTGAAAATCATTGGAAATGGCAAATATCCATGTGAGCCTCATGTTATGATCTCCATTCTAACTGGCACTTCAATAGCATGACAACTAATTGAAAAACTTGGGTCAGCCCCAATAGCTTGTGTAGCAATAGGCCCTTCAGGAGTGGAGTGACAAAAAGCTCCTGTATTTATTTCTTATCTCCACATCGTGCACAGATGCTTCATGAATTGCAATGTGCATCATTGGTTAATATATTACCCATTGAGCCACTTGTGATAATCTCTACCAAACTGGAACGTCAATAACATGGCAACTAAATGAATTACGCAGCACAAAGCCGAAATAGCTCAGTTGGGAGAGCGTTAGACTGAAGATCTAAAGGTCCCTGGTTCTACCCCGGTTACGGCATGGAACATATTGTTGCTCAATTCACCAAATGGTTCTACCTATTGTGGTTCACTTTGATAAACCCCAATGACCAGTGCAGCATGAGGAGGCCTTTATCCAGCAGGGGAATGACAAAAGGCTCCCATATGTATGTCTTATGACAACATAGTGCACATATTCATTAGGAACTGAAATTGAAAATAATTGGAAATGGCAAATAACCATGTGAGCCTCTTGTTATGCTCTCTATTCTAACTGGCACTTCAATAGCATGACAACTAATTGAACAACTTGGGTCATCCCCAATAGCTTGTGTAGCAATACGCCCTTCAGGAGTGGAGTGACAAAAAGCTCCTGTATTTATTTCTTATCTCCACATCGTGCACAGATGCTTTATGAATTGAAATGTGCATCATTGGTCAATAGATTACCCATTGAGCCACTTGTGATAATCTCTACCAAACTGGAACGTCAATAACAGGGCAACTAAATCAATGCTGCAGGAGTAAGCCGAAATAGCTCAGTTGGGAGAGCGTTAGACTGAACATCTAAAGGTCCCTGGTTCAATCCCGGGTTTTGGCATGGGACATATTTTTGCTCAAATCACTAAGTGGTTCTACCTATTGTGGTTCACTTTGATAAACCCCAATGACCAGTGCAGCATGAGGAGGCCTTTATCCAGCAGGGGAATGACAAAAGGCTCCCATATGTATGTCTTATGACAACATAGTGCACATATTCATTAGGAACTGAAATTGAAAATAATTGGAAATGGCAAATAACCATGTGAGCCTCTTGTTATGCTCTCTATTCTAACTGGCACTTCAATAGCATGACAACTAATTGAAAAACTTGGGTCATCCCCAATAGCTTGTGTAGCAATAGGCCCTTCAGGAGTGGAGTGACAAAAAGCTCCTGTATTTATTTCTTATCTCCACATCATGCACAGATGCTTCATGAATTGCAATGTGCATCATTGGTTAATATATTACCCATTGATCCACTTGCGATAATCTGTACCAAACTGGAAAGTCAATAACATGGAAACTAAATCAATTATGCAGGAGGAAGCCGAAATAGCTCAGTTGGGAGAGCGTTAGACTGAAGATCTAAAGGTCCCTGGTTCAATCCCGGGTTTCGGCATGAGACATGTTTTTGCTCAATTCACCAAGTGGTTCTACCTTTTGTGGTTCACTTTGATAAACCCCAATGACCAGTGCAGCATGAGGAGGCCTTTATCCAGCAGGGGAGTGACAAAAAGCTCCCATATGTATGTCTTATGATCACATAGTGCACATATTCATTAGGAACTGAAATTGAAAATCATTGGAAATGGCAAATATCCATGTGAGCCTCATGTTATGATCTCCATTCTAACTGGCACTTCAATAGCATGACAACTAATTGAAAAACTTGGGTCAGCCCCAATAGCTTGTGTAGCAATGGGCCCTTCAGGAGTGGAGTGACAATAAGCTCCTGTATTTATTTCTTATCACTACATAGTGCAAAAATGCTTGATGAATTCCAATGTGCATCATTGGTCAATCGATTACACATCTAGCCGCCTGTGATAATCTCTATTAAACTGGGATGTCGATAACATGGCAACTAAATCAATCCTCCAAGAGGAAGCTGAAATAGCGTAGTTGGGAGAGTGTTAGAGTGAAGATCTGAAGGTCCCTGGTTCATTCATGGCTTTTGGCATGGTACGTATTGTTGCTCAGTTCACCAAGTGGTCCTACCCATTGTGGTTCACTTTGATAAACCCCAATGACCAGTGCAGCATGAGGAGGCCTTTATCCAGCAGTGGAGTGACAAAAAGCTCCCGTATGTATTTCTTATCACCACATAGTACACAAATGCATTGTGAACAGCAATTGAGCATAATTGTTAACGGCAAATAACCATGTGAGCCTCTTGTTATGCTCTTTATTCTAACTGGCACTTCAATAGCGTGACAACTAATTGAATAACTTTGATTAACCCAAACAACTAGTGTAGCATGAGTTCCTTATCCAGCAGTGGAGTGACAAAAAGCTCCTGTATTTATTTCTCATCTCCACATCGTGCACATATGCTTTATGAATTACAATGTGCATCATTGGTTAATAGATTACCCATTGAGCCACTTGTGATACTCTCTACCAAACTGGGACGTCGATAACATGGCAACTAAATCGATGCTGCAAGAGGAAGCCGAAATAGCTCAGTTGGGAGAGCATTAGACTGGTTCAATCCCAGGTTTCGGCATGGGACATATTTTTGCTCACTTCACCAAGTTTTCCTACCCATTGTGGTTAATTTTGATAAACCCCAATTACCAGTGCAGCATGAGGAGGCCTTTATCCAGCAGTGGAGTGACAAAAAGCTCCCGTATGTATTTCTTATCACCACATAGTGCAAATATTCATTAGGAACTGCAATTGAGCATAATTGGTAATGGCAAATAGCCATGTGAGCCTCTTGTTATGCTCTCTATTCTAACAGGCACTTCAATAGCTTATTCTTTGGTTCTATTCGGTAAAGTCACGTAGGTAAAAAATAAAATAACAAAAAATCACGACGTTTCGGCCACAACACAAGCGGCCTTCATCAGGTGAAGGGACTGGACTGTCCAGAGGACAGCGTTGGAGTGAAGACAGCAAGCCCAGGTCGCGTCCTTTAAGCTGTGTGGGAGGAAACAAAAAACGCCTTGACAAAGGAATTAGCATAAAATGATGTACTGGACCGGCACGGTGGGGGGGGAGTTTACATAATGTTGGTGTGAAAGGAAAATAGGCTGCTGTGAAAGTTTGGAATACCACTACTTAAATAAATATACTGTACCATTTAAAATTAGTTTAATGTTTGGTTTGATTTAGAACATATTTCCAATGATTGCTTAATTTGAAACCATCCTCTCGGTTGAAATTGTGTCTGTGTTTGTAAATCTGAATTGCCTCGTGGACAAATCTCTGATGAAAACCCGTGGGTTTGCAGAGAACCTTGGTATCGGAGAAAACTATATCGTCATCAACCACAGCGTTGTAACAGTGATCAGCTACGGCAGAAGAATAAGTTCTGCCGTGTTTCAAATCTGATTTGTGCTCGCGAATTCGGTCAGAGATATGTCGTTTCGTCTCCCCGATATAGCAGTCACCACAGGTGCAGCTCAATTTGTAAACCCCGGGGTACTGTAAGTCAGGAACGACATATCGTGATCAACCACAGCGTTGTAACAGTGATCAGCTACGGCAGAAGAATTAGTTCTGCCGTGTTTCAAATCTGATTTGTACTCGCGAATTCGGTCAGAGATATGTCGTTTCGTCTCCCCGATATAGCAGTCACCACAGGTGCAGCTCAATTTGTAAACCCCGGGGTACTGTAAGTCAGGAACGACATCCTTCACGGATGGGATTAGATCACGGATTTTGTGTACTGTATTGAACCGGACCAGGATCTTGTGTTTGTTTAGAATTTTGGAGATCTTTTTAGTAACGCCTGCTATATATGGTAGTGTGATGGTTTTGACCGGAGTATCAAGTGGTTGTTTCTGTATGGAGGGAGAAACAGCTTGGCGGATGGTACGGTCAGAGTATCCGTTTCTCTTGAGGGCCAGGTGTACGTGTTTTAATTAACTGATCAGGTGGTGTTGGTCCAAAATGCAATGTGCCCTATGGTATAACGTTTTGATTAGAGAATTATTTTGAGCTGGGTGGTGGTGGGATTCAGGTTTCAAGTAGGAATATGTGTGGGTGGGTTTCCTGTAGACAGAATGCCCCAGTGAGCCATCAGGTCTCCTCTCAAACAGAACATCCAAGAATGGTAGCTTGCCATCTTTCTCCACTTCCATGGTGAATTTGATGGCGGAATGTCTAGAATTGATGTGGTGTAGGAAAAGGTTCAAAGCTGGGAGGCCATGTGGCCAAATGACGAAAGTGTCATCCACATATCTCTTCCACAGGGAAGGTCTGAAGATGAAAGTCTGGATGGCGTCTGATTCAAATTTCTCCATGAAAACATTGGCTATCACTGGTGATAAGGGAGAACCCATGGGGGTACCCTCATTTTGTTTGTAGAAGGAGCCATTCCAAGTAAAGTAGGTATTGTTGAGGCAGTGCCTAACCAGTGCAGGTGTGTCGGGGTCTAGTCAATGTTGGACCAAATTTTCAATTATTTCAATGGTATCAGGTACTGGGACCTTGGTGAACAAAGAGACCACATCGAAGCTGACAAGGATATCGTCAGGGGACAGTACAACGTCTTTGACCATAGAGACCAAATTAGTTGAGTTAAGTACTGCTGAGGAGGTCTTGCCAGTGAAAGGTAGCAAGGTATCTGACAGAAAACGTGCTAGCTTATAGGTAGGGGAGTTGATCGTGGATACGATGGGTCGTAGTGGAGTGCCTTCTTTATGAATCTTGGGGAGACCATAGAATTTAGACGGTCTTGCAGCAGAAGGTTTTAAGGAGGGACGTTTAGTTGGTTCGATTAGGGAGGTCGAACTTGTGATGATCTTGTTGGTCTTTAAAGTTAGGCTATTAGTAGGGTCATTTTTTTATTTTTGAGTAACTTCCATCGTTGAGTAGGTTCTGGATTTTGTTGTACGAATCTTTATCCATAATTACAGTAGCGTTGCCTTTGTCGGCTGAAAGGATGACTATATCACTTCTGTTTTTTTTTAATTCGCGAGTTCAGAGCATTCATTTTTGCTGATGTTGCTAATGGATTTCTTAGCATTCTTAAGAATAGTGGCTATTTCAGCTCTCGCAACGTCTGCTTGGATGTGTCCTATGCCTTTAAGGGCCACATTGACCTGAGAGATGATATCATCTACAGTAATGTTTCGGGGTGACAGCAAAATTTAGCCCTCTAACCAGTACTGTTTTCAGATTGTCCGAAATCAGGGTGCTACTCTGATTAATGACGATTTTGTTAACGTCTACTTTTGTTATATGTGGGACTGGGTTCTTCTTCGATAGGTGGTTGAATTTAGAAATCAAGAGTATGGATCCTTGCAGTCACGAAAGTTTCAAATCTAGAATTGATAACCTCTACGGGGAGGGCTTTCACCTAATGGTCTTGTAGCCCATTCCAGCCTTGTGTAGGTCTACAATCTTGTCCCTGACATCCTTGGAGAGCTCTTTGGTCTTGGCCATGGTGGAGAGTTTGGAATCTGATTGATTGATTGCTTCTGTGGAAAGGTGTCTTTTATATAGGTAACAAGCAGAGATTAGGAGCACTCCCTTTAAGAGTGTGCTCCTAATCTCAGCTCGTTACCTGTATAAAAGACACCTGGGAGCGAGGAATCTTTCTTATTGAGAGGGGGTCAAATACTTATTTCCCTCATTAAAATGCAAAACAATTTCTAACATTTTTGACAAGCGTTTTTCTGGATTTTGTTGTTGTTATTCTATCTCTCACTATTCAAATAAACCTACTATTAAAATTATAGACTGATAAGAAAATGTCAGTGGGCAAATGTACAAAATCAGCAGGGGACCAAATACTTTTTTCCCTCACTGTATTTATAATCACCACATAGTGCACATATTCATTAGGAACTGGAATTGAGAATCATTGGTAATGGCAAATAACCATGTGAGCCTCTTGTCATGCTCTCTATTCTAACTGCCACTACAATAGCATGACAACTAATTGAATAACTAATTGAATAACTTGGGTCAACCCCAATAACTTGTGTAGCATGAGTCCCTTATTCAGTAGTGGAGTGACAATAAGATCCTGTATTTATTTGTGATCGCCACATGGTGTACAGATGCTTTATGAATTGCAATGTGCATCATTGGTCAACAGATTACCCATTGAGCCACTTGTGATAATCTCTACCAAACTGGGACATCAATAACATGGCAACTAGATCAATGCTGCAGGAGGAAGCTGAAATAGCTCAGTTGGGAGAGTGTTAGACTAAAGATCTAAAGGTCCCTGGTCCAATCCCGGGTATTGGCATGGGACATGTTTTTGTTAACTTCACCAAGTGGTCCTACCCATTGTTGTTCACTTTGATAAACCCCAATGACCAGTGCAGCATGAGGAGGCCTTTATCCAGCAGTGGAGTGACAAAAAGCTCCTGCATTAATTTTTCATCACCACATCGTGCACAGATGCTTCATGAATTGCAATGTGCATCTTTGTTCAATCGATTACTCATTGAGCCACTTGTGATAATCTCTATAAACTGGTACGTCAAACACATTCCTGCGGAGGGAGCTGGTAGGAACGTTGGGTTGCTCGGTCAATGGCCAGGGTCAACGGCGGCACCACGTGGTGTATTCCGCAAATATGCCCGACTGTGAGGGCGGGCACAAGCCGGCGTGAGTAGGTTTAACGTTGAGTTTTATAAGGGCACCACGGGGTGACCAGCCCCTCTCGACCCAGCCCCTCCCCACCCAGCCCCACCCCTCCCACCCCGCACCCCTCTCACCCCCCACCCAGCCCCTCCCCACCCAGCCCCTCCCCACCCTCCCCTCCCCACCCAGCCCCTCCCCACCCAGCCCCTCCCCACCCTCCCCTCCCCACCCTCCCCTCCCCACCCAGCCCCTACTCACCCAGCCCCTCCCCACCCAGCCCCTCCCCACCCTCCCCTCCCCACCCAGCCCCTCCCCACCCAGCCCCTCCCCACCCAGCCCCTCCCCACCCTCCCCTCCCCACCCTCCCCTCCCCACCCAGCCCCTCCCCACCCAGCCCCTCCCCACCCAGCCCCTCCCCACCCTCCCCTCCCCACCCAGCCCCACCCCTCCCATTTTTTGATGCACGACGGACGGACGGACACAATAATCCCCTGCGGGCTGGTGTAGCAATGAGGTTCCTACCAGTATGACATGGCAACTAAATCCTTACCAAAGCAGGAAGCCGAAATAGCTCAGTTGGGAGAGCGTTAGACTGAAGATCTAAAGGTCCCTGGTTCAATCCCGGGTTTCGGCATGGTTTCATTTTTTTTGTCCCACTTAATGACGCCACACAAACCAATGTGGTGATGCGTGGTTTAATAACGCACACAATCTGTATGGCTTGTGGATGCCCATCATCCACGGCTGTGCACGGTTATAACTGGAGGCTTTGGTGACCGAAGAGATTGAGCGATGACATCGGTTCGTGTGCATATGCGAGCTTATACTGGTAGGAACGAAGTTATTTTGTTGTTTCTCTTCAACGTGACTTTACCGAAAAAACTAAGAATATGAATTACTGCAGTCACGAAAGCTTTAAATCAAAATTTAGGAACGAAGTTATTAACTGAGTGTACCAGCCTGCAATAGATTAATGTGTCCGTCCGTCCGTCTCCTTTCAAAAGCCCCATACTACCGTATATCGGGAAACAATTCCTCATTTTAAAATGCAATTGTTGTCATTTTTCGGCCCAGCCCTTAACATTGCTCCAAAAATTAGCAGATTTCAGTCAATAAGGATTTCACCATTCCATTCCTCTACAGAGGTTAATTTGTCCGAAGAACCCTCAACGATTTTGAGGGCAAAAAGGTGGGAAGACGCTCTCAATTTGCACAATTTTACGTAACAATGTCATAAAATTGCGCAAAATTCCAATGTTCCTATCAGCCCACCCTGCAGGGGACCTGTTTTATTGCACCGTAGGCAATAACTCATCCGGAGGTGCTGAGCGTTAGCAGTGGATCGGAGTTGTCGCTACGATAACCTGGCCACTGACGGCCGCTTACACGTGGGAGCCGAAATAGCTCAGTTGGGAGAGCGTTAGACTGAAGATCTAAAGGTCCCTGGTTCAATCCCGGGTTTCGGCAATGCGCATTATTTTTTTTTCTCTAGTGAAACTTGAGAACAGTTTTCACACATTTGCTTTTTTTTTTACAATATCGCACACGTTATATATTTTATATCACATACCATTGTTTTTCTTCCAACGTTTAAGTTCGTCAAACGGCTGCTTATTATTGAGCACGGCCAAAAATGTAGGCGAAGAGGACAAAGCCGCCATTCTACTCTCCCCCTCCCCCAACGTCGGTGACGTCAAGGCGGTCACGAGACGCCGCGCGCGTCGCGACGGCGGTGACGTCGCATCCGGCAGAGGAGGTGAGCGCTTCCGGCAGGGCAACATGGAGGCGGTTCCGCGGATGCCGATGATTTCGCTGGAGCTCAAGATCGCGGATGATTTCCCCTTCGTCGACGCCGTGAAGCAGGTAGGGTGACACGTGCGGCAAAGACGGGGCAAGCGCCCCCTTTTAATCATCCCCCGATCACCTCGCATCGCCGTTGTGATCCTGCGGCGTTGACCTCCTTTATTAATGGTCACCCTGCGAGAGGCGGGGTTCCCCGGCGGCTCCGCTAGGCGAGACCGAGGCTCAAATGTCGAACGGTGACTGGGCCGCCACGAAGTTGACGCAGCTGTGGCTCGATCGTGATGGTTTACCTGTTTACTAAGGCGAGACGAGATCTAAATAAGCACACAACTCTTGCGTAGTTCCTATACACACCTTATTCGGGTTGTCTCTGGTTGTCCCGTGTGAGTTTGAAGCTATGTTAAAGTGATTTAAAAAATACTTTAAAGTGATGCTCGCGCGCGCTGTAGCAGAAACCGCGGAATTCGCGTTGCGTGGGAGATGGATTATAAGTAAATTGCGTGTGGCATGGCGACGCATCGTGAACGCGGGTTTAAATGAGCGTGTTGCGTTAACCTAGCAGCGGCAATGTTGGGCATTTAAATGTTACGTTCAGTAGCGGATGTTGTTGGTACTGTACCAAGTTAAATTCCAGTAGGTGGCGTCAAATGACCCGCCTCGGCTTTTGTTGACGTTATCCTACGGCAGCGTTGACTCTTTCGCCGTGCCGCTGATGAGAGATTTTTGCTTTTTTATTTTAAAGCAAAGCTCTACGAATTTTATTATCTAATGGGTAGCTTGGTTTTACTTGATTTGAAACACGCTGTGCTGTCGATTTAGAATGCAGTTTTAGTTCATCTTGGCACGATGGCGAGATGTTAACGACCTCGCCTGGTTTACAGGAGGTCGTGGGTTCAATCCCGACCCTGAATATTTGGAGTTTACATGTTCACCCGATGGTCGCGTGGATTTGTTTCCGGGTTCTCCTGTTTTCCCTCCACATTTAGACACATGCGTTTGAGAGAGTATTTGGCCGCTATACATTTCCATATTACAGTGAGGGAAAAAACGTATTTGATCCCCTGCTGACCTTGTACGTTTACCCACTGTCAAATAAATGATCAGTCTATAATTTTAATGGTAGGTTTATTTGAACAGTGAGAGACAGAATAACAACATCAAAATCCAGAAAAACGCATGTCAAAAATGTTATAAATTTATTTGCATTTTAATGAGGGAAATAAGTATTTGACCCCTCTGCAAAACATGGCTTAGTACTTGGTGGCAAAACCCTTGTTGGCAATCACAGAGGTCAGACGTTCCTTGTAGTTGGCCACCAGGTTTGCACACATCTCAGGAGGGATTTTATCCCACTACTCTTTGCAGATCTGCTCCAAGTCATTAAGGTTTCGAGGCTGACGTTTAGCAACTCGAACCTTCAGCTCCCTCCACAGATTTTCTATGGGAATAAGATCTGGAGACTGGGTAGGCCACTCTAGGACCTTAATGTTCTTCTTGAGCCACTCCTTTGTTGCCTTGGCCGTGTGTTTTGGGTCATTGTCATGCTGGAATACCCATCCACGATCCATTTTCAATGCCCTGGCTGAGGGAAGGAGGTTCTCACCCAAGATTTGACGGTACATGGCCCCGTCCATCATCCCTTTGATGCGGTGAATTTGTACAGGCCCCTTAGCAGAAAAACACCCCCAAAGCATGTTTCCACCTCCATGTTTGACGGTGGGGATGGTGTTCTTGCGGTCATAGGCAGCATTCCTCCTCCTCCAAACACGGCAGGTTGAGTTGATGCCAAAGAGCTCCATTTTGGTCTCATCTGACCACAACACTTTCACCCAGTTGTCCTCTGAATCATTCAGATGTTCTTTGGCAAACTTCAGACGGACATGTGTATGTGCTTTCTTGAGCAGGGGGACCTTGCGGGCGCTTCAGGATTTCAGTCCTTCACGGCGTAGTGTGTTACCAATTGTTTTCTTGGTGACTATGGCCCCAGCTGCCTTGAGATCATTGACAAGATCCTCCCGTGTAGTTCTGGGCTGATTCCTCACCGTTCTCATGATCATTGCAACTCCACGAGGTGACATCTTGCATGGAGCCCCAGGCCGAGGGAGATTAACAGTTCTTTTGTGTTTCTTCCATTTACGAATAATCGCACCAACTGTTGTCACCTTCTCACCAAGCTGCTTGGCAATGGTCTTGTAGCCCATTCCAGCCTTGTGTAGGTCTACATCCTTGGAGAGCTCTTTGGTCTTGGCCATGGTGGAGAGTTTGGAATCTGATTGATTGATTGCTTCTGTGGACAGGTGTCTTTTATACAGGTAACAAGCTGAGATTAGGAGCACTCCCTTTAAGATTGTGCTCCTAATCTCAGCTCGTTACCTGTATAAAAGACACCTGGGAGCCAGAAATCTTTCTGATTGAGAGGGGGTCAAATACTTTTTTTCCCTCATTAAAATGCAAATCAATTTATAACATTTTTGACATGCGGTTTTCTGAATTTTGTTCTTGTTATTCTATCTCTCACTATTCAAATAAACCTACTATTAAAATTATAGACTGATCATTTCTTTGTCAGTGGGCAAACGTACAAAATCAGCAGGGGATCAAATACTTTTTTCCCTCACTGTAGAAGCCACTTTCTTGAGTTATTTAGCTCCGTGGGCCTTACCTGGTAAAAAAAAGTGGTGAAAAATATCGACGGTGAAGATGTGTTAGTATGCTGTTATGCGAGTTCGGTGCCAAGACGAATGCAAATATCACAGGTTCTTTTCCAAGAGCCGGCCATTGGTCATAAGATGTCAAATTTAGTGCTTCTGACAGTGCCAACAACTCTTTAAGAGTGCTTAGCAAATCCAACTTACAAGTTACAACAGGCTTAGCCCACCATTCCACAGAATACCTGCCAACCCATATGGTTTACTTTACCCATATTCATGTACAGGGAAATTTCGTTTTTAGGTCCATACGGCGTACAGTCGATTAAATATGGGCAACAAAATGTGTCTATTTGTTTGTGTTTCTCAATTATGATGGGACTTTGTAGGATGAACATGATTTATAAGGGCACGGGGTGACCAATAAGGTCTGAATTGATCTGTAATCAGGTAGGCACTGATAAGGAGTTGATAGGTATGGCACAGTTTAACGGTTTAAGGCTTTGCTTGAATCTGTTGCTGTCACCGCCCACATTCCAGAATATTTACTGAGACGTAAGCCTCTGCCGCAACCTGAGAAGATTGTTAATCAATATTTACTACTTCATAATGGTAAAGTTAACGCTTCACAATTTAAAATCGAGCAATCAACTGCAGCTCATTGTCTGTTGGCAGACATGACTTGGTGCAAATTCCATATTTCTATGGTGGGAGCCGGTCTAGTTCAGCAACCATGAAATTAATAAGACATTTTCTTATCAATACAGTCCATTGCCACATTTTAGGTGGCCGAATCGATTTCCCTTTTCAGGAGTACTGAATATTAAAAATAAGACATGAGTGGATCGCTGATGCATTGATTAGCAGCACTTCACTATAGACCTGGCAACCTAATTTCTCAGCCATGGCTAACATCGCTGAAAAGTGATGTCTGGACTGGTCTTGGCCCCCCCCCCCTTCACCATGGTGAAGTGTGGTTTAATCACTTCCATCATTGATACGATTTGAGGAGGCCGTCAGCAGTAGATTGACAAAGTAATGTAAGTTATTTATGCGTTGCTTACATTCTTTCCATTTTACGTGATGCCACAGATCTGTTGATCATAATCTTTCTACTTTTGTGGACTAAATCATTTCTGTGTCATTACAGTATATTTTTGGTCACTACGGAGAGGAACCAGACAAGTACAATGAAGAGCTCAGGAAGTTTGAACAGTTGCGAAGCGTAAGATGCATGCTTATTACTCACTTTGTACTCCAGTTTTATTATTCATGTAATTTGATTTTGTTTTTCGCGTTTGGATAATGACAGTAAACACAAACAGAAGTATACATTGTTTAATAATTATTTTTGTTACTTAATAGTTTAAAAATGTTCAATGTTTACAGTGTATCTTTAATGTTTTCTTTTATCCTTTAAATATTTTGTACATTTGTATTATTGAGCTCAAGTATGTTGAAATAAAAACGTCAATGTTACTATATCTGTCCTATTGTTATTTTACAATTGCATTAAACGATGTTCATATCCTGCTTGCAAGAAGTATTTTAAATCTTTAAATTATGTTGAAAGTCACGTCTTTTTTAGTACACATTTTCACATTGGGGAGTAGAAAAGCATAAATTATAAAGTCCTAAGCATTTAGGATATTCCACCTTTTTTAGTTGTTTACATGAGGGAAGTTTTTTTCTGACATTAAATATGATTAACTTCCCCCTGTCCTGTAACCTAAATGCAACCTCCAAAATATCCAAAAACAACATTCAAACCACTTCGCATGAGGAAGATTATTTTATTGAACAAAATATTTTTCTTTAAAAACCCCTGGCCCAAATCATTCTAACTGCACATGAAGGCATTTTTTTTGTTTTGAATGACCAGGGTTTTATTTTTGTAAAAGTAGTTTCCCCGAGCCATATTTTTGACTTGCTCACCTCTTTCCTGCTGTCACATAACCAGCAGCTAAACTCAACTTCAATGCACAGGCAGCCATACAGCCCAACAATCATACTCCATACACGCAACCTGTTTTACGTAAATGTATGTAAATATAGAAGTATACGTACATTTCCATCTAAACAACATGAAAATGCATAATATAGTTTTTTTGTTTGGGTGAGATCGCGTAAATATATAAATGTGTCGTTAAAACCCGCCACCACCCGACACAGCCAGCTAGTAAGCGTTGTCACGTAAACAGAACGTGGCCAATTCGTCACTAGTACAGCACACCGGTGTGTTGGAGAATCTGGTGTTGCCTGATGAAGCTAGTTGTAATTACTGGAGAAACGTCGTACTCAGATTGTAAATGTTGTGGCTTGGCTCTCCAACACACCGGTGTGCTGTACTAGTGACGAATTGGCCACGTTCTGTTTACGTGACAACCCTTACTAGTTGGCTGTGTCGGGTGGTGGCGGGTTTTAACGACATATTTACACGATCTAACCCAAAACACCGCTTATGGATGATATTGGTGGCGAAAGCCTATGTGTTAAACTAACATCAAAATGCTTAAACCAAAAACATTAAATAGATGTTTTTCCTTAAATATACCCTTTGCCCTGTTTTTTTCATGAATGTGTACATTTACACGAGAAAAACATCCAAAATAAGTTTTAATACAAAACCATTAAGACTAATAACCTTTTTAGGTCACATGTCCCCAATGGACAAATTCGAAGAAATACATCGCTTAAAAGTATTATTTTGAACATTCATACGTAATGCGTGATATTTGTGGTCACCTGGTGACACCATGGTTTTGGACAAAGGTTGGAGTGAGTTATTCTTTGTCACTTCCTCCATTGGGAGTTGATGTCGGATGACACAGCCTAGATAATCTATCTCCCCTGGGTGGAGATACTTTACCCACCCGAGGTCGATTTGTGAGGCACACTAAGTGGAGTCCACCTCATGTGTTTGTAGGGGAAATGTTTCATTATGTTGTCTGTGATGGAATTAATTTTCTCCCTTTTGAAAAAAGTGTAATCAAATTCTTGATGACTTTCGTTGTTGAAGACACAACGAAATAACATGGGTTGAAAATAAAAATGTGCTTTTTTTTTTGCATCCCATTGTGTGCATTTATGTCACTCCAACTGCACATAATACAAAGCTTAAATACTCATTGAAAATGGCAAGATATTACTTACGTTCCTCGGTAGAACTTGAAAAATGTGGCTTGATGTTAAAGCTGAGGTAGTAGAGGTTGATTAGTTTGTTACTCTAATGTGCTCTTTACACAACATTGACCTACGCTGGCCATAGCTCAGCACTTGTGACTCAGACCTAAATGCAGACCAATTAACATATAACACTACTAGTTGCAAGGTATTGGACAATCACATCTATTGAACACATCTCATATATCCGTATAGAGCCCTTAATACTAGCATTGCATGGTTGTCTTATATTTACGTTCAATTGGTAAATACACTTGAGTGGAATTTTCATTAAAAAGGTAATCTGTTGTATGTATTTTGAACTTCTTTCGCACCGTGACTATGGCTGTTTACAGTTTGCTCATGGTTGAGTCTTTTTCTAACCTTCCTGGCTGGATTACTTATCCTTTTATATTTTAATGGCTCCCTTGGTGTCCGAATTTGTATTGTTATCAATCACTGATACCATGCACAACATTGCCGTGCTGCTAACTCATGTCCTGCAAATTGGCCCTTCTGTCAATTCCAGAGCTGTGCAGCATTCACCCTATATTGCCTGCTTGATTATTTGAACTTATACATTTTTCCAGCAAATGTGTCATAGGTGTTTGTGATTAAATAAACCATATTTTATGCTGGATAGACAGCTCAGCTGTATGTTTGAGACTTCTAAATCTGCTAAACCATAAGATAGCTATAATTAATACACAGGGTTCATGATTCTGTCTGTTTGGACCATTGAACATTATCCTCTCTTATTCCGTTTTCGCCGGGTACTGTCTTTCACCCACATACAAAACACTCCTAATAGGGCAATGACAAAAGCATCCCAATGAAAGGGACTCATCAAGAAGTCTTTTAATTCAATGATAAATTACATTATTTAGTGTTATTGTGTTTTTTTACTGTTCTCTTACAGATCTGCACTTGCATATACATCACCTACATGCATCTGCACAAATAATTACAATTGTAATTCAGACATTAACATGGGTAGTTGATGTTCGGATTTGGATTGAGCATGTGCCGTGCGTTGCGGACCTGCATTTGTGAGTGCAGAGCGCAGTGGCGGTGACACGGGACTTTGAGGGTTGCAGCACGCTCAGAAAGTACTTTGGGCAGTTGCACTATCTGCAGAGCCGTGTGCCCATGGGGGAGGGCCAGGATGCAGCCGTGACCGTCATCTGGTGGGTATTCTTCTCATACCTTCTGAACCTCTGTATCTCAGTTTAAGACCATTGCTATTCAAGTTTACCCAAAATGTAATATCCATTACTGGATAAGGGCCTCCCCACTCCATGCAGTTTGTGGGGATTATGTGACCATACATTGCTTCAATTTGGTTGGTGAAGGCAGGTTGCCCTCTACTACCTACCATATATCCCACAGAAGCCTCAAACATGCATATTAGTCACCCATCCAAGCATTATCCAGGCTGTGTGCTATTGGGTCTATTTAGTCATAAGCTAATGATATAACTGACATAATAATTATGAATTAAAATACAGTATTCAGGCAGATGGCACACTCGTTAAGAGTGCTTGTAGTCTGAAAGCGAAAGTTAAGTTGGGGGTGGAGACGACCTGTTATTCCTCTTGTGTGGATTTATTGAGTAATACTCGGTAGGAAACTAATTGTAGTCTTCCCATGGAGTGACCACCCTCATGGCAGAATTTCCACCGCTGGTTCAAGACCACCATTGGAGTTGTGCTGTTTCATTGCTTGTTTGAGCAGGAGACACAGACTGATTAAAGGAAAGTTAAATACATTAATTGTACAATAGTCAGTTTTGCAAAAAGTGATAATGAATTTCAACATGTTCTCACCTGGTTGAACTAATTGGCACATTGCTCATGGCATATCAATTATGTCAGGCACTAACATGTTTTTCAATTGCATTTGCAGGAAAGACATCTTCACCGGAAAGGCAGTGAAATATGATGACATACACTTTGAGCAAGCTGCTATTCTTTATAATCTGGGTAAGATGAAAATGCTATGATTATTCTAATATTAAGTGGTTACTAACATATGCCTTTAACATACGTGTTTCGTGACTCAGTCGGAGACAGGATTCCTAAGGCACCTTCTTTATTCTACATGTCGGGGAGCTACAAGCGCCCAACGTGCTTACACGTCAGTCACACATCCGTCTCTTTCGACGCCCCTGACTGGCTAGAACAGTTGGCAGGCTGTCTAGCCAGCGGTGTCTAAGATGGTTGAGACGGCAGCGACGAAGGTGACGAACAGCGACACAGTGAGGGGATCCACTTCCAGCAACAGCCCCGAGCCCCCGTCCCAGGCCCCCTATTTATCCACCTGGCGTGGCCTCGCCCCACCCTTGCCATGCCCCCTTTTCTAGAACCTACTAGCAGGTTCTTGGGCTTCCATATAGACCCCTTTCTGGGCTTCCCCTTCGATCTCCTTCTGCTGATGTGTGTACTGCCTCCTGCTGCCAGTACCACTTCCCTGTCAGCAGCCTGCGTTATTACACTACACGTGTATACACCAGTCACTTTATTACCTGCACTTGACACATAGCACACTTTTATCTATCTTCCTTTCCTCTGACCAGTTTGCTTAGAAATGTCCGACAGGCCACTAAATTGCTTATTCACACAAAGGGGGGCCCCCTTTTAGTGCAGTTATTATTTTGATGAAAGTGAACCGTTATGATTAACCAGTCTATTCACTGCCGGATGGATGAATATACCTTCTGGGAATGTGCTCATCTTATTGCTCCTTCTCTGTGGAGCGTCGCCCTGTTGGATGTGCTGCCTCCTTTGGCTAACATTCCATCACCAGTCACCATCATACATCTGTTAATGTGTCTGCTCAATCATTTATAACAGTCATCATGAAGATGCAACTTTTAGTGAATATTCTATTGCACTTTAAATTCAAGAGTGGATTGCTCCATTTATCCTGCTTATAATGCATGACAATGGGTGTATGCTCCCATGTTTATATTTTAATGTCATGTGAAGTGTTCTGCATGATATATTGTTCATATTTGGGCTGTTTTGTTAGAAACTTGCTGATAAAATTGCAGAGGCCTATACCAGCTCCAGTTTCCAATTGCCATTGACATGCCCGGTCAGAAATTGGTATAATGTTTTTTATTTACGTTACTATATTGCAGAGACACTTGGGTTATTGCATTAGCATGGTGTTACTGCCATTTGTTTTTGGAATATATGTGACACACCAACAAAAGATTGTTTGGGTTTTTCAGGTGCCTTACATTCCTTGCTGGGAGTCATGGACAGCAGACAATCAGAAGAGGTAAGAACTGCACTAGCTTCAAGATTTTGGCAGACATTGTCAATACATTAACTGTTATCAGTCGGCACACAGGTAACGTGAGTACGCACAATGAGCGTTTTCATGAAAAGTTTATCTTATCTTATCCATAATATAGCTTTTTTGGGTTAGATCGTGAACAGAACATGCCAATTCGTTACTAGTGTAGTGGGTCACTCAGAGACACTTAATAGTAGGAGGCACTCTATTAGAGCCTTCACAGGTACAGGGAGTAACTACACCCGGGTTAGGACAGCTAACAGGCTGCCTAACAACACCAAGGAGGTGAAGACGGTGACAAAGACTCCAGCAGCACGACGGGATCCACTCCGAACCTTGCTCGGGGTCCCCCTTTTATACGTCCAGCATGGTCTCGCTCCGCCTTTGGCCACGCCCCCCTTCTAGATCCTCCTAGAAGGTTCCTGGGCTTCATCTCACGTGCCCCCTTTATCACCTTTACCCCACGTCCCTTTCTCCCACGTATCACATGACCTGCTGGCAGATAGGACTGTTACAACAGCAGATCCCCTTCTCTGCCAGCAACCAGCGCTATGCGCCATAGTGACCCATTCCATGTCACTACACTAATACAGCACACCGGTGTGTAGGAGCGCAAATCCACAACATTTACAATCCAACACACTGTTGTGCTATATTAGTACCGAATTGGCATGTTCTGTTTACGTGATTAACCTTATTTATTGGCTGTGTCAGGTGGTGGCGGGTTTAACGGCACATTTATATTTACGTGATCTAACCCATATAACCTCTAGAATGGATTATATAGGTCGCGAAAGCCTATGTGTTACTCTCTTATCTTAATTCATGCATATGTTTGATCGTCACATGTAATTTACATGGCTGTATAGACCATAGAGGATAAAAATATGCCAATGTATTATTGCCAGTTATCAAATGTGTGGCTTATTCCTAAACACCACACTGTAGTCAACTCGGTAGTGCTTACCATACAGCAAACAGTTCATATTTTTGTCAGACACCCTGAGAGTGATTGCTGCATATATATATTTTTCCCGCTGCACAGGGAATGAAGGTGTCATGCACACACTTCCAGTGTGCGGCAGGCGCGTTCACATATCTACGGGACCATTTCAGCCATTCCTACAGTGCGGACATGAGTCTGGGAATTCTCAACCTTTACATCACCCTCATGTTGGTGAGGCACATGGCACTGCCTTTGGCCAAAGCATCTCAACCAGAAATAGTCTCTTTACAATGTGGGATGGATTCAGATCTTGATAAAACAACTGAAAAATTTGGAAAAATTTTCACCGAGTCGTATATGGGAACTTTTGCACGTTTTGCATACCATCGTGTGGAAACTGCATTTGTATTGTGTGCTGAATGTGTGTGAATTTAGCACAGATTTAGAGTGAATTATAGTGCACCTTTTGTGACACATGTAATGGCATTGGAATCATAGTAAAGTGGGTAATGGCTGCTATTGGATATGTGCATCATCAGTATTCTTAAACTCCTTAATCACTTGTCTCTGAATTTTTTTTTTACAAAAGGCACTTCAATTAATTATATTAATATAACGTCATTGTCATTAAGCTTGTGTGGTAGCATCATACTTGCATAAATAAAGTTTTATACATTGAGAATTTCTATTTTAAAAAAAATTGCTACCTTTCTTCACGGAGTGCATATTTTGTATAAACACGTCTCATAAAGCAATAATTGGCGAAGGCATCTGCTGTGCATTGTTTGTCTCGTATGGTCTGCACAGGGGCAGGCGCAGGAGTGTTTGCTGGAGAAGTCCATGCTGGACAACCGCAAGAGCTTCCTCATTGCTCGCATCAGTGCACAGGTATACAGCTTATGCATATCGTGAAGGTGGCTGGATGGCTCGGAGCCAATGCCTACAGCATAGTTCTGCCTACAACGTAAACATAGCAAGTTTTTTTTTTTATGAAAGAGGTTCGTATTTATAACCAGGATCAATAAATCTTGACCTGGTCATCAACTATTGCAATGCAGTTTCTTATAAAATTTAGTGATTGTGCTTAATTCAGCCACACAAACACAGCTCTTCAAATAACCCTGACATTTGTCTGTTCACAACTCAGGAATATCTTTACAAAGGTCTTGCTGAGTACAATAGCCGAATTGCCCAGTTCCAGGGTTGTTTCTTGTCGGGTGTAGGTACTTTAATATGAGTGTTGACTTTAAGCATGGTCTTTAATCAATTGAACATTCATGTAGCACAGTTTTTACATGTTCTCATTGCTCAAGCTGCACATGTGTCTTCCTTGTCTTTGTATTTGATCATGTACAGGTGGCAGAGTACTACAAGGAGGCGTGTCATTTCCTGGAGAACCATGAGGTTTCCTCCCTCCTTGGCCGAGAACAGAAGGAGTGGAAGAAACAGATCCAAGTCAAGATCTCATACTTTAGCTGCATAGCCAATGTACGTGCCCACTTGTAAATTTTTGGGGGTTCTTGTGTATTGTCTGACATTACATGTAGGTTTGTGCTTCTCAATGAAAACGTGCTTCATTGTTGGGCCTAAAACAATGTTTCACTTGTGAATGTCCGCAGCTGTACATGGGGAAGCAGGCAGATGAACAGCAGAAGTATGGAGAGCGGGTAAATATTATCAGTATTGTTGCCTATAATGTACTGGAAATGACAACTCTGTGTTTGCTAATAATTTTAATATATTGTTCATATGTTTATCTAATTGTGTTTGTGAATAATTCACTTTGTAACAAAAAATATGTTTCACTGGGTTGTGTTATTTCCTAATTGCTTATGCCTCAAAAGTACAGACAATGGCTATTATACCCCCACAAACTTTGCTTTTGTGACCAGAACACAAGCAAATTTAATAGTCCACTCTATTAATAACACTGTGTAACAAACATTTTTTAGTTCCTGGGTAGTAAGTGTTACTTCCTTATTGCTTATTCCTCAAAAATACAGAAAATAGATATTCCCAACAAATTTAGCTTTTGTGACCAGGACAGTGATATTTTGAAATGTACCTATTTTCAATGAGAAAACGTGTGCATTTGTGTCTTTCGTTCACGTAAAGTCCTGGTTACGAAAGCAAAGTTGTTGGGGAATAATAGCCATGTTATATACTTTGTAGGCATAACCAATAAAAAAAAAACACTTAGTACCCAGGAACAAAAATTGTGTTACGTAGTGATATAATGTGACATTTATATTGCTAATTGTAATCTCTATAGCTTATTTGGTTGTTGTGAAATGTATTGAGTGGTTTGTCTCATGATTACCTGCATTCGTTTTTTGCAGCTTGCATTTTACCAGAGTGCCCTGGATAAGCTGAATGAGGCTGTCAAATGTGCCAAGGTTAGTTGATAAACATGGGCTGCAATGTGTAAAAGGAATGTTGTTTAGTTTTTATCAGACTGATACCTTGCTCTATATGTTAATGAAGTGGGGATCAATCACCCCAATGGTTAGCGCATTCCGTAATGAACCCTAGACCGGAGTTTCATTTCTAGCCATAACTATTTTCACTGGCTCCTGATATCTGAACTGGACATGACCACTGTACGCCATTACCAGCATACATAGACCAACATGGTAAGTATGGTTAAACAACCCCATGACCAATACAGAGTTGAGGGGCCTTTATCCAGCATTTAATTACCATAAGGCTGTAAATAAAATAGTATAAGAAAATGATGAAAGGGATACTTTTAAATTATGACAATATTTATTGAAAAATTCATTAAAATTGACAATTTACATTTCCAAATAAATACAAGCTGCACTGTTTAAATCTATACATTAATAGCACACTTGTTCTCTCATTTTTATTTCAACAACTGCAAAAGTAGAACGTTAAATGCAGCGTGCATGGATGCACTTAATGGCTCACATGCTAAAATTTATTGTGGTTATTGCATATATTTCCATCCTACTCTATCGTTTTTAGAATTTGTAGATACGTCATTTGCATTGTCACTGTGTTGTTATCGTCACGACAGGGCCAGCAAGACCCAGCATTTAACGAAGCCCTGCAGTTCACTATGGACGTTGTTGGCGGAAAGTATGTGTTTCCTTGATCCTTTAGTCCAGGGGTCGGGAACCTTTTTGGCTGAGAGAGCCATGAAAGCCACATAAAATAAATTTCCGTGAGAGCCATATAATATTTTTTAACACTGAATACAACTAAAGAAATGTCAGCTAAGATTTATTTGCGAGCCAGATGCAGTCATCAAAAGAGCCACATCTGGCTCGCGAGCCATAGGTTGCCGACCCCTGCTTTAGTCCAACACTTGGGTGTGTGGTAGTGTGGGGTTTTCTTATTGCAATGTAATTTTGAAGTCCTTTTATCAATCCACTGCTAAATGAGGGCCCTCCCCATTGGGGAATAGTACAGTACAACAATAGATTTTGCTTCACTGCCCTTTGATGACAATATAGCCCACAGCCTACTTTTTCATGGTGGCCATCAATCCAAGTACTTTCCAAGCTTAACTCTCTATGCCCCTAGTGGTTGATTGCATGAACCCCACTTATAAAGACTTGGTCAAAAACTATTACCTGGTGGAGTGTCAATGTTAGTACTGGGAATACAAAGGCAACCAGACATGGTATCTGGCATTCTAGAGCTCAAGAGCGGGAACCATGTTTTCAGAAAATGTTGCGCACTGCATGGCATCGTTGCATTGAAATGCTGCTAGGGTAATGAATTTACCAGGCTCATTGAAAAACAAGTCTGAACACTTGTTATCGCCGCAGTCTTATGATTCCAGTCCATCACGACAGCAAGGCAGAACGTGAATGTTATTGCATTGTTTAACGTGCACGTATTGTTTCAGGTATAACTCTGCAAAGAAGGACAATGATTTTATTTATCATGAAAGCGTTCCAAGCTTGGACAACCTTCCAGCAGTAAAAGGTAATCTCATTCTTTTTTTTTACTTTTGACCCATTCACTGGCCTTTTATTTATTACTGTCATGGAACACATTTATGGATAAATATATGTAATTTTCATTCATATAATTTATTTTCAAGTGTGTATGATTGAAGTGCCTACCATTTCAATGCAAGATAATACAAATGGGATCGAGACATTTAATGAAGATTGTTACTCATTGTATTCCTCTCTTGCTTGACTCCATTGAAGAAAAACACCTGCAATGCTATGCCCCTACCAGTCTCATGGAACCTGTGGTAGCGGTAACAATCTTCCGTTACTTCTATTGGTCGTGAGTGTTGACCTGACCAACCGTTTCACCGTAATGGTTTCATTGAACCATGTTGAGCAGACCCGTTGTAAAATAGAGGGTGGGGCAGTTGATGTTGATTCGTTTGAGCAATAATTGCGAAAATTAGGCCTCCATCTTTATGCTGCCCAATGGACCAACATTGTGTTTACAAATTACTGTTTCAGGTCGTAATGACCAATTTGAATTTTTCATGAATGTCATGGTGCAACTCGGTCATTATATGCTAAGGGGTTCCACAACGTGTGCATTAAGTATTGGCAATACATGAAGAAATTAATGCGGATATATAAGCCAGCAAGAGCCTGATCTTCCTCCATTTCAACAACATTACAGTCGGTACATTACTATTCTTTGCAAAAGGTGTCTTGCTAACTAAATGTGAATAAAAAAATATTTTTAGAATTGCATTAAGGTGCCAGCACAAAGCAACACATTTTTCAAGACTATAACATACATACTCTTTACAGCCGAGCAGAACAAACTTACTTTTTGCATCGTTGGTATCTTCCCTCTAGTTCAAATGCATTGTTACGCAAGCTAGCTTCTTTTTTACACTGCAGATTTTAAGGCCCATAATTAATGGCAGTGCAATTGTACGTGTTACAGTTTGTGCATATGACATGTACCAACAGGCGCACCACTTGTAAAGGCCCTGCCTTTCCAGCCCACGGATCCCAGTGTTACCGGACCTGACATCCTTGCTCGTCTCGTGCCCATGGAGGCACACAAGGATTCCTCTCTCTACAGGTAACCACCACCACTGTCATCGCTATGACGCACCTCTGATTTGTGTGGTTGGCTATGTACGGTGCGAAAGAAGTTCAACATACATTCGTAAAAGACCAAGCACTGTTGTCACTAGTGGCATCGTCAACACCATAATATAAGCCCTAGCATCACCATCACTTTTAATATCAGCATCATCGGGAACAAAAATACACGAGTACCACTTGTTGTTCATTACATTCATATATTCATACAGGCATGCACAGCACACATATAGGCACGAGAAACGCAGCAGTAAATGTACATTCTCTCTCCTGTATGTGTCACAGTGAGGAGAAGGCCAAGATGCTGCGGGAGGTGGGAGAGAAAATCGAAGAAAAGAATAAGGAGCTACAGTAAGCTGGATTTATGTCACTCCTATGTGTGTTTGTTCTTATTTCATCATAGTGGAAAGCAGTAATGGTGTCTAAATATGTAGGCCTCCCCTAGCCTACTCAGCTTTAGGTACCTGGTGTGGTGTATAAACATCTTCAGGAATATAAAGGCAATGGTCACACCATGCCTTTTTTTTGCTGTGCTGGGATTCATTAGTGCTGATTGGCCGTGTCGGGTGGTGGAGGGTTGCGAAACATTTATAAATAACGCGATCTAACCCAAAAACCTTTATTATGAACAGCACATGCCCTAACAGTCTATCTGGGTGAATGTTTTGATGTGGTATTTCTGCTGTTCAAGTAGTACTTAGATAACTTCTGTACATTTTTATTCCGTCCATATCATTGAACACTTTAATATAGCAAGTACTTTCGCAATGTTACCTTTTTCATTAATGTCACCTTTTTGTCTATTTGTTATACAGATCCTTACACAACTTTTGCAAGCGTGGCCAGATGTATTGCAATCATTGTTTAAATACCAAATTTTAGATTTGCCCTGAAATAAATTGTTTATTAAATCAGATTTATCTTTGCACGAATACATTGTATATTGCTCCCTTTCAAAGTGTTATTCAATCTTACTGGTCTTTGCAGAGGTATTGTGATCACCTTTAGTACCCAACCTGAGTTTCCTAAAGCCAGTGGTGTGGCAGGCGGTGGTTTGTGCTAAGCCGGGTTTGTTGTGCAGGCATTTCATGGACTCGCTGGGCATTGAGTTGGAGCAGCTGGAGCGCCCCCCGGCATACGACCGCATCCCACAGGCACTCATGGAGAAGTGTGCGGCGCTCAGCGTACGGCCCGACGCCATCAAGGGCATCGTGCAAGCCATGCAGAGTAACCATCCCCACCAACCACTGTGATCTCCATGTCCACTGCCAGGTGGCCAAGTGGTCGGCACACTCACTCTCTGAAACCAGCGTTCTGTGGTTTACATCCAACCGCTGATCAATTATACTGCACTTTGTAGATGTTAGCATATTGGAAATACGCAAGCTCATTTGCATGGCCCTAAAACACTCCCCCATGGCTTTGTTTATAAGTCATTGTGTGCTGGTACTGTGCTTAAACGTGTGTGTGTGTATTTACTGCCCTATGACCAAATCACTCAGAATGTACCTGATTTCTTCATCTCAGAAGTGAAGCAGAGTTTAGTCTGAATGCTTTGATGGGTGACCACTATGCACCAAAAGTGCTTTATTGGCTGTGTGGATATGTTGCGGGCAGCAGAGGGCAGTGCAGAAAAAATGTTGTTGTGACTCCTATACTCTCACGCCTATGCTCCCCACTTTTACCAACGAACCTGTCCACCCGGGTTCGATTCCCGCTCACGGCCAACACCAGTGACGATTATCTGAATCGGTCCTGGGCCTCCCCTAGGTCGACTCAGTCTCAAATGAGTACCTTGTGTGGTGTGTAAACATTGTCGCTCAGGAGACAAAGGCGGCCAGGCATGGTGTTTGCCACCCACCCCCTCATGTGCCATGGCAACCTTCATAGGTGCTTGCTAACAGCACTTGCCCCAACAATCTGTTAAGACTATACAGGGGATTTTTTTTTGTAGTAGTCATTGCACCACTATCACCTGGATTAAATTTCCAAACATGCACATCAACAGTGACATTGATATCTGAACTTGTCTTGAACCTTCCCAAGATTAACTAAGCCTTAAATAAGTACCTGGAATCGTTGCCAGCAATGAGGACCAACAGAGGTAGCCATCCAAGTGGGGCATTGCATTTCCCTCAGTTCCTGTGTTAGCCCTCGCAGGTGCTCTCGCAGGTGCTCACGAACAGCCCTTGCCACTCGGGTGTATCCGACTAATTGCAGGACCTTTGTGTTTGCGTGTGTAGCACTGTCGAGCGTATTCACAGACGTTGAGGCTTCACTGAAGGAGATCGAGGATCAGCTTGAGGAGGACGAGAAGAGTGAGAACATCTTCCAGGTTAGAGATTCCCACGCGCACATGGGCAGCTGTGCCGCAGCGTGAGCCTCTAAAACCACAGCAAATCGTACGAAGGCACAGCTGCGCTTTACGTAAGAAATTTGAATCGCGTGTATGTGCCTAAATTCTGTTTATTGTATGCAGTGTTTCTATGTACCTACTGATACCAGCTAAAGATTTAAGCTTTTTCAGTAGATCATACTCTGGATACATATTTCCCGAGGATGTGTTTCAATTGACTTGTTATCTATTTTTAAACAATTGTGTGTTTTGGATTGTCTGATCGTACATTTGTATTATTTGGTTACTGTGTAACTCGTAATAAAAATGTGTTATTTCAAATTGTGGTTGGAGGCTGACTCGGTATATTTTCGTTGTGCTCAATAATATCAGTACCAGTTTGTGGAAAAGCATCTGGCCAACTTGTGTAGGAAGTGGGCTCTGCCATGAGAAGGTGAAATTACCACCACAAGCTCAGGGATAGCAACAGAGTGCTGCTTTAATATTTATTTCTACAGAGGGAAACTTTCAACTTGACTTCGGAAAGTATCAATTAATCTCAACACTCCACTCTCCTATGCCCATCATCTCTAGGAGGTTATTGGACCTAGGCCATTGTCCAACATCATCAAGGAGATGAGCAAGGAGTGGGGCAAGTACATGGAGGCACACCAAAAGGCGAGCGTCACCAACATGGAGCTACGCAAAGCCATGAACCTACACATCAGCAACCTTCGTCTCATGAGCGGTCCTCTAGACCAGCTCCGCGCTGCCCTACCCATACCCACGACCACCACAGGCAAGTCCTGCACACACACACACCCCCAGCTAACTAATGAACCCTGGTTTAACCATGAACCTTGGTTTACCAAAAGACCTTGGTACAAATAAGCCCTCACTTTTCAACAGCTGTGGCACACTTGCATGTTCTGCTTGCTGTTGAGCTCTGCACTCAGCTTACTGACAGACACGGCCAGTGGCTTACCAACGAGTCAATATAAATAAAGCAAGAATCCTACACAATCCTATACAATGCTGTGGCTGAATTTCTCGTGTGTATGTGGGGGTGCAGCGGACGAGACTGTAGGTGACAACCTGAAGAAGATGCTGCGCAAGGTGGGGGAGATGCGTGAGCAGCGGATAGCACTGGAGCACCAGATTCGTGATGTGGTGCAGGGCGACGACATCACAGGCGTGCTCGTCACAGCGGCACCTGGCAGCGTGCGGGTGGGTGACAGTGCAGCACAGCCCGGTGTCCGATAATTACACGCGTCTGTGCTTGTAAAGAGACCACTCCGCAGCCAAAGAGTAGAAGCCATGCATAAAGGATTTCTGGTTGGATTGTGATTTGCAGTACATCTGTTAGATGGACTCAACTTGTTGTCCGTTGCTCTGTTGTGTACAAGTGTGTGTTGTAGGGTATAGTCCTGGCCATACCAACTACTTATGTGTTTTGCTGGCCACACAGTAGGTGTTCTCTACCAGAACCCACCCATATAGCCTTAGAACTGTGTGTGAGAGTGGTGGGGCAATGGTTCACTTCACGTGGCCTCAGCGTGCACATAGCCTGGCACAAGCGTCGTGGTGACGTCACCGCCACTTAGTGGCGAATGGCAGTTGTTGCAATGGTTAGAAACACCACTACAATCCTGGAAACCCAGCTTCAACTTCAAACATTGCACATCACCAGTGGCATTCACTGAATCTGGGAAAAACCTCTTGAAGGCTGGCATGGCTTGAAATGTGTTGTAGTCAACATGAGCTCTGCAGTGATGTGTATGGCTGGGCGTAGGTATGGACATAACACTTATGCACCATGGTGGCCTTAATAACTGCTTGCTATCCAACCCTTGTCCATAAGTCGATAAGGCTAATCAAGTATCATTTTGACTTTAAGGAGCTGTTCAACAAAGAGATGAAGAAGTACGATCAACTCAAGGTGTACATTGACCAGAATCTCAGCGCCCAGGAGAATATCTTGCGTGCCCTTACAGATGCCAATGCCAAGTATGCCCTGGTCAGGAAAGCATCAGAGGAAGCTGACTACAAGTGAGTGCAACTGTTCATGCTTGGCATGTGTAACATATTCAGTGTAAATAAAACATGAAACATATTTTAATCGTCTAAAGTAATTACAGTTATTCAGCTGGGAGGCGTCTATGTTTAAGGATTCTGGCTCGCAATAAAGAATATTAAGGAGCCGACTTAGTCCATAATTCCTCAGGAATTAACAAAACTACTTTCCAGTACTGGCCGAGTGCCTTGTCATTGATTGAAGAAGGGAGACTTGGTTCTATTGAAAATGAGATAAACGTCTCGAATTGGCCCTTATTTGCATATATACCTAAAAGGATAGGTTGTGATTTGTTAACATTAGGATTCGCAATTGATGGTCCATATGGGATACATCACTGTGACCTCTATGCCATGGCTGAGAAAATGTTCTTTGGCGTCAAAATACATTTTCACTGGACTATTTTAATTTACTATCCTTTTTGGACCCATGCGCGTAACCTTCAACAATGTGGGTTCAACCCCGATGAAGCTTGGAGAGCTGAATAGCATTCAAAAGAACTCAAACACTTTGTAAAACACCCAATGCAGAAGATCCATGGGTTTGATCTTCCATGAAGTTCATGGTCTATCCTAAAATGCATCCACACAAACCATGGCAGATGCGAATACTTGATGTACAAGTGGAAAAATATCAACTTTTCAGTGTACGACTGGTCATCCAGAACAGACCATACAACATATAATGATGCAATGCCCAATCCACAAATACGAAGGAGACATCAAAGCGATACACTCCGCTGCTTCTGATGCCGTTGTCTGGCTTAACCACCTGAATGTAAAATTGTAGTTGTTGCTGTGAATCTACATCAGCCATACTAAAGAATAAGATTTACAAGGCTATTGTCCATATATCTCTTTATTTGTCTCACTTGTTATTACCATTAGATAATCCAAAAAAATCTGCAACACGTGTCTGATTCTCTTAATAGTTCCTAGATTTCACACACAGTTTGGATCACAGACATTTAATGTAGCTGCCCCAAAGTTTTGGAAGCACTGAGTTTTGTCTCTTGACATCTCCATTTTACCATCTCTGCCCTCATTTAAACTATTAAAATCATTCAGGTTTAAGCGTGAATGTAATTTTACAACATAATTGCTATGAAGTTTATTTGTAAAAAAATTCATCTGTAATTTTGGAATGCTTTGTTGTATGCCAACCCAATGCCCCTTGAAAATGAGCACCTTAACTCAATGGGCTTTACTTGGCAAATACACTTCTGATTATAATTCACTGTACTTTACAGATGGAATAATGCAGTGCAGGCGCTGGTCTCATCGTACGATGCCTATGAGGACTTGATAAAGAAGTCAGAGGAAGGAATTAACTTTTACAAGGACCTGGAGGGGAAAGTGACCAAGCTTCTACAGCGTGCGAAGTCCGTGTGCCGTGTGCAGGACGAAGAGAGGCAGAAGATCCTGGAAAGGTGGGTGAACTTGTTTAATGGAAAAGTGCGAAAATATGCAGAAAACAAGAGTTTTCTTCATAGAATTTGAAACTTTAGTTTTAGATAGGTTCTTCTGTCACGATTGAAGTCATTCGGTAACAATTGTTGCCACATAACTCTTCCCCAACTTGGATGCAAAGGGATTTGCCCCCTGAGCAAAGAGGCTGCCTCAATTGCACATGTAAGAGTTATGACTTATCCACTCAATCTCATACAAATGGGAGGCCTGCTCTGCATCTAATGACCTGTATCCTGGCCACATGATTAAGTATTGACATTTTTTTTCATATATATGCATCCAGTAGTAATGCGTGTTTAATGAATAGCGACATAAGAAAATACGAATTGATCTGCATTATCACAAGTGAAAATGAAATGCGAGTAAAATGTACATATAGTCTAATTGTAACTACATTTTAAGATGCTCTTCAATATGATTAGATGTGTATTATGGGGAAACATAGAGGAGTTGGACAGAGGGATTTACACTGCAGATAACTGATGTATACTCTTTGGTTCTATTGGGTAAAGTCACGTAGGTGAAAATAAAATGAAATTTTTTTTATTTTTTTATTTTCACCTACGTGACTTTACCCAATAGAACCAAAGAGTGGATCCTAGCAGTCACGAAAGCTTTAAATCTAGAATTGATGGGTTGTAATTCCAGAAAATTTGGGCAGCAGTGGTGAAGTCACCTTCTGCAAGAATGAAGGTTGACTTGGGGTTTCAAGAGACAACATGTAGTGATGATAATGTAATGTATGATTTTGAGAATTATAACTTGCATTCATGTCATTGTTCCTCAGGGAAAGTAAAAAGAAGCCGCCTCCTCGCCCTACAGCCCCTAAGCCTCCCATGAGAGAGCCAGACAAACCTGACTTTGGCATTCCTCTCGACACCGGGGGGGATATCGATATGTCCGACCTCCCGGAGGACCTGAAGAGCCTGCCACCAGATGTGCTGCGGTTAATAATGGCGGACACAGCCCTGGAGGAGGCTTCACTGCCTCGGCTTAACTCGGCTCTCCTTCCGGACACCCACGGTGCCCACCGTTACGCCAACTACGCACCCCCGCCATTCCACCACACATCGCCTCGTCGCACACCTCAAGTCCCGGGATCCAGGGATAGGGCGCAACAGCGACCCTCAGCCCCATCCCCGAACCTGCCAACGTATCCAGCCGTAGCCTCTGGTCCACAGATGGCTTTCTCCCCTGGATACGCACAGCCTCTACACCCGGGGACACCCCAGCATTTTGCTGGGCCCAGATATGACAATGGGCCCCACCCAACTATGGGTTCCTCTGGGTCCCTGCCTTCGGTGCCCCCCTTCGCATCCCCCTATGCCGGCCCCCAAGCTCCCCCTGTGGCTGCCGGTGGTCAGTCCTCGCTGCCCACTAGCCTCGCAGGCGGGGGCTTTGCCCCGGCTACCTCCGTGCCATATCAACACGGCCCCATGCAGCCTCCTGCTCGCCTGCCAGCCTACCCCTACCACGTGCCCCCACCGTACCAAGATGCTGTGCGGCACCCACAGTACACGGCTCCTCCACAGGGTGGTTACCCTAGTGCACCCCACAATCAGCATCACCCGCTCCCGCAGCAGCAACCGACACCAGGACAGGGTGGCTACCGGCAGGCGACGCCAGCAGAAGCCCACATGGCCCATGGGGCACATGCGCCATACATGCAGTCGCCCCTGCACGTGTCCTCACAGCCACAGCCAGTGCAGTATGGGCACGGCCCTCCGCTTCCGGGTCAGTTTAGAGGGAGTGCACCTTTGCCTGGAACCGATCCATACCAAGTTCTGGGACCGGCACCACATTGCATGGTCGCTTCCCAGCATGAAGCACATGCTCCGCCTCGCCCAGCTGCCCCGAGCGTTGGCTCCCAGCCGTATCCATACACTGTCGCTCAACCGGGCACAGGGCAGATGAACCCAACTGATGCGCGTGCAATTCATCCAGCCGGTCCTCTCCCACCGCACGCTGCACCAGGGACCCTGCCTATGGGCAGCTTTGCACCGCAGCATCAAGCAGCTCCTAGCAGTGGCAACTTCCAGCAGGGCCACACGTACATGGGCCCTGTGGTTCAGCAGGGTCAGCAAGGGCCAGCTGCGTACCAGCACGTACAACCCAGCGTGCACAATCCGCAGGGCGGACAGTTCAACATGCCTCATGCACAGCCCTCGAACGCCCACCCTCTCCAACATCAAATTAATCCACCAATCCCGGTGTCTTCATCCCAAACTGCTCAGCCTGTGTTTTACCCCGGCTCTATTCACCCCACGCAAGTGACCCTATCTGCTGGAATTTCCCCCTTAATGCCATCCACTGGTACATCGCAGCATGCCCCCACACAGCCAGGGGTTATGCCACATGCAGCACAGAGTCAAGTCACGGGGGGGATAATTCACCCCACTCTAACCCCTACACCTCCAACCAGCAACGCACAGCTTCAAGCATTCCCTCCGGCCCCTGGTGCCGTATTACGGCCGACGCCAGTGCCTACCTCACCAGCCGGCGGCATGGTTCACCCAGCACCCACCCCAACCCCACCACCCATTGGAACGCTCCATCCTGCTCCCACGCCCACTCCTCCACCGCTGGGTGGTATAGTCCCATCGACGGCCACCACCGCACCTCTACCGCCGGTGAGCGGTGTTCCCCTCCCCAGTACCACACCACCCCCTGCCAACTTGCCCCTGCCGTTGGGCACCTCCCAGCAATCTGCAGGAATAACATCTCATACTGCACCCTCACACGCCGTCCCCTCTTCTCCCAACACGAGGCCAGCATTGCCGGGTACAACGACAACTTTGTCCGGTGCAGGTGGTGGTGGTAGCAGTGGCACCGGCAGCTCCTCTATCCAGATTTCTGGTGCTGGTTCACACGGCCCCTATCAGCAGCAGAGCTCGGCCACGGATGACCTGCTCTCCACCTCATTTGATGGGCAGCAGTCGAGCCTGCAGACACGCAACTCCCAGCCGCTGCTGCAGCCCACCAGAGCTGACATGGTGGCCAAAGGGGTGAAGATCATTGAGAGGGATCCATTTGTGCAGCAAGATCTGTTGCGGAGACTGGTGAAGGAGACGGAGAGATTCAAGGCGATGGTGGAATCGATGGAAAGCCTTCCCGATGGCGGTGGTATGACGCTGCTCGAACGCAAGTGGAAGGAGCTGCAGGAGTTGCAGGAGAAGGATGTGCGGTCGTTCTCCATCTCCATCGCCAGGTGCTACACCATGAAAAACCGGAACCCTGATTTCATGCCCTTTGACAAGAACCGCGTTGTGCTGGCATCCGGCAAGGATGACTACATAAACGCCAGCATGATTGAGGAGCTGTCTGCCTACTGTCCCCGCATCATCGCCACGCAAGCACCGCTGGCGAGCACTGCAGCTGATTTCTGGCTCATGGTGTACGAGCAGAAGATCGCAATCATCGTCATGCTGGTGTCGGAGCCAGAGCTGGAGAAGGTCAGTGCCCACCCTGCACAGTGCACGTGCACAAATGCAATTGGGACGTTTTAGCAACTGCAGAGATGGGTACTGTTTAACGTGGGACATGAGATGGAACACTTAGACGGATTTTTTCGTACTGTGTAATGGTGGCTATCGTTGTTATCTTGTTAGTGGCAGTGAGAATGAATGTGTTGTCAGTAGCGGTGATGGTGATGATTGTGATGGTAATAGCTATGATAATATTGAGTGATGATCATCATTGCTGACGTGAAAACCTATTTCTCGATTAAAAACATTTAATCGGCTCTTTAACCTTATGCTGAGAATTGAAGTCTTTTAAAATGGATGACTGCAATTGCATACAAAAAATAGCAGTTTGATAGTCCTTGAGGATGAATAAATGTATTCATATACACTGTTAAGGTACATTCTTACACAGAAAAGCATTGTCTTCTCAGGTGAGCATGAGGCAGTGCTCGTCTTAATCATGGCTTTGATCCAGTGGTGAAACTATGCTTATGCCTATGGTGGTTACCATTCTTTTTAGTGCATGGTCACTGTTAAGTTTGCCTAAATTAATACAAATTTTATTGACCCCAGAGGGATGATGAACTAAGTCAACCCTTGACCAGGATTTGAACTCAGCCACTTCTGATGGTTATCCAAGCTCACTGAAAACCCAATTGCTTCACCGGATGAAATGCCGGGCCTTTGAGTCACGAGCAGTGATGGCAGGTGTGGGACTCGTGTCTCATCTTCGCATCTCCCACCATGCAGCAGCGTGTGCTGCGCTACTTCCCAACGGAGAAGGGGCAGCAGATGGCGCAGGGAATCGTGATGGTGTCGCTCACCTCGCAGAAGGTGGCGCCGTCGTACACGGAGCGCATGTTCGCTCTCAAGCTACGGGGACAGAGCTTGACCCGGACGGTGGTGCACCTGCACTATCACTGCTGGCCGGAGTTGTGAGTGCTGCACGGGCGCGCGGGGGGGGGGGGGTACCGCCCACTTGTTTCTGTATGTATGTTTTTTTTAACTTATTTTGCACTGTACGTAGCCAGCTATGCTCATTGGATGTGTGGGCGGGGGGGAGTGGACAACAAACTAAACACGCAAAAATCAGTTCTCAAGAAATTCGTTTTTCAATCTAGATTTGAAAGTGCTTAGCTCCAGTGGCTTCCTAATATTGGAAGGAAGAGCGTTCCAGACGGCCGCAGAAGTGCATCTGAAAGCACGCAATGGCTATGGGGTGAGAAGCGTAACATTTGTTGGGTATTAAGTGTGGTTGCCGCAAATATGGCAATACTTCTATATTAAAACAACGATACACGTATCGTGCGTTTTACATTGTTATATTGTGATAATAATTTTATCCCTACGGCCAACGGAGATTTGAACTCCGCAACCTTCTGATTTGAGTCAAGTGTTAGCAATGGTGCAACCAGGCCTGATGGATACATAGATGACTATTAGCAATCCTATGGTGATAAAGAAAGTTAAAATGGTTACAAGATTTACTCCACTTTTTACAATATTGGTCGCGTAGCTCGTGAAACTATTTGTTAAAATTAGCGTGAGTTCTCTTATTATTCCCAGTTAAGTTTTTATTTTCAACTGATAGAAAAATTTAAATAGAGTTTTTTTTTCACATAAGTCATGAATTTGAATGTCAATCACCTACTCAAGGGGCAATAAGTTAAATAGTTTCCCTCAACTATGCTGAATGCTTATGTCAATCAATACGATGCTGCAGGGGCCTGCCAGAGAGCACCAGCAGCCTGCTGAACTTCATCGCCGAGGTGCACGGCCACTACCTCCACCAGCGGCCTCTGCACATGCCGATAGTTGTGCACTGCAGGTACGAGTTCCTCTGTGTGAATTGCATATATAAGATACATGCTATGCACTGCTCATTAGATACTGGGTTACCGGTTGATTGATTATATGAGTGACTTTTGAGTGATACATTGTTAACTGATCTGGCGTGGAATAAGAGATTGAATGATTAAGGGGTTTAGTTAATGACTCGTTTAAAGATTGCGTGACTAACTTGTTGAGCGAATAATTTGGTGTACGAACGACTGATAATTGAGTAACTAAATGATTTACAAAGTTACTGACTGAATAAGTGACTTAGTTGAGTAGTTGATTGACAGTTTGTAAAAGGGGCTTAGGCTCGGCTCTGGCTGAAAGCCATGTTTAACTTCAGGTGGCTCTGATTATGGTCTCGGTCTCACTGCACGGTATTTCCTCGAGCCGAGCCTGAACCAAGCCTTGGCTGAGCCACTCGCGTGCAGCTTAATCCTCAGCTGAGCCACGAGCCACGTTTTGAGTGCCTTAACGTTTGAGCGACTGACGCATTTATTAAGTTAATCAACATATGGGAATGACTTGGTCGAATGCACCGTTGTGTCAGAATGAGTAGCTGTTTTGTTGCGCGGTTGAGTGAATCGGGTACTGGTTAAATGACCAAGTGAATCGAGTGGGCGACTGTCATGTGTGCAGCTCGGGCGTGGGTCGCACGGGCGCCTTCTGCCTGGCGTATGCGGCAGTGCAGGAGGTGGAGGCTGGCAAGGGCTTGCCCGACCTGACGACACTCGTGCAGCGAATGAGGCAGCAGCGCAAGCACATGATCCAGGAAAAGGTGACTGCAGGAGAGCCACCAAAAATGTTTCCTGAGAACGCTAAAATCACAACAGTAATCTGAGAGGAGATCAGGTTAAGGCTGCAAGGTGCAATGTAGATGGCAATGGAGTAAGTGAATTGCTGATTTCGATTTAAAGCTTTCGCGACTGCAGGGATGCATAGTCTTGGTTTATTTCGGTAAAGTCACGTAGAAGGGAAAGAATAAAATAATAAAAATAAAACACAATAACATAAAATTCTCACGATGTTTCGGCCACAGCGCAAACAGCCGTCCTCAGGTGAAGAAACAGAGCTGTTGGAAAGACAGCGTCCTGATTAACACTGCTAAGCTTGGCAGCGTATTTTAAGCTGGGTGGGAGGAGGAGAGCGCCTTGACAAAGGAGTTTACATATCAAGAGAAGAATTTAGCATGTTGATGACAAATGCAGATATGGGGTTAGTCACTCCTTGTGGAATGTGTAGGCGGTGGGGGGTCTCAGTCATATTATGCTAGTGTATTATGTAGGATTATTAAAATTTCCCTCCCTTTATTACTGCTAAGAATATGAATTGCTGATCTGTATAGTCCCTCTTATGGTGTTTCTTTTCTCTGGTATTCATCCTACTTGCAAGCTGCTCAATATGGGATTGGCGAAGCATTTCTATGTAGACCCTCCTGAAAAAGAATCTCAATATTCAATTAGGCTTTCCTTTTGAATGACTGATTGATGAACAATATATAACATTTGCTGAATGCAGAGTTTATGTATGTTGAACGTCTTAAGCACCATACGTAGCCAACTGTACTCATTGGAGGTGTGAGGGAAGGACAACAAACTAAACACAAAAAATCAGTTCTAAAGAAATTGTTTTCAATCTCGATTTAAAAGTGCAGATCTCCAGCGGTTTCCTAATATTGGAAGAAAGAGCGTTCCAGACAGCCGCAGTAGTGCATCTGAAAGCGCGCAATGTAGTGACCGCCTTTGTTCGATGGTTAGCTAAAAGCCGCTGTGCGATGACCGGAGCTTCATGATATATTTAATTCATATTTTACTTAAATCAATAATGAAGACTGTTTTCCTGCAGTGGCTAGTTCAATTTCAAGAAGTATTTTGCATTTCAGAGGACACAGGAGTATGAGAAAACCCATGCATATGAAGAGATAATGCTCAAGGTCCATACAGAAGGGTTTAAAAAAACCCACTTGCTATATTACAATCTCCTTGCCTCCTCACAACCTAGTGTGTTTTGGAGTAAAAAAAAAATCTGCATGATTCACATTGATTTATTTTATCCATCATGTCCAGCTACATTTGTCAGGTGCGTAGTTTGCCAAGGTACAAACCTTGATAATTAACCGTTGTCTTTTTCATTATGGTACTCGGATGTTACCATTGGGCATGATCGCTGACGCCATATCCAATTTTACTCTGGCAAAAATGACTCTTGCTGTGAGCAGTTGTTTGAAGCGTTCATCTGTGCTCTCTCCACCAGCTTCAGCTGCGCTTCTGCTACGAGGTAGTGCTGCGCCACACGGAGCAGGTCCTGCAGCGGCACGGCATCTACGTGAGCGGCGTCGCTGCGCCGAAGCACCCAGTCACCACCAGCCAGAAGGTACCATAACCTCAGACTCGGGCAGTTGGCTACGTACGGCGCGGAAGGTTTAGAAACGTGCGTTTAAGCGTTTTTGGCTGCTTTGAATTTCCACGTGATAAGCCACTTCGTTGAGCTATCATTTGTGGCCAGGTCGCTTATGAAAAATCAGCTATATATAGCTCAGTGGGCCTTACCTACTAAAATCAAGTTTGTGGGTGCCATTGCCCTGTTGGAGGCACCACTGCCTTTGTGCAAGCCCTAATGCAGTGCAATTACCAATCTGCATAACCATCACTTGTCTTTTTGTCCATCTGCCATGATGGAGACAAGAGGGTTGGATTTTTAATTACCAATCACTCAATCAGGGCAAAATAAGCAATTTTCATATGCAGTGACCCATGGCCTCCACCCAGGCCCTTGACTGTAATTTGTGATTGAAACACTAGGTGGCAGCCCAGGGACTAATGCATATTGGAGCAAGGCAGCCAAATGGGTCACCTGCTTGTATAGCACGGTGAATCTGAGACAATGCCAACAATGAATTGAGATTGGCTCACAATGATAATATAATGACTCGTAGTGCCTGTGTTTTACAACAAGTTGTCAACAGTAGCTCAACGCGGCTGCTACCGATTCAAGCTTAACAGCACCTGTTTCCTGCGTCCATCCATCTTGCGCTTCCCCACATGGGTCCCCCAGCAGGCGGCAGCTCCAGTGCGGCAGGACTCTCAGGACATAGTGCTGGGTGGTGACCTCTCCTTCAGCTCCATCCAGGCCACGGTGGCGCGGCTCAGCATAAAGACCTGCCCATCTCCTCCACAGAGTTCCCTAGAGCCAGCAGCGGCCACTCCCTCGCCCCCCTCAAGCGAAGGCAATCCCCCGCACACCTCAACGACGATATGCACTGCCGACGAGGTAGTTGTTGACGCACCTCTCCCACCAGCGAACGGCGACATTGCCGCGACAGCTGCTGCTGTTTGCGCGCAGGAGGATGGTCCCACAACGATCAAGGCTGTCCCAACACCGGCGCCATCGTCGGTTGCGATTGAGTCTACTAACGGTGGAGCCGAGACAGCACGATCTGGTGAGCCACGTAGCAATGGTGTCGGGCGTCAAGCAGCACACGCTCCTGGCATAGCTGCAGCCAAGGGGGCGGTCGGCGATGTCAGCGGAGCCTCGACGCTGGACCTGTTGGCCACTCTCAGCCCCGAGGCTTTCACGCTCGACGGGAACATCAAGGGGGGGAGGCAGAAAATCACTCGGCAAAGCTTCACGCACCCACAGGCTGGCGGGGGCCTACAGGCCCCAGAGAGGCCTGATGACCCACTGAGCAAGCTGGACGCTCTGTGGAGCCTTGGCAAGAAGTAGACGTGAATGTGCGTCCGGAGTTTCTCGGTGCGGTTGACTCGTCTATATGGGGCTTTGCCCCACTTGTGACATGCTGCTGCTCCCTTGAGCTGCAGTTAAAACAGCGGTGGGTTTTTGAATGCCTTTGCTGAAAGGAGGCGAGTTGGGTGACGGTTGCTGTCTTGTTCTTTTTGTTAAGTGTCCGTGATTAAATTCGAGCCATGATGGAGCCTGTAGAGGAAGTGATAGGAAGAGAAGCACCACACTAAATATATATATGTAGAGGTGCAACTTTGCTGTTTATGCAAACTGCGTGATACTTGATGCATTTTCACATACGATATGCCTGTGTGATTAATGCGATTGCAGTCTGTATTATGCTAAATCAACGATTCAATATTAAACAGTCAATATTAGCACTCACAATTCCTTCTTCTGAGTCTGCTTAACATACTTTGTAGGAATATGTAAATGTGCTTCCAGATGAATAAAAGCTATCTCTGCTATATGAATACTTTATAGAAGTCTTTGAACAATCAATGGGACCAGTAAATGAATTAATTATATACTTGTCATGATGTGGTAAGTGTTAATGGCCAGCCAAACTTAAAACTGAATATTATTTTGAAAGCCATTAAATGGTAAAGCTGCTTTTTGCATTTGTGTGACCTTTAATTTATAGTAAGTTAACTTTCGATTTAAAGCTTTCGTGACTGCAGGGATTCATCTTCTTGGTTCTTTCGGTAAAGTCACGTAGAATGTAAATAAAAACATAAAAATAAAACATAAAATAAGATTCTCACGACGTTTCGGCCACAACACAAGTAGCCTTCCTCAGGTGAATAAACAGGACTGTCCAGGAGACAGCGCTTGAGTGAACATTGCCAAGCATGGACTGTGTCTTTTAAGCTGTGTGGGTGGAATGAACATATTAATTAGCATGTTACCCAGCACCACCACCGGATCGGAGGAGGGTGGCGGCTGGGCACACAGAAAAAGAAAGAACGGCCAAGGTGCGCTGCTCTGTCCTGTGTTGCGTTATAACTGTGCCATAAACTGGACTACTATACAATACAATATTATACCTTACAATCTAAACTACATGGTATAATATCATATCCATAGACAAAATTCCACCTTTGAATTATACAATGCGTTACTATACACTACCCTATACTTTAGACTATAAAATATTAGACTTGTAACTTTACACTGTCTTATTCTATCTACCCTACTATATACCACACTGCTGTATATTCACTATACAATTACGATACTATATATTGCCTTATGAATTACGTTAAACATTACAATGTTATACTAGTTATTATACCACATGCTATAAACCATACCATTGACCGTCGTGTGAAAGGTATTAAGAGGCAGTGCCAGCAAAAGGACTGCGGTCTGAAGGTCACCGTAAAATACGGTCAATGGTATGGTTTATAGCATTCGGTATAATAATAAATAGTATAACATTGTAATGTTTAACATAATTCATAAGGCAATATATAGTATCGTAATTGTATAGTGAATATACAGCAGTGTGGTATATAGTAGGGTTGATAGAATAAGACAGTGTAAAGTTACAAGTCTAATATTTTATAGTCTAAAGTATAGGGTAGTGTATAGTAACACATTGTTTAATTCAAAGGTGGAATTTTGTCTATGGATATGATATTATACCATGTAGTTTAGATTGTAAGGTATAATATTGTATTGTATAGTAGTCCAGTTTATGGCACAGTTATAACGCAACACAGGACAGAGCAGCGCACCGTGGCTGTTCTTTTTATTTCTTTTTCTGTGTGCCCAGCCGCCACCCTCCTCCGATCCGGTGGTGGTGCTGGGTCACATGCTAATTCATTTGTTAATTCCGCCCACACAGCATAAAAGACGCGCTCCATGCTTGGCAATGTTCACTCAAGCGCTGTCTCCTGGACAGTCCTGTTTATTCACCTGAGGAAGGGCTACTTGTGTTGTGGCCGAAACGTCGTGAGAATCTTATTTCATGTTTTTTTTTCCATTCTATGTGACTTTACCAAAAGAACCAAGAAGATTAAGTGAACTTGTTTTCCACTACAGTACATGTATTTTTTTTTACAGCTCAAGGTTATCTTTAGCAACAGTTAATCTGTCAGATAAAAAAAACTACATGTTGTGGCCAGCCAGTCACCAGTCTTATCCATCAGCAGGTAGAATTTCACCACTGGTCCATCCAATGTGTGCAGCGTCCTCCAGTTCGGACAAAAATCGGCAGCAGGCATTTCAGCAGACGCCACCATTGGTAGGAACCGAGTTGATATTCTTAGAAGCACCTTGTCCAGTGGAATGACTTGGGAAGATGAACTGGAGCGCCTCGATCCTGGCCAATGCAATGGCCACTAGGAATACAGTGAGGGGAAAAAAGTATTTGATCCCCTGCTGATTTTGTACGTTTGCCCACTGACAAAGAAATGATTAGTCTATAATTTTAATGGTAGGTTTATTTGAACAGTGAGAGACAGAATAACAAGAAAATCCAGAAAAACGCATGTCAAAAATGTTATAAATTGATTTTCATTTTAATGAGGGAAATAAATATTTGACCCCCTCTCAATCAGAAAGATTTCTGGCTTCTAGGTGTCTTTTATACAGGTAACGAGCTGAGATTAGGAGCACACTCTTAAAGGGAGTGCTCCTAATCTCAGCTTGTTACTGTATAAAAGACACCTGGCCACAGAAGCAATCAGATTCCAAATTCTCCACCATGGCCAAGACCAAAGAGCTCTCCAAGGATGTCAGGGACAAGATTGTAGACCTACACAAGGCTGGAATGGGCTACAAGACCATTGCCAAGCAGCTTGGTCAGAAGGTGACAACAGTTGGTGCGATTTTTCGCAAATGGAAGAAACACAAGAACTGTCAATCTCCCTCGGCCTGGGGCTCCATGCAAGATCTCACCTCGTGGAGTTGCAATGATCATGAGAACGGTGAGGAATCAGCCCAGAACTACATGGGAGGATCTTGTCAATGATCTCAAGGCAACTGGGACCATAGTCACCAAGAAAACAATTGGTAACACACTACGCCGTGAAGGACTGAAATCCTGCAGCGCCCGCAAGGTCCCCCTGCTCAAGAATGCACATACATGCCCATCTAAATTTTCCAATGAACATCTGAATGATTCAGAGGACAACTGGGTGAAAGTGTTGTGGTCAGATGAGATCAAAATGGAGCTCTTTCGCATCAACTCAACTCGCTGTGTTTGGAGGAGGAATGCTGCCTATGACCCCAAGAACACCATCCCCACCGTCAAACATGGAGGTGGAAACATGCTTTGGGGGCGTTTTTCTGCCAAGGGGACAGGACAACTTCACCGCATCAAAGGGACGATGAACGGGGCCATGTACCGTCAAATCTTGGGTGAGAACCTCCTTCCCTCAGCCAGGGCATTGAAAATGGGTCGTGTATGGGTATTCCAGCATGACAATGACCCAAAACACACGGCCAACGCAACAAAGGCGTGACTCAAGAAGAAGCACATTAAGGTCCTGGAGTGGCCTAGCCAGTCTCCAGACCTTAATCCCATAGCAAATCTGTGGAGGGAGTTGAAGGTTCTAGTTGCCAAACGTCAGCCTCGAAACCTTAATGCCTTGGAGATCTGCAAAGAGGAGTGGGACATAATCCCTCCTGAGATGTGTGCAAACCTGGTGGCCAACTACAAGAAACGTCTGACCTCTGTGATTGCCAACAAGGGTTTTGCCACCAAGTACTAAATCATGTTTTGCAGAGGGGTCAAATACTTATTTCCCTCATTAAAATGCAAATCAATTTATAACATTTTTGAAATGCGTTTTTTTTTGATTTTTTTTGTTATTCTGTCTCTCACTGTTCAAATATACCTACCATTAAAATTATAGACTGATCATTTCTTTGTCAGTGGGCAAACGTACAAAATTAGCAGGGGATCAAATACTTTTTTCCCTCACTGTAGTCTTGAGTCAATAAGAGCTGTCATGGACATGGGCTCAATGTGGTTGTGAAGACATCCAACACCAAGGTGCAATGGAGACATCCAAGCTGGCACATTGCCCTCGGCAGCCTTAGAAGAATAGGGGGCTGAACCGCTGGAATATAGGTCACTTGATGGTAAATATTCAAAATGGTTTATCAGTGCACCTTAACAGACACTCAAACGGGCCACCTTGGAATTTCTCCTGGAGGTGGTTAGCTATTGCTAGGTTGCACGCAAACAGGTTCTGACCTCCTGGACACACCAGTGTGTAAAAGTATTTCAGTTGCAGGCATCTACCCTGCCCATGAACTGCTAGCTTTACCTTCGCAAGAGCATCTGTACTTGATCGGGGAACACTAGAAGCCAGTTTCACCCTCTCAACATCCAAGCAGTCTGCTGCTCCTGTGAAAAAGATCCTCCAAGACTGGCAACATCCAGGCTGGCATAGGTGGTCTTGGACATCATCAGTGATTACTAATACCGATTCTTTGTTCCTCCTGATCTTGGCAATGACCCTGGGGATCAGACGCCAGGGTGGGGAAGGCATGCAGACAGCCCTTGTTCCATTTAATCGGGAATGTATCCGCTGCCAATGCGTTTGAGCTGAAAAAGTGCAAGCAGAACTGTTAGCAGCGTGATGATTCGTGGGTGGATGGCAGGATAACTCAGGGGACAGGGGCAGGCACAATCTTTTCTCTGCAAACGTTCTGCGGCCCTGCAGGAATACTCAATGTAATGAAAAGGAGACTCGTGCGTGGGGGGCCAAATTGATGTAGAAAAAAGGGTCAATGAACCAAAGTCCAGGTGTTTTGCATAACCATTTTGGCCACTGATGAGTTATTCAGACAGTTCTACAGACCTCACCAAGGTACAGACACAAAATGGTATTGGCATTAAATTTTAATAAAATGTATTCCCTTTTGCCCAAAACTGTTGACAGCTCATTGGCAATGTATATTCTGGATGTCGTGTGCTCAGTCATTTTACCTTAAAATTATCATGCTGGATAATCTGTTAGGTTTGAACGTTTTAACTGGAGGCACCATGGCTAGTGTTCCGTGAACAAATGTGATGCCAGTACTCCTTGGTGATACTACAGTACGAGACCGAGGAAGGACCTTCACTCGGACAATAAAGATCGTATACTTTCCTGCTCTATGTTTGGCATGGGATGGAATCAATGACTGAGAAGTGCCGAGAAGTGCAGCAGAATAATCAGGATTAGGTGATTTTTTTTCTGTTGCCCAGATTCAAACCGAGTCCCTCAGGGGTGCTAGCTCAATACGAGGACTATCTTACCCCCAGAGACACCTGGTCACCTCGATTGTTAATAGATAAAACGTTTCAAACACTGAGCAACTTCTGGGATTGTGCAGAGGAACAGCCACACATGTGCTTATGTTCACCGTTAACCATTTATTTTACTAGGTTTGGAACAGGCACAGTCATGAAAACCAGAATACAGAATGCAACTTAACCTGCGCAAAATTACAGGGTACACAACTGCGTTAAAAGCGGTTACGCGAAGAGTGGTGATTGATTTTTTAAATCAAAAACAAGCTACCTTTATTGGGAAATGCAATCAACTTGGCTTAATTGAAAAAAAAACAGTGGAGCAAAAGCAGGTACATTTATTTTACACTTGCGAAGCTTTCTCCCTCTTCAAATGTTGAACCTTCCTACCGCGACAGGCAGGAAAGGGCAGAGGACTGATGAACGCATGCCTTACGACACCTACTATGGGATAGCTCAGATGCACAAATCACACACCTATCTGCTTTAAGGAGCGAAAATATTGCAATCGCACGATAAAGCTTTTATTAAATACAGCTGGAAGTTGATCAATACATAGCATTTACAAAGCTGGGTTACATGTTTTTTTACTCCAAAATAACATACGATGGTGTTAAAATAAAAGCAAGAAAATACATTAACTTATACACTCTCCATTCAGGACGGTTTGGAGGCAGTGAATGAGGAATGGTTTCGGAGGGCGATGTGAATAAAAGTTTGTTTTCACAAGAGCTCTGCAGTAAGCTCTATTTGGTGGTAAAGTACAAAAAAATATTACACGTTGTTTTGCATGGTGTAAAATTGTTGTAATGTTTTTATTGTCATGGGCGACAACCTGAGGACCATGCTTGTGAAAACGAGTTATTTAATCAAGCAAAACCAAGGAACACCAGTCTACCCAGGTGCCTCGAACAACTTTTTGCTTTCATTGTAAGCATTACAAAAAAACAAACACTATATAAAAGAAAATATTTCTCCACAATGGCATTGATACATTTAGGATCATTAAAACTGTTATAGGTGTAATTGTAGTTGTTACAATCGTGCCTTTCTCTGGGCCAAAACGGCAGCAGATATTTTACAAGTTCTCACGTCAAAAGGGGGGGGGGCAATGCCTGTCAGATGGCCTCATCATCCTTGGGCAGCATTAAAGGGCAACCCAAATTGATGCTCATCAGAGTCTGAACACTCCGTGGCACCGTTATGATCTATTCACACCCACAACCCGACACTGCAGCTCGTCACCAACACTTGCACGTCTTTCTCAAAACCTTTAACACAGGTGCAGGGAAAATCTGCAGTAGGCAAAATCATGCCCTGCGAAAGAGTTTAATCTCGCGGCGTGCCCAATAGCATATTTGAATATACAGTAATTATATACATGATGCGTTCGTACAATAAAACAAAAGCTGCAGGAATGGCTCTACTGCTGTTCATCAACGTTGTTTCACGTGTGCAGAATAATCAATCGCTGCTCATTTTCAGACAAGGGAAGCAAGTTGCTGCTTAAACAAGAGTGGTAAGGAGTCTTATCAGAGCATTTGAGCCATTAGTAATGTTAACTAAGTTTTATATTTAAACAGGGTTGGGATGATACCGGTCATCACGTCAAGATTATTAAAAGCAAATTGCAATGGTAAGAGGCGATTTTCATGTTGGTGCCCTTAAGCCCATTCACTAGCTCTGTGGTCCCTCTTCCTAAAGCACAGCAGCTGAAAGCTTCATTTATATACAGGGCTTTAGTACTCACGTTAAGCCCGGTTTTTAACAGGTGGCCGCCACCCCATACCCGGTTGATCATCTTTAAAACTCCTTCCCGTGCCAGCGCCAAAACCGTGGAAATATAAAAGCATTTGGTAGGTGGCTGCCCCCTCACCTCTGGTCACACAGCTATTTTCCAGTGATACAATGATCAGTGAACCCGGTGACATGCAACCTCCCGCACATAGCATGTCACATTTCATTGCTAACATACTTTTTTTTTAAAAATCGATGGAACAAATCCCCCCAAGAGCCAATTCCAACACATGACTTTTTTGGGGAACGGAGCTACCCTGGTGGAACAGCCAACAAGACTGGCATCGGTCTTGACCAACCATATTCCAATAAACTTAAAGGCTTTCGCACACAGTAATTTTCCCGCCACGTTAACTAGTGGAGGTCCCGTGAAGCTTCGGATCAGGGAGAGCTATTAACTGGTCCATACGACTGCCACTATAGGCGCCACTAAGAGGGCCTGCATATGGAGCGCCTTGAAGACCTCCACAAAAGTCTTGGCTGGCTATCAGCGTGGTGGCCTCCAAAACATATCTTGGCCATCTTGTCCTGAGTATAAAAAGGTCTGATCCTGCAGTGTTGGCTTTTTTCCCTTTGTCCTTTTTGTCAGCAGCTTCCACCACGCCTCTCCTCACCTAACCACATGTGCAGCCATATCTTTCAGACCAGCATACACCATGCCCAGCCAATTCCATCTGCCGGCAGTCCTCGACTTGTCCAGTATGGCCAGCATGCTGCAGATAAAACCCGCAATCCCCTTGGGAAGAGGCTACCTGCCCCAAGACACCTTTTCCTGGTACTACTGCCAACCAACTACAATAAATGCACGGAACCTAAACAGAACTCTGGGCACCAGCCCATACAACTAATCAGAGGTACGGGAACTCCTGCCCCTCCCCTCTGGACCAGAGGTGAGGGGGCCACCGCCCTTCCTATGGGGAGGGGTGAGCTCCCACCTGTCAAGTGTGTTTAAGAGGCACTGGCATGGGAAGGCCAAAGATTGTCAAACTCGAGTGACGTGGCAGCCGCTAAATTAGTCACCCTTCGGAGCATTAATCTATTCAAGACAAGTTAATCAATTATGCCTGAGGCTCAAATGTCTATGCATAGTGCAATAAATGTTAAAAACAAAGCTGAGCATGTAAAGGTTAAAATAATTTTTAAAAAGGAAAAAGATACATATTAGTGATAGACATATGTTAAAGCACTGCTGGTGAAAAATATTAAACATAGGAGTTCAATATAATACACATATTCACACTTAATACTAAAGGGACCATCACCCATGCAAATGTATTCACTTCAGAAATCTGGACACAAAACTGACTTAACACATTTATATGTACAGATGTCAAATATTGAAATAGGTTGCTATAAAATGTATATAAAACTTGGTTAAAACTTTACACAAGGGATAACTTTACCAGAGCATGTGACTGTATTATTATTTTTTTTGCATTACAATGTCATGGCATCAGAATGCTGGCCTATCACCTTTATGAAATGCGTCATTGGCTTCTGTCTACTGCACATACAGGCAATGCTGGTAAGTGTCCAACAAAACAGCTCTGGCTCCCAATCTTTAATTTTTTATCACGCAGTGATAGCATTACTCTGCCGTACCACTAGAAAGAACCTCGTTTGTGCACAAATAAACCCTCAAGAACAGGACTGGCTTACTTTTGGTTCACTACAATTTAGTTTTCTACTTATTTACTATTACCTTTTAATTTTAAGCCTGTATTACAATGTAACGATGTCACTTGTTGAATACAGAGAACCCTAAAGAAGAGACTTGAGATCCTAGTGAGTTCTCCCTAAGGTTGTTTCGGTTTCTGAGCATTATGGATAATTGCATGCACATTATGCATGCACATAAAAGATTGTAATAAAATATTGATTTTCGGATTGCCGCACATATCGGCACACCTAAAAGCTCAAGCCCTGCGTTTGCCTTTGCATCTGTTCTATCTGTACCCCAGAGAGACTTATGAACCCTGCAGCTGATGCCTTGTGATTGCTGGCAGTGGCCAACCGCATTTGAACGCACCGTGCAGTTTAAATGCTCACGTGCACCAAATCGATAAAATCGTTACTAAAAATAGAACGAATTGATTATTGATTACAAAATTTGCAATCCATAATTCTGAAAATGATTATTGAAAGAAAAAAATCGATTCAAAAACCTAGTTGCCACAGTATTTTGATCAATCGAGAACTTGCCGCAATTGTGTGCTTTATTAAGCTTTTTCGTAATTGCAAGTTGAGAATGCACATAGGCAAAAAGATACAAAAAAAGTCTTATCATGGGACAGGCTGGTGGAACACACGAGAATGATGTTCATATCAAAACTAAGTGCGAAAAGGATAAAGAGATTAAATAGGGCCCAGCAAAAGTGCATTTCACAGAATTACTTTTCCAACCCAAAATTCTGGTTGACAGACAGACTGATCAAAGAATCCAGGATTACACTTTTAATTCCCCGGTATATGCACTAGGAGAAGTGATATCATCCCAACCCTAAATTCATAAGATGTGGTGGGGGGGGGAATATGAAATATAAACACATTTTTGTTTAATTTTAAATATTTTTTTAAAAAGCCAAGGTATTATGCAGTGTGCTGTGGAACGATATTTTTGCTCTGTCTATGGAATCTGAAATGCAATTAATTTAAAGTTGTGGGTAAAAAAAAAATTCAGTGGAATAAAAATGGAACATAACCTTTATCTGAAGTACTGATATAAAATTCCCTTTGGCTTTCAAAATAAAATCAGTTTGCAAAGAGCAAAATGCCCTTTCAATAAAATCAAATAGATAATCCCACTTGTTACGAGATTAGCTTAAATTCTTCATACGTTGGTTATGATTAAACAGGAACCCAAGAAAAAGCGATTTTTAGTACTTGCGTAAAATCTGGTTTTCATGACTGGTCACCAGTATATGCTTCGAACACAGACATTGGAACACTATTCCAGTGAAAAAGCAGTCAGGGAACTCAATGGTATTGGTTCAATTGTATCCAATCAGCTTGTGTTTGTGACCAAAGTATGAGGTTTTTTTTATAGCTTGTCATGAGAGACTCTGCGTCCGTCCCTCCATCCCAGGAAAAAGGCTAATTCTTCAAGAATTAGGATAATGATTTTGCGTGTGTGAGAATCGGTTAGTTAAATGCACAGTTGTGCTTTTAATGCCTGGGTTGTGTTTGCCATTGTTATCCGTTGAGTCGGTCCTGTTAGACCGTACTTTACTCGCAGATGCAGTATGTGTTACCTGCCCCTCTCCGACTGGCTTGGTTATACATCTCACCGAGGAAATGGGAGCAGAAGTCATTTGATGCAATAGAGGCTTCCCATCACCCCCTGAAGAGCCCCTACTGGAACTAAAAGCATAATTAATAATTTACTGAATATTCAGTTGGTTCCCATGACAGTGTTCAATTGTATCCACTCGGAGAGTGTCCATGATCAACTATGAAAACCGAGTTTAACGTGTGTACTAAAACTCATTGTTTAGCTCCTTTAAACCCCTTAAAATTGAATAAGAACTAAACCCCCAAATAATTCTATGGATATTTAGTTCTTAGGAGGTCTTACAAGACTCTTTTTTAAAATGTGTATTTCCAATCTATACAATTTGTGTTTGTCAAGGATGAATGTTGGTGTGGGTGCAGTTTAAATATTTTTAGGGAAGGTATATTTGTTTGGAAAAGCCTCCTCCAAAGTTGTGAATATTAAAACATGGGTAAGGGAATGGTGGCATGAGGAATGGAGAGGCCTCCTGTTTGGCTAGTTTAGTCTCTACGTTTGCGACGGCAAGTGCGTTTGTGTTCTGAGTGCCAGTGCTCCTGCTGGCATTTGATGGAGCAATACGATGTGTTCCAGCAGCAGTGGTACATGGCCTCCTCCTCACAGTTGTAGCACTGCACACGCACAGATATGAGGTTCAGCTTTAGATACCGCTTAAGATGGAACACGGAGTGTTGACCACCCACAGACCACAACAGTCACTCAATAATGTAAGCCAGCCTGGAATATACCGATGACAGGCTCGCGTGAATTGCCACAAATGTGCGTAACGGGCAAAAAGCAACCAGCTAGATGGCTCACTCACCCACTGCTTCTTCTTGGTGTGCGAAATCATCTGCTTGTGCTGCGTGGCAAGCTTCTTAATCTCCTCCAAAAATTCCTCCTTGCACTTCTCCTTCACCTGCTTGCACTTCTTGTCCATCTCCGCCTGCAGGTTCGCCACAGCCTTGGTCACCGCTGCTCGTTTGTCCTCATCCAGCTCACTGCGCAGCTGTGCACGTGGCACAGATGCCGAGAAGAACGTATGTGTTAAACAAGTGCTGTGTGCGCAGAAAAAAAAACGGCCCCGTTTAATGGAAAGAACACCAACGAGGGCGACTCAGAAAAATGCAGTTGCACTTTGGCCACTTTATCATGCCGTGTAAGTCCTTCACGCGACTGTGGGACAAGAAACTGCTGGAGTTTGCTTGCCACATCTACTTTCATTTTTACACGGGGATGCACGTGGGTGGTTCACAACAACATTCTCTTCTCAGCCAATGCAGTCGAAAGTCCACCAAGGCTTACCACACACGAAGAGGCAAGAACTACAATAAAACACTGTTCCCCGCTCTTGCTATCCTCACCTTCTCGAGAGCCTCCCGGACGAGCCGCTCGGTGTCACGCTTGTGGTCGCCCTCCATGCGCTCCTTGAACTCGTTAAAGATCTTGCTGTACTTCTCATGGCACATGTTGTGGCAGGGCGAGTCCGAGCTGGTCTGCGTGCCGCGGTGCAGTGTCTTGGTGCCGCCGCTGCTACCGGCCCTACGCGTCTGCGTGCCCACCGAGAGGCGTTCAATGGGAGGCGCGGCCTGCGGCACCTCCTGGCTGGAGCTCACGCACTCCATCTCCACCTCCGCCTCCTCACACTTCTGACGCGGCGCGCAGGAGCGCTGTGAAAATGACAAGAGATGCACAGGGCACGCACGACCGGCCAGTTAATGCGGCATCAGCATTGGCGCTGCAGTCACGCTGGGTGGGGGAAGAGTTTAAATTCTGACCACAGTGTGCAGGTCAGACACTTGAGAGTTTTTATGGAAGTAGCACTTTGGCAAGTTAAAATGTTGTCTTATGGAAGGACTGAACCTCATTAGGAATTACTCTCATTAGGAATGTGAAATTCATGGCCATAAACTAAGGTTTGTCCTGGTCCACACTCGTGTGCGCGTATAAACACTTGACTGTGATATTGCGTCAATGTTTGCCAAGTTTGTCGTAATTTTTTGCCATTTTTTAAAACGGAGTGAAGGATGTTGCTTCATTTTAATACAAGTCAAATTTCAGAGCAAAGGTTTCAGAAAATGAAGGCATACTTTGGGGACTAAAATCGAAGTGCAAGGAATTGCCAGATAGGGTTGCCATTCATAAGGATTCTATGATGGTTAGAGTATACCACATGTTTTCAACTCACTTATGTAGGCATGCAAATGTGTACTCATATATACATGACAGACAGGCAAGATGTAATTACAATAGTACATGAATAGACGCATGCAAATGCGTGCACCGTGTACAGCATCCTACAACGTATAAACACAGAACAAGGCATACAAGCATGTCATGACCATGTGCAATAAACACAATTACACAATCATGCCCATACAGGCATCTGAACATCAGCCATGATCAATCCATTGCTGGATAAAGGCCTCCACCAAATCACCTGTATAATCAACACATCTATAACTTTCTATGTATGCCACCTTATTTCAGCTTGAGTAGAACTTGACAGGTGATTCGCTAATTTTATTGCAAATTCCAAGCTGTCCTTAAATGCATTAGGCTGTAAGTGGTATTTCCTTTTAACAATAAATTATTTTTAAGTTTGTGGCATTTTTGTTTATATAATTACAAAATTAAATTGGCTTTCAGTACTTTAAACCCGGTTTTCATAAACGTTAATCGATTCACATCCGTTGTACGTAATTGGTTAACATTACCGCTACCACTAAACCACTACAGGATCTATTAAACAACGTGACTTTGAACTGCAATAATTCATTAATTTCAATTTAATTTCCAGAAGTTACCATCACTCTTTTTGAAATGTCCAGTTTCCCTCATTAGTCACTGAATGAGGTGCATAGGATAGCAGAACAATTTATACCCAGAAGTGACCATGCTGTTCAGGATCACCTGACGTGAGGTGGCCATGCAACAATTCTGAATTGATATAATGATGTACATTTAGCATACGGCAGCCCATCAATACAAACACCAACAAGTGTGCACGCGAGGTGAAATTACATGGACGTGAATGGATAAATCAGTGTAATGTGCCAACACCTGATTCCTGACCACTCCCATGCACGTGCTTAGGCAATACCTCTTTGCAGTTGGAGTCATACTTGGCAAGTTTTGGCTTCTTAGCTTTAGGTTCATGCTGCAGCCTTGCCTGAATGCAAGACAGGTTGTACAGCATGACTTTACACCTTAGCGTGGAGCACTGCAATACAAAACCATCGACTTTGACTGTGCGTAGTTCAGACGTGGTTAAAGTGTCACAATGTGTGGCATTGTAAAAAACACATACATATTTTAAGGTCCTTAGACTTGTGGAATTCACTCAACCATTCACTTTGTGAAACTGTTTTTTTTCTAATGCTGTTTAATCAACTCCGAGTGTATAAAGTGTAACATTTGCAGTTACTTAGTATAAAATGCTATCAATTACATCATATTTAAATCATTTGTCTTTGATAAAGCACCCTTTATGCAAGGAATCTGAGAGCAAACATTTGAAAGGGCACCCCCAGTGGCAGTGGTCCCTGCGTGACAGGAGATGGCTCAGCACCTGGCCTGCAAATGGGCATTAGTCTGCTAGTAGAAGGCGATGCCTACGATGTGTAATCCAAATTGAGCAATTTGTGGGTCATTTTAGGAATTTGGCAAATTTGGACCCAAGACGCTGGCACACAATGACCTACTTATTTCAAATGTCATTAAGCGATCTTTAACGACCACTGTGAAGCAGACCGCATGCATTTTGAACTGCGAACCTCTGCAAAAAGCGGCGAATACACTGCCTTTGGGCCATGGCTACGATTCCTCAAATGTCTTTTTCGAAGTACAATAGTTAATTTACCACATATGAGATTGTGATGTGCACTTTGTATGTTGTTTTAATGACTAGAGTTACGAGTGCTTCTACACTTGAGAATCAACAACCGTTTCAATGTTGCTTTACTTTAAATGACTATTATTACCGTGTGGACCGGCACTGGGTCGTCATGATCTCCACAAATGTCCCATGGGACTTGAGGCTCAAGGTCCAAGTTGTGAATAACCAGGAACCAGGTGCCTCTTGACAACCATGAGACCTCCTTCTAGTTGTGTTCCTTCCTCCTCAATTTGTCATGAATCAATCGTTTATTATATTATTATCCTGCCAGCTAAATGTGTTTAAAATGTATGTAGTTCAGAACGCTACAATTTCAAATCCCTGGTTAGGGGTTGATAAAGCCCAACAGCGGTCACCCTGAAGCAGTGCTTCCAAGGCCACCGACATAGGATTGTGCCTTATGTAAATTTGAGCAAGTTGACACTTGAACTTTCACTATTAGACCCTGTTGCCACGGGTCAGTGTATTTTCGCGCGACATGGGTCCCACCAGTGGGCTGCCATGGTGCACACCTGCTCAGAGCTGGTGGACGAGATGGAGGGAATGGAGGATGAGGAGATGCCAACTTCCACGTCGTCGGAGGAGCGCTGCTCGCCATCGCCCAGCTTCCACACCTTGCCGCTGCGCACAAACTCCTGGTGCCGCTCGAGCTCCGTGCGCGCTTTGCTCCAGCCGGAACTGCGCTTGATCACGAGCTCATGCATGCCGGCCGAGATGTCGCGCACGAACTCCTCCTGAATCCACGCCCTGAGCGGGAGGAGGAGCACAGCACCACGAGCCCACAGCATGTCACTGCTATTCGGTGACAAGTACGTTCGCGACATCCCATCCAACGGCTACTGGCGACTTTCTGAGAATCTTAGAAAGTACTTAAATAGCAGCATTCATTCAGAAATTATTACTTAGCTCAGTGAAGTAGAAACTTGGTTATTCTACAAGATCAGTAGCTCTTTTATTGGGGACTTGTAATATAATGCATTAAACAAACTACGTATTAACTATGTGTATTTTAGCTTTCATATTTTCATTGACTCATTGACTGATGATGGTGCCTAAAATATAATTCCTGTATAAATTGATAATATATAAAACATAATGATTAATTCTGTAAACTTCTGTGATTGGTTAAATATAATTCTAAATAACTATGAAATAGTATTTCTATTTCGATTTAAAGCTTTCGTGACTGCAGGGACTCATCTTCTGGGTTCTTTCGGTAAAGTCACGTAGAATGGAGATAAAATAATAAAAATAATAACAGAATAAAATTCTCACGACGTTTCGGCCACAACACAGGAAGGCTACTTGTGTTGTGGCCGAAACGTCATGAGAATTTTATTCTGGTAATATTTTTATTATTTTATCTCCATTCTACGTGACTTTACCGAAATAACCCAGAAGAGGAGTATTTCTATTATTTCTGCAGGTGGCCAGTTGATGGCTTTTTCCAAGCACCAAACATTGAACGAAATTGTTAATTATATAATAACGTATTGTTAACAAATAAAGCTGTTGAACTTTATCTCTATGCATTCACAGAGTTCCATACATTTTCAAAAGCTTTAACAATGTTACGCTTAAAACAGGGTGAATGTGCAAAGCATACCGGAAGGTGGTTGAGAATCCAGGCTGAACATTGTTTCTGGTTTTAACAGAATTCATCTTATTCCAGCATGAACGTTTAAAAGAGCTCAGTTTGCATGCCATGCGACAATCACCTTGAGCACAGGGCATGTGGGAAGGTGCCCACTTAGCAAGGCACAGGTAAAAATACCTCAGAAACACGTTCTCTGATGTTATCTCCCAGAGGCCATTGAGACAGAACTACTCGCGGAGTATTCCAATGAGCAATGTATTAACATCATTACAAGATCGCAAATGGAATATACCTTACAGCGGGAAAAAAAGTTCACCGGCCATAATGAATGGTTCAAGCATGTCTGACTGCTGACGAGACACTGGAATTTAGAAACCACTCAAATTTATAATTGCATTGCACCAATTCGGCTGATGATATGCAATCCCAGAAGGCCGTGAAGCCGATAATGTGAAAATACTTTGTTTTTATTACACGGAAACAAATGTGGGAAGGCAGCATTATTTATTTTGTTATAAGTTCATGTGCCGTCACCAACCCAGCCCAACAGAAGCCTACTGCAGGACCTCACCGCTGGTGGTTGTGCCCAAAGAAGCGGACATCAACGCGGTCGTCGACACGCTGCATCACCTTGGCCGGCCAGCAGCCGTAGCCTTTCATGCGCGCCCACACAAGCTTGTGCGGTGGATTCTGCAAAGGAGCAGGAGCCCAGCAAGAGCAGCAGTGTCATCGAGGAAGAGCCGGCACAGCCTGTTCAGCTCCGAACCACGCAAGAGAGCGAGCCACAAGCACCGCAACAGCTACACAGCAGTCTCTCGCAAATGCGAAAGTGCCACCGTCACCACGACACTCGTGCCAGGGTTAGGCGAGGTCTGTGCCAGGCTTGGCCATAGGCCAGATTTGTCAGTCATTTTGCACCGACATAGTCACCACCATAGCACAAGACAAAGACATATAAGATTATGATTAGTGCTGCAGTGGAAGTATGCTAATGTAATACTCAGAGATACTGTATGACCGTTATAACATATTAAATGTGTTGACAGTCATGCTGGCTCACTTCTGCATAAATTGTATTTGAATCCCATGATTCTACCATGGGCAATTCTTGTAGGAATGTAATTATTGTATTGTAATTCCTATGTAAAAATATCAATTCACATTGCTGGCATGCTGGCACATGGCATGCGCGCAAAATAAATCTCAACCTAAGAGCAGGGCTGACTTACGCATGGGTAGCAGAACCAGTTCTCCGGCCGGGCATTGGACATATAAAAACAGATCTTGCACAGCAGCATCTCATCCACCTGCAATGGGGGAAAAATAATGAATTAGCATGAACTTCATTCCCCTGTATGGTTACCCACATTTCCAAGAAATGCAAATTATAAAATACACATTTAACACCATTGGGTTTATTTGTCATGCTGCTGTGCACACACACATCCATGCCCACCGATCCTCAGATGATATTACATATACCAGCGGTTCCCAACCTGACAATTTCAAGGAGATCCACAAGATAATACATTTTAAATATGTAGATATTACTCTTTGGTTCTATTCGTTAAAGTCACGTAGATAAAAAAATTAAACAACAAAAATCACGACGTTTCGGCCACAACACAATTGGCCTTCATCAGGTGAAGGGACCAGACTGTCTCGAGGACAGCGCTGGAGTGAACACAGCCAAGCTCAGACCGCGACCTTTAAGCTTGTGTGAGAGGAATTAAGGTGCCTTGACAAAGGAATTAGCATAAAAATAGCATTCAATTGGCGGACTTAGCATGATGAATGGTGTAGAGGGGGTGAACATGTGCAGACCGGCGAGGGGGGGAGGGGGAGTTTACATATTGATGGTGTGAAAAGGGGAATTTAAGCAGCTGCGAAAGTTTGGGGTACCACTACTTGAAAAAATATACTGTACCATTGAAAATTTGTTTAATGTTTGGTTCGATTGAGAACATCTTTCCAATGGTTGCTTAATTTGAAACCATCTTCTCGGTTGAAATTGTGTCTGATATTTAGTGATAAGAATCGGTTTTACCCTTTCTGTTCGAATCGCTGTTCGCCTTTTGGCGTACTCTGGTCTAACACTGTTGAGACGAGACTCTAAAGAAAGCTGTCTCTGGTGTGGACCAATCAGTTTCAAAGACAATGCATCATACTATCAGAGCATGTTTTTTTGTTTGCATGTTCACCACAAGTATATGTGGTTAATGCAGACATGATTCCTTGCAAAAGGTTTCAGTTTGGTGTTTTACCATCTTAACATGTTTTATTGCCAGAAAGGGTAAAACCTATTCTTATATTTGGATACTGGAAAGGGAGGTCCCATAATGATAGTTAGCCAAATATCTAAGGTATTAATCTATGTAAACACAAATAGATTTTAAAAAATGCATTTAACATTTAACTCCTTGCAGTAGATGCAAATAATAATTTGCATCTACTGCAAGGAGTTAAATGCATTTTTGCAAATAATTTATTATTTGCAGGACTGTTGTATACACTGCATGTGTATCAGATTCCATTTGATGTTACTTCCACTGTTTAATCACCAAAATGGTGTAATGTGGCAAGAGTGATATCACTTTTGTTAGTCTGAAAACACAAATATATGTGCTCAGCCTTGTCTGCCGGAGGAGCTTTTTCCACCAATGTAACAAAATGATAGACAAAATGTAATCGGCTGTAGCTAAGAAAGTCCAACGTATCAAGCAGTATAACATAGAAATCAGCATCGCAGTACTAAATATCAGTAAATAGCGTGACGTGAGCAAACGAAACAAGAGAAATGCATTGAAGAAGCGAGAATTATTCTCCATTATAGAGCAGCGGTATGAACACTTAAGTTAAGAAGCAGGCAACAGTTTCGAGTATAGACTGCCAGTATGCTGACTCAATTACAGAAGCATTGCTAAAGTCGACATCATAAGCTGGCAATACAGTCAGCAGCTTAAAAAGCAGGCTAGTCTACATGAAAGACTGGAAGTACACTAACCGAGGTAAAGAAGCAGGAAACAGATTATAGACTGGCATACACTCACCCTGTCCAATAGCAATATTTGCAGTGTAGATAATAGACTGCCAGTGCACTGACTTTAATTAATAAGCAGGCAACAGGCCACATTACAGACTACCAGTACACTGGCGCAGCTTCATAAAAACACACATTAATATTTGAATATTTAGCAACTTAATTTTGAAATATTAGTTGTCAGCACACAAACATTAATCATTTAATATTTCCAAACTTATTTTATAACAATAGTTTTCTATGTACATGAGGTTAGCGAAAGAAGCAAGAAATAGAAATATTAGTTGTCCGCACACAAACAATAAATGTATTATTTGCAAGGTGATTATTTAAATAATAGGTTTCTATCTACATGAGTTGAGCGAAAACAAGTAAATATGGCTTAACATTGCCGTGGTGAGGCCTAGTCCCGTGCAGAGCCCCCGGCCTTGCCTAGATTGCCCAGCCGGCCGAGGTGGTACCTTGGCAGGCTGGGGCTGGGCTGCCACCCCCCCCCCCCTGCCAGCCACGATCCCCCTGCCCGCTCTGCAGCAATATCTACTGCCTATAGTGGAAGCATCTACCGACTGTATAGCAGTAACTGCACGCATCGGGGTGGGGCTGGGACATCACACTGAAGAATTTACCTCAGCGTTTTGTGTATTTTTAACGCAAAAGAAAATGTCCCCCTCACCCCATGCGAACGCGTGTAACTTGGTAGGGTCCGTCCCCCCGACCGAAAGCGTGTGAGTTTGTACGGTCGATCGCGTGCTTTGTAATAAATAAATAAACAAAAACCGCACTAAATCGCTAATTTAACTACTTTAAAGTTGACGGATGGGAAAACAAATAGCGCTGGCTCACCGCGGGGCTTACGGCGTGGTACCTGGCTATTTTTTTTTTACGTAAACCCCACGGTTTGCGAGCCAAATCCTTTGCAAGTTTCGGCCGCACACAAAGCAAAGACAAAGATCCCCCATATAGCCTTAACAGTCTGTAGGGGCAAGTGCTGTTAGCGAGCACCTATGAAGGCTGGAACGGTACACGAGGGGGTGGGTGGCCAGCACCACGCCCGACCGCCTTTGTCTCCCTAGTGGCAATGTTTACACACTGCACCAGGAACTCATTTGAGGCTGAGTCCACCTAGGGGAGGCCCGGAACCGGCTCAGATAATCGTCACTGGTGTTGGCCGTGAACGGGAATCGAACCCGGGTCGCCAGGTTCATAGCGCAGCGCGTTAACCGCTACACTATCGCTCCCCCGGCCGCACACAAACACGGACAGACACACAAACAAACAATGACATTTATGGGTTAAATAGTTCGAAGGCAATGCTTGTGGTATATATTTTCATACCTAGCTTTAACACCACTGGCTAATGGACATTCTGTAAGTGCTATATGAATATATTTCTTAACTGGATCCTGTACTGTTGGACATGGGGCCCATTTAGTTGCACTATGAACTAGCTCACAGGGAAAGCTGCCCATGCACATTAGGTTATAAGCAACCAGTTGTTAACCTTACGCCTTGCTGTTGAACATCAAAATTCTGGTGCACTTGAGAAAAGTTTACGATATTCTAACAATACAGTGGTTTTCCTGGTAGAATATAAGCAGCTCTGTTAGCTATAAAGGTGGGACTGGCTAAAGTGTGTATGGATTTTTTTAGCATCTTCAGAGACAATCTGCTACATTCATACATGGGTGCGCAAACTACTTTCAGCTAATGCAGGGAAGGTGAACAAGAATACCAAGGACACCCACCTCATGCTTTGTGTCCCGGTAGAGAATTTTGGACACTTCAGCCTGAGGACTTATTTCTGTTGCAGAAGACATAACAAAAATACACTTCCAATGAACTATATGTCACACAAGAACACCTTTAATAAACCAAAGCCAAGCAAGACATTATATATGTAAATGTGGTAACGTACGTAAGGGACAAAATATCTTAATTTACATCTATAGGAAACAAAACGTGTATATGCGTCATCTGTAGATTGGTACAAAGCTGGACCATATATGGGTAAGCAGTGTCTGTAGTTTACACGCTGCTAGATTATGTTAACTTAATCCCAAGCATAAAAAAGTGACATGTCCTGTTCACACCTCCAAAGAAGAGCACGGCGTTATGCAGCAAGAGCTGTGCATGACTCAGGAACTCATCCACCGTCCGATACTTGCATAACTCCACATTCTGAAGCCAGGGCACGAGTCATGAGCGCACACACACGGCACAACAACCAAGGCCATCACCTTACATCGATTCTCAAGTCACTGCTTTAAAAAAGGCAACCATATGCTGACACCATCACCTCCGAGTCTGGCTCTAAATCAGGACACAAGGTGCTCCAAGTTTAACCCCACGACACAGGAACTGCTTGACAGAAGCAAAGTGAGGAGCAGATGTTCTATAGATACTCTGATCACTCGAGTCGATACTGCAAGCAGCTCAATGAAAACACATGGTCAGCAGCCATGTCAACCAATTACACAAGATCCAACGCAAGATATAATTTTAATAACCAAATATTATAAGCACCACGATGCTTGATTTTTTTTGTGCTTTCCATCACTAGTAAACAATATTTCGGAATTCTATGTTTTCCAAAACAAATAGATTTTTTGCTCACATTGTATTAGACAACTGTACTCTTCGGATCATACGAGAAAAATATTTTTTCACGTGAAACGCTCTGGAAAATTACATCACAAAACTACTTCTTGAGTTCCATTAAAAGGCATCTTTTTATCCACAAAAGAGACAACATTAACATGCCCAGCAATTCAATAACATGAGTCGTCATAAGGGTCCATCCATTTAGGACGAACGCAAAAATCTGTCAAAACTTGACCCCCCTCCCTGTACGCACGCATACTTTTAACCCCCCCCCCCCACCCTTGAATCCTATAGAACGGCGATATTTAATCCACGCAGAAATTATCAAGGATTAATAATATTAACTTGTTAAAGCAAACAGATAGTCTACTGCCGGACTAACTAATTTGAAGGCCAATGTAGACAAATTATTGCATATGTACATTGTCAGTAGACCCCCCCATACGCAAGCGTACGCATTTGGGTTAACCCCCCCTCCCCCCTCCATGCATACGTACTAAATGGATGGCCCCTAACTGGTATACACCAAATGCAGATTTTTGTTTTAGCATTCATTGGTATCATTGGCTCACTGCATTTAGAAACTATATTGATTCCATATATATACTAAATAGCAGCTGTATAGGTTAAAATCCTAGTACTCCGAGATGGCATAAAACTCCGAACCACTCAATTACATCTCCAGAGATACATCTCCCAGTAGCAGCATAACTTTATACAGCAGGTATCAGATGATCTCTACAAGAGCAATAATTTCACTCCCCCCCCCCCCCACCATGGTTACAGGTATACCGAAAAAGCTATTGCATTAACACAGGAAACTGTCAACTTTTCTTATTGAAAACTAGTCAAATTGATCAAGGGCTTGACAAAAATTTGGAAACTCAAATCGAGAGCAAACAGATTTGATACTGCTAATGATTTACTTCTGAGGACAAATGCACATTGGAATGTGTCATAAAACCCATGCGCATGGACAATTTTCTTCCTACCTTATTTTAAATAAACTCAGACCATGTCAATCTTGATTTGAAGCTTTCGTGACTGCAGGAATCCATACTCTCTGGTTCTTTCGGTAAAGTCACGTAGATAGAAAATTAATAGATCACGACGTTTCGATCGCAACACAAGCAACCGTCATCAGGTGACGCGTCAGCAGTTCTCCTGCTGTGTTTGTCTCGCCTGATGACGGTTGCTTGTGTTGCGATCGAAACGTCACGTGATCTATTCATTTTCTATCTACGTGACTTTACCGAAAGAACCAATGAGTATGTCAGACCATGTCACCAAAAAACACACACACACACAACTTCCTTCCTGCAACGGCAACGAGCGTCCCATTTTGCAGGGCAAACAACCTGTGCAGGCAAGGCAGGGAGGCAGACAGGCAAGCAGGCAAAGCAGGCAACTCTGCATGGTTACCTTCTGAATGGAGCACAGGTCCATCGGCGTGTGCACAAGCCGCCTGTACAGCGGGTGGCCTGTGGCGTTCACCTTCTTGTAAATGTCTGGGGACTGCACACAGCCACGAGCACTGTTAGGGCTTGGGAAGACGTAGTGGGCAGGGACAGAGGGGTGTTGGGGGGGATGCTACCCACAGCCATATCGCTGCTGCTGCTGCTGCCATCTGTGCTCTGGGGGCCCAAAGTGAATCGGCATGCAGAAAAAGACGAGCCGTTCGCCGTGCTCACTTTTTTAGAACAGGTAGTGGGGGTAAAGGTATTGTGCAAATCAGAAGGGAATGATCACAGAATGGAATAAAGAGTACATTGACAAATTATGTATGGAACTGAAAAGGTCACGAAGAAAAATGTGAAGTAAAAGATAAATTCCTTGTTACACCTGCGTCTGTGATGTTCAACTCGATTTGGCATAATGGACCTTTACAGGATAAACTGTTTGCAAGTTAGCACACGTTTAGGTCATCGCAATAAACAATGTATGCTCTTTAGCGCATTAATTTAGGATTTTTTCTTGAATGTTATAAATTGTGAAAGCAATGTACGATTTATGCATTGTGTTACTTATTATGCAGCCTTACACAATCTGAAACATGGTTTTTATAAAGGTAATAATACGTTGTTGTTTAAATGCAAATACACGTCATACAATATTACTTGCAAAAAATGCCTCTCGCATAGTTAATACTACAACATAAGTAACACACATGCTAAACACAATGTAATGTATTTGAGAGTAGTGTATATTTCACAACTCGTTCATGAAATTTCAGTAAATATAGGCAAACATGACTAAATGTCATGGATCCATTAAAGTGTCCATAAGACAAATATGATGCAGGCTTAACCACATTTTTCCCGAAAAACAAACTTTAAATTACATCTTCTATTGCCAAAATACCTTACGGAGGGAAGTGATATATACAAATAAAAAGTTGTGAAACCTGTGTCAAGAGAATGTCTGTATGCATAGAGCACCCACCTGTTTTCAGGACCCACTACTGCCTCTCAGAACAGAGAATATTACACTTTTCACTTAAGCCAAAAGTGTGGATGCAACTGCAGTTTATCCCCCCCCCCCCCACACCCCGCTACGCTTTGGTTGGCCACAGTTTCACCCAGCATTGGGAAATCGGCACATCTGCCCATCCGTAACTGCAGAATGTACGCACAGGAAGGGAAGAGTTTTTAATTATGTTATTTTAAAGCTTCCATCCGCACCAATGGGTGGCGTGCTGCCAACTGTCGTGTGCGTTTTAAATTTGTGTATCCTGTGTTCCTTAAAAAAAAATAACTGCGATGCTGAAACTACACTTAGCTGCATTTCTTTTCTGTGTTGTGGACAAGTATAGTGAAAATGTGTAATTTTCTCTCCATTCGAAGTACACCCTCCCCCCTCAACCCAGTTACATCCATTGTCTTTGGTCAAGGCAGAAGTAAACCATGATGCATTTAAATGCACTGTGAGCAGCACAGAAAGCCGTGTGGAAATAACGTTAGTAAATGGCCAATGAGCTCCCAAGTGGAAAAAGTGATGTGGGATGCTAGTAAAGAGTATGTTTAACGAAAGAGCATTGTTAAATGCAAGATAAACAACTTTTGAAAGACAATTTCGTAAATGCTTACCCATTTTCAAATTTGAAAGCATTGATTTTTGGTTGCGAATTAATTTCACAAAAAATACTCTGCACAAATCCAATGGTTGATTAATATCGTTCCCAATACCAACATGCTGCCTGGGAGATGAGCAACCCAAGTTCAAAGCCACATTTCAGATTGCAAATTAGTTTACGACGTTAGTTCAAGAGGCAGACTTGTTTAATCATATCCACACCAACTAGTATTGCCCTTACCTACACTTTGAAAAGCCTTGAAACCAAAGTGTGGTTTTAATATATTGATGCAGAACAAAAGCATAAATTAATGTCAGAAATATTTTTTTCTGCAATAAAGGATGATCGAAATGTCACAATGTTAGAGATTCAGCTTATAAACACTGCAGCTGGTATGGATAACAGTTGTGTAAAGTGCGGGCCCAATGTTGCTATAAAAGCATGGCAAAAGATCGTAAGAACAAAAGGATGAGATACCCAAATGTCCACCATTATATCATCACAATCTATATGCTAAGGATTGCCTCATGGCACCTGGGCTCCCAGAAATCAATTCCAGCTCAGCAACATGGCATTTGGCCAAAGAAAGCATTCAGGAATGGCTAAACACTGGCATGACATTTTCCAGCCAATTTCTGTCACAGCTGCAGGCCCTAAATTAAAAACAATGACACAGGCATAGAATATTTCACTCATGAGTGTTTCTGTTTTTGTTCATGGGTTAAAACAGGGACCAACCAAAACAAGACGGAGTCAGGTGTAGCTAAAATTACAGAAGTAAACCACTGAATGCATATATAAAGACTTCCATCAGCCCCCCCCTAGATTTGGTAACTTGATTTGGCCAGGCAATTACACAGGTTTCACTGTAATGCAGTAGGTGAAAAGGGGTTAACCATCAGACACAGCAATATGAAGCCAAATAATGTGGCTGCAAGGGGGTGCAGCATTTCATTTACCTTCTGCTGGATGTCTGAGGACTGAAAATACAGCGGGAAACCTCTTAATGTCAAGCTCTCGGGATCCACAAACACACACGATAGTAAGCGGAGTTGACATTTAATTCGTGAGCAATCGTTCCCGTGCCATGCATTATTGTACCACCTAAGGCATTACTGGTCATAAGCAGGGCCGGCCCCCCTTGTAAATCAAAATTTCATGCAAGCAGTGGCTTCTTAGAATAGATGATGCTTGGTGCGCTGGTCGTCGTATTAAAAAGGGAATTTCTCTTAGCTATTCCCCACCCTCCATTCTCATGCTCGAATACCTCTCCCAACATACACCACCCGAAAGAACGCAATATTCTGGCAAATACAAAATTGTCAAGCACTGCCAATGACGCACATATAATTTAATGCTTTTCAAAAATAAAGAGCAACTGCACAGAAAGATTAGCAATGTGTCAATGTGATCGTTGCGTTGGTGCCAACTGGGATAGAAATTATTTCAACGTTCCCAAAGCCATTCATACAATGTGGCCCACTTCCAAAAAAATCACAAAGTATATTTAAAATGGAGTTAAAACTGCAAAAATTATTCACAAGGGGCTCCCAGTCATGAACAAATGAGTGACTAAGATTTCAAAGTTCTCACCTTCTCCTTCATGCGCTGTACCACAAACTTGAGATAAGTGCAGAGCTCCTGCTTGGGCCAATTCCGCTGCTTGAAACTCTGCGTATAACATACAACAAAAATGGTCCCATTAGTAACAGTTGACAGTCCCATAGGGCAGGGACATTTACGAGGTGCTGTGGGCAATGACAAATAACAACCAAGGGAGAACGGCAGCTCAGATGGCATTTCCCAGCTCCACACAGCAGCACCTGCCTTTCGAGAACCGATCAATCAGAAAGCCGTCATTTGTGCAAGTGGCGAGGTAGTGAGATGGTGCGAGGTTGGCAAAAGTTACATCCAATAGGTACAATGTGGCTCAATTCACAGCTTTATTTTTTTCTCAATTAATTACATTATAACTTGGAAATACTGTATGACCAAAAAGAGATGTTGCAATGAAATAATCACTCAGGTGAGGTGATAAACCAAGATGCGATTGGTATTTTCCCACGTGACCAGCAGCAACATGGCTATGCCTAATGTGAACGCATACCATGTAGTAATGTAGAAGGTATGTAAGAATTTAACCCCCTCCAATCCCATGTAAGCAGATTGGCAGAATTTTGGGTCTTGTGAATGCTCTCTGCTTCATCTGTATCATCGTCTCATTTCATGATCGTCCTCAATTGCTCTTTGCCTCGCATTTATTGCACATTGTGTGAACCTCCAGTCTATTTTATAAAGTCTTTCATATCTTGCGGCTGTCATCTCTACATCTTACGGTCATTTATTTGGATCGATAAGTAAAAACGTGCAGGATCGTTCTCATAAAATGAAAAACATTCTTACAAGCAACATTTGAGGAATTGATTGTGAGCATAAGAATGACTTTAATTCAACGAACCAGTGAAGATTGATTTGGATCTGATCACATTAATGGGCACAGACTCATCCCGTATGCTGCAAGAGGGCGGCGCTAGCGTTTTGTATGCAAGATCTTACGTTGTCATTTATTTAGACAAGTAAAAATATGCAGGATCGGTCGCATAAACTGAAAACAATTCTTACAAGCAACATTTGAATAATTGATTGCGAGTATAAGCATGACTTTAATTCAACGAACCAGTGAAGAATGCATTGGATCTGACCACATTAATGGACACAGACTCGTCTGCTGTAAGAGGGCGGTGCTGGCGTTTTGCATGCAAATGAGTGGCACGGCGCTGCGCCAGTGATGGACCGTGCGGTGCGTGACAGGACCTGGCAGATGGGGCAGGCCCAGCGCGTGTCGGCATCGCCGGGCACCATCTCGCTCGGGACGCAGCGCGGGTGATACACGCGGAAGCAGCTCTCGCACGCAAGCACCTCGCCAGCTTGGTGGCACTCAAAGCAGTACCAGTCGCTCGTCTCCTCCTCTTCGGGCTACCAGATGACAAATGTATGTACGTATGTTGAACTTCTTTCGCACCATACGTAGCCAAACATGCTAATCGGAGGTGCGGGGAAAGGACAATAAACTAAACACAAAAATAAGTATGTAAATGCCACGCCCCCCCCAACTGCCACTGGAATCAGAGATGAGCTGTTTTTACACCCCAGTCACGATGCCTCTAAATTACACGTCTATACATGCATCTCCTGATTTGTCTCTTAGTTTAACATGGCCCACTCTTTCCTAAGTTCACAATAACCGGTGTCATTTCTCATTGGCTGCCACAACATCATGCTAATTTTAGGTGAGATTCAAAACCGATAATCAGGAAGTCACTTGAGATTTATTTGCCATGTAAAAAAAATATCTACTTTTAAATTAGGAATAAAAAAATACGACAAAGTTATGGCTACTACAATTAAAGTTACACCTTGCAATACAACTAGGTTTCACCAGAAATTAGATGAACTGGGTGGCTGGAAACGTGTATACCCCCCCCCCCCCTGTTATAAACTGTATATTTTCTAAAATAGAAATGCAGAAATCAACATTCATAAGAAAACATGACACAATTAACTCAAATAAGCAAGAAGATGCATTTCATTGCCTTGTTTTTATTATTTGTTTTCTTCATTCAAAAGTCCTATCTGGGTCATGTCATGAGACAGAGTATACATTCAGATCTCTCGAAGAGCAGTTCAACCCTTCGTGTGAGAGAATTTCGCACAGAAGTTGCTATTAAAGAGCTACCTCTCAGATCCCCTAATGTAACCACAGCACTTTCTCACCCACCCTGCCACCAAGAGTAATGTTCGTCATGCGGACAGTCAAATAGCTAATTAAATTATTACAAGTTGCTGGAAATTTGCCAAATTGAGTGTAGAAAAAATCACATTCGTGAGATCGTTTTTTTGTGTGTATATATGTTGCCGTTGGTGACTGAAATGAGACAATAAATTTTGGCTACACTCGAGATCCTAGTTGAAATCATTAGAGGCTGCCTGGACTTGAACCCAGGACCTCAGGAAGGTACCAACTCAGCAGTCTGACCCGCTGAACCACCCGTCACCTTAATAATCGCCTTGTTAAATGAACAAGACAAACCTAACATTTGGACAATGAAAATTTTCAAACCAAAACAATGAAATTTCAGAGTATTAATATAAAAAACCCACCACAAATGTTTAATGTTCTGAATATAAAAAATAGAGTAATGCTGCCACTCCATATTTAGCGTTAAATGAAGTTCAGGCCATCAGCTAAATTGGCAAGGATCCAAGCAAGAAAACTGCAACAGAATTGCCCCTTTTGGGTTTCAACAACAGCAAAGTCTTCTTTTGGAAAAAACAATGTTTAATTTATTCAATAAAATACTCCAAGACAGAGAATTTGCAAACACAGCTTAATATGTGGTTCAAAACATTGTTCTGTGATACCCCTGCCATAACCCATTGTTTATATTCTTGGTTCTTTCGGTAAAGTCACGTAGAAGGGAAACAATAAAATAATAAAAATATAAAACAATAAAATTCTCACGACGTTTTGACTGCAACACAAGCAATCATCATCAGGTGTGAAAACCAGCAAGAACATTTTCTTGCTGTGGTTTTCACACCTGATGATGATTGCAAGAACATTTTCTTGCTGTGGTTTTCACACCTGATGATGATTGCTTGTGTTGCAGTTTTGCTGGTTTTCACACCTGATGATTGCTTGTGTTGCAGTTGAAACGTCGTGAGAATTTTATTGTTTTATATTTTTATTATTTCATTGTTTCCCTTCTACGTGACTTTACCGAAAGAACCAAGAATATGAATCCCTGCAGTCACGAAAGCTTTAAATAAAAAACTCAATGTTTTTCAACTCAAATAAATGCAATCTAAATCGACATTAGCGACGGTTTAATAAGCATACAGGAAATTAGATTGGACAAATACATAAATATTAGAAAATATTAACCATTTCATATTTTCCGACGACAATCATTGTAATGTGTAATAGGAACTTAAGGCTACAAAAGTTTGCTCAAGATGAATGCGCAAAATAAGTCTTGTACAAAAAGTTAATAAACAGTGCATATTACCCTGCTATGGCAAATGGATCAGATTAAGAAAATGAAACACTCGATTTCCAAGTGTGAATAAATACACACTTGGAAATCGAGAATGAGAGACACATGGATTGGAAAACAGTTAGGTTAAAGACATAATTTTGACTGTTAACAAATGTGGACTTGGGCAAGATACTTTTCTAAAAGGAATGATGGCCGGTGGTCGACACTAACGATGGAGTGGCAGCCAAGGGAGGGAACGTGTCCGACAGGACGTCCACGACAGTGGGGGGGGGGGGGAGGAGCAATCAAATCAGTTCGTGTGCAGGTTGCGAGGCTAATTTTTATAGCGCAAGATCGTGAGATGGTGGTGCCGGCTTGGACAGATCTTCATTCAGCAGTACATTGTCTGACGATAACGGTGATGAGGAAAGCCCAGTCGACTTGACAATTAACAAGAGGAATAGACACAAAGCTCACATATATACACACACACAAGTTCTCATCAGGTTGTTTGGGTGACAATGGGAGATTTGGTAGACATGAATGCGAGATAAATGTTTGCTGAACAAAGAAATGTAGTTATAGAAGGCAGTAGGCGAGTTCCTTACATTGTCCTCCCCAGGCAGCCAATATCCTTCCTGCTCAATGCCCAGCTTGGAGCCCTTACAGCCGACAGTCATAGTCTCCACGATCAGGCCATCCTTCACAGCCAGTCCCAGCTGACGAGACGTCTCCTTGGGATGCATGCTGTAAATGCGTGCCACGTGCCTTCATGTCAACATACACACAAAGACAAAGATCCCCCATGTCAGCTACATAAACTGTTGGGGCAAGTGCTGTAGGTGAGCACCTCTTAAAAGTGGCGACGTACAAGGTGTTCATCTGGCCAGCACTACACTTGTCTTTCTTCGTCTCCTCAGTGATGATGTTTATACACTATCAGGTACATAAAAGCCTTGCCCATCGCGGGTTTTCCCATCGTGGATTTGACTATTTGCGCAAAATGTATTGAGGTACAGTTCGCCGATCACACACCTGTGGCTAGACTATTCGTCGTTTTGACTGCGAGATTGCTGTAAAAAACGCATCTAAAAAAATACTGTACTCCAACTTTACTGCTCGCGATGATGCTCCATGGAAGAATACACACTCCATCATCATCATTCATAGCAAGCAAGTATTTTACCTTGTTCTTCCTTAAACTGCATATGTACTGTACATGTCATTAACCTTATCTTTATTTTCAGGTTTACTTTAAGGTATACAATACTGTACACTACATTCATATTTTAAATCCAATCAATTTACTGTACATGTTATATTTAACACTGTAGAGAATCTAAAAAATATTTTACATTCAAAATACTTCCCACTTAATGTTTTGGGTTACCATACAAAAGGAGGGGGTATTACGAACCGTGAACCGAACCCTAGTTTCCGATATGCCTTTGCGTTTGCAGATCGCGGATTTCCATATTGCGGCTATTTTCAAGACCGTAAACCCCGCAATGGGCAAGGTTTTGGTGTATTCATTGATGATGTTAACCGTGGCCAAGAATCAAACTCGGGTGTTCACCTGGGTTCAGGTTGCAATGCTGCTACGCACTCCACAAAACGCATATGCGCACACCGCGTACGCAACATATACGCACAAAATGCAAAGGAGTCACAAATTACCTGTCAAATTGACAATCACATTTTCGACAGCCATTAAAAAGTGTTACTCAAAAAGATTTTATTTTTTCTTGATGCCGACATAGTTTAAAGAGCAAGTTTGACATCAAAATCATCCTCAAAAGGTTAGTGAAAGTATTTGACATACCCGTCTAATTTAAATTATGTGTTAGTAAAGGGAATATGAAAGTACACAGAAAAATAAGTTTCACAGCAGTGTTCTCATTTGGCGAAAAACGTTAGTACTATAATACCAAATACTGAGGAACGAGCTTCAAGTCAAACACATCTTAATTTACATTATGCCACATACACACGCAACACAAAGACGTGTACATCTGAACTAAATGAATACAAGATTAAACGTATAAAAATTCCACATTGCATTTGTGGAACGAAGTCGGCAAACATGAGGCCACATATGTTCAGCTACATTCCTAGGCCTACAGTGAGGGAAAAAAGTATTTGATCCCCTGCTGATTTTGTACGTTTGCCTACTGACAAAGAAATGATCAGTTTATAATTCTAATGGTAGGTTTATTTGAACAGTGAGAGACAGAATAACAACAAAAATCCAGAAAAACGCGTGTCAAAAATGTTATAAATTGGTTTGCATTTTAATGAGAGAAATAAGTATTTTACCCCCTCTAAATCACGAAGATTTCTGGCTCCCAGGTGTCTTTTATACAGGTAACGAGCTGAGATTAGGAGCACACTCTTAAAGGGAGTGCTCCTAATCTCAGCTTGTTACCTGTATAAAAGACACCTGTCCACAGAAGCAATCAATCAATCAGATTCCAAACTCTCCACCATGGCCAAGACCAAAGAGCTCTCCAAGGATGTCAGGGACAAGATTGTAGACCGACACAAGGCTGGAATGGGCTACAAGACCATTGCCAAGCAGCTTGGTGAGAAGGTGACAACAGTTGCTGCGATTATTCGCAAATGGAAGAAACACAAAAGAACTGTCAATCTCCCTTGGCCTGGGGCTCCATGCAAGATCTCACCTCGTGGAATTGCAATGATCATGAGAACGGTGAGGAATCAGCCCAGAACTACACGGGAGGATCTTGTCAATGATCTCAAGGCAGCTGGGACCATAGTCACCAAGAAAATAATTGGTAACACACTACGCCGTGAAGGACTGAAATCCTGCAGCGCCCGCAAGGTCCCCCTGCTCAAGAAAGCACATATACATGCCCGTCTGAAGTTTGCCAATGAACATCTGAATGATTCAGAGGACAACTGGGTGAAAGTGTTGTGGTCAGATGAGATCAAAATGGAGCTCTTTCGCATCAACTCAACTCGCCGTGTTTGGAGGAGGATTGCTGCCTATGATCCCAAGAACACCATCCCCACCGTCAAACATGGAGGTGGAAACATTATGCTTTGGGGGGTGTTTTTCTGCTAAGGGGACAGGACAACTTCACCGCATCAAAGGGACGATGGACGGGGCCATGTACTGTCAAATCTTGGGTGAGAACCTCCTTCCCTCAGCCAGGGCATTGAAAATGGGTCGTGGATGGGTATTCCAGCATGACAATGACCCAAAACACACGGCCAAGGCAACAATGGAGTGGCTCAAGAAGAAGCACATTAATGTCCTGGAGTGGCCTAGCCAGTCTCCAGACCGTAATCCCATAGAAAATCTGTGGAGGGAGCTGAAGGTTCGAGTTGCCAAATGTCAGCCTCGAAACCTTAATGACTTGGAGAAGATCTGCAAAGAGGAGTGGGACAAAATCCCTCCTGAGATGTGTGCAAACCTGGTGGCCAACTACAAGAAACGTCTGACCTCTGTGATTGCCAACAAGGGTTTTGCCACCAAGTACTAAGTCATGTTTTGCAGAGGGGTCAAATACTTATTTCCCTCATTAAAATGTAAATCAATTCATAACATTTTTGACATGCGTTTTTTTCTGGATTTTGTTGTTATTCTGTCTCTCACTGTTCAAATAAACCAACCATTAAAATTATAGACTGATCATTTCTTTGTCAGTGGGCAAACGTACAAAATCAGCAGGGGATCAAATACTTTTTTCCCCTCACTGTAGCTGCCACACATTCCTTTTATATCAACCAATGAATAAAGACCACATGCACACAGAATACATTGATTCTGTACAGCTGGGTAAAACCTTTGGCTTTACACAAAGGTCCACAATTATTTTGTTGATGCAAAGCTCCAAAGTGTAAACTACATATTCAGTGTTGACTGGGATATCCTGTGTGCATGGTGCAAGAACAACAGCACAGCTTTCTAGCGCAATGGGGCATCAGTTTGGTTTAAAATATGCATCTCCATTTGAACGTACCATTAAGCCTATATTGGTTTCTTAGCCTTTTTTTAATCACTGCAGCTGTCACCGTTGAAGTGGAATCACTTTCAAGTTATTTTTCAAATAGTCCTTAACTTTTAACACCCATTTAAATGCTGGAAATTTTACTGTTAAATCTGGTGTTATTAACATCATACCATTAAATATGCCACTCATGGCTAATGTGTACTCTTGTGAAGGGAGCCGAGATGAGTAGAGTTGGCAAAAATCATAATGGACAAACAAGAACAGACGTTCAAAAAGATGCTTGCAATATCATAGGGTGGCACAGCTGCATTGATATTAAGCTGTCCAAAATGCCATAGAAAATATGACCTTTTATAAATATAGCAATTGGTCAGGGACCGGCATAGATTTATTTATTCAACAAGGCTCAAGTATCAGGACACTATTCCAAGATAATTCTGCTTTAAGATGATTGGTGAATCCCATTAACTAATGTTTTGCACAAGGAAGGAAACTAGAGTATCTATATAAACCCATACGTACACAGAGATAACACTCAGGTGGATTCAAAACCCATTGCTGTAAAGTAATCTCCTGGCCATCTAACATCCCATCAGATTTCAGAGTTTCACTAATGTGTGATCCTCCCCTCTTGGACCAAAAATGCTTATTCTCACTTGCATGCAGATTCAGAGTCACTGAGTATTGAGAACAAAGTCCGGACTGTTGCCATCAGCAATGCTCGTTTTCATAGCATAATTAAGGCCATATTTTTATCCACAAGAAGAAAGCCTCTTCTGTTGGTCCCTCGCTTCCTGAGAGAGATTTGTCGCAAGTTGAGCGGAGGGGAAAAATAATGTGGCATGCATCATGCCTGACATGTTCCCACAAACGCTTCCAGTGCTTTTCCATTAATCGTTAACATGGGCAATAACTGCCAGCAGGTTGAGTGACTTTATATTTAATTATTCTCCGTCTGAACTCTCTACACCTATAGAGATGGCTCGCAAATGTTTGCGATGCGTTTAAATGTTAGTGGACCAACACCAAGGCCAGTTAACCACGCAATGAAAACACATTCCACAAGATTTTTCCGTAGAAATTACATAATGCAAGAATCAGAGAAAATTACAAATAACAGAAAGAAATAACATATAGTTATCGGATCCTCAAGTTATCAACCAGGTTTAGTTCTGTAATAGCTGATTTTACAAAAGAGTGCCTCGGCAGCCTTCATGAGCAAATGATTCCAATAAACACCCCCTAACATGGGAAAGTTACTGACACCTGTATTAGAGCTTTAATTGCTTTGACTTCCAGCAGCTGATTAGAGTGTGTAGATTAGTGGCAGGAAATCTCATACAATTCACGCTGCCATTGGTATTCGTGGCAGCCAAGAGCAGGCATGCAAACAGTGTGACTAAATTAAACAGCAGCGCCAACAGCTACATTCCCAGACTCAAGCAGCACCCTGTAAAGGCCACCTGTATGCTCCTTAACACTTGCATCTGCAACTCCCACGACACTGCGACTGGTTGTGTTCCTAACAACATCTGTCAGGGCAAGTCTCCACCTCTGACCAACACAGGATGACCAGTTCGGGATGCTTTTTATTTGTAAACACGTGTGGAATGATTTTCCAGATTTCATGTGCTATTTCATAAGCTGTGCATGTAAGAAAGTTTGCTGCAGGCATGAATATTCGTAGATATATTATTTCATTTCCAAGGGATTTGGCTTTAGAATTATTGCAGTAAAATGTAATTAAACCAACCATAATTTGTTGCCCAATTAAATACCATATAGGCCTATTACTGACAAAAAATACTGTCATGTTATATTGGGATCTAGGCAAGGGAAATTTTTTATATTTTATTTTAGATGGCAAAAATGTTGCAGTTGATGTTTAGGTACATCTATTGCAATTGGGATTTTCTTATGCTGCAACAAGGTATAGTAATTTCATACTACATAACTGATGTTGTGATCTATACAAAAGGTTAAGCAGTGGGGGAAGCAAGTGTTAGAAACACACCAGGATGGAATACAAATGTAAGGATTTTTTTTCTAGGAGCCAACATTATATTAATTCGTACCTGAGGTTTTGGATAGATTTTAAGGTAAGACTGACAATTTTTTATTGAAAAAAATTAAAGCATTAAAAGTTTAGATTAAGCATTTGCACACTTTTCAACAAAAACTTACAGATATATGAATATCTTGAGAACACATTTTTTATTGCGAAATGAGTCACCACCCACCCCACCAACACATGATAACACTCAAATCACTGGCTGTATGTTAAATTATTGTTTTTATTATTATTGCACTTATTTACCCAGAAAATCCTTCTGGAGTGTCAATACTTTTCAGGAAGGGGACAATATTGCTGTGTGATCCCAATTCAATAATTTTCAGGTATTTTGTCAACATTGGAATGTTTGGCCAAGAGCAGTTACACTGGGGTTTTTTTTATTCGCCATGAACAAAACTTGAGAACCTGGAGAAACCCATGCAGAACAACAGGAGAACATACAAACTCGCAGAAAGGTGCAGGAGTCTGGAATAGAACCCAGGCCTGTCGTCATCCAAGGCGCAACTTTCCCACTGCGCCACCCTGCCATCCTCATGTGCCAGGCACTCAGGTATATATTATATTCTATGGAATGCAGCTTATACCTGGACCTACGATAAACTTTTATTGAAAGCCATCCTACAGCACTGCATCCAACAGCAAAAAAACTCAAGTCGTAAAGAGGCACCTAGCACGCTTAGATGGGTGGGCACACCTTGATTTACTTACGGTGAAACGTTTTTTTTTTATCAAGGTCCTCGTAATTCGAGGACTGCCCGTACACAGATTCACATATATGCATGTGACAGGTATGCATGCCAACATCACACGTCTTCCGTATATCGTGAGCCAGACATATCAAAGCGAACACAGTCTGCCGAGGTTTCTTACAAACGAGTCACTCGGGTAAGCAGCTGGACCCGGAGGGCGAGTGTGGCACAAACGCCGCCCTGACTGATAATGGTGCATTTCGCTCCAACTCCCCATCATGCTGGTTTTGCAAAAGCCTGGCAAAAAACGGTCGCTGGCAGCAATGATAGTCCTACCTCCCCACTGGCACACCTGGACATTAACCAAGCACTCGAGTGACATTTTCTGTCAAGTTCTGGCTGGAGAGAATGCTGGTGCACTGTAGTTGGAACATGCTCAGATGACAGTGTCAGGCCATGGCTCCTGCGGAGGAACACCGTAAAAAATAAGCGGCACCCCCTCACATATCCACCACAGAGCCAGGTCTTCTCTGCAAAAGAGACTTTTGTCCCGGTGGTGCCTCACCTGGTCGTAAGTGGATGATCTTGATAAATGTTAGTTTACTGATCACGTTATCAAATTATGGAATAATAACACCACTCGAGTAACAATTTAAAAAAAAATCTAATTTCTTAATATTCATGAGGTGCAAAAATGATTCATATCTAAATTAATTCATGCATAATATATACATTTAAAACTTGTAAACTATTGGGTAGAGTTAATGTGTAAATGTTTAACAATTCAGCTGCTCTCTCCAGCGAAATGAGGAAATAATAGGAATATATTTTTTACTGCTCTTTCATACATATAAATCAACCCAGAAATAACCGCACTCTACTCAATCCAGTCTCAATCTTGCCTCACAGCACTTCAGACTACCAGTAATGATCGTGAACGAAATGTTATTCTTGTTGATCTATGTATATGTGTACTATTATAAAGCGTTTAATCATAGAAATAAAAACATGAACGAAACGTGTTAAGGCATTAACACAGCACACTCATAACTCGGGAGGGATATGAGATGTCTAATAACAACGACACTGGTCGCTCAATTCTATAAATATGTTGTGAACACTGTTCCATCTCTGACACACCTCAACCAAGTGCTCAGGCAACTTTGAACACCACGACGAGCGATGGATGAACTTCGCCGGCCGGCTCCATCAAGAGAGCTCTCCCCCTCCACTGTACGACATGCAAACATTGCCTCAACATGGCGTGCGGCGACGGACAAACACGAACCATCTGGCCACGTGAGTGCACAAAGCAGGGCACCGCATTTTCACGCGCAAAACAAACGTGCCTCTCGTGATGGGCACACTTCACGGCGGTCGGCCATTGAAGGCACGACGGTTTCCGTGACGACCGCCTGTGGTTACCTCGGCAACTGGTACACTATTGGCAGAGCATGGCGCGGTAGGGAGGGGGGGGGGGGACGAGGTGATCAAGTGGTCGGAATGAGGCGAACTCGACGTTCGAGGGCCAGAGGCGGTTGTCTCAGAGAATCCATTCACGAGCAACGTGGCAGACCGGGGGGTGCGGGGGGGAGCGTACAGGCTACAGCGCGGTACCACTGGATTAGACGTGCACCGTGGTGTGCTACATGAAAAAGTGGGAAGCTGCGAGCCGCGCACGACATTCCAATTGACCTTGGAAGCTCCACACAATGGAGTGAGACATTCCCGGCTACGGTGTTCAGCGAGGCTGCGCAAACGTACATGGTTGTGGGAAAAGACTCGCCATTAAACCCGTGAACCTAGCTTGAAACCTTGGTCTTTATATGCCAAACCTTTTTGTCACTGATTTTGACGATTGAAAATTATTATCAAAAGGCTGGGGGGGGGGGGCACCCGTCTGATTAAATCGTTCAGCTCGATGATAAAAAGCCACAGTGTTGCCATTCATTAAAGCACCAATTAAAAATATGTCAAAATGGCTGTAAAAACCATTGGGAAAAGCACATCTCATCCATTCCTTACAATAAATATTAAGCCGTTTAAAAATGTTCAGGCTTTACTGTGTCAAGATAAGGCCAAGTGTTATGCGTGGAGGTCTATCCTCTTAGACCAAGACCTTTCAAGTAAGCACCAACTCTCCGCCATCAGTCCAAAGACTTAACACAAGTAAAAGTAAAATGAATTCAAGTTTAACACGTAGGCTTTCGGGACCAATATCATCTATAAGAGTTATTTTGGTTAGATCGCGTAAATATATGTCATTAAAACTCGCCACCACCCGACACAGCCAACTAGTAAGGGTTGTCACGTAAACAGAACATGGCCAATTCGTCACTAGTACAGCACACCGGTGTGTTGGAGAGCCAAGCCACAACATCTACAAACTGAGTACGACGTTTCGCCAGTAATTACAACTAGCTTCATCAGGCGACAGAAAGATTTGTGAAGTCTTACTGTTTCGTTCCTTATATAGCGGTGTAGATGTGTTGATCACACTTCTGCTCTATTGCACATTGTGGGGGTGGGGGGGGGTTACTGAGGCAACGTACATGATGCATGTGCATTATGCAGGCCCTTTGAACTTGTCCTTCCTGTCTATTGTTTTTATTAAAATAAACCTACCAACGGTAATCTCTATTGAAGTATGCTGCCCTTTGTAGGAATGCATTTAAATAATGTACTATTTGATGATTCGCTTCCACGCAGCACTAAGGCGGTAGCTATCCGAACGGTTAAATTTATTTTGATTTCTTTCAATTTCGGACGAATGATCAGCACGAGACTAAAAGAACATCAGATAAATATTAAGTTCTCCCAAACACAACTGTCAGCAGTAGCAGAACACGCGTGCCAACAAGGACACTCAATTGATTTTTATAATGTTGAAGTGTTGTGCAAAACTAGCTACTACTGGCCAAGACTAATTAGATAGTCTATCGAAATTGAAAGAAACGTCGTACTCAGATTGTAAATGTTGTGGCTTGGCTCTCCAACACACCGGTGTGCTGTACTAGTGACGAATTGGCATGTTCTTTTACGTGACAACCCTTACTAGTTGGCTGTGTCGGGTGGTGGCGGGTTTTAACGACACATTTAGATATTTACGCGATCTAACCCAAAAACCTCTAAAATGAAATAAATTAAACTGAATACACAAGAACCTGGTGTATTTTCATCACCTGCCGCATGGATTGAAGCAGAGATATTCTTTATAAATTCAATAGGTGCACACATGCCAATGATACCCAAGACTATTTTAAATACAATTCACTCATAACAGACTTTGCAAAACTGTTCCTGTTGTCAATGAACTCAACAAGTCACTCATTTCAGTTTGCAATAGTTAGAAAAGCCATGCCAAGGCGAGATAATGTATTAGATTGTGGTACCTTTTCCCAGCACATTATAGCTGATCGACTTAAACTGCACTGTATTATTGGTCCAATGCAAGAAAATGGTGATAAGCTAGCGACCTGCATATCATAGAATATTATTTAATGACACTGCATTGGCAGTGGTGCATAAGCACAATTAACAAAAAAAACATAAATAACACTGCATTAAAAAAAATAATGCTATGAAGGGCCATTGGAAAACAATGAAATGTGCCTTGCTTCAAAAATTCTCATCATTATTGGCTCCTGTATTCGAGAGACTGAATAAGTAAGACCATCATGTAGTCAACGCACACCAATGGCATGTTGTATTGAACAAACTTTAGCTTCACTACATTGCAGTGAATATTCAAGTTTATTAACGGACCTGCACATGTCACACAACCATACACCACTCACTGCTGCCACCAAGAAGCAATGTTAGGGCTAAAAAAGAATGCAAATCTTCATTGCCATTGTGTTCTGGAAAGAGCCAAGGTGGCTATATCCAAATGTTAAAATAACCTTTGCCTAGTTGCAGAAGGTGCATGCTATTTAATCCATCACAGCAAACTACAAAATAAACATGGGTTCAAATTTGCCCAGATGAGCAGTGAAGTCCATAAGACATAAGTAGGGTAATGTGATGCTATTTGAGGCTCCACAGTAACTTGCAATGGTTAACACCCAAATAGAACACCGATCCAATCTGTACCCAGGCACACCCAATACCAAACAGATTACTGGGAATGGAATAAATTACAAAGGTTTAACACAGCCAGATATTTATAAGAACTAATGAAGAATGTTTAACCAGCCAGGAATAACATTGCACCGCAGGCTTAGCTCCTAAGAATGCAAGTGTAGATCGAGTTTCACTACAGCACTGCCTAGTCCCCAAACCATATAATGCAATGCTGAAGTTGGAAGTTCCACAAGATTGGAAATGCTATTTACATACCAAACCTACTGCAGTTGTGCATTTAGATTCCAATAACGTATAGCAGCTCAGTTTTCGCAGGTAAATATGAACACAGCCACTATACCTTTGAGCACAAAACAATTGTTTTCAGATTCCCAGATCACCCTTGCAAAAGAGGAAATGTTTCACGTCTCAATGGATATATTTCATCACCTTGTTAATAAGGGACCCAATAGATGAACATTAAAATAATGTTGCCAGAAAATAAACCTCTGGGAAATGCAAACCTGAACCAAACAAAACAGCGTGCACTATAAATGTTGCAATTAACTCCAACAGAAGAAGGGGATGAAGCTGAATGAGTATGGCCAAGCAAGTACATGTTCAAATGGCTCTCCACATGTTAAACATAGGGGTTAACAAAGCTGTGGCTATGGTACTTGGTGCCAGCCTTAATCCAACAGGAATGTGTGGGTAGGCTTTTAACACGGTGCCATAACCAGCCAAAACGACCAAGCTGCAACGTGCCAGGGGCATACTATTACAGGGACATCAACACAAGCGTTTACATGTTTGCATATGCTAAGAGTAAACATCTAGGTTGATTGCTCTGCTTGACAATGTTAACTCGCTAACGTTGGAGCAGAGTGCTTTGTGAAGTAATTTTTACTTTTGAAATTTTTCCAACATCGGACGTGGCAATGTGGAATCGCCTCTGTCGATATGTTAGTAACAGTGGGACAACGCTGAAAAAACCCGTACGTGGAGAAAGTTAAAATGCTACGAAGAAAAATACACGTCATCACCTATTCATAGACTTGATCATGAAATCATTATTTTGCCAAACATAACTTATTTCTCATGACATGAAGTTACAATAATGGATTACTGACACTGTTACTATTTTAATTAGAAATCATCGTGCAAAATATTTTAATAGGCAGATGCTCTTGATTTCTGCTTGATAATGGGATTTAATCCCACGTAACCTGCGGCCAGAATAAATTGGGAAAAACCATTTAGAAACATAAAGTGGAAAACATCATGAGCTCAAGTTGGACTTGAGGCTGTAATGCCAAACCCTCAATAAGTGACATTTACCCCAAGGATAATATGGAATAAATAGTTGTACCCAGTATGTGAATCCAACAATATTAGCAGTACAGCTCACAAAATGACAATTAAATACTTATTAGGTTTTAATGGCATATTAATCATATGTTAAACTCAGTACCAATTGCCTTTTCTTGTGTTTTTTTAATCCGGGGATGCACAAAAGAGACATCGCATCCCATCATGGCACAGCAGCATAGGTCCATTAATTATTTCTTTCCAACTATAGAGAATAACTGTTTTAACGTGCAGGCTGAGTTGCTTGCTAATCCTTTCATTGTTTTGCCCAAGCCTTTTGTTGCCTTTTTACTGCCTGTTCCCTGATTTAATGCCTTCCGGTGGCAAATTCCAGGAACATTAATCTCAACAGCCGCTTGTCCTTCACAGGGGATGACCCAAGCACTCGCTTGTGGGTGTCAAAAAATCCCGTGACGACATCCAGGACATCGAGTCACTTTGTAGCTGCAGGGGCTACACTCACACGCTAACATTTCCATAAACGTTTCCAACCCCCAGACAGGACGAAGGGTAATGCATCTGCAAAAAAGACAACTTAAAGACCCTTTCATATGTTATCATTTAGACGTTTTGTAAATTCAGATTTTTTTTCAGTTAATTTATGTGATGTAAGAGATCACTGCGTCTTGGTGCTAGGAAATGGGACATAACCTGATGCCACATGGATTCACTTCTGGTGGAAAAAGCATGACCATGCAAGTGGTCATATTTTCAGATCAATCGAAAAATGGGCATATTCCCAAAATTGTTTAAACCTAAACATCACTTGGCCAGGAATTGAACTCAGATTGCCAGATTCAGTGCTACAGTGTGCTAACCACAGTGCTACGACTTCCCTCTACAAATATAATGCAAATGTTAACGATTACTATCTTAACATATTCGAGGTCTCAGCACTGTTGTAGATGTGGCAGCGTGTATTTCAAGATTGCTTCCGTGACTACTGCTAGCAGAAAGTACACATGCAAGGGTACCTCTGTTGGTTACTCATGGTCAATGGCAAGAACCATATTTACAGTCCAGAAGAGTGACATTCCAGGTGTTTTCATAGGCTCCCTTGAATAGCCACTGTTTTAAAAGCAAGCTATAACCATTCTCGTGCCATGTAGCTGAATGTGAGGAATGATCAATAATCCAGTTGATTAGCAGAACGAGCCAGCCGTCGCTTATCCAAAGTGTCCACAGCTGGTGTGACCATCACAATTACCAATTCACAGCTATGAAATTTACATTAAATATGTTTCATAAGAGAAGCAGACGCTATCAAAAGTTGGCACATATTACTAAAATGTATTCTTTATTATTCAAATAAAGCACTATTATTAAGCAAATATAGATATACTCTTTGTTTTTTTCGGTAAAGTCACGTAGGTAAAATAAAATAAATGAAAACAACTAAATCAAATCACGACGTTTCGGAGGCAACACAAGCTTCCGTCTTCAGGTGGAACAGTCAAAGCAAAATATCTGTATCAAGTGAAGAGCTCTGAGACACCCGAGATTATATACAGGTTAAGGGGGGGGAGGAGCCAGGAAGGGACGTGGGTGGGGAGGGGGAGGGCTAAGTTAAGCCGCCTTTTGTTATGCTGCAGGGGGTTCCGGGGGCGGTGGTGCACTGCACGAAAGCAAGTACAACCCCCTTTTGTTATGCTGCAGGGGGTTCGAGGGCGGTGGTGCACTGCACGAAAGCGAGTACACACAACCCACTGGAAGAAATGGAAATGGCTGTACAATTATAAGGCAGCTAAAGTTTGACTTGGTTGATGACATCTTTCCAATGGTTGCTCAATTTAAAACCAACCGAGAGGATGGTTTATAATCTCGGGTGTCTCAGAGCTCCTCACTTGATACAGCTATTTTGCTGTGAATGTTCCACCTGAAGACGGAAGCTTGTGTTGCCTCCGAAACGTCATGATTTAATTTAGTTGGTTTCATTTATTTTATTTTACCTACGTGACTTTACCGAAAAAACCAAAGAGTTTGAATCCTTGCAGTCACGAGTAGCTTCAAATCTAGAAATATAGATATATTTTTTTATAAATATATGAACAATCCAGATTGCTTGACTAAGGGTGCTACTGTGATCAGGATACAATTAACATTTCTATTCACTGGAGATTATACCTAGTGCTTATCATAATTGGAGCACGATACTGATATCATACCCATCACTATAACCCACTGCACAAAATCTATTGGGTTACAATGTCTTAAAAATGTTGCCTCTCAAACCTTTTCTTTAAAAAAAACCGTATCTATTTTTTCTCAGTGACGAATCACTTTTAAACCAACAATGATGCTATGAACCAGTTACAGCTTTTCAAGCAGTACATTTAAAAACTGGTACAGAAACAAGTTGGTACCATACATATGTCCTTCAAGTGTACCTCACGATTTAAAATACAACAAAACTTTTAGATAAACTCGATTTACACAAAGCAAAATTATGTGATCCTTAAAATAAATAAAAAGCGAATCCCTAAAGCTTAGCTATTGTAAACTGTCAAGTCAGGTAAATTACATGCTTCATTACCATGATAACATCTAATTCTCTAAAACATTAGTAATTATGTTTCAATTTAATTATAATTTCATAGGAAGTTCATTCATTGTGCTGTCCGTAGATAGGTCCCAGGTAAAATGCTTTCCTCTGTTTCTGTCTTGCACCGTTATCTTCATCTGCCCTCACGTCCGTCCTTGTGGAACAGCTTCAGGCATCAGTGTTCTTTACCTTCCTCTTGGTCTTTTCTTGAAGAATCTTCCCTCAACCACCTCTGTGAGCAAGCCGTTCCCTCTCACGACTACTCACCTAATCATCTACTTCTTAAATTTTCCAGCAAAGACATTTGGTTAGAAATTAATTAATCTTTCTGAAGGCTACCTTGGTTATTCCAATTTTGGTTCCAATTTCTCTAGAACACCATCCATCAGATGTGGTAATGGTACCCAAGTAACAAAGCGCTTGCACTTCTTCTCATCCGTGAACAAATCGCAAGTATTCGGTAGCAGCTTCGCTATTATTTAGTATAATCACCGTGGATAAGAGTTGTCCTGTAAAATATTTAACTTAAAAGAGTTTTGAAATAAAGTACATTATGACAAAAAAAACTTCCTTAATACATTCAATTCATTTTCAAACAAAATGCCTTTGCATTTCTTTGTAATTAAGGTGCGCACACGCTGAACACATCAAGGGAAACATGAAGCGCAGAGAAGCAAGTCACAGCTAATGGAATGCAAAATTGTGCAGATGTACTGCATTGTGAAATACAAATGCACTTTTGTTGAGCAAAAAAAGTTACCGTCATATGTTGCAATAAATACGTTAAATTAACTAAATTGTGCAATCATTAATTTGTCGATTGTTGCTTGCCCTTATTGTTTTATTTCTATTCTTTGTGCAACACAGACATTATTCTGGTCTCGTATTAGTGCACATTTTCTGCATAAAAGTTCCCACCCGCTTACTAAAGATTCATTAAATACCACTTTTATATGAAAAATGAGCCAACGATATTTTCCATCACCTCCACTTGCCATGGTCAAACAGGAAATTGTCCATGAAGTGTAGCCAAATTGAGCCGACAAATCAAAGGAAAAAGCTTTGCTGCATTGCTGCTTGTTACGTTTCAAGTTGTAACAACATATCCTTATGTCCGTCAAATTCCTGCAAATGTTGGTCATCACAATTGCCAATGCAAAGACATGCAAACGTTCTATTTTTTTTACTCACCATGTAAAAATAAATTTCTGTACATTTGCCATTCCTACGACTCCATACTGACAGAACCTACTGTCATCTGCCAACACTTGCAACAATCGCACATTAATGTGCCCAAATGTACGTACTAATTACATTATTTAATTATTGACGAAGAGCCTGGTGTAAGCACAGCATTTGCCTAAAGGTATGGCAACGCCCTGGGAGCCGAAGTGTCCACCATTCGTCACCAGAGATGATATCACCCAGACCCAAAAATCGGCACCAAGAACCACAGCAATTAAAAATGGGAAGGACTGTGACGTATACACAGAACACGTATTTACGGGAAAAGAATAAAAAAAATACTTTATATTACGCTGTGACCACCACTCCCATGATGCCATACAGATTGGATATGCATCAGCACATTTACAAAAGATAGAAGACTCCTCTATAGCACAGCCACAGACAAAACAGCACTGCCAAAAGACACCTTCAATGAAGCTAACGTAATCCAACCAACAGTGCTCAATAAATGAATAGGAAACCTTCCTGGGGTTGCCACCTTCCAGATGAACTGCAAGGAGATTCCTGATGTACAAGCCCATAAGGCTGCCATTTCATGGGTGGAATGCACATGTTAAATAATGTGACCCGGAGACGGCCTCCTGCAAAGCTCCCACAGAGTCATATACAATGCTTCCAGCGAACTACCAGCCAAGGCTTAAAAGTCAAGGCCAATTTTTTTAATCTCTCAGACGATCACAAACAACTGCCCCAGGACAGAAGACCCTGAATGTGCACTCCTCAACCTTAGGAGCTTCCATTAGATCTGGAAGGTCAGCCCTCCTGTGCCTTCTACAGATCTTCCCCCGAGGCAACGTCCCTTATGATCGTAGCCAAGAGCTCCTTTAAAGCAAACATGACATCCCCTGAAGTCCAGGCTGCCACGTGGTCAAGGGCTTACTTTGCTCTGTGGTTCCTCTCTCAGCTCAGCCCTGCACTTAGCGGAGCTTTGAAGTCGCTGTTTCAGAATAAGGCACAAATGTGGCTCAAGCCCAGGTAGCTTCAACAACTAGTTATTACCGGTGAAAATGCACGCAAGCAATGCTAACCAAACACAACACTGTGGCGTGGTACAATACCAACTCATAATTGTTCACATTACTTATTTCTTTAAGATTACATTTTCAATAAGAAATATTCCCCAAAATAATGGCGTGTATGCGGACTGCTCTTTTTAATGAAAACAACACCCAGCAAAACAGCCAAATTGGGAGCAAGCCATGTTCGTGAATCCCACCAGAGCACGCTTATTAAATGCATATGCTCCGAAGCTATGATAATGTAAACTGAAAACTGCTAACCAACTGATCTTCTGCACTATTCTTTATTCTTGTTGACCAAGTACAGGTCTGTATGATCTGACCGAGTGCCACGTGAAATCACGATGAATGACGCGGAAAGGCAGTTGCAGGTGCCAGTTCTCTAGATCCCGGGGTTACAGATCTCCATTGAGGACTGGCAGGAGACCATGGCACTCAGGTCATATACCATTTCTTCTGGAAAGTGTAGTGCTCACACTACACTAGGAGTAACTGATTAAACTTAATACAAAAATATTAATTAGTAATAACATAAATGGAGGTACAATTGTGCAATTCATGTGAGTGATGTTAGAAGACAAAAGGTTCTATCATTATGGCTTGATAGGAGTGGCAGTGACTTGTTAGAAGCTTTGGTGCCGCGGCAGAATATATTCGACGGCAGTGCTGCCAACGTGTTATAAAATGTCGTAGAAGCAAGCAAGACTAAAGCAAGTTGAGAAGCAATAGGTGAGGGGGACACATCCTGCAGGTTGTGGCATGTTTTTTTCAATGAACTAATTTGATCCAATTATTGTTTTCTAATACTCGAGGTCCTAGGGGGCCACATATATCAATTGGTCAAGACTTGGTAGCCAGGTTAGAATGACCAAAGGTCTGCGATACAATAAGATCATTTTACAATCTGAACATTGCGTGGCCCCAGGAGTTATTCATTATTGTAATTTCACGAGCACAGCACGCATGCACTTGAGAGCAGCAATAGGAGCTGTACACTTTCACGCACAGCAAGGTAAATGAACCAGATTACCACAGTTCCTAAGCATCAATAAAAACAGCAGTAAGCACATGCACGAATAATAAGAAACCAATTGTAGAGGGTGGGAAGGACAGAAAAGTGGAAAGGACCATTAATACATTATTAAAATTGCTATTTATTGTGTAAAAACAATTGCAATTACTAGACCGTTCTTTTTTCTACACACAACATCCAAAGTGGGTGAGTGTGTACAGACATTTGCACCTCCTCAAAAAATTTAAGGAAGAAATACACATTGATATTGTCACCTGCGAACTCTCCCTGCCTTACAGTGTGCGCTTAAATGATACCTGGCCTTGTGCCCGCCTGGAGTGTCGGAGCCTTCTAACCCTCGGCCGGCAGCGCGGCCCCATCCACTGGCCATCCTCGACTCGCTCTCCTGTTGTTCCACGTAGAACCTGCAGAGGCTCAAGTTACCTTCACGTTATACTTTCCCACCCCTGCCCAAGCTCAGCGGGGTGGGGGCGATTGTGTTATCCCTGCTGAGAAGCATTCCTGTCCTTAGAGAGGTGATGGGGAGGGGGGATAAGCTAGGTAGGGGCTGGGGGAAGCGGAGGGCTGGGGATGGTTGGCACCTCGCTTTGCCTTGCAACAAAAACTCACTGCACAGACCGACCGACTAGTGTGCATGAGAAACACTTAACGCACACAGTTAACATTTTACTGTTATGTTAATTCATTAAAACATTTTTTTTTCTCAATACAGAATTCTTAAAATGCCAACTTTGATTGAAAATTATTAAAAAGTGGTAAAAAACAATAACACATCGATGTTTTTAATACATTTACACAAACAACATTTTACGTGCTAAAATAAGAGTTCAAATTGTGGAAACAAGAACTGCTGCAAAAAAATCTGCCAAAGCACTGTAAGTATCTTGTATCTAAAACTAGCGGACTGATATAAATATCTGTCATGTCACGTGAATGTTTTGAAAATGAGGACAAGTCTACACACCCACCCACCCATAGGGCACGTTCCCCCTCTATGCTGCCCAATGCACACCACATTCCTGGCAAGTGCCTCGCACGCACGGGGCGGTACAGTGACCGTCAGCCAGGGCCCTCCCGTGCCCAGTAGCCAAACGAGCAACCCGTGAGGCATCGTGTGACACACATGCATTCCTGCCTCCACAGCGAGGCCAGCTTTCATCACTCGATTGACGACACAAACGTATCTCTCAGCACCACACGCGTTCACAGTGCAAGCCCAGCAACAGATAGCGGGTGCATCTCTGGCGTGAGAGCAGCAAATCAAGCTAAACAAAAGGGCACGGCCTGCGGTCAGTAATGATTTCGCACCGATCCCAGGCACGGGTGTTGTTACACATTGGAGCGTGACCGATCGTCCGTGTGCAGTCATAATGAGCCAACCAACATTTTCCAGAAGGCACGCGCGCATCATGCATCACATGAACCAATTAATGTGCTCTGCGGACGATAACTATTGAAACGGTTTAGTTTGGACGTCAGGTCACAACAACCTACAAAACATCCCACAACCCTGTGTGTGTTATATAAGTCACCAGAAATAAAAGTGTCTGAAATTGTAGTCGTATGATTAGTCAACGTGCACTTTACAGTCTTCTTTAATAGGTTCTTCAATGATCTGCTGAAATTAAATTTCCATTGGTTGGTATGATGACTGTCATTGTTTAATCTGACATTATTTACAAAAAAAATTTACGCCTTTATTTCTCCAAACAATGTTTCAGAAAACATCTTATGCTACTGAATAACTGGTGAGATCACATCTGCTTGCCTGACGCCTCCTGTTATGTATTTTGTCACGTTCTTCAAGCAATTTAAGTGCAGCTATTTCAACTTTACAAATTCTCTGTAATTTAGAAATATTTTTTATTTAGGCCTTCTTATTGAGAGCTTGGATGAGTGCGCCAATTTACTTTGTCAAATGTATTCAGCAAAGGCTCAAACTAATTATGAGTAAATCATAAGTTACATACAAATATATTTTTGGAAGGACAGCTGAAAACAGAGTATTTATACCTAATGAGAATTACTGAAGTCATACCAGGAGTATATTATTAAATATAAAGATGTGAGATCAGGTTAGAGTACTTTTACAAAAAGGAGCAGTGAAAATAAACATATGAATGTGGGCAAATAAGAACATTTCAATGAGTGCATGTTACCTACGGCTGACAATTATTGGAACAAAAAAAAGTGCATACTTGGAATAATACTGGCAGACATAAAAATGCAAGTATCAAAGAATAATAAATATATATAATGGTAACTATGGGAGAAAGAAAAATGTGAACTTGGTCAGGGTACATCTTTAGAAAGGCATGAATGGCTCGTGGTAAAAAAAAGACTGCTTGAGTTGCAACAAAAGGTGGGTTACATACGCAAAACAAATGTTATGGCAGAGGCAGATGGAAAGCTCATGTGCAGGAGCTGGGTAAGATTGTTGAATCACGGGAGCATGAGGGATGGTGACGATTTGATGAAGCCTTCATCCAACAGTGGATAGATCATGGTTGATGGTGCCATGCACGGTGATCCTAGTCCTAAAAAACGTGCAAGGTTGTACCAGACAGCATGATGAGGAGTAGAATATTATGCTGCTGTATGTTAACAGCCACGAACGCACCATATTTGTCAATTGAAATCAACTTTCCCCCAGGCGAGCAGATAACGAAGGTACAGTTAGTGTGGCTGAATTAGCAAACTGAGAGTGTATCTATACTCAACAATTATGCCTAAAGCACTAATATATTACAGTTATAAAGCCAAACGTTGTTCCACACAAACGATCTCATTTTCTTCTCCGTTTCATTTTAATCACGAATGAACAAGAAAATGTTTCCTCTTGTACTGGAGATCTAAATATGATACACAATGGCACGCAAACAAGCATTCCATTCGCACACAATACCACATTAATGGATGATATATACAGGGTGGGCCATAAGTAACTACCTGATATGTTTTGCCTATAACTTTTGAAAAATGAAAGAAAAGCACAAACTCCTTTTGTTGAAATAATTGAACAATTGTTTCTGAAATAAATTTCAACTATTCTTGCACGCTGCTGAGGTGTTTACCGATTCATCATAAACTCCCAATCTTCTACTTAATTTATGCAAAAAAATAAACAGAATAATTTAACACAAAATAGCACTTTCAAATCAGGTAGTTACTTATGGCCCACCCTGTAGAAGTAAAGTGAACAAACTGCAGCTTGCTGTCAATCAAGCAGGGAAAGTCACAGGAAAAGAATAAATATCCAAGCTTAAGAATGCCAGAGCTTAAATTAAACCAGTTTGTAGCTCCATCTTCAAAAACATCAATATTTCCCTGTTAGTCAACAGATTCTGCATAATAATGTGCTCTACCCTGAAGGATCTCAACAAAATAAAATTACACCTTGTGGTAATAAAAATTTCAACAACACCTGAAGCATACTTGCTCTGGGCTCGTACTCATCCAAATGGATGAAAGCACTGACAGATTGCCTGCGGACACTCGTCACTTCCAAAGTAGAAACGAGGACAATGTTCTGGGTCAACAGTTGCCAGCAATGACCACTGGCAATACTTTAATACAAGCAACTATCAAGACTCCGTACAGCATTGGCAAACAATATTGAAACCAAAGGGGGGAAAAAGTTTGTTGAAAAGTGTGCTTGATGAATAAATATTGGACTACAGAGTAGTCACATAACTAGTGTTTGAAATTATAAGAAGCTGCCATTCCTTGGTAAATAAAATTAAGGGGAGCAGCATTCAAAATGTGTCACTTCATTTTTTTTATAATGTGGCAACTACCACAATGCAAAAAATATTATTGCACTAAAATTGGCCATATATACATCGGGCTTAAGAGTAAACATTGGCTTACAATAGCGGTCGACTTGGATACATGCATTGTCACTGCGTACCATACCGGACGCTTACACTGGTGCTGGGTTGCACTATGTTGATGCACACAAGTCGGAGGTGTAAGCTCAGATGCAGAATCTAAGGACACCCACTCAAACCAAACTCAATGACAACACCTGCAAGAGCCAACACAGGACAAATGAAGGGTACAAGACAATGGATCACTTTGAAGCTTAGGCAATTTATGGCCTTGGATTAACACAGTGAGGCCAGACAGATAAAGGTGCTGTCTGTATGCAGCTTATTGATAGGTGCAGAAAGTGCTGAAGCACCCAGAGTCCCTGGAACAAACTGAGTGGACCGAAGTGCTCCGTTAACCTCTGGCTGTGGTTAACCAGAAGGAATAACAGGATGTTATAGCTGCAGCAGGAACCATCTATTAACCACATAAGGCCACAAGTGAAAAGGAATAATGCGAGATGGAGAAAATAGCGAACACGTCTGATAGCATACAGTTCCAATAGGAAAATGTCCTCGTTATTTAACCAAATTCTGGCAAAATGTCTTAACAGTTAATCGCAGCTCAGTATTGATGTTGAGGATTGAATCCACTGCTCCCTTTGACCAAAATGCTGAGTGTTTCTATCAAGTGCAAAAATGCTTTTTACGTATTCTCATTGCACCGATTAAAAGTCCATCTCTTTCTAATTTCAACACTAATTCGCCATAAACAGGAGGGATTAATTCACACCGAATGAGCATTTAATACACGTTAAGACCCAAATCCTCTTAGAAATACATGCACCAAGCCCAACCTTGGTGTGCATCACAAACCAGCAAAGGTAGGCCATTGCAGCAAACCCCAGGAGACAAGATGAAGCTGAAACAATCATCCACGGATATGCACACACTCCGTGCCACCACTTCACCGTAGCAGTGGATGGTGTGCCATGCTCCTCTGTGAAGCAAGATGAATGTGTAAGAGTCATTATACATACTAACACAGTTCACCTACACAACAGCTAATGGCCATAACCCAGGCTGATTTTAAGATATTCAAGCAAACAAGAGCCCATTGGTGATGTCCATTCACAATCAGAATCTTTTTTATCCTGGAACAATCTGATGAGCTTTGAAGCTCTTTTTCACAGCTGTTCAGTAGGGACAGGTCAGCAAGTTACAACAACAAACAATTACAGAAACAATAGGAGTGCAAAGTAAACAAAAATGTAAGCAAGTCATTGAAAATAAATACGTAAAAATAAAGTATACAAGCACACATTGCATAAGCACATACATTCCTGCCGATTTTTCAACACTAGATGCAAGCTTGGGCAAGGCAATAAAGCAACAATAAAAACAAACCCAGACCACACCAAGACAACACCCAGTCCCACAACAAAATAACTATTGATAAAGATCAAAGTTACAAATCACATCTGCAAATGTCATTGCATCCATTACTCATTTTCTACTTCGGGATATTTGAACCTTATGGCAGGACCCCGGGGGTCCCGAATAAACGGAAGTAGGAATCGATATTAATTTATTTATTTTTGGCAACTCCGTCCCACCGCGGACATAAACGCCGCGACCCACCTCGCGCGGATCATTCTGCTGTCATGTCGTCCAATAGCAGCGAGGACCAATGTGCAGAAGAAACAAAACGTTGAAACTTTGATTAGCACATAGTGTAGAGCTCGTTGAGAGGAATATATTGCCGTATTGTTCGCCTTCAACAGACAAAATGACGACGCAACGCAATTTAGGCGAGAGCCGAGGGCTTATGGGACCCCGGGATCCCGCCATAAGGTTTATTTATTGAAGGAAGATTTACGATGTTGACAGAGGAAACAAGGTTCCAAAACGTTGGTGCTGCAATGGCAAAGGCTTTTTCACCTATTCCAATTCTTGTTCACGGGATAGTTAAAAGGCAATTAGATGGACGTCTTAGGTTTCTTGGGTTTGACAATGGGGTAAATGAATTAGCTCAGTATAGTGAACATTTTCCAACAAGTATTTTATGGATGAACAAGGCCCAATGTAGATTTCTTCCTGCATAAAGCGATGTGAGACTGGATTTAAGTATAGGTAACAATGGTAGGTCCTGTAGCTGATCTGCAAGCAGCACAGTTGTCAAAAAGTTGTAAAATTATAGCTGCAACACTTTGCAGGCAATTGAATGGGAAAACAATATTTGTTTTTGTATAAAACCCCAATTTTTTCTTTGCTTTCCTTTGAGATATGATCAGTAAGTGTTTGCAATGTAAGTTTACTCCGCCAACCCAAGTATTTTAAGCACTCTGTTCAACGATGCTGTTTCTGATATCCGTAATAGGTGAAGGAAAAGAGCATGATCATCGTTTCTTTGCAATTTAGGAGAAATTTGAGTGATAACAATTTATATTGAATCAAGTGGATATCATTTTGGAGATACTGCTTTACTTTGATTGGAGATTTACCAGTTACTAGCATGACAGTGTCATCAGTAAACAGATTTAATTTTGAGTAATTTAAGTTTAGTCCAAGATTGTTTAAAAATAACAGAATTGGACCCAGCACAGAACCCTGTGGAACACCCTTTGTTATTTTAATATTTCTGGACGAGACGTTATCACCATGTACCTTTTGAGAATGGTCTGAGAGGTAACTCTGAAATAATTTTATTGTACCATCTGAAAATGTGAGTTGACCAAGGCTTGTGAGCAGAATATCATGGTCAAGCGTATTATTAAATAATACGTATTACAATTTCTTATAGGGGAAACGCATACGATTTAACTGATTACTAACGTAGTATATAATTACCACCTCTGATTTCTGCACATGATTGTGTATAGTGATTGGGTGGTTCAGTTATTAAATAATACACATTACAACTGTTTACTAGTCTACAACTGATTACTAATCATAACAATGAACAGATTACTAATCTATTATATAATTACAATACCCCCCCTCCACCTCTGATCACTGCACCTGATTGGGTTAAATTATGCTGTCACCCTGCTGCTCTATTTAAGACCGGGAGCAGGTGGAGGGCTTCACGATTCTGGCAAAGCGCCCGCTGATGCTGGATGTAATTACCAGCGAAACCTCGTACTCAAAAATTGTAAATGTTGTGGATTCACTCTTCAACACACTGGTGGGCTAAAGTAGTGAACTATTTGTCTTTTGTCAACGTGACACATTTTTTACTCATTGGCCGTGTCGGGTGGTGGAGGGTTCCGACATTTATAAATAATGCGATCTAACCCAAAAACCTTTATTATGAACAATATTGGTCGAGAAAGCCTCCGTGTGAAATGGTCAACAATATTAAAGCATTTTGACAAGTCGAGGAATAGTGGACAACAGTAGTGGCCTTTATCCCAGTTACTGAAGAGGAAATGTAATACACCTATTGTGGGTTCACGTGAGGAACACCCTTGACTTTGGAGGCAACACATTTATTCTATGACCACAACGGGGTAACTACATAACTGGGTCAGGTCAGTTAACGCACTGCCTGACCCACGATGCCGAGCGTGAAGACCAAAGACCGAAGAGCGAAGAGACGTAGCACAGCGGATTCCATTCCAGTAGACAGCCCGGATCGGACCTCGGGACTTCCCATTTATGCCCCTCAGCATGGCCTAGCTCCGCCTCGGCCACGCCCCCTTCTAGAACTCCCGAGAAGGCTCTGGGCCTTACATCACATGTCCCTTCTGTCACCTTTGGCCGTGTCCTGTCACGTGCCCTTGCCAGCCAATCGGGCTGCTACGCCCTCACATGCTCTCTCTCTGCCCGCCGCTAGAACCATGCTCCTTCGGGACCATTTACCATGGCATAGCACACCATGCTGGCAGAGAGGGCTGCAGGTTTCATACTTTAAAAGTATGAATTATAAAAACACAGCCTTCATCCTGTATTGGTATACAGCTGTTTATCAGGTGGACTTACAAGTATGTGTAATAAAATGAAGAGTTGTGCAGCTTGGGCAGAATAACATCAGCAGAACAAGAGCAGTGATGTCATCTGTCCATTTGGCAGAATTTGTAGATATAGGAATTCAAAAAAAATGAATTTAAAACTTAATAACTTTAAATATTTAGCTCACAAGTTGATATTACGCAAGGTGCATCCCTTCACTACCAAAGGACAGAATTCTAGCACGACATGAAGTGATGAATTTCGTATTAACATTTTCTCTGGGCCAACAAGAGAAGCTCAATTATCATGCCCACACCTGTCCTACAGTGCCAAAGTCCGTTGGAACACATTGACCACTTCCGTCAGTGATCAAACCAAAAAATAAAATTGGAGGCATGGTAGCAGGATGGAAAAAATAGAGCATGGATGATGTTCACTGTCACTTATGGCACAGTGAACACAGAATACTACCTTAGATTTAATTTACAGCCCTTTATCATTCCATGCTGGATGAAGGCCATCCCACTACTTTGTCATAGAAGTTGTTTGAACATATTTCACCGTGGTTGACTATGTAGAGTTCGAAATAAGTTCAACATACATATGTACACATATGCTAATCAGGGCGGGTTTGTTAAATGGGTAGGTGTAGGACCAGTTCAGATAACACACAACTGGTGTTAGCCCAAACTAGGAATTCAACTCCAGCTGCTGGGTTCATAATGCAGTACAATATTCCCTCATTATTCGAGAGGGATACGTTCCGGAGATGCTCGTAAATAGAAAATTACATAAAAATATAGGTCCACAAATAATAAACATAATGTAAATATAAATATATATTAAAGTATTAAATAAGTTTATAAATTAAATGCAAATTGGGTTCCTAGAATGGAATGCGTGTCATGAATTTTAATTATTAGAAATTATGATGATGCTGCACATCACTTTCTCGCATCACATTCTCACTCATCACTTTATTTAAATAATTTTTTTCCTCTCTCTTGATGCAGTCATGTAGAGTTCCAGATGCGATTTGCGGATAGGCAAAAATCACGGTTAGCAAGCTCGTGAATAACGAGGGAATACTATGTGCTAACCACCGTTTGCAAAAAATATTGTTTAACAATACCATAAATTACGTGACTCTGAGAATGATTTTTCAAGAAAAACGAAAATGCAAGAAGGTGGGAGAACACGCACACCAGACAGAATGTTGATGCAGCCCGGAGGCCATGGTGGCTGAATGGCGGCAACAGCTCATCTGCTTCGCTGCCGGCCCCATGGATTTTCTTGGCTCTGCCTCAAGCTGGATTTTTTTGGTTGTTTTTCTTGGTGGGAAAGAGGAGGGAAGTGACGGGGTTTAGCAAGGTGGGGGCGGGGGGGTACAAGGATTGGGGAGTGATCGGATGAACGAGGGGAGCAACATGGTGTTTTTTTGACTTGGTGTTGCTTCCCATGTTTGGCGTTCTGGAGAGTTTAGAAGGGTGGAAATGTTATCCGATAACACCGTCACATGGGTGTTCACTGTCCACTGGGGTTACTAACTTTGTTGTTAGGAGTGCGCAAATCTTTGGCCTTAGCTTTTTACTGTACTTGATCACTGCAAGACATCTTAAGATCTCTGGAAAACTGTGCCTCCTGGAATAGACAGAGCTGGGAAAATAGGAGCATGTAGCAAACGCGGCCTGCAGCTGTGCAAAGCCATAGGAGTTGTACACCAATGAGGTGTGTCTCTCCCCCATGTGCGTCTCTCCCCCATGTGCGTCTCTCCCCCATGTGCGTCTCTCCCCCATGTGCGTCTCTCCCCCATGTGCGTCTCTCCCCCATGTGCGTCTCTCCCCCATGTGCGTCTCTCCCCCATGTGCGTCTCTCCCCCATGTGCGTCTCTCTCTCTGTGTATGGGTCTCTCTCCGTGTCTGTGTTTGTCTCTCTCTCACAATTAACTTAAAATGTAGAAATCTTTGGAAGAACGTAATCAACCAGGTAAAGTGTTAACTGTTGTGTTAGCCGACTCTCTGTGTTGCATTACATTTCTAAGTTTACTAGGTTTGTTTTCTCATTCATTCATACCCGATGACGTTTGCATGTATTACAATCGAAACGTCGTATTCTATTATTTATTTTATTTCTACGTGACTTTACCGAAAGAACCAAAGAGCAATGAAGATATATTTAATCAAAAATGGATATACAATTCCTGCTTAAAGTGTGTAACATTAACAAGCACAATGGCAGGCACTTTGTCCTTTACTCTTTAGTTCTATCGGTAAAGTAACGTAGGTAGAAATAAAACAAAATAAAACAAATCACGACGTTTCGATCGCAACACAAGCAATCTTCATCAGGTGGAACAACCACAGCAAGAGAATGCTGAAGTAATAAATCATGTTAAATATTGCACAAAGTGGAAAGTGAGTTTCTAAATTCGCTGGGTCCATGATTAATGTTGCCGTTACCTGTGTGGCCCAATTGGAAGATGAAGTAGGATCATGCACCAGCCAAGCTCGGAGCACACAACCATGCAGTGCAATATGCACAGGATTCTCGGCATTTCTGCCTTAGCCCTTTGAGTCTTAGGCAACACATGGTGAATCCTAAGGATCTGACGCATGACGTATTACATTGTTAAGAGTGTGAGCACAGATAAATAATTCAGCAGGCATTGAGGTCCCCGGTAGAGCAATATAAATGAAGCAGACTGTTACAAAATATTGAGATATCTATTAGCCTGCCTAAAGCGAGTAGGTTCCATGGAATTCATACTTCTGGGACTGCAAACATCTGTAAAAGAAATCCCGGAAGAAAACTCATCATTGAAACATATATATGTGCTTTTAAGTCTTTGAGTTGCAATTCATGATTAAATATCAACCCCCAAGGCTAAAAAGTTAACCAGCATTTACATTTCAAGTAATGAGGCATTTTTTTTGTTTTATTTCCACCGGAGGCTCTATGTTGTTGCCCTTCACCAAGGAAGCGTCCAGCTGGAATGCTGATTAATGCTCTTGTCCTTGGGTTACTTCCCTGGTGAGAACAGCAGAAACAGAATACTGCCCCCACCTACAGCCACACAATTGCGTGCAATCAAATAGGCATATGGTGCTAATTGTTTTGCTCTGCTGACAACTTATAAAACAAACTCTCGCTTAGCATACTTGCATACAACATTTTAAAGAAACCACTCTCCCAAAGTGCCTCGAAAAGCGAATTCGTATACAAAGCACAGTTTAATCCTCATTCCTTCTCTGTACTTACTGATGTGGTTGCCAAAGCTACAAAAATGTCTTTAATAAATGCTTAAAAATGTGAGGGTTAAGTCATAGCCTAAGATGATAGCTAGAATAAACCAAAATAGGTGCAAAGCTTTTGTTTCACGACCCCCTACAAATGTAAAATCAGCACCACGCGTGGCTGAACACTGGGTTCAGTTTAGTGTAACTTGTGGTATACTTATTCTTTGGTTCTTTCGGTAAAGTCATGTAGATAGAAAAAAATAGAAAAAAAACATAAAAACTACGACGTTTCGATCACAACACAAGCGATCGTCCTCCTGAAGACGATCTCTTGTGTTGTGTGATCTTTTCTTATTATTGTTTCTATCTACGTAATTTTACCGAAAGAACCCAAGAATATGAATTCCTGCAGTCATGAAAGTTAAGGCAAAATCTGTGGTATACTTTTAGTAACTCGAATGAGAGGAGTATACTTTTCAGGCCAAGTTAAAATCAGTAGGAAACCATCACAGGCCACAGAAAAGCACTTTAAACCTGATGAAACAACTCCATTATGGCCCAATCATTTAATATATTCCAAAGCAGAGGAGGCAAAGTTCCAGCTATCACAATAACAACAAACTTCATTTACAAACTAACATTTATATTACAAATTTCACAGCAACATTTCTGCGGAGAACAAAGTTACATTTTGCAATGCTGGTAAGCCAACATTTTTTTGCAATCACGTTGGTATACCCCAATTGCCAAATGTACCTGCTTATGGTGATTGAAATATGGAAAATGTATTTTAGAAACTAATTTGTGAAACAAAAGATTTGAAGTAATATACAACTCATTAGCGGGCAAGCACATAAACCACACAATAAACCCATTACTTGAGTTGATACATTTTCAGTAGAAAGCAGCACAAGTTGTTGACATTGGGATGCTTGGAAGTGGCACAGAGATGCCATGTTCACCACATTTATTCTTTAAACCAAGAAGCTAGAGACCATCAAGGGCCAGCTTTCTCTGCCAGTCAATGTGACATTGTATGCAGACAACCTAGCCATTCACATGCTAATTGGGGCAATACACTTGTGGGCACACAGATACAATAGATAAGACTGAACAAAAACTAGACCTGGGCAATCTCCAAAGGCTGAGAAACAATGGTTTAGTGTGCTCATTAAGTTTGCCACTACTCCCAGAATACAAAAGTCTGTCTAATTACGACAAGGTGGATGGCAATTCGTTTCTCCCTAGCCATTACGACATCCACGGCACATTAGTTCAGCACCGGTCAATTTCCATAGCTAATATTAATTAAGCACTAACAGTCCAAACATTACTTTTGTGGCCAGTACAACATTGTTACATGGCAAACAATGTCATTCTGTGTGCAAAAGCTACCTGCCCACAACATATAACAAAGATACCGCAATCATCATAAAGGCTGTTGGGGCAAGTTCTGTAAGTGAGCAACTATGAGCGCCAGCCTAATACCCAGCCGCCTTTGTCTCCCCAGTGGTGATGTTTACACACCACAGCAGGTATCCATTTAAGGATGCGTCAACCTAGGAGAGGCCCAGGACCGGAACAGGCTAACGCAACTGTTGGTCACGAGTGAGAATCGAACCCAGGTAACCCTGTTCATAGCAGAATGCATGAACCACGACACTACTACTCCCCTATGTTACACAAAACCAAGACATTCATAAAGTAATTTTCTTCTTAGAGGAATGAAAAATTAAAGAGCCGATAAGTTGCGTGAATACACACACAGGCTAGACAGTACCCTCACTCATTGATTCCATTAAGTGCACAAAGAAGCATGAATAATTATACTTTACTGCCAAGGGTTAAAAAATGAAATAATAGACATGTTTCATTTACTTGCAATATAGCAGTGATGTTCCACAATTGTAGCGAGTTCAACTAAGTCGCAGACGTACTCTTTGGAGTCAACACATTTACTGATACCAACACAAAGGGGTAGTAACTGCCCCTTCACCAGGCTAACTACACTAATTACACTGTAACTAGCTACGTAACCAACAGGCTAACTACACGAGTTACACTGGGAGTAGCTACAACGGACAGGACCCCAGCTTGGGTCCAGGTCCACGTGTTGGTGACTCTTCTCGGACTAGAATGTAGGTTCTTCAGGATAACCACAGCAGCCGGTCCCTCTCGGGGACCCGGCTTATATCCTCCTTGGTGTGGCTGGCTCCGCCCTTAGCCACGACCACCTTCGAGAACCCTCGAGCAGGATCTCGGCCCTGACACGCGACCACCCCTAGCCCCCACCTGGGGGCCTCGTGTAGACTTTACTGGTCACGTGTCCTTCGGGGTCAACCAGCGTGCCATGGCCCTTAGTAACCCCATTCCCATGGCCGCCACCCTTACACCCCATCCTGTAGGGGTCGGCACTGCACGCAGATAGTGGTGCCATCCAGCACTGTCAGTCAGCGCTCACTGAGCCCCTCTAGGGCCGGTACTGCACCCACATACACGTGGTGCCCGCGATGTCAATACATCGCACGCCGTGCCTCTCTAAGGCCGGCATCACACAGTGACATCCGCGATGTCACTACACAGCGAAGGAACAACCACCTATCAGGATTCACCTCAACAGCAAACCACGAGGTACATTTATTACTACTGTACATAGTAATAAATATACATGGGGAACCATTTATAGATACACCACTGAAAAATACCTGGGGAAATGTACATTGAAAGCAACATTGCAATTCAAGGTCTCTATTTGTCACCCACCAATATCAAAACACTTATCAAAATATTTAAACATACCAATGTTTTCCCTGTTTAAAGCTGGCCAAGATTCTACACAGCATTGTGACAGTGTTATCTTGACAAGTTTAAAGTGAGCTCATGCATTTCACAGTAACTGGCTGAAACAATTCTAAACAAATCATGTTTCAATCAAAACTACCACGCTGGAGCTATGCTACAATTTCAGAATGTTTAAATATAACATATTGCTGGCAGCTATGACGTTTTTCGATTAATTCAAATGCTAAGTTCCACAGTACTATAAATATACGTGTACTAGAAAACAGTTACTCGATAGATAACGCTTTTTTTCTCATTAACAGTCACAGGAAGTAATCATCCCTCCCCCATCAAAATGTACTTCAAGGAGCGCCTCCGCACGAATAATATTTTTTTTTAATGTGTGTCCAAGATCCAGCCGCAAAACTTTTATGGGCGACTGTCAGGAAAGAAATTCGTATGGGCAAAAAAGTTATTCTCTGACAAAAAAAATCCAAACAGGGGGATTTTCAACAGTTTTTAGTTCAACAAACCTTGTGACATATGTTTCTATCTTACATTGCTCAATCACAACTGTTGCCCATAAAACTAACTTTTGAAGCAGGAATACATGCGATTGGCAAAACATGCTTGGCAAACAATATTTGGTGAGCCTTTTAGAGCTGCATGTGGTATATTTTAACTAAATTCAAATTGGGATAATATTGGTTCTGGTGACAAGGAGTAATGAAATTGATGACTTGTTTAAAATAATCAGTTAGTCATGACCTGCTTCAAAGCCATAAGTTACATTAAACTGAAACACGTGTGGGGTGGTGTATGATCAAATGACCTGGAACATTCCCAAATTCGTCAGATCTAGGATGCATATCAGGGTGAAGCCTGGATAATGCTTGTATGTGCAACCACTATGCACAACATAGACTGCTGTGGGGCTACATGTCAGCAGAGGAAAGTGCAACAAAAAATCCATTGTTGCACTGCACTATGCTTCGACATATATGCTCCCCATCTCCACCAACCCACAAGCCGCCCAGAATGGTCAAGTATGGTAAAATCATCCTCACAAAGTGCAGGGCATAAGGGAGGCTGTCATGCGTCAGTGGATTGACAAAATGGGCTACTGTGCATGTACATTAAAACAATGTGTTGTCAGGGAAAAAATATAGCAATAATTATAATCTGTGCAAGTGAAAGCCAGTGACACGGGTTTGAGCAATGGCATTCTTCTGTGCCGTGTTTCACCAGTGGCTGTTGGAATAGGACTACACAAAGATTGAATGTCTGGAGAGTATTCTTACGGAAACAATTTTAACATGAACCACTTCTGTTAATGGTGGCATGTTTTCTATAAGACACTGTCCACAATAATGAGTCCATGGTTCTTCAAAATGGCAGCCAGCAAGCTTCTGTTGACGTGTAATTAATACTAATATTTTTAAAATCTAATTGCTGACATGTTTTTAGGAGACAGTGAATGCATATAAAGACACGCTTGACCTTTAAATATATACACTACAACTGAAAGACTAATTTCATTAGTCTAATCTACATATATGCAAATTGAACTAATGAAGCCTGTATATGCAAATTAAGCCATCCGATTAATTTTACTTTAGCTGGTGTTGCATCCAAAATGTGTCTGAAGGCCAATCTTAAAAATTATGCCAAGAACATCCTTGGCCAAATTATTTTTGTGGGAAACGGTGCAAGACTAAAATAGCATCATTAATATTCATATAGTAATTACTGCAGTGACAACGATTGAACAGTGAATTGTGTACAATTTTTTGTACCCTCTAAATATTTCTTTGATTCAACCTAAATCAAATGGTGTTTAAGATAAACCGAGCAACAAACACGCAAGCCTTGATCACATGCATACAACCTCATTTTGAGATACACATAAGCAAATTAACATATAATGCGCAGAGAGAAGCAGCATCAGACGAGAAATCACAATCTGTATTCAAGACACATAACCAGAAACTCTGCACTTCATTTGAAGCGGTGAAAAATCTAACTGGCTTAAAAATTAAGCATGTGCTTACCCAATAGTTACGTGCATTGAAAGGGAGTTTGCTGTGCACACTCCGTGCGTTTTTTTTTTTAAATGTCTCATGTTGCTTGTGTAAATGACCGCTGTACCTTTACTGTTCATGTATAGACATGGGAATGAGCGATGGCAACATGCATATGCAGTGCCTATGTATAATGCCTGAGTGAACAAAGCCCGGGTGTACGTAGTTCATGCGTGCAAGTGTACTATTTATAAATGACCAAAGTCCATATACTCGTTGCCTATAGACAGGGTGAACATGCAGACAGTGCAGCCTGAATGCGTTTGCACTCTGCTCATCAGCAATGCCATTATGCGTGTGCGGCATTCACACGCTGAGACGCTGCCCGCATGCAAAGCAGTGTGCACGTGTCCGTGTCTGTGCGCTGCCAGTGAGAGCAAGTGCCCGAGCTCACAGCACTGGAATGAGAGTGCTTCAGGTGTCCTGCACGGACGTGATCGTGTACGTACGCTGATGCGCTTGCTTTTGTTTGTGATGAATGCCCAACGGTGGATCTGGAGACGGGGAAACCCAACCCCATCGGCACAGCAGCGCACGCCAACACGTACTTGGAGATTCTGTCGAGGTTGGCGATCTGCTTCTGGTTGCGAATCACCTCGATGGCCTTCCATAGTTGCTGGACGACCTGAGGGTCCGACTGCCGCCGCTTGCTCAGCTGCACCATGCTGCCGCCCTGGAACAAAAGCCACAGCCAGATAAAAATGGCCGTCGCTGCCCACACGGCACGATGCAATTTGCCGCGTGTGAAATGAGAACGACTTAAGGTTTTTTTTTTTTCCCGTCGTTGTCCTTTTGGTAAATTGTACTCCAATCTACTAGGCACGATAATATTATCAAATGAAAATAAGATTTAATCCCACTGAAAAACGGCATGGCACTGTTCAAATAGGGTAAAGAACATGAGCGCACGCAGTAACAGAATGAAAGAGCAAAAGGAAATTGCCAGTGTAATTTTTTACCTGACTTTCCTCAACAAGAGGAATATCTAAATTTGGCAGTTATTGGAGTCTCTGAAGATGCATGGGCTTTGCAGGATGAGCCATTCGCCTTTAATGCATTACTCTTTAATGCAAAACATGTAAACACAACTTTCATTGAGTATGCGAGACAAGATAAACACACAAGAGCAACAGTTGAGATGCGGCTCTTGTGATTGGGGACTTTCAACAGAGCATTTGGTCACACTGTATAGACAGCATTAACCACTATTAACCAGACCCATTTTTTATATTATCTATTCGTATACAAAGGAAGAAAGGTCGAAGGGTTTTTATAACTCGCACTCCCCATTCTGTTATCCCTATTCAGCACTGCGTTTTATACCAAGTAAAACCACAAGTGTTTGCTTATTCAACATGTTTAAACAAAAAAACAAATGTCTAAGTGACCTTTTAGAAAATCCCACACAATGACACTTTATAACTGTTGATTGCACAATGTCTAGAGTTCTCTAAAGCATCTTAGACAAGCCATTTTACTTATGACAAATTTAAAAACCTCAAGGCTGCACATATTTTATCAGGTGAGGGACTGAGGTTTTAGTGACGGGGTTGGCATCTCACTTAAGACTAAGAGAGGACATTATAAATCAAAAAAGTGAACACCGATATAATTCTGTTAATTAACAATGACAAAGCAGGCACAACGAAGCTATGAATCCCAGGTTAGTTGGTTGGGTGCTTTATAAGTAAAGCATCATTGTTTGCAAGTACCATGCAATAATCAACAGTTATTTTTTTGGGTCTTTCGGTAAATTCACGTAGATAGTTCAAAGAAAATAACAAAAAACTACAAGAATCAACAGTTGAAAGTCCGGGCCCAACATCAGCCTTCCTCGAATGCATTGGGAGCACATTATACAGTGTAACAAAGCAGTGTATACCTGCTCACTCGACAAAGGGCACATGGTGCCCCCTTGGCAGGATAAGCCACGGTGTGTTGGTGTCAGAGCCAAATTAACCACCTGGAAAACTTTCATATTTCCGACAGCAATAAATTTACCATTGGGAATAAGTATCAAAGTATTTGGCTTAATGTTGCAACAGAATACATTTTAGCATGTTTTGCATAGTATAAACAATATATATTTTCTTTGCAATCAAATGGCTCCTAGTAGATGAACTACAATAGTGGTCGTTTTTCTTGGTGCTGGAAGTCCAGGTTGTGTGCAAGTGATGTTGCTGAAGTAGTAATGGGTGCCGTTTAAGGCAGTCAAAGAGGTCAAGTACCCTCAGTCGGCAACACCACAAAATGGAACTACCCATACAAGACAAAAAAAATAAATAGTGCCGAGTGAAACTCCATCCCCACTAAAAATAAAAAAAATTCCATTGGTTACAGCTGCAATCTCTGTTACACATTTCCACCTCCAGTGGTGTACCTACACTGCTTTCTCTACCACCCTTTTTCCCCATTACACACATCCACATCAGTCACTTCAAAAACGATGGCCACCAGCATACAAAAAATGTTTAGATAACTTTTTGCATTGTTTCTGTAGAAATCTGACCCAGATTAAATAAACGTTCATAGAGGTTTTTTTGGGTCAGATCGCATAAATATTTAAATGTGTCGTTAAAACCCGCCACCACACGACACAGCCAATTAGTAAGGTTTGTCACGTAAACAGAACGTGCCAATTCGTCACTAGTACAGCACACCGGTGTGTTGGAGAGCCAAGCCACAACATTTACAATCCGAGTACGACGTTTTGCCAGTAATTACAACTTTTAACGACACATATAATAACGTGATATAACCCAAAACACCTCGATTATAGATATTGGTTGCGAAAGCCTACGTGTTAAACTAAATAAGAGTTACAATATTAAATTATTGATAAGTAGTAAACTATTGACTTAAAACGTTCGTGACTGCAGGAATTCATATTCTTTGGCTCTTTCGGTAAAGTCACGTAGATAGAAAAATTAAAATAAAGAGAATAAAAAAACTAAATATTTTTAAAAACATTCATGTAGACTGTAGCCTGGTTTTTAAGCTTGGTGAGCGTATTGGCATTCTATAATGTTGAATTATTCTTGGTTCTTTCAGTGATTAAAAAAATCTATAAGTCTCCATCCAACAGAAATTTGGAGCCCAAGTATTTAAAAAATATGGTGCATACACTCTCACAAGTATTTTTTCAGTCCATAAAACACACCTCACACCTAACTGTCATTTAATGAAAATGTAGAATGTCAAAGACACAATCTTGACAAAAAACTGTCCATAGTCATCTGCACCAATGAAAACGTTTGAAGAGTCTGATCAAACCTGACAACACTTACACTCATGATAAATTACCAAAGCGACAAACATGGTGCTTACCAAGTTTAAAAGGTCACAACAGTCAAACAATCCTGCAATCTGTGTGTATTTGCAACAAGGTTTATAGCAATCTTTATCAATCGTGACAAAATGCACATAATTTGATTATAATGGTAATATTTGGGAGCAGTACTGGTATAGCCACCCATAAGAATTGTTGACAAGAACGAAAAAATATTTCAAATTATTAAACTAGAAGCTTTGTACCTAGTTTTAGCCCAAGTCTGTATACTCAGTACAGTGCAGTCACTAAACACACGCTTATATTAATACCCCTTGAATATGACAGGACCATAAATGGGCAGGTCAGTACATTAAAAAACAAACAAGAAAGAACACCAAACTACCAGCACCAAACTTTACAGTATACCAGGAACCCATTCCATCCAACAGCATTGCATCCAACAATTAATGTTAAATGCCTCGCCTGATGCGCAGGTCGTGGGTTTGATCCCGACCCTGACGCCTGTATATTTGGAGTTTGCATGTTCTCCCCATGGTCACGTGGATTTTTATTCGGGTCCTCTGGTTAGTCTCTCCACATTTTTAAACATGATTTTAAAAGTATTTGTCTGCTATACATTTCCACATGATAAGCCACTTCATTAGCTATCATTTGAGGCCAGGTTGCTTCTGAAAAAGAGCTATGTAGCTCAGTGGGGAAAATATAAATAGTGAAGTGTAGTTTCCTTTCATGATAAATGTTGAGGTTCTGTAGGCTTTCCAACACTGACTCAGAAGTGCCAATGGGAGACGAGCACCAACCTGCTGTTTGTTTGAGCGGGGAGAACCTTTGACTTTTTGATAAAACGGGCAGGACAATGAGATGTGTGAACACAAGAATAGTGACAAAATAGCGCTCCGGTCCAGCAGAGATTTAAAAAAAAATGGAGCAGGTCTGCAGAGGAGGCAAGAATCTGACAAGGAAGCAAGCAGCTCGGATGACAAAGGCCAATGGTAGCAGTGAAGGGTTTATTGTGTCGGTGCCATAATGAAAGTTTTTCACAGGATCATTGCACGGGATTTGCACCAACAGGTATTGAAAGCAAAAAATGGGGGGGGGGGGGGAAATCCTTAAGAAACTTATACCACAGCCTGTTCTACAATAGAAAAACGTTTACATGCGTATACTGACAGAATTCCATGAGATAAAGGGACATTCAAGGTATTAAAATGCAGTATCATATTTACAATTGTGTTACTATTTAATGAAAAACGGTTGGGTATAAAAGAATTAAAAAAAGAAAACTTTTCCAAAGCCACAATAATCAGGTTATTGTTAGCTCTGGTCGGAGCACATTGACAAAAGCAATAATAATAATACATGTCATTTCCCATTAAGAGAAAAGTAAATGTTCAGCAAGCACGCCAGAAGGTGCTTCAACACCATGTGTTAAAATGTTTAAGTAGACGGTATCATGATTTCGGGACACCGCGTAGCAGACTACCACAAACGACAATAAGACACGAAGGAGAAGAAAGCCTCTGCTCAGCAGGCTCCCGATAGTGCTCTCTCAAGAGCAGATGAAAGTCAGGTGCACAATTAGTGGGGGAAGTGCAAGCCCTTTACACTGCCAAACCAGACATGTCTGAGCGACAAATCGGGGCTATTTTTCGTGACCCCAGCAGTCATGTTAAAGAGCTATCCTGCATACTCTTTGGTTCTATTAGGTAAAGTCACGTAGGTAAAAAATAAAATAACAAAAATCACGACGTTTCGGCCACAACACAAGCGGCCTTCATCAGGTGAAGGGACGAGACTGTCTGGAGGACAGCACTAGCGCTGTTATTTTATTTTTTACCTACGTGACTTTACCCAATAGAACCAAAGAGTATGGATCCTAGCAGTCACGAAAGCTTTCAATCTAGAATAGCTATCCTGCATCTTATAATTGTAAGCCTTTCCATCTGATTAAAGTGGAACATATACAACACTGTACTTTGCCCTCTGCTGAACTGAAATTAATTATATAGATTGCATATTAATATAGTCAAATTAACAGAAAAACTGAAATGAAAGCAGTAAAACAAATAAGCACCCCAAAAGAAAAAAAAACATCATAAGGGGCTGTATTACATTTTTTTTTTTTATACAGCAGTGATGGGTTCAGCACACACAGCCTCCATACGCTTCTCCACCGCAACTGACTTGTGAGTATTAAAGCACAATTCATCATTCTTGCCACAACATAGCTGGTCCGGGGTGCATATGTTTTTTGTCTGCTTTGCTGCACACGCTGGTTTGCGACATGTCTATTCCCCACGCATGGTAATGAGGGAGCAAAGCGCAGTGCTTCTTGGCACAAAGATTCAAGAAGAACAGCCAAGTGAAGCAAAAGAGAAGCGTTTCACCACAAACACCAAAACCACGAATCAAGAAAGCACATCGCCATATTCCAGCTCTCTGGAAGGTCATGGCCAATGTATTTCAGTGTAGCACCTTGCACGTAAAACACACAATTAATTGAACCTCTAAACACCCCTGCAGGCTGACAAGGGCTTAATGTTTAAAACTTTAAATGCACTGCATCACAATTGAGTATTCACATTCAAGCGACTTTCTTTAAAAAAACATTGCAGATTTACCCTTACCTTGTATTCAGTATGTGCTGCATGGAGTGATACCATTACCTTAACCTTCACAAAGGTATCAGTCTAACAATGATTAAGCCACACAGATCAATAGATCCATTCAATAAGCATGTGGTCTGAAATTAACTCAATACTTTCTCAGGTCAACAGTGAGTTACATTTCTTCATGGTAGCCCTTAATGAGCAAGGACACTATCCCCAGTGTGATATCGGCATATTATGGTCATCAGCACAATAAATGTATGTACTGTAGTTGGAAGGCAATTTCATAAATAAAAATAATTAACCAAAAAATACCATCCAAATTTCAAATGACAAAAAAATTATTAAACATAAACATTATCATAAAAGATTAAACGAAAATATTATAACCATCAGTTAAGTGGTGGAGGAAGGCCTTGCGATGTCTTTAAGTCATGGCGAGGCTGTTTGACTATACTTTTATCAGTACATTGTACTGATAAATTCCAGGTTAGTGTAGGGGGGAGAGCCGGGAACAGTTCAGAATTCACTCAAGATTGTATCTAGGAATCAAACTCGGGAAAATGGGTTAACAGCACAGTATGCTAACCACTTCACGACCATCCCCACTCCCACACACCCCCCTCGCCCCACCAAAAAAAGCAAGCATACTTTCAAATGTGTATTTAAACATTGCAGCTTTAACAGAACGTCAGAATGCACCAGTGGAAATCAAATTAATGTGCACAATGGTTACGTGGCTGCTTACGCGACTAGCTGACGTCTGGCGTTTTCAGCTGTGAAAGAGGAAAATGGTGATCATGGGACCACCTGCAGAATATTGGCAATTCACCCTGAACAGGGTATTTTTTTCCTACCCAGGGAAGCCTTCCAGCAGGGCTTACATCAGTTCATTTCACTTTTAGGCTTTAAAGAGCATTGCACTATTGTCATAATAAGACCAAGAACAATTGATTACAATCTCTCAAATACAAACATTAAAGAACCCAAATGAACACTTGAGAGATCCGCTTCAGGATTGCTGAAGGAAAAGTTATTATTTAACAATCCAGTTGCCACAACATATAATCGTGAGCATGCTGGGCTTGCAATTAAGAGGTCTCCATGGATCCATCTCCCGGAAAGGCAGTTAAAACAATGGGTACGTTGCTCAATTCCCCCATCCTGTCCACCCAGCAGTAACACCAGCTAGTTGCATTGACAGCTCACATATGGTAGGGTCAAATGTGGGTACTCCCACATCTTCAAATGCCTGGTAAGCGTGAAAGAATGGGTCAAAATAGCCTCCCGATGAGCCCTTTCTGCAAGCAGTGGCATGAGAGTTAAGCAAGTACTTAAGTCATGCATGTGTTTTACTTCTATATAAAACATAAGATTTTGCACTGTACCAACAAATAACCAGGCAGTCGTTTTTCCCACTTTCAATTATAAATATATTTAAGCAGCATAAAACAACATTTTAGGGAGAACAAAATAAGATATGCCAAAAATCTAATCAAATAATTAGCACCCCTAGATTTACTGAAATGTTTATCTCCCGTCAGTCAACATGCAAAGATTTGTAAACCGTTTGGAATAAAGCGGTTTTTTTGTTTTATTTACAGTTATTACCGTCAAGCAACGCTGCCCACAACCTCCAAGCAAAAAAGGTGCACACTTTGTTTAGAGATTTTTTTTCTGATTCGACCGCAAATATGTGGCCCGATGTGCCGTGCCTTCCTCATTTCCAAAAAGAATTACATGGGCAAGGAACCTGGAAACTAAACTTGCAGAAAATTACAGTGTGGTACAGTATCCGAGAGAATCAGTGGTGCAGTCGTTTACATGCTGATTTTGAACACTGCAAATGCAGTTCAATTCTACGATGAAGCAAGGGCTGGACCGAGTCTCAAAGACTTTCAGGAGGGTTCTGCATTGAGAAGTTTTGCTATTTATTTTCAAGGAATGTTTTACATGTGGTAAAGAACAGCAGTAGCTATAGAAACCCTCAACATGAAGATATTGCATTCCAAGGTCCGCACAGGTTGTTGGTTCGTGGCCCCAACGGCATTATTGGCATCTCCTCGCCACCTCCGCCCAGCAACTTGGGAAATTTCACAAACGTATTGATCCATTAACCCTGCTCTCCAATGTGCTGGATTACATGTGCGAGCGACAATTTAGTTGTTTTCATTTATTTTATTTTTATTTTTACCTACGTGACTTGACCGAAAAAAACCAAAGAGTATGAATCCTTGCAGTCACGAAAGCTTCAAATCTAGAATTAATGTTAAGTCTAGCGAACAAAAAAAGCCTTAACTTACAAATGACCAAATTTTCCAACAAAAGGCAATTGCATAAAGAGTGATTGTCTTGAGTACAGTGCTAAGCCAGTTACAATGAAGTTAAACCAGACCAATGATGGAGGTGGACATACGTGTGCAATGTGACCGTATCCACATGCACATTATCCACACAAGCACCGACAAGGCTCAAACCGCAAGTTCATTCCTGCAAGGACTTAAATCACCACCTCAAATGCCTTTGAATCATGCTTATGCACTTGGCTGCTCCTGGCACCATCTACAATGTGTTAATTCGTCTCTGCTATAGTAGTCACTTCATTACAGTATATTTACGTTTAATAGATGTTTCAATGCAAGGCCACTGTGGTTCAAATCTGGCTTAAAACCATTCAGGGCCGTTACTTTTTCTGGTTATATGCATAAATGGCACTTACAAAACAAAACTCACACAACGTGTTTCTGGCTTCATTTCAACTGTAGAGTACAAAAAAACTCGGAAATCCATGTCAAATAACCACAACTTGTTTATTAATACTACATTAGTATTAAAATATATGAACCAAACAAGGATTTAAGCACACCATATATAACATGCTCAAAAAGTGAAGAACTGTATCGAATACATTTTACAATATTGTACTCGCACTTTATTTTGCATGGCAAAATAAAGGGCAGCATTCAAAGTTCCACCTGCAAGTTTATCAAGCTCTCACGCACAGTTAACAGGAACCCGACACCCCATTCTCTAGAGCATAACCTTTAACCCTATATACACTACATAGGCCAAGTTGTTTCTGTCACTGGATCCTTATTCAGTAGGTTCCACCGCTCTGTGAAAATGTCTTGTGGATTATTTGTATCCAAAGATCAGAAGACACATTTGTATCAATAATAGACGATACTGCTTATGCACTTTGTCTTCAAGGTGACATCACGGAACTACTGATAATTTTAAGACTTTCATTCACACTCAGGACACACCTCTTATGTCCAACAAGGGTGTTGCATGTCAAATAAATAATATTTTAATTGTCAGCAGTGGAATGAGCAGAATTAAGTGAAAATCAACGTGTAATCTTTTTGTGCTGCCATCGGTGACAGCTCTTGCGATCATCGTCTCGAACACTGAAAAATAATTTTAATCATGGACAGGTTGCGTGGATTAAACCTAGGATCTCAGCAGTGTCAGCTCAGTACGCTGACATGATATTAACAGTGAGCCACATGACCACCTCTTAATTTTTTTACCATTCAGTATCAGGACAGAACACATCCAATCAGATGACCACTGCAGAGATGGAACTATGAGATCAGCTTAGTTTAACACGTAGGCTTGCGCGACCAATGTCACCCACTAGTAAAGGTCAGAAGATGCCAATTCGTCACTAGCATAGCACGACGGTGTGTTGGACGGACAAGCCACAACATTCAGATTGTAAATGTTGTGACTTGGCTCTCCAACAGACCGTTATGCTGTACTAGTGACGAATTGGCATGTTCTGTTTACGTGACAAACCTTACTAATTGGCTGTGTCGGGTGGTGGCGGGTTTTAACGACACATTTATATATTTACGCGATCTAACCCAAAAACCTCTATGATGGAGATAGTTTACATGCAGGAAATGGTAGCAGCACTGAACCCTGAGATGGCGATGACAGGGGGAGGCATTCATTCAACAGTGGAAAAAAATGGCTGATAAAATAACTTGCACCGACCGCGTAACAAAGAAAAATAAATGACAGGGGAATTTTTTTTATAAAGTATAATCAAGCCAGATTAATAGCTACCGATTTGAGAGCGCTTAAGCAGTATCAACGAATTTGGTGCCTATGATCAGTGCCACCAAACGTCTCATTGATTGGCATATGCGCTGCAGTGATCAGATGTTGCTGGTCGTGCAAGCATACATGCAATGAAGTGCGGTGGAGACATTTTACATTTTGAGGAGAACAAAACGACCTGAGCTTTTTTAACCAAAGCACAGGTTGAAAATGAAACACTCCCATTATAACAAAAAAATCTAAGCAGATTGTAAATGCAAATCCTTTCGGGCAATATTATTTTAAATATGCATGACCTAATTTCACATCATGGTACTACTACTTATCATAACTCAACGTTTTACCTCAGAATATAAATGGACTAATTGCAATGTGATGAATTAGATAATAATAAACTACAATGAAGTTAAACCAGAGCAGCTTATGCCATGAGATGCATAATTATGCAAACAGGTATCCCTCGATTTACTAACGTTTGGTTTATGAAATTTTGCATTAACGCAATTGTCAAATTATAGACACTTTTCGATGAACGAAATCAAATTTCCATGTAAACAAAATTTCACTACGGCAGGCGCCACGAAGTCAAGCAAGAACCATAAGGGAGTCTGCGTCATCCACCCGCGACAGTCACGGTATCCCTACAGTGCCCCAGTAATGCCTCCACATCACTTTTCAGATTATTCCAACATGCAAATATTTTTGCAAGTTCCCTGAAAAAGATAAATTGTGTTTTAAATTAAGTATTACTCAATCATTATATGTATGTTCTTTAGTATTACGTTTGTATTGTGAAACATGAGATAGGTGTATATTTTTAGGTTAGAAGGGTTGGAAACATCCATAATTATTGGTGTTAAATCAAATGAGAAAAGCCATTCAGATTTACGAAATTTAATTTTAAGCATGTTTATTGAAGAACGCATTCCTTTCATAAATCGAGGGATACCTGTATTCACTGTTGGAATCTACACTTGCTCCCAATGCAGTACAGCATGTCTAGGTGCAAAACCTCTTAAGCTAACTCACAATGCAGTAAGCAGTTGAAAGAGTCATCACTTCTTATAGAGAAGTATACTTTCTGGAAAAAAATGGCATGGGTTTATGTCTGTCAAAATTAGAAACCACTGAAAAAGAGCCAGCCGTTTTGTCAATCAGCTTCTGGGTGATGGAGCCACCCCAATGAACCCCAGAAGGAAATTATTCAGACTATTTAATGCAACTATTTAATGTAATATTATACATCAATAATTTTACCTTAGCATCGGCATGTCTTGTTCACCAACATTCAGAACAAATAAGAGGTCAGAATTCTTATTTATAATGCCTCGAGTATTTGATCATTTAAGTAGATTACACATTTTATGTTCTTACATAAGCATGCATAAAAATATATATTAAGCTTAATTTGTCGTTTTTTGTTCACGACTGAGTGAAAGTTTTACAAAAGTATTGGTGTGAATTCATGCAAAAGGTATTTCCATATCCAAACTCTGACATGTGAGCAGATCCCCCCATTGATGTGTATGCCCACGTGGCTGTACCACAGATTGAATCCACCCAAATGTTGTAATTGTACATATTATAACATCAATTCACAGTTCTGCACTCATCTATAGCCCTTAGCAGCTGCAATTCATCTTCACTCATTCATGTCCCAATATAAATTTTCATCTTCCCAGTGGTGAGCCCCTTGAGGGTGATGCTTCGCCTTTTCCATTTGATCACTTTTGTTCAGCAGCCCATCTCAACTGCTAGTATTCCTTAAATAAAGACTTAAAAATGTTAGGTCTCAAGAAATTAATTTTCACACATCCATTATTAATTATAAGGACCCATTTGAGATGTCCCAAGAATGTCATATGGGTTAAGTGACCTTAGTGCACAATTGTGACCTGCAATGGACTGTGGGAGAACAAGTATAATGACTGGTTTTGGTAACCATGTAAAAATGTTCCAGAATAATTAAGGTACTAAGCATATTCAAAACTGCAAAGCATGACATGAAACATGTTGAATTAAAATAAATGGAAGTTTGCATGTCAACTGAATATTTTTTTTCAATTATGCTAAATAGGCACATTGTTCATTGAATTGGCTTTGGACTACGCAATGTGCACGAGGAATCCAATTGGGAGTCCAGCGGCATACAATGTGCATAATAAACACATTCGAAATCAGTGCACACTTAGAGCAAGCAAGTACATCTGTACAATATCGTAACCGTCATATCAACTGAACACGATGCATCGAATCACTACCAACATGCACAGCACAAATATTGCAGTCCTCTGCATCACAGCTGTTTAAAATTGCATTTAACCATTCCCCGATAAACATCATAGCAGGGTCAGACACATGAACATAATTTACCCCTGCAGTTCGCATTCAATCAAAGTACGGAATTCAACGGCACAGGTTTTCCTATAATACTGTAATGTATCTAACCATTGATAACGTGCCACCAATACTATATATGAACCTTATGACGGGTCCTATAAGCACCCGGCTCTCACATAAACATTATAACGTAAATAAAAACTTTGCTCTTTTTCACCAATGGGTAGCAACTGCTGTCTTGTTAAACTATGCCTTTAAAACTACTTACCTGCAGTACCTCTATTTAAATACACTATCGAAAAAAATATTTACACCCCTCTGTCAATCATCGTGTTTCTCAGTGTGGATTTGTAAACACACTTTGTAACCAGTACATAAACTAGTACGCCTTTTCAATGCGCTGTTCATATTGTAACAAGCGTTCATACCAATGTTACTCTACAAAGTAGTCAAAGTAGTGGGTCGCCGCTCCTCTTATCCGCATTGATACGAGCAGTATGTAGGGACTAAGGTTTTTTTGCGGTTAAGCCAATCTGCACAGATGCATACGGATAGGAGAAGTATTATCAAAGAGGAATTAACGGTGCAACGAATCTCATCTGTTAAATATCTGCAGGCAATAGGATTGTCATGGATTGATCCTGGCTGCAGACATTGGTAGGTCACAAATTATAATGAAGATAAGAGAGCAGTTTCACTGTATTATGCATAAAGGACTTAAGTCGTGCAGGCAGTTTGAGCAGATTTGGATTAATACGTCTAAAGATGATGCCCATACCCGAGCATGGAGTGCATTCGCGCCAGGTGAGTCGCGGCGTTTACATGCGCGGTGGGACGGAGTCGCCATAAATTAATAAATTACGATTTTGACTTCCCGCAATAAGGTTCATATGTCCCTCGCATATTAATACCAACATACTGTACCTGCAATTAGAATACTGCATTTCACTTTGAAATAATTCATTGTTCAAAAGCGTCGAGTGTATTTTCACAAATTAACGCAAGCTCAAAATAGCCACATACACGAATTTAAAATGTCCACTCAATGTTTTTGATACACGACTGATTCAGCCAGCTTCGACTGCTGGGCCATTGCAACAGAACAATTGTGTAACCTTGCACCGACTTCCTGTTGCAAAAAACGTTCGCGAGAAAATAATAAATCTCATAACGAGTAACCTAACACCAATAAGGTCAGCTGCAATGTAACAGCCACTAAAAAGCCCCCCACAATATGGACTAAAACATTCAACCTGACAATCACTACATTTGACTAATTACGTGCAGGGTTTCCTGTTTTCAGATAATCACCGAATCGCTTTTATTAAACGAATGAGAAGGGCGCAATCTTGCCGTATCAACAATTACCCATATTGCATTACTTTATAGTGGCCTAATAATTCTGGTAAAAATGCGTTTGCAGGAAAATTGGGTATGTTTCACATGGCGGTGCAAAGTGCCACACATGTTAACTACATCATTGGCGATGTGCTGAATTAGCTTCAACATTGCAAGTTTAGCTGCACATCTGACATGTCAACGTACAGTCACGAGTCAAATTCAACGTACAGTCCCGAGTCAAATTTAAATGGGGAAACCACTTTAGTTGTTATAGAAATTTCACCTGGTTTGTTTCTAGCCCAGTGCATGCCTTTGCTTGGCAGCCTGAAATAAGCACTTGCAAAAAAAACCGGTGAAACAACCATCCAGGAAAGTTAAGTTACTGCCATTTCATTAAAAAAAAGCACCGGCGAAAAATCGACACAAGTGTTAGGGCCTCTTATCGGTCAACAGTACCGTACTGGCAATAGGTTAAAATTAATACGCTACTTTTGACTGTTGAAACGAAAGCCTCCGATTTATTGAGATTATAATCTGAATGCACCTTTTTCATCTTTTGGACAACTTAAATGAGTGGTGGAGTTTCGTTGTTTTATTGCCAAGTCTTACGGAAAGAAGATTCGACCGGTCAACTGTTCCCACTTGTAACAACGGAAAAGTAGTTCAACACGGACATCCAACAGCGCCATAACAAACAGCCGGCGGACACTTAACTACACACGGCCGTAACGGCACGCTACGAATTCAACATTAACCACTCCCGACGCATACAGAAACGAGTTTTTGCAGGGGGGGGGGGGGAAAAACAAAAAAAAATATCCGACTAATTACACCACAGTAATGTTTAACATAAACAAATATTTGACTCCCAACGCTGTCCCTCTGGACAGTCCGGTCCCTTCGCCTGATGAAGGCCACTTGTGGTGTAGCCGAAACGTCGTGATTTTTGTTGTTTTATTTTTTTTTACCTAACGTGACTTTACCGAATAGAACCAAAGAGTATAAAAAAACAAATATCTTCAGTGTCACGGCCGCAAGCGGGTGACCTTTGACCGGGCGATTCCAACGTGTGACGTGGGAAGAAAACGGGCGGCAAAAATAAGACGCTCAACGACAATGAGTAAAAGAGAGCCGGCTGCCAAAAGTATTCATTTTTTTGAGGAAAATCTTTCAATGAAAGGTAGTAAAACATTAACAAAAATATCTGCAGAAAGCAAAAAAAAACCACCACCCCCGGTCAGTCAATAATGGACTCGTCCCTCCCAGAGCGAGACGCGGAGCCGCCTCCGCCATGTTCACGGCGGCAGCGCAACGACGAACGCGGCGGCGGCGGCGGCGATCGACGATCGGCAGCGTCCCCTCACCTGAGCAGGCGAGGCGCACGGGCTGCTCCTCCGCGTCGCGTCGTCCGCACTCGGCTCGCGGCGACGATACGGTCTCGCCCGCTGCCGTGGGCCGCGCGTGTACGCCTTGGGGCGGCTCGGGGCGGCTCGCGCGCCCGCCCGCCTGCCCGCGTCTCGGCGTCGTCGTCGTGTTTTTAAACGCGGCCGTGACATCACCGGGGCGCGGTGACGTGGCCGGTGGACGGTGGCCGCTTGAACCGCGGGGGGGGGGGGTGCGCGCGCGCGTGCGCCGCGCCACAATCAACGTTTGGCCCCCCACGCCTCTTATACCCTCCGCCCCGCGTTGCGTGCGTGATGAGGTCACGCGCGCGCGACGTCCGCACGTTTTCCTCCCCACCCACCCACCCCGCGTAAACTCCTCCGCGGCGTACGCGGTGACGTATTTGCGCGCGCGAGACCACCACGGCCTCCCTCGCCTCGTGCGTAATGACGTCACGCAACTGCACCACGATTGGTTTCGCGATGTTGTTAGGAGTTGCTGCCATGGAAAGTTAAAAAAACACAAGCCAGCCCACACGGTCGTGCGGTTGGAGCCGTGTATCACAAAACTGTGCACCGTATATAGCAAACCACTGCATTCTGCGCTCCTTTCACGAAGGAATAACAAAACTATACAGACTGGCTCCTGAAAGCCCTCTGGTGGCTCGTAGAAATTGAGATTAAGCTATTCGTTGTTGGCTCGGGCTGTGCGCGGTTACGTCACCGCGTTGCTGGCAAGCGCAATACGCGATGACGCACATGAGTTGGGGCTGTGACGTGTTGAACGTGGGGTGACGTGGATAAGTTGTCATTCGCCCCCAAGTGATGTACGTGATGACTTTCCCATATGCTGTAAATGGATGCGTGACGACTGACGACGTCCACTTGGCGGGCTCAGTCATTTTCCTACAGCGGTGATGTTTTTAACTGGCGGTGCGCCAGATATATTTTTTATATTCTAGAGCTCCTACAGCACATACCTGTCAACCCCTTATCAGTGTCACCTTGTTACGGACCAATTCACCCCGTGCCCTTTATAAATCTCATCACAAGGAAAACACAAATAGACAACTCTTTTTTTGCCCGCATTGAAACGGCTGTACGCCGAGACATGCCCCTTGGTCATGTAACGGATGTGCTCTAGGTGTGAGATCTACCGCTACTTTAAAACGTAGACAAAGCGGAGACGCTGAACGACTGGACGATGTAACATGGCCCGGCTAGGTGAAACGCAAAACGAGACTAACTTAATGTCACAAGAGGCACTTTGCTTTAACTACAAACCCAGACAAGTGGCAACACTGCCTGACCCCTGCACTCCCAACTGTGGTCCAGTGCACAGTCGCCGCATTTCCCATGAAGCATGGGCACAGATTATGGACACAGATGCCGGAGCTCCTGAGCAAGCAGAATACGTTTGTTTCAAAGTGGTTAATGAAACGAAACAAACTTTTCCGTTTCAGATTGGGTCATTAACAAGTTGGGAAGCATTTCAAATACCGTTGTTCCGACGAAGAACCTCCACATCCAGTTGGCAAATATCCCTTGGAGTCTGAGCAAAATACACATCGGTTGTTTTATTCTTCGTCTGCAAAGATGTTACCTACTAAAAAGAAACTCTTTAAACATTTACGTGACCTTCGAGTAATGTTATGACCCTAAATGTGTTTTCAACGATACTATTATCTAGGTGTCAAGACATCGGTGATTGAATGTGCACCGACTGTAGCTTGCGCCTTTAGAAAACATTGTGGCTGAGATTGCCGACTCACAAATTCAGTCCAAAACTGGTGTTTATCAGTTGATTGGCACTGGCCCAAAATGACAAGTGGCCATCAACAGACATGATTCTTTAAGTTATAAAATACGACGGAGGTTCCCGACATATCCATGAAGTTTTAACCTAGTTTCATTTGCCACAAAATACCATCCAACTCCCAGGTGCGTTCATTAACCAAGTGTCATTAATCACCCATTCACTGCTTAATTACAGCCAGAGAAGCAGCAAAAACATCTATATCCTCGATTACACTACCATTGTACCACCTTGCCTGTGATGAAAGGGGTTTGAAATAAAACCAAGTAGCATTAGCAAACAAGTCGCGATTCATTTTAAATGTCAATGCAGCTGTTGATTGTAGGTGCTGTAATTGTGTAGCGTCGAAATACATAGCACACGCCGCCCTATGTAGTTGCGGGCACGGGTCTGTAGGAGGTGCCACCCTGAGACAGAGAGAGAGGGCCGGACCGTTGAGAGGCCGAGTTCCCCCCCCGACCCCAGGTAGGGGTTGGGGGGTTGTTCCAGAGCCCCCTGGAAGGTTCCAGAAAGGGGACGGTACCAGGGGTGGAGAGTCCCCGAGGTGGGTATAAAAGACGGACCTCAGGACGGCTCGAGGCAGTGGTCCGAAGACGAAGACTGAAGACCAGCTAGGCTAGGACCCTGGGACCCCCGGGACCCGACGTCCTTTTAAGGGCCGGGGCCGGGGCCGAGCACGGGCCAGTGGTCGAGACCCGCACCTTGGCTGGGTCGGGTCAGCAAAGCCTCCCCTAGGTCACCCTTAGCCAGAGGACTCAGAGCCCGTAGTCCCAGTGATAGGGCACGTCAGCCCGGAGGCCATACCTCCCCAGGTAGCGGGGGTAAAGGGGCCTTGTTACGATATTTCAATAAACGTGTTGCCTCTAAGCTACATCTCTGGTCTCCGTGGGAACCCACTACAATTGAATAACAAGCATGAGACTCAATGGAATCTTTTTGGATCTTTAAGGAAGTCAATTGAATTGATTTTCAAGTGTTATCGTCATCAATAAGGGTGTAGAATGTAGCTTTTGTTCATTTTTGCAAAATAACTTTTGGAAATATGACATTGAGATAAGAACAGGAACCTATGGAGGCCAATTTCAACACAAAGTTGATTTTTCAAAGCAAGTAAACATTACAGTTCACGCTATGACGACCGTTTGTGTTATGGTCGAAACGTCGTGAGAATTTTTATTGTTTTATATATATTTTATTATTTTATTGTTTCCCTTCAACGTGACTTTAGCGAAAGAGCTAAGAATATGAATTCCCATATTGTGCCAGGTGTTCAACTGGCTTCATTGTTTCCCGCACCTCCGATGAGCAGTTGGCTCCATACGGTGCAAAAATTCAACATACATGAGAAATTTAAATGTTGCAACAGGATTCCCACATGTCCTCTTCCTATGCTCGTTGTGAATACTAGTCACGAAAATACATATCAAATTACAGTTAACCACAAAGATAAAGTAAACATTAATTTATTATTAAAATATTACAACATTGTATTCATTGGAGGGAATTGTCAATTTCTGGTTTAAAAAAACAGGGCATCACAACTTATACCACCATCAACTTTACATAAATAGCACCACAAATATGGCATTTACCTGAATTATTTACAAAGAACCTATCTATGCAACACAATTACTTCAGTTCACACAAATCAAAACATTTGGTGATATAAAATGATCTTAGCAATCGTGTACAGATATACTGGATGTAACAGCGGAAATCAAATACATGACAAATTTACATCCATTTTCAGTCTTGCTACATGAATCCTGGCTGTGAACTATGCAAGGCAGCATCATACTTGATAGCCTTGATGGCACACTTGCAGATTGATGGTAAAAATAATGAGACACGTGCCCATTAATAGCCCTTTTTACAGGGAGACCTTGAAACACCACAGGATTGCAGAGAATTATAACGGCAACAAAGTGATGTGGTCTACATAACTACTATTCACACTGCTCTCCATTATGTTCGGTTATCAAACGAACAAAACAGGTTGAAAATTCAGTCACTTAAACAAGTTAGGTGGCAAATTGGGATCCCCGTATTTTACTTTTTTTACTGGCTTTGATCATTTTTACGTGAAATTTAATGCATTTTTTTTTAATACCAATCGACTATCTCTTGTAGAACTAACACATACACTACAAACATGTTATTTAGTCATAGTGACAACCTACAACATTAACACTGCATATAGAGCATTGCAGTGAAAGATGTTTGGCCTTTAAGTGTGAGCATAGGGGTCATATTACTCCAACAGCCAGGTAGCCCCAGGACACAGTACCATTAATGCAATGCAGTATCAACAGCAGATGTAGTGCTCATTATTTCATGCTCCAGCTATAGGGAAATAACTGCCTGCCAGACTAACCTCATCGTTTCAATGAATCCACACCACTACAGCCATTGCAAAGCATTAGGGGTGGTGACAACACAACCAAGGAGAGAGTCTAAAGAGGTGAAGAGCACTGCTTAAAAGTAGAATGCAGTGCCCAGGGTAAAACAACAATGAACACCTTGCCTTTACAATTATCCATGTATAATGTATGATTTTCTTATTCTCCTAAAACAACACTTTTTATTATGAGGAGCCAATGTTATTTGCCTGTCGTTTGATAGGGTATCTGAATACACTACACATATGGGTATGTTTTTGTGTGCTTAGGAAAGGTAAATCTCATGTGCAGCTTTTGATAAGCTTTTTTGCAAAGCTGCCATGAATCCTTTGGTATAACCCCATCCATTTAAACAATTTTCTCCATATGGCTTTCAATATGACCGTCTTCATTCGGCTTTGCTGTTTTTAGTCTCGGCTACCAGTCAAGGGATTGGAGGACAAGTTGATAAAAGTAGGTCAAGATGTGGCACGTGGTACACACATCAAGGGATGGTAGGAGGAGAAGAAGTGCACCATCCAGGGAGGTCATCTGCGCAGGACAGGCAGGCCATAGAGGATGGGAGCTGCCCCAATGAGGAACTTGAGGCGTGGCGCCTGGCGTGCATGGACCATGTGCTCACTGATGGAAGCTCCAGGCGGTGCACTCAGCCACGTGCGCAGCAGTGCCTCCATGTAGCGGTCAATGTCGCGGTCCGTGACATCCCACAGGTTCCCCAGAATGCAAGGACTGCACACAGATGAAGCGGTATGAGGTGGCATGCAAAGTATGTGTTTTTAAAACTGTTTACATTAACAGCATGGCTGCTTAAGCAGGCAATTGGTTATCACTCGTGCTAAAGGTAACCTTCAACAATTCTAGATTTGAAGCTTTCGTGACTGCAAGGATTCATACTCTTAACTTTTTTTTCGGTAAAGTCACGTAGGTAAAATAAAATAAAATAATTAAATCACGACGTTTCGGAGGCAACACAAGCTTCCGTCTTCAGGTGGAGAAAACAATTAAATCACGATGTTTCGGAGGCAACGCAAACTTCCGTCTTCATTTTTCCATTGCCCCCGTGCAGTGACCCATCGCATCCCCCGCACCCTCAACATAACAAAAGACGGATTAACTTAGCCCCGCACCCCATCAATGTCCCCTACTTGGCTCCTCCCCCCCCCCCTTAACCTGTATTTAAGCTCAAGGCTCTCAGAGCCTCCCCACTTGATGCAGCGATCTTGCTGTGATTGTTCCACCTGAAGACAGAAACCTTTTGTTGCCTCCGAAACGTCGTGATTTAATTCTTCTTTTCTTTTATTTTACCTACGTGACTTTACCGGAAAAAAAACCTAAGAGTATGAACCTTCAACAAGTCATGGAAATTCCAGATTCCTATCGAGGAGGAGACTATCTCCATAATACGACTTGACTTCACACGAACTGGCACTTAATATAGCGACCTCTGATAAATAACACACTATTCTGTTTCTCCATAAAATGCAAGTGTGAGCAGTGGCACAGTAATTCGTGCACTGAGCTACAATCTTGGACATCTGGGCTTGATTCCCAGTTATGAACATCAGTGGAAATTAGTGTGTGAACCTGTACTAGGCCTGCCATAGTTAAAGTCAGCCCTGTATTAGCACCGAGTACAGTGTCAGGAATCAGCACTGGGGACACAAATCTGTCTGGGCAAGTTGCTGGCCACTGACACCGCCATCGTGTGCTTGTTGCCCTTATTAGATGCGTATTATTATGAACACTTGCTCCAATAGTCTGTAAGCCTCCAGGGAAGAGTATATTTTCCATGTCACGTGCACTCACCAGCCAGCCATGATGTAGTTCAGGGCAATGCCCGACGCCTCTAGGGTGCCGCGCATCGCCAGAGCGCCGCTGCTGCAACCGAAGAGTAGTGACACAGCACGGCAGTCGAGCCGCGGAATCGCGTGTGGCTTGAAGATCTGGGCTCCCGCCCCATGTCCTGCATAACTGCACACGTGGGCCGAGATGCACGTTTGTAATGTGGACTTGTGATGTGGCCTGTCAATCTTACAGCTACACTCTGCTGTACTTCTGAACTTCGCACAAGGTGTGTTCCCAAAAAACATTTAATTAAAGTCAAACGGAAAAAAAACCTGCGACTTTATACTCATTACAAAGGCCTTATGCTCACTATGATAGATTCACTTCAACTAAATATTGCACTTACCTTGCAATGCTGTTTCTAAAGATGCCCCTCTGACTGAATTTTACTAAAGTTTCAGGGCAAAGTTTAAATTCTAAAATATAATCCAACCCTACCTCATACTGAATGACCCCAACATGTTTGAGCATTTAAGCAATGCATTGCGCGCATATTTAGGGAAATGATTTGGTTTGATCACAATCTGAGAAACAAGTCTAGCAAAGTATCCTGCTGCTGAATGCACAAATACATGTACATTACACTGTCACGCATTTCATTACAAAGTGTCAGTGTATTGTGTGCAGTGTAACATTTCAAGTTATTATACAAGGCTTTGAATACTTCTTACATGTACAGGTCCTTCTTGGTAAGAACTTCCTGGATCTTCTCTGCTGTTGGGACCTTTCCTGTCACACCCTCCCAGTCCTTTTCACTGCAGACCCATGAAATCCAAGTTTAAAGGGAGATATAACGGGACAAACAACAAATCATCATCAATATCATGATTGGTTGCAGAATGGCAACACATAAGTTGAAAAGTTATAAAAGCCTAAAACAATAAAGAAAGCATACGTGCAATTGCTCATCACATTAAACACTATATTGAAAAAGTAAATAAAGATTTTATTTTAAAAGTGACAGCTTCAAAATATGCACTAAACTAAATTCAAATGAACAACGAACCTTTCAAACCAGTCCCGGAAAGTGCTCTCCGTGCTGGACAAATTGGCTTGTGGATTGAGCAGGTAGAATGTGTTCCGCACGTCCACTTTGGAATTAAAAACATTACTCTTCACGTACTGGGATAAAGACACAAAAACAAAATATATGTGAACACATTGGAGTTTGTAAGCTGCTATATTTATTACGTTTATTCATGTACAAATAGTGTATCAGCACTCCGGGGGGGGGGGGGGGGGGGGTGGGCATTGTGACACCTTGGTGGAGAGCGCGGAAGCGAGGAGGAAGGCCAAAGAGGGCATGCGTGTGACGCTACTTGCTCGCAGTAGGGGAATGTTCTCCCAAGGCAGCTTCTGCAGGTTCTGTGGACATATGTGCATGCGTACAGATAAGCTTATGCACCATAAACACACAACACTCGGACACTTATGCATGCATAAAAACACACAAATATATTAAATTGGGCACCATAATGCGCCTGTACTGTGCTCATTATTGCAGCTGTTATTAGATAGCAAAGTCGTAGTTTTTCCTGCACTGAAATTGAAAAAACGTTCGTAATTTTTTAAATAAATACCGTTTCGTTTTTTTCTGTATTCTCTTTTTGTTAATATTGGGCAGACAATTATTTTCCTAACTGTATCCAAATATCACTGCAAGAGACAAGCTGAGACACTGGCTGTGCTACCTGGATCTCAAGATGACCCATCCACACCGAGCACAGGGTGGGGGAAGGTTACTGGAGAACGTGAAGCACACCAATTATGCGTGGTTTCGTATGTACACCACACTCACACCAGTCAGGATCATTGGAGGCTGGTAGTACTGGACTACAGGGTAGCAAGTGGTCATTTGATATATGCAATAACATTTTAAATGTTAATTTAACAAGATCTGGCTATTAGTGTGATGGGGTTAAAGCTGCATTATTTAATTCACAAAGGTTGCTGTGACACCACGGGGAGGAAACTAATTTTGCTTTTTCCTCAACCTCAAATGGGCACTGTAGTGTTCATCTCTGTTAATGGGCCCAAGATAGTGATGGAAATTTTATATTCATTTGGTAAGTGCCAGTCACTCACAAAGACAATAACACTTAACGTCACAAAATGTGGTGCTCATTTTGTCTACCTCGGATTAATAAAGGGTTGAAAAGTTGTCCATGAATGTGAAATAAGCACTATTGTCACCCAGGTTATCTAGAATCCACAGGAATATACAAATTAAGGTTTTCTACATTTCGGCAAATTATAAATCCGTCACCTATGTTATTGGGGAGGTGATTACCATGTGCTTTGTCAAGCGTAATGAGAATATTCATTTTCATGTGTTCTTGATAAATTCAGTCGGCGGTGCCGAGATGAGAATGTTCAACTCACGATTGGAAGGTTCCAAATTCTAACCTGATTTGGGGGTCAACACGGATCAATATTTATGCGGACAAGAGTGGCTACACATTAAGTGAGACCGGACTCCAACATAGGAATGTGGCATTTCCAACACTGGCTGATAGCCACCTTTGGGGAGCTTTGCCTATTTTGCGCTCTTAGTACTATTATTTTCAAAAAACTAAAAGCACTAGTCTACCTGCATCTCTCAAGCTCATATCCATCAGATGACCCAGAAACGTAAATGACAAACAGCTGATGTTGGGATTCAACACCGATTAAAATGGTCTGCAATGTCCTGTATAAGGCAGTCGACTACGAGCAGCAGTCTAATCCCTGTCCGCTGCATCAGTGACAAAACCAGCATGAGTGCGATGCGCAAGGCTGAGTTTCAGTGGCCACCTTGTCCAGGATGAGGACGGTGGAGCCTGGATGCTGGGTGGTGCTAGCAGTGGCGGCGGCAGCAGCAGCAATGCGGGTACTGCGGATACGGGCAACAGCCTCCTGCAGCCTCGGCAGGAAGTCCTCGTGGGGACACAGAGCATCGGCAAGTGAACGCAGCTTCTTCTTGCTCAAGCTGTCAGCCGCGGACAAGACCACCTGCACTCACGCGGCCAAGCAATGCAGAAATGTCATGTCACGATTTGTGCGTTGGCCTTAAAAAGTGACATTTTTAACTGTTCATTGTTGGACAATGAGATGTCATTAACTATTTGCATTTTTAAATACTTTGGAAATGCTACTTTAACATCAATATTATCGAATGCACTTATTTTTCTGGGCACCAAGATGTTGGAAATTTCAGGGTGCTATAAAAGAGATAAAACCAATCAAGTATGTCCATTTCAGACAATGCATGTACTTAAGAAAATATCTCTACTCGGACTGCAATTTATTAAGCATATATTTGAATTTTTTTTATTTTTTGTAAACCATAACCTCTTTAAGAAAGTCTCTTCAGTCTCATCTGCTTGAAGAATACAAATCAAATGTCTACCAAGTATTGTTGTCATTAAAGTTGAAGGTATTGCTGCCACAGAACAAGCCAAATACCAAAATGGCATCAGGTAAGTGGGGCTTAACACTACCTTGGAAACACAGTTCATCAATGACTCATCTCAAATCGACCAACCTGCAGAAGCTCATAGCTGATGTGTGGGCATTTGTCTGACAGAAGCTGCTTCAGAGCTTCCGCCTCTTCGTGCAGCACCTCCGCCAGCTGGGAACTGCGCATCACTGGTGGCAGCAGCAGCCCCTTCCAGCAGCCGAGCACCTGCTCCTCCAGTGCCGTCAACAGCCGCTGTGCGCGCGCGCACACACACACACACCGCAATCACCACTTATGGTGTCTACCAGATTTATTTTAAAAGTGAAATTGTAAGATATTAGGGTACCAACCCTGTTCGCATACTCTTCTGCTTCTAGACACCTTATGTTTGCCCCTTTTTAACCTCGTTTTATATCTCGGGTCAGTTTGTTGTATTCAACCCGTACATTGTTTTCCTTTTATATCCAACTAGTTCATAAAGCCTTTCTTCGCCAGGCAAAAGTTCAATAAATATAATGAATCTTCTTGGTTCTTTCAGGTAAAGTCACGTAGAAGGGAAATAATACAATATGTTTTATTTTTATCATTATTGTTGGCTTTCATTATTTTATTATTTCTATCGGTAAAGTCACGTAGAGGGGAAATAATAAAACATAATAAAATATGTTTTATTTTTATTGTTACGTTTTATTTGTATTATTTTATTATTTCCCTTCTACGTGACTTTAACCGAAAGAACCAAGAAGATGAATCCCTGCAGTCACGAAAGCTTTAAATCGAAAAATATAATGAACCTGATATGATTTATTTTTATCTTTTATCGACGATCAGACACAAACTGCTACAAAACAAATTTCCGCAAAAAAACACAAATAGTTGACGACTTGGCTCAACTTCTTATATTTAAAGAGGTACCCATCGGAAACCGCTCACTGTAAAGAACAAAAATGAATGAACGTGAGAGTTCAACTGAGTCGCAGACGCACTTCTTGGAGGAAACACATTTATTAAACCAACACACGGGGTACTACCCCTTAACACATTACAACCTATGGTGGTGGACCACCAGGCTATCTACACTAATTACACAGGAATTAGCTACGACGAACTGGACCCTGGCCCCACATGTTTTTATCCTGTGGCGCGGCTGGCTCCGCCTTTAGCCACGACCACCACCTGGAATCCTCTAGCAGGTTCCCGGCCCTGACACGTGACCACCCCTAGCCCCCACCTGGGGGCCTTGTGTAGACTTTACCGGTCACGTGTCCTTCGGGGTCAACCAGAGTGCCATGGCCCTTAGTAACCCCATTCCCATGGCCGGCACTCTCACACCCTATCCTGTAGGGGTCGGCACTGCACGCAGAGCGTGGTGCCATCCAGCACTGCCAGTCGGTGCTCACCGAGCCCCTCTGGGGCCGGTACTGCACCCACATACACGTGGTGCCCGCGATGTCAATACATCGCACACCGTGCTCTCTCGGGCCGGCATTACAATGACATCCGTGATGTCACTACAAACGTAATACTCTGAGGGGAAACTCCTATCTTTTACCATTTTCGAATGATTAAGATTTAAACATCATAAAATGCGTATTTTTTTCTTTCCTAACCGCTTTAATCCGAAATATCTCAAAACAAAAGATAGAACAATGGTTCTCGCTTGAATTTTATTTGCTGTTTAACGCTCTATCAAACTATACAAAATGGTAATCTCATATTTTTAACGGTTTCTGAATGTCACAAACATGTTCATGTGACACTTAAAATCGAGATTTGGGGGTCTTAAAATGAAAAAAAAAACCCCTCAGATTTATCTTGTTGTTTACGTCCGAAAAGCTACTTATGGACACAATTTCAGCTTTCTACCTTGTTGGGAAGTACCCTAGAGGTTTTTGAGACACAGATTAAGGTCTTTATATAAATTATTGTTCAGCTGCTCTTGTAATACTAATTTTTAGACGGTTCCATGTCTTTTTAAACAATCGTTATAACAATCTCTCCTCTTTCATCTGCCCATTGCTCAACCCCAAGGAAGTCCAATCCGATCTTACTTTTGCTTTGAAATTTACCATCACTAACAAAAGGTATTTTCTTGAGACTTTTTGTATGGCTCGCTGCATAGCACTGCAAAACTTCTATCTCTTCATCGGAAGTTGCTGCCGATGTATTATCGTTTTTGCGCCAAATTTGCTCCTGATCCTTGTCTTCAGCATACAAGGAGATTTTTGGTTAAAGGCTACGGAAGGCCTGACTTGCTTTGGGCTGCAACACTAATGCAATTATCTCGGTGCCTATATTCTTTGGTCTTTCAGTAAAATCACATTTATAGGATCGAAACGTCGTAGTTTTTTTGTTACTTTTTGTTATTTTCATTGAACCTATCTACGTGACTTTACCGAAAGACCCAAGAATATGAATTACTGCAGTCACGAAAGCTTTAAGTCAAGATTTATCTCGGTGCCTTCAAACTTCTCCGCCCGAGGCTAGTACCCTATGATCATCATAAAACAATCCCTTGCCTTCCCATCTAGTTTCACAGAAACCAATCATTTCCAATTTATATCTTTTCAAGTACGCGCATCATCAAGGATAGTGATCACGATTGATTTAATGTTCTTACATTCCATGTTTCTAATGCCATCTTAACCTTCAGATTCGCTAAATATTTTTTTCTGTTTTCCAATAGCACTTCCTATTTCTGTCTCGGTTCTCAGTCAAAGAATGCAGTCCTGTTTGACCGGGCGACGACCGAGCCAGCAATGGCTTCATTCGCGGTTTAATTTTCTCATTTGTTGTTCACTAGTCTTTTTTTTTCCCTTCAACACAATCCCCTATACATGCGATTTAATTTTATCAGCAGGTTAGTACGACTTCATTGCCCCCATTTCCCTCGGTAGGACCAACCTGCATGCGTTCATCCAGCTCATTGCGGTGCTGCCACCACAGCTTTTTCTCCGTCATGTTGCTCACCACTGCCTGCTGCTTCAGAATCGAGTCAAACTCTGCCAGCACCCAGTCCAGCCCTACCTGAAAAGGAGACAGATTGAAGCACCGTGGCAGAAATATGCCAAGTATGGGAGGAGGGTGATGTATTGAGGGAAACGTTATGATATAAACACCAACATTAAAATTAACCAAAAAATAATTAGGCTTACTGAAGCACCATGAGTGTTGTTAAACGAAGGATTAGGGCCAGTGAGGGAGCAAGAACTAGCAACTGATTGACTAGTAGGTTAGGGTTGGTGTTTAGGTGGTTCCTGTGCCACGAACACAAACTGCTCTCCATATCAACACTCACTTTTAAGCTTCGTTGGTCAATTTTCATTTCAGGAACAAGATTCCCATCTTGATAAAATGGCCAAACCAAATACCAACCATTTGCCTCAATATTGGTAATGAATACAGACATTGGCACATAATTCTAATGTGATCTCTGATTAAAGTGAGCCTTTATCATGGTGATTAAAATGAACTCTCCTAATTACAGAACCACTACACCCCTTACTTGGTCTTTTCCAGGGTGCAAGCGCACGGTGATGGGTCTGACTCCACGCTCCAGCCGAGTGAGCAGCACCAACTCCCCAACATCACGAATCTTGCGCAAGTCCCAGGGGAAAAGGTTGACGATTGAAAGCGTGCAGACTACCACTCCTGCACAGAACGAACATCCACAGTGAGCATTAAGTAGGGCAGGCCAGAGCCTACTGGGTATTCAATACAGGAAATATCAATCGAGGGTGCTACGTTGTCCAGCTGCCTGTCTGTGCTGGTTGTCGACCAGATACAGTTAGTCAGCACTGGCACTTGTAAGACATTTTCAATGTTCGCCCTCTAATGCTGTATGAGATGCATATTTCATGAGCTAGGCAGTGATGTAAGTTAATGTCAAAATAAAAAAATCCTACTTATAATGGTATCTTTAAAATGTATTACTTGAATATTAGATTTCAGAAGCTTTTAAGAGCCATTACACCTAATAAGCGAAATGCTCCCGAGTCAAAATAAAGTAATCCCAGACTCAATACGCATTGTGTTGATGTACTTTGAGGTATATACATTTTGTAATTACTCAGATTTTTTTTTATATATATCGAATTATAAATCATGGCAGCAGAACAAACACTTGTGTACACTATGCGCATGCGAGTGGGACATTAAACAATGTTTACTGCCCACGGGACCATATATCAACAATTACTACACCTCAGTCTGCTTATTTTTTTATTCTATTGAAGTAGAAATTTAGACGATCAATAACGTTGGCATGAAGTTGATATTTTAGGCACTTTCTGTGCAATTAACAGCACAAGTATTTAGATGTTTTTGCTGGGAGAGACAATGGTGGAGCCAGGATTTTCAGGTAGGGGGGGGCAACCCCTCCAGCAATTAAAAATGATAGAGGAGTTGTTAGTAAGTAAGGACTTGTCCCTTGGTTTTTATTCGACGCGTGTGCGGCGATGGCGCAGCTATCGATCGAGGGTCGAATTTGAACCATGTGTGATCGGCATCGTGCTCGCTGAAGGTATACCTTCAGGGAAGTCGTTTACTGTATACGCAACTGCGCATAATTCTGTGAGTTACTTATAACTGCTTTGCCGTTACTTATTGCCAATTATGGACTATCATCTCATAGAGTCCCTGCCGTGTAATAATATGCTACAGTGGCAGTGGGGGTCGCAAAATGCCAATTTATTACGAACTAGCGGAAAGTACCCGGCTGGGAAAAATATATAAAAAAAAATCTCAAAACTTTAAAACATAACATATAAATGAAAATAAAACTTTGATCATTACCTCATTAATTAAAAAAAACTTACGCTCGAACGCCAAGATTCGATTCTTTAAATCGCGCAAATCGAAGGTTGTAGATTCCTTTAGAATTGGCCTATTCCCGTTTAATCGATACCAAAAACGCTCACCAGATATCGATTCTCGTCAGTCCTGTATGCGCGTTGACGCCACACATTTCATGGTCATTTCCCCCCCCCCCCCCAAAATACAAAAGTCTATTTTTATACGTTTTACATTGTGTACAGTATGGGAGCTAGCCACATAGCAAATTAAAAGTTTGTAACCTATTTCACCCCCCCCCCCAGCCGCGCATTTGTGCGGGATACACGGCCTACGCGGAGGGTTGGGGGGGGATGCGTGACGTCAGCAGGCACACTGCGTGACGCTGCCGCATGCGGGTGACATGACAGATGTGACGTCACCGCTCACCATGCAAAATATATCCATTATTGCACCCCCCCCCACAACTTTTTTTACAAAAGTCTATTTTTAGAATTTTTGCATTGTGTACAGTCTGGAAACTGCCCACATAGCAAATTTCAAGTTTGTTGCATGTCGGGAAGTATGCTAAACATTTTGAACAGACACATTTTCCCTTTTATATTTATAGATAAATCCCAATAATCCGATCGAAATTAGGGATTTCAATCGGATCATTGGGGGGGTACGTGCCACCCCCACCCCCCACCCCCCGGCTCTGCCAGTGGGTATAGACAGTTTTACTTGATAGCGCAGACACTTTCAATAGCTAAAAAATATATAATTTCAGTTAAATGTAACTAGTGAATGGGCACATTCCCGTGCTTGAGCAGTACAGAACTGCGTTTCTAGCATGGACAGATGCATCGTTACCATCAGGAATAAGGTCAACAGCTTCTGCAAACTCCTGCGCCCGCTGGCGCATCCCTGCCGCAAACTGTGGCTGGAAGTTGAAGAGGGGCAAGATCTGCTGCAGGTGGCCATCCCTGGAGCCCGGGGCGCACTGCACTGCCTCTCCTTCACCCTTTCTGCAGTCAAATCACACACACACCCGCACCACCAGTTAATTCAGAGCATGCTGGACTTGTTCTTTCCTTTGCAGCGTGGCATGGGTCAACACACAAGCAGTGGAGTCTGTAATCAAAGCCACGAGGCAGTGAGGGAGGTAATGCAATGTGTGATTGGTATCATCACAATCTGGTGTACAACAGGAACGGAGGGAATGTTTACTTGGTATGACCGAGTAGCTATCTATTGTGTTTCTATCAAGAAGTGTTGTAGATTATTTCAAAATTGCTCTATATCTATGCAAAACTTGTGTTAACTATACATTGAAAAACATATAATTGTATCTACTTAACCCAATGGTGACAATTTACTGTCATTTATGCATTATTTTTACAATACTTCCGTATTGTAGCAGTGGATAGAAGTTATTACAAACAGATTTTTTTCATTCTCGTGTCCAAAATGCTTTCATTAAAAATAAGAGGAAGCCTTTTTACCCTATTTTGCACCATACATAACCAATCGTGCTAATCTGAGGTGCTCTTAAAGCAATCGTTATTTTAAAACGCAGCATGTGCATGGACAAAATATTTAATTAGTGTAATATTATTAGAAGGTAAGGCAGAATCGTATGTAGAACAGATATTATACATGTCCTAATTATATGAATGTTTGTGCATAATTGGAAGATTACACATTAAAATAAAAGATTGGTGTCAGCTACAGATATGAACAGTGGGCCTCAATACTTTAAATTTACAATTGGTCTCTCGGGCCTTTAGGAGTGCACAGTATGTTATTAGTTACCTGTTGAATATAGTGTGCCAATAATATTACTAAATCAAGCAAAAATTGTAAACTTTCATTTAGGCAAATTTACCATGTGCCAATTGGCAAGTTATGTCCATTCCTCAGATGAGACAGAATATAAAGTTGACATAACCTATTTCTTCTTACTCTTTGGTTTTTTCGGTAAAGTCACGTATAAATAAGAAATAATAAAATAACATGATAGCGTACGACGTTTCGGTTGCAACACAAGCAGCCATCATCAGGTACAGAAGAGCTAAATTTGGGAGAGGGGAAACACATAACCTCAGATGTATATACAGACACCCAAGTAGGGGGAACTGACACAGATACAACAGGGGACACAGAGAGAGAAGCATACCAGACAAACAGGGTTTAGCAAAATTTTTGTAACCATGTAAAGCAACACAGACGGTCGGTCAAAACACAATTAACGCATAGTCTGGTTGATCACGTTATTTCAAAGATTGCTAAATTGCAAGTTAAGTATGAAACTCAAAATACAGACCGCACACACACACACACAGACATCCAAGAAGAGCGAACCAGCACAGAGACAAGCACACAGTAAAGTCGCCTTAAATAGGCAGCGAAGGTAAGGCTGAGACTTTACCGAAAAAAAACAGAGTAATTCCTGCAGTCACGAAAGCTTCAAATCAAGTCTATTTCTTCTTATACATCTTTAATATTTCAAGAGTTTTGTTGATGCCATGTCAATAAATAACTCTAATGTAAGTTACACGTTACCTGTTCAACTACGTTACATTCGATCCCATCGTATCATTAAATTATATAACCGTACTCTTTGGTTCTATGGGGTAAAGTCACGTAGGTGAAAATAAAATTACAAAAATCACGACGTTTCGGCCACAACACAAGCGGCCTTCATCAGGTGAAGGGACGAGACTGTCTGGAGGACAGCGCTGATCTAAGCGTGGCTTCTTCCACTCCAGCGCTGTCCTCCAGACAGTCTCGTCCCTTCACCTGATGAAGGCCGCTTGTGTTGTGGCCGAAACGTCGTGATTTTTGTTATTTTATTTTCACCTACGTGACTTTACCCAATAGAACCAAAGAGTATGGATCCTAGCAGTCACGAAAGCTTTAAATCTAGAATTATATAACCGTATTAGTAGTAATTTTTAAATAAATACAATTCATGATGGTGATGAAGCTAATAAAAGGGTTTTTCCCCTTTTTTCAGGCAACCAAACTAAAACCTTTTTGCAAGAAATCATGTTTACATCAACCACAATACTTGCAGTCAGAATGCAAACAAAAAACAACACTGATAGTTTGTGCATTGTCCTTGAAACTGATTGGTCCACACCAGATGACGCCAAAAGGCGTCATTTAGTCGAACACCGTATGAGACTAGGCTCTAAGGAAAGCTGTCTCTGGTGTGGACCAATCAGTTTCAAGGACAATGCATAAATTATCAGTGTTGATTTTTGTTTGCATTCTGACTGCAAGTATTGTGGTTAATGTAAACATAATTCCTTGCAAAAGGTTTCAGTTTTGTCGCCAGAAAAAAAAGGAGAAAAACCCTATTATTAAATTTTGGTACTGGCAAAGGAGGCCTCATGACGGTGATGAAGCTATCATTACATTTAAATTAGAATCAATTGTGGGTGAGGAAACTGGGGCACATGCCAGACATGAGCCAGCTAACCTGATCTTGCGAGTGACATTGGCGATCATTTGGTGGCGCAGGGTGACAGAAAGGCCCTCATTGTGCAGCCATGCGGTGTCGAGGCCAGCGCCCTTCTCGCTGTGCCCGTCTCCCAGCCGGAGGCCATCGCCGGCGTGGAGAGCCAGCAGCTGGGCGAGCACGCGGTAGGACGCGCCCGACGGGTTGTGTGATATGCACTCGAGCGCGGCCAGCAGCACGTCCCGCGCCGCCTCCAGGGACAGGCTGCCATCTGCACGTGCCCGTCACACGCACACGTGCCCGTCAGATACACACGTGCCCGTCAGATTCACACACGTGCCCGTCAGATACACACACGTGCCTGTCAGATACACACACGTGCCTATCAGATACACACACGTGCCTGTCAGATACACACACGTGCCCATCACACACGTGCCCGTCAGATACACACACGTGCCCGTCAGATACACACACGTGCCCGTCAGATACACACACGTGCCCGTCAGATACACACACGTGCCCGTCAGATACACACACGTGCCTGTCAGATACACACACGCGCCCGTCACACACGTGCCGAGCAGCGTGACGTGCAGCGGAGGTGGGGGTCAGGGGAGGAAGGTCAGGGGAAAATGCATCCAAGGTATTCAGAAATGTAACTTTCATTCAATCGTGTACTTTATTTAAAGACAAGCGAGAGCACGTTGATACGCTTTTAAGAAACTATAGTCACAGAAACAGTAAAATGTGATAAATGTAACAAACATTTTACGTGTATACTATTGCCGAGAAATTGGCAAAATGTTGCTTAACAATGTTGTCTCATACTGGCAGCAAAGGAAATAAGTGAATTTGAAAATTATCCGCTGCTGATCAGTCACCAAGTTTTAGGTTTGCAACAATTAAAGTGTCATAATTCAGGGTCATGGTTTAATTTTAAAAAAGTATTTGGCTATTGTGGTGAATGTGAAGTCAATAATGGCAACAAGATCTCCATGAACCTTCAATGTTTCCATGATCTAATCGTTTACAAAATATTAATAAGAAATGGTAAATTACATTCCTGCTTTGATGGATGTATCACAAGTGTAAGAATGCTCCTTGATCAATGTTTCGCAACATGCTAACTGTACACTGATGTGACTGGACATCACATGTTTATTTTAAGGATTCTGCTTCGCAAATTTGGCCAAGTCTTCATCAAGTCAGAGGACACAAATGTTCCAATAGAAAACTCAAACATACGAAAGAAATAGCAATCAAATAAGCGCAGGGAGGTTAAACATCTGCATTATATTCTGATTTTATTAGGAACCTCATGGATGTCTCGTGCACATATTTATTCTCACCCCTACTTATTCAACCAACGTTTTCTCCAAGCCTCCGAAACAAATGCATGCATCGCTGGTGCACTCTCACTCAGGTTCGGAGACTTACCGTTGGTGTTCAGCCTCGTGACATGCAGTGGGGCCGGCGCTTGCACCGACCGCTCTGGGGCGGTGTATTCGTCTGGCTCGGTGGGGACCTGTCGCCGCACCACCTCCATCTCCCTGTCCTGTGTCTTCCGTGCTCTGGAAACCTTTGCCACCTTCGTTTCTGCGACTGGAAATCATCGTAAATTTGTAAGCGAGGTAATCGCCTGAATCGCGATCTAAAAATTCAATAACAAAAACAATTAATTGTTCTTCCTTGTGGATATGTACTTTGGATTATGTAAGATTTTCCAATGTGCGTTTGTAACTATTTAATTATATCAGTAGGGAACTCTTCAGGTCATTGCCATGGCAATATATTAGCATATTTCAGATGGATAACTGTCAGAAGAATGATGGTTAGCTGCCAAAGCAAAATTAGATTAGCATATTTACAAATATTGTTTTTCCTTTGGCTTCTCGCACCAAGTTTTTGGCAATCCATTGATTAATTTGAATAGAACTTACATAACTACAAGAGATACAGTTTTGTATTTTTCATTGCATATTCCCTTTATAATTTCCCCTGAATCCGACGACTACTGTAATACTACTGGACCAGTTTCATGAGCGTTTGATCAATGACTTGCCTTGGTATAATTTCACACTGCTTAGACCTCATAAGAATGTTCATTTATAAATTAATGAATTTCATAATAGTTTTGTTCCGATACTTACTTTTAGATTTGACCTTGCGCGTAACTCTTTTATCAAGTGGTGAATCCTCATCCAGTGCCCTAATGACTTCTATGCTTTGATCCAGGTCCAACCAAACTTCGTCCGTGTCCCCTTGGCGCAACTCTTCCCGCTCTGCATCGTGGCCCCTTCCGACCGTGGCCCTGCCTGCCTGCTTGGTCTTGCGGAGCACCTTCCTTTCAGCGTCATTCATAGGCTTCTCTTGTTGGACAGCCGATGCCATCCGCCCTGAGCCTTTTGCCTTTGCCGTTGTCTCCACAGATTTCAGCTGTTTTTTGGGCTGGCTCTGTGTCGTCTGCCCTCTGCCCACCTTTTCCAGCTTCACCAACGTTGCACTGCCGTCATGCGCAGAAGAGGCTGCTTTTGTCGGTTGGGCTCTCGCTGTTGGTTTTTCATCCTTTGCTGGTTTGACTGTGCAAGGTGGGACTTTAGTTGGAACTTTGGGCTTTGGTACAAACATGCTGAAAGGCTCCTTGACTTTAGCACTGCTGCTTCCTCCATCAGATGCAGCCACCTGCTGGTGTCTGGGCAGCTCAGAGTCTTCGTCACTGTCGCTAAACGTCACAATCCTCAAACGTGTCTTTACCTTCTTTTGAGCCTTAACGCAGGGGGGAACAGGACATATGGGCGAATTCGAATCCTCCAACACAAAGAAGCCCTGGCTGGGTTTTATTGCCGATCTGGATGCTGTGCTGCGTGCCGGAGTCTTGAAGCCAAAATTAGGCGTCTGAGGAAACTCCCGTTTCTTTTTTTGCACTGATGGGGGTGGCTTCATAATGCCAGTGGAAGCCACGGTAGTAGAGGTGGAAGTTTCCGTGTTATTGACCGATGGTAAATCGGGTTCCTCTTCACAGGGTGTGATCATGGTGTTCAGAGCCCAAGAGCTTTGAAAGAGCTCTGCCACACTACAGTCCTGCTTGAGGGAGAGCTGCAACAGCATCATGATGGCCTTGACAATCAACAAGTTGGCCTTGATGTCATGGGCATCCGCCAGCCCCAGATCAGTCGACTGGAACACCTGCAGGCCCTTCTGCACGTTCTCGGCCACGCCGACAAACGAGCCGACCTTCAGACCCCTCAACGCCAATTCCAGTCGCGCCGCTGCTTCCACAGCGTGTGTCATCTGGAAAGCAGCGTTTTTCAGTAGCAGCGGCCAACCACCTGGTCTCCCCGCAAGGATCTCGTGCAGCATGGCAGCACCGCGCTGCTTGAGGGCAGCAGCCTGCTGAAGTGCAGCGAGCAGGAAGCGCCGGCTCACGGTGTCGTTCTGAAGTGCATCCTCCATGCGGCTCTGTGTCAGGAACCACTCGGCAGTGATGAGCGACAGCACCACATCACGGCATTTGGTGCAGGCGCACTGAGCCTTGTGGACCTGTGGCAGCCGGCTCTTCTGCTTGGCCAGCCCAGGAGAGCTGCTTATCCCATCTGCCCCGGTGATGTTTGGCTCACGCCCATGCACCAGCGACAGAGGAACAGACTTGATAAAACTTTGGTTTTCAGACTCCTTCTCCTGTTCTTCCTCTGCGACTGGGCTGCGTTTGCTTGCAGCTTTGGCTGTGCCACGGAGCTTCTTCAACTTGAAATCAGCACCTGCTTTCTTGGTAGCCCCAAACTCTTAAGAGCAGAAAAACAGACATGCTGAATTGTAATTTTTTAAATACACCTGGAAAAATTAATCACACCATAATCCATTTTCACCATAATCACACATTATGGAATTCACTGAACATTCATTGGTTTACACCCTGTGGAACCATTTTAAGCTCCTGCTTATAATGCATATTAATCTTGTAAGCGTTTTAGGAGTGCTCCGTTTTAAAAAGTTACATTATCATGCTGTCCGGGTTCTCCACTCTGGTTTAATAAAGTACATCTGAAACTCAAGGTTTGTTTCAAGAAAAATACTACATCTCTACTGTAGTATTTGCATTCGTAAATGAGCTCTTGGTTAGAGAAAAAAACAAAAACATGAGAACAACGAGCAATGGAAGGACTATTGGTTGATAAACAGATTATACCTTACTGTGAAACTGTGCAGTGTTTACATTATTTGTATTTGTAACATTATGCAATTGTTTATCTTTATTGGTCTCATTTTTCTTAGTAAAGGAGTAAGTATGGCTCACCTTGGGAGGATTCAAGCAGAAAAGACAGCTGCTTCAATTCATGTTTGCTCTCCTCCAGTTCACCCCTCTGCACTTCCAGGCTTGCCTTTACAATCAGCAGCTCCGCACACCTGCAATTCGCACAAAGACAATGATCCACCTCATAGCCGACACAGGCGGCTGGGGCAAGTGCTGCTAGCGAGCACAGTGCGAGGGGCTCATGTGGCCAGCAATCAGCTGCTGCTGACGTTAACACACGATAACAGATACAGTACTCGTTTAAGTCCAAGTCACCCTCGGAAAGACCCAGGAGCGGTTTAGATATCACTCGACGCTGATATCAGCTATGGTAGGTAGGGAATTGAACCCAAGTGTCAGGTATGTAGCAGAATGTGATAAGCACAATATCACCGCTCCACGCACATGCACACACAACCACCCACCCCCACCGTTAATAAAAATAAAACAAGGTCCCATTTACAACCTTGTTGAATTCAATGGTTTTTAGGTGTGGTCAACACCATTCACATCCAGTGAGGTTTTCCTCCGCATTGCACGTGTTGGCACCAGAGCAGTTTTATTTTCAGCAACGTAAACGTGCAAGAGAGCTCAATACAGGTATCCTATTTCACGGGTATCCCTTACAGCTTTAGCTCACCTGTGGAACAGAGGATAGTGCCCCCTACTGAACATCTTTGCTACTTTTCAGAAACAACCAGATGTTCCCTGGGTCACTTTTTTGTAATACCGCATTTGCATTGGAGCATAAATAACAAAAACTAGACACATTCATGCATAACACTGCCCTAAAAGGGAAAATATTTATATTCATGGGCGCCATTTTGAGAAACGGAATTTTTTCATAGCACATCAAAAAAGAAGGGTCATTGCCTGAGACGTTGCCTGCTATATGTTTTTCACTTCATGACAATGTTATTGAAACATTTGTCTAGTTTTTTTTTCCTCAGCCAATATACAATTGGCAGTCAGTGGGAACAGTTGTGGCCTACGATGGCTCTTAGCATGGACTGATGAGCTATGGCCCGAGAATTTACGATACATAAGGGATAGAGGTGCAGTGGGATAAGAAGTTAGATACAAAGAGATACGAGAAGAGAAAAGAAAGATAGAGATACTCTGTTTTTTTCGGTAAAGTCATGTAGGTGAAATAAAAATATAATAATATAATAATAAAACAACTATATTAAATCACGACGTTTCGGAGGCAACACAAGCTTCCATCTTCAGGTGGAACAGTCACAGCAAGATAGCTGCATCAAGTGAGGAGCTCTGAGACACTCGAGCTTATATACAGGTTAAGGGGGGAGAGGAGCCAGGCCAGGGATGATGATGATGAGGTGCGGGGCTAAGTTAATCCGTATTTTGTTATGCCAAGGGTTCGGGGGATGCGGTGGTTCACTGCACGAGGGCAATGGAAAAAAGGCTCTGCACTTATAAGGCAGATAAAGTTTTGACTTGGTTTATGACATCTTTCCAGTGGTTGCTTAATTTAAAACCATCTTCTCGGTTGAAGTTGTGTCTATGTTTGTATATCTGGATGGCTTCATGGACAAATCTTTGGTAATATCCGGGAGGTTTGCATAGTACTTTGGTATCGGAGAAAACAATGTCATGAGAACCCGCTGTGTTGAGACAATGATCAGCTACGGCCGAAGAATTCGTTCTGCCGTGTTTCAAATCTGATTTCACTGCCCTTGCAGTGAACCACCGCATCCCCCGAACCCTCAGCATAACAAAAGACGGATTAACTTAGCCCCGCACCTCATCATCATCCTCATCCCCGGCCTGGCTCCTCCCCCCACCTTAACCTGTATATAAGCTCGAGTGTCTCAGAGCTCCTCACTTGATGCAGCTATCGCAGAAAACAATGTCATGAGAACCCGCTGTGTTGAGACAATGATCAGCTACGGCCGAAGAATTCGTTCTGCCGTGTTTCAAATCTGATTTCACTGCCCTTGCAGTGAACCACCGCATCCCCCGAACCCTCAGCATAACAAAAGACGGATTAACTTAGCCCCGCACCTCATCATCATCCTCATCCCCGGCCTGGCTCCTCCCCCCACCTTAACCTGTATATAAGCTAGAGTGTCTCAGAGCTCCTCACTTGATGCAGCTATCTTGCTGTGACTATTCCACCTGAAGACGGAAGCTTGTGTTGCCTCCGAAACGTCGTGATATAATTTAGTTGTTTTATTATTAGATTATTTTACTTTTATTCTACCTACGTGACTTTACCGAAAAAAAAACCAAAGCGTATGAATCCTTGCAGTCACGAAAGCTTCAAATCTAAAGATAGAGATGTATGGTGAATATGCATGTATTTAGATGACACGTGAGTTGACAGGAATGGATATGGGGGCATAGATAAGAGAAACATTTCTAACAGACTAGCGGGAAGTACCCGGCGTTGCCTGGGCGAAAAATATATTTCAATACTTCTCTTAAAAACCTTACATATACATACACAGATACTAGGGTATTGTGAAAGCCCGGTGGGCCGTTTGTCCATTTCGCCACCAACAAAATTATAAGAGGCTTGCACAAGTCCAAAAAGGTATAGAAAGTGGGGGGTAAATAGTTGATCTGAAAGGTTTCCGAAAACTGTCGACCCCCCCCCCCCAAAATATCTTTATCCCCTACATACAACTAAGTAGTATCTATTGACTCTGTAGTTGTATCTACTGACTGTACAGTAGTATCTACTGAGACGGTAGTAGCTACTGACTGTTTAGTAGTATTTACTGACTGTAGTAACTACTGGCCCTATAGTACTATCTTCTGACTGTAGCAGTAACGACTGACCGTAGTAGTATTCACTGACTGTACAGTAGTATCTACTGAGCCTGTAGTAGCTACTAACTGTATAGTAGTATCTGCTGACTCTAGTAACTACTGACCGTAGTAGTATCGACTGACTGTATAGTAGTATCTGACTGTAGCAGTATTTACTGACTGTAGTGATATATACGGACTGTTTTAGTATCTACTAACTCTATATAGCAGTATCTGTATTTTGTATTTTTTATTTAAAAATTATATCTTAAAGCTATTTTATATTAGATATTTATTTTATTTTATATACTTCAGCCCCTTGGTGTTAGACTTTTAACCCTTATTATAGTAAGACTTGTTTAAAACTTATTTAAGATTTTAGATTTCTATATGTTGACTGTATGCACCATCCTGCCAAAGTAAATTCCGTGTCGGTGTGAACTTACATGGCGAATAAAACCCTTTCTGATTCTGATCTACCAACTCTATAGCAGTATCTACTATCACTACAGCAGTGCATACTGATTGTGGTACCTGCTATGATGACAGCAGTGCATCTGTGTGGTGGCACCTGCTTTCACTACAGCAGTGCATACTGTGGTGGTACCTGCTTTCACTACAGTAGTACATGCTGACTATCTTATCTTCTATCTATCTATATATAAAAGGGAAATTTGTGAATGTGTGTCTGTTCGAAATGTTTAGCATACTTCCCGACATGCAACAAACTTGAAATTTGCCATGTGGGTACTTTCCAGACTGTACACCATGCAAAAAGTATAAAAATAGACTTTTGTATTTTGGGGGGGGGGGGAAATGACTATGAAGTGTGTGGCGTCAACCCGCATACAGGACTGGCGAGAATCGATATCTGGTGAGCGTTTTTGGTATCGATTAAACGGGAATAGGCCGATTCTAAAGAAATCTACAACCTTCGATTCCTTTGCGCGATTTAAAGAATTGAATCTTGGCGCGCGAGCGTAAGTTTTTTTTTTCCACTGCGCGTTGGGTTTTATTTCATTTTTAATTAATGAGGTAATGATCAAAATTTTATTTTCATTTGTATATGTTATGTTTTTAAGTTGAGAAGTTTTCAAATATATATTTTCCCCCAGGCAATGCCGGGTACTTCCCGCTAGTAGCAGTATATATCGACTCTATAGCACAAAGTAATCACCTGACAGAGTGCCGTGGTCAGGCCTAGTTCCGTGCAGAGCCCCCAGCCTCGCCTAGATTGCCCAGCCGGCCAAGGCTGGGGGCTGGGCTGCTACCCCCGCCCACCATCCCCCTGCCCGCGCTACAATAATACTATCCAAGCGCTATAAAATTAGTATCTACCGACCCTATAGTAGTAAGTGCACACATTGGGGTGGGGGGGGGGGAGAGAAGAGGACATGACACTTTGATGAATTTACCTCAGCATTGCGTGTATTTTTTTTGTATTTTGAACGCGAAGGAGAAATCCCTCCCCACCCTCCACCGGTGCACGCATGCGTTGCCAGGGGCAACCCCGTGCAGCTTAAGCGGTGGTGGGAAATAAATAATGCGAAATATCACTAAATTGTTACTTTAACTACTTTAACGTTGACGAATGGGAAAACAGAATAGCCTATACCAAGCACGAAGCTTACGGCGTGGTACCCGGCTATTTTTTTTCGATGTGAACCCCACCGTTAGACAGCCAAATCCCTCGTAAGCGCACGTACACAGACGGAGAGACAGACAAATGGACAGACAGACGGACAGACAAAGAATGCCTTTTATAGGTAACATAGGCACGAGGTCCCTTGACAAGACAGCATAGAGGAGATGCATTAATAATCTAAGAGATTAAGGAGAGATGTATTCCAATAAAAAAAACATAGGACAGTTCAGAGAGGAGATGTAAACATAAACCCAATGACTGTACTGCCAGGAAACTGCAACATAGGAAGTAGCCATTCCAGCCAGATAGGGAGTCTCACAAGTGGCCTTGCACAGAGGCTGTCACCTGGTCACCAATGTCCCATGTGGCATCAGACACAAAACAAAAGCGCACACAACCTGCGTGTGAGCTGTAGCTTGGTGGTCAGCTTGAGCGCTTCAAAGCAGAAGCTCTTGGCTTCCAGCACAATACCGCGTTTGGCCTGCAGTGACACTAGATGACGCGACACGTCCAGTAGCTCCGTGAGCACCGTCCACTTGAGTAGCACGTTATCCCCTGGTGAGAGAACGTGGAACGCGCATGCACACAGGGGAAATCTTTGAGTGACCACGATTCAAAAGAACGACTTCATTCACCAACTCAATTTCTCTATAACCAGATTAGGGCCCAATGAGACAATAAGGCATGAGACTTGGGCTAAGGAAACTAAGTAACAAGCAATGGCTCTCCCCATTAATAGGTAGGCATGTGGCAATTCACCCTCCCACTCCCATGCAATTCAATGAATTGTCATGATCCAGGGTCCCAAAAACAATATTGTTTAATGCCTCATTTGCAGCATTCCTTGTAAATTCTGCCTATTGTTGTATTACTTATTCCTAAATGTAATAACAGCACGTAACTTGCATATTTGCAAGGTTTGTAAACTAAAGACTACTCTTACAGCCTGGTTAAAAGCATGTATCATGATTATAACAAACAATTTAAATCAAGGAAGCAATTAATCATTATGTGTCTCATAATAAGAGCCTTGAATCATACTATGTTACATAGGAAAAAACAGCTAGGAATAGCCTTTTTTCCCCAGTGGTCATATTTGAACCATTGTAATTTTTACCAAAATAGTGCATAAAGCAAATGGGGTAGGGCAGTTAATTATGTGAGGAAGGTGCGAAAGTGTCACGGTGTTCCATAAAGATGCCACACAATTAGCACGTCACTGCTATCGACCACTCACCCTGGTCGATGAAAATGCTGGTGGTAGCAGTGCCACTGGGCTTGTCGGAGCCCTGGGAATTGTTGAAGGAGGGCCCCAGAATGGCTTGCATAAGGCCAGTGAGCAAACGGTGGGCAACACTCACTGCTACCAGTGGGCTCCTTAGATCTGCAATGTGCAAGACACATTCCCAAGTCACATAATGTGCATTTTTCAGAAACAGCTACCTGCCCAACGATGCCATGTTGCGCAAAATTGTATACATGATAGTGCAGCTAGATAGATAAAGACAGATAAAAGGATCGCCACCAAAGAAAACACAACACTTGTATTAAGACTGAACCTGGCTGGATTTTTGTCCAACAGACTATCAGCAGAAGAGTTGTCATGTTAAAATGCATTGATTATAATGTATTCTTACACACTTGATACGCATATCAAATCATGCATGTAACATGTTTTTTATTAAATCGTTGACACTGAAAACGACAAGCTGCAAGTAAAGATCAACACTATTGTATGTGTAATAGATAAGAGGTAGGATGTATTCACCTTTTATACAAGTTTCCTTTAGGTTAATTAAGCAAATTAATATTTAGATTGAATAGAGACCCAAATTTATTTAATTATTTTAATAAAAGGGGAAATGTGGAATCGTTATGTGAATGACATGTTATTTTGTCATTGGTTGTCTGCTTTGTTCACACAAGTAAGATGCATCTCTGCTCACTTTGGCTAAACAGAAATGTGTCCCTTTGCAAAATCAAACACTAACAAATAAGAAAGCACAACACTATGATTTCTAGAGCTGATATAGGGCAATTTGTTCAGCAGAGGGATGCAAGCCTAGTTATGATGCATCATCCATGACTTCTAGGAATAACATGATGCAATTCATATCATGTATGATGTAATACCAGGTTCAGATTGCATCATTCATTGTTTTGCTCACAAAGCAAGTACTGTCCAAACCTAATCATAGATGTATTTGTAGTGACTTATATGGGTGACAATGGTGTTTAGCGCCAGTCAGTGACAAGAGTGGAAATGTACATCTTGAGTCTCTCTCTGGCACCAGAGTGAGTATGGCATGGAAGCAGGCCCGAGGGGGCATAGTTCTGGTGAGGGTCGGAGAGAGCAAGTGAGGACGTTATACTCTGTGTAAACCCGAGAGGGCACCTGGCTCGAGGGACAGGTGATAAGGGCCAGAGCCTTCTAGTGGGATCTAGAAGGGGGCATGGCCAAGGGCGGAGCCAGGCCATGCTCAGGAGTATAAAGGGGCAGTCCCGAGAGGGTTATGGGCTCTGTTGGAATGTAACCCATCGGTGCTACGTCACTTCGATCCTCGGTTCTCGGTCTTCGATGTTACGCTCGGCATCATGAGTCGGGCATTGTGTTACTGACTGACCCGGTTATGTAGTTACCCCGTTGTGGTCTAGTTAACTGTGTAGTTATCACCTAGATGTAGAACCAGTGTACGTTTATGTAGTTAGACCTGTTGGGTCGTTAAATAAACGTGTTGCCTCCAACTCCAGTGTGTGCCTCCGTATAACACACTATATATATTCATAGATCCAGTCAAAGATGTATTTTCGTTATTTCTGGATTAAATTGAGATCCCTTCCCTTTATAACTCACTTATCCTCCACCATTCCCAAGTCAAGCAACAATTTTAAGCATAATTTTCATTCTCATTCAGAAGCATTTTGGCTGCAGACCAGTGTAATCAGCCATCGATCAAATGTTCAGAGCCAGTTGTTGTGTAACTTAACTACAGCAAGACCAGACTTCACGCAGTGTCAGGGGCTTAAGCATTCACCAAGCTGTGGCAGACGCTCCCTCTCAGATTGAGCAAGCTGGTTGCCAGGAAGGTTTGTGTAGAGGGAGGCCACGGTATAGGTTCGTGATCTCAGAAGGTACCAGATACGAGATGGTCTCCAGATGTTGGGATCCTCCAGGATCTCCAACAGCAGCAAGAATCCCATCTCTACCTGCACATTGACACACATAGGTATATACTGTTTAGCCTTGCAATCTGCTGGGCAAGTGTTTTTGGAGATAAACTATTATAGGCAGCAAGGTTAGTCTCACACCCAACCATCGAATTTTATAGCTCCCAAGTGCTGCGTAAATGTAATACACCAGATATAAATTTTAGGACAAGTCAATCTATTGCAAGCGAAAGCCAAATCCTGTTACAAATTGCCACTGGTATGCATGGACACGCATTTTACCTGCGTTGCAAATATTTACGTGCAGTGAGCTCACATCATCCATACCAATCCACGAAATGCACACAAGGTAAAAACGCATGCAAGCAAGCACACTAATAAGCATACCAGTACGCATTAATGCAATAGAGGATATGCACTATTAGTGGATTTCCAATTTACTCAAAGTATTGAATATATTTTAGCAAGATATTTCCTTGGAGCTTTGTATCTCATTCACGAGAACCCCAATGGAAGGCTCAATTATAATGTGGTTTATTTTTTGGCACCAACAAATACGATAATCTAGTCAAGACATGCTCCTCTTCAACACTACTTGCAAAGTCTACACATTCTCCGCTGGCTAGCCTGCCTGATCATATGCACCAAGGCTTCATGTGAGATTTATTTAGCGTTCATCTCAGGAAGAACGCATGAACCTCACCAGTGAGGGATTTTTTTAAATTGAAAACATTGTTACGTTTAAATGATGCATCATCATCAGCCACGATCAATCCCCCAAGCTACTGCCATCTCAAATGTTTCTGAAATGTTAAAATCCATCTAGCACCTACATATAAACATATTTAATTACTCCACCTCGAAAATGTCATGTCATATTGGGTTTATTTCATCCTTTGGCTGCCACTCCATTACTAGTCTCGAGTACAGCCATCATCTCATCTAGCGGCACACCCTGCCTATGTCCACTTACTTTTTAAATCATGGCTCTAATTTCTTTAGATTTCCCCGTGCATGTTTTCTCTATCTCACAACGCAAGTCCAAGCATGCATCTCTCCAGGTTTATTTTTCAGTTTGTTTAATTTTCTTTCTCAATATCTATGTTTCTGATCATGTGTCATAGCTGGTAATATGCACCAACTGAAAACGTTCTTCCTTAGGTGCATTCGTATGTTGTTTTCATTATTAAACTCAACTTTTCAAAAAAAATCCCCACCCACTTTCATCCACCTCCAATTGAAGTTAATTTTGGTCTGCCTTCATTAACGGTCCTACGTATGTATAATCTATTGTTATACAGTTGTCGCTCTCTAGACTTGTCTGACTGTTTAGCTAAATTGTTGTATAGGACTTATTTGTATAATTTATCTTGAGCCCAACTTTGCAGACCTCTTAATTGAGTAACAGCTAAAATAATTTCAATCACAATGGTATAATATAAACATCAAATCCCATTGTATCTAGCCTCTTCAAAAACATGAAATGGCAATACTCAGCTGAAATTTATCAACTTTGTCTATTGCCAAATATCAATCATTAACAGCATCCAATGACCTATGACATGATTACATTATAAGAAATGTGGAAGTTATTTGCCTATGCAAATTTCCATTCATTTAAATGTACGTCTGTATCCATAGCTTTAAGTACAAAAATAAAATTCCACTAGAATGGTCTCTTAGAAAAAAAGATGAAGTTTTCCTATATTAAGATAACTTTGCTCATTCTAAAAATCAAACTCAAGAGTTTCTCAATGACATGGCTCCTATGATCAGATTAAAGAGATCACTCTGAGTATCTGAGTCACACAGCATACCTGTCCCATGGCATAGAGGAACTGGCTCTTGGTTAATTTGACATTCTTCTCCAGTACAGACAATTTATCATCTGGTTTGGAAATTGATTCCATTCTCGACTCAACTTCATCCACAAACACCTGAAAATAAAAAGAAAACAGGTTTTCCTTTACGTTAAACAACTTCATATGTTAGTTCAACAATCATTGTGTGGAGGAAGATATATAAAGGAGTGTTTATTTATAATTTGGATGATATGAAAATAAGCTCAAGTTTAATCACCTGTGAAAAGAACATTTATAAAAAAAATTGTATAATAGTGTATGTATTGAAGTTCTTTCGCACCGTACGTAGCCAACCATGATAATCGAAGCTGTGAAATGTAATGAATCAATCTTATTATATGTTGAAATTTTATTAACATTTTTATTCTAAATTTTTTGCTAAAATAAGAAATGACAAAGATAAAAAAAATACCTGATTACTTTTCATTTTACTTAACCAAAGAATATTTCACTGACTGAAGTGTGTGGATGCTTCATAAAAATATAATTGACTATTTTATAAATGATTGGCAGTTTGGAATAAACATCCATAAAAGCATGGATCAACGTGTTGGTAAGGTGCTATACAAAATATAAGCACCTGTGCATGCTGTGGGCAGTCCAAGTTAAGAAGGAGGCGTGCAGCCAGACAACCGGCCATTATGTTCCCAGGCCAATCTTCCAACCAGCCACTCAGTTGTTGTTGCAGCAGGCAGCTCTTGAGTGCTTGTAGTGGCTGTTAAGATGAGAGATCCACCCACATGTAAACAGCATAGTCAAATGTATTTGTGATTACCTTTGTATGAAGAGAGTATCATTATTTGGCCTGCCAAACATTTTCTAGCAACTGCATGGCCAAAAAATCTGACATTTTTCTTTGATTATTCTTCAATTTTTTTAATACGAGTAAGCCAACCGAGATTCACAGCTTATTTTCCAAGGGCAATCTGTTATCGTTCATAGATAGTATATGAATTGTGTCAAGTGGTACACACTACGTTACTTTCAAACAAAGAATATAGGCTACGCCTTTGAGACACGATGTTATACTTGTGCAGACAGTGATGCTAAATGGCTTTTAACAAACCACTCTACAGCAGATTAGTGCAACTTAGTAACTCCCAGAAGAAATTACCACTTGTTTACAAGAATCGAAACATTGACTAAGCAAGCTAGCCTATTGGGCAAGTGTGAGGATAGTCTTTTGCTGGTAACCATGTCTTGGGATGAATCTGCAAAGAGTGGCGTGCGATACCTTGTCAATGAGGCGGTACAGCTCGGTCATCATGCGGATGTTAAGCAGGGTCTGTTGGCTGTTGTTAAGGGCTGGGAGGGTGGAGCCCCCCAGTAAGTTCTGCCACAGCTCTAAGGCCCGATCCAGTGGGGTACAAGCCTCTGGAGATCGCACACAATCACAGGCGCCCCCTCTTGTGAATCCGGTTAAACTGTAGAGAAGTGTCTCCTTGCCCTCTCTTGCGATAGACCGTGCTCTACTCCAATTGCAGTCCCGAGCCAGTGTGAATAATTAACATTCCTAGAGTAGGAAACAAGCAACTTCTAAACATATTCACTGTTGATTCCACTAAGTGGTGGTGATAAAATAGCACACATTTTATAGACAAACAGATGCTGAGCCAAGTCAACTCACTAAAATTAGAATACACAACTTTAGAATCCGGAGCCCTCCCCTCAACCAGACTGCTAATCCAGAAACAACTCAGCAGAGTGGGCCGACAGCATGAAGGTACTCACGCTTGTCAGAGGCGATGTTGAAGAGCATGTGGCAGTGTAGGCCTGGGTCCTCGCCATGCTTGTCTTCCACATCCAAGTCATTGACGCTCACCTCGAGCACCGGGTCCGCAACACGCACGAGACGCTCTTCTCTCTCCGTGGCCTACACGACAAATGGCTCAGGGTGAAGGCTCAATGCAACAGCGCTGAATTTTACAGTATTTGTGATGGACAGTTCGCCAAAAATGCACTCATTCACAGGGATGTCCATCCACCACAAGTCAAGTAACAGTACAGTCAGTGTTTCCTTCTGAAGTAAGCATATGTATTACTTAAGCTAGCTTGTGACCTTGTGCCAGCCAGTGTTGGAAATTCAACATGTCCATGAAATTGTATCTATGGGACCCTTTTTGCCAGTACTCACTTTATTTTCATGAATATTTTATACAAAGGGTGACCACTGCTCATTTTCCATAAATTAGTACTCATTCTATTGATGCCAGACAGATGATGGTCCAAATCATTCTTAACGAGTTTTCACCTTTCCAACAGAGTTAAATGTTGTAATCAGTGACACTTTACCAGATATTAAATTGAGACTTTATTTTCATGTTCACCACTTCAAAATATTTTATATTGGATATATGGATCCCAACTCCACCACACAATGGCCTTGCTTTTGAATATCACATGGACTTTACTGCCCTCTAAAAGCAAATCCCAAGATGAAATTATAACTTAGCAATATACAATAATTATGTATGTTGAACATCTTTCACTCCATATGTAGCCAACTGTACTAATAAAAAGCAACATTAAAACACCATTGCAAATTAATGAAACGAATGATACATAGCCTGTTGTGAGCAAGTGACAAATTACAAATTTCTTGAAGGGTCGATAAGGTCTATAAAGCTGCTATTTGATATAGTCGAGTATATTATTTTTACTGAAAATTGAAAGGTTTTTTCAATTCTATTTTGGGTACGCAAAAAGGGAAGGAAATTACTTTCTATTTTCAATTTTTTAAACATAGGTCGAGACAAATATGTATATTGAGGATTGTGAAAGGTGCTGAACCCCAATTTGCATATTTTCAAATGTGTAGTGACATCGCGGATGTCACTGTGTAATGCTGGCCCTAGAGAGGCACGGCGTGCGATGTATTGACATCGCGGGCACCACGTGTATGTGGGTGCAGTACCGGCCCTAGAGGGGCTCGGTGCGCACCGACTGGCAGTGCTGGATGGCACCACGCTCTGCGTGCAGTGCCGACCCCTACAAGATAGGGTGTGAGAGTGACGGCCATGGGAATGGGGTTACTAAGGGCCATGGCACTCTGGTTGACCCCGAAGGACACGTGACCGGTAAAGTCTACACAGGGCCCCCAAGTGGGGGCGAAGGGTGGTCACGTGTCAGGGCCGAGATCCTGCTCGAGGGCTCTCGAAGGTGGTCGTGGCTAAGGGCGGAGCCAGCCACACCAAGGAAGATATAAGCCGGGTCCCCAAGAGGGACCGGCTGCTGTGGTTATCCTGAAGAGTCTACGTTGTACGTCCAAGAAGAGTCACCAACATGTGGACCTGGACCCAAGCTGGGGTCCTGTCTGTTGTAGCTACTCCCAGTGTAATTAGTGTAGTTAGCCTGGTGGTCATGTAGCAAGTTACGGTGTAATTAGTATAGTTAACCTGGTGGTCCACCACCATAGGTTGTTATCTGGTGAAGGGACAGTTACCCCTTGGTGTTGGTATCAATAAATGTGTTGCCTCCAAAGAGTACGTCTGCGACTCAGTTGAACTCCCTACATATGTAAAATAAAGTGTTTGAATGGCCTGCCAAATATAACACACCCTCCCCCCGCCAAAAAAAAAATCTAAATTACCACAAAGCACAAAGTCTATATTTGGCACAAATATAGCAGATCTTGTGCTGAGATCTGCTAAGATCCAAAACACACATTTCTCAATTGGGCTCCCCATAATTTAGGAGTAAAAATTATGAACGTTTACGCTTTTCATGTCGGCCTATGAATGGTTGAATATGGAGGTCCTGCAGGGTGCTGAATCAAAATATAACATGCTATGTTCAAAATCTCAATTTCTTAGATACATTTTTGTAATGATATTAAAGTCAATGGAAAGGGGGCAATGTCTATTACCAGTTGCTAGTAGAATACACATAAAAGACAAAGATCCCCCGTTATTGCCTTAAATATACTGTTGGAGTAAGTGCTGTTAACGAGCTCCTAACAAAGGCCAGTACAGCATACGAGGAGATGGGTGGCCAACACTGGGTATTCATTTGAGATCGAGTCAACCGAGGGGACCCAGGACTGGTTCAGATATTCATTATTAGTGTTGGCCATGAGCCGGAATCGAACTTGGGAAATGAGGTTCGTAGCCCAGTGCACTGATCACTACACTACCATTCCCCACTTTACAAAAAGACAAACATGCACACACCCCACCAAATACCAATCAACACATTCTCTCCATATGCAGTTGGTTTCGAGTATGCACCTTCTTGGCAGTGGCCTCCAGCGTGCAGATGAAGAGCCACAGGTTGGCGGTGGCCTTAATGTCCGTGTAGCGCTCCTTCTCCGATGACGGCCACCACTCCACAGTGATGGAGTCCAGCAGCCGCACTGCCTCCTGGGCGCAGTCCAGTGCCGAGCTGAGACAGGCGCCCGTATTAGAGGTGGCATTCAACACCGGCCTTAACAGGCTGCATTCTGCAATGTCACCTCAAGTTCTCTAGACCTGACTGAGCACATTACCACTGAATAGGTCCAAAGAAAACGCATGTGTCAATCATAAATGCATGTTGGAATGTATATTTAAGGAATATGCATACTTGGGCTGTGTTTCTTCGCTGTCTCACACAAGTGAGAAGATCAATCAATGATGAGGTTTTTAAAATAGCGTTCAGGTACTCTATCATAAGGCTCCAATTACATAACCTCATTGACATATTTGCATTGCTACTGATATTCAATGCGATTTGTCAACTGAAATTGAATCTGCACTTATCATGGGAGATTCACCCACACTACATTCAGAAGATAGTCAGAGAAACTGCAGCATACGATTGCAGATGCACCGACTAGAGCATACCTTCCATGAAAACTCAATGGAGTCAATGAAAATATCCACAACACATCAATTGAGATAATGTCCTTGCTAACTCATCTGGACAAATTTAAGGTGATATTCATCCAGTATACACGAGATACTGACATTAAATATACATAGGAGTGGCATCACAGAAACATCACGTGATATCACAAGAGTTCCATAAGGAGTGTAACACGTTCAAGTATTTTTTCATTCATGACACTTCTAACTAGTCTGACAATGTGAAACGAAGAGCCCAAGGATGTAGCTACAAGCCAAGAGCTATATGTACTTTGAATTGTCTTCCTTTAAATCGCAATGCCCATTCCCGCAATTTCACAGGGGAAAGCACAAGCAAACATTGGTACCCAAGTGTTCGAATGAAAAGGCCGACATTCGGATAATAAAGATGTGCCCACTTTACATTAAGACACTGAATACAGTTGCGGTGCTCACCACTCTGCCTGCCCGATGGCGTCATTATAGCATAAGAACTCTGCAAGCCGAATCAGGTGCAGGCTCCTGTCCAAGCCGCGGTCGATTTCCTCCTCGGGACACAGCTCAAGCAGGTCGCAGATGACATTGTAGCGCTCCTGGGTTGCGTCCACATGCTGCGCCTTGTATTGCCGCAGTTCCTCGTCCAGCAAAACTAGCAGCTCGTCCGTTCCGACCTCGTAATCCGAGAGGGCCTCCCGCAGAGTCCTGACACAGCGGAGCGGCATTAGACCGTAGCCAACGCATGTAAGATTGTGAAATAATAATGGACTAAAATTATTAATTGTTGTAATCTACTAACAGGACATTAATACTCATAAGCAAAAAGATCAATTGTTGGAGCATTAATTTTTGACACACTAGTGTAATTATTTCCAGAATATTATTTTGATCTTTTGGTAAAGTCACGTAGATAGGTTCAAAGAAAATAACAAAAAGTGGATATTCAAAGAAATCGCAGCATACAAGCGGTCATCATCAGGATGACGACCGCTTGTGTTGCAATCGAAACATTCTAGTTTTTTTATTTTCTTTGAACATATCTATGTGACTTTACCGAAAGACCCAAAGAATATGAATTCCTGCAGTCACGAAAATCCAAGATATTTCCACAATGTTGTTAATTCCAACCTATCATACATACCACTGCTCATGTGAATGGTGTTTAAGGATTTTAACACCTATTTTGCAGCAAAAAGCACACTTTGGTAATTACAAGGCTGCTGCAGGAATCAAACTATCGACCCTTTAGAATGTGTCCCACTGTTGTGTTCTCACCATCAGATTATTAATAGACCCGAACCATAATAGACCCCAACCATAACACTAAGCTACTAACAAAATGAAAACGAAGATAATTTCAAGCACAACGCAATGACAAACAGTTTGTTAAGTTGCTTTCAAACTTGAAAATGTTCTTATGAAACGCTAACATCACATAACCATACAAGGTGCATATATTTGGTCACAATGGAGTTAGAACCAAATCGCCAGGTTTAAGTACTCACTACACAGTGCTCAAAAAACGTGTTCCTGTTCGGTCCATTAGAGAGAGTTTTAAAGTGCATTACATGATAAATCCTTTATCTTAGCTGTAACGCCTTAATTAATATTAAGCGATGCATCGCTACATGCCAAATTATTATTTCAGTACAATGTCGCATATCAGTTTCGATGGGGATTGAGGCACAAGAGGGCATGCAAAAAGGTTGGATATTTGATCATCTATAAAATATGGCACACCACAAACAAATACTGCACCAAACGGTTAATTGGTCAGGGTGGATATGTAAAAGTTGGCTATGGGACGTTGAACTTTATTACGTACCCATCACTGATGACCACTCACCTCAATTTGATAGTCGCCTGGCCAGCACCCACAGCATCGGCCTTCACTTGCACCCAGAGGCTGACGAGGGCCGGCAGGCAGGCGTGCAGGTCACCCACGAGGAGCCAGCAGCTGCGAGCCACTGTTGCCATGGCATCCTCAAAACGTCTCGCCCTGCTGTACACCTCCACTAGTAGACTTGCAAATGCAACAAACTGGATTGGCACACGGCATTCATATAAGCATCATCATTAGGAAACGACAGGTACATCATTATCATTATTATTTACTATTCTCAGTGCATTGTTGATGGCGATCTTCCATAATGCAATTGTACTTCTAATTGACGATATATGCTCTTTGGTTCTTTCGGTAAAGTCACGTAAGTAAATTTTTTATAAAATAAAACCAAAATGATTTAATTAATTTAGTTGTTTTCACTTTTGTTTTATTTTATTTTTACCGACAGAAACAAAGAGTATGGATCCTTGCAGTCACGAAAACCTCAAATCTAGAATTGACGATATATGCACGAGTATTGTTTCCTCACCCACTCAAATAAAAACTCCATTCAGAGAAATACGGAAACAAAAAGCGGCTTTCACAGAAGCAGGCACCTACCTTTCCAGTGAGAGTATTGGGCTGTGTGGACAAGTTGAGGGCCCTTTCCATGAGACGGTAGGCGGCCGTGGCCAGGGCCACAGTCTCGGATGACAGGTCTTGCTTTAAGAACGTGCGGGATAGTTGATAGGCTCCCACCGCCGCACCTATAATACCATACCAGTCATTGCACAATTACATAACTCACAAAAAGGTCTATATTTGTCGATCTTCAAGTAGTCCATTTATGTGTATTGTTGATACGACTGTATTCATATGCTCGCTTGGGTACACGCAAAAGTTATTGGACGGTTGAATTTTGGTGTTAATTAAGGAATTATTGCATTCACTGGTGTCAATATACATTCTAACATGATGTTCTAGATAATTATCAAACTTGCAATGAGTCGAGACGTGCCATGCATGTGACATGTTAAATACAAAAAAAAAGTATTCTGTTCATATATTTACTTGTGTAGAGGTGTTACGGCAGGGTGACACGTGGTTGTAGAGCGGTGGCCACAAACCCGTCCGCTACAGCCACCACCCTGGGGGACTGTGGGGGATGCTGTGATCCCTCCCAGCCCCACCCCTCAGTGAGGGACTGTATAAAAGGTGGGACCCAGAGAGCTGAGAGGCAGTTTGACTGAAGCAAGATGAAGAGCCAGTTAAGAAAGAAGATCGACTAGCTAGACCCTGGAACTCCTTTGGCCCGATGTCCTTTTGAGGGACAGGCAAAACACGCCAGGGTGCGAGACCAGAGCCGCGAGGCCCGATGTCCTTTTGAGGGCCAGACTCATGTGGCTGGTGATCGGGACCTGCGCCGAAGCTGGGCCAGGTCAGATAGCCTCCTGAGAGAGGACCAGGATAGAGGGAACCAGGGAGCTAGCGTGGGCTAAAGCTCGGGGAACATTCCCTCTATAGAGTACGGGTGAAGAGGCCGTTACCTCTTCAAGTATCAGATTCACCACTGTAATTGAAGCGTCTGTAATAAATAAGTGTTGCCTCCAATGAACAGTCTCCGACGTCAATAAGGCCACTACACTTGTATAGGAAGTTACAACTGTATATTATCCATCTAATAATTGTGTACTTATACGGAATTCTGAAGTTTTTTTTCTGATCAACAAAGCTTTAAACTTCAGCTGGACATGGGACAGACTAGTTAGTATCGTATCAACAAAATAAGTTTCGTTTTTTGGGGTTGCATTTAGATTTAAAATAATATATGTGCAATATGCACCTCCAATAAGTACGGTTGGCTACGCACGGTGCAAAAGAGGTTCAACATACATGCCGAAGCAAGGGCAATATTTCATTTCGATGCTAAAATATACAGATTGCTTTGCATAAAACACCTGGAATAAAACAAGGTCTCACCAGTGGTGCATGAGGTATCTTGTCCAAGTGCCTCCAGCACAGAGAGGTTCATCTCAATCTTTTCCAGCGTAGCTTCCAACAAATTCACCAGCCTCTCCACACCATCACCTGCTGCATCCACCTGTCGAGGAGATATGGCAAGGTATATGTCACCCACATGCCACTAATGAGAATGTTGCCCATTCCATCGTTCCTATCCACTTTCTTTCATCCTCTTGAACCATTAATCGCTTTTATTTACAGTAATTACAACTAGCTTCATCATGTAATTACTGGCGAAACGTCACTCAGTTTGTAAATGTTGCGGCTTGGCTCTCCAACACACCAGTGTGCTGTACTAGTGACGAATTGGAATGTTCTGCTTACGTGACAACCTTGCTAGATGGCTGTGTCGTGGCGGGTTTTTAACGATATATATTTACAAAAACCTCTATTATGGATGATATTGGACGCAAAAGCCTACATGTTAAACAAACTAAAAGGCCACATACTTATGGCAGGGGTAAGTATATCCATAGGACAGTACTAAAATTTGTCAATCCAATTCTGGATGAAAACCTTCTCCAATTGTATAGGTCATGGGAGTTATTTGACCAGTGTTCATTATGCTGGTCAGTGTGGGCTGGTGAAGGTGGGGAGGAGGGGTAGCCAGGAAAGGTTAAGATATTACTAATGTGAACTGTGGCCATGAATCAAACTTTGGTTGCAAGGTTCATAGCAGTGAGCGGCTCCCCATAAATAGGATTACCAGAGTTTATATTCCGCAAGAGTACTAGTTTTCGTCCTCAAATCTCGAACCGAGATTTAAACTTGCAACCTTCTAAATGCGAGCTTTGCACTATAACCTTACTGCCATTTGGCCAACCAGCACATTCAATGTAAGTACCTCGATAAAATTAACACTCCCTTGGGTTTATGGAAAAAGCTCTTAAGGTCATGTGTTAATTTCACTTTGAGCATGTCAAAGTGAGCATAAAAACACACCTCAATGGAGAGCAAGTGGGGAAGCTGCTTTTCCACGAGTGTGATGAACAGCATAAGGGTGCTGTGCACCTTCTGCTGTAGTTTCTTCTGCTGCACGCCATCCTGTTTTAAAAGCTGTAGAAATAATATTATTTTCCCATTTAATGGACTCTTTGTAATATTTGATGCAAAACATTGTAACTTAAAAATGTAGCATCTGTACAGTATACATTTCATCAAACACATTTAGTGATAAGTTATTGATGTAAGCCAGAGATAATATTTACATTTAAATCCCCATATCCTCATTATAATCAAGCATTTGCTTCAGCAGTTAACAGTTAAATCAAATTAACATGATCTAGATATTGCAGTGGCACCTGATGTAATTTTAGCCGGATAGTAACATTTGACTGCAAGGAGTCCAACCTTACTCTCTGGCACATAGTCAGATTATAGAAATTACATGGACAAGATAATTACATGTATGATGCTTTCATATAACACTGCAAATGTGTGTAGTACTCACCCTTTTGTTTTGTACTTCAATCACTTTGACGAATTCCTCCATTAAGTCATGAAAGTGGAAAATGGTACTCCAATCAAACAACTTCCCAAATGCATGCCCTTCCTTGGCACAAATCACACTTTCCAAGGTGGTCATCACAACACCACAGCTATCCACAATCTCAGAAAATGCCTTTGCCGTCGAGGCAACACCCTGCAGTTGCCTGGCCAACTGGCCAAATACATCTGAAGTAACAGACTGAAAGTCAGGCATCAGAAATGACTTCCACATGTCAAGGGCCAATGAACAAAGCTTTGCAGGCAGACACCAAGTGTCTTGGCCAGAGGGCCCACTCGATATGAAGTGCTGTTTCATTATGCTCATTACTTCAGACGCTACACTGCCATCCTCAGCCGCAGTGATGCTCGAGACACAGATCAGCTTGCACTGCTGCAGTAACAAATCAAACAGCAAGCGTTTGTACTGCTCTGTGTCCTGCGCAAACACATCAGTCAACAGGGACATCAGGGGTGAGTAGTACTTGTCGCTTAGGAAGCGCAGGTCAAGCGCTGTCAGCTTGGCTCTGTCCCTCTTGTAGCGCAGGGCTGCATTCATGCTCTGACTGCAGAAGCCCGAGAGAGGCTCGCCCGAGCCGGCATTCTTCCTACCCAGCCCCTCAATGAGAACAAGAAACTTCACGGCTCTGAGTCGCATGAGCAGGACTGCCTGGCAGTGGGACGGCTCTACTTTGCTGGGGTCCTGCTGTGCAATCTGTGTTGCAACCCTTGCCAATAAGTCATAGCTGTATCTGGCGATGAGGTCATAGTCCTTCAAGAGTGCATGGTCTTGCACACAGACCTCCCGCCACCTCATCAGGGAGCTGAATATGTGATCAGAGAAAAGCACAAGGCTTGAGTGCAGGCCACAGTTACGCAATTTCTGAATAAGGTTCAGGAGGATTTTCTCCAAATATAGCGGAACGTCCTTCTTTGGACTTAGGACCTTGAAACCTTTAAAGGCTTGCTCAGCCACACAGGAAATCAAGGCAAGGTTTTTTTCAGAGTGGCTGCAATCGGCCAGATGATGGAGACATTCTCGCAGAACGGAGTCGCACACATCTCCTGTCTTGATAGCTGTACTCGCCGACGTAGCGGTGCTCTTCAAGGACGGACGCAGGCTTCCCTGGAGAATGAAACGAAATCAGAATCTTTATTTATCCTGGAGGAATCTGATGAGTTATCCAACTATTTTTAACAGACATCAAATCGGGCGGGTAAGAAGGTTGCAACAATACAAAAAAAAACAAATAGGAGTGCAAAGAAGGGGAAAAACCTATTCTCAAAGTAGAAGAAAGGTAAACAAATCAAACACATACAAATAAAACTAAACCATATCCATCCTCGCAGACAAAGCCCACTGCGGTATTAACTTACTTTTCAAAAGCGACCTGGCCACAAATGATAGCTCAACAAAGTGACTTACCATTGACATTTATAGCAGCTAAATAATCTAAAGTCTAAACGCATGTTTCTAAACGTGGAGGTAAAAACCAGAGGACCCGGATAAAAACAATCCAGGCGACCACGGGGAGAACATGAAAACTCCAAATATACAGGCGCCCATGGTAGGGATCGAACCCCCAAGTCCTGGATACCAGGCGAGGGAGATAAACATCTCAACCACCGTGGCGCTCCTTAAATAAAATAAAGTACACAAGTTAAAATTGCATCAATTCTCAAGCTTGGAAAAGGCGGTAAACAGCAGCAAAAACAGTCCCAGATCTCACCAAGACAACACAATCTCGGAATCAAAAAAATGTACTCTCAATACTTTAAGAATTGGCTGTATCCAACACTAATCTTCTGCTTCAGAATATTGGTGATGAACACAACTTTCAATCTGCAAGATGTCTGTATCTTGTGTACGTTGCCTTTAAAATATAAATGGGTGAACCATATGCATTTGTATGATAAATTAACCAACCAAATCAACAAAATGTAACCAAATGTATTTTTCATCATCACGGTGGAATGTAGATAATAAGACAAGGGTCTGTTCGGCTAAATGAAAATAAAATAATGGCCTATATAAAGCCCCTGGGCCTTCTGTATCAATGTTTTGAAACAGTATTTGCTTAAGCAGGCAAACTCGTAAACTTTAATAGGCGTCTTGTAACATGGCACACTCTGCTAATGAGACTCCCAAGTACAATTTTTTTCTGTAAAAATTTATGCCTCTAAAGGACCGGACACAAAAACCAATCTACACCTAAATAGAATCGTCACCGTTAATGAAACGTCGTGAGAATTTTTATTGTTTTATTGTTTCCCTTCAACGTGACTTTACCGAAAGAGCTAAGAATAGTTAAAAAAAAACACATTAACAAGTACAACAATCTCGACACATTCGCCAATGCTACTACCCTGTGAGGGAACACTTAATAATAAAGAGATATACGGCACTGTAGACTTTGCGCATGTTGGAGCATCGATGTCGACTGCACAAAGACGCAAACCGTGAACCCCGCGAGCTCTCGGATTGCGTTTTTGTTTCTTGGAACCGCGCTCACCAACCTCGAAGTTCTTGAGGAAGGCCCTGAGCTCCGCCTCGCTCCGCGCGCGTTTTAACTCGTCCACGATGCTCATTTTGTCTGTAAAAAAAGAAAGCGGAGGCGACGAAAGGCCGCGGGTGGAGAGACGACGACGACAAGGAGGAGGAGGAAGCCTCCGCCGAGAAAGTTTTTGAATTCTTCCGCCCGATGCCACGTGACCAACGGCCGAGCGGCAGCGCGCTGACGTCACGCCGTCGCGGCGGTTGCCGTGCGCGATGACGTCTCCCGCCGCGCGGTGACGTCACGCCGTGCGCGATGACGTCGCCCGAGGCGAACCGTCGCTCTGCGCGGTGACGTCACGCCGTGCGCGATGACGTCGCCCGAGGCGAACCGTTGCTCCGCGCGGTGACGTCACGCCATGCGCGATGACGTCGCCCAAGGCGAACCGTTGCTCCGCGCGGTGACGTCATGCCGTGCGCGATAACGTCGCCCGAGGCGAACCGTTGCTCCGCGCGTTGACGTCACGCAGTGCGCGATGACGTTACCCGAGGCGAACCGTTGCTCCGCGCGGTGACGTCACGCCATGCGCGATGACGTCGCCCAAGGCGAAGCGTTGCTCCGCGCGGTGACGTCACGCCGTGCGCGATGACGTCGCCCGAGGCGAACCGTCGCTCCGCGCGGTGATGTCACGCCGTGCGCGATGACGTCGCCCGAGGCGAACCGTTGCTCCGCGCGGTGACGACGTGCGGCGCGGCTCCCTTTTGTTGTAAGGCGACAGGCGATGTTGTCTTTGGTTGAGACAACAACAACAACAAAAGTGTGCGGGGTTCGCCCTCCAGCAACAACGGAGGGCAGAGAGGAGCGTCCGCTCACAACAATGCGGAGTGTCGGATTAAATGTAGCAAGTTGGCAACGGTAGAGGGGGGGGTAGAGCTGGTGGTGCATCTAGCGGTCATCTCAGTCGGCCAAGGGGCCATCCGTTTAGTCCGTACTCATGGAGGGGTTAACCTAAATGCCTAGCTTGCGTATGGGGGGGGTCTACTGACAATGTACGCATAGGAAGCGGGGAGGGGGGTGAAGCCTCTATAATTTATCTACATTGGGCTTCAAATGAGTTAGATAGTCCGGCGGTGGACTATCTGTTTGCTTAAACACGTTTTACTATGAACGTTTATATTATAATTGGTTTTTTACCCTTTTATCTGGCAACAAAACTGACGTTCGTTTGTGGTCAATGTAAACATGACTCCTTGTAAAAAAAAAGGTGTCAGTTTTCTTGCCAGATAAAAGGGTAAAAAAAACATATTTTGTTACTGGCAAAATGAGGTTTCCAATGGTGTAAATGCCTACCCCGAGCTCTCATACTCTGATGGTGCATTGTCTTTGAGTTGTGCGCCTTTTGGCGTCTTCTGGTCCAACACCAACGTGTGAGACGAGGCTCTAAAGAAAGCTGTCTCGGGTGTGGACCAATCCGTTTCAAGGACAGTGGCACATACATTATCAGTTATTGTTTTTTGTTTGCGTTCCGACCGCAGGTATTGTGGTCAATGTAAACATGACTCCTTGTAAAAAAAAGGTGTCAGTTTTGTTGCCAGGTAAAAGGGTAAAAAACCGATTATCATTTTGTTACTGGCAAATGAGGTTTCCAATGGTGTACACGTTTATATTATTCATCATTGATCGTTTCTGCGTGGATTAATTATCGGCCGTTCTATAGGATCCGGGGGGGGGGTGGGAGGGCGTAAAAAGTCCGCGTGCGTACAGGGAGGGGTCAAGTTTTGACAGATTTTTGCGTACCTACTAAATGGATGGCCCCCAGCCCATTGCACCTGCAGGGTCTGTTCCTGAGATCCTCCTGCCAGCAAACCAACCTTCGACACTCCACGTTGGCCGCAAAGTGCACTTGGCCTGGCACCGTGGTGACGCAACCCTCACTTCGTGGCCAATGGCGTGCATTGGTATTTGTTGTGCGATTCTTGGTATTCTTTCCGCTGCTGATTTTTTGTTATGTATACAAAAGGATAGGCTACCGGTTCCTCCACGTTACAAAGTACAGGAACTCCTCTACTTACGAACGAGTTAGGTTCCAGATGTCTGTCGATTTCAAACGCGTACGGCATGCAGTGGCGGCTCGTGACATTTCAACTCGGTGGGGCTGTTGTGAATGACCTCTGAAAATGTGTTCTAATAAAAAAAAACCTCGTCGTGTTATTGGCCTTCCCGTGAAAGTTATGTAACCGTCTTATATACCAACGGTAGGCATTCATAAACAATACGAAACAAAACAAACCACTCATGCTGTCCCCATGACCCTCCTGTCCACACCACACAACCCCTTTGACACTGCCAAAAGCCATGACCTGCTATATTTGCACAGTGCAACCTCGTGTTATGACGTCATTGCAACCCAGTGCAACCTCGTGTTATGACGTCATTGCAACCATGGGCGCCTTTTTTACTGCCCTGAATGGGTCTCAATCGGCGTGGCTAAAAAGCAAAGCGAATCGCAATGACTGAAAGGATATCTCTCACTCGGACACCTGAACAGCTGTCCAGAGACCTCCCCGAGGCACAAATCAGACTGTGGTGTTGCAGCGGTTTCTAATATGAACAACTTAATGTTACATTCATTAGGCAATTCACGTTGAAAGAATAAAAAAATGTTTTATAGAAAAGTATTTTTATTACAAAATAATTTCTCATCTCAAGTTGTCCAAAAATAATTTCTCATCTCAAGTTGCTTGGTGGGGCTGCGCCCCAACGGCCCTCGTGGACGAACCACGCCTAACGGCATGTACACTAAATACAGGCAATGGTTTTAAAAGTTGTATAATCTCTTGGAGATGTAGATGCCACCGGTTCTTTATGTCCTGCAGATGTAGATGCCACCGCCATCTATTGCGCGACGGTTGAACTTACGACTCGATCTCAACAGGCAATTTGACATAAAGACAGATTTGTTTCTCTGAAAGTAAGTCGAGTGTTCCTAAGTAGAGGAATCCCTGTACAGTATATGGTTACACATCCCTTCAGCCACACAGCCTTTCTGGGAGTGCATAATTTCAGCAGCAATACAAGAAAAATGGACCGACTTCAACATTCAGTCTCATTAGCCGTGAGGCAGGCTTGAACCAATGCTGGTGAACTGCCAGATGTGTTATAGGCAAGGGCCCACGCTATTTACGATAATGGTCCGAGTTTGACGCAAAACTATACAAAGCATAACAAAAATACTATAGCTTCCCTCCCATTTCCATCCGGATAATATATTGCCTGGATTATAAAACGCTCCAAAAAATAACATGCACCCCACTACTTGTGCCCAGTGTCAGATTATAAGACGAACCCACAATTGTTTTTATTTAAAATACAGGGAGAAAAATTCATCTCATGTGGAAAATATGCTAACATTTTGCCATGTAAAAAATTGATTATGCATCTCAGACATACACCACCTTGTAAGAGAACGACCGTGGAAGATCACTGCAGGACTACATTATGGGACCTCCCTTAATAACAGGTTTTAAGATGTTAAAACACCACACAGAAACCTTTTGCAAGGAATCATGCCTGCATTAACCAAAGATACTTGTGGTGAACCTGCAAACAAAAACATGCTCTGGTAGTATATGCATTGTCTTTAAAACTTATTGGTCCACACCAGAGACAGCTTTCTTTAGAGCCTAGTCTCAAACAGTGTTAGACCAGAGGACGCCAGAGGACGCTTCTGGTCTAACACTGTTTGAGACTAGGCTGCCTCTGGTCTAACACTGTTTGATTTGGAATTCGCCCAATTTAGTTACAACCAAGTATCCACTCCTCAAAGAAGACCTCAACCATGTCATTGCTCACCACGGGCCTGTTTTTACAAATCTTCACATGAGCTGATCCCATTGCTCCATCTCTGTAGTTAGCATCCCATATCTCCTTAACAAGCCTTGATGGTAACTGGCTTGTTTTTACCTATAATAAGACATGTCCTCTCTTTGGCAATGTATAAGTGAAACATGCACCAGCCTGTGATAACTTATTGTGTTGACTTTGCTATGTACAAAGATATTTCCGACATTCTGGGGGTTGTACATGAAATACAAATTTGATTTCTAATTTCTTTATTTGGGCTCCGTCTTTTTTTAAAGTGTTTATTATCTTTGCATCCCTGATGGCTATTTTTCATTCTCTTTCATCAAGATGAAGATGTCACCATGACCAAATTCATTGATGCCACCACACCTTGCCAACATGTTCTACCCACAGCTGTTGCACAGTAAACACCCTATCTCCAAGGTCTGTCCTCACAGCATCCTACCATCTACTCTAAGGTGTTCCCCTTGGTCACTAGGTCCATGAAGACCACTCCAATATCTACCTTGGCAATCGGCCCTCTCAACCTGCACACTTTCCACGAAATGCAATCAGTACAATAATTACCTGCCATGTTCTCTTTTGAACTGATTAATTGCTTATCCTGTTCTGGCACAACATTCCCAGCATTCATCTCAAACACCTGTGCTCAAATCCCAACAACTTATCTTTGATTTGTTTAGCATCCAGCACAAGACATCTTCAGGTAGATGGACAACAATCAAATGATTTATCGTTTGACCTGGAAACCACTGAATAAAGTTTTACAGATACAGGTCACAACATGCTGCACTATTATAGTTGAATAAAAGACACTGAAAATTCGACATTGTGCATCGTTAATTTTAAGTGCAACTCACTTATGAGTAAGAATATTGTCCAATAGGATTGTAATCAGGGTAACCATTCTGTGACTACTTTGTCTACAGTGTTAGCAGATACATTTCAGTTAATCAAAACTGAGATGAAATTTCAGTAACCTGATTCCATCCCTTGGGCAAATTCATCAGAATGCTGTAGTACCAGCTATGAGCCAAGCAATCTACTGCACACATGATCCATTGGCATTTTTATTAAATCGGCCAATTTCAGGAATTAGTCCTGAGGAAAAACCCAGTGAAGTGCAACACAGGGCATGTCATTCAAACAAATGAACCCAAGTGTTTACAGACTTGACTCTATGACATTTGACAAAGAAATTGCTGCAGTGCACGACACGACAGTGATAATTCATCAATAGAGGCATTAACACTGTGAATTTGGTTCTGCTTCCATAAAATCCATTCTAGAAATGTCTCATCAGGTTTGATGCATATTGTATTGTATGTAGCAGTGGCTCAAAACCTTTTCTGGACCCGCAGACCACAGTGCACCAATACAAATTTTTTAATTCTATAAGCACTATAAAATGTTCATGAATAAGCCATAAAAACTACAAACTTGCATTTTTATTGATTCATAAAATGTATGTGCTTTGGGCAGTAAAAAAAAAATGGTGTTTTGTATAAAATAAATCGTTTCTGCAAAAGTTCTGAGGACCACTTCCTACGGCCGTGCAAACCGTGACCTACAGCCCACAAATTGAAAGCTACTGGTACAGTACAGTATATGGAACACATAAGCCTCGATTTGTGTTACAGTATTGAAAGCGGTATTGTCATGCAGAGACGTGCACAATGGTCTGGGAATTTAGGCGTGCAGAAATAGACATTCAAAACCATTAAAATCTTGGTTATGCTTTATCCACTCAGAGCCATGAGCAAAAAAATATCACGTAAAATAGTGACAGCATACAATGATGTGCACTTAAAATATATATAGAGCAGGTAGAGGTGTAATGGCACCAGTACTCTGTGCCAGACATACTCTTGCTTTGTGTATATTTGTTTGCATTGGCTTATGGTGGCAAAAAAAAATCCCTAAGGATCAGAAATGGTAGGTACACACTAATTTGCACATGCAGCATTACTTTACACGTTGATATAATAAACCCAAAATTAATGCAACACAGTATATGTTGTCACGTGACTCGTGGAGACAAATTGGGATATCACAATTGTTATGTATATAATGTTTACATCGCCTTTTCATTTCCTACTTTAAAAAAACTTTACATGTCAGGAACCTGACTTAACCCACTGTGCAAACACATAAAATGACTTTTTGAAACTTTTTACCATGTACAAAGTTCCACAACGGTTCACATAGCATGGTTAAAATGAAACTAAAATAAGACAGTAAAATTAAACGAAACAGTTATAAAATGAAACCAAAACATTGCAATCCTCGAATGAAAGTGACAATGTTACACAATCATATTCTAACATTAACCAACCCTGCCTATATACGCCCACATGCCTTATGCATGTTGAAACCTGCACACTGAAATCGCTTCATATACTTTACGTATTTTAATATCTTGCTCACCAAGTGATTTTCGTGTTCAAGTAGCTACTTTTTGGTGGACTTTGTTTTGGGTGCGGTGGTTGTGGGGCCATTCTCAGCGAGTGGCTCACCTGGTTTATTTTGTAGCCAGTTCAACTCCATTCCGCGTTTCACCGTTCCTTCACAGGACTACCGTGTAATCTGAACTTCAAACTTTTGCCCTCACTCCACGTATACCATTCCATCAGTGTGGAATAGATCATAAATGAATTCACACAAAAACATGATAATTTTGTTTACAAATGTGAAGCCTTGGGTTTGAAAATCTTTTGTGTCAATAAGATAACCTCCTTTGTGATTTTGAAAGAAAGTAAAAAAAAGTATTTTCCAGACATAATTTTGAGGTGACTGATTGCTTAGGTCACAAAGGTGAAGGAAAATGCGTCATTCACATCCCATAGTTGCCTCTTTACAGCATTTACTGTCAATGACATACATAAATTAAATGCTGTACTTGCCCGATCAAAAATTTCAATTGTTCACACATCAAAATGAAACTTTTGACAATTTGCATTCACTATTGATAAGAATTTGTTGCACAATGTTTCTAAGTACACATAACAGCAATACAACAGACATTTAGTTGTGACATAAAAGTGGAATATCGACTAAACAATGTTTGCCATGTAAAAATCATACATAAAGCTGATCGTTGTTGAAGGTTCATGTCGTGTCCACGTGTACGATCGTGTTTCTCTATTACGAAGATAAAATATTTGACCGGCGTTCGTGTAGTTGTAATACACACAAGGAAAATATTGAAAATTCTTACTTGGTTCATATGCTTAACATCCGTTCGCTTTGGACACATAACGGTCATTAGAAACAATTGACAAACACGAAGCATCCGAACGTGGCGCTATTTACAAAACATCTTGGCACGGGCTCCTATTGCGAAATCTCTTAGACGTGACTCGTGTTTCCAAGTCGAGGGATTCCCCCCCACCCTCTCCTCCACCACGAGAATTGGTTTAATCTGGGAGGGTACAGCATGTAAACCACAAGTCGTATCTGGGAAGTGCTCACATATATCAATCACTGCAGCAAGGTTCCGCTGTTTGCTAAGCCAGGCAGAGCGACGCAAGCGGTGTTGAGTAAAAATTCCCACCACCAAAGAAATGTTGGGTTTTGTAAAGCCGACATAAAAGGTGGTTGCTGGCAACGCGCGTGGGTGTGTTAGCGATTCATCGGGTCCAAAGATCAAGGCTCGCAGCAGCGAAGTTTGGACTTTTCTCGGAGCTGTTCAAGTCCGCGACCAAAGCCTGTGCTGTGTCACAGATGAGTTATTAAACATGAAGCGCTTTAATCTGTGCTGGATTTTTCTATGTCTGATCGTTCTTCCTCCAGTATCAGCGCAGTGGTGGAGTGTATTCAAGGTCCCCACAAAAGCACCTGCATTGTCAAAGACGGGGAAGGATGGCGAAAAAACCGCTGTCGCACCTACAGATCCGTCGTTCAATGAAGAAGACGAATATAACCTTGAAGACGACTTGACCGAAACAAACCAGGACGATTTGGACAAGAACGAGACGGATGAAATAGATGAGGGACAGGACGAAGATGAAGATTACCTTGAGGAACATTACGACGATAACGTTGACGAAAAGGTCGATTCTTTAGGGAAAGCTGAAGGGGAAGAAGAAGTGGAAGAGGAAAACAAAGATGATGAATTGGAAGAAGTGGAGGAGGAGGAGGAGGAGGAAGAAGAAAATGGAGATGAGAACGGAAACACGAATATTGGTGATGAAGACATAGATAATCTAGACCCAATCGAAGATGACGATGATGAAGACTATTCGGATGAAACAACAGACAGCGGACCGGTCAAAGGTGACAACGGAATCATAGCTGGTAGAGATGACGAGAATGAGAATGAAGGTATGCATTTGTTTATTGTTTGAATCAATGAGTATGGAGTGCACGTTTATAATTTAAATACATATATATGATCTGCTCCTACTTATGCTAATATACGGTATACACACCGTGTTGTCTTACAAAATAATTTCCAGTATCCCTAAGCCATTGTGATTGTGTCGTTAAAGAGAGCAATTTTTTTTAGTAATGTGTGTGATTACGGCATCACAAGACAGGACTTGAGCTGGTAAACCTCAATTAGATTTAGAATGAGTGTAGTAGATGTCAAAATAACAATCTAAGCTTTCCATGCACATTTTTTTTGTGCTGAAGCAATATGCAAAAGGTACGTGCAGTACAACCTTTATGAGTTGAGTGGATAAGATCTCTAACATTTATATGAACTTGTATCACAACCAGCATGAGCTGTCAAATTAGCCTGTATGTAGTAGCATGCAAAAAAAGTAAGATATATACGGCCTGATAGAGTTACCACGCATAAAAGCCTTCTGTAACACAAACGTGTGGTGGGTTACGTATCCGTAAAAAAGCTGTTCATAGTGTCAGCAGGATTAACACGTTTTCAATTCATGAACGGTGGTCTTCACTTCATTTTCATAAACGCAATTAATTTTAAACTTGATTTGAAGCTTTCGTGACTGCAGGAATTACTCTTTGGTTCTTTCGGTACAGTCACATCGTGTATAAGGTATATTTAACAATAGGAATAATTTACAGCCCTCTAGGACTCACCACTATGATCTCTACATTGGGTCAAACTTAACATCTCTTAATGTTCGACGGCTTGTGCACCAGATCTTATTTATTCACGATATACTTACAAAAAAATCCGCAGACTACCTGCTGGATCTCCTCTCTGTTTAAAGAACAAATTTGACCTCAGATCTTCGCTCATTTACCTGCTTCACATTCCCTATTGCCGTACAAAAACTGGAGGAAGGGCCTTTGCTATTGATGGCCCCAGGGTCTGGAATGCTATTGCCAATAAACTGCAACTTGAATCGATACCAATGAGATCTTCTCTCAAAACTGCTCTAGAGGAGTTGTACACCCCTAGCTGCCACTGCTATTCATTGGCGTAAAATAAAATAAAATGTTTCGCTCCGGATGACGCTGCAAAGTATTATCTGTATTTTGATTTAGCGTGCTGATCTTAATGGTGCATTGAAAAATTTGATACTCCGACTGATGCTTCTGTTGTTGTGGAGTAACTCATGCAGCCAGCTATGGCTATAGGATTTGGTGTTACATGTTATTTATGTAGTTTATTGTAAAAATTCGGTCACAGTCCCTATGATCACTGTTACGTTGCAATTATGGCTTTATTTTTTGGTGATTTCGAAAACGTTTTTGGTTTGGACATGTTTTGCTGTAGTACGGAGTTAGACTGATGGCCTTAATCTAAGTTTTCTTGTGTTTTTGTTGTTGTTTGACTTGCATCCCACTGGGATTTTTTGCACACAGCGTTGGTGTACGGTGCTTTTTCAGGAATTTTTTGCTGTCTTTTTCATGGATTTTCTGTTTGCACAGTCACATAGTCACTTTAAGATGTTTTCTTGTTCGTGTTTTTGTTTTTTTTGTTTGTTGTGGTTGCACCCGATTCAAGAGCCGAATTGCTCACAGGGCTATACCAAAATAAATAAACTAAAAATAAATAAGTCTACTGCTGGATGAAGGCTTCCCCATGCAGTATAGGTCATGGGGGAGCAGAGATTAACCATATTTCACCGTTAGGGGAGGGATGGTAAAGTTATGGGGGAAGGGGGACACAGGTTCAGATATCACTCGCCAATGATGTTAGCCGTGGCCGGTAATCAAATTAATTTCACCGGATTCATAGCAGTCTGATAACCGCCGCAACACCCCTCCACCCCAAGTACGTACAATACAACAATGTAAACATGCACGTTGTTATATCTGTCTGCATTGTCTGGAAGTTAGGATCTAGCAATAAATTTTTGTGTTTTGATATAATATAACAACACAACGTTACTGTGCTATGCACAACAGTAAAATTGTGTGATTGATAAACTTGGAATTGTGTATTCACGTGAAACCCAACCTACGTATAGTTGTTATGGAGATGCAGAAATATTTCAAATGTCAAGGTATCACAGTTCAAGCATACAGTATATGCCTCGACACTGTTACATCAGGTAATTAATACTGTTAAGAAATAACTAGAAAACGTACATTTCATTATATAGTAAATGATGAATGGCAAATTTACGCGTGCCAACAGAATGACAAGCCATCTGCAAGATGGCACGATTGCCTTATAGGAACCATGGTGGCAATAACCGCATTCTGGTTTTCCAAACCACTATGGCTCAACCATACGGCCCGTCCCTGCGTTACTGTGGTTAGAGAAGGACTCGTTTCAATCCGCCCTTGCAATATGGAATGCTCCGGCATCAACGGCGCTCGCCTAAGCCGCCGCACCCAGGGGCACTTGGGCACGCGCGTTTTTTCCATTTTTGCGTGGGAGACGAGGAACGGTGGTGTGCTGTGAGTTTTGTTATAAAAGAGCGTGTGCCCGAAGGGTATAAGCCTCGGCAGGCACCCGCGTGGTGCTAACGCGGGCTTTCAAAGGCTACGCCCGTTGAAACAGAACCATTTCTAAACACTATTAGACCGTATTCATATTCTTGGTTCTTTCGGTAAAGTCACGTTGAAGGGAAACAACGTGACTTTACCGAAATAACCAAGAATATGAATCACTGCAGTCACGAAAGCTTTAAATCAAAATTTACTATTAGACCGATGAGGATTTGAAGGGTTAAGCGTTTGCATTGCAGCTAAAAGAAATGTTAACTTACCATTATCACTGTTCCAAAAAAAAAAAGATTATATACGGGTATTTACTGTGTGGTAAAAAACAACAACATTTGTGTCTCTTAAAATGGCCCAGCAAAGAGACAAAAGGCTTCACATTATTTTCCCATGCTTAGGCAGCCAACCACCCCAAAACCACACATCTTCTTTTCTCAACCATTGACCTTAACGCCTCTAAATTTGCTCACACGTGACTATTTACAATAGGCACCTTGACAAGGTGATGAATGGATCAGTGCATGGTATGTTCCTTGCCAGGATGACTGCTTTTGGGACATAGAGCAGTTAATAGCTGCCTTTTGTGGCTGTAAAAGCCATGCAATTGGCATGTAAGGGGACATTCAAATAGTTTTTTAAATGAGGCCATGGGCCAGAGCATAAATTTGTACCACTTAAGGTAGCAATACTTTAGTTTCATCAAGTTATTTATATTGTGAATAAGAGTCCATCATTTGATAACCCACTAATTTCAAATGCTTATCACGTAATTCACTTGTGTTTTCCACACAAATAAAATAGAACCACTGAAGTTATATCACCTGAGGTGGCCTAGGACTCTTGAAATAAATGGTTGGACTGTGGGGACTGGGAGCACACACAAAAATGACATCACTGTCACTTTATACATTTGTTTGTATTATTTATGAAACACATATAGCGGTGTATTATGGTGAATTTTATGCATATGGTGGTAAATGCACGTGCATTGTTGTTCAGAATCAGCTTATTTAAATATTTTTCAACTCCTTACTGTGGGAAGTAGTATCAGCTAAGGGTACGATGACTCATTTGCGAAGGGATATTCTTTAAAATCCCTATGAAATGCAGAGGACCAGTGTATCCGTGTCATGACCACATTAAGAATTTTGTCCATAAATATTAAAATGCCAGATTGGGCCATCACGATTGCTCACCAAGGCTCAATGCCTGTGTGCTTAGTAAAGTAGCATTGAGAACACTGCAATTGGTTTAAGGCAATGCCTCATACATTTTGTTATTATTGAGTGTAAACAGTTTGGTTCCACTAAATTTCAAGAGTCTTTATTGGAACAAAAACTATGTGTAAAACCCACCAATGCAACAAACAGACACTTTGCACGGTCAGATAATGACTTGTAATTGGTTTATTTTTTATACCTCATTTGTATCTTGTGACAATTTTGATAACGGATGAAACTGCTCAGGTCAACAAAGCGGATTCCTATCACAGTGAGAATTATAAAGGAAGGGACCATTTACTGTTCTTGTGGTTTGGTGTTTATGATCATTTCATGAATAATATATAGGTTATGAACCAAGTACAGACTTCTCATCTCTTGAAAATTATTGGCAACGACGATGATGACATACAATTCAAACACCTTTCAGATTTGAAATCGAATTAGCCAATTACTTGCAATTTGCCTACCCAGTAGCAAGCGGGCCGACACGCAGGGCTACCTGTCACATTTTTTCTATTCCTTTTTATCCTTTTTAAAGTTGTGGACTGTCAAACCCACACATCACCTGACCGGGTTTGTGGTTAAGCTGCGTGCGTGTAAGGACACAACCACCCTGGATCGCTGTCGCCAAGAAGCAGCTGCTAGCAGCACACGTGAATAGCATAGCTCCCATCACGAATCCGAAGAACTCACAAAGCTATAACGCAGCGCAGAGCCCTGTGTGAAAGAGGCTTTGGCTTATTCACACATTTTTTGTTGTCTCCAAGTGAGCCAAGTTCACTTTTGAGTGAAGTGTGTAAGAAAAGAAAACCTAAAGAATTTGGATTCATTCACACCCGCATCGCACAAAAGAACTCTGCTTGAAAGTTCAATGAGTTATTTTGCATTCACATTGCATTTACAAACACATGCACGCCGAGGCCAAAATTACCCACAATGCACCCAATATTGTCAGATCTCAGAACTGAGCCTGAACAGGGCTTGGATGGGTAACCACCATGCACACCAGGTTGTCACAGACATCTGGCGGACTAAGTTCGGCACAGCAGCGGGAAGGGCAGGAAAATCCATTGTTGGACTGTACTTCCGATGCTCCCACGTCTATGCCTCCTGCCGTCAGTAACCTACAAATAACCCCCCCATGACCCACATGCCATAGAGAGGCCCTCATCCAGCAGTGGAATAACATATTATACACGACTGTTTTAGCATTATAATTATCATAATTAGTATGCACATGCACAGAAAAGACAAATATCCCCCATACTAGCCTTTTGCCCGTCCAAGGACGGGTGTGTTGCAGTAGATCTGAAACTTGCAAGCGAACAGCAGAGCGCGACGTGATATTCATTGCGTGAATGCGTGTGCAGTTTGTAAGGGCGCGGTGACACGGACTTCTTTCATTTAAAGTTTATAATCCCTTGTTCATCACGACGTCCTTTTTACTTTTATGTCTCAATAGCGTTGCGGAGATCACGTGACATGAGGGTTCTGCCTTTGTAGTGAGGGTTGTCAGTTGACGCCAAGGAGGGGGGAGGAGGCGCCTCGACCCCCCATGTGGAGTGACGTCAGCCGTTAATGATTATTAATGGTGGGGGTGTCCATTTGGAGGACGTCACCTGTTCATAATTATGAATGAGGGGGACTGGTGTGACGTCACGTGCGGGACACAGACATTATTGGCTCATAGTAGTTAATAGCATTGACAGACTCTAGGGACAAGTGCTGTTAGCGAGCGCCTATCATGGTTGGCATGGCACACGAGGGGGTGGGTGCCCAGCACCACGCCTGGCCGCCTTTATCTTCCTAGTGGAGATGTTTACACACCCACCTCACCAGGTACTTATTTTAGGTTCAGCCGACGTAGGGGAGGCCCGAGAATGGTTCACAATCGTTAATGGTGTTGGCCATAAGCGGGAATTGAACTCGAGTCGCCGGGGTTCGTAGCACAGCGCGGTAACCGCAAACCATACCCATGCACAAACAAATTTACACATACTATGGTGCCCTGTTAGAATTATTAATAAGTTTGAATTCCTGTCTTAACATTTGTATTCACATTAGAACAGTAGCCCCATTTATAAAGGAGGAAATCATCTATATAACTATCAACGGTGCCGCCTTTGGTATTGGTCTGGCCCCCACATATGTGTACACAGGAAGGCTTCCTTTACAAAGGCTCTCCTTTGTCATAGTTCTGGCTGGGAAGCTAAAAAGTGGAAAGACAGACGAACAAACGTCCTCCAGTACCCCAGTAGTTGTTTGATAATGAATACAAACACATTTAAATAAATCAAGTGATGTGCTAACATATGAAAAATATTGTTATTCAGCCATCTGTTAATAGGTGTTGGCAACGAGCAATCATCACCAACCAGTCACTGCAAAAAAAACATATTGCTCTCTCATGTACTACTGTAGTGAGTTCAACTGAGTCACAGATGTACTCTTATCTCAGACCGTGTTCATGGACACAATGTGGATCTGAAACACGGTAGGACCAATACCTTGGCCGTGGCTGATCATTGTTTTAACGCTGTGGGCACACATGAAATTGATTTCTCCAAGACGAAGGTACTCTGCAAACCCACTGGCTATGAACAAAGATTTGTTCATGAAGCCATCCAGATATATAAACATAGACACAATTTCAACCGAGAAGATGGGTACAAACTTAGCAATAATTGGAAGTACGTTATAAACCAGGTAAAGTTATAACTGGCTGTGATGCTTCATCCTACCTGCCGGTACTAGCAGCTATTTCCTTCTCTGAGTTACATTACCTTGTTAAATGTTTTTACATTAACAGGCTAAATGTCTCACGAACATAGCCGCTGCTCCCTTTTCCTCGATGTGGCGGTGGCTCTCGTTGTTTAATAAGCTGAATGTCTCACTGGCACGTCCACCATTGCGATGGTTCCCTTCCGTTGACATGCTGGTCTCTCAGAGTGCAGCAGCCAACGCCGCAGCTTTTGTTGCCCACGAGGTGGCGTTGTGCCCGGTTCTCTGACACTGACATGCCAATCTTCTCATTAACACAGTCGCTGTTGCAGGAGCCGTCTCACATTGACGTGCTCATCTCTAGAAATACAATGGCTGCCTCTTCAGCACCGTAATCGTGGGGTTACATTAACAGATTGGCCTGCTAATCTCCTGCAATACAATGGCCGCCTGATGAAAGCCGCTTGTGTTGTGGCCGAAACGTCGTGAGAATTTTATTGTTATTTTAGTTTATCAATTTATTATTTTATTCTCATTCTACGTGACTTTACCGAAAGAACCAAAGAAGAAAAAATGGCCGCCTCTTCAGCACCGTAGTTGTGAGGTATATCAGGCTCTCCGATCTTACATTTACATGCAAATTCCATCTCTAGCCCCGCCCACTTACCCTTGGGTTGCGCCCATCTCAAACCTATATAACCTCTTGCTGCAGCAGCTCTCCCGCTATATTTCTCCTGCCTCAGCAGTTCATCTGTTGTATTTTTTCACCTGAAGACGATTGCTTGTGTTGCGATCAAAACGTCGTGATTTTGTAATTATTTTTTTTATCTACGTGACTTTAACGAAAGACCCAAAGAGTACTCTTGGAGGCAACACATTTATTTAACACCAACACACGGGGTAACTGCCCCTTAACAGAATAACAATCTATGGTGGTGACCACCAGGCTAACTACACTAATTACAACGTAACTAGCTACTATGGACCGGGACCACAGCTCGGGTCCAGGTCCACGTGTTGGAGACTCGGTAGAACGTAGGACGTAGACGAAGGTTCCTTCAAGATGAACAACAACACCGGTCCCTCTGGGGGACCCGGCTACCCGGCTTTTATTCTCTGCGGCGTGGCTGGCTCCGCCCTTGGCCACGCCCACCTTCCAGAATCTTCGAGCAGGATCTGGACCCAGACCACGTGACCACCCCGAGCCCCGACTTGGAGACCCTGTGTAGACTTAACTGGTCACGTGTCCTCTCCGGTCAACCAGAGTGCCACGGCCTATAGTAACCCCATTCCGACGGCCGGCACTCCCACACCCTCTCATGTAGGGCTGGCACTGTACGCCAAGCGTGATGCCATCCAGCGCTATCTATCAACACACCTCGTGCCTCTCTAGGGCCGGCACTACACAGTGACATCCCGCGATGTCACTACACTACTATTGGTGCTCAAATTATAAGTGTAAAGACAAACACATCGTGATTGAGGGTGTTTAGAATGCCACCTTATATACAAATGGAGGGTTTCATCTTCATTTAATATTGAAAGCCGCCGGCAGTCAGAGACTATCAATAAGGGAGAGAACGCCCCTGAGTGTGAATGTGGGACCATCGTAATCCGCGTAATGCTTGCGTGAGTCCTGTATTAATCAAAACCCCTTCCGTGTTTCTAAGGGCCTTCAGGGGGCAAGTCGGAGGAGGAAGAGCTTCCCCCCATTAAGGGAGACTTAGAACCATCAAGCACGCCTTCAGCAACACAGGTGAGCACATGTAGAGGTGAGGCTGGGCATGATGTTACTTTCTCACCAGCTGTTAACATCTCACCACCGTAGTACCCTATGGTGATGAGATGTTAACTACTTCGCCTGATATACAGGAGGTCGTGGGTTCAATCCTGACGCCTGTATATTTGCAGTTTGCGTGTCTTTCTCCCTGTGGTGGCAGGGATTTTTCTCCAGATCCTCTGGTTTTTCTCTCCACATTTAGAAAAATGCGTTTAGAGTACTTGGCTGCTATATATTTCAACATGATACGCCACTTTGTTGACCTATCATTTGTGGCCAGGTTGCTTCTGAAAAAGCGTTACATAGCTCAGTGGGCCTTACCTGGTAAAATAAAAAGAAATAGTTTAGAGTAAGAGTTTTTGGTTTATAGTGTCATAGAATAAATTTCAGTTAGTGCTGGAACAGAACCAGGGCTTAATTTCTCACTCCATCACTAGGCTGGCTTGGAGTAGGAGTTATTGGCGTAAGGCACTATCACTAGAACACTACCCATAATAACAATAATTATGTTTTTGGCGAGAAGGATGTGGCATGCGAAAACAATTCCCGGAACAGCGTTTCAGAGTGCTCTGGCTGAAATCAAGCACTGGGCATAACTCATTACAAAATATCCCATTGAATTTGGTGACATTTGCTGAACAAAACCAACCATCCATGAATGTGAATAATGACCCCTCATGGGATTACACTCACCTGTAGACTCTGCAATTGTAATTTTTTTTATTTCAAATTCATAATTGTTACGTACACCGTGTAATCTAGCAGAAGTACACAGTGATGATTATATTTTGTGCAAATTGACCAAGACACGCGCGACCAATCATTCACAATATAGCTTGCAGTGTTTCCTTTGGGTGACGGTGGGATGTGTTTAACACGCACAGGGAAAGAAAATAACGGTACTTCCTACAGCGAAAGTAGGCGATTCTATACCCAGCAAGCTTCAACCCAAAGGACAAATAACCAAGGACTCTCCTCTGATCAAGGGTGAACAAGTAAGTTCACTTTTTGACTGGGTTCTCCAATAAGAGAGAGTGCCTGGCAAGGTTTTTGTGCTGGCTGGTATTTTAGGGGGCACCACGATGGCGTGGTGTTAACTACCTTGCCGGGTATACAGAAGGTCGTGGTTTCGATCCCGACCCTGACACCTGCATATTTGCAGTTTTCATGATCTCCCCGTAGTTGCGTGGATTTTTCTCCGGGTCCTCCGGTTTTTCCCTCCACATTTAAAATCATGTGTTCAGAGTATTTGGCTGCTATAAATTTCCACATGATAAGCCACTTTGTTGAGGTATCATTTGTGGCCAGGTCCCTTCTGAAAAAGACCTATAAACTCAGTGGGCGTTACCTGATAAAATAAAAAACAAATTTACTTTACAGTCTTTATAGTGTCTTAGAAGGAACTTCAGTCAGTGCTGGAAAACAACCAGGGCTTCATTTATCACTCAATTTCTACACTGGCTTGGAGTAGGGGTTATTGGTATAAGCACTAGAGCACTACCCATAATAATAATTATATGTTTTTGGCAAGATGGATGTAACATTCCGAAACAATGAATGTAACAGCATTTCACACTGCTCTGGCTGAAATCAAGCACTGGACATAACTCATGAAAAGATACCACATTGAATTCAGTGACATTAGCTGAACAAAACCCACCATCCATTAATTTGAGCAATTACCCCAAATGGGATTACGCTTACCTGCAGATAATGTCATTCATATTGTGATTTCTTTTCAAATTTTCAAATCTTTATGTACACCGCGTGATCTCGCAGAAGTAGAGAGTAATTATTCAATTTTGTACAAATTGACCAAGACACGAACGACCAATCATTCACAATTAGGCCTCGGCAAGGTAAGGTAAAAGGTAAAAACAACGAGCCTACCTTTACCCTACCTTTAACCTTACCACAATACAATCACTGTACCCTACCTTTTACCCTTTAGCAGGTAAGGTAAAAGGTTAAAAGCAACGAGCCTACCTTTTACCCTTACCCCATACAAATTACCCGATTACAGGGTAATTACTGGGGTACTACACATGGAAAAGGTTTATAACGGTAAACGCTAGGTAAAGCGCTTTATTCACATAGAATACTCTCGATTCCAATTTTACACGCTTTCTTTTAACTCACTCTGTCTGTTGTTGTCGTTGTTGTATCTTCAAATCTTGTAACTCAATATTAACCCACTTCCCAATGTGGTATCGACTGCAAACTTGGTATACTTATGTCATACTCATGACAATACTACATTCTATCATTAAAAATAAAAATATATATTTTTAAACATTATTTTTTATATGTTATGTTTCGGCTTGGGTCTAATTGTCCACTGTCAACTGACGTTGGCTGTAATTGGCCACGGTCCCTTACGTTGTTACAAGCTTCGGGGCCACTTCCTGGAGTCGTGGAGTTCTGCCATTACTAGTACATTTCATTTAAATCGTGTTTAAAAAAGTTTTGTTTAAAACATTACTTGTTAAATGGAGGCCACGGACTGTGCCACGGAGCTTTTAGCGGTAAACAAGGCACCGTATTTACCGGGTAATACTTCACGCTACCTTTACCCTACCGGGTAATTCTTCCGAGCTACCTTTACCTTACCCTTTACCTTACCCTTTACCTTACCCCTTGGCATGTCGACACCTTTACCCTATACCTTTACTCTTTTACCCGGTTTAAAGGGTAAATTACCTCACCTTGCCGAGGCCTATTCACAATATAGCATGCAGTGTTTCCCTCGGGTGATGGTGGGATGTGTTTAACACGCAGAGGAAAATAAAATAACGGTACCTCCTCCAGTGAAAGTAGGCGGTTCTATACCCAGCAAGCTTCAACCCAAAGGACAAATAACCAAGGACTCTCCTCTGATCAAGGGTGAACAAGTAAGTTCACTTTTTGACTGGGTTCTCCAACAAGAGAGAGTGCCTGGCAAGGTTTTTTGTGCTGGCTGGTATTTTAGGGGGCACCACGATGGCGTGGTGTTAACTACCTTGCCGGGTATACAGAAGGTCGTGTGTTCGATCCCGACCCCGACGCCTGTATATTTGCAGTTTTCATGATCTCCCTGTGGTGGCAGGGATTTTTCTCCAGATCCTCTGGTTTTTCTCTCCACATTTAGAAAAATGCGTTTAGAGTACTTGGCTGCTATATATTTCAACATGATACACCACTTTGTTGACCTATCATTTGTGGCCAGGTTGCTTCTGAAAAAGCGTTACATAGCTCAGTGGGCCTTACCTGGTAAAATAAAAGGAAATAGTTCTGAGTAAAAGTTTTTGGTTTATAGTGTCATAGAATAAATTTCAGTTAGTGCTGGAACAGAACCAGGGCTTAATTTCTCACTCCATCACTAGGCTGGCTTGGAGTAGGAGTTATTGGCGTAAGGCACTATCACTAGAGCACTACCCATAATAATAATAATTATGTTTTTGGCGAGAAGGATGTGGCATGCGAAAACAATTCCCGGAACAGCGTTTCAGAGTGCTCTGGCTGAAATCAAGCACTGGGCATAACTCATTACAAAATACCCCATTGAATTTGGTGACATTTGCTAAACAAAACCAACCATCCATGAATGTGAATAATGACCCCTCATGGGATTACACTCACCTGTAGACTATGCAATTGTTATTTTTTTATTTCAAATTCATAATTGTTACGTACACCGTGTAATCTAGCAAAAGTTGACAGTGATGATTATATTTTGTGCAAATTGACCAAGACACGCGCGACCAATCATTCATAATATAGCTTGCAGTGTTTCCTTTGGGTGACGGTGGGATGTGTTTAACACGCACAGGGAAAGAAAATAACGGTACTTCCTACAGCGAAAGTAGGCGATTCTATACCCAGCAAGCTTCAACCCAAAGGACAAATAACCAAGGACTTTCCTCTGATCAAGGGTGAACAAGTAAGTTCACTTTTTGACTGGGTTCTCCAACAAGAGAGAATGCCTGGCAAGGTTTTTGTGCTGGCTGGTATTTTAGGGGGCACCACGATGGCGTGGTGTTAACTACCTTGCCGGGTATACAGAAGGTCGTGGTTTCGATCCCGACCCTGACACCTGCATATTTGCAGTTTTCATGATCTCCCCGTAGTTGCGTGGATTTTTCTCCGGGTCCTCCGGTTTTTCCCTCCACATTTAAAATCATGTGTTCAGAGTATTTGGCTGCTATAAATTTCCACATGATAAGCCACTTTGTTGAGGTATCATTTGTGGCCAGGTCCCTTCTGAAAAAGACCTATAAACTCAGTGGGCGTTACCTGATAAAATAAAAAATAAATTTACTTTACAGTCTTTATAGTGTCTTAGAAGGAACTTCAGTCAGTGCTGGAAAACAACCAGGGCTTCATTTATCACTCAATTTCTACACTGGCTTGGAGTAGGGGTTATTGGTATAAGCACTAGAGCACTACCCATAATAATAATTATATGTTTTTGGCAAGATGGATGTAGCATTCCGAAACAATGAATGTAACAGCATTTCACACTGCTCTGGCTGAAATCAAGCACTGGACATAACTCATGAAAAGATACCACATTGAATTCAGTGACATTAGCTGAACAAAACCCACCATTAATTAATTTGAGCAATTACCCCGAATGGGATTACGCTTACCTGCAGATAATGTCATTCATATTGTGATTTCTTTTCAAATTTTCAAATCTTTATGTACACCGCGTGATCTCGCAGAAGTAGAGAGTAATTATTCAATTTTGTACAAATTGACCAAGACACGAACGACCAATCATTCACAATTAGGCCTCGGCAAGGTAAGGTAAAAGGTAAAAACAACGAGCCTACCTTTACCCTACCTTTAACCTTACCACAATACAATCACTGTACCCTACCTTTTACCCTTTAGCAGGTAAGGTAAAAGGTTAAAAGCAACGAGCCTACCTTTTACCCTTACCCCATACAAATTACCCGATTACAGGGTAATTACTGGGGTACTACACATGGAAAAGGTTTATAACGGTAAACGCTAGGTAAAGCGCTTTATTCACATAGAATACTCTCGATTCCAATTTTACACGCTTTCTTTTAACTCACTCTGTCTGTTGTTGTATCTTCAAATCTTGTAACTCAATATTAACCCACTTCCCAATGTGGTATCGACTGCAAACTTGGTATACTTATGTCATACTCATGACAATACTACATTCTATCATTAAAAATAAAAATATATATTTTTAAACATTATTTTTTATATGTTATGTTTCGGCTTGGGTCTAATTGTCCACTGTCAACTGACGTTGGCTGTAATTGGCCACGGTCCCTTACGTTGTTACAAGCTTCGGGGCCACTTCCTGGAGTCGTGGAGTTCTGCCATTACTAGTACATTTCATTTAAAGCGTGTTTAAAAAAGTTTTGTTTAAAACATTACTTGTTAAATGGAGGCCACGGACTGTGCCACGGAGCTTTTAGCGGTAAACAAGGCACCGTATTTACCTGGTAATACTTCACGCTACCTTTACCCTACCGGGTAATTCTTCCGAGCTACCTTTACCTTACCCTTTACCTTACCCTTTACCTTACCCCTTGGCATGTCGACACCTTTACCCTATACCTTTACTCTTTTACCCGGTTTAAAGGGTAAATTACCTCACCTTGCCGAGGCCTATTCACAATATAGCATGCAGTGTTTCCCTCGGGTGATGGTGGGATGTGTTTAACACGCAGAGGAAAATAAAATAACGGTACCTCCTCCAGTGAAAGTAGGCGGTTCTATACCCAGCAAGCTTCAACCCAAAGGACAAATAACCAAGGACTCTCCTCTGATCAAGGGTGAACAAGTAAGTTCACTTTTTGACTGGGTTCTCCAACAAGAGAGAATGCCTGGCAAGGTTTTTTGTGCTGGCTGGTATTTTAGGGGGCACCACGATGGCGTGGTGTTAACTACCTTGCCGGGTATACAGAAGGTCGTGTGTTCGATCCCGACCCTGACGCCTGTATATTTGCAGTTTTCATGATCTCCCCGTGGTTGCATGGATTTTTCTCCGGGTCCTCTGGTTTTTCTCTCCACATTTAGAAAAATGCGTTTAGAGTACTTGGCTGCTATATATTTCAACATGATACACCACTTTGTTGACCTATCATTTGTGGCCAGGTTGCTTCTGAAAAAGCGTTACATAGCTCAGTGGGCCTTACCTGGTAAAATAAAAGGAAATAGTTCTGAGTAAGAGTTTTTGGTTTATAGTGTCATAGAATACATTTCAGTTAGTGCTGGAACAGAACCAGGGCTTAATTTCTCACTCCATCACTAGGCTGGCTTGGAGTAGGAGTTATTGGCGTAAGGCACTATCACTAGAGCACTACCCATAATAATAATAATTATGTTTTTGGCGAGAAGGATGTGGCATGCGAAAACAATTCCCGGAACAGCGTTTCAGAGTGCTCTGGCTGAAATCAAGCACTGGGCATAACTCATTACAAAATACTCCATTGAATTTGGTGACATTTGCTAAACAAAACCAACCATCCATGAATGTGAATAATGACCCCTCATGGGATTACACTCACCTGTAGACTATGCAATTGTTATTTTTTTATTTCAAATTCATAATTGTTACGTACACCGTGTAATCTAGCAAAAGTTGACAGTGATGATTATATTTTGTGCAAATTGACCAAGACACGCGCGACCAATCATTCACAATATAGCTTGCAGTGTTTCCTTTGGGTGACGGTGGGATGTGTTTAACACGCACAGGGAAAGAAAATAACGGTACTTCCTACAGCGAAAGTAGGCGATTCTATACCCAGCAAGCTTCAACCCAAAGGACAAATAACCAAGGACTTTCCTCTGATCAAGGGTGAACAAGTAAGTTCACTTTTTGACTGGGTTCTCCAACAAGAGAGAATGCCTGGCAAGGTTTTTATGCTGGCTGGTATTTTAGGGGGCACCACGATGGCGTGGTGTTAACTACCTTGCCGGGTATACAGAAGGTCGTGGTTTCGATCCCGACCCTGACACCTGCATATTTGCAGTTTTCATGATCTCCCCGTAGTTGCGTGGATTTTTCTCCGGGTCCTCCGGTTTTTCCCTCCACATTTAAAATCATGTGTTCAGAGTATTTGGCTGCTATAAATTTCCACATGATAAGCCACTTTGTTGAGGTATCATTTGTGGCCAGGTCCCTTCTGAAAAAGACCTATAAACTCAGTGGGCGTTACCTGATAAAATAAAAAACAAATTTACTTTACAGTCTTTATAGTGTCTTAGAAGGAACTTCAGTCAGTGCTGGAAAACAACCAGGGCTTCATTTATCACTCAATTTCTACACTGGCTTGGAGTAGGGGTTATTGGTATAAGCACTAGAGCACTACCCATAATAATAATTATATGTTTTTGGCAAGATGGATGTAACATTCCGAAACAATGAATGTAACAGCATTTCACACTGCTCTGGCTGAAATCAAGCACTGGACATAACTCATGAAAAGATACCACATTGAATTCAGTGACATTAGCTGAACAAAACCCACCATCCATTAATTTGAGCAATTACCCCAAATGGGATTACGCTTACCTGCAGATAATGTCATTCATATTGTGATTTCTTTTCAAATTTTCAAATCTTTATGTACACCGCGTGATCTCGCAGAAGTAGAGAGTAATTATTCAATTTTGTACAAATTGACCAAGACACGAACGACCAATCATTCACAATTAGGCCTCGGCAAGGTAAGGTAAAAGGTAAAAACAACGAGCCTACCTTTACCCTACCTTTAACCTTACCACAATACAATCACTGTACCCTACCTTTTTTCCCTTTAGCAGGTAAGGTAAAAGGTTAAAAGCAACGAGCCTACCTTTTACCCTTACCCCATACAAATTACCCGATTACAGGGTAATTACTGGGGTACTACACATGGAAAAGGTTTATAACGGTAAACGCTAGGTAAAGCGCTTTATTCACATAGAATACTCTCGATTCCAATTTTACACGCTTTCTTTTAACTCACTCTGTCTGTTGTTGTCGTTGTTGTATCTTCAAATCTTGTAACTCAATATTAACCCACTTCCCAATGTGGTATCGACTGCAAACTTGGTATACTTATGTCATACTCATGACAATACTACATTCTATCATTAAAAATAAAAATATATATTTTTAAACATTATTTTTTATATGTTATGTTTCGGCTTGGGTCTAATTGTCCACTGTCAACTGACGTTGGCTGTAATTGGCCACGGTCCCTTACGTTGTTACAAGCTTCGGGGCCACTTCCTGGAGTCGTGGAGTTCTGCCATTACTAGTACATTTCATTAAAGCGTGTTTAAAAAAGTTTTGTTTAAAACATTACTTGTTAAATGGAGGCCATGGACTGCGCCACGGAGCTTTTAGCGGTAAACAAGGCACCGTATTTACCGGGTAATACTTCACGCTACCTTTACCCTACCGGGTAATTCTTCCGAGCTACCTTTACCTTACCCTTTACCTTACCCCTTGACATGTCGACACCTTTACCCTATACCTTTACTCTTTTACCCGGTTTAAAGGGTAAATTACCTCACCTTGCCGAGGCCTATTCACAATATAGCATGCAGGGTTTCCCTCGGGTGATGATGGGATGTGTTTAACACGCAGAGGAAAATAAAATAACGGTACCTCCTCCAGTGAAAGTAGGCGATTCTATACCCAGCAAGCTTCAACCCAAAGGACAAATAACCAAGGACTCTCCTCTGATCAAGGGTGAACAAGTAAGTTCACTTTTTGACTGGGTTCTCCAACAAGAGAGAGTGCCTGGCAAGGTTTTTTGTGCTGGCTGGTATTTTAGGGGGCACCACGATGGCGTGGTGTTAACTACCTTGCCGGGTATACAGAAGGTCGTGTGTTCGATCCCGACCCCGACGCCTGTATATTTGCAGTTTTCATGATCTCCCCGTGGTTGCATGGATTTTTCTCCGGGTCCTCTGGTTTTTCTCTCCACATTTAGAAAAATGCGTTTAGAGTACTTGGCTGCTATATATTTCAACATGATACACCACTTTGTTGACCTATCATTTGTGGCCAGGTTGCTTCTGAAAAAGCGTTACATAGCTCAGTGGGCCTTACCTGGTAAAATAAAAGGAAATAGTTCTGAGTAAGAGTTTTTGGTTTATAGTGTCATAGAATAAATTTCAGTTAGTGCTGGAACAGAACCAGGGCTTAATTTCTCACTCCATCACTAGGCTGGCTTGGAGTAGGAGTTATTGGCGTAAGGCACTATCACTAGAGCACTACCCATAATAATAATAATTATGTTTTTGGCGAGAAGGATGTGGCATGCGAAAACAATTCCCGGAACAGCGTTTCAGAGTGCTCTGGCTGAAATCAAGCACTGGGCATAACTCATTACAAAATATCCCATTGAATTTGGTGACATTTGCTAAACAAAACCAACCATCCATGAATGTGAATTATGACCCCTCATGGGATTACACTCACCTGTAGACTATGCAATTGTTATTTTTTTATTACAAATTCATAATTGTTACGTACACCGTGTAATCTAGCAAAAGTTGACAGTGATGATTATATTTTGTGCAAATTGACCAAGACACGCGCGACCAATCATTCACAATATAGCTTGCAGTGTTTCCTTTGGGTGACGGTGGGATGTGTTTAACACGCACAGGGAAAGAAAATAACGGTACTTCCTACAGCGAAAGTAGGCGATTCTATACCCAGCAAGCTTCAACCCAAAGGACAAATAACCAAGGACTTTCCTCTGATCAAGGGTGAACAAGTAAGTTCACTTTTTGACTGGGTTCTCCAACAAGAGAGAATGCCTGGCAAGGTTTTTATGCTGGCTGGTATTTTAGGGGGCACCACGATGGCGTGGTGTTAACTACCTTGCCGGGTATACAGAAGGTCGTGGTTTCGATCCCGACCCTGACACCTGCATATTTGCAGTTTTCATGATCTCCCCGTAGTTGCGTGGATTTTTCTCCGGGTCCTCCGGTTTTTCCCTCCACATTTAAAATCATGTGTTCAGAGTATTTGGCTGCTATAAATTTCCACATGATAAGCCACTTTGTTGAGGTATCATTTGTGGCCAGGTCCCTTCTGAAAAAGACCTATAAACTCAGTGGGCGTTACCTGATAAAATAAAAAAACAAATTTACTTTACAGTCTTTATAGTGTCTTAGAAGGAACTTCAGTCAGTGCTGGAAAACAACCAGGGCTTCATTTATCACTCAATTTCTACACTGGCTTGGAGTAGGGGTTATTGGTATAAGCACTAGAGCACTACCCATAATAATAATTATATGTTTTTGGCAAGATGGATGTAACATTCCGAAACAATGAATGTAACAGCATTTCACACTGCTCTGGCTGAAATCAAGCACTGGACATAACTCATGAAAAGATACCACATTGAATTCAGTGACATTAGCTGAACAAAACCCACCATCCATTAATTTGAGCAATTACCCCAAATGGGATTACGCTTACCTGCAGATAATGTCATTCATATTGTGATTTCTTTTCAAATTTTCAAATCTTTATGTACACCGCGTGATCTCGCAGAAGTAGAGAGTAATTATTCAATTTTGTACAAATTGACCAAGACACGAACGACCAATCATTCACAATTAGGCCTCGGCAAGGTAAGGTAAAAGGTAAAAAACAACGAGCCTACCTTTACCCTACCTTTAACCTTACCACAATACAATCACTGTACCCTACCTTTTACCCTTTAGCAGGTAAGGTAAAAGGTTAAAAGCAACGAGCCTACCTTTTACCCTTACCCCATACAAATTACCCGATTACAGGGTAATTACTGGGGTACTACACATGGAAAAGGTTTATAACGGTAAACGCTAGGTAAAGCGCTTTATTCACATAGAATACTCTCGATTCCAATTTTACACGCTTTCTTTTAACTCACTCTGTCTGTTGTTGTCGTTGTTGTATCTTCAAATCTTGTAACTCAATATTAACCCACTTCCCAATGTGGTATCGACTGCAAACTTGGTATACTTATGTCATACTCATGACAATACTACATTCTATCATTAAAAATAAAAAAATATATTTTTTTACATTATTTTTTATATGTTATGTTTCGGCTTGGGTCTAATTGTCCACTGTCAACTGACGTTGGCTGTAATTGGCCACGGTCCCTTACGTTGTTACAAGCTTCGGGGCCACTTCCTGGAGTCGTGGAGTTCTGCCATTACTAGTACATTTCATTAAAGCGTGTTTAAAAAAGTTTTGTTTAAAACATTACTTGTTAAATGGAGGCCACGGACTGCGCCACGGAGCTTTTAGCGGTAAACAAGGCACCGTATTTACCGGGTAATACTTCACGCTACCTTTACCCTACCGGGTAATTCTTCCGAGCTACCTTTACCTTACCCTTTACCTTACCCTTTACCTTACCCCTTGACATGTCGACACCTTTACCCTATACCTTTACTCTTTTACCCGGTTTAAAGGGTAAATTACCTCACCTTGCCGAGGCCTATTCACAATATAGCATGCAGTGTTTCCCTCGGGTGATGGTGGGATGTGTTTAACACGCAGAGGAAAATAAAATAACGGTACCTCCTCCAGTGAAAGTAGGCGGTTCTATACCCAGCAAGCTTCAACCCAAAGGACAAATAACCAAGGACTTTCCTCTGATCAAGGGTGAACAAGTAAGTTCACTTTTTGACTGGGTTCTCCAACAAGAGAGAATGCCTGGCAAGGTTTTTGTGCTGGCTGGTATTTTAGGGGGCACCGCGATGGCGTGGTGTTAACTACCTTGCCGGGTATACAGAAGGTCGTGGTTTCGATCCCGACCCCGACGCCTGTATATTTGCAGTTTTCATGATCTCCCCGTGGTTGCATGGATTTTTCTCCGGGTCCTCCGGTTTTTCCCTCCACATTTAAAATCATGTGTTCAGAGTATTTGGCTGATATAAATTTCCACATGATAAGCCACTTTGTTGAGATATCATTTGTGGCCAGGTCCCTTCTGAAAAAAGACCTATAAACTCGGTGTGCCTTACCTGATAAAATAAAAATAAATTTACTTTACAGTCTTTATAGTGTCTTAGAAGGAACTTCAGTCAGTGCTGGAAAACAATCAGGGCTTGATTTCTCACTCAATTTCTACACTGGCTTGGAGTAGGGATTATTGGTATAAGCACTGGAGCACTACCCATAATAACAATTATATGTTTTTGGCGAGATGGATGTAGCATTCCGAAACAATGAATGTAACAGCATTTCACACTGCTCTGACTGAAATTAAGCACTGGACATAACTCATGAAAGGATACCACATTGAATTCAGTGACATTAGCTGAACAAAACCCACCATCCATTACTCTTTGGTTCTATTGGGTAAAGTCACGTAGGTAAAAAATAAAATAACAAAAATCACGACGTTTCGGCCACAACACAAGCGGCCTTCATCAGGTGAAGGGACGAGACTGTCTGGAGGAGCGCTGGAGTGAAAAAAGCCACGCTCAGATCAATTTGAGAAATGACCCCTAATGGGATTACGCTTACCTGCAGATAATGTCATTCATATTGTGATTTCTTGTGATTTATTTTCAAATTTTCAAATCGTTACGTACACCACGTGATCTAGCAGAAGTAGACAGCAATTATTCAATTTTGTGCAAATTGACCAAGACATGAACGACCAATCATTCACAATATAGCGTGCAGTGTTTCCCTCGGGTGACGGTGGGATGTGTTTAACACGCACAGGGAAAGAAAATAACGGTACTTCCTACAGTGAAAGTAGGCGATTCTATACCCAGCAAGCTTCAACCCAAAGGACAAATAACCAAGGACTTTCCTCTCATCAAGGGTGAACAAGTAAGTTCACTTTTTGACTGGGTTCTCCAACAAGAGAGTGTGCCTGGTAATGTTTGCGCTGGCTGGAAATGTATGGGGTGCCACGGTGGCGAGATGTTAACTCCTTCGCCTGGTATGCAAGAAGGCCGTGGGTTTAATCCCGACCCTGACGCCTGAATATTTGAAGTTTGTATATTTTGCCCATGGTCGCGTGGATTTTACTCCGGGTTCTCCGGTTTTTCCCTCTACATTTAGAACCATACGTTTAGAGTATTTGGCTGCTTTACATTTCCACATGATAAGCCACTTCGTTGAGCTATTATGTGTGGCCAGATCGCTTCTGACAAAATACATATTTAGGTCAGTGGGTCTTACCTGGTAAAGTTAAATGTAAAAATACATATATAGTAGTTTAGGCTATACTACATAGCGATAGGGATACTGCCATGTGTAATCCTTCGCACACTGGACAGTCCAGAGGATTGTCGGATCAGTTCCTTCTCCCAGCGTGGTAGAAATGATGGATTAATTTGATCACCCCCCCTCCCCACCGGAAGTTGATTATCAGGTCGCATGCTCTGGAGTATAGTGTGGGTACGCCCATATCTTCAAATGCATCTCGTCAGCATGGAAAAGTAGGCCAATACATTCTAGAGGGGCTCTCTCTGTAGAACTCCCTCGAGTGGAGCCCTTCCATCAGCAGCGGCACGAGACAGCCGTTAACAAAAAAAATGTTTTATTCCTAAGCACACTTTCCACCACCATCTATCAACTCAAACCATCTGCAGGGTGGTTACAAGAGTGGTTATAGCCTCAAAGTCCAAGCCTGAACCTTATTTTATTGTCAACTTGTGCTCACAAAAAACTAGGAGACGCCTCCTGGGGAAACACAGCTTAATGGCAGCAAGCATAACTGCTGCAGCAGACTCACAAATTACGTGGAGAATTTCACAGCAGAGTCGATGCATGCCCACACATGCATGAGCATTTTGACAGAGGCACAGGTTCAATCCACCCGTGTGGTGCGGTGTCACACAGCTGTTGTGGAGTCGATCGGTTATAAATGGTGAATGTACACTTAACTCGCTTTATTTTTCACTTGTGTACAATTGCATTTTGGACTTTAATGACGATAACATGTACAGTACATATCTCATGTGAGCGAGAGCAGGTTGGAGTGCTTCTGGAAATCTGCACTTGATAATAAAAAGCAACGCACCAATGTACCTAAAGAGAATTTTCAATCGGTGCATATTTACCGTCATGACATTAGACCGGAAACATGAAGACTGACAATAAAAAATTTAACAAATTCCGAAAAGTGTGCAAAGCAGCATGGGGAGGTGCATGCTTGGAACGACACCGAGCAACAGGAAGAGGAGCTCATGGATCAAAGAACAAATGCAAAAGGTCGTCTTATTGAATAGTTATATGGTCAGACACATTGCTAGAAAGGATGATTATCAGTGGTCGAGACTCATGGTGGAGTGACAGCCAAAGGAGGGACACAGACCGGAGAGGAAGACCACTGCAAAGATGCAGCAATGAGATCAGCTTTGTATAGCAGCTATATAGATTGATGGATTGTGAGACTATGAATGATGGTGACCTTACTAGGCCCTCTCTAACAGAAAATTTTCCCAACAGTCTATATGGCTAAATGGAAGATCTTTCTATGGTATATATGTGAAAGATCCCCCTCATAGCCTTAACATACTTTTTGGGGCAAGTGCTGTTAGCGGACACCAATGAAGGATTGCACAGTACACGAGGGGGTGGGTGTACAGCACTACGCCTGACCGCCTTCGTCTCCCCAGTGGTGACGTTTACACACTGCACCAGGTACTTATTTCAGGCTGAATCGACCTAGGGGAGGCCCAGTACTGGTTCGGATAATCGTCACTGACGTTGGCCGTTAGCGAGAATCAAACTTGGGTCGCCGGGTTCGTAGCGCAGCGCACTAACCGCTACACTACCACTCCCCATGGTATATATATATAGTATAGTTTCAACATACACGTGTAGTGGCATCGTGGGATGCCACTGCCTGTGGTGTGAGCCGGTCTGTGTGAGGCACGAGATATGGCGTGCACACCACTGTCAGCCCTGCACTGGGGCCGGCTGAGATGACCTGTCAGGGATGGATGGCACTGCACTCCGCATGCAGTGCCAGCCCCCAGAGGTTAGGGGGCGAAAGTGTCGGGCATGGAGCGGGGTTCACAAGGGGCCATGGCACTCTTGAGTGAACCTGTGGCACACGTGACTGGAGGTACCGGCTGGGGGGGGCCTCCAAAGAGGGGGCTGGGGGACCACAGGTCCCATAGAGATCCTTCTGGGAGCTTCCAGAAGGTGGGCGTGGCTAAGGGCGGAACGAGCCCGCCACCGAGAATATAAGCCGGAGCCCTGAACGGGGCCGGCTGCTGTTGTTTGAATGAAGACACGAAATCGTCACCTGGAAGAAAAGCCCCGAAGACAATACCCGGACCCGAGTCGGGGTCCGGTCTAAGATAGCCTCCCCAGGTTTGGCTTGCCCGGAGGGACTACCTCCCTAGGTTATCTGTGGAAGGGGAGATATCCCTTTGTGTTTAGGGCTGAATTGTTAAATAAACGTGTTGCTTCCAAAGAAGCCTTCGTCTCCCTTGGTGTGAACCACTACACATGCATAAGCAGTAAAGCTGCTGTGAATCTGGCAACCTAAGTTCGATTCTTGGCCACGGCTAACATCACTGACAAGTATTTTTCTGAAGTAGTCATGGGCATCCCTTCACTTCGCCAACCTTGCACTGACCGGCGGTCACGTAAGGGCATGGCATGGGGAGACCTTCATCGATCAGTTAATTGACAAAGCACTTTTCATTTCATTATTATTTTAAAGTATATATTATACTGTTTGGTGCATATTACCCTTAATCCAAAACTTGTCTTTCAGAATGAGATAAATATTTGCGTACCAAGCTTCTCACTTAGTTTCAAATGCCTTTAGTAGTGAGATAGGAGCATGTACCGATTATAAATCAGGACTACCCATCTCTGCCATCCACACCGTGGCTTTAGTTTCTTACAGGCTCACACATGCACCACCATGCACAGCTGCTGCGTATGTCGTGCAAAGGTCACAAAGAGCAGCGTGATGAACGCATGAGCTGCCGTAGCTCAATCAGACATCTACAACTGCAATGGGGTTGAGCTACACGAATAGGGAATATTCTAAAGCAGTGGTTGCCAATCTGTGGATCACAGAAGAAAGGTGCGCCACAAGGCCTTGAGTCGTAGTCCCCGTTCTTGTTGCCGCTAGGATTATCTTCACAAGACACCATATTTTTTTACTATATGGTGAGAGTTGACAGCGATCCAAAAAGGTTGGAAGCCACTGCTAAAAAGCTTGTTTACATAAATATTGAGATTCTGCATTGTTTCGTGTTTCAAGTAATTTTCGTTAAAATGCGCTCTTGTGAAATTCAAATTTAAAATACCTGACAGGGCTGTTACACTGATAGCATGTGGTTGCAATATCTTTATGACAGTTATACAGTAAGTTTCCTATCGCAGTTGGGCACTGATGTTACCACCTGCCCAGACGTTACAAACAACTCATGATGTCATCATTACCTTTGGCCATCGACATGTGTCATGTTTAAAATCAACATCAGTCAGCTGTGAAACTGTGGGTTGGTGTTAAAATTATAAAATGTCAGTGTTGTATTCTGTGGCATTGTTAAGTTCATACTGCGACCTGCAAAAATGTTGTGGTTTATTCACCACCGTTTATAGCGAGTAACCCAACGCCCTCAGAACATCAGATAAAACCTTTTGTAAATAGCACCGAGAAATGCAGTTGCTAGAGACCAGTGAAATGGGTCTCAGGCTGATTTTTGTGAACCTAATAAATGATTGTGACATAAACAGGAGAACTGAGGTTCAACCAAATATTCCGTGAGGATCTAACAATGCCACTTTCCTGCAACGAGCCTATAAATTGATTTGAACAATTATACTTTTAAATTATTCTCAAAATTAAGCTCAATAAGTTAACATGCAGGAAGCATAGTGTATTATGTGTTTATTTTAACAATAAGCTAAGAAGATTCCACCCTGACACAGATAGTTTGTGCATTGTTGGCAAAAAAAAGTTAGCCTACCTCTGTTTTGGGCAATAATTGTTTCACAAATTCAACTGCAAACAACAAACATCCCAGAACAAATTTTATGAGCATTAGTCAAAGTGTGCTCTGCGCCTTATGCCTACTATCTGTCAGCTGTAAAAAGTCACATATTCTGTGAGAAAATCGGTCTTCCATAAAAGTTCTAACAGCTGCTATTGCAACAGTTTAAAGCTATCAAAAAAATAGACCTCTTTATAAAAATAACGTAGCAGCTTAATTGAATTTTTTTGCGCAGTTATAGAAACAGCTATAGCAGAGTGCAAAGCTAAGCTTGTCTTGCAGATCCTTGAAACTAATTCCCAACGACCATAGGTAATGTGTTTAATAACTCTAAGAAATCACGAGTTGAAAGATTCGGGGTTGGTAATTGTGTACTAAGACGAATCAATGTGCTAAGGAATTGTTTGGTGGCATGGCTGATGTTTGGGAAAGTAAATACTCTGGAAACTGATGAATACTAGATTTGTAAGTGGTGTGGGGGTTAGCTGAGGGGCAAAGGTCTTTGTTTTTCAGTGTGAGCAATTGCCAAAACTGATCCCATTTTATTATTATAATCTTATATTCGTACCCTACTCAAGCCGTTAATGATGTGGCACTGCCTTTTGTTTGTTTGCTTTCTATGTTTTTCAGGGGATCAGGGGGCCACCAGGGATGCCAGGAAAGCAAGGATTAAAGGGTGCAGAGGTGAGCATCCCAACCGCTTTGGCATAGCCAACAAAACCTTCATAAAGTATCTTTAAACAAGGCGTTTGCTCAGCTGCGTATGCTACCCTTGCACCAGTGAGGAGCATGGACAGCCTGTGCTTGTCATACTTTCTTAATAGTGAGTTCAATAATACATTTACATACTTGACATTACTCATTTAAATGGTAGGCTGCTGGTTTTTAAACCCTTCTACCACATGTATTTCAAAAGCAATAATTGCTACAATTATAAAAAAAATACATTTTTACAAATCGATCAGATTGCTGGGTGGCTAAGAGGTCAGAGTACTGATCTGGCACAGCTGAGGTCCTGGGTTCATATCCAGACAGCCGCCTGTAATTAAACGTGGTCCCCAAGTGTACCGAGTTGATTTTCTCAGATCAGTCATCAATGACCGCACAATAAAAATCCATCTAATTAATTTTAGTGATGCACTTAATTTGGCTAAATTCCAGATCTGAGAATTAAATGATCGGTTTGACTGCCATGCAATGAACCATACTCATCTTATATTAATATATCGCCTTTATACAAGGACCTTTACAAGGGTTACGAGTGGTACGATGAGGATAGATAAAAGTGATATGGTCAATAGAGATGGGGTGTGGGGAGGGAAGTTAGTGGGTATGGGAATTACGGGGTACCTAGGGATGGAGGGAAGGATGGGCCATGGAGAAGAGGTGAGTCTTGACGTAGGAGTGAAAACTAGACAGGGTGGGTTGCTCGCTTAACGTGAAGGGGAAGTTTATTCCATTACAAAGGGGGGAAGTAAGGAAACGGGATTGTGGACAAGGAGAAGGGGGGAATGGTTAGGAGTAGAAGAGATGGAGACCAGAGCGAGTGGGGGGATGGGGGGGGGGGACAAATGAGACGAGGGAAGCGAGGTAAGGTGGGACAAGGCCATGAAGAGATGTATATACTAGCGTAAGGAGCTTGAACAGACAGCAGAAGTAAATGGGGAGCCAGATGCATTTCTATAAGAGGGGCAGAGGTGCCGGAGCAGTGTGGTAGGTTGTAAATGAAACGTGCAGACGCATTTTGGATCTGTTGTAGTAGAATGGATGCACATCCATGTGTAGTTACACAAGGCAAAGGTAGACAGACAATATTTACAAAGTAATGGACAATGCCATCATGAGACCTCTTTTGCCAGTACCAAAATATAATAATAGGGTTTTCCCCTTTTTTCTGGCAACAAAACTGAAACTTTTTTACAAGGATTCATGTCTGCATTAACCACAATACCTGCAGTCAAAATGCAAACAAAAAACATACTATGATAATATATGCATTGTCCTTGAAACTGATTGGTCCACACCAAGGGACGGCTTTCTTTTGAGCCTCGACCCAATTGGTGCTCGACCAGATGACGCCATTTGGGTTGAGGCTCAAAAGAAAGCCGTCCCTTGGTGTGGACCAATCAGTTTCAAGGACAATGCATATATTATCATAGTATGTCTTTTGTTTGCATTTTGACTGCAGGTATTGTGGTTAATGCAGACATGAATCCTTGTAAAAAGGTTTCAGTTTTGTTGCCAGAAAAAAGTGGAAAAACCCTATTATTAATGGACATTGATTAATCAGCCAAGCAAGCAGTGCTATTATGCAAACCTTGCCACTGCATACCTAAAAAAATAATACCTATTTGTTAATTTACTCCAAAGTAGCAGCCAGAGTGAAATGAAAATATGAAGGGAATGTCAAAAGACTTACAAATTCTTCCATGAAATAAATATCATAGAGCCATTCATATAATATTGTACAGACAATGTCAAGGAATTAATTGAACAGTTTTTGTTCTCATCAAAATCTATAGGGCTGTTTATCCATGTAGGCACAGCATTCCTTGCAAAATGTATTTGGCATTGTGCTTATGCATCTGACTGTGTCTCTTTTATGATGGGGAAACTCACTAATATTTTATGTACCTAATGATCTCTTTCAGGGGCCAAAGGGAAGCAAAGGTTCACCCGGAGTTCAGGTGTGTACTGAATTAATGACACAACCTACATCACGTAATTGAATGAGTACAAGAGGCTCACAGCATTTGTTCTGGATCGTGATGCACCAATCTCCTTAAGCTAGCAATGTATGCATTTGGCACCACTTGAGCGTCTTCCATTCCATGCAAGCTGTATTCTGTTAATACCCAATTGGATTGAAGGCGTATCGGGCCTCTGATTAATTTGTATGTTGCAACCAACAAATTGCTCTCTCCATTAACTGGGTGCCAGGCATACTTGCCTATCAGTCAATTAATTCAGGAACAATGCATTTTTCAGTCAAGTACATGTGAACGATACAGGTGCCGCCCTGCAATTGCTTGCTCACATCACTGCTTGGCAAAAGAACCTCCACTTGTAGAAGCTCTGGAATTGCCCTCTCGAGGGTGTTTTGGCCTACTTTTTCATGCTGGCCAAACAGCTTGGAAAGAGGTGAACGTACTCACAGTTCAACGCACCATCGATTGTGGTGAAGAAATGTTTCATGCTAAGTGGATAGTGGCAGAGGTGGAACACCTCCCTGAACAAGGGGGAAGAAGTCTGTGCTATAGCTCGGGACATCAAAGGAATCTTTAACAAAGTGTGGCACAACGGCCTATATGCCCAACTCTGCTCCAAGGGGGTATCTGGACAACTTCTGACATGGCTGCAGAGCTACCTCTCCAACAGATCCATCAGAGTTGTATTGTCCGGCCAGGCCTCATAACCTTCTCCCATCAATGCCTCTGTACCACAAGGATCAATGTTCGGTCCACTTCTCTTCTCCATCTTCATTGATGGCCTGGTCGATGCCTGCGAGAACTAGCTGTACCTGTATGCTGACGACTCAACCCTCTATGCTCCAATAGGATCACCTGCAGAAAGCAATGCAGTGGCAGGTCGCCTGAACAGGGATCTTCATAAAATGAACATCGGGGCAGACAAATGGAAGATCACTTTTGAACCATCAATGTGCCAGACCAAGATATTATCTCGGAAGAGAATTCCATCCAAGCTGGACCCGTATTTTGGTGACTGTCAGCTAGCATCAACCAACAAGCTTTAGATCCTCGGTGATACCATTGACAGCAAGCTCACATGGTCAAAACATCTCCATCATAACAGGACAGAATCTGGGTGTACTGAGAAACATAGCCAACAAACTTGACACAGAGGGCCGAACCACAGTCTACAAAGCTCAAGTCCACAGCATCATGGAGTATGCCTCTTTGTGCTGTATGAAAGCCCCACCAACTTACCTCACTCAACCCTCCCGACAACAGCTACCGCCAGTACACAACTCACCATCCACATCTTGCATAATCGTCGGCAAGTTACTGCTATCACAAAATGCACACCAACCACTGCCCCACAGATCTTCAGGCCATGCTTCCACCCCCATACGAAAGACACCGTGCCACCCGATCGTCCACAACCCTGCCAAACCATGCCCTTGCCCCCCAGTTGTCAGAACATCGCTCCCTGGACAGAAGCTCCCTTCACTCTGCTGTCCAGATAGGGAATTGCCTCCCTGAACACATTGTCGGCGAAATCACAGATTCTGGTCTTCAGGCCTTCAAATTCCGAGTGCATGGACATCTCCTAACTTCACCACACACCTTGTAGAACTGAGTCTTTGGGCTGCAGTTAACCAATGATGATGTCGACTAGATGTACTGTCTGATATGGCTATTGTTCATAATTGCACCGACTAAAAAAAAGAACATGACACTATACTAGTGGTTGGCAACGAAAATAATAATAAAAGCCAATGTTTTCGAATTGGATAAAAAAAAACCCTCAATATTTCAAGAGCTGCAATGCATGTGAATACGAGACGGGGTGGTCCTTAATAGATAACGTCACAAAGCAGTCCTTAAAGAGCCCCACATGCGGCTCCAGAGCCGGAGGTTGCCATACCCTGCCATGTGCCATTATTGTAAAGCTAACTAGTGGCATTTGTATTTCAGGGCCCACACGGTTTGAAAGGTCTTCCCGGGCCCCCTGGACCTCCTGGAAGTGTCGTGGAGGTACCGCTAAGTTGTTTACCCTCTTCTGTATGACCTGTATCTGTGACTTCAATTTCCATGTGGGTGGCTGGATTGCCCAAATGCCTACATAGCACTTTAGGCCAAGGTGGAGTCTTATGTTTGCTAATTGTCAGGACATCAATCTGAAATCTTGTAATCTTGTACAATGTTTAGAGTGATTGTAACAAGCCGTCAACTTAATTTAAAAATACTCTTCAATATATTGTTTTATGTATATTTTATAAAATATTTTATTGGGCCATACCATGAATGTCTAATAATATTATAATATACTGTAGTTAATGCAGTTATTATCTAATGCCTGCCACTATTGTATGAAGCCTGGGTTTCCACATGACTTGGAAAAATGTCGTTTAACTTATTCCTTTATGCTGAGCAAGATCGTTGCCAAACCGACTCCTACTGTGCCATTGTGTGGCATTTTATAAAGGACTTTTGCAAACGTTTCTTGGTATAACCATGCCCAATATGGTTATAAACTGTTTAGTCATTCTCCCTTTATCTAGAGGTGGCATAGAGTTGTTGTGAGCAATCTACGGGTTTTTGCAGGTTTTTGGTATTGACATTACAGTTGATTTATAAATCACTATTTAATTACTCTTTGGTTCTTTCGATAAATTCACGTAGAAAGAAAATAAATTAAATCATAGAATACGACGTTTTTCACTATTTAATTATTATGTTATAACCCATTTCAAAATACCATCATGAACAGACAAACATACATACCCTGTGTTATATATTAACTCTCATTCGTTCTTTTTTTAAAGAATGCTTCTGCAACAGCCATGATTTATCTACTGCTGGATTAATGCCTATTCACATTAGTACCATCCCTGGTGATCTTGGTGAGCCATAATCCGTGTCACTCCTGCACGAGAGCTGATCTCATCACTCCATCTCCCCACATCAGTGGTTGTTCTTTCAGGCACGTTTCATCACTTGGCTGCTTTTCTTTCACCGGTCAGAGATATTAACTACATCGCCTGGTATGCAGGAGGTCGTGGGTTCGATCCCGACCCTGAGGCTATATATTGAGTTTGCATGTTCTTTCTCCACGTGGTCATGTGTATTTTTCTCCGGGTCCTCCGGTTTTTCCCTCGACAATTAGAAACATGCGTTTAGAGTTTACATTATGCGACCTCCTTTGCCAGTTGCAAGATATAGTAATAGGTTTTTACCCTTTTATCTGGCACCAAAACTGTCACCTTTATACAAGGGATCATGTTTGCAATAACCACAACACAAGCAGTCAAATGCAAACAAAAAGAGACAACTCTACTGGCAAAGGAGGTCTCATAATGTAAATGCTTACCCCGAGCTCTCAATACTCTGATAGTGCGCTGTTTTTGAGTTGTACGCCTTTTGGCGTCATCTGGTCCAACACCAGTGGAGACTAGGCTCTAAGAAAAGCCGTCTCGGGTGTGGACCAATCAATTTCAAGGACAGTGCCAATATCATTATCAGAGTTGTCTCTTTTGCAACAAGTTACTGTGACTGTATACAGTATATAATAATTCAGGTGTATTTTTGTACATATGTAAAAACATCCATTTGCATCAGAACAAAGATTGTTAAAAATGTATTTAATTAAATGTTTCTTTCAGATCCCAAGTTCGGTTGGGGCTAAACCAAGTACATCGATTAAGGTTAGTGTCTCGGCCTCGCTGTGCGCTGCGTTGCACCACTATCCAAGTAGTTAACCTCGCATTCAATAAACTTTCAGATCCAGGGTGAACATCCGACTCCGACGCATTTCATGAATAGAACGAGGTAAAACTGATGAATAAACAGCACAAAATTCAGCATTTATTAATACTTGCAATATCAATACAATGAATGAATACTGCAGCATCATAACATTGTCTTAGATAAAATGATTATCAAAAATAGGTCCTGGATGGACCAAGCACCTACATTAGCACTGAATAGCGATACAACAAGATAATAAGCTACTGTGTTAAATAAGGTCACATTATGTAATCACCATACTGCAGCTTAAATGTATAGTGCTGCTTATAACACTGAACTGTGGATGAGATACTTCTTCATCCTTGCTCTCAAGATCACATTAAAGTTACATGGGCACAAGTCTGGCTCGACTTATCCAACTACAAGTAACTTTTATATTATGCGACCTCCTTTGCCAGTAGCAAGATATAGTAATAGGTTTTTACCCTTTTATCTGGCACCAAAACTGACACCTTTATACAAGGGATCATGTTTGCAATAACCACAACACAAGCAGTCAAAATGCAAACAAAAAGACAACTCTGATAATCATATGCACTGTCCTTGAAAATGATTGGTCCACACCCGAGACAGCTTTTCTTAGAGCCTAGTCTCCACTGGTGTTGGACCAGATGACGCCCGCCCATTATTTTATTTACCACTTCCGTCCGCGCCTCTTTCCCGCACTGCGCACTTATCTCAGTCACAGTTTTGGTAAGCCCACAAGCTAACCCCTAGTAGCCAAAATGAGTTAGAAGCAAACGTCGCTGCAGAGCTTCTTTGAAAAGGGGGAAAGACCCAATGATGATCCCCCCCCCCCCCCGGTCCGTGAAAAAATTGTCTTCCACGAAACCGGTCCCTGGTGCCAAAAAGGTTGGGGACCGCTGACTTAGAGAATCTTAAATCATAACTTCCTGGTCACGTGACCAAACTCAACACCATATCAGGAAGTTCCTATGTAAACACACCCCCATATCTGCCGTGGGGCAGAACAGTTAGTAATAATTATATCCTTGTGTAAAGTTATAATTGTGTGTTTATATACAGTAGTTGTATCATAACATACCCATAATGATTACTAAAATGCAGCACGTCTTGACAAGCATGATTTTTGTAGTTTATTTTTTATTTACTGTCTATATATATACAGTAATATTTATATCACAATGTAAATTGCTGTCATGCTTTTCATATCATGTCTCGAGGACATCTTTAAATCATCCTCTGATAATTATTAAGGCTAGTTATAACAGTAAGAAAAATTTTTTGACCCTTTTCTTAATTGTAATAATAAAATAATCATATGCAGCCATTGTCAATTTATTATCAGATGGTGAAAGACTGAAGACAATTTACTATAAGTTAGTGAAAGACCCTGGACTGGTTTAAATGTCCCTGACCACTGATGTTAGCCATGGCTTGGAATGAAATTCAGGATGACAGGTTCATAGTGGCATGCATGTCACCTAAATTTCCTTCAGAAATTTCCATCGTAAAATGTAGATATCTTGGAACAATGGGCCGTCATGTGTTTATGAATAAATATGCATAAGGAACATTGTGCAGTGTTTCACCTCCAAAACATGCTTGCTGTAGGGATTTCCTGGGCCTCCTGGGCCTGTTGGGCCCAAGGGAGAGCGAGGACTGCCAGGTATCAGCGGGATCTCTGTAAGTATCAACCAAACTGGATGGATTGACACAAATACAGAAGTAATTATGGAGCGTTTACATTTGTAGGTGTGGCTCCTAAGGTCTCAAAATGACCCCAGAGAAATCGGCTGTCTCAAAAGTATATGGTCCTTTTATTAGTCTATATAGGACCTATGATAGTATATATGTCCTAAATAAGTATATATTGGCCAATTGGTCCAGTGTTAAACGATGGACGTGATGTAAATCTCTGGGTCCTGTGTACTTCGATAACCCCTATTTTAGCCATGCGTCCAATATAATTGAATTTCCCGGGCTAAGTCTATGGGTCTAATCTAAGATCAGTTTATGGATTCAATGTAGAGTCTTTGAGTCCTATATTGGTTTATAAGTCAATGGTCCAATATTAGTCTATGGAACCCCTCTAAGTTTATGTATCCAATGTAAGTATATGATGAAATTGTTAGTCTAAAGGACAACATAACATTCTGAGTGCAGTGTAAGTCATTGGGTACAATGTATCTTAATCGACCATACACAAACCTTTGGCTCCAACGTTAGTCTTAGTGTCCATTGTAATTCTTGGAAATGCATCAACTTAATACATTTTCATCTCTGAAATATTACTGTGATAACAATACATTATAACTGTGATAATACATTATTATCACATTGATGTGATAAGAACTTCCACACAAGCCTATTAATTACATATGGACAGCAGTAATCATTAAGCAGTCAGATAAATTATGCTATTTCCTGATAAAGCAATGGCTTGAATGGTTATAAAATACTGGTATAGAAAATAATATCAGGTGAGTCGCGAAAGCCTACGTGTTAAACAGGTGAGTACACTGTTTGAGCAGGATGCATATGCATTTAGCGTCACAGAAGTTACAAAACCAATTGACTGCAATAACAAGATGCTCTGGGTGGAGAGTTGGGCTGGGCAGTAGTAATTGTTCTGCAAGGGTCTACAGCACAAGCTCCAGCTTTTCAGTCAGCAGTGTGTGTTTGCTGGAGAATGTTATCGTTGCAGGAGCTTGGCAGCTCTGCGAGTGTGTGACCTCGTCAGTGCACCAATCAAGCAGCGCTAAGGCAGTGGGTTTGAGCCCCGTTTGAGACAATGCTTTATCCCACTCGCCTATGACAAAAAGCTGAACACAATCGTCATTAATACTTTGGCCTTCAAATTAAACATTTATATAAAAATGTATATACAATGTGTGTGTGTGATGAAGTAGGACCATTGCCCCGAAATATCACCTATTACAAATGTTTCTCTCTTAAGGCCACAGTGTTATTGATTAGTGTCTTGAGTTTTTTGTGCTTGTGCACCGCTGCCGATGCAGCGACGTGGCCAACTAATTTGTTTGAAGTTAAAATTAGTTAATTCTAGCTGAATCACAACATAACACACCGCACACCGTTTTATTGGAAAAGATGTACACTTAAAATGAGTAGGGCATTCCCATAAATTAGTGAAACTCAGCAAAAAGGTCAAAGTCACCTTAATAATACATATATGGTGTCAATTTGTAGGTTATTATCTATAGTTTAAAAAAATACGGATCATACAGTGTAGGTATGTATGTATGCTTAGCTTATTTCACACTGTATGTAGCCATAATACAGGTTTTTTTGGGTTAGATCGCGTAAATATGTCGTTAAACCCACTACCGCCTGTTTCGTTCCTTAAATACGAAACAGGAGGAGGATTTCTCCCCAAATCTGGCTGTCGCCTGATGAAGCTAGTTGTAATTCCCTGCAAAACGTCGTACTCAGAATTTAAATGTTGTGGCTTTGCCCTCCAATTACACCGGTGTGCTGTACTAGTAACGAATTGGCACGTTCTGTTTACGTGACAACCCTTACTAATTGGCTGTGTTTGGTGGTGGCGGGTTTAATGACACATTTATATATTTACGCAATCTAAACCAAAAAAACCTGTATTATGTATGATATTGGTCGCGAAAGCCTACGTGTTAAACTGTATGTAGCCAACCATGCTAATTGTAGGTGTGAGGGAAGGACAACAAACTGAACACAAACATCAATTGTAAAGAAATGAGTTTTCAATGTTGATTTAAAAGTGCATAAAATAAGTTAATGGTTTTGGACACACATTTAACTAAATGCACGACTGCTATCTCAGCATGGATGAAAAGTCAGCTTGTTTGGGGTACCTCCAACACCGTGCTAATTTATGAGCTTTTCTCCCTTCTAAAGAAACGTGGAGATATTATATATCTCTAACTTAGAGTCTTAATTGATTGATAAAATATGTCGAAGTAAAAAATCTACTTCATGATTACAGCAATGAGTATCCATATCTTAAAAGTAGCTGAAATGCACTTCTGAACTCACAAAATGCCCGGTACTGCTTATTAAAATGTACACATTGCAAGACCACACAATACATATTCCAAAAGAATAATATACACAGTGTGGTACTGGGCTGAATTTCCTCCACGCGGGGCCATGAAGTGGCCTCGTGTTGCGCTGTGCATTAATGCAATGTTGACCTTTCACCTCTGCGACTCTTGAATGTGACTCACGTCGAAGGCAATCGATCACACACGTGACCTCCGGTCTGCGTCGCGGCGCACCGGTGAACCCAGGAAGATGGAGGAATGAGCCTTTTGGCCTCACACACGCCACCTCCTGGCTGCACTTGTTAAAAAAATAGCTGCGTGTAATATTACACGTGAGAAGAAGCCACGGCGTTAACTGAGCCACGGTATTAACTGATATATTGATCGCGTTCATGGATATGCTAAATTACCCTTAATTTCTTTGGAATGTCTTATTGCCTTGCAGTGCTGTAGTCGAAACAAGGGGAACCCTTCCAAGCCCGGCACAAAACATCGGATTACGACACACACTAGAAGTGGCCATTGCTTTAAATTTTATTTTTGCGTATTAATATTGGGGTAATGCTCATATCTCAGCCATGAGCAATGGAACATAAATTCACCGCCCTATCTTCAACACTCACTAAAGAGCAGAGCATAGTTTCATGATGGCTAAATATGATTTAATAAATACAATTTAGAATTATTGCCATTGGACTGTGGCAACTTTCCATCTCGGTTAATCAAAGACTCCATAGTACTCTTGAATCCTACCCATAAATAACAGAATTGATTTTGGTAGTTATAAACGAACAGGAAAGGGCTTTGTACAACAATTTCGAATTTAGATATGTATTTTATTACCGTTGTGGGACAAAATTATGAGAAACAGAAAAAAGAAACACATGGATTAGGTGGCACATGCAAGTTGATGGCATTTACTTTAGAAAAATAAATGGGGACCCAGACTCTTGATATATACCACTCCATGGATAGGCATGGAGTAAATACCATGATCCTGATCGTTGCCCCCTACGTGAGTAGGGCAGGCAGTCCAACCTCCTCCTTCCCTTTCTCCTGTCCCGTGAACACCTGGCCTCGGGCTTGTCGTCCGCGGAACATCAGTACCCCCCCCTCCCCTTACACCTCGTGCCCTGTACCCGGCTCTTGTTCAATGAAAAAAAGAAAATAAAGTAAATGGGCTTGGGCAGGACACGCCACTAAATGGCCACTAAATGGCGTGTCCTGCCCAATTTAGAAAAAAATAGCGTTTTTTTCAAGAATTTTTTTCAAAAATGTTCTTGCTGTGGTTTTCACACCTGATGATGATTGTTTGTGTTGCAATCGAAACGTCGTGATAATTGTATTTTTATTATTTTATTATTTCCCTTCTACGTGACTTTACCAAAAGAACCAATAATATGAATCCCTGCAGTCACGAAAGCTTTAAATCGAAACATCAAATCAGCCCATGAGTAGTTGGTAGATGGACTGTTGCATCGTGGCACCATGAGAAAAATTGATGGCTTATGGAGTCCTTCATCCAGCAGTGGATTGATCAAGGCTGATACTGCTGCTGATGATTATGATGATTAGAATTTTCTCACCACGCTCCGACTGATTGTAACCAACCTTTGATCGCATGTGTGTGTGTGTGCGCATAGAGTGTACGTGTGTCATTTACTGTTTGCTTGGGCTGTGTGTGCAGGGAATACCTGGGACGAAGGGACTCAAGGGTCAGAAAGGAGACCCTGGGCTGGGCTCAGGCTCAAAGGGCGTGAGTGATTTACAAGCCACTTTGTAACCGTTTGCCGTTTCATCATGAAACATTGCACCATTGATTTATTCACATCGTTATGAACATATCTTTTGCTATGATTTGTATGCCAGTTTGCCGACGAACATAACACCAAATTCAACAAATAGAGTGGCATTTGAAAGCTTGTGATATGCATTTCATGAGAACAAGGCAAAAATTGTGAGATTTTATATTTTATTTTTCATACGAGAATGTGGCCTAGCATTTACGATGCTTATCCACTCTAGCATTTACAATACTGGTGCATGCCGAGGCCCATTTGAAATCACACAATGGATAGGTGCCAATTACTCAATTGGGATTACACATAGGAACATCGTGAAATCGAGTCTTGAGACTCAGAAGGGCTTTCCTAGATGAACAAGCATAAATAATAATGCAATGTTGGAGGTTGGGGGTGCGGGCACAGGGAGATTTTCCGGGGCGAGCAGCGGAGGGGTGGAGATGAAACTCCGTGAGCCCTCAAACTAAACTATTTTTGTTATTTTACCAGGTAAGACCAACTGAGCTATATTGCCCCTTTTTCAGATGCGACCTGGCCACAAATGACAGCTCAACGAAGTGGCATTATCATGTGGAAATTCAGAGCAACCAGATACTCTAAACATGTAATGTTGATTCTAAATGTGGCGGGAAAAACCAGAGGATCCAGAGAAAAACCCACATGACAACAGGGAAAGAGACATGGAAACCCCAAATATACAGCAGGCGTCGGGGTCAGAATCGAACCCACGACCTCCTACATACCAGGCGAGGAAATTAGCATATCAATATTGCTAGATGTAAATTAGAATAATTTATTTTAAGGTTTGAACTATAGATTGATACCCACCTACATTTAGATTCCATCTGAATGGGCTTCTCACTTGCATATACTGTATATGGTTGATTAGGGTGGAGAAGTATAGTCAAACAACCTCCATGATTGGTGTCGAGTGGAGAGACCATCACCATTGAATTGGCAAGGGTATGTAAATCATTATGATTTACTTTAAGGTTTGGACTATAGATTGACACCCACCTATATCATCATCATCATCAACCATGATCTCTCCACTGCTGGATGAAAGCCTCCCCAATTTTCAACGCAGGTTGAAGATACCTAGCATATCTATTGGTCAATCTTCGATGCAGTATATCAAAACACACTGGCACAATAATAACACCTCGTGTCTTTCACTTATGCATTTCTCCCCATTCGGGTGGCATCATCCGCTCGATCTCCGCTCATTCACGTGCAGAAGCCGACCTGTGAGTGAGTGCAGGCCCGGTCATGTGTGCCTATTAGTGTGGTTGTGCGGCCCCCATTGTGTGTCCAGGGTCTGCCAGGACCTCCTGGCCGCACTGGACCAATAGGTCCTCCTGGACCTCCTGGACCTCCAGGTGTCCCCGTGTTATTCAGCTCGGTAAGAGGCTCCTACTTGATTCACACCTGACCACATTGTGCGATCACTTGTATGGCAATACCTGAATAGGTCATTCATTCAAGACAACTACAGCGATACCTTGACTTTCGTCCACTTGACTTTGTAATCACATTTCAAATTTAGTCCACGTGCTTTCCTCTTTCGTCCGATTTCAACCCAAAACCTTCCACGACGTTCACGCCACTCGCCATCTTTTTCGTTCAGTCTTTGAATAGAAGTCGTTCAGTGAGCATCTCTTATATTTGTGTTTATTCATATATTATTAATACTGTACTTATTTCTGTGATTATACTGTAAACAATTCATAGTTATTTTGTGTATAATACTACAGTATTTACTTACGCAAGACTAAATATTTTTCAAGGTGTCATTTAGTTTATCTATTTAGTTTTGTTTATTTATTCTTACGTTTCCTTTATTTCTGTTTATTTAAGTTTCGCACGCATGTGTTATATAGATACTGTAGTTATTTGCATGTACGTTTAATATTTACTGTAGTTATTTGCATGCACGTTTTTCGCCGGCCAAAATTAATTTGCAAGCTAAATAAAGGCTCTGCTTTGACATTCGTCCATGCTCTGGTCCCTAACCAGACGAAAGTCCAAGGTATTCCTGTATTGCCTTTTGTGAATACGTAAAGAACTATTTACCATGATGACAGATGATTTTCGCACTATAATTTAATTGTTATCACCAGCGGGTTTGAATTCATAAGCCAGGATTTGAGTAATTTTCATCGATAACGCCTGCACTAAAAAAAAGCTCATTCACCAAGCTATCACTACACAAAAGTGTACAATGCATACTCTATTACATCTCATTAGTGTGGCAGGTATTGTGCTGTGAAATCTACATTCCTACCTGTGTTTATTCTTGCTAAGTTGTTCATATGTTTGCTTTATACTCTATTGTTCCAAAAGATGGAGCAGGAAACCTCAAAGGACTCTGACATGGGTAAGTTTTACTTAATTTAATGACTGCACGTTACATCTCAGTCATCTTCCTGTTATTGGCTGCAAGAGCCCTCTATACACCGCATGCAACATTTATTGGAATTAAGCACAAGTACACGTGCGCATAGCTTTGTACTGATAAGTACAATTTCTTTGTGTTTTTAGAATTGACAAGAAACACACGCAGCTGTCCATGTGATAAAGTAAGTCATTTATCATGAACCGCAGCGGCAGTCATTGTGTATCCGCTGCTGAATGTGTATTTTTAGACTGCGCTTGAGCAGCCTTGTTTTGAGTGGTGTAGAAAGTGCAGGCTGATAATACTTTACCACCATCATCTTGAATGTTGCCTTAACATTTTCAGGTAAAAATGAGGCCAATGTTTCAGGCATCTGTCCTACAGAGCAGAGTATTGTATTGTAAAGTGTTTTTTTCATAAACTATCTTAAAACATTTGCGACTTTGCAAAGTTGCTTTGCATTTGATTTTCTGAAATGTATCCATTGATTTCTAAAATAAGAATTTTACAGTGATGTTTCCGCTAAACTGCCATTGTAGGGGTGCAATCACATGCCCAATGCTTTTGTGGCTGCGCAATCTCACTACCGTTCACTCCAACAACTACAAGGCAATGCAACTGCCCCTTACCAGCTCATTATTGTGCCCAGAAATGTCTGAGAGTAAGAGGTAGCTTCAGGGGAAAGTCTATTGTAAATAGTAGATCTAACCTCTATGTAAATATTAAACACTAGCCTTTTGCCCGTCCAAGGACGGGTGTATTGCAGTAAATCGGAAACTTCTAAGCGAAGAGCAGACCGCAACGTGATATTCATTGCATGAATGCGTGTGCAGTTTGGCGGTGACACAGACCTATTTCATTTTAAGGTTATGATCCCTTGTTCATCATGACGTCATTTTTACTTTGATGTCTCAACAGCGTTACGGAGATCACGTGACGTGAGGCTTCTGCCTTTGTAGTGAGGGTTGTGAATTGACGCCGAGGGAGGGGGGAGGAGGCGCCTCGGCCCCCCATGTGGAGTGACGTCAGCCGCTAATTATTATTAATGGCGGGGGCGTGTCCATTTGGAGGACGTCACCTGCTCATGATTATTAATGAGGGGGGGGGGGTCCATGTGGAGGACGTAACCTGTTCATGATTATTAATGAGGTCGACGTGGAGTGACGTCACGAGCGATGCACACAGACATTCTTGGCTCATTTTTGGAGGATGTCACCTGCTCATGAATATTAATGAGGGGGCTGGTTGATGTGGAGTGACGTCACGAGCGTTAAGGACAGACCATTCCTGGGTGATTATAGTCGGTATTGTACGTAAAATATTGATTTTTTTTAGAGGGGAGATAGTCGGGTTGCTCAGGGGTCAGAACGTTAGGCTGAGATTCTGCACACAAAAAAATCCCATCATATAGAATTTGGTCTTGTCCTCAATTTGGCTGAATTCCAGCTCTGAGAATTGAAATATCACTTGACTGTCACGGCAACAAACATTCATATCACATGGCAAAGTGGGTACGAAAGTGCTGCCACTATTGTGCGGACCAGAGGTCAATTAAGGGATCTCAGAGGTAGTTTTATAATATCCATTCTTGTGGGTCATTGTCTAACCTGACATGATACCTACCGATAGCACAATCGGGATAAAAATGGGTGAATTTTTTTCCCAAAAATATAACATTTTCAAATCAAATGTCTGATTGCACAAAACCACTCCAGTGAAAATATCCCATTACTTTACAACTACAGTAATCTAGATTGTAATCTAAGGGTTGATATCACTTAAGATGATTTATACAAATTACCACAGGAGGGGAGGCAGCTGCCCTGCCTGCTCGCTCTCGCCTACGCTGACCTTCGGCTGCTCATTCCGTGCCCGTTGTACGCAGGGAGAGAAGGGAGAGCCCGGCAGGATGGGCTTGAAAGGGGAGCCAGGAGAGGGACACGGCTCCTATGTCGCAGGCCCCAGGGGTGAGCCGGGAATGCCAGGCCTTCAGGGAGCTACAGGCCGTATGGGGCCCGTGGTGAGCAAACTTTTCACACATGACACATATTGTTATCGCTCATATTTTACTATCTCTCTTTTAAAAAAAAGTGATTTACGTCCATTTTAATGGGATAGTCCCACAGTGTGATGGGTATGACGCTGGACTTGCAATTCAGAGATCGCCGGTTCAATCTCCCCGGCGCAGCATTTGAACGAATTGTGCAAGTTTCTCAAATCATCTCGGCCTCTGTCAACCCAGTAGTAGAAATGGGAACACCACAGTTAGTCATCCCGCCGGTAACTTGTGTTCGTATAAAGTGTGGCGAATAAAACCTATTCCAAGATATCTGGCAAGTGTGGAAAAGTGGGCCACAACTCCCTCCAGAGGGGACCCTCTAACGCTCTCTCTCGTGGACACCACTTTTGGTCAGGAGTGGTGATAAACAAGTCATTGCAGGTCTGCACCTTTACCGAGAGCATAAAAAACAGAATGCACAATAAACAAATGAATCCAAGAACCCGAGTTGAGGCCCTTGCAATAAATCATCCAAATGTGGAAACTGTGAAAATAAATTAAAGAAGAACTTAAAAGGGAAGGGGAAGAGGGATATACAAAACCAAACAATCTGCATCTATCAGTCTACCGACATCAATGCAGTTTTATATCTCAACAGATGGAAACCAAATCTAGTTTATAATTATGGTTATAATCAATGGTTATCATTCTGAAGCTGATCAGCATCATTATAGACATTGTGAAAAACAGACCCTCTCAAATCAAGCTCATGACAGCACTACTCAATTCTCCCAATTACAAAGTATATACATTTGTGTTAAATATTTGATTACCTCTTAACCTTTTAAGAGGTGGTCTGGTAGCTCAGGGGTCAAAGCACTGAGCCCATATCCCTGAAATCATGGGTCTGAATCTGGGCAGCCACTCATAATAAATCAGCTTCTCAAGTGCATTGGATTGATGGTTTCAGCCCAGTCACCAATAGCTACATTAAAATCATACGAAATATTTTGGGTTTTTTTCATTTCATTTGGGAAATAATTCAGCTGAGAATCGAAATAAATGTTTGTTTGATTACTATTTATTCAATATTAATATCGACGGGGTGATACAAACAGGTGATGTAGGTTACAAACATCTTCTCAAGCAAAACTTGATTTTATTCCTACTTCAGCTATTGTGTTTCTAAGATTTAAAAATTGCAATGAACACATTTTGCAGGACATATAAAAGGTGTGGATGAAAAAAGTTTATTCAAGTTTAAACACACTTGTAACATCATCTTCTAGGGATGTTGTCTGACACAAGGTGGTGAGCTGTAAGCTGCAAATGTTCCAAATGAAAGTATTTGGAGTTCGAAATGGAAATGTATAATTGTATTTCTTCATGATAATTTCTTTATCATTGCCTGTTAATATTTATCGTCGTCATCGGCAAAAATAAACTCTTCCCCTATTCAGTATTTTTTGTATCCTCTGCATATGATTAATTATTTGACTTTAATTGTGGATGTAATTATTTATTAAGTATGTGTCAATTTCCTTTCCTTGCATACATAAAACGTATCGTCTCTCTTAAAGTTAATTTCATCTCAAACTTTACAACTAAGTGTCCTGAGATTGTGGTGCATTTAAGCCCTTTACATTACAATTGGAATGTAGTTAGTCGATACTGTATCTGCAATGTCCTTTTGTCTTCTTTCCCGTGCAGGAGCTGTTAATAATATATTATTTGTTTAGCCCTAATTATGAAATCAGAATATAACATTTTAAATTCAATTTTACAGAGAGGAAATAAAATTTAAAGAGAGCTATTATTTTCATATTGCAAGGCAATTTGATAATGTTTCAGACATCTTAATGAATATTGAACTGTCTTAGATGTCGATGTCGCTGGCAGTGGTGTGAGCTTGCAGGCCCAAACCTGTTCAACATCAATGTGCAGCATTCTTTATATCCCTGCCTCTGACCTTTCTCATCCCCATTACAGTTTACAACCGTGACCTTTGTGAAAATTGTTATGCAACTATGGCATCCCATAGGGCCCCAAGGGAGATTCAGTGATGGGCCCCCCAGGGATACCAGGGACCCCAGGAGCTAATGGGCAGCCAGGCTATGGCCTGGAGGGTCCCACTGGGCAGCCTGGGCTCCCTGGTGCCCAAGGGCCTCCGGGAAATCCTGGAGTAGGTGTGCCTGGTAAGTCAAATCCAACCAAATCTATGGATTAGTTTGCATTGTTCAATGAAGCTGTTGCTTTGCCACTGTGCCACTGAGAATTTGTTCTGAGACTTAAGGGGCATGCACTGAATGCGGAAGAATGACAGTTGCTGCCTGTGTGCTTTGCTTCACGGACAGGAAAACCTGGACCACGAGGCCACGTCGGGGAGCACGGAATGCCAGGGCCCCCTGGCTTCCCTGGTTCTGCTGGCGAACCAGGGCCACCTGGCCCTCCTGGGCCACATGGACCTCAAGGCCCTCAGGGGCCTGATGGCTCTACCTTGTCCTGCGATCAAAGTTCACTTGGGAATGGGGTAGGCCAGGCCTAGGCTCCCTACTCTCAGCAATTATTTATAACAACCGGCAGTTGCCTTCTTCCAATATTGGCAAATGCCTGTCTTCTCCTGATTTGAGAAGAAATGCTGCGCTTTCTTTTGGGAACTTTTTTGTCAGTGGAAATAATTAAATACACGCAAAAATAAATGAGTCATTGTAAGAATTTAGCATTAATATGTAATTTAGCAGCATTGAATAATACTCAAGGCAATTTATTTTACGAAAATTCACTGCTGGATGAAGGCATCCTGACGGCATGTTGTGGTCATGGGGAGTTATTTCCCCATGGCTGGAAATTTAACTGTGATGACCAGTTTTATAGTGCAATGCACTAACCACTCTGCCATCACTGAACCCCATATAGCTTTCACAACACACAAAGGTGTGCATTGCATGTACAAAAGCTCTTAACATTATCCAAATCATGAGCTCAAAGAACTTAACGTGTGGCCATTGCGTCAATTAGACCACCAACTCAACGATTCTAGAACAACGTGGCCATTGTGTCAATTAGACCACAAACTCAACGATTCTAGAACAACGTGGCCATTGTGTCAATTAGACCACCAACTCAACGATTCTAGAACAACGTGGCCATTGCATCAATTAGACCATCAACTCAACGATTCTAGAACAACGTGGCCATTGTGTCAATTAGACCACCAACTCAACGATTCTAGAACAACGTGGCCATTGTGTCAATTAGACCACCAACTCAACGATTCTAGAACAACGTGGCCACTGCATCAATTAGACCACCAACTCAACGATTCTAGACAAACGTGGCCATTGCGTCAATTAGACCACAAACTCAACGATTCTAGAACAACGTGGCCATTGTGTAAATTAGACCACCAACTCAACGATTCTAGAACAACGTGGCCATTGCATCAATTAGACCACCAACTCAACGATTCTAGACAAACGCGACCAACGAACACTTAAACCTCACAATTTAACGTCAAATATTGTTGTACGTCAATTCAAAATTGAAGCGTTTGACCCACTCATATAAGAATGGAGTGGTGGTCACCTCTGTTTGTTGCCCTGAGCCAAATTGCTATGGCCGGGCTATTTTCTCCAAAAGAAAACCACTCTTGGCTTCCTATATATCATTGAATCAATATCAAAGGAATGAAGGACTAAGTTCACCTCTGGGATTTCAAAATACAACCTCCCAATTGGCAGCCAAGCACTGGCCTCTGACTAAGCAATTCCTAATGAAAACCAAATTAAAGTATCGTGATCTTTCTTGTGCAGCGGGCGGCATAGAAACTCCAACATTATCCTTCTTTTCGTGACATGGGTGCGCATGTTCACACGGAGCGGTCACGTGTGTACCGCAGGTGCTTGTGTTCGGGAACCACCATGAGCTGGTCTCGCACAGGGCTCGAGACGGCTCCCTGGCTTATGTGACCCAGTCTGGAAATCTCTACTTCTGTGTGCCTGGAGGATGGAGAAAGCTGGCAGTAAGTTTATTTTTGTGCTGTGCCAATCAATAGTCATTATTGGTTAGAAACATAATTGACAGCCTGTTGTCAATCTTTGAGTGTATGAAGGCCTCCCCAGGCTATGTCATTCACGGGGGTTGTTTGACCATACTTCACCATGCTAGTCAGTGCAGATTGGTGAAGGGGGCACGGGAGGGGGGGGGGAGTTCCAGAGCAAGCTTAAATATCACTCGCCACGAATGGAAACGGGTCCATTGTGCAGTGCGCTAACCACGCACCACACTGTTAGATAATATGGATAATTTAAATTCAAATTCCACTGACAAATTTGTGGATGTTTATACAGACTTGGTGTTGTTTTGTTGTCGAGTGTAATTTTACCATTCAATATAGATAAAGCAGTTCTTTATTTTCAGTAGGCCATGTGCTAATCAAAGCAATTGCATTTAGCTGGTAATAATTAACTGTAATGTTCAGTAGATTAATATAAAGCCGTTATTTTATTAATGAGGTAATGCAATGAACATATTTGTTTTTAATCCCAAGAACCAAGGAATATGCTGTACCAAGTGGCAATAGCCAATTTTTTTTTATTATACATCAATAATAGCCGAACTGCATATTTTGAGATGTATTATAATTTCTCGATGGGAAAAGGAATTACAGAAATATCCACTATTGTGAGTTACAACCATTCTTTTCAATGCTCTTTACCTTCTGAAAATCACTTATAGATAAAAAAAAACAATTGCATTTGTATGTCTGGTGAAAAAGAACGTTGTCGAAATTTATAATTTGGTCCTTGTGTTTCTCGACTGTCACCAGATAAGTTTTTGGTATTAAAAGTAAAACATGTATATGTGATTTAACAATGTGTTTCCCTTTCCCCCAGATTGGTGAATTTGAGCCAAACACACTCAACGAGAAATTGGTAAGTGTGTTTGTTTTATATTCTTGGCTCTTTCGATTAAAAGTCACGTAGATAGGTTCAAAGAAAATAATCCAAAATAACAGAAAACTACGTTTCGATCGCAATGCAAGCGGTCTTCAGAAGACAACCACTCGCGTTGCGATCGAAACATCGTAGTTTTCTGTTATTTTTAATTATCTTCTTTGAACGTATCTACGTGACCTTACCGGAAGACCTAAGAATATGAATTCCTGCAGTCACGAAAGCTTTAAGTCATGTGTTTGTTTTACTTTAGCACTAAAACTTGAAGGAAATCACTTGAGTTTCAATGATGATAGTGATTATTGACATTTGTAACTGTTAGGTCTCTCGGTATTTAACACCACCCCATACTCCCCCACACAGCCACCGTGAGTCCATGATGAATTATCGTGATTTTAGCTAAATGATCAATTGTGTCCTGTCCCTGTTTGTTTTACCTGTCGTGTATATGCGGCACGTCCTAACCTACTATTTCATTTGCTCTGTCTCAGTTGTATCGACTTTCTCATTTGTATTGTTCATCTCATTCGTACTGTTGACTTAGTTCCGCCTATCACGCTTCTACTCCCGTGTTCGCGTTGCCTTGTTTGCCCATTTCTTCCGTCTCATTTGTGCAGTTTCATCGGTAGTGTCTTGTTTGTACTGCGGATTTCATATACATTGTCTGTTTTTATATTGCCTTGCTTGTACTATTCGTGTCATTTGTATGAAACTTGTCTTGTTTGTACTGCCTTATTTGTCTCGCCTGTACTTTTTTATATTTGTATCGTCTTGTGCATACTATTTGTATTAACTATATCGCTTGTTTATCTTGCTTGAAATGTCTGTATCACTTGTATTGTCCAGTCGGCTCCGTTAACTTCGATGCAACATTGGTTTACAACAATCACATCTCACGCTCGCAATTCAATCTATGCATCATGAGCATAAAAATCTATTTTAATCAATGAACTGATGCATCGTAACGTTCATATCAATTGCTTTCCCCACTCCATGTCCATGCAGTTCCTCCCCTACGTACATCACCAGTCAGAGGTGTCTGATCAGGGCTTGGCAGCGCAAAGCGGCGGAAAAACACTGTGGACAAATGGACGTTCGCACGCTGTACGTGAGTCCAACCTGCAGCCAGGGCCTTTGTTACGTCGCCATGCTCTGCATGCTGCTACGAGGGTCATGGCGGTTGTTGTCCGTGCCTGGCAGTGATACCGAAACATCTGGTGGCTGGTAATGATCATGGCCAGCCACCTTCAGATTAACCTGAGCGTAATGAGTGGACGGTTACAGCCTGGATCTGTTATACGTGGGTTTTTAATCAGTTCAGGCTAATTCATGTGATGAATTTAGCTTTCAAACAAATTTCTTTGGTGATACCGCTGCATTAGAAGTGTTGCGCAAACACAAATGATTAAACATAGAAACTCAACACATTAGTCAATAGCACTGCGGCCTTAAAAGGAAAATTATATCGCAGGCGACGTTTCGGGCAATGGCTCTTTATCATGGCACATTGAGTTTATTTGTTATCTGTATATGTAGGACGATAGACACATGGGGAAAAAGTCATTCGAATAAAAGGGTGCTATTTTGCGATTATGATTAAACGGTGAGTCTACAGATAACAAAAGTAGCTCTATGTTGTATTATGCTATCTTGTTTATAAATACAAATTTAGCTGTGTTGCCATATACATTTAAACTCGTGTCTAATGAATATGAGGTGTTTGATTTCTATGAGATCTTATCAGGATATAAATTAAGGCTATCCACCTCTTTCTGAAATGCCCTTTTCTATGGCCGTTTTCGGAAATAACGTGTGAGGATTTCAGGGCTGTAAGAGTTCCCGAAGGATATTTCATGATCTCGGGCATCCACTCCAAAATAACACTTTAAATGTGACTAGTGATTAAGTGTAAAAGATGGGCTTAAAATATTTTGCAATTTAACACGATTCGCACACTCACTCCACACCTACACGTGTGACATGGTGATTGATGCATACTCACCTTCCTTCCAATGGCTCAGTGGTAGAGCAAATAGGTCCAAAAATGAAGACAGAATTCAAATTTTAGATGGGGGTTGATTGAACTCATCCCTCTGGGGTTGATGACATGAGTACCATTGTTTGTATTAAGTCAATAGTGGTCGTACAATGGAGCGATGTACACCACTGGCTTAGCTCTGCCTCCTTTTTTTAATTTCAGTAAAATAATCACTTTGACATGTTTTGACATTTCATATTCCTTTGTGTGCTGTTCACAATGTCACCCTCACGCCGCAACACCCTGCTGGTCCTGCACCGCAGCTCTACATGGCAGCCCTGAACACGCCGATAATGGGCAGCATGGGCGGCCTGCGGGGTGCGGACACACTGTGCTTCCGCCAGGCGCGCAGCGCCGGCCTTGCCGGCACCTTCCGGGCCTTCCTGGCCTCCCCCAACCAGGACCTTCATGCCATCGTGGACCGTGATGAGGCCTCCCAGGTGCCCATCCTCAACCTTAAGGTGAGCGGGGGAGGAGCCCCCCCCCCCCCCCATTGGCTCATGGGTCAGAGCACTGAGCCAGTAATGCTGAGTTTAGCCACCCATGATTAAACTGAGTTTTAAAGTATGGCGAGTTGATATCCTCAGACTGATCACCAATGGCCAGCTCTGAGAATAAAATCAATATTTCACTACCATGAAATCATCATTTCTTAGCATGTGGAGGGATAACATAGAAATTTGGTGCAATATGCTTCCATAGGCCGATCTCTAAAGGTGGGCAGGTGGCATCGTTGACCCTCACACTTGGACCAAGTTTTGTCTTGCACATGTGCAGGCCATTCGGAAGAGAAGAGAATAACGATGAATTGTGCCATCATCGCCATTGTCTCTGTTGACAGAACGAGCTGCTCTTCTTCAACTGGAACAGTCTGTTCACTGGAGATGGGGCCTCTTTCAACCCAAATGCGCCCATCTACTCCTTCGACGGGGGCAACGTGCTCACAGACTCCAAGTGGTCAGTACTGATTTCATGACCTCGCAGGCCCGATACAAACAAATAGGAGGGGATAATGCTCCCACTTCACATGGATAGTTGAATGTCTACTTGCTGTACTGCCGCCTATAGATACCACCTATTGCCTACAGGTGGAAGTACAACAAAATCGTCTCATGATCCATCAACCCTACCCCTTAGTTTCCCATTTTAATGGAGTGTTTTATAAACCGCCTTACTTGGAAAAATAAATTTTGTTAGTTGGCTAAAGCAGTGGGTCTTCCTCACGAGTCATGATTATAGTAGGCAGTGTTTTATAACCATACATTTTGAACACAGCGTATTTTACAACTGTCTGGAGCAAGACCAAGAAAGTTAAGGCAGGTGCTGGCATGTGGAACCAGAATAGATCCTTCTTTGTCTTTCTAGATCCCATGGCACTTTGCTAACTACTTTGCCTTTGTGAATCCCCACTAATGATGCATGCAGTCTCCTAGGAGGCCTAGGACTTCCCAGCCCCAATATCATTTTAATGTTAATGATAAATGGCACTGCAACCAAAATCAATAACTGAGAGATGTTTCAGAGTTTAACTCTGTTGAACTTATTTAATCAATATCGGGTTCTGAATTGCCATTTTTTTTTGCAGGGCATAAACCCTACCACCTGAAAATGAAAAAAAATAAATGATTTGCTTTAGTCCCAAAAAGCGCTTGGCCCGCTATTGGCGCATGATTCTGACATGCGCTTCCGATGTGCGCTGCAGGCCCTTCAAGCTGGTGTGGCACGGCGCGGACGAGCAAGGGCGCCACAAGAATGGCCACAGCTGCACCGGCTGGCGGAGCAGCAGCGACGACGTGGGCCAGGCCTCGGCCCTGCAGTCAGGGCGGCTGCTGGATCAGCACACGCACCACTGCGCCAGCCACTTCGTAGTGCTGTGCGTGGAGAACAGCTACCGGCACCACCTGCGCCAGCAAGGCAAGCGGAAGAAGTAGATGGTGCCCAGCGGCGGCGGAGTTGAGTGGAGCGCAAGCGGGGGTTCTCATTGACAGGGTGTCCTCGGAAGCTCAGAAAAAATGGTACCGTTTGTGTCAGATGTTCACCCCACCCCCGGGAGAGATCTTAATCATCTTGTCATCTTAACGGTGGTCTTACTCAGGAACATAAGAGCAACTGTCTCCTTCAGATCTTTTGTAATCATGGATTTCAGATCTTAGTTTCATTGAGTCATCCTGTTGCCTGTCTCCTGCATGGATTTATTGAAAATAATTAAATTCGGGTCTCTGAGAAACCATCTCATCACGTAACCACATCAGTTTCCTACTGCAGGAACATCAGAGTAACCATCTCACGTAGGTCTCGGGAAAATCAGGCGGTTAGAACCTCAGTATTCATCTCATTGACTCTGCCCAGTGCAAAGGAATCACAATAAATCATCCATTTGTTACTCAACAATAATGTATTCCTGTGCTGTATGTCATCAGGAGGGAGATAGCTTTATCATATCACTGTGTCACCTGTCACATAGGGCTCAAATAGGCTTTTCACAGTTGCCATTTGGATCCAGCAGAGAGATCTGCACACGTGCAAGGAGCCTTATCTGTCCTTGTGTTGCATTTCCATAAAGGGCATTGTAGGTTACATGACAAAGTGTGGGCAGTTATATTAACGGGTACAGGACGAGTGGTGTAAGTCATTTGCTGTATGTCACTGCACACGTGCAAAAGGGAACCTTTTGGGTTGCAATATTTTCTGTTTTTAGTTCATGTCATGTGTGGGAGGTCGTGATGTCTCTTTGCACTTTCAATCCGGTCACACATATTATTGACCACGCTTGGTCACTGAACAGCATTATTTTTTTGTTGCATAGACCCTACCCTCATGAACGATCCAGAATATCCTGCAAACAATACACGCCGGTGCGATAGATGTTCCAACCTCACAACAAAATCACGAGAAATGCCCACAATGATGCGCAGACCTTACATATTAATACACACAGCAAGTAGCTGCACAAATCTGCCTGATTATGCTTCACAGGTAGTGTACATGCCCCCCCCCCACCCACCCACAGATGAGAGCCTGCCACGTATGTCATAGGTGAGAAATTAAACAAAAACAACGGCGTGGAGGATTAATAATGAACGAAGTGTGAACAATTTACTCCGCTGGGTAGACATGGGAGGCCACTGATGGTGCTGCAGTGTAAAAATAAATGCACTGAAAACCACGGATGTATATTTACTCCGCATTTTGTTTGCCAGTATAATGTTGTGTTGTCTACAGGGTGCTCTTAGTTATCTCCTATTGCCTTGTGAAATATCAGTTTTAGCTCACTGTGCCTTGGGTCACTCTTCCACTGAATACGAATTCATCATCTTTGAGTAATAACAACGAATGCCAAAATCAAAGGTACCAGTCACATTCGTAAAACTAAAAAGCTGTTGTAATAAATAAGTGTCTCTGCGTTGTTTTGGTTGAGTTGGCATTCAGTGCCGACATTTACCAGGCTATGCCGAGGCACAGGAGTTAGAATATGACATGAAAAGTCCTATGCAATGGTGAACACATTAAGTAAGTGTACATTGAAGTATGTTCGATGTTTAACCTGTTTTAAATGCTGCCTAGGTTGTATTGCAAAGACGTGTGTTGATCGACCGTACATGCTATGCTCGAGAAATGATACTTCATATTTTAATTGGCAATTTGGTACCATGAAAGATTCAAAATGTTGTCTTGCATTTACAACAGCCTCACTCAGTTGAATGTTTTACAAAATACCATTGGCGTCCTGTCCATATCAAAAAAAGAGAAATGATTTGGATATCATTACAGTCTAAGGGGCTCGTTTATATGGGCACCATAAACCACAACACATTAACTCAGTGTTAAAATAGTTGAATTTAAAGTGGTATGTTCGTTTATGACAAACTTCTTTACGTTCCTTAAGTCCGGATGTCTCCAGCACAGCATAACAAGATGTTTTTTTTTATCGCTTGCTTGCTTGCTTTTGTGATCATCAGCAAAACTGTAGCCAGTTGTACCATTTCCACAAGGAAGTACAGTAGCTTGATTTGGTGCTTTGGTGACTGCAGGAATGACTCTTGGTTTTTTCGGTAAAGTCACGTAGAAATAAGAAATAATAATAAAATTACATAATTACTATTATGTAATTTTACTATTATGTAATTACTATTATGTAATTACTATTATGCAATTTTATTATTATTTCTTATTTCTACGTGACTTTACCGAAAAAAACAAGAGTTAGTACAGTAACAGCTATCTATTAAAACCATTTTGCCTCAAATTCACAGCAACAAAATTTCGCTTTCATATATAAAAAAAAACCCTGTTTATGAACAAATAAAAATGACTTTGTTAATTAAAAAGTAGAGGAGATATTATATAGACGGTGTTCCTGATTGGTGTTATATTACTCGTTTTATTTTCACGGGACGTTAAAGAAAGGTCAGAGTTCACGAAGACCATTGTTACGTGTTACCGTCATTATGGCGCATGCCCTACATGTGGTGGAGATAAAGTTTGCCGTGGAAAACTTAAATTCCGCAGGACACAGGAGTGCTTCGGCCTTGCATCGTGTTAGTTGAGAGTCCATGATTGTGGTAGTGTTATGGAATCATTGGTTCCAACTGCGAATGGTCGCAGTTGTGAAATCGAGTGCTACAGTGGCCCAAATTGCTAAAGCACACCTTTGGGAACGATTCGCTGCCATATTTCTCCATGACGATCAATAAATACAGCCAATTGTTGAACATGCGATTTATTTTTAAGATTGCATTAGTGCCAATTGAAGGAACATTTACAAATGGAAATATTTACACTCTTGTGTGTAAAGGGCAGGCAGTGTAATGGCAGAACTTTGTTGTTTTATTGCTTATTGTTGGAAAATCTACCGGCTTAAAACAGACGCTCTGTTATATCATGTTGGTGTGCCAACAACAACAATGTGATTGATGAAATTTGGAAGTCTTGTCAAGTTTGAATGAATCCCATGACAGCCCTGAAAACACGGACTTGGTATTTGTAAAGTAAAAAAGCAAAAAAACTTCCATAAGCCGAACTGCTGTCTTGTCGCTCACAAAATTACATCCGCAAAAATCATGGCATTGCCACAATTCTGAAAATATACCAACGACTGACGTAAGCTGGATGAAGCAATCTATTTATTTTTAAAACTGCTGTCAAAATGGTAATCTGTGCTATTAAATTGTTGGATTTTTCAATGCCACCACAAATAACATTGTTTTGAGAAGATAAGTAAAATGTCAATATGTTCTCAATAAACGCTCATCTTGCGAAGGCACTGGCCCCTATGGGCTCTGGGTGTGAGTTTGTTGCGGGTGGAAACCTTACAGACAGAAACCCTCGAACAATATCACCACAGCCCATTCTGTACAATTTCAAATCTCAAAACAATAACTTGTTGAATAGGTCAGTAGATATGTTTGTGTTTTTGCAATTTTCTAAGACATACATTTGCTGAAAATAAAACAAGGTGCTAACTTTATTACATAGTGCTGCAATTCCAAGAATTTTCGTAAGGTTAAACAAGATTGTGTTGTAGAATTGTGTTCTCCATCTACACGGTAATTGTATACTTTTACGTAGAATTGGGTGATATAATACCTGTGAGTGGCGTTCATTGAGTCCAGTTTTGGAATTCCGTGTAAGTCCAGTATATGTTTTCCTGAACACTAATAAATTGCAGTTGACAAAAACTGGTCGTCTTGTGTATTTCATGCCAAATTGCCGCCACTATGCTAGCTTGCAAGGAATTATAACTGCTCAAATTCCACCACCTAAATGTGTCAGGGGCACAACCACTACAATAGTCGCATTTGGTGATGTGTAATATTTGCAGGGGAGGCCCAGCTCTGATTCGATACCAATTGACACCAGTGTGTGTGGAGCCAGGAATCAAACCGGGGAAACCAGGACTGCAGTGCAGTGTGTGTGAACCAACATCGCCACTGTCAAATGCACATGGATGTGTAAAAGAATACACAATACGTATTTCATGTGTATTTTTTAAAAGCAAAATAAATATAGCATTCCGATGATTAATGCATCCTCTGTGGTAATGCAACCACAGTGACATTTTAGTCGGCATTCCTGCAAATTCTGAATATAGCAGTGATATATTATCACATGATTCATTCAACGCTAAAGGTGCAAATAAAATTGAAGAGAAAAAAAACCCTTGGTGCTAAACCAATTTGTAAACGTATTAACAGCCAGCGGAAGTTGAAACATCAAGCGGGGATTGGGAAGCGCAGAGTGAAGGGGAAGAATAATTTTCACGTTTCTTTGACTCCATAAATCTGCCTAGTGGACGCATTTTGGCTGAATAAAATCAGACATTCGGGATTATTGTTCTTTACGTCACGTATCCGACCTCCACATATCTGCCCTCGCCAATTAATTTTCCACACCCAGTGCTGTATGTGTGCACGGTGTAACTGTAAATTTTTTTGTAGATGTTTACAAATCCGGCCTTTGCACTGACACACGGTGACATAATCTGCATCCCGTGTACATTCACTCGCTTCCTCAGCGTAGCAAAGCGTGTGGCTACATTTAAAGCAGTTGCATTTTGTTTTTGTTAAGTAACTTATTTGTGTCTGGTGGTTGTAACTGTCATATTTTTTAGACGTTCATGTATCCGACCTTTTCACGTATCCGCCTATGCCTCAGTCCCCAGGGGGTCGGATATGCGACGTTATACTCGACTCTTCAGTCAAATCAATGCAGATTACATAACATGATAACATTTGTTTGGATAAATAGGAAGGCATGATGGAGTACAATATTTAGTTTAGCAGCTTATGCATACAAAGGATATACTTTTTGTATGCGTTTAACGAGGTAAAAGGAACACATTTTTATTTAAAGCTTTCGTGACTGCAGGGATTCATATTCTTGGTTCTTTCGGTAAAGTTACGTAGAAGGGAAACAATAAAATAATAAAAATATAAAACAATAAATTCTCACGACATTTCGACTGCAACACAAGCAATCATCATCAGGTGTGAAAACCACAGCAAGAAAATTTGATGATGATTGCTTGTGTTGCAGTCTAAACGTCGTGAGCATTTTATTGTTTTATATTTTTATTATTTTATTGTTTCCCTTCTACGTGACTTTACCGAAAGAACCAAGAATGTGTAAAATGAACAGTTTAAACAGCACACAGATACGCACTCTGTTTGTGTACACATTTTGTTTCTGTCGTTTTCTCATCGTTTACAGATTTGAATTAGGGGCACCTTGACAAGTTGTAATCTGGGTCAGCTGCAATAAAAAAAAACCTATGACCCCCAAGAGAGTGGAGCACGACTGTGGGCATCTTTAACCTTTAACCTATTCACCTCCATTACCTTAGCATTTGCACACAACGGGACGGGGCAACCAAGCCAAAGCACAGTTGGTGTTACCCCACAACAGGCACATGCACTAGACAGTGATAATAATAGTAATAATCCATCTAGTACAGTATGTAAGCTGTGTTTAAATACAGTGTGTATACACAGTGTGTATACACAGTGTGTATACACACTGTGTATACACACTGTGTATACACGTGTAGTGTATACACACAGTGTGTACACACACTGTGTGTATACACACTGTGTATACACTGTATTTACACAGTGTGTATACACGTGTAGTGTCCTTCATCCCGGCGTGTGTGCGTGTGGTGTGCGGCGCACACACTCAGTTGGAGACGAGGCAGTTGCAGGAGGCACTGTCTCTCTCTCTCTCTCTTTATTCCTCTATCTCGTTCACACCACCAACTCGGGCCTCCTCTCTCACGACCACGCTGCCCTACAGCCCAGCCCAGACACGACCCTGTCCGCGTTGCACCGACGGCGTCGACCGAGACAGCCGGCCGCGCAATGATCGGGCGAAGGTGATAGCGACGAGGGCGACGACGAGACGAGTCCACTCCCATGACCGGCAGCCCGGAGCTCTCTCTCTCCACTGCTTTTATTCCCCTCGGCGCGGCCTGGCTCCGCCCTAGCCGCGCCTCCCTTCTCGAACCCACCAGAGGGTTCCAGGGGCTTCCACACGAGGTCTACCGTGACCCTTGCCCCAGTTCCTCCGCCCTGCCGGCACACACACACCGTGTATATGCTCAACGGCGTGTGCGCTAAGTGTCCACCGCAGTTGCTGCTGCTGGACAGCAGTCGGCGCTGTGTCACTACACACGCATACACGTTGTGAAGATGCTGGCTGCTCAAAATTGTTGCGAGAATAAATGACAAGACTTAAAATCATCGAGCAAAGAATTAAGTATGAGGCTCCAGGTACATTTAAAACGTATTTTATGAACAACAAAGAGCACATTGCAATTGCATATTATTTTTGTATAACATAGGGGATACTGTTTTAGAAAACACTTTAAGACAGCGGAGAAAACAGGATATTGTAATCATACGGTATACTACTTATACTGTATACCAATTGGATAATCTGCCGAGTGACGAACTCGGTCCATTTTCCCTTTTAATATGACTTAAATTTACATCCCTTTATTCATACACTCATGTCACATGTGACATGGGGATTGTTTAATCATAGTTTGACCACACTGGTCATTGCAGGTTGGTGGAGAGGGGGGAGGGGCATGAAGAGTTCAGATATCACTCACCACTGGTGTTAGCCATGGCTGAGAATTAAATTCAGGTGGGCAGGTTTGGGGGGTAGTGCGCAAGCCACTGCACTACTGCTCCACCCCACAGTAACTTTGAGGTTCGTAAAAATTGGGGACCACGTGTGGGAAGTCAACTGTGGTAAATCCTGCTAAGAGGCTGGCTCCACCATGGAAATGTGGAGTTTTCACTACTGACTCTGGACTGGCAATGCAGTCGAGTGCCGTGGTATTAGAGGATATTGCTAGACACGCTGCCTTGTGACTGGAATTGCAGCAGGGATTTTTTGTATAGGCATTGAGAAAGAAAAATGAAACAAACATGAATAACAATTATATGAAATGGATTGAGAAAGCTGTTAAACTGACAATAACTATAGGTAAGCTCAGTCAAAAGGTAGATGGGGGGGGGGCACAATGAATGGAATTAGGTAAGCACTTACTTTTAAGTGGCAGCATGGCTCATCGGTCAACGAAGTGAGTCAGCGCTACTCCGATCCTCGATTCCCATCTGGGCAGCCACCTGTAATTAAGCCATTCTCAAGTGCATTGAATTGATGGTCTCAGCTCATTCACCAATGGCTGCACAAAAATAGTGTTGAGTTATTATTAGTATCAATTAATTTGAGCCAAAATTTCAGATCTGAGAATTAAACATATTGGGTCGACTGCCATTTGATCAACATTTCCCCATGCAGGGCATACGGATAATGTCACACCCTCCACTGTAGATAAAAGTGGTCACTAGAGGTAATCTTAAGGGATCTCAGAAGTAATTCTACAAAATGTCCTTCCGTGACACCACATACCTAGCGTGGGGTGATGTACAGGTCTGCAAGAGTTTATCATGGCATGATGCCTTTACTCGACTGATCCGATAACACAGTTGGAAAAAAACTAAAGTTCCGCCTCTGTTTCCACATGTGCTGCTGGACGGAAGATTGTGGTCGGGGCTTGGTGACGTCACTGGGTGTGGCTTGTCGGGTTTTCCCACCTTCGCTAGGTAGGATGTGAGGTCAATCGGCAATTTTAAAGGGAACCCGAGCAATTTATCACAAAAAATGTGCCGATTCCATTTTTTAGTCAATTCATCCTCCGAGCTCTATGCAAGAAAACACGAGTTGCACCGACTCTGATCCTAATGCTCCTGACCACACATGACCACTAGAGGTCATGGGAGGCTGCTTCACAGCACTGTTTTATGGCATCATGAGTCACAGGGCTTTTAAAACTAGAGTGCTCCGATGAAATATGAAATCCCACAGCGATGGCAAGGGACGTGGATCACCTTCACCACCGGAAATCACGGCAATGCACTGATATACTTACTGGCAATGCTCATCGTTGTCAACTGGTGATTGCGATGGCTATACAGAGGATAACCAGAGAGACACAGAGATGAAGACAGACGCAGGCAAATAGACAGAGAGATAGCTGCATGTGAAAGATGCAGAAAAATGACAGTGTGACAGACCAGGGGACATACAGAAAGACACAACAGAGGATGTGTGGATTTACAGCCCATTCTGCAGAACAATAAAAGATGCCTCAGATACAGCCTAGCATTCTACGTTTAATTATTTTCAAAATTCGCACATGTGTTCCACAAACAAGCCCTGCATATACTTGTTAAGCAGATGAGGATAAATAATTATCTGTTGTCTGGATTTGCCAAGATCTGTGTTGGGGACAATAGGAGCTCATTTGTAATTTAAAATACTGTACGATACATTTTGGCTCCAGGTTACAAAAAAACACGTTCAAGATCGCCTGACGACACAATGCATCTACCTGCAACGCATGCAAGTTGAAATGTGATTACATTAGTACCGGATCTGTCGGGTGCACTGCTGTTGTGATGAATTAGACATTCAATATTATATTACGTTATTGCGTGTGCAGCTAATATGGAAGTGTGCTATGTGATATATTGCAATATCTACTTACATTCTGCATGAAGCAAAGTCGCAGGGCTTAACTCATCTGAATTCTACTACTTTAAAACTGTGGGGCTGATATTGATGATCACTCGTTCGTGTGAAAGGCCTTCATCTCATTAAACGTGTCCTTTCAATGGATGAACTTCCCTGGATTCCAAAAGATTATTTCTAAAGATGAACACATTGAGCTGGGAAATGTTCATGGTTGAAACATGTAATTTGATGCAACCTATCTCTCCTGCTATTTTATTGGATGTGTTAGCACATAGGTTTTCACAGCGAATATTAAGATTCATTATTGATTTTTAGGTTAGGCCACGTATTGATCTGACCAAATGTGTGACGTTAAGACCTTTGGGTTTTTATTATGACTTCCTGGATATTGTCCTGATGACGTTTGATATAGTTTTAAATTTAACTTGATATCTAATTGCTAAACGTTTCATTAAAAATCGTTCTTCAAATTACCGTTCAGCTGAAAAAATGTTGATTATTCCATTAAACACGTGTACACAAATTGATTTGTTTGACTGTCGGGTGGTTGAGGGTCTTAAAGAAACATTTGGCCAGATCATTGTGGCCTAGCCCAAAAATCAATACATTCAATAAAACACTGCAATTCAGTACTATTCATTGTATATTCTTGCTATAATTTAAACTGAACAAAACATTAATTAATTTTTAAACAAGGTTCGTAGGATATACATGCATGCACTTCATACAAAATATCTATCTTATTTATAAACTGGCTCCTGCCATAGGAATATAGAATTTCTTCGACTATATTAAGAACATAATTGGAGATGAGTGGTAAACTTTGTTTGGCCATGGACACACACGAACGGAATAATTAAACCTACACAGTGAATATGTAGATTCGCACATGTTATATATGCACGGGTAGTTACTGTAGGTAATGCGAATGGTACCTATGCCGCCTTTAACGAAGACCTCTGCCCAAATGTAATTTAATACTTATGTACTTAAGAAACTTGGCCAATTGGTGTGAATATATGAAACTTGTGAGAGGACAATAATTGGGATTATTCATAAAAAATAATTTTCTTAATTCCAATACCATATATAATTCTGATTAAACGTACAATAATTCATGTTTTAAGAGATGTTTTGAGAATAAGCCCTACCTGAGAAATGTATTTAATATCTCTCATTGGCAAGGCAGCAGGATTGCTTTATCAAGCAGAGTCGCTGCCAGTGTGAACGCGGTTTAAATATAGTACGCATATTCAAGACGTGTAATATGTGCAACCTCAGACAGACACACTCAAAAAAGCCAACTCAATGAAACAACCTTCTGTTCTTACCACTGTTACAATAACAGTCAGAATATACATTTTAAAAATCCATTGATTTCTCAACCACCGCCGTTTATAATTGTACGATGTATATTTAGTTGTTGTCATCGTTGTTCCATCTCCCAAATTGTTTTCTCTTTTTTGTATGTGTGTGTGTGTGCAAACGTTGCAACCGCGCGCCACCCAATTAAAACGGTGCAGTCGATGCAAACGTTCCGTTCAAAATCTCCCACATCACAAATTGACGTTGCAACCGCGGGGGGTGCCTGGAGGGGGTGGTGGTGGTGGTGCCTGGCCCGCTTTGGGGGCCCTTTGGGGAAAACGGCCCACGGGGCTCGGCGGAGCGAGGCCGCTGTGCGCTCCTCCCATTGGCCGCACGCACAGAATGCAAGGGGCAGGGAGGGGATGGGAGGGCGGACTTCACATCTGCTCGGCGGTGTCACCGCCGCGATGATTTTTGTTGTTGTTCCGTGATCGTGCTGCTGGCTCGCGAAGGGGCGGGCGGTGGCAGCAGCAGCAGCAGCGTTCAGCCAGCGGAGGTGCTCCCTTACCCCACCCCCCAAACCCCCAAACCGAACGGGCAATTTAAAATCTTCGACGGCGATCGCTGAAAAACAAATGAACAGCCCGAGAGGCGCCCCACTCTTCTCTCCATCGTGCGGCGGCGATATTCAAGTGCGAATGCCAAACAAGCCGTTCATTTCAATGGACTGACAGGCAGACGGAGAGATTGAATTGCGCAACTGGGGAGGTGCGAAGGATTAAACGCGGAACGGCATTTTTTTTAAAAAATAAATATCGCTCTCTCAGTCTCTCGCGGAGGCTCCGGGTGACCAAGCAAGCCCCTTCGTTGAGTGGATGATTTCCCACCAAGGAAACGCGCAACCGCCTCGTTACTGAGTTCCCTTTATGCCCAAGGGCGCTCCGGACATAAGGGCGACGTGCGGAAGGACAAGGCGGCACGTGCCCACCCCGAGCAGATAGATGCCAATTTGCGCGTCACTGGAGGAGCGGCCGGAGTCTTCAGACGCCACGGGCCGGTCGGTGTCTCGTTGGTTTGGAGATCCTGCGCAAGCGAAACGCTGAGAAGCCCAGAGAGGAGCGAGCTGCTGCTGCTGCTGCTGCCGCCTCGACACTCCAAGGTCAACGGCAGCGATGTTCTGCACCTCGGATCGCATCGCAACAGCCAGAGATCTCCTCCGTCGCTCCAACATCTACAGGGGCAAAGGCACGCGTGTTTGAGAAGAGACCCGAGCGAACAAGAGGTCATTTGGGTGGCTTTGCTCATCGCAACCCCACCCTTGCCGCTGCATTGACGGCAACGTCCACTGCTGCTGGATGATACCGACTTTGTGGTGGTGACATTGACGCCGTGGGAAATCGGAGGGGCGAACAGAGAGAAGAGAGAGAGGGAGGGAGGTCGGCACGTAAGTGCGGGGCTTTCGGGCACCGGGCAGACAGCGTGAGCCACTAAAACAAGGTGAGGCAAAAAGCCCCTTTTCGTTTGTTATTGTGTTGACAGATTTGTAACGTTTCCACTCGAGCTGTGATGGAAAATAAACGCGTTGCAACGGCACAGGGTTTTTGTATTAGCGATTGACGCAGCCGCTAATTGCTAAGTGTGGTATTATTTGTTTGGCAGCATTCATTCATGCCAGCGTTATCAGTCAGACCTAGGTCGGCTCTTGAGCAGCAGTTATGCTGGTTAGTGTAGATGAAATACAGGATGCTGGGCCGTTATATAGAGAATGTTCTATTTGAGGGGCTGACAAACACAGCTGTGTGAACATGTTTGCAATTTTAAAGATTTCTAATCGTTGCCAGACATACGTGATATAGCCTTAAATGTTACATTAAAATTGTAATGAAATTCATATTCTTGGGTCTTTCGCTAAAGTCACGTAGATAGATAAAAATATTTAAAAAATAATAACAATATCACGACGTTTCGATCGCAACACAAGCAATCGTCATCAGGTGAGAAATATTGCGGGAGAGCTGCTGAGAATATCTATGTAATGAAATTGTATTTTGCAAATATTCCTCATTGGGTCACCCAACTGACATTACTTAACGTATTTGGATAGTGGTGGGGGGGGGGGCTAACTTCAGCATAAAAGAAAACATGATGCCTTGAATAAAGGTGTCAGTTTTTGTGCCAGTTAAAAGGGTAAAACCTATTCCTATAAAAGAAATAATTAAGGATAATGTGACACTCCTGAGGTTATTCTGACTGTAAATTCCCTTGTAATTCCAGAGCCTGGGAGAGAAGTACAGTAGTAATGGTTTGAGAACATGGGACATACAATCTGGTGCACAGCGGGTTTCATATTAGTGAAGTTTAATCTAGCCTAAACACCACTCGACTAGAATTATATGCAAGAACGTGACAGTGCCGAAACAATACGCTACACATAGTACTTACAATATTGCGTGTCCTTGCACACATACACAAATGTTGTACATGTTGGGTGCTCAAAAAAGGTCTTGAGAATAATGAGCAAGAATCAAATACTTATATGAGAGGCTGGGGGTGCATTTAAAATTCACGTTCGAAAATACTTTCACCACCTCACAATTGCATACTCTGTATACTACATGGCTACGTACAGTGCGAAAGTTCAACACACATACGTGCGGTATACTTATACCATTTACCCAGGAAAGCCTTACTTAATCTCAATACTTTTTTTAGATTAATCAGCATTTAGCTTCATATGTGATGACACGGGAGAACTATGAGAAAACTCAGCACGCATACAAGAGGCTAACCCTCAACACTGCCATCTCCTGGCCACCTCACGTCTATAACACCTGGCAAGCCCCTGGTGGTCCATCCATACAAGTACTAACCAGACTTAAGTTTGTCTTGCCTGCAAAGATGCAATGACATTGGGTGCATTAAGGATGATTAGGTCGTAGATATGCACAGACTCTATAAATTACTTTAAACCAGCAGTAGGCTTTTCCATCACATCCCACCATGGGAGGCAAACTATTTGGTTCACTGATGATGGGTAACATATATTTTTCAGTGTTTAGTATGACATTTAAAAGCAATTTCAATCTCACGCTGAGCCGGTGCTATGAGTGAACCCGGTAAACCTCCGGGCTGTAATTTTTTTACATCCCAATTGAACCAACTTTGGTTTTCAGACGACTTCATTTACGGGCATAGACTCGGCTACAGCTGTGCCCATTTTCAACTTTGTAGAGTGACCGGACCATCACAATTTACATTGGTCACTCACTCGGTACCAATTGTCTATATGGCCAATCAATATGATGTGCATGTAGCGATTATATACATAATTACAAAAGCGAATGTGCCATCCCAATGATGGATACGCACTATTTTGAGTAACATCTGGCTAGATAGGCTGAAATACATGGAGATATCCACACTTTTCCCCACAAACAAGCATAATGTGACCATCACCTCTACTGGGACTCGAACCTGATACCAGCCCAATCACATCAAGGAATCATCACATCCCTGTGTTTATAAATAAAATGCGACCCTGCAATTTGTTTTTAGTTCGTAAATTAGTTACAAAATAAATGTGTGCTCAAGAAAGCCAATGTAGATTGATGTATGTGTTTCACAATTGGCTCCCACCTCGTTTTAAATAATGGGTTCCATTCATTATTTTATTTTCAATTTCCTAAGCAGTCTTCAAACAGCGTGCATCAGCAGAATGCAGACATGAGATTGATTAGAAGTGAGCGGGGAAATGCCAAAGGCAGGAGAAGCGCTGATAAGCATATAGCACACGCATTTTTTAAGCACGCTGTGTTATTTCTAAATATGTGGTTAAGGTAGCGCGTAAATGCTGCATGTGTGAAGGACATCCTTGCCGATCAAAACGATTGTTATTTAACAGTCCTTATCGAGGTTACTTATGTGGTGCTGCTGCTTCGCGCTGTCAATCAATGACCACACGTACAGCTTCTCTACCAAGAAGCATGCAGCCAGTGTGTGAACTAGAACATTGTTTTCAATACCTTTTAGACAGCAGTTCAATTAAACCGACACAGTGGGTTTACAGTGGAGGCCCTAGTTTAAATATTGTCATTTTTTTTTTACAAAGCGCATTAACTCGCACCAACGACAATGTCACACCGTTAGTTAGTCTCGCATTGCACGGGAGTGTTGTGGGACCTTGTAAAATGCCAACGGGAAAGGGCGTCAGTCCTCACAAAGACAGCACGTTATGACCACGTACCAGTAACATGCCTGCTGAAAAACAGCGATGGATACTGGCATCATAAAGCCTAAAGGCATAGATGATACGTTTTCGTAGAAATCTATTCAAGCAGCACTTAAAAGTGGAAAAGTATACGTAAATCAATTATAAAGTAATCATTAACAGCCCAAATAATGAAGGCCTTCTCATGCCGTGTCGGTCATGTGGATTGTTTGACCATACCTCACTAGGATGGTCAGTGCAGCTAATGTATAAATTTCCCAATTTAGTCATCAGTCATCATTAAATTGAAAACTAATTTCTCTAGAACTGATGTTTGTGTTTAGTTTGTTGCCGTTCCCTGGCACCCCCAATTAGCACGGTTGGCTACATGCGGTGCGAAAGATGTTCAACGTGCATCCATCACAACTTACATCCAACAGTGATTTCAATGTAACAGATGTGTGGATTCAAGGTTATTTGCTGGTTGACATCAGATCCGGCAATGTCTAACAATGAATGTCCAGCTTCTACCGCAATGTGCTTTCTGGTGCAGTGGCATTCTGTAAATGTGCAAGGCACTGCACAGCTTTAATTATTTCCTAGAATAGGCCTGAGGGTTTTTTTTACCCCACACTAGTTCGCATCTGCAATTAAAATTCAGCTTTTTAAAGTTAAACTAACAAAGCAAACCAATTCAATTTGCTATAGTTTTGTTGTTTTTTTACGATCCACATTCTAGCGCAAAGGGAATCTGAAAGAAAACAGATTTAGGCCAAATATGTTTTAATATATTTTCTGTGCATTTTGTGTACACGTTTTCTGCATACTGCCCCTACCGACCGTGGCTTTGAAGGAGCTAAGGGCTGAATATTATCTTACGATGGTAACCAAATACATTATCTCTCCATCAATAATTTCTGGGCCTTGTGCTGCTATCGATTGAGGAGTCTCTTTCCAAACAACTCCTTGGAGTGGAAGGAGATGCCTGCAACAAGATTCATATGCCCCTGATGGGAAGCCCAATCATATCCATCTCTTCCCCATCACCTTTGATCTTTATCACCAACGTGGAACTAATATTTATCTTGGTTCCCTCACCTCAAAACAGAATATTCATTCTTTCTAGGCTAAGTGCAGGCTGTATGTTGGTGTTATTTAATTGCACGTGATTGAGGACATTTGCCTATTTGTGTAATTTTTCAGGTTGTTTCTATCAGCTTTTGGTAGAACAAATGGCCAAATTGCCACTGCTTTCAACCAGTTGTTGTCCAGAAATACATAAATGAAGCCCAATGCGCTTCAGCAATAATAATAATTTGCACGGGGATTGTTTGACCATAATTTCACCACGCTAGTCAGTGCGGGTTGGTGAATATCAGCGTGGGTTTGGGCAATCATCGAATTCAGGTGCCCAGACACCCAAAGTGCCGCAGATCCACCCCGTGGCTTTAATTCATAGATGTTATTCAAGCAAAAGGGGTAGAAGCAAAGGCACATAGGTCCTTGCATAACGAAGAAAAAAAACCCTACCTTTGTTTTACCTTATTGAACCTGGATGTCAGACGAGTTTGTTTTGTAGCTGGGCTCAACCCACCACGTGAATGTTTAAGAGACAACCCTCACTCCCTCCATGGACAACACCGACTTAAGCCTGTCCAGAGATCAGCATTTCTCTCCGTGGACATAAAGTAGTCAAACACCTGTTCCATGATACCTACTGATGCCAACACGTCTGTTTTTTTTATGTACCCTAAGCTGGGAAGCTTGCGGGATTCCAATGTCCGCGTAATTGCCGAGTAAGTGCCACTGAAATACTGGCTCTGGGCTCCGGAGAAAACAAAAAAAGGAAGAGTTGTCCCACCATCTCGAGATCATCAATGGTGAGTTCCCACAAGCAGGGATTTCACAGCCGCTGCTTGTCAGCAGATTTGGTCGGCAACATTGCAGCCTGCATTTTGTTTTTGTGCCATAATCTGTGTTGGGCACAGCAGGTCCACCATTGGTGAGACAAGAATGCAGAGAGCAGTGTTTCACTGGCGGCTGCTTTGAAATTCCTTTCTGTAGACCGAATTAAAAGGAATGCCGAATCAGTGTATGGACTTTAGATACGGTAAACAGAACAACACTGAATAAATTAAATCACTGTAACCCTTGCAGTTCGTCAACAAATGCTGTGTGAAGATACATGAGAGATAAGTAAGAGACAGGCCAGATGCATATGGTCGACTTTTGTCAGTCATCCAGTCAGTGACGTTGATGTTATCGATTGAGAAGCACGTTCATTTTCAACATTATACCTTGGTGATAATGAAATTACAGTAAGAGACTGCGGAACAAAACAATATTGGTGCAAAGTTTAAAAAAAGCATGAATGAGAAACTAAAATACTACAAAGAGACCAGGAGCGGCTGGTGGAGCCAGGGGATATCGTACAATATGATTTTACGACCATTACGATAATTTATGATAATTTCCCCTTTTTAATAAGATGGACGATACAAACTCGACAAATAGTGCAAACTGGGCAACGGAAACAAGTCAGACAGAACAGGCGAGAGAGTACAAACATGATGGAGAGATGCGGACAAAAAGTACAGACGACAGCATTTAGACAGCGCAAGATGGTGAGTGCAGATAACACAGTACCAACGAGAAAGCAAAAACATGACGAGCAGAGAAGGCAAACGAGACAGAACAATTGTCCCGGCGCTCACAAGGCAGACAATACTAACAAGAGAGTAACATCCAGTAAAGAGCCTCGACTTTTCTTGCACCTGGATGGGAGATGCATTGAGGGAGGAGTCTATTTGCATCGGGCAATCTCGATTCAAATGGTTTAGAATGGCAGCTCGTTGTTGGCCAGGGGCGTAATTCGTGAGAGCCCTCTTGCCTCCCAATTTTTCCATGGCTGGCACTCAAGAAGGGGGTCGGGTTTTGAACTGGCCATGGAGATGCCGTAAATGCTTTCTCCCTGAGGCAGTTCGAGGTGCCACCCCCATATATAGATGGTGTCGATTTAAATAAATTATATGACAATCTATTCTATAAGAATTGTTTTTAAGTTCCAAAAAAAAGGATTTTTTTTAATTATCCGAATTTCTTTGGAAAAGAACTTTACATTTTTTTTACAGTTCTTTTTTATAGTATTGTTAATAACAAAATATATTACACGTCTTTGTTTTCTTTAAACAAAATATTGTAATTGTGTTGTTATAATTATAAAAATACACGTTTTTGTTTTCTTTTAAATTACATAAACTGTATTTTGTAAATCAGATTTTTAGGTGGGGTGCACCCCCATGTCGCTGACAGATCAGCCACCAGCATCATTACTCATGGTCAATCCACTGCTAAGCAGACACCATCTCTCACAATCCTGTAATGTAGTAATCCACCTCGTATCTGCACACCAATGGATTCCATTGTTCCATAGAATTCCATTTGCAATGTGGGATAATTGAAGATTATCGTAAAAACATTTTTTTTAAACTTCTTAAATTAACATTACAATCAAACATCGGTAGACACATGCATTAACTTTGCACTTTTCAAGATGCCACTTGTGACATTAACACACCATGCATGCACAAAGCCAGTTGAGCAAAGTGTCAGACAGTGACAAGATCATTAATAAACCAGCAGCCAATGCAGGGCTGTTTTAATGACCATGGCATGGGTGTTTGCACGTCTCACCACTGTGACATGCAGCGCACTGGTAACATTTTTATTTGTAAAATGTGCAGCCTTTGAACACACAATTACGAGAGAGAAAAAACACGAATCTTTAAATCACACCATGTGATGATGAGGAAATAAAACAACGTGATAGTTCCCCAATCACACATACCATCATGTGGGTGAAGACATAATTCCCGTCTCTTACAATGCCACAATACATCTCACACTACTGGACATCTGTGGAAAAGAGCTTCATAGCTAATTGGATTTCTCCAGGATAAATACAGATTCTGATCTGATAAGCTGATCTCATTGCTCCACTTCCCACTGATTGTCCTCATCGGAATGTTTCCCTCCTTTGGCTGCCTTTCTGTTACCAGCCTCATCCAATGTCCTGCCCAAGACCATTTACTTTTCTATAATCGTTCTTTGTTCTCTGATCCCTGTATTTTTCTTTCTGTCTCTCAGTGTAATTCCCAGCATGCATCTTTCCATACTTTAAAGCTTTCGTACCATGTTTGTCAAAGTCTAAGTTTCCAAACCATATGCCATGGCAGGTAATATGCGATTACCGAATTCTGTCCTTTCTAGGCACATTGATATGTTGTAAATCAATCGTATGAAATAAGATTTTCCAAAAACAACTCAGTCCAAATTTCATCATTTTGATGCTGGCCTGCCTGCAATAATTGCTAGAGATATACATACTGTGTTGTGTGTTCCTCCTACAATAATTATATTGTTTTGTTTAAGAAAGCTTGTTGTACATGACTTTTGTTTTCGTATTTATCTTGAGCCCTAATTTTCAGCCTCGTTAAGTTATTAAGTTCTTAATTTGCTGAAGTTCGAACCATTGCTCTGATCGTTAATTTTTCACCATGCTGGTGAAAAAGTATATCCTTGCCTAACTCAACTTCTTATTTGTATTTTGTGAATGTATGTAATATCATTGTTGGTTCTCCATCTTTAGAAATGGATTTGAGCATTTCTACATCATTCAAGGTCCTTGATTTATGAGTGCTTGGATGATTGCATTGGTTCCACTGAATACAATTCGTTTTCATAGTCTACAAAAGCCACGTATAATGATACTTGATATCAATTTGTCTATTCTAGAATCTGATTTATTGTACGTGTGTGGTCAATGGAAGAAACCTGCCTCTAAAACCATCTATTTATCGTGGTTGTTTGGCTTCTAAATGAAGCATTACTCTCATTCTCCATTACTTGTGTCGAGAAGCTCATGGGTTTGTAATTATCTTCAAATGACTTTTCTTTGTCTTCCTTTTTGAACAGAAGAAATTATTGAGGCATCATTACATTAAATATCTAAAATCTACCCACATGGTAAGTGACCCCAGGTGTAGACTTGATGGGATTGTGACAGAATCCCACGCTCTACTGCTCTTGATGACTGTTTGGCCAGATCCATCACACACACAGGATGCATTTTCCACCACAGAAAAAATAACAGTGCTTTTTGCTCTACCTCATTGCCACACATTATGGCTGTTTTGTTCAGAGGATGTGATGCACAAATGACTGGAGATACACGGAGGGAGATGTTTAACCAGGGAACATTTACAGAACGCTGTCATTGTGTTTAGAGCATTCCCATACCCTGCACTAAAATATCAATTTAACGAATCAAAACACATTATGGCTAATTAGAGGGCATGAGCGTCAACACACAGAATTGTAACAATTTGAGTATATTGTTTTTTTAAAGCCTGATCTTTATGTTTTTTTTTTAAGAACGTAAATTAGCAGAACACAATACTGAACAATTTTGGACATTCTGTTGATTATACTAAATATAATAAACATTTTGATTTAAAGCTTTCGTGACTGCAGGGATTCATATTCTTGGTTCTTTCGGTAAAGTCTTGTTTTATATATATTTTATTTTATTGTTTCCCTTCTACGTGACTTTACCGAAAGAACCAAGAATATAATAAACATCTGAAATTCCTTTATCATTCAGTTTTGCTATGAAACTGGCTCTTTTATTTGGAATACTCCTACAGGATGTATACCTAGATATTCCTCTCAAACATGATAGCATTTTGCCAGACTCTCACTCAGATTTAGCTGAAAGAAACTCTTATTATTTCTAATTCATGCAAAATAAGACTATGTATGCATAAACTACGATCACATTTACAGACATTACCTCTGCACCTTTTCCCATCTAAAATGTTCAAAAAGGAGGGTTACAAATTGACCCTACAACCCACACGAACTCTACCTTCCTCCAATATCTAATGTTGCATGGATTAATTAGGAACATAATTGTGGATGGGCAGTGTATAGTGTCAGAAAGTTTAAGAAGATTGCTGCAATTTACGAGAGTATAAGTATTAAAAAAACACCCCATCCATAATGTATGATTATTATTTCATGCCACCCTGTGCAGTGCATGCATACGTGTACACTTGAGTGTGTGCGTGTGTGCGTATGAGTGTTTATCGACTTAGCGAAGAGAGGGCCCTTTTAAATAATTCAGCTGAGTAGAATGTGTGTTAACAGCAGTGGTACTCTGGATGGCACAGATGCACGCACAATATGGCAGCCAATTGTGTTTATCCAAGAGCCCTCTAAAGCTTGGTGTTCACCAATACACCCTACCATCTTCATGGACGATCGTCTATTTGCTTTCTCCAAAAGTCCAGCCTCTTATCATCATCAGGCCCACCATTGCTGGACTGATCGTCTTCTTTATAATAAGCAGCAGCAACATGAGCAGCAATAGTCGCCATTGATGAACTGCTTTTTGTGTTTAGATTGTTGTCCTTCCCCCGCACCTCCGATTAGCATGATTGGCTATGTACGGTTCGAAATAAGTTCATACATACATACATGACCTCCAAATACAATCCATTTATATATGAACTGATCTCATCACTTCATCTCTGCAGTGGTTGTCCTTTGGCTGCCATTCCAGTCTATCTATTGCCTGCAATCCTTTTAGCGATGTGTTGAGCACCAGCCAATCTACAGTGCTTTTCTTAATATTGTTTGATTTCTGTCTGTTTCCTGTTCGATGTGCTCCTTATTTTTCAGTGTGAGTCGAAGTAATGCATCATGTCCATACTCCTTTGTGCACTTTTCAGCTTTTGTTCAGTATTTTTTGTCAGTGTTTATGTTTCTAATTGATACGTCACAGCTGACAGTTTGCACTAATTGAAAACTTTCTACTTCCAGCACATTGCTGCTGTTATCAACGAAATTCAGCTTTCAAAAAACGCTTTATTCCTGCAATTGTTCGCGTTTTAATGTAATCGCTTTAACATAAATCCACATTTGATGAAAGACATTACAAAGCAATCATGTCATTATTGATATCTCTATTGGACTGCATGCATCTGCTTGTAAAACAAGTGTGCTTGCTTTTCAACATTTTGTTTGGTGAATAACCAAATAAAATCGCATATTCGGCCATGTGAATACTTGCTTTTATTAGCTTGTTGGGTGATGGGGGGGTTATGGTTAAATAGACCGGCATTATAAATTCACGATTTAAACCCAAAATAAACTAATTATGAATCATACATACACATTTGTAACCCTCATTTCTAGGGAGGCTAAGTAATTTAAGTTAAACTTTGCATAATAAATTGGGGCACGAGAATCTGCATATATCAGAAAATAGAATGGTAAGTACATCGTAAGACATGGCTATTTATATGAGGGCCTCTATATCAACAGTATCTGTTCGCAAATTGGTTTAGGCAAATTGGAGTGCCTGGTAGGAGTTGGCTGCCTTTTCTTATCGCTGCCACTGTCCATGATGACAAAGCAGAGCGGCCTGCTCTGAGGAGCAGCACATCAGTGGGTTCGGAAGGTATTCGGTGGGACAGCAATGAGCCACTAGTTTCCTTTGTCTACCGCTGCGTTATTATATAACAGGCACAATGCGCTCCTGAAAACCGGTATTCGTGACTACGCAAACCAATAATAGCTCGTAAGATAATTGTCCCAATTCAAGCCTGCAGTGTGTGCTCATCTCCTGATGATGCAAAACGGGCCCATTGCTAAATCCTGCACCGCTTCTTCAATTTCAAGTTAAAGGACCACCGGACCACAGGCCCGCCCGCAAGCGCGTGTATGTGGTCGCATGTGAGCTCAGAGTGAACTGCCCCACTCCAACACTACTGTTTCATTGATGTATTGATTTGATCGAATTTTGTATTTATTTGCCCATTTACAAAGTGTGACCGAGCACAAGAAATGCTCAAGCACTCTGGGCATCTTGCTTTTTTAACTAAAATCCAGCCTATATTGACTCAGCTCGAAGGTCAAAATAAAAGCCACTTGTGTATTTATACACATAATAGCTCAGCTTGAAGTCGTGCCTTCCAAAGGTCTTGCTTTCCTCTGACATATGAGCCTGCTGTCTTCTGTGGGAATCCTTCTTTTATTTTCAATCCTCTGAAACTTGTTTCTGCCTCGGGTCATCTGCTGCATGCACTTTACTTTCTAAACCGGTCCATTGATAAAACTTCCTAATGCATCCATTAATGCAATTGGTAGAATGCACATTCACACATTGCAATTTGTGCACAAAATGCCAAATGTGCCTATGTAGAGGTGTTAACTACGCACTGTGCGGTAACCTGCATTGCCACCAGGTATCAAGGAGGCAGTGCAGCGTTACCTCGGTGTACATAACGGTTGGGGTCAGACGAGGTGAAGTGGATCGTAGCCACAGTTGGGGAAAACCAATCAGACGGTTCCACGTGGGGATGTGTGATTGGTTGTACCTGGCCACGAACGAGTATAAGAAGGGTAACCGCGCAGAGCTCGGGGAGTTCTCTCCCTACACGAAGACCGCAGCCCGGGCTGAAGACTAGCTAGGACCCTGGACCCAGCCTTCCAGCCCTTCTGAGGGCTAAGGCTCGGCGTATCCAGTGGTCAGGACCCACCGGGCCAGCGGTGGGTCAGATAGCTTCCCCTAGGTCCCAGCCGGAGGACTCTGGGATAGGGTAGCGGTAGATGTGCAAGTCCCGCCAAGCTAGGAGGCTGTACCTCCTTAGGTATCAAGGAGACCTGTGTGTAGGTTACGCTGAGTCCGGAGGCTGTACCTCCTTAGGGTATCGGGTGAGGGAACCGGATACCCCTCTGTGTGTTAAGGACTTACAATAAACAGTGTGCCTCCTCAGAAATGTATTCGTATTTATAAACACTACATATGCAATGAGCACTGGGCAGTGCTCATTGCAGTTCTCATTGCCCATGCAGAATTCAAGTGATCCTTAAAAATGTTTAACTGAGAAATATGGTGAGGACCAATCTCTCCATAGAAAAAAAACACTCCATTTCTCGCTAAATGGTGCAGCCTTATGAGTCCCTACTTATTTGAATGAGGAAGTGCTGAGATAACTTTGGTTTGAAATTGTGATTTTATAACTGAGAGTCGTGCGGCTCTGTTTACCGAGCAGTGATTATTGAAATATTTGTTCATGTTCTTTGTCCATAATTTTACTCCAATTGTATTATCAGTGTCATCTCACTCTTGCACAACAGTGCATCATCATGCCACATTGGAGAATTACACACAGAAGGGGTTAGGACAGGATTACTTCTGAGAGCTCTTAAAGTGACCTTTTTATGTACACACTCGAGTGTGCAGTCCCGCACACCCTGCTACATAGAACAAAAAAACGGTTCACTCCATGTAAAACTGTGTTTAATTCTCAGAGTTTTAATTGAAGCCAAATTAAGTGAACAACCAAACTTCATGTATTTTTTTTCCGAATATTATCGACGAGGCTACAAGCATCGACTCTTTAATCTTGAAACCCAAGCTTAAATCGCAGGCAGTGGCTGTCTGGAATTTCACCCAGTATCTCAGTGGATCAAGTATAGTGTTGTGCCCAGCACAACTCTCCTCCGTATGTGTTTCATTATTCCCTGGAATAATTACCAACTGAAGAAAAAAATCCAGTAAACGTAAAATAAATATATTTTTTATTTGCATAATCAAAAGATAGACCTGTTCAATGTTCTTGTCTTCAATCAATGCCATGGTGATATGGTCGCATTATTTTAACAAAAATTCCTGCCCTTAATGCTTCATAAAACCTGATCATTTATTGCCCAAGCAGGTGCATTCAATTAAGATCAGTCTTATTTGGGTTAAGGTCAGAAGGCAATCCCTGTGCAGTGCATCTACATACAATCTCCATAAATATGGGTGCCCGCGTACATTAATTTGCATGCAAATTAACAATTTAGCTTGTTATTTTGCACGCTATCATGCATATGTGCATGCATATGTGCATGCATATGCCCCTTCTCAAGAATATGCTATTCTAAAACTGGTATGAGAAGTATTAATATCACTCATCGACCTATGTCCTGATATAAAAAACAATTAAGTATCTCTCATGGCAAACCAATACGCAATGTAAATATTAATAGCTACGAGGATACAATGACATTAGTTAACCAGCTAACCAAATTAGATGTATATATGTGTTCATATGCACATATATATGCATACACATGTGTAAGTGATGTGCATACACATAGTGCATGAATGTTCACATTTATACCATAATGTTAATTCATTTCGTAAATGCCCGTACAATTGTCACATGTATACACACGACGGTTTAACCGTCCCATACGGCACGAGATTGTCATTGGAGCAGAACATTTGGGGATAACCCTCGCGCAGCCGTGCTCGATGCTCTGCCATTATCGCATCGCCATGGCTCTTGGCGGTGCCGACCAGTCACAGATAAATGCCCATCTGGAGCCGCGTTGGGCTCCGTGCGCTATTTTCCTGTTCCTTCCCATGGGATTCTCACTTCATTATTATACCGTACAGTGCGGCTACACGGTCCCGTGGGACAGGCACAGACCTGGTTGCCAGCGAATAGGAGCATCTTGCATAACCAAGCCCCCCCCCGGCCCCAGCATTGCGGATGCAAATAAGACAGAAAATCACCTTCGAGCAGTAACGAATTAAACAGATTCTCCTGTTAGGCGGGCGGGCGGACAGGCGGACGGGCGGGTGGGTGGGGGAGGTGGGAATATGTCAACGTGCGTTTTACAGATACTGTCAGTAGTGTGATTGCTTCGACTGATGGCTGCTGCTCTGAATGGTGACAAAAATATGAACAATAAGGAGGCATGTGGAACGGCACTGTGCGGGTGGCCCTCGTGGTTGAGCTCCATAAGGCCCTGCATGAAACTGGGTGTCAGCTTGTGGCTCGGAATAGGCTAAAATGCTCTGGTCAAATGTATGTATTTTTTTTCTTACTGGTAGTCATTTTTATTGCACATATCAAGAAGGAGGTGTGGTGAAAGTGTCACCTTCGTATATTATTTTTGCAACACGTTGTTGGGTTCCTTTCAAAAGGTATTGCTGTATTTTTTTTTACCGAGGCAAGATATGATCCAATATAGACTAAGGAACTATCCATAAATAAATGCTTGAACATTTATATCTAGAAAGTAAAAATGCAATAAAATAAGGAACTATTGTTAATTACAAATGGCAAAGTCTGAGGGCAATGAACAGGATTGGTGGAACATGCAGAGATGACATGCGACATCTACTTGTAAATATGCCTATAGGAGGCATTCTAACAAGATTGCATTGACTTTTAAGTGTTCAACCCTCATACGAATAGGCCAAACATCACAATCAGGACCGATGTAGAAATAGTTTTCGAGACCCAGTAAGACTTTATTGGGTAAATTGTAATGCGTTTTAACATCGTGTGCAATGTTACTTCCTGTCGTTGTTCCATCCAGGTTAGGGATGCCTCTGGCCTGACGTGGTATGATTTACTGCCCGACAGCCATAATGGCCATGCAGCAGGATGAGACCCTGAGCCGGGTGGTGCTGCTGCCCCCTGAGCCGGCAGTAGGGACAGAGCTGCCTGAACCGAGCGCCATCAGAGAATCGGCGATCGGTGGTGATGCGGAGAGCACCGAGCCGCCACTGTCGACGGAGCAACCCTGCGTGGAGAAACCGCGGAGACATTCGAACGATGAGGAGTCGGAGCAGAGTGACCACCTCGATGAGTTTTGCTTTGACTTCCAGCCGATGCGGAAGAGGCACACGCGGTCCAAGAAGGGTCGTTATTTCCAGCAGAGCCGCTTCTCATCCACCGAGCTTCGGCCCCTCCGGAGGGAGCTGATCCGGAGTGATGCAGTCGAGGACTCCGAGCACAGCAAACGCTTCCAGGAGTTCTGCACGAAGATCGCACGCAGGAGGAGCTATGAGGGCAGTGGCGGAGGTGGCGACTCCAAGGACAGCCAGGAGGACGAGCTACTCTCAGACCTCAGGACGTACGGTGGGCCCAGGATGCGAAGGAGCATGACCGGGGGTGCGGAGCAGGGCCTCATATCTGACCTAGAGCGCTGGAAGGCGGCCGGCAGCAGCGGGGACACAGACCAGCGAAAGTGGCGCTTGGAGTCGCGGTCAGACTCGTGCTCATCGGGCAAAGAGCGGGTGCGCAGCAGCGCCAGCGGCGAGTCGGACCACAGCCTGCTGCTGCACGACACGCGCAAGGAGCGCCACCGCAGCAGCGCCAGCGGAGAATCCTCGGAGCACGAGATCTTCCACGAGTGCCACTCGGACGTCTTCCGTTCGCGCAGCAGCATCATCAAGTACCTGGAGGAGATCGACGACTGCTCGGACCGCCACTCGGAAGCCTCCAACCCCAAGGAGGAGCCCGACCTCGGAGACCCGTGCAAGGAAGCGAGTGACCTTCACCACCACCTCCATCAGCACCACCATCACCACCGCCGGTCACCCCAGCCCATCCTGCCTTGCTCGACCCTAGACACGCAAACCGAGGAGGCAGCTGCGGTGCCCACGACAGACCATGCTCTGCTGCCGGCCATCGTGGAGGACGACTGCATGCAGATAACGCACAAGCTGCTGCACCCGTACGAGGACGTGCGGGAAGGCGAGGACGACGATGATGACGACGACGACGACTACTACAAGGCAGTGGGGACAGCTGGTGGCTGCAGTGGCGGAGGAGGGGGAGAGGCCACGGCATCGGGCGATGCCGGGGACGAGGACGACGATGACGACGAAGATGACAACGATGGGAAGGAAGTACTTCCGGGGCCGGTGAGGCAGGAGCCGCGCCGAGCTGGAGTCGGCGCAACCGCCGGTGGCGCCGCTGGTGCTGGAGTGCGGATACGCATGCTGCAGAACCGCTCGACGGGCGGTGGGATCCTGGACGGACTCTTCGGGTGTCTGCGACCTGTGTGGCACATCTTTGGAAGGAACTACACGGCCGAGCCCAAGGTGCAGCAGCAAGGTAAAGGTGAGCTAACTCATCCCTCCCATTTGTCCCACAGTGTGGTGGGTTTGTGTCCCACACTGCGGTCCCAACAGTGAAGTGGGTTTGGGCTTCATGGGTCTCAATTCCGTCTGGTTGACCCTGCCAAACCTGGCTCTATTTACTCCGACATCACGTGCGTTTCAGTCATGTGTCTCTTCAGCAAACGGGCCTCCTGACTGGCAGCTTGACAGCTGCCGGTGAGCGATATAAATGGCAGGGAAACTCACCTCGGGAATGAGCTAGAAGGATTTGCAAGGGTTTGGTGTTGATAGGTGAAGATAAACACTGCCTAGACGGGTGCGTGCTCCCAGACTTGTAACAGGGTAGCACAGGCCACTGGTGATGGCATGAGCAGGGCTTACATCGCAATACAATGAATGGCACGCAACCTAACTCAGGGGGCAACTCCTTTGCTGGCGCAATGATGACTTAGACAGGGTCTTCATGGCAGGCAGCAGCGCAACTAGCGTGGGGGCAGGGGGTGCCCTGGCCCGCCCTGGTGGCCAAAGCTGCGAGTTGGGGCCCCCTTGACAATCACCGTGAGCAATGGCAGAGCCAGGATTTTCAGGTAGGGGGGGGCAACTCCTCTAGCAATGAAAAATGATAGGAGTTGTTAGTAAGTAAAGACTTGTCTCTAGTTTTTTATTCGACGCGTGTGCGGCGATGGTGCAGCCATCGATCGAGGGTCGAATTCGAACCATGTGTGATCGGCATCGCGCTCGCTGAAGGTGAATGCCTTCAGGGAAGTCGTTTACTGTATATGCAACTGCGCACAATTTTGTGAGTCGCTTATAACTGCTTTGCCGTTACTTATTGCCAATTATGGACTCAGACTATTGTCCTATCATCTCATAGCGTCCCTGGCACATAATAATATGCTATACAGTGGCAGTGGGGGTCGCAAAATGCCGATTTATTACTAATAAACCCCAAATGATCCGATCGAAATTAGGGATTTCGATTGGATCATTGGGGGGGGCACGTGCCACCCCACCCCCATCCCCCCACTGGCTCAGCCAGTGACCATGAGATATGTTTTAAACAATGTAATGGAATAAAAACGGGGTTGAAATGCATTTTAATGAAAATACTTTAATTTACGATCCAAATTTTACTTACAATTTTAATTAGAGCGGCAACGTTTGGCTTCGGCAAATGCGCAAATCAAATATTGGGGCCCCTCCTGACCGATTGGCGCACCCCCTAAGCTGATAATTTAGTTACTACGCCAATGTTGAGGGGTATTTGTTTTGCAATGGCTTCATAAAATACAATGCTTTTATTTCGTGTATAGGTTTTGATTATGATACATTTCAGAATTAGACACTGATAAGTAGGATAATGACGTTCTCAAAGAAAGCAGCACAGCAAGTGGGTGTCAAACTTTCTCGGAGATCCATTTAAGTTTGAATGTTCCGCCAGCATTTGAGTGGGGTTTCTCTGGATTTTCTAATATTTCGTTACATATTAAAACATGTTAAAATATTATTTGACCAAATATCCCATGGAGAACCCTCCTGAAAAAGAATAGTCAGACTTAATGAGACGTTCTTTCATAAATAATCAACACAACAGTCATCAACTTATAGAGAGACTGACCATTGCTATGGGAATGTGGAATTTACATCATTTACTCAAGGTTGCCAACATATGTGCACTGCCCTATTGCTTGATTGAGCAGGGTGATAATTCTGCTTTGATGTGACCTGATCATATCTAATCCATTAAAGTGTATGCAGTGTATGCATTGTACTCAGGGCTTAATTTCTCACGCTATAATTCCGGGAATACTGCTAGGCTGGCTTGGAATAAGGATTATTGGCATGAGGCACTACCACTAGAGTACGAACTTTGCCTATCCATAACAAGATTACACACCGTCCTTCAGTGCATGTGGTAACGCAAGCACTATTCGCACGTACGTTTTGCACACCACCGCATCATTGATGTGGCATGACAAAGTAATTCCCGGAACAGTGTTCTGTACTGAGTGTACCACTTCGCCCCACTTCAGGCTTGATGGGTGCATCGTGGGCATTGCAGGTTGGTGAAGGTGGCAAGCATAGGTGTGGCAGTAGAGACGTACATTACAGCAATGGATTTTGCTGTACTGTCCTCTGTTGCTCACAACGTAGCCCTGTGGCCTACAATACCTGTTAAGCATGGTGATCACTCATCATAGCATAGATGGAGTGCATCCTGGATGATTTGGACAAGGGAATACGCTAAAAGACATTTGCTTGATGTCATTCTGCCAGGTAGTCGAGTGAGTGACATCACAGCGCAGGTTTCTCATTTGCCTGTTGATCCCGTTCAAGTTTAAAGTTCATTTTGTTTAACCAGGTGAGGAGAAGTCAATAGACTACGATGAGTCTTGTTTGCAAGAGTGACCTGGACAATTAGTCTGTCAATAGGGGGGCTACGATTGCTATGTATAATCTCAATTGAGTAATGTGTGGGTAATTTTCAAATTTAGATCCTGAAGATGGCATACAATGGCCTACTCTTGCGAATTATGTCAGATTGCGCGTATTACCATTACAACCGCACTCATAATCAGGGTGACCGCTGTATTAGAACTGTAAAACTCTACAAAAAGTGGCGAATGTACTACCACTAAGCCACATCACAGTTCAATGCGACACTCACCTGGTTTTATTGCTATGTTAACATGACCATTGGAAAACAGACTTCAGCTGTTGTGGACCGTACTTGATTTAAGCCAACATGGCTCATTTCTTGTCCCAACACTCCTAGAACCATGTTACTCCATCGTCTAGACCCCTCCCGCGCTCTGTCTCCTCTTCTCCGCACTCCACCCTTACCTCCATGGTCAGAGCGCCGTGAATGTACTTTTTTTTTTAAACAAAGTTTAACATGCACGTGGGTTGCATTATACTATTCCACGAACTAGGCCAGCTAGCTGGCCTGGCCTTGTGAACGTAGCACAAAGTGTGTAATGGAGCCCCTGGTAGTCCAGTCCGGTAACTCAACAGGATCGGTTCAGCCAAAATGGGCTGCCATGGGGATGTGCGTTCTTTGATCCAGCCTGGTGCCAGCATGGAGTCAACATGGTTTCTACTAATCATGGAGATGAAGCATGAGAGGCGAAGATGACGGGTAAGGCTAAGGGAAAGCCAACCTCGTTTTAATTGCAGAATGGGATGGCGGTCACCACCCATCATCCCATTCTCCATGCCCCCGACCTTGCCCCAGTGGCACATGCGTCACCGCTGCCCTCGCCGGAGGCTACGTCAGTATGTACATGCAGAGGCACCACGCGCTGGTGATTTGCTGCAGCACGGCGGAGCAGAGTTGCACAACACCTGCATCATCATCCTCCTCCCCATAAAGCATTTATCCAACGGGCGAGGCACGCGGTCAGTCATGATTATGCTGCTGCCCACACAAATGAGACATTAATTTCCCAATTGCATCCATTCTCTTATTCACTTATTCAGTGGTCTGGGATTAGGGATTCGGCCACCGAGAATTCTGAAGGAGCAGTGAGAAGGGCACCCATGTTGGGAGATGGTGCTGTCTGTTCACGTGTTTTGTTCATTATCTACACGAGCCACGAATGTCTATTTGAGTCATATCAAAACGTTGTGTGTGAGCTGTCGGTCTCAGTTGAATCATGCGTAACGACTAAATGTAGGCGCATAAACCATGCACAAACTCCAGTTATCTTCGCAGCGGATTTTGTCTAATCAAACAAAGAGGGTCACTGAATCGCACACTTTCAGATGCACTTCCGCGGCCATCTAGAACACGCTTCCATCCGATATTAGGAAGCCACTGGAGCAATGCACTTTCAAATCTAGATTGGAAATGCATTTCTTAAAAACTGCTTTTTGTGATTAGTTGTCCTTCCCCCGAACCTCCAATTAGCATGGTTGGCTACGGACGGTGCCAGAGAAGTTCAACATCATTCTACACAGTATCTCCACATACTAACACCCATGTCTCACTCCATAGCCATGATTGTATCATTTATTTTGCAGGGGCAGCAACATCTCTTGTTGTACTGTACTTCTCTGCTGCTGCACTTATGCTCCCCACTTTCACAAACCCTGTATAGACCAGCGTGATGAAGTATGGTGAAATAACCCCCATGTCCTGCAGCACATGGGGAGAGCACGCATCCAACAGTGTATAAAATTCGTCACAAGTTTGTGAGCATATTACATTGTAAAAGTTAGCAAGACTCAAACTAAACGCTACATTTTTAAATGCAGTAGTCATCCAAAACAAAAATCACCAGAGCACTTATTTTATTAAAGTACTGCACATAATCAATACATGAAGCTGGATACTCAGAAATGAAATGATCAAATTACAAAAAAACTTTAAGTTACCGCAACTTCTAGTTAATGTCTCGCCAATATGTTTTGAAATAGTGTACACAGTGCACATATACGCATGCTTGCACTCAAGTATACACGTATTACACGTATTATAAAGATTTATTGTGTGCAACGGCAGGACACCGCACTCTGCGTGATGGAGTGTGGTGGACAGCTTGCTGCTGTACCACGTGCTTCTGTGCTCCCGAAGTTGTGTGGTTTTGTATTCATGCCCGAGGCCAATGCATTTGTCCTATTATATTTGGCACGGCCATCCCTACTGTTGCCGGGAACAATGCTATCAGCATGGATTTCAGCCAGATACATGCACTTACTGCTATTGGACTCTTAAGCCAAAAAGTCTATTTGCTGCTGGCAGGGAGTTCTGCTGACATACTTTGATTTCATTTGTTGTTTCGCTAAAAGTTGTTAATCAAGTTTAAGACTTATATGGCAAATTGTAACAGCCATCAAATTAATAACAGTAATATGTTTTGTCAGATTCTTAATCCAATTGTGTGGGTGAATGCCTCCACTTGCCGTGTTGGTTGTTGTTGTTTGACCAAACTTCACCGTACTGGTCAGTGCGGGTTGGTGAAGAGGGCAGATGCCCAGGACCGGTTCAGATATCGATTAATTCTGACATTAGCCATGGGTGAGGATTGAATTCAGGTCCCCGGTTTGCATCGAAGGGCCACTGCTCGACTCAGTCATCAGATGGTAATAATTATGTACTTATTAGAAAAACATGACAGATGTTTTCTGATTTAAATTCCATTTAATATTGTGCACATTGTAAACGTCATATGAGTACTTAATTCTATTGCGGGGTTCACATCCAATACTTACCCGAAAAAAATGCCCGAGTTGAAATTCAATGGAAAGTTTTTTTTCCCTCTTTTCTATTTGTTATACTGAAGTGGCAGCATCATCTCAAATACGGTCAAAAATGTTTCCCCCAATGGTCGTGGCAACCTGCAACTCAGACCACAGTCACGTGCTACTCTTGTTTATTTATCTATTTATCCATGATGACAAAGGGGGGCATATGTGGGTGTGCTTCAGTAACGACAGTCGCGGTCGAGGATTCGAGCGCGTCAGGGAGCACGTTCACCGAGGAGATGGAGAGATGAAATCAGCTCGTGTGCAGTTGCTATATTGATTCATGCATCGTCGGATCATAAGAGATACCAGTGGATAGGGGAGACATTTATATAGCAGTGGATTGACCGTAACTGACGACGATGACGGCGATGATGATGATGATAATGATGATGTTATTTTTGGTGGTATAGAAGTTGAATAGATATCCCATTAATAGGAAGATAAAGGTGTCCGGGGCATCGATAGGGCTGGCGCCACCATCCCTTCATCTGCCACGTCAGCTTGAATAGGTGCTTGCAAACATAACTTGCCCCGATGGTTTGTAGAGCTAAGCAGGGGACCATCGTGTTTATTTGTGAGAGGTTAATGGGTATTAGGCTGTGGGTGGGGTGGACACCTAGAGGGAGTCTCAGCAGGGGAGAAACCTCAAAAGAGTAATCACACTGGGCACCTTTACCAGAGAGACCCCCTCCCAGAAGCCTCTCAAAGGTTGCCCGGAATTGTTATGGCATTTCACGCATATATGTTACAATGGGGTGATTTTATTTACTCTGAAGACGACCCGCACGGCTATATCGAACAACACGAACACATCCAACAGTCACGAACAACACGAAACACATCTAACAGTCACGAACAACACGAAACACATCTAACAGTCACGGACAAAACGAAACACATCTAACAGTCACGGAAACCACGAAACACATCTAACAGTCACGAACAACACGAAACACATCTAACAGTCACGAACAACACGAAACACATCTAACAGTCACGGACAAAACGAAACACATCTAACAGTCACGAAAACCACGAAACACATCTAACAGTCACGAACAACACGAAACACATCTAACAGTCACGAACAACACGAAACACATCTAACAGTCACGGAAAACACGAACACATCTAACAGTCACGAACAACACGAAACACATCTAACAGTCACGAACAACACGAAACACATCTAACAGTCACGAACAACACGAAACACATCTAACAGTCACGGACAAAACGAAACACATCTAATAGTCACGAACAACACGAAACACATCTAACAGTCACGAACAAAACAATCGTCATAGGATAAAATTGAGGTCAGAGAATTCCTGGCCAGGAGTTGTGATTGCCCGATAATGGTATATGTTATTACTCCACTGATGACACTCGGCATCATCTTTATCACAATAATTACCATCACTGTCATGTTCATCATCAATCATAATCATTGTTAATTGGCCCGAGAACACCTTATGAAATAGACAGAAAAACTCGTGAAATTGTTGGTGCCGGCTAACTTCGTGGCTTTCTTTATGTCTTACTCTTTTGGTTTTATTCGGCAAAGTCACGTAGATAAAATAAAGCAAAATAAAAGAAAATAATTAAATCGCGACGTTTCGGAGGCAACACAAGCTTCCGTCTTCAGGGGGAAAAAGTCAACGCAGAATATCTGTGTCAGGAGCACAGTTCAGAGACGACCGGGATTATATATAGGTTAAGGGAGGGGGGAGGAGTCAGTAAGGGGGCGTGGCTGGGTGGGAGGGCTGGGTTAAGCAGCCTTTTGATAGGCTGCTGCGGGTAACAACCACTTCGCACTGCACGGGAGTGTCTGAGTCGTTCCCTCTCCACGAGATTGAGTGGATACTCTTCGCGTTACAAGTCCAAATTATTACAATCATCATTACAGTGCAACTATTTACGTCACAATCATCTGTATTGAATCCTATTAAAAACACCACACGGCAAATAAGGCAATATCACCCATCTCGAGACCATGGACCACAGTATGCCACTGCTCAGTTCGATCACTCATCGGCAGAATTTATATTCACCGGGTTACCCCTGAAGCCGCCCACGTGATCGTTTAAATGTTTCTGATCAACTCCACACTATAAGAATGATGAAGATTCTCACACCTATACACCCGCCCCTCCCCGCCCTCTACTTCTCTCCCCCCTGGCTCCTCCCCACCCCCCTCTTGCCTTATATAATTATCCTTGTTACGAGCAGCTCTTGGCCACTACAGCAAATTACTTCTTGCTGTGACTATCCCACCTGATGATGGAGGCTTTTGTTGCTTCCGAAACGTCGTAATTTGATTAACTTTATTTTTTTTATTTTTACCCACGTGACTTTACCGAAAGAACCAAAGAGTATGGATCATTGCAGCCACGAAAACGTCAAATCTAGAATTCTCACACCTGTATTTAAAGTCAAAATACTTGTTGTCATTTTAAACCTTAATTAAGTCATCATTTACATTAATACACCTTGTGTTGCCTTGAGACAATTGAGGCAAAAATAAAATATTTTTGAAATACCGAATTGGAAAAAGTGAGAACGCCCGGACAATTAGTACGGACTTGTGCAATTCTCAATTCTCAAACTTCAAGCAAGACACTGGAGCACAATAGTCTCATGCCGAAAACAATATCACATCCTCGTTTACGCAATTTGGTCGATGATGCCTTCACAGCCCATTTGCATGAAAGTGAGTTCGAAGTCCTGAGCGCACGAATGTGAGGATACAAACTGCCGTGGCCTCGCAGAAACCAAGAACAATTTACACCAGTTCTGTTTGTACTCGCATATGCGCAAGGTGAGACGGAGACAAAGTGTTGTCTGCTGTTGTGAACTCTACGAGAAGCTCGAGATTCAGGACCACTCCCCATCCACACAGCTCGGCTTCATCTCGCCTACTCTGGCATCCAATCAACTAAAGTGGGGCATTGTTTTCACCTCTTGAAGAGAAAAATGAACCTCGGTCAAGTGTGAACATGTGGTGCTAGTTATTTTATTCCGCACGTGCAGATGAGCACCCTCCCACACGCAAAAACAAATATGGTCTTCCTGTTATCAGCCCAGTTAGCTGGAATTGGAAAAACCACTGTTACAAAGCAGTGCAGCATCAAGATTGATTCAGCCGTCTGCAATTAAACACACTGTAAAACCAATTCTGCGAGAACATTCGCACGTGCAGACTATGGTAATTTGAAAAGCAATTCAAAATGCAATGCAATTCATACCGCACTTGTCTCAGCCGAGCTACGCCACTGATTTAAATGGTTAACCTGCTGGAACGATTACTGTTAGTGGCTACTTTCCCCGACAGCTATCGCTGGGATGGTGGGACGAGCCCAACGGATGTCACTGGCTACCTTTGTGTACCCAGTGCTTTTGCTGGCACGCAACTGCATCAGAGAGCTATTATAGGCTGAGTAAACCATGGTGGATTATTCAGGGCTGCAGTATTACATTTTGCTTGGTATGTACTTACATGACCTTCAGTAAATTGCAGATAACTCATTTCTTGGAATGTATCTCAGTTATAATTATCTGCAGACTATTAGAGATGTGAATATAATTGTAAATGTTGCTGTTAACAGAATGTGCAATTTATTAAACAATATTTCCTCCTGCTTTCTCAAATAAATGTGGCCCTATATCAAACACTTTCCAACAATATTACAAACCCAATAACCTATGATTCCGCAAAATTACACAAAGTATTTATACAGTATACGTAGATACAATTCCACCTCGTCTAATAAACCTGTCAGTGTGCTCCCCATATCAAATCAATATTAATATGATGTGTATTAATTATTCACGCAAGTGCACTCACAGCACTATGTGAGACAACATGCTGTTAATACTGAAAGATGGATTTATTCAAATGGTATGGTGCGTTATTAAACTCATTACGTACTCCCTTTTCATGCAATATGGTTATTACAAAAGATGTTTTTAAATGGAACTGATGCTGCGGTATTTTTCAAGTGGCTCTGCTTTCCAGGTTTCTAAGCACTGCATTTTGTGATAAATATTAAGTGTAGGTTATTTAAAAAAATCCAATCTGACATTTTCAGGATTTCTTTGTTGATGTATAATGTATTTCTGGATGCAGAGTGTATATAGTACACTGCACTGCATTTATACCTAAATCAGACGCTGAGCACTTTTACATTATATGCATATTCTACGTATACACACACACAAACACACGATGAATGTGGTTTGACAATGGCTGGGGACGCTGTACTGGGAGGCTGTTTGGACAAAACGCGGAGGTTAACAGAGACACGAGTCTGCGCCACCCGGCTGTCCACTCCCTGATTCAATCCGATTCATCTACACGTCGCCTGGGTGAGATTCCCATGGGGATGTAAGGGCCATCTGGCGACGGGAGGAGACCAACCATCCCCCTCCCGCAAATCCCTCGCCCGCCCACCAACACTGTTATCCCTTCCCTGCTAGCCACCCTCCCATCCACCCGCTGACCTACTCACCCACCCACTCACTGACACAACCACCGACTCACCCACTGACCCACTCACCCACTGACAAATCCACTCACTGCCACACCCACCCATTCATTCACCCACTGGTAAATCCACTCACTGCCACACCCACCCATTCATTCACCCACTCATCAACACACTCACCTATCCACTCACTGAAACACCCAGCACCAGGTCAAGGATAAACTTGCCCAATGTTATATTTATTGTCAAATCCAAAGTACTTATGTTGACGATGTTCCCATTGAGCATATTTAAGAGCAATAATAAAATAGAAAGCGTGAGTAGCAATAACTTTGAGTTTTAACTCAGGAACAGGAAATAAAGAGTCAAAGTTAGTTCCTACTCAAATGAGAATTTGTGTGATGCTCATCTTCTGATTACAGCCCCAAGCTAGTCTATCCATAGAACAACCACTGTTCACTTCCCCACAGAGTGGGATGATGGGTTGTGTCAACCCCTTAACAGGATTTGAACCCGCAACCTTCTAAACATGAGTCACTCACTCAATCGCTGAGCCACCTGGCCAGATATGTGTCATGTGTCCACGATAGATGGATTAAGCCCTGTGTTGCTTTTTTACGAAGATATTATTTTGCAGAGGCTGAAGACCAAATTGAAAGCACGTGGGTAAAGTCGTGCACGTACTTTTTCCGTGGTGAGAATAATAGAATAATGTAATGTGAAAACGTCCCAGTTGCATGATATCTCTTCCTCCTCATCTGTAACTACAGCCCATCCCAGGCCTTTGTGATGAACGCGAGCAATGCTGAAAAATAGTAAAAAAAAATCTACGATATAGTCGTACCGCAATGATTCAAATCCAATATTCCTGCTGGACGGACGCGGTGTGCCTTTTACTCTGCGATATTACACACTGATGTGAGCATGAGAGTCTTACGCGTAATGCTGATAGGTGTCAGCAGTGAGCCGTGGATTATTCCGATTGTGCGTTTATTTAGTATTCTGGGCCTGACCTACCTTCTGTTGATGTGCCACTGCTGATCAGGGCAGTGAGCAGCTTATTATACCACCGGGCCTATTTAGGGATGACATACAGAACGAATGTAAAACGCATACAAGTGGCAGTAATGGTTTTGGCTGCAAGAGCAGCAATTATATATCAGCTTAATGCAGGCAGGGAAGAGAAATTCCTCTTGAGTGCTTCATATAAAAAACACACAATGAATCAGGTACTTTGTAAATATTAGTTGCAAGCTGCTGCCACACACTGTTGCGTTTGAGTAAATCCATACCGCCAAGATTTGAGGATAAAAAAACGAATCTTTCTGTTATTAGAACTCTGTTCTCTCTGAACCCTGGAGAAGTTCTGCAAAGCCACATTAGAAGAGGAGTGGCAAGCATGAAGGCTGACCTTCAAGCTGAAGGATGCACAGTTATTTCAATTTCTGTAATTTAATACTAATAATAACAACGATAAACAATACATTCGTCACAATTTGGAGACATCTGTCACAGGGACACACGTAGAAAACACAGCAGAATGTGCACTTAAGACAGCTATTGAAGGCAGAACAGAAGCAAATTAATGAAATAGTGGATGGTAGCAGGGTGCATTGCTTTTTTTAAAAGCTGAACATGATCATGAAAAGTAACGTGCAAATGTGCCTCAAGAATAACGTTTTCAATCGCTGCATACTAATTACTATGACACATTGTTCAGAAACTCCACGGTCGTTAACCCAAAAAATGGGAGCCAAAACTGAAAAGTGTGTCGAGAAGAAAAAAGTGACGCATGCTTAATTGAGGTACAGAAAGGAGAACACATGGTTCAGAGAGCATGCGCAGGTGAAAGACATTCAAACTGTTAAGAAAAACAAGTAAGTGGGTCTGGGCAAAACATTCCAACAAAAGGGATTATGGCTTAAGGTCAAGAATAGTGATAGAGTGGCAGCCAAAGAATTGAACGCGTCCTAGAGGACACCCACTGAGGCAGGTGCAGCGATGAAATCAGCTTGTATGCATGTGCTTGGTGACTTTTAACATCACAGAACCGTGAGTGATGGAAACGACTTGGGGAGACCTTTATCCAGTGGTGGATTGAACATTGCTAATTATGTTTATGAATAATAATAGTCCACACCAATCATACCCAGACATTCTTAGCGCACAGATGGAAATAGATGGGAGATTAGTCCACTTGGTGTACTGCCTTCTATTGGCGAGCCAGGGTATGGCACCTCGACGCCCACGGGGAAGGGAGTTTCACAACATTTGTGTGATCCACTAACCCTCACTGCCTTCGCAGTATGGGATTACAGACATGCGCCACCACCACTCGACAATGAAATGCAACATACCAATGTGACTAAAGAAGCAACTTTTCAATCAGTGCATATCACAGCCAAGACATGTGGATTATAAACAAGAACTTCGACAGAATACAATTACCAAAAGCCTAAATGTGTGCCAACAAGCATGGAGAGATGCAAGCTTGGGATTAAAGAGGTACGCATGACTCAGAGAACAAACTCAAATTATAGGCATGATGTTAACCGTTAAGAAAAGTAGGCTTGGGAAGGGCCTAATGACAAGCCTGGTGACGAAATGTCAGCCACAGAAAAGTCCATGCCCATGAGGATTACCACCGCGGAGATGGTGCGGTGACATCAGTTATCGTGCAGGATCATGAAGGATTGTGGCATCGCACCACTGTGAGGTATGGACACAAAGTTCAGAGGCCTTCGTCTGGTAGTGGCAAAATAGGTTATCATGAGGATAAAACCATTCCACCTCATATTGAGGGCCAAAAACTCGTCAGTACAACATATGTTTTGTGTTGATCTTATTTCGCACAATACATCGCCAACCTTGCTAATTGTAGGTGCGGGGGGGGGGGGTGGAGAGAAAGCACAACGAACTAAACACAAAAAGCCGTTGTCAAGAAATGCGTTTCCAATTTAAATTTAAAAGTGCATAGCTCCAGTGGCTTTCTAATATCGGACTGATGAGGGTTCCAGACGGCCGCAGAAGCGCATCTGAAAGCGGGCGATGCAGTGACCACTGACTTTGTTCGATGTTTATCCAAAATCCGCTGCAGGGATGACGACCAGCGTTTTCATGATGGTTTGTCCTCCTTGACGAGATCAGCAAGGTATCGTGGTTCATTTGTGGCAAGCACCTTGTGTGTAGTTAGCGCGACCTTGTAAGGTAATATAATAACAGTAATAACAGTTTAGAGTTCTACATAGTCAATCAGCTTCAGGTTTCAAGATTTAATTATGAGTACAACAACTGTGATCATGTCAGTATTTTGCACATGGGCCTCAACGGCCATTTCAAAGAGAATAATTTCTAATTACACTGCATGTTTGATCAGTGCTCTGGAGTAGGGAACACAGTGGGATTGTGGCTTTCATACAACAACGGCGTACGTGATTATTGTTTTAATCTAGCCACACAATGTGTCACCGTTGTAACAGTATCCGCTTAACGATGGCTGCAATGCAACGCTCCACCGGTACTTGCACGTATTACATTTATTAATTGTTTCACTGAAATGCATTAGCAATGCACCTTAGCATTTCTTGTAAATATAATCAGTTTACGCTCAGATCGTCAATAAATGCAACCCAATTCTGCAATTCTGCTCAATTACAAATAAGTGGATTCAAAGCACTGCAGCTCACGAACCATCTGCACAGACAGAATTTGTTACCATGGGAAAAATACACGCACAGGGCCGTGTAGTATGATAGAACATAACTTGGTCAACAGTTTAAAGGCTGTATGGACCCTGGATCTACTGGATGTATATGCTCCTGATTTCATTGCCTCTTTCAGAAGTGAAGGTTAATTGAAAGTGCTCCATAATTTGATGTGTTATCAACACAAATGCACACGTTTTGTTTTTAATTGTAAAGACATTTAACTTGGGCCATTAAAGCATATGATTAATAACACCTGTGCAACACACGAAAGCTGCTTTGCTGATATTAATGATACGAATAAGATGAGATATACTCTAAATATGACCCCTAAAATGTAATCATTTCAATGATTGGCCATTGAAACTATGGACTCAGTGTGACTTCATACTGCCACATCCTGCCTAGATGCAATCTCTGCTTGGATTTACTCCAGATAATGTTGCCAAAATATAAATACATATTAGCAGAAATTGTACTCTTGGCAAAGTCTCCAATTTGAGTGTGCACCTCCCAAACTCTGGCGTTTAACTGGCAGAGTGTTTGACACTCTGGAGTTGTAATTGATTAATTATCAGCTCTCATTCTATTCCCACATATCTCAACGCTGCAAGACCTCACACTCCCATCTGCACAACATCCCTCGCATCCACCGTTTCCTTACCTCAGCTGCTGATACATCCATCACATCCCGTCCCAGCGATTACAATGATCTTCTTTATGGCTTCGCCTTTTTTCCAGACTACCGTACAGATAATCCAAATTGCCAATGCCAGATTTCTCACCTGCACAGATGGATGAGATCACATCGCACCTATACGCCAATCCCTCCACTGGCTCCCAATCCAATCCCAGATTCATGTCAAGATCGCATTCACCATCCTCAAGATCCTCCGTAGACTCGCCTCTGCATGCCTCTCTCATCTCACTCTCGTCTCCACCACTCTTTAACTAGCAACCAAGGCGTTCTGTCAAAGCCATCAGTCAACCTTTTTTCGAGTAGGAGATTGCTTATTCTCTTCTGCTGCACTCATGTCTAGAAATTTCAGCTATCTGGGCTGTTGACTTCCTGTCACTGTTCAATTCCAGATTCAAGACCCTTGACAGACGTGCCGCCCCCTCCAAAATAAACATGCCCACCGTTTATGTGCAGTGTTTTGAAATGCAGTAACATGTTTCTGCTACATACACGAACATGGTATTATATCTTTCTCACATTTCACTGTAGAAATTTAAATGTAACACTATGGACATGTTTTTCTCTGAAAAAGAAAGCTCAAGTAATTTTTTTAAACCTTTTCCTCCATGACAATATCCGTTGACCCCCATTTTAAACAACAATTTTAACACGAAGCGACGAGTAATATCACAGCGCTTCACCCTAATCCCTGCAGTTTGAATTCATAAGTCGACTTTCACAACTAATATTATGATTCATAATCGGTGTCTCGTGGGTGAGATCATCGTGTAAAAAACGTGTGTCGTAAACCCTCCACCACCTGACACAGCCAATTAATAAAAGTGTCACGCGAATCAAACGTGACCAAATCTTAGTAGTGCTTCAGCAGCAGCAGCACTGGTGTTCTCGTTGGAGGGTAATTTGACAACGTCTGAACGGGTAATGGATACATCTTCTTTGGTTCTTTCGGTAAAGTCACGTAGAATGATAATAAAATAATTATTTTATTTTATCAATTTATTATTTTATTCTCATTCTACGTGACTTCACCGAAAGAACCAGAGAAGATGAATCCTTGCAGTCACGAAAGCTTTAAATCGAAGGGTAACGGATAGCTCGCTGAGGATTCACATCCAGCATCCTCAGGGTGTGAACGGGAGCTCAGATCTCGAGTGCCACAGCGATGGCGAGGACGCCACGATTCGTGCTGCCAAATTTGCGCGCCCAACGTCAGCGGCAGCGCGCTGTCCACGCAGGGAGCGGGGCGCGTGACTCACCGCTCCACTTTTAGCGACGGCCCTTCTCCGATCCCACAGGGTCGCGCGGGATGAGGTCATGCGCATCGCCCGCGCGCTGCCTTTATGATGATGCCGACCGGTGGCACTTTAGTCACCGTCGTTCGCTACGTTTAGGCACACCGGCACCCCCCCACCCCACCACTCCTCCCAATGTTTGTGGTTGGTTTTTGAAAGAGGTAGAGAGTCACCTGTGAAGGTAGGGCCCTCTGCTCTTACCGTTCCCCCATCTGTACACACGCCTCAGCGTTGCACACAATGGAGGTTGTTATGCGAATGATGGCCCTGCCACAATAAGTACTGTAGTTTTTCGATTTAAAGCTTTCGTGACTGCAATGATTCATCTTCTTTGGTTCTTTCGGTAAAGTCACGTAGAATGAGAATAAAATAATAAACTGATAAAATACAATAACAATAATATTCTCACGACGTTTCGGCCACAACACAAGCGGCCTTCATCAGGTGAAGGGACGAGACTGTCTGGTAGGACAGCGCTGGAAGGCCGCTTGTGTTGTGGCCGAAACGTCGTGAGAATATTATTGTGTTATTTTCTTTTATCAATTTATTATTTTATTATCATTCTACGTGACTTTACCGAAAGAACCAAAGAAGAAGTACTGTACTGTATGCGGAACTTCCACGGCTGGTTAAAAGAGCTGCAAACGTAAGATTATTGTCTCCGCCATATATATATTTTAATTACGGGTAATAACTTGTTTTGACGCATGACTCGAAATTTGAATTGATAATTTCACACCCCTATGATCGGAACGCACTCGATCTCGGAAGCTAAACGGGATTTGAGCTTGGATAGTGCCTTCATGGGTGATCCACCTGCTCAAAAACACAGATGCAATAGGCATCAGCACGGGTCAGTATGGTGAAGTTTGGTGTGGGGAGGCACTCATTCAACAGCGGATTTACAAAATGTGCTGTACATGTATTAAATAACACTCTCATCGGCTATACGGATTGTTTTGCTGCATTTGAAAGAAGTGTTTTAAGACACCGTGCTACGTGTTTCCTTTGTCGAGTATAACAACCGCTTTGCTGCTGCAAACAACACCTTCATTTTGCATGCTTAGGCCTGGACGTGCATGCCCGTGATACAACACCATAGAGGCAGGATTGGTGGAATACACAGATGTTCATCATCAGCCATGGTCAATCCAGTGCAGGATGAAGGCCTGCCCAAGTCGCCGCCACCTTTCACCCTCCCGCGGCATAATAGTCCACCGAGCGCACGGCTCTATAGTATTGGACCCATCGTCTCGGTGGACATCCTCTGCAATGCCATTCCATTGTGACTCGCAGAGGATCGTCGGGCGCGTGACCGCACGCGCGTATGGGGCGACGAGGTAGGTAGCCGGCAAAAAAGCAGCACAGCAAGTCTATTGTTGGTCTCATTTGTAGGAATGTTAAATGTTATATTCCCGTATGCGTGCGGATATTTTCTGAGTATTCAGTTGCCCTCCCGCATTCAAATATACGCAATAAGTAATGCATTAGCCTAACATTGTAGGGAGAATCCTCTACAAAAAAAAAAGCAGATAGTAACGTGCAAACATAGAGGCAAGACAAAATTTGCATTGTTATCAGCAGGAGGGCAGAATACAGAGAGGAATTGCTCGTGGGCATAAGAGAGATCTAAGATACTATTCATTTAGCCATTTGTTAACATGAAACGTGTTATACTGGAAATACCCACTGAAATCCATATGTTCCTTGCACTAGGAAATGCAGCCTCTGCACTGGGAGAAATGTATGTAACGAATTATCCATGCAGGTGGTGTGTAGCTGGCTAGGGGTAATTTATTTCAGCTGCAGTGGGGGGGGGGGGGGGGTCATATGGGACAAATTAGTCTGATATTTATTAAACAGTGCTTTGGATCTTTTAAAATTCAAGAAGTAGAATGTACTGCAATTGCATTGGTTGGTATTCCTCCATTTAACCGGATAAGATCCTCTTCAGTTTAATTCCTTAGATTGGTTATCAGAATTATTTTACGGAATCTGTGTCCCACTTGGTCAGGGGTCAGCAACCAAAACAACAAGTAGAGACATTTTTTTCGAATTCGGTAAAAAAAGAAAACCGCTCAATATTCCAAAAGCCTGCAATGCATGTGAATAGGAGTCGGTGGTCCTTAATAAATTACGTCATGGAGCAGTCCTTTAAGAGCCACAAGCGGCTCCGGAGCCGCAGATTGCCGACCCCTGCACCAGGTGGTGCAGTAGATAGAGAGTGCAGCTCGCGATCAAAAGTGTCAATTCTCCTCCACGGGACTACACCTGCCTGTCTCTCCCCTCTCGTTCCACACGACTCCCCTCCACGTGCTCTCCTATCTCTACCCTCTCATCTAGCTTTACTCCCCTTGGTTGCTGGAACCCTATGTCCCAGCGATCTGAACTCTCTGTTCCCGTAACCAATTATTTGTATAAGCCACTCATCAAATTTCACTCAGTGGGAACTGTCTCATTCTTACTCTGTTCCCGCCCGTAGTCTGGTTCGCCATTCTTCCAGCCAAATGTGCCAGGCCCAAAACCGACATTGTTTCCCTCTGCCCTATGACTGCTTCACTCTGTACATTAAATACATCCACCGTATCTATACAGAATCTTGCTATGCAGTCACTTTTATATTCAACATAAATCCAAAGTGTATAGTTTTTGTAAAACTCAGATGGGCATCAACTTATCCTTTTTGTCCAGCCAAATGTGCCATACATTTATATTATACATTTATAAGAATATAAGAATAGGTTTTACCCTTTCTGGCAATAAAACAGTTGCGTTAAGATGTTAAAACACCAAACTGAAACCTTTTGCAAGGAATCATGTCTGCATTCACGAAATATACTTGTGGTGAACATGCAAACAAAAAAAAACATGCTCTGATAGTATATGCATTGTCTTTGAAATTGATTGGTCCACACCAGAGACAATTATCAACAGAAAGATTAACTTTTCCACAATGCTATTGACTTTTCACAAAGTATAACTTTGTGGAAAAGTCAGTAGCTGTCAGCTGTGGGAGCACTCTCTCCTGCCATGAGAATGTGGAATTTCCACCATTGGCTTAAAGCTTTGAATGTGGGATGATCACCGCCCCATGCAATCGAGTGAAGCCAAATCATTCGCCTCCCAAGCAATTAAATGCATTGCCACAATTGGTGGTTACAATTTGATTCAAACAGCATCATTTCTTATTTTTAACATCTCACTTGTATTGTTTTCCACTTCGCTATCTCTTTCGTACAGTTTTTCTCACCCCGTTAACCAAAAATGCAAGACCATCATGTTACTCGCATAAAATGTGCGTCAATTAAATGTGTTGTCCTTCCCCTGCACCTCCAATTAGCATGGTCAGCTACGTATGGTGCGCAAGACGTTCAATATACATAACGCAATAATGTTACACTCTTGAGTCAAGTGCATGCTTCATGGGCATAAGAATCAATTTAAATCGCTCAATCCACGCATCTTGACGAAGCCAGAAATTACTCTGGCTCTCTTGTTTACTTTTCGGCATATAATTTTAAAATTTTGGATTTCAGCTCTGACACCTGCACACATTGGCTTCTCTTTATGATGATGTCACACTCTCTTTACTTTCCAGTTTACGGCAGATGGCCCATAATTGTAAATTTACCAAAAAAAATTTGCGAGGCAGCTGTGGAGATTAAACCAGTGACCATGTCAGTGAAGACTTGCCCATTGGCAAAGTAGCTGCCCACTTGGCTACTCAGCGGCACAACAGAAAGATGAACTTTGCCACAATGCGAGTACTGCCTGGAAGCGCTGACCGCGCTGCACAGAGACACCGACTGAACTCTGACCTGGATCGATACCTGTGGGTGAATGATGCCGCTCAACCACGATAGTGTTTTAGTTCATTTGCAATTTCCTGCCCAAGTATTGACCGGGCCAAAACTTCCCTTTCTTTTGGAGATCTGAGTTGATAATCCCGTGGGACGGCTTGGCTGTGTGCTGTTTGGATCAAACATTTTGGATGTCTGAAATGGGGGCTTTGAACGTGGCACTGCTTTCCATCTTAATGAGAATGCAATTAAGAATTACATCATGGCAGGGCACTTGGCCCATAATAATAATAAGGGCAATGGCCAAGGCTCAGTAATCCAATGAGTGCAGGAAAGTGGGTAATTGTGCACCCACGTCACAGTTAAAACCCTGTTCACCAATATTATCCTATGTATGTGTGTATCTAAAAAAACACCAAAATCCCGTAATAATTAATAAATGAAATATTAGGAGGAAAAATATCAGAATAAAAAAATATCCAATAACTCAAGTTAATTATTGATATATAACCATTATTTACCTATATTACGAATATTTAACTCGAGCTTGGGCCAGGGAGATATGGAGAGAGATGGAATCAGCATATGTGCAGATGCTAGGTGGATTGTTACATTTCAGAAATGTGAGAGATCGTGACGGCTTAGGGGGTCCTTCACCCAGCATTGGATTGATCATGGCTGACGCTTATGGAATTAACATTGAACACACTCAACAACTAGTACGGCTCTGCACAAATGCAAATATTTTATCGTGGCAGTTTGATTTGGTCCAGTTTATCACCTTTAAAACTCACTTACTGTTTCAGATGGTATCACGTTTAAGCAGCATAGGGCTTCTCGAGAAGAAGCTCACTCGATTAATTGAAAATATTTGCGTGGCGTTGTTCCATTAGCCAACATACGACTTGTTTACAAGGGGCTTTCTCTTTGTTTTATTGTGGATCTTTTTCTGTTAAGGTTTCTCCATTAAGCGGCATACAGCTCATTTACCTGCACTCTCTGATTGCTTTATTGAGCTTCTGTGCATCAGCATTGTCCAGCGACACTGCAGAAGTTGTCGAGGCACTTGCTCTTACTTGAGCGAAGTCATTCAGCGGGAGTTTATTTTTACAGCTATCGGGGTCTCTGGGAATTACGTTATCAACCACACCTACATAGAATTAAAAACACATTTTTTATTTTACCAGGTAAGGCCCACTGAGCTATATATAGCTCTTTTTCAGAAGCGACCTGGCCACAAATGATAGCTCAACGAAGTGGCTTATCATGTGGATATCTATAGCAGCCATATCCACTAAACGGTCGTTTCTAAATGTGGAGGAGAAACCCAGAGGACCCAGAGATAAATCCACACGACTACAGGGAGAACATGCAAACTTCAAATATACAGGCGTCAGGATTGGGATTGAACACAAATAATTGTCTTATATAAGGGCCCTGGCTATAACAGCATAAAATGGCATTGTCATTGATTAAATAGAGGCATACTTTTGGTGAACTGACTTAATCGGATGCAACGTTAACAGCATGTGTGCAAGGTTGCTTTCGAGAGGGATGTGAGATGGCCAGGAGATGATCGTACAGCAATGGATTATTGATTCTATATGTGCAGAAGATTGAGTGTTACCCCATTGTGCTCATGCAATTTCTCTGTGTATTGTGCTCCAGTGTTTTTTCTTCATATACCAAAAAACTCAAATATGGCATTGACCAAACATCAGGACGTAACTGAAAACATATTCTTGAGACTTAGTGAGCTTTTCATAGGTACATCCTGTAAATGGCATTTAAGGAAGAGTATTAACCTGTTCATGTGTACTCTCATTTCATCATCATCAGCCATTTTCCATCCACTTCTGGAAAACGGCCTCCTCCTTTCATTCTCTCACAATACAAAAGTCAATCTAAGCGTCTGCACACAAGCAGGTTTCATCGCTCCATCTGCATGGTGGATATCCTTTTGGGCACGCTTTCTCCTTTGGTTGCAACTCCATCATTACTCTCAACCATCAGCCATCATCCTTTGTGGTGCTACGGTGGCGAGATGTTAACCACCTTGCCTGGTATACAGGAGGGTGTGGTTTCGATCCCAACCCTCATGCCTTTATATTTGGAGTTTGTATGTTCTCCCCGTGGTATCGTGGGTATTTCTCCGGGTCCTCTGGTTTTTCCCTCGACAATTATAAACATGCATTTCGAGTAATTGGCTGCCATAAATGTTCACAAAAGCCACCTCATTGAGCTATCATTTCTGGCCAGGTCGCTTTTGAAAAATATATATTTAGCTCAGTAAAGTCTTAACTGCTAAAAAAAAATTTGCTTCGTTTTAGTTTGCATAATTGTTTCCTGCCCTAGCTCAGTTAGTTTTCGGGTTTCCAAACGTGCCGCAATCCACTGTCGTCCACCTCTCTCTTGCATAATTTTTTATGGCAGTCGACCTTCAACACCTGCCCTTGGTGAACATATTCTGATGTGCATTCCAGATGCCGTTCCTCCAGTAGATATCTACATTCGTTTTGCGAACGTGCACGTTGGCTTTGCGTTTGTCAATCTTGATTGAGTTCGTCAATAATTTGCTGCAAATCATTGCCATTAATTATTATAATGAATATGACATCAAGACATTTGAGAGAGTTCATGTTTTCTCCATTAATGTTTATTCCTTGATTTCCCCCATGCAATCTTCGAAAAACATATTTTACGAGTAATATTGTCGTGATTAAATCTGGTGAAAACATCTCACCATGACCAATTCCTTTTGATAGGTGGTTTGTAAATTTTGTCATGCAACCTCAGGGTACCTGTTGTGTTCTTGTATTTGTTTTTTTATTATCATTTATACTTTTGACGAATTCATATATTCGATAAATAAATAAATAAATTGAGAGAGAAATTAATTACAGATTTCACACTTGAAGAAGTAAACACTGCCCTTCACAGTATGAAAGTATGTGTACCACATAGATGCAGCAATGAGATCAGCTCATGTGCAGGAGGTAGATAATCTGTTGTATTGTGTGACCATGAGCCACAGCGATGGCTTGAGGAGGCCTTTGTATAATATTTGTCAAATTGTAATGTGCTTCGTAGTATTTGCTCACTCTCATAGAGGGGCACGAGGTACCACAGACAATCAAGAAGGTAGTCAGACGATGAGCCGGCACCAACAGTTGCCAAAGCTCTGTGGTCCTCTCAATATTAAGAGATAACCCACACGAGTGAGGGGGAAACGCTTTATCCCATACAATTTGAACAGGTAGAGTTCACATTTTTCTTGTTGGACTGCCTTCTCCTGGTGAGCCAGGGTTATGGCACCTCGACACCCACGGAAAAGGGATTTCACAACACTTGTGCGATCCACCCTGCCCTCGCTTCCACGGTGGTGGATTACAGGCGTGTGCTCAGATAGCAGTGGACAGACGATGGACAATAATTTAGAGGCGCATGCTTTGCTGCTGCCGTTGCAGCACCATCCGGTCGACCTCAAGAAGGAAAAATGCACAGCAAATTGCTGGTATCGTCAAACAGCAGGGGCCACTTAATATGCCTGAAGGCACAACATTTGATGGAGGAGAAAAATTTACATTCCCACGAGGAACTTTAATTAAGCTCCTTTAGCTTAAATCAGGTCCCCCCTGAAACCCAAGAACTCGAATCATCCAGAGCACCAGTGCCCATCATTGTTCGGATGCAATAACCATTGAATTGCACGGTTCTGGGCCAAGATAAGGGCCTGAAGAGCAGACATCTGCATATTTCTACCACTGGCCAATCTAAGAATATAGGAAATGGTTCTATCGTTGGCAGAGATAGCAGTCAATGCCATGGCAGCAAAATGAAGCCCTTCCACAAATTGTGAAGGGCTTCATTTTAAAATGTGAATTGAGAATAATGCTGTCTTGATAGGCTGAGCGGTGTAAAAATAGCATTTGTTTGACAGGCTGGAATAAACCCACTGTGTGTGAATGTGTCTGTGTGTTTTGTATCCTGTGATCGCACAGATTTCTAGGGGGCTTGGATTAACATACCCTCATTTTTAAGCACTGCACTGTGCTTGCCCTTTAACACGCCAATATAATTGGCATTTTAATGAAGGATTGTGGGAGTTGCCGTAGGGAAGGAGGCTGATCTCTAAAAATAAATACGCTAAAGCTTCCATAAATACATGTGTTAAGATAAACAAAAAGACTCATCCACAAATGCGTGCCTATGAACATGCAGTATTTTTTTTGTTTAATTTGTTTTTAATTGTTGAAGAGCTGGGTAGGTAGCTTTGTGGGTTTTGCACACTTGTTAGTAAAGCCATTGGATTGTCGGGGTTGAGAGTTTCGAATCATGCATCTGTCTGGCAATGCTGTGCAGCAATTTCAGTTTGGTCTCCAATGTGAGGTACAATAATTTGAACAGAGATGTTATGCCATACGTACTGAGGTAAGCGGTGCAGGTAAAATTCACACCTTTTTTTCGTCTGAAAATGAAACAGTTTAAAAATGCAATAACAGCAGTCACACGATTCCACGGTTGTCAGGCAATAAGACCATCTTATTATGCAGATTGCTTTTTGAATTCAACTTCTGCAATGATGAATGATAATACTGGAACAATGACCCTCAATGTTGAAGAAGAAAAGAAACCCACCACATTTTATGTGCACACAATGCTAGATCCAAGTCTTCTTCACTTTCATTCATTTTGCACACCTTTTTTAAAATAATTAAATTGCTCTTTAGCCTGACTTCACATCCCAGAATCAATCACTCCATTAGCAGCCATGCCGATTATATAACTTACTGGATATCTTTGAAAAAGAGCTTCATAGCTCATCAGATTCCTCTAGCATAAATAGATATTCAGATACTGAATAATGATTTCAACTTGTAACGCACTGCATAGCATTCGCTCACTCTCGAAGAGAGAGACGCGTGAGGAACCACAGACAAGCGGGACCTGGAGACAAATCCCCCCCCTCCATGTTCTGCGGTTCTCTATATATTAAGATGTTATCGGCCAATTTACGAGCGTTTACATGTGGGAGGAAACTTGAGCAGCCGGCAAAAACCCCACAAATGTGAGGCAACACTCTCTTAACACCCTCTCCCATACAGGAGGTGGAATTCACATGTTTGCTGTACTGCCTTCTGGCAAGCCAGGGTATGGCACTTCGATGACCACAGGAGGGGAAGTTTCCACAACATTTGTGTGATCCACCAACCCTCACCTCCACAGTGCTGGATTACAGGCATGCGCCAAACTGGAATGTTGATGGGAAAAATAAGTTCAACTAAAATTTCATCAGCGCTGTATATGATTTACCATCGTTCAACGTTGCATATCGCAAGCACCGTAAGGAATCTGTGGAATCGATAAGTAAACGTCGCCATTTATATGGATGGCATGTTTAGTGCGACTGCCGAGTGGGAAATGCAGATATGAAATTGAGGCACTTGAAATGAATGAGGTTATTTGGAGCTGTGCAAATTTAAAGGCAATGGGGCCAGGATAGAGAGGTTTTCATCGAGCATTGAACATAGCATGCTCGATAATTGCTAAATTGGCAGATACAATCTTTGTAAGATATTTTTTTAAACAAATTGTTGATAGATGTTGCCTAAGTTATGTAGGTATTATTTGTATACTGATGAGAATAACTCAATATTTAGATATGTTTAAGTGTGTTTTAATGGCTTTATCCAGCGGTCACATGGATTTATTATATCCTATATATAGTAAACAAACACAAAGATCCTTCTAAAGCTGGGCAGACTGTTAGGGCAAGTGCTATTTATTGAGCATCTTGTAAAGTCCAGTGTTGCACACGATGGGGTGGAGTGGCCAAAACAATGCCTGGATGATGTTTACACATCATACCAGGTACTAATTTAAAGTTGAGTGTCGACCTATGGGCAACCCAGTACTGATTCAAATAATCGCCATTAAAGTTAGCGATTAGCAGAGACTACTTGTCATCTTTATGGTACCTCTAGCTTCCAATTGCATACAAAGCACCCCCCCACCCCTTACCCTCCACCTCCGCTCGCCTTCTGCGGTATCCCCTCTCCATCTGCCAAGTTGATCGTCCACTCTGTGAGAAGCCACCGTACGCTGAGCCAGATGTGACGACCGAGTAAATACACGTCCATGGCGTGCAAGGAAGCCACCGTCATTGCCACGAGTGTGTCACTCTCATCCCGCGCGGCCCTGATGAAGCGGGTACCATTGCGTCCACTGCAGATCAGAAGCACTTTAGATAATTATGTGTAACCCATTAGACGGTAGTATTTCTCCAGCACTGGATTCCCTCATTAATTATGTTTTGTTCGCCTTTAGTGCCCCGACGAGAATGTGCTGAATGTAAGTGCTCTCGTGCGCTGGCGGGACATTGCCTGCAGGCTCCTCCCGGGCAGGTCTAGCGCACCGCTGGTTGAGCCAACACCGCGCGCAAACCGTTTGATGTGGAGCTGCATAGGGATTTGCACAAAGAAGGGCATGCAAGTGTAATGACCGAAACATGACCCCAAACCAATGTGCAGCCTGACGGCTATTCGAAGTTAAACCAAGGTCTCCGATTGGCGGAAAGAGGCCCTCCACAGGGATTGGTCGGGAGTTAGGCTTTTGAAGTGATTGGAGAAAAGAGTTTGAATGAGAATAGGCGAGAAACGGAGTGGAGCCCAGAGGTGGTGGTTGCGATCCGTTAGAGGGGAAGGACAGGGATTGGCTAAGGGAAATAGAGGGAACATTCGAGAAATAGGACTGTAATGATATAAAAGGGCAGAAGCACAAGGGGAGGGGACGTTGGAGGGAAAAGTACAGCTTCAACTTTAAGCACGAATCCCGGACCTAGATTGTTCTGTGTTAATAAAGTGGCTCCGAGTACTTCGTCATCTGAGTCATTACACATGCATGCCGGGGCGGTGGCGGTGCAAACCTGCAATCAGCACCGGCGGAGGCAGCGAGGGTTTGTGATTCAGAAATAAAACAAAATGATTACGTGAAACTCACTTTCGCCTTGTATACAGGAGGTCGTGGGTTCGATTCTGCACTGACACCTGTATAGTTGGAGTTTCCATGTATCTCTCCCCGTGGTACTGTGGATTTTTCTCCGAGTCCTCTGGTTTTTCCCTCCATATTTAGAATCAACGTGCGTTTAGAGTATTTGTGCTGCAATACATTTCCGAATGATACGCCACTTTGTTGAGCTATCATTTGTGATTGCCAGGTCGTTTTAAAAAAAAGTTATTTGTAGCTCGGTGGTCCTTACCTTTTTAAATAAAAAGAATAGTATGGTAGTAAAATAGTATAATAGAATAGATGTCAGAAGCTTGGGGATGTTGTTGGCAGTGCTGGCTCACAGCTGCGCTACCTTCCCTCTCGTCTGTGGTTCCTCGTGCCTCCGAGCCGTACCCTCTCTTCAAGAGAGATTGAACATTGTGCGCATTACAAGCCTAAATTATTCTTACTGTTGTCCGTCCGAATACACATACACACACGCAGTATTCCACGTGGGGACATGCATACATGCATTCAACATATATGAGAAGTGTCGTGTACCACCAGCAGTCTTCACCAGCATTGTATTTGCCATTAACAACTATAGAATTGCATTGAGTGACATAAGGAGGAACACATTGATCAGAGAACATATGCGTGGTAATGGCATCATTGAAATTCAACCGAAATACGTGGGCTTGGGTGGGACATGTCACGCGAAGGGATTATGACCGATGGGCAAGAATAATGACAGAGTGACCTCCAAAGCATGGAACGCATCTGAGGGGATATCCTCCGGGGAGAGGGAGAGATTTAAATCAGCCCACGTGCAGGTGCAGGTGCTAGATGGATCATTACATTACAGAATGCATTTGCTCACCAGTGGATCGGCCATGGCTGATGATAATAATAAACTATTGCAGCTTGGATGGCAATGGCATTGGTTGACAGAGTTCTTTATGGAAATAAACAGCGCAGGATGCGGTAACAATTGCTGGTGATGAGTGGCCTAATATTGCCCAGGAGTACAATGGCCTCAACGGGCCAAAGGTCCTAGGTGCTCGCACACCTCCTGAACCTGTTCCGTGCCCCCTCCACATGGAGCAGACAGCTGGGAGGTGCCGTTTGAGGAGATCTCGGAACTGCAGTGGTTGGGCAGCGGCGCGCAGGGCGCCGTCTTCCTGGGAAAGTTCCGCGGAGAGCACGTGGCTGTCAAGAAGGTGCGGGAGCAGAAGGAGACCGACATCAAGCACCTGCACAAGCTCAGGCACCCCAACATCATCACGTTCAAGTATGTATAAAGCACCCAGCACTAAGCACCTAGTATGCACCCTCCATCATGCATACTATACGATATTCTTTTTGTTTTATTTTACTAGGTAAGGCCCACTGAGTTATATAGCTTTTTCAGAAGCGACCAGGCCACAAATGAAAGCTTAATGAAGTGGCTTATCATCTTCTTGGTTCCTTCGGTAAAGTCACGTAGATAGTAAACAAAAATCGAAATTAAAAGCAAAAAACCCACGAAGTTTCGATCGCAACACAAGCGGTCTTCTTCAGAAGAAGGCCGCAACACAAGCGGTCTTCTCCACCTGAAGAAGGCCGCTTGTGTTGCGATCGAAATGTCGTGGGTTTTTTGCTTTTAATTTCGATTTTTGTTTACTATCTACGTGACTTTACCAAAAGAACCAAGAAGATGAATTCCTGCAGTCACGAACGTTTTAAGTCTAAATTTACGTGGCTTATCATGTGTATATGTATTGCGACAAAATCTTATGAATGCATGTTAATTCTAAATGTGAAAGGAAAAACTGGAGGAACTATAGAAAAATCCACACGACCACCGAGAGGACATGCAAACTCCAAATATACAGGTGTCAGGGTCGGGATTGAACCTATGACCTCCTGCATACCAGGCGAGGTATTTAACATCTCACCACCGTGACGCCATTTTTTAGCTGTGGCTATGAGATATGCCGAAAGTTGATGGTATGGATTGACCAAACCAAGCCACGTGCACCAGCACCGCAGACTGACTTTTATAACCACTGCTCACGCTTCTCTTATCCCACCACACATCAAGGACTCATCACTTTGGACCACCAGATAATGTTCTCAGTTTTTATGCAATCTGTAATCATGTTCTCATATTCAGCACTGTATGTGTCTGTGGCCACATCACCCATCGTGTGCCCGATCTCCTCAGATCTCACGAGCTAAGCAGAGTGATTGGATGGATGATCACCATGCGCAGACAGATGGTCATAGGGCTTGCAGGGCTACGTGATGTGAAGCAGTGGCCAGTACTGCAAAAATATTTGCTGTGCTGTGCCACGATGCACCCACAATATAACCTTTACGAATGCACATTGACCATTATGGTGCAGTATGGTCAAATATTCCTCATGCCCCTCGCAGCTGTGAAGAAAGCCTCATCCAGCAGTGAATTGAGCAAAGAACTGTACACGCACGTGCAGAAGGGACACTTGGAGCCAACAAACAATCGACCCTGACTACATGATCAGTAACCTAAAACACTTTATAGGACAATGGCACCAGCTGCTACACACAGCAGCAAATTAAAATTGCGTACTTATGCCAGCTTCGTTATAAATAAGCAAATGGGGCTTCGTGAGGTTTTCTGACATTAATATGAAAGGAAATATACGAGCACAATGTAACATTGAGGACTCTGGTCAGTTTCAAAAAGTTTAGGAAACGTTACATTGATATCTCATTACCAGCAATCACAATTATGTTTGATTGCATGACTTAGTAAAAAAAAAACGGTGAAATGGGGCTAGTGGGATATCAGTATTAATGACCGTTATTAATGCACAGTTTGATACGTTGAGAAAAGCAGAAGCAGGCCAAGACTCATTCATATTCAAGTGTCACTTTTTTTTAAAACCCGTTTAGAGTAGCAGTGTGACTGAGTGACTGAGGCAATTCCTCATTGGTTATATTGGCAAACATGGGTTATCATGAGACTAAACCATTCCGCCTCATAGTGGGGGCCCAAAACGTAGAGGCATTGCTTCCGGAACCGCGTAGTTACTGACAGACTGTGATAAGGGGAACCCAGGTCTAAGGGTGAATCATAAATTGTGTTTTTTGTTGCATTTTATTTTTACGGGCACAATTTCAGCTGTTTACCTGCAGGCAGATTGTCTGTTGTAGACCGGGTGCAGAGACTCGCACACTGTCTGTGGAGCGGTCGGTGCTTTTGCTGCGTTTGGTGCGAGCAGTTTATCGACATAATTTACTTACTGCAACAAAAAAAACCTGCAGTCTCAGAGCAATGCGAGAAAATGAGGACAAAATAAAAAGGGAGAATTTAAATCGGCGCCACGAGCCGAGTGTTTGAGATTGTATTCATTAAAGGGTAGGTCCATTATGTTAAATTATTTAAGGTGATTTATCTTCAATCCTCCGTAATTTAAAAAGGGTTTTTTTTTGTGCATTTACGCAAATATGCGTTTCAATTAAACAAAAATTGCCGCCAAATAAAACATTAAAATATTTGAAAACCCGCCAACACCCATTAGGCTAACGTTCGCTCGCTTAAATCCAGCGGTACGGTTTGTTGCCCCGAAGATGAAGCAGGCTTACGCTGTACAAACAGCTAATACAACAGTAGCGACTGGAGCAAAAAACAAAAGCACGTGAGATTTCCATTGTAATTAGCGTTCGACAGCAGCAGCAACATGATTCTGTTAGATTGGGCAGACGCGCAACGCTCGCGTCAAAACTCTGCTGTGCGTTAATGTATTCTTCGCGGCTGCACGGTAGCGCATTGCACGTCGGATGATGGGCGAGGTCGCTTGGAAAAGGAAATAATTGATCACCCAACCTTCATGTCCATTAGCAGTCCCACAGGCCCCCCCCCCTTCCCCCACACACTTTAATCTGCTTGGAGTGCGCGCAGTTGCTGGATGCGTCTCTCTCTCTCTCGTCTGCGTTTCTGGCCAACAGTCCCGCTCGGAACTCGCCCTGTCTCTAATCGCGGAGACGCGCGCGTCAGTAGCTGCTGCCAAGAGGGACCACACCAAAAAGACCGTCAAGTTTCCAGGGCCACGCGAAAATAGTCGTTTGATCTCACCCATCTTTCACTTGATCATAAATCACAAGGATACAAGCTTGCGCCAGGGTACATCTTTGGCTGATATAAATAATGAGTTTACTTTATCTGATTTTAACGATGTCCCATATCTCAATAATATATGCAGAAATAAATAAGCTTTGTTATGACATCTTTAAAATATGTCAGTTATATTTTAGTTAAGGTGATTATATTTAAGAGCGTGTTATTTATTGTTAAGCACAATTTCGGATGTATCATGATTCACTTTCCTATGGTCTTCGTGAATCATTTATATTTACGTGATAGGAGACTAAATGGTCTGTAATTCTTCAAATCAGTTATTTCTCCCTTTCTTAATAGAAAAAAATATTGTGGCATTCATCCACAATTGAGATATATACTTTGTGTAAACATTCATTAAGCAAGGCCTATAATTTTGTTAAACATGTTTTTATGACTTTTTTTTTATTAAATCCACAGATATTTTAGGCCAGGAGCTTTCTAGTAGTGGATAGGTTGTGACTGATAATGAAAATTGTCTTATGCAATGTACAAAATCACTTATTCACACTAATACATGATCACAATCTGTTTTATTATTATTAGCCTACACGGGACTAAAACCTAGGGCCTAACAATAGGGCCTAACCGTTTCTTGCCTTAGATCCCTAATGCACGATTTGGCTGTCCACTGATCTACACGTAAACAAAATTATGCATCTGTACATACATTGCTGCATACGCTGCGCTTTAGCAGTCAAGCTGACATAATCGCATTAACAGTCTATTAGGCACAATTAAGCTCAGAGCACATGAGTGGCTAGAAATCTGAGGTCAATCAAAAACACCAATCGGCTATAGATCTGGTAAAGAATACCAGGCTTTTAAGGATTTCCAAAAATAAATCCAATTTGTATCCATACCAGATTAATCACTCGGTCCATTGGTAATATTATACCACGATATACAGTGATTGTCACATTATTACGATTACAAAGATGTACGATCACATGAAGTAAACAAAAAGGCCAACATTTTTTACACAGTCCATGGCATTTTTGGGGCACTTTATCTGCATGTTAGTGGTGCTGTGCAGGGTTTTATAAATTATGCGGGCACTGATGCGAGCTCGTATGTGCGTGTGCAAATTCGTAGTGGCGTACGTGCACGCGATTCCCTTGAGATGTGCTTACTCACAGCCACCTTACAATGCAGCCTAAATGCAGTGAGGCCAAAGCACAGGAAGATTTCTCACTGCCATTATTAGCTGAGTGTGTGTGCCCACATCTTGTTGTGGTATACGCGTGCACGTTACATGGCATGGGTGTGCTAATATGTGTAGAGTGGTGGTGGTATTTTGGTTTGGACTGCTATATGGTTACGGCGACCTGGGTTAAATGTTTTTATACTTAGCTTGGGTTATATGAAGCTGTTCTGGTCCTACCCTTGGTCAACTCATTCTAAAATACAGTACCTGCTGCAGTGTGTAAATTCTTATAAGAAAACGGCAGCTGGTCGTGGTGTTGGCCACAGAATCCCGAGTGCATTGTGCTGCTGATAATAGGTGCTCGCTAATCTCACTTACTCCAAGGGTCTGTGTGCATGCACACGATTGCATCTCTAGGTTATATTCTATGGAAAAAACGATTCCAGTCTTGCGTATGGAAATGTGTTCAGGATGCCTTCTTGTGACACACCTGTTACGTATTTTTATGTTACCTTGAACACAACTAATGTTGTCATATTCTTGGTTCTTTCGGTAAAGTCACGTAGAAGGGAAACAATTAAATAATAAAAAATATTTAAAAAAACATTAAAATTCTCACGTCGTTTCGACTGCAACACAAGCAATCATCATCAGGTGTGAAAACCACAGCAAGAAATTTTTGAAAAAGTGGCGATTTTCACACCTGATGATGATTGCTTGTGTTGCAGTCGAAACGTCGTGAGAATTTTAATGTTTTTTATATTTTGATTATTTTATTGTTTCCCTTCTACGTGACTTTACCGAAAGAACCAAGAATATGAATCCCTGCAGTCACGAAAGCTCTAAATCAAACTTTAATGTTGTCATCAAGGCGAAATGGATGAGGGTAATTCGAATCCAGATACGATCATTAGACCTTACAGGACTTTGCTGATTCGACATTTTTCAAAAAGTAATCTGTGGGAGTGTGCGTTTAATTGTGTCTGGAAGTACATGTAGGAGTGAGTAGCTAGAATCATCTGCGTTTAGTGCTGTCAAGTAGTTAGAGATAGACTTAGACAGTCATCTGTTGGAGCTCTATGGGCTGAACTTGTAGGTTGAAAGGCATGGATGTGCCTGTCTTCATGCTGACATAACCACAGCTGGCATGGGGCATGGCTGTGGACATACATTTCCAGCTACAACGAACCACCTCACTTAGAAGCTTAATCTGACACCAAACATTTTGTCAAGAAAATGAATGTTCTTGACAAAGTTGACAGTTTCCTATTAACAGTGTGTGTATTATTATTATTGCACCACGGATAGCATACACTGTGAGTCACTCACCAAATATGACCTTTAAAATCAGTCCCTAATTCATACGTGTTTAAATATTCATTTTGTCCAGAAGACTTAGACAACTAAGCAGGCTTGGGCCTGGTGAGGACTTGGATACAGACCACCAGGACATATCAAAAGTGTTGTTCGAGTGTTGTGAGGTAGCCAGAAGGTAGCAGTGCAGCAATGGAATCAACCCACAGACATATTACATCCACAGAGATATTACATCCACAGAGGTATTCAATACACATATATTCAATCCGCAAAAATATTCCGTGAAATTGTTCCATCTGTGCAATTGAATCTTTTCCATGTCGACCTTTAAGTGTTGTTCCCTAACACGCATACGTTTTCTCTGGGTATTTCGGTTTCCTCCCACATACCAAACACTTTACTCATGGAAATGTCCAAACATCCCAATGTTAGAACGACCCTCTTGAAAAAGAGTGCTGAAACTCAGTGAGGGCTTACTGGGTAAATTATTGGCAATATTATTATTTTTCCAAACCGTCTATTAAAAAAAAACTATACTACTAACTTACAGCCATTTGTCAATCCCGAAATGAAATCAAGCCTCAATTGGTGGAATTCGCCATACATACCAACACAGGACTCTTCCTGAAAGATTCAGTGAGGCCCTCTTGGGTGAAGGTTTTTATTGTTATTATAAATTAAGGGTAATGAATGTCGCAAAGTGGTCCTCAAAGGAAATCTAAGAGTTGAGTATCTGACTCGGGCTTGGTGGTATGAATGTAAGTTTGAACTTCATGGGACCTCCGTTGCCAGTACCAAATTATGAGAATAGGTTTTCCCTTTTTTTCTGGCAACAAAACAGGTGTTAAGATGTTAAAACACCAAACTGAAACCTTTTACAAGGAATCATGTCTGCCTAGATTTGAAGTTTTCGGGACTGCAGGGATCCATACTCTCTGGTTCTTTCGGTAAAGTCACGTAGGTATAAACGAAATTAAATCACGATGTTTCGATTGCAACACAAGCAATCATCATCAGGTGGGAAAACCACAGCAATATATTTGTTTGCTGACGTGGGTAAGAGGTTATATAGGTAATAAAGGGGGAGAAGCAAGGGGGGAGAGGGAGGGGTGGGGTAGGGGGAGGGCGAGCGCCACGTGGTGTAGTAGTACCCGGCAGATATGATAGACGACAATCACTACAAAGCAGTTAGGGTTTTACCTCGTTAATAACATCCTTCCAATGATTGCTCAATTTGTATCCATCTTCTCGGTTGAAGTTATGTCTATGTTTATATATCTGGATGGCTTCATGAACAAACCTTTGATAGTAGCCCGAAGGTTTGCAGAGCACCTTGGTCTCGGAAAAAAACAATATCATGCGAGCCCACAGCGTTATAGCAATGGTCAGCTACGGCAGAGGTATTAGTCCTGCCGTGTTTCAGATCTGCCTTATGTTCACGAACACGGTCAGAGATATGTCGTTTCGTTTTCCCAATGTAACAGCCACCACAGGTGCAACTTAGTTTGTAGACTCCAGGATATTGCATGTCAGGAACGACATCCTTCACAGTACTCACAGTACTTGAATGACATCCTTCACAATACTTGTGGTTAATACTTGTGGTTCATGCAGACATGATTCCTTGTAAAAGGTTTCAGTTTGGTGTTTTAACATCTTAACACCTGTTTTGTTATTCTTGGTTCTTTCGGTAAAGTCACGTATAAGGGAAACAATAAAATAATAAAAATAAAAAACAATAAAATTCTCACGACGTTTCGACTGCGACACAAGCAATCATCATCAGGTGTGAAAACCACAGCAAGAAAATTTTGAAAAAAAGAGGCGGTTATTTTCAACATGTTTTGTTGCCAGAACAAAGGGGAAAACCTATTCTCGTACGTCTGAACTTATTTCGTACGTAGCCAACCGTGCTAATCGCAGGTGGTTGGTGGCTGCGTGGCTGTGTGTGCGCAGGGGTGTGTGCACGCACGCTCCCTGCTACTGCATCATCATGGAGTACTGCGCGCAAGGTCAGCTGTACGAGGTCCTGCGTGCCGGCCGTCGCATCAGCCCCGAGCTGCTGGTCGGCTGGACGCGGGGCATTGCTCGTGGGATGAGCTACCTACACCTGCACAAGATCATACACCGCGACCTAAAGTCGCCCAAGTGAGAAAGAAGGGCAGCCCGTGCAAGAGTGCACACAAAAACACACACTTAAGACAAAAACCCCCCCAATACTCGTAAAAACCACTGGGGAAAGTGCTGTTTGTGAGCACCTATGAAAGCCAGCGTGGCTCACGAGGGGGGTGGTTGGGGTAACACTATGCCCTGTCACCTCCAGTGCTGATGTTTACAGCACTTGCTACTCATGTATGAACCGAAGGGAAGGCCCAGGACCAATGCAGATATCACTTGCCACTGATGTTAGCCATGGCCGGGACTCTAACCCAGGTTCATAGTGCAGTGCACTGACCACTATTCCACCACTCCCCCAAAACACACCAGTACACACACATACACGAACACAGAAATGCACATGCAACATACACACACAAAATAGCTACCATTCACCACTGCGTGCCAAGCTGGGTGCGCTTTGAGGTCATGTGAAGTGGCCAATGCTTGCTGACAGAGACCCACGTGCTGTAAGTGAGCACCAATCAAACACCTATTATAAGGTCAACAGGGTACGCATGCGGTGGTGAGACCACACCCAACTGCCTTTATTCACGTGTCACATTCGCTGCTAATTTCAATGCTGAGTTGATCTTCGGAAGGCCAAATACAAGTTTAGGAATGCCTCGGAATCGAACTTAGGCTACTAGGATAATAAAATAGTGATATTAGTTCCACACATACAGCCTATGCCCCCATTATGCTGAACCTTTGCCAACTTATAGGAGGTTAAGGACAGAATATGGCACCATGCAAACATTTATTCTCAAGGAGAACTCTTAATTGCCTTGGCGCGACAGCACTCTGACTTACTTAATTACATTGGAGAGGGCCCACATTGGAGAGGGCCCACATTGGCTTGACTTTTAGTTTGGCTTGAGAGGATCTGCATGACAGCTGGCAATCCATGCTGCGTCCAAGCATTTGGCCGAAGCAAAAAGAACATTTGGCCAAAAAGAAGAAAATTAGTTTCTTGTTTAATAACGAGGCACCAATTAGCACAGTGGACAGGCAGGCACAAAGGAGGGATTGATGAATTCAACGTGTACATCTTTTTTTAATGATGTTGGTATTTAGTTATGCAATGTGAATATTATACTCTTTTAGTCTTTTGGTAAAGTCATGTAGATAGAACAAAAAAATCACGACGTTTCGATCGCAGCACAAGCAATCGTCTTCAGGCGAACGTGCTCCAGCTCACTGGCTAGGTGGTGATGGTCGGACTTTACCGAGAGACCCAAAGAGTAAGAATTCCTGCAGTCACGAAAGCTTTAAGTGAAGATTTAATGTGAATATTCTAAAAGCACAAGATTACATGAATACGGAAGGTTTTTTTTTTAGAATTTATAAGGTGGGATTAAATATTACGAACAATTTTTTTCAAAAATCTGATTCCCAGCTTGTTTTATTTTTTACCTGCATTCTGGTTCATATGGGACTCTAACTCATGTTAAAACCGTTCATCAGTGACCCTGACTGTATCCCCATAGGCTATGAAATGACATTCACAAATACCAATGTTTTTCATTTAAACTTTAAAAGCAATCACAATATGACCTCTGTTCAAAATTGCATTTCATGGAACATTTCAGATCAAATATTTAATGTGATTTAACCGAAATGACACGTGTGGAGGCCGCGAGTCGTGAAAATGGAAAAACAATGGCTGCATTTTTAAACATCGCAATTACATCTGATCTGTCCTCCCTCTGAAACCGGGATTCCTTGTAACAAACTTTTTGCAACGTTTTCTGGATATACTTTGATGGCATTTGAATGAACTATGCTCTGCCTTCTCTCTTGCACCACAGACACAAGTTAATTTTTGACCCAACTTCACCTGAATGTCTTTAATGTTGTACTGGAATGATGGATGGTAATTGGTTGGAGCGTCTCTGAGATCGCCCCCGAGGCCACAACTTAGAATTGGCCAATGGGAATTTGGCAAAACCTTTGCAAACAATTACGCCCGCCATGAATTTATTTCAAAGTATGGAATTTCTTTCAATCGATTCTACCCAAAATCTGTTCGGAAGTGTAAATGATTTCAATCAGCCACTTTTTTAAACACTTATTAATAGCTTTTTAAAATATTCATTTAAAATAAGTTAAATATTTTATTTGTTAAAGTACATTTTCAGGTGAAGAGCCATATTAATGCCACGTATAGACCAGCCACCACTGGGTTTTGTTGTTAGAAAATTAAGAAGAAGGCTTTTTGTGATTTGTAAAGCAATTACATTTCAATAAATGTTTACCAATATGTAGAGCCCTGTTCCTTTGCAAGTATAAACTATTACGACATTAAATGATAAACAACAGATAAATTGAGGTTACAAACCAAAATGCATTATGAAAACACAAGTGAAAAAAGTAAAAATATATTTATTTTTTACATTTTTGTTGAATTATTGTAACAAAAATTCGAATAAACCCACAACAGTGATGTATATAGTCAGTGCATGTATATTATTTTTGGCGTTCCCTTACCTGGTATACGAATAATTATCAGTGTACAGACTGTATCGCACTTAGTCATGAGAATTTTGGATTTCAGGTTGCATTTTATTCTTATCATGGCACTGTTATTAAATTCTCAAATGCGACCACTGCGCCGTGAACGCCAAAAAAGGTTTAAATATAATTGTATATGATTAAAACATGTCTCGATTTTAATCACTGCATTTTTGTAGGACCCCTTTGTTTGCCTGGATAAAGGTCAAAGGATTTTAGTTGAGAGAAATATACCCAATTTTACTTTTAATTGGCATTATAATTAACCTAATTTGCATACTAAAATTAAATGCCCATTGTCACAAAAGCGTGAATGAATTTCAGTGTCTTATTTAAGACGTAAATGTCAATGAAGCTTAGAGCGAAATTTTAATGTGTAGGTGTAATCGGCAATTAATTGGCTCTAATTAACACATCAACGTGAGGATGTAACTTTTTTTAGGTTGACATCTAACTGCCTTCCATGAATGTATATTCATCATCATTAATTAGCATGTTCTGCAACATTATTTAACCATCCTCAACAAAGGTAACTAAGCCTGAAATGAGCACCCACTGAGGGTCTCCCTTAGGTTAAGTTTGTTGAAAGCAGAGCATTGCGTCCCCAGCTCAGCTTAATTTGAAATGAGTACCCACTGCTGCAATTAACTTGCGGAAGCCACAACAGACAAATACCTCCCTTGTAGCCGTACAGACTGTTGGGGGCAAGTGCTGTTCGCGAGCACCTATTAAGGCAAACAAGTTTCCGAGGGGTGCCTTGGGCACATCATGCCCAGCCATCACACCAGGTAGAAATTTGAGACCGAGTCGACCTAGGGGAGGCCCAGGAAAGGTTCAGGTAATCATCATTAGTGTTTGGTGGCCATGAGCGGGAATCAAACTCGGGCCGCTGGATTTGTAGCGCAGCACGCTACCGATTGCACCACCACTCCGCACTTAGATAAGACGCTCACACACCTGTACATTTAACGGCAAGTCAGAAAACTGTCGGACGTTTAGCTGACAGCACAGTGGCGTGCCTGTACCCCGCCCACAGTGTGCTCATTACGCACGACGACGAGGTCAAGATCTCCGACTTTGGAACGTCCAAGGAGATGCGCGAGAAGAGCACACGCATGTCGTTCGCCGGCACCGTGGCGTGGATGGCACCCGAGGTTATCCGCAATGAGCCAGTCTCTGAGAAGGTGGACATCTGGTGAGCGACGAGCGTGCCCGCTATCTTTTGTGCTATTTGACTTTGGAACTCCCTCTCCATCACGTCTTTTCCACAGTTCCTGTAGCTTTGTTCATTTAAAAAAAAAAATGTGTACGTTCTTATCTCCTATACTTATAGTTGTTGGTGGCCATCATTTTTCATTTTAGACCTTCAAACCAAAAATTAAACCAGTGTTTAACTTGTTTAGACTTTTGTGATCAATATTACGATTCATAATTGTTTTTTGTGTTATAAACTCTCCTCCATATAACTGCCAATGAATAAAATTATCAAGAGAACATACATGCCAATTTGTTACTATATCAGCACACTGGTGTGTTGGAGTTGAATCTACAACATATAACAATAAGGTACGAAAATTCGCTTTCCCCGCACCTCCAATTAGCACGGTTGGCTACGTACGGTGCGAAAAAAGTTTCCCATAGATGCATGCATACATACAACCAGCATCATCAGGAAATTGACAGATTTATGGCAACTGTCTGATGATACCAGTGTTTACTGCAGTGACGCCATTGGTGGTGACAGTGGTTTGTGGTGGCTGTGGTGGTGGCGATGGTCACAGGTCATTTGGCGTGGTGCTGTGGGAGCTGCTCACCGGAGAGATCCCATATCGCGACGTTGACTCATCAGCCATCATCTGGGGTGTGGGCAGCAACAGTCTTCACCTGCCCATTCCTGCCTCCTGTCCTGAGGGATTCAAGATTTTGCTCACCCAATGCTGGTATGGATGCTTATTGGCAGCAGGCCGGTTATAGAGAGTGGCAGTGAGATAGTAGTGATCGAGTCACGTTGTAAAATCATATTTTATGTACTGCTGGGTCTGGCTTGACAAGTGTTTCTAGATGGGCTGATGTTTTGTACGTTGATTTTGACCTCAATATTTAAGAAAGCATGACTGGGTTCATTATTTAACTTGCAGGATCTCAGCAATAGCCTTTTAAGGGCCCCAAAAATCTGGCAAGAATCCCCTCAACAACAGTTATAATTAAACCCGGGAATTATATTCAGCTCTAGCTGGGCGAACCACAGAGAAGTCAGACATATTTCTGTATTCCTGTACTGAAAACATACCAATTGCATTACTTGCTTCTATACATTCACAGTTTATGGATAAACTACTCAACTTGCGTGAACAAAGCTTGGATACACATGAGCGGCTGGACTAAATGGGTCACGATGTGTCCACTTTGTCCCAATTGAGTTACGAACCGTTTCTAGCCAGCTGACAATGGCCATGCACCCGGACTTGCAGGAACAGCAAGCCCAGGAACCGGCCGTCTTTCCGTCAAATCCTGCTCCACCTGGAGATTGCCGCGGCCGATGTTCTGTCGACACCCCTGGAGACCTTCTTCCACTCACAGGTGCCTTGCTGTGCCTCACGGTCATTGAGGGACAGCTGTGTGTGTGACACAAAGTACGTACGTAGGCTTTTTTAAAAAATACGTATTTGGCATAGTCGTCAAATCGATGTCATATTGTTGCAGAGGGCAGAGCAATTTAGATGTTACAGATTTCACTTTGTTATTTCGGTAAAGCTCAATCAGATACATTTTTTCAAATGTGGCAAACGCATGACCTGCTATTTGTGTCAAATGTTCAACACTCATTCCAAAAGGTTGGCAATGTCTCATCTAGGACACAATGTATGATTCATTGGAAGGAAAGCTATTTTTTACTGATGCGTCATGAGCTACAGTGGCAATGACTCATACGACAAGACGAAACGGCTTTGATTGGATTTTTTTGTAACCTCATTTTTTTTGTTCCGGTGATGAGCCTCACATTTGCACCTACGTGTGTGGTTGGCAGGCTGAGTGGCGCGAGGAGGTGCGCAGTCAGTTTGAGAAGATTCGCACGGAGGGCGCCAGCATACATCGACTGGACGAGGAGCTCATATCACGGCGCCGCCAGGAACTCAGGTACCTCATCAGCCCTGTGGTTTTTCTGTGCCATCCTGGTTTCTCGCTGGTCTCAGCCTTGCTATCCCTCTGATATTCCCTATGGCTTCACTGTGCTAGCCCTGTGGTTTCGTGGAACTCTCTATGTGCCCTGGCTATGCTAGAAAATGACGGTGGAGTTGGGTAAGAAGTGGCTGAGTTAAAATAGAAAACGCCTTCTGCAAGAGAAATGTTTTAAGGCAGAAGGACTTGAAAATCCCAATCGAACCGGACTCCCCGATAGCCTTCGGCAGAGAGTTCCAGAATCTAGGTACCAAGGAAGAAAAGTCCCAGAGATTGCCCATGGACTTGCGCTTCATTTTGCACGACTCAGGTAGCCTAAACTTTTTGTTAGGCAGTCTACAAAAGTTTAGACTTTGTAAACAACTTACTCTGTTGTAAGAGCTTTATTTGAATGAACACACAATATATGTAATTATCAGTAATAACATGTGCAACACCTGGGCAGCAGCAATTAAATTTTACAGCCCCGTGCACCTCAATCTGCAAGTATCCACAATGAAGGTCTGACTATGCATGCATGTACGAATGCTTGCCACGTGCACACCTTCAGTACCGGCCATGTGAATATTTCCCCCAGGCACGCGCTGGACATACGGGAGCACTATGAGCAGAAGCTGGAGCGTGCCAATGGGCTGTATGCGGAGCTCAGCACCCTGATGCTGCAGCTGGAGACAAGGGAGAAGGAGCTCAACAGGTGAGAGACCAGGCAACGTGCAGCTGTTATTTTATGGGCCGTTGACATGCCCCAATGGTAGAGCGTTCACCGCTTGTTGCAAAAGTTCGCGGTTCGAACCTGGCAGGCCACCCTGGTTATTACTGCTATGTGTTTATTAACTGCTACACCACCACGTGCCTTTACGTAATATCTTTAGTCACTGACCCTTGGGTGCCATTCCAACGATTGTCTTTGTAACCTGCCCTCTTCCATCCTGCATATGTGACCAACCCATCAGCAACAACTTCTATAACAAAAAAAGCAAGGCCACTGAAAGGTATTTTAAGGAAGAAAAAAAAAACATGCACATACATACACAACACTGATGCAACCATTATCATTTGTTATTACAGTATATCAATAATGTAATGGTGATCATCACTTCAGTTCACTATTAACAATTGGACTGACATAACCTCATGGAGGTGTCGGGGTCAGAGCATTAGCCGGCGATGGAAACCCAAGCCCCAGCATCGATAACCCCCTTGCAGCGACCTGGCCCCCCAATCGATCCGGGACACTTTTAGTAGAGCAGCACTTTCGAGGGGAGGGGCCCCCAGCAGTGACCCATCTGCCCTCCCTCTAGACGGCAGAACCCGGCACTGACCCGTGGGTCCGCTTATAATGCAAAGGATTAACCCCACAGGCAACCACTAGAACAGGCCGTGAGTCTGCCCGGTGGCGCAAGACTGGCAAAGGACTATTGCATGTGCGACGACAGTGTATTGACGAATGTCGTCCATCGGTTAAACCGCCATGATGTATTTAGAGTAAATTACGGGCATTGCTTGCGACTGTTGCGTTCTTGAACGAAAAACATCTACACATATTAAGCTGCATGGCTGTCCAAGGTGGCCCTTGCCTGTAACGTCAAGGTTGTCTCTCTGTCGTTTACCCAAGGCCCTCTCGCAGAAGCGATCGTCGCTTAGCCATTGCAAATTACGAATGGTGCTTTAAACCTTAATGGATTTCTTTTAAAAATATATATGAATATTATATTATTCTACAGTAATTTGTATGTCATTAAAAAATAATTGCATTATTATACATTTATTTTCTTAATACTTGTGCATTTTAAGCCTATGAATGTTAGTTGGTAGCATTGCTTGTATACTGTTACTACAATGTAGATTTAGTCTGTCTATACACCACACATATAGAAGTCATGTTTACATATTAGTGTTTTTTTTTATTGAGCAATAAGTTACAGAACCTTTTTATGCCATCTGCCAGGGGTGGAGCCAGATATACCCAATCAACAGCGGTCACAAATTGGACACACGTGCACGCATACACACCAACACATAAAATGCCCGCATACCCACACAAACACTCACAAAGATACCCTGGAACCAGTGCTGTTAGCAAGCACCTATTTAGACCAGCGTGGCACAAGACAGGATAGGTTGGTCAGCGCCACACTTGGCCACCTTTGAATGTGTAATTACACCACCAGCAGATGAACAATGTCCAGTGCCCATTTAAGAAATGGAGACAAATAGGACCGACCAACTGGCTTGGCCCTATGAATTACAATTTACGTGGGTGGATATTAGAATCACATCACGCATATAGAATATCATATTACCTACTGAGTGGAATGGTTTGCGCAGTGAGTTGTCAGTGCAGTTCACTATGAATCTTCTTACCTGAGTTCAACCCCAGGCCACGGCTAACAGTAATCATTAGCGACAGGAACTTGAATGACTCCTTGGCGCCCCCTTTCAACCCGCACTGACCAGCACGGTGAAGTATGGTCAAACAACCACAATGACTGACACGGTGTGGGGAGGCATTTCTTTAACGGTGCTTTATTAAAGGGCAGTACAGATTCTCTTTCAAATACTGTAATATATTATAGAGCACCTCGTTGAGCAGTTTGGTACTGTTGTTCACACAGGAAAGAGCAGGCCATGGCAAAAGTCTACTCCAGGATCAGCAAACAGCACAAGGACCATCCTGTGGCTCACTCCAGCACGCGGAAGAAGGGGCGGCTGCACTTCCGAAGGTACTGTGGCAGATTCAGAATGTATTTATCACGAGCGGTTCAGACTGGGCTTCGTTGAGTTGGGACCCACATAATTCACTCCCTGTAGGCGGGGGGGGGGGGCTACTGGTTGGGACAGGATGGGAATGCTAAATCCATTGACACCATCCCCTCGGGTCATGCCATTGTTTGTTCCCCCGTCTCCTGTCTCCCATGTGTCCCTGCCTTTTAATCTGTCACCCTTTGTCACCTCCCTATGCTTCACCTTCTTCCCCAATGTTGTCCCCCATTTTGATGGGGCATCCTTAGATGCAGCTGTATTGTAGATGCTTTCCAAATACAATCATTAATGTTATGAATAATACAAATTATTATTATAGGTAATGATGTGTGCAATCAACGATATATATTTTATCAAAGCACATTTGTCATATGCATTTGCTTAACTTCAAGTCCAAACCGTGACCCTGACTCACAGCAAATAATCAAATTAACAAGGGGCTGGGGTAAATCGTTACACTATAATTATTACGTGATGTATAACAATGAGCCATAAACAAATGAACAAACCCATCATCTTAACGATTGAAAAGGGACCCCCCACCCCCCTTGTTCGTGTGACTATATGAGGTTACATTATATGTTAATTCTAGATGTATAGTCTGTTGTCCTGTAGCACGGTTGTTGCGTTTCTGCCGAATGCTGCGTTATTGAAAGATCGCGTTATATAATAAATGATTTTGAATTTTGGGTAAAGCACAGTCCGCGAAAACACTTCAGATGTGTATGTAGGCTGAACAAAGACAAGGGTGCTTGGGTAGCATCTAGAAGCATCCAGCAGCATCCTGCCTTGTGTGATGCTACGCCGAGGCAGCCGTACAACTGCTTATTCCTACTCGTGTAACGTGGTTTTGTTCACTCAATCGTGTTATATCCAATTCGCATGCGTTGTATAAAAAATATGTTCCCTAATACATTCATCGCATTATATCCAATTCATGCTCTGAAAACATGCATTATAGGAGAACAGAATTCATGTGCTTGTGGTAACAAGCATTACCGTATGAAGTGATTTATTCTTTATTAAATCCAGGGATGGCTTAATGAGTTGCAATTCTCTTTTTCAACATGGTTCTGCTTTGGGATGTCTTGTCGGTTCCTTATCAATGAGGGCTTTACATGTGAGAGGTAACTGGAGGGGCCCAAACAAAACCCCCCACACATGTAGTGGGTGACATTCTAAGGCCCACACACAACCGTTTTCATGAACCCATTTGCTGTACTGCCTTCTCATGCCACCATGCAAATTTTCAGGCTTTAAAAAAATCACAAATCTACGTGATGCGCCAAGCTTTCATTTCGAGGCACTCCGATACACAGGCACGTGGATATGAAAGTGTAATGGGTTCGATTGAGGCGCATATTTAACTTGGAGGCAACACTATTTATTAACACGTAACATTAACACGGACACTACACGTAAGGTGGTGACCACCATTCCTACTCTTCACTAACACTCGGGAGCATTACACAGCGTGACCAAGGCAGGGGGACGCCTGCTTGGTCACGAACGATGATCGGAGACTTGAGGACTTCTCACGGCATCTTCATCTCAGAGTAGAACATCCCCGCTCCCTGTTCACACCCTGCTTATAACCGCTCCGGCGTGGCCGGCTCCGCCCCAGGCCACGCCCCCCTTCTCGATCCTTCGGGAAGGTCTGGGCCCCCAACCACGTGACCCCCAAGCTTCCCCCTGGGGCCGCTGGCCCCCCTTTATCCGGTCACGTATCCTATTGGGTTCACGCGGAGTGCCACGGACTGACACGACCCCCGTGACACCCGCCTACAGCCCGATACCGAGCCATCATGGTAGTGACGTCATATGTCCCTACGCTCATACAGTCCCGACACAGTAGTCACCACAAAAGTAACTGTGAACTTTAACCCTCTCTTCTCTGCTGCAGGACGGACGTGTTGGGGTCAGAGGGCATGTCGCGCAGCCTCGACTCGGTGTCGCCGCAGGGCAAGGCCCGGTCGCCGCGCTCACACGTTGGGAAGCTGCGGCAGCAGCTGGTGGCTGCCCACAGCCTGCAGGGCAGCGGGCACCTCGACGCAAAGGCAGCTCTGCTGCAACGGCCGGCGACAGACGGCGACGCCACCACCACGGACCCTCAGCACTCCTCCATGCCCTGTCTGGGCCCCAATGCTGAGACACAGAGCTGCCCCGACATCAGGAATTCCGACCGCCTCAGTGGCTCCAGCCAAGATCCCGTCAGCTCCGTGGCAGTAACAGAAGGGTCATCGTTGAGACTGGAAGAGCAAGCTGCTGGTGGTGATGGCGGTGTTGGTGGTGGTGATGGAGAGAGTGCTGGTGATGGTGCAAGTTCCAGTGTGGTAACAGGAGGCTGCAGGACCTGCCCAGGTCAGCTTTCAAAGAGCAGCAGGCATGAGGGGCGTATAAACACCAAGGTATGTTGAGCAGAGAGATCCATAATCCAAATGTCTGATACTTATATCCTGCCTCTTACATACAATTTTACTTTACCACAACCACTCAATGATGGCTGTAAGTAAATAAGATAACCTAATGTCGGAATGATGAACCTGATGTCTCAATTATTAATTATTAAAGCATTCTGGCTGCAATGTTTTGAATTATATTCTTGGTTCTTTCGGTAAATTTGCGTAGAAGGGAAACAATAAAATAATAAAAATATAAAACAATAAAATTCTCACGACGTTTCGACTGCAACACAAGCAATCATCAGGTGTGAAAACCACAGCAAGAAAATTTGAAAAAAAGTGGCGTGCTTTTTAAAATGTTAGAGTCCATCTATGTTCGGAAAAGAGGAGGGGGGAGACGAAAATAATGAATGCGGTCTGAAAGCCACCGTAAGTGTGAACAATCAATTAAGACCCGAAATGGTTTATCAAATCCTTCCAATGATTGCTAAGCCAGAATCCACCTTCTCGGTTGAAATTGTTTCTGTGTTTGTATATGTGGATAGCCTCATGAACGAATTTCTCATGGTAGCCAGATGGCTTGCAAATAACCTCTGTCTTGGAGATGTCAATATCATGTGAGCCTACTGAATTATACCAGTGATCTGCCATGGCCGAGGTGTTGGTCCTACTGTGTTTTCGGTCTGCTTTGTGTTCACGAATGCGGTCCGAGACATGTCGTTTGGTTTCTCCAATGTAACTACTACCACAGAGGCAACTTAGTTTGTAGACGCCAGGGTACTGTATGTCCGGAATCACATCTTTTACAGATGGAACGAGATCACGGATTTTATGTAATGTGTTGAATTCGACCTGGATTTTGTGTTTATTCAAGATTTTGGAGATCTTTTTTGTGATCCCCGCAATGGTTTTGAAAGGCTCCTCAAGAGGGTCCTTCTTCATGGTTGGAGTGATAGCTTTGCGGATTGTGTAGTCAGAGTAACCATTAGCCTTAAGAGCTTGGTGTACGTGCTTGAGTTCACTGGCTATGTGTTGCTGGTCGGATATGCATTGGGCTCTATGGTCCAGAGTCTTGATGAGGGAATTCTTCTAGGATGGATGGTGGTGGGAATCCAGTTTTAAGTAAGCATCCGTATGGGTAGCTTTCCTGTAGACAGAGTGGCTCATTGAACCATCAGGTCTCCTTTTAATTAGTATATCTAAAAAGGGTAGCTTGCCATCTTTTTTGACTTCCATGGTAAATCTGATGGCTGGGTGTATGGAATTGATGCGGTCGAGGAATTGGTCTAGAGCAGGCCGGCCATGTGGCCAGATGACAAAAGTGTCATCCACGTACCTCTTCCATAAGGTTGGGCGCAGAGTGGCAGTCTGGATGGCGTCCGTCTCAAATTTCTCCATGAAAATATTGGCTACAACCGGAGATAGGGGGGAGCCCATTGGGGTGCCCTCAGTTTGTTTGTAGAAAGTTCCATTCCAAGTGAAGTATGTATTGGTTAAGCAGTGTCTCACCAGGGGGGGTACCTCAGTGTTTAGTCCTTGATGAACCAAGTCTTAAATGATTGCGATGGTGTCAGGTACAGGAACTTTGGTGAATAAGGAAACTACATCAAAACTGACAAGCAGGTCGTCTGGGGACAGGGAAATACCCGTGATTGTCGATACCAGGTGAGTAGAATTTTGTACCGCAGAGGTGGTTTTTCCAGTGAAAGGCTGCAGGATTCCAGACAGAAAATGAGCCAGTTTGTAGGTGGGGGACTTGAAAGTAGAGACGATGGGACGAAGGGGTGTATCTACTTTATGTATTTTTGGTAAGCCGTATAATCTTGGTGGCCTGGCAGCAGAAGGTTTCAACGAGAACTGTTTGGTTTGATCAATTAATGCGGTTGAATCAGAAATGATTTTGTTGGTTTGTATGACGTGGCTGTTGGTGGGATCTCTTTTTATTTTTGTATAGCTGCCATCGTTGAGTAATTCTTGAATTTTGTTGTTATATTCTATTTTATCCATGATGACAGTGGCATTGCCCTTGTCAGCTGAGAGGATGAAAATGTCATCCCTCTTTTTAAATTCATATAATTCAAAACGTTCATCTTTGCTGAGGTTGCTAGCTGGCATCTTAGCGTTTTTGAGGGTTGCAGCGATTTCAGATCTTGCTACGTCTGCAGCGATATAACCCAGGCCCTTGAGAGCCACGTCTACTTGGGCAATGATATCATTAACTGGTATGTGTTTAGGTGTGACTGCAAAGTTTAGCCCTTTAGCTAACACGGATTTCAGACCATCGGAAATAGAACTGTTACTGCGATTAATTACGACTTTGTTAACGTCTAGCTTTTTGGTATGTGGGTGCGGTCTTTTGTTGGAGAGGAAGTTAAATTTGGAAATCAGGTTGTCCTTACATTTGGTCGACAGTGGCAGCTGAAGAGGCAGTCATATTGTCTACATGTTCCCATTTCGATGTGGACATTGTTGCCGTCAATGATAAGTGTGATTTGTAGAGTGTCTTGTCTAACTGATATAGTTCGGTGCGTATAAGTCTGATTTTTTCTGAAATAAGAGCTAAGCTAGTTCTAGAAATAATTCGTTACAGCAGCAGAGGTCAGTGTGAATGTGATTGGTATTACCCCAGAGTTGCGGCATCTCTTCAGAAAGGTGAGAGACTCGATCAGCTGAGCCTTCTTATCCCGGAGTTTGTTGAAGGATCTCAAAGTTATGTGGAAACCCTCCCCGTAGAGGCGGTTAAATTTTGATTTAAAGCTTTCGTGACTGCAGGGATTCATATTCTTGGTTCTTTCGGTAAAGTCACGCGACACGTCGTGTAGAGGGTGCTTCTTTTATTTCTCACACTGGGCACAACACAGGCCAACACTTATTCTTCTCACTCTGAGTACAACACTTAGATATCAACGTCTTTACTGGCTACACACAGCTGATCACTCGGCGTGGTCCCATTGCCATCATCGTCACGCCGCCTGCCATTACACACTGCGGTAGCATAGTTGAATTTATGTAATTTCGTAACAGAAAGACCAGAAAAAAAACTCCATTGTTCCAAGGAATAAAAAATGCATGAACCAGAATCTCAGCATCTGTATCAGATAGAATGGATATCGATTTGGCAATATTAATCAAATTATAAAAAGAGGCCTTTGTGCCAGAGCTAATGACGAATGTGTTCCGTTTGATACACATTTTCCACAATATTGGATGTAGTCAACATTATTATGACCAATGGGCATTTCAATGTGGGGAGGGGGTAAGCTAAGATGCAACTAGAGGACACGAATAGCACCCCCTTTAATTCTAATTTGTTTCTGATCATTTATAGACATCCATGAAGAAATTTGATCCAGACACTGCGGTAGCATAGAGACTGCCGTCTGTGGTTTAGTAGGAAAAGAACAATATAGTTGGTTACATTATTTGCTGATGATTCGTTTATGTGCTATAAAGAAGGGCCATTGCCAAAACGTCAACTATGATGTTTTTTTTTTCCATTTAAGGCATGTTTATTGATGAATGTGTTCAGTTTAATACATGTGTAATGACATGGTGACATCTGCTGGCCGGGAAAGGGAAGCACGGGTATGGGCACGGTTATAGTAACAGCCAATCAGAGAAGGAGGTGTATCTGGGGCGAAGGTAACAGCTGGGGTTAGCCGAGATACTCCGGGAACCTGCTCGAGGGTTCCACGAGAGGGCGTGGCCGGAGGCGGGGCCTAGCCACGCCTGGGGGGATATAAGGGGGCGCGGACCCGGGGCTTGGGGTTCGTGTGTGGATTCTTGGTTCCTGGCTGCGTCGCTGATCTCCTGCGGGGTTTCCATCGCCATCATCGTCACGCCGCCAGCCAGCGACGTGGCCGAGTGAGGGCGAGGGGACCACACCGAGTGATCGGCTGTGCGTAGCCAGTAGAGACGTTGATATCTAAGTGTTGTGCTCAGAGTGAGACGAATAAGTGTTAGCCTGTGTTGTGCCCAGTGTGAGAAATAAAATAAGTACCCTCTACACGACGTGTCGCGGAAGTCGCTCATTACACATGTAATATCACGATATATATCATAACAGTTCAAGCCAAGGTCATATGTTAAAAATGTATCCAACGATGTATAAATGTACACTGGAAAGCAGGGGACCAAGGATGGGGTAATGTGGAACTCCATGCTTCATGTCACCTGTCTGAGATGAATACTGTCTCAAAGAGAGACGAATCTCCGTCGGTGTAATAAATAAGAATAAATCCATTCCACAGCAAAACCTATCAGGCCAATGTAATTCTGTCTCCAATAATATCCTATGGTCCACAATGTCAAAAGCAGCAGAAAGATTAATCAACTCATAAACAGACGGTTGTCTGGTGCTGGCAAACTGCAGGAGATCACGACTGTATTGGTCTCAGTACGATGACCTGAGCAAAAGCCAGACCGAAACTTTTCTGTAATTCATTTTAAAAAATGTAATCCTCAAGCTGATTTGCCAAAGCTTTTCCAGTCAATTTCGTAAGGTTATTAGGAAGAGGCTTATAATTTACAAAATCTTGTGGGGGAAAGGATGTGTCTCTTCAGAAGTGGTTTACTTAATTCAACTTTAAAGTAAACACTGAACAAAGAAGAGAAACATTTGTAAAAATAATTATATTCTATCTTTATTTGATTTCCTCCTGCCTCAGCAGTCAGCCTGCTGTATTGTTTCACCTGAAGACGATGGCTTGTGTTGCTATCGAAACGTCGTGATCTATTAGACATTTTTCTATCTACGTGACTTTACTGAAATAACCAAAGAGTAATAATTATCTTCTATTGAGGATTTATCTAATAATAATAATATACACTCGGCACATACATAAAAGCAGAGAGGCCCCATATTGGGATCTTCCACCAGCCTCCTAACACATTTGGCGAGAGACTTGATTGTCACGTTACATTTCCACTGTTCACAAGCGATCACGTTTCATTCGTGCCAACTTAGGAATTCAAAGTGATTTTCGGAAGCCCCGGAACAGCACTCCCGAATGTGACGGACCATGCAGCACGGGCGACATTTATCGCAGAAAGGCGTGCACCCTCTTTCGGCTTCATCCCTTTCACCACATTCGTGCGAGACCTGATGTTGGGTGGTCCTCAGGGGGTGTGGGGGGGGGGGTGCAGAGGTGTTGGTGCTCTGTCTGACGTCAGCGCTGCCGTGTGCTCTCACCCCAAGGGCACCGGCGAGACCACGGACGAAGAAGGGGAGGTGGAAAGTGAAGCAGACTTTCTGCACAAAACAAGGTGAATTGATTAGCTGCTTTGTTTAAAATAACGATATGCTTTGCTAATGTATTTATTATTATATACCTGCGAGCATAGTATGCCGAGTTCAGCAAATGGCCTGTTTATTTCTTGTGTTCCAAATCACCTTGGAATCCTGTCACTGCTTTCTGCTTCCCGGTGCCCAACGTATTAATGTTAGGAGTTGTTATAACGACCCCTTGGAATTTTGGAGAAGCAATGTATTCCATGGTCTGTTCTTTGCCATTGTTTTCTCATAGATAAGAGGGTTGGGGTGGTGGTGCAGCGGCTCGCTCACTGCACGATGAACCCAGTGACAATAGTTTGATTCCCAGCCAGAGGCGCGTGATATCTAAACGGGTCATGGGCGACCTCATTTGCTAACCTGCACTGACCAGAATGGTGAAGTATGGTCAAATAAACACCCACAGCCAAATGGCACAGAGAGGACTTCATCCATGCGGTAAATGAGACATAGCGCTGTAAATTATTGTTAATCTACTGTTTATGAATGTACACTGTATTTATGCAGCATATATCAACGGTTCTAAAAATATAAATACAATATATAAAGCCGTATACTAATTAATAGGCAAATAGGTTGCTATAGCACCACTCCTATCCCGACTAGCTATGGAGACATGGGCACATCCACAACAATAACGGAGCTTTTCCAGGAAAGCCTCACCAAATCTCAAGATGCTATCAGAACGGCCAACCAGTGGGATGTTTAGCAAATTTCTTGTTGAGTACTAGGCATGCAAAATACATAGATACATTAAAGCTTACGCTCATGATACGTGCATTTAATCATGTGTGTAAGATTTGATTATTTAACTATACAATTTATAAAAAATTGTATAGTGAAACATCAATTGTATGCAATTGATATTCTCATGTACAAATGAGATGGTGAAAACAACCCAGAAAATAATCCATTCTAGAATCGAATCGTGACCCTGAATGATTTGAATGCAAGGAATCCCTGGGAAGGGTGGTTTTGTTGGGTAAATCATGGCATGCCAATTAAGTACAAACTGTGCGAGAGGAACTGGAATGCAAGGCTCTAACCTATGCATGTACGAGGCTAATTTGAAATCAAACAGATCAGTAACCCATTTGCTGGACTGCTGGCCACCAAGTAGACATCTGGCAGTCCACCGACACCACCTACGAAGCTTTGGTCACAGACACGTGTTGCCATCGTTCGCCAATTCTGACCACGTGTCACCGTGATGGGGCAGGTCCCTTCTCGGCGCCAGCAGCTCAGCCTCTGACAGCCACAGCTCGGCCTCGGAGGAGGAGCGGGAGCGGTCATCGGAGCACTCGCTCGGGGCTGCCACAGACGTGGAGAGCGACCTCCCGGCCTCGGCACTCACCAGCTCCACCGAGCTCAGCGGCGGCGGCGGCGGCAGTTTCGTTGGAGGTGGCGCCGGGGGCAGTGGTGGTGTTGGTAGTGCCAGCGGTGGTAGGGGTCACAGTGCGGTTGGTCGCACTGCCGGCGGTACTGCTGCGAAGCTGACCACAGCGAGCGTCTGCCGTGGATTCGTCGACTTGGATGTGGATTAACTGGGCAGGTGCTGCCAGCTGAGCGAGATCCATTGTGACAAGAAGTCCTCATATGGCCATGGCCATTATACTGAGCCAACGCAACAAATGTGACCAGCAGAATAATAAATAGTACTTCATGTTTCCCTGACCCAAGCAATGCTTTCGCAGATTGCTGATGTCTGTTTGGAATATTTAAATTATTAAAGGGATTTATATTAATTTTTATCGGCTCTCTGTCAAACCTTGTTTGGCGAGTCGGGAAAAACCTGAATTTATTATGTCTGCCTGGCCAGTGGTGGACTTTTTGGTAGGAACTATGAAATACTCAAATAATATGACATGTTTGAGCCAGGTTTAAAGAAGTGACATTGCTGGATGCTCACCCATTTAATTGCATAATCATGTGTTTTTTTTATTTAAGGCTTTCCTTTGACAGGGTGTAAATAGCACTACTATAAATGTAAGTTGTAGGCTGGGTACTAGATCTATCAAAGTGTTTGGTTGACAGTTGATTTCCAGAAGAGTGCAGCAGTTAAAACGTTGGTGCAAGTTTATTAAATCCTCCTCGACTCTGTCCACCCAGCAATATAAATGGATACGCTACAATCGATCGGCAGGATGTGTGTGGCAGGGTAAAGTGTGGGTACTTCGACAATTTATTCATTTATGATACCTGTTTACCCACAAAAGCCTCACTGAATCCATGACTCTTTTTCAGGAGGGGTCCTGCCACCTCTTCCAAGATGTCTGGCCAGTGTGGTAGAGTCCGCCAAATTATCCTCGAGGGGCTCTCTCGAGCTCCCTCGAGTGGACGCCCTTCCGCCAACAGTGGCGTGAGCGACCAATTGCAGGGCTGCACCTATACCAAAGCGTATCGACTGTTGAAAAGGAAACGTTAAAGATCCAAAATAAAATAAAAATAAAAACAATAGCTAGAATTCATCCAAATTCCAAGTTTGCAAAGATAGCCTTAATTTGTTTAATTCAATGTAGGAAGTTTATATTGAATATTTAATAATTAGCCAAACAAATAATGTCATCGGGTAGGCTGTTATATATTGTAGTTGACTATTTAATGTTCCAGGCACTTACCCTCAAGCCCACCACTGCCTCTGGATGCTGGTGTCCCATATATGTGGTCCCAATAATGTTTTTTTTGCATGACCAATTACAACGAATGCAATAACGTTTCAGGCTGCTGGTATGGGTGCTGGCCATAACGTTTCCTTCAACCGGAGTAAGCCATGGTTGAGTAAGGCCCAAGCCATTCTCTTGATAGGTGGGCTGTTTGCTTTAGTTGGCTCGATGTTGGATGAGACGATTTAACAGAAAGATGCCTGCATTACAAACGAAGCAAGAAATGACAAATGCTGATATAATTATACAAGGTGCACAGCAAAATCATGGACTGGATTCCGGTGTTTGTTTGGAATGGATACAGCATTTCAGGTGTCCTGCTGTGTCTTGCACACGAGGTGGTTAAATGTCACTGTAAAAAAAATCCAGATGGCTCACATCAAATGTGGCCAGTGCTCTTTGATTTTGGAGATTAGTTCCATGTAATTCTTTGGCTTGCACCAGACATGGGATAGAGAGCTGGATAAATTTCCGATTTAATTGTGCAGAGGAATTAAAGAGAAAATTTAGGTCACGTGCATGCACACACAGCACTCCAATTTACACACTAAACATGGAAGGTATGACAGCATGGAAAAGTGGGATGCGAAATGCAATTAAATTATGAATACTTTCTATCAGTACAGTAGTAACAGCCCAATTTAGCCATTAGCAGCACAATTTTTTTATTTTTATGCCATCTTATGGGCTTGATGACAACTATGTTTTCTCAAACGCGGACGTTTAGCAGAGTTCTGAGGATTTTTTCTTTTGCACATCACATTTGTGTTATTATAAATTGGCAAGTTTTGAAGATTGAATTAATACTTTCTTTTGTTGCTCATTGTTAATGCAGAATGTGTTTTTTGACCCTGCGTAAACAACAGCAGTCCATACGTACCAGCTGCTGTACTGATGTTGGAGCAGCACTTTGTGCATGCATAGATTCACTCCTGGAAAAGCTAACGCATGCTTTGATATTGTGAATGTGACATGGCCAAAATAAAGGCCATTTCGTTGGAACTGGTGACTTCGAACTCAAATGCGATAGCACTACCTCTGGGTCACCAGGTATCATTTATGTGGTTTGAAGAACGCACGGTGGATGATAAAGAAGGCATGCGTGATTCCATTCCCAATAACTCCTAAAGCCATCACAGCAATGCAGTAAATAATATCCTGCTATTGACCCTTCACCAACGTGGCCAATACATTTAAACTGAATTAATGGTTCACGACACAAATGTTTTCTACTTGTTTCCAAGTTCTGCAACATGGACTTGGACACAGCAGAATGTTGAAATGGGTGCATTCGTACATTTCAACATCTAATCAATGGACATCAACCCAATGTTTTGAGTCTACCACTCTTCTCAAGTCACACACCAAACTGGCATCAGCTGGATTATGAATCAGGATGTATCTGTGGATTGTTACATAAAACGGAAAATATTTTCCAAAAAACAACACAGTGTGTTTCACACTAATTATATCAGAAATGTGTTTATAAGGTGCTTTTATGTTTATAATTCACCTTGTTAATTTCCCAGTTTGCGGGCATATACAAATTTGATAAACCCCAAGGCTTTAAAGTTTATTGGAACTCAGATCATCTGCAGGTGAGATTGGTCGAATAAAATTGTGCACCGTTGAAAAACTTGACAGCTACATTCCTCCAAAGACAAACTGGCTTCAGAACATGATTAAACAGTGCCTGTGTCGAATTACGACAGTACACGGTAACGCCCATGTTCCTGAGCTCTTTGTAATTTGAAGCATGCGTTTGCCAATTCGAAAGTTTCTCGAGGCGTAATTTTTTTTCTGGCCTGCAAAATGAATGTTTACGATCTTAGGATGTGCATGTAGCACTCAACTTGAAAACCTGTCCAAATTTGTGTTTTGGTTTTCATCAACTGAGGTGCTATGTGATACGAGGGCATTATGAACGACTGTGACAGTGCAGAAGTAAAATCCATCCAGTGGTAATGTGGATGATGCAAAATGTATGCATGGAGTTCATAAACTTATATTTGTCAAGATGATAACAACAGAGTAATGGTGATGAAACCATTCCAAGCCATAACGGTTTTCATTTTAACTCATACTTTCTGTATTGTAGAACATGCAACTCAAAATGAATTAAATCTAACGTAGCCATTAAAGAGACATTTCCTTATTGGAAAACAGTCAGTTATTCACCTTATATGATATAATTTCTGCGGGTTATTCCTTCTACTTATTGGAAACCCATTGAATGACACCATGATATTTAACAATGTATTTGAGGATGGAAATGCGCGTCGGTTGTGGTGTCCTTTACCATGCACAGCTTCGGAGTTCTGGTTGAAATTATTTAATGGCAAACCAAACAATGTATCTGAGAGACCGTTTTCATATTGCCAGGAGATATTGGGCAGAGAATTGGGCCCTTGGCATTGGCACTATGCTACACAAGCTCAATGAAAACATTGTTTAGGTCCAAGTCATCCGTACTTATAAAGTCACTCCCGTTTTAACAGAAGCTTCGTCTTAGAGGCATGAATCTTGGTATTTCAGTGGATTCGAGTCAGTGTGACTGTGAGTGAAAACAACAAAGCAATCAAATCTTACAGCCCAATGACGCTGACAGTAACATGGATTTTTTAAAAGAAAAATACTCGTGCAATATTTGGACACAATATTACGAATACATAAATCGTCATAAACAATTACCACAGCACAATCTTATTAAATTGTGCTACAGGGGCTTTAAAGACCATTGAGAGTACCCAGGAGATTGGTATAGAATATTTACAGGAAAGTTTGGCACCCAGTTTCATTGCTAGGGCAAGGGTTAAACTCTAAATAAGACCGTGATTCGCACTAGAAACCTGATGTCAAAACGTGGACCGTATTGTTCACACGTGTTGAAGATAAGCCCAACTGACTCAATGTTACCTTCACATCCTCAACTACATGTTGGCTTAGCTGCCCACCGACACAACATATCTCCGTGGCCAGAATGAACGTGGTTCAATGTTGCCTGTGAAATACAGCCAGCTTGTCCCAGATCTCCCTGATGGCTTCCACTTATTAATAAAGTGGCTGGTCAGACAAGGGGTAGGGAAAGCGATCAACATGGAATAGTATGCACGAGCATTAATTTGATCAAAGCAGGCTACCTGCCTGTGCATTGTAACGCGGTTGCGGTGAGGTCACGTCTCACCTGATTACGTTTCAAATCAACGTGCCACTAAAATAACATCCCGATACCTTTCGCCGTGAAGTTGCAAAAGAGAAAAAAATATTATACGTGTAAAGTGCTCGTCATTGCGTATCTATATATCAAACTGTGTACAAAATTATTTTAAAAAATCGCAAAACTAATGACAAATACAGTAACCTAGCTATGGGTGCTTCAGTTTATACAACGGAATTCACCGCAATCGTCTTGAGTAGTTCATTTTCTGTCTCTTAGGCACATTAGCGTTTTTTGAAACGTGTACAGTATGCGTATATATTCAGTACATGTACGTGTATAAATACAGCCGTTCAGCTAATACACAAAAAAGATCAGTATCAAGGTAACGCCACTTGCTGGATAACAAATGCGATTGTGGCTGTGGATCCCACTGAATACCAGCGGATTCTCGGCAATTCTCTCAAACATTCATGAACCGTGTACAGATTTTCAATATCTTAGCGGGGAGACTAAGTGGCTGAAGGCTTGTAAAGTTTCCACCATGTTTTCGCATGCTGTCACGCTTATTCCATAAACTTGCTTTATATATACTGTACGCAAAGTTGTGATCAAAATGGTTTGAGAATTGACGTAATGAAAATGCTCAGACGAAATTATCGCTTTATTTTGATTTCGTTAGCTCCATAAATGCACTATGTCATGTTATACGCCAATAATAGCGGTTACTTTTGTTGCTGTAGGCTAATTGATAAAAGAAAAAATTGTGCAAACTGTTCACGTCCCATTCCCAAAACATTTTGAACACACCTTGCTCGCATACGGTATGCATAGTGTACCGTAGTATGATTTGACCACTCGTACAATTGCAGATTTTAAATGTGCTGAGCTTGATATCATGTGTACTACTATTTGGTACCCAGTGCTATTTCAGTTCTGTTTTTCAATGGTGTGGTGGGGTGGAAGCGGCAAGCTGGAGATTCCGGGTGTATAGCTCTTTAATCCTCATAGAGATGTGTTGTGGTCAAAATTGTCTCTGTTTAACAGAGCACATCCCACAATATACCAAAACATCAGGCATACCCTCACTTATCCAGAGCATGTAATTACAGTGCACTTATCAGCAAATGTGCGATGGTGAGCGTGATAGAAGCCAGTGTCTCGATAATGAAGGGACAGGCATATATTTTATTTAAGCTCCCCTTGACAGCTCATTTTTAAGGCATTATGGGGAGCCTGTCATAAGATAAAACAAATATTGTCCCTTGTAGTTTCATAAGTAACGGCTTTTTTTCACTGACAGAAAATGTCTTGTAAACATAGCTGGACAGGTATTGGACTGCTGATTTTGTTTACAAGAACCGGTGATGAGTGGACTTGCCACTGGCTTGATCTGACCTCTGTGAAGGATGTTTTACATTATAGCATACGGCCATTTGCGCAGCGGATGCTGCGGTGGACGTGCTCTGGCGTGCGACATCATCACCGTTGTCATAATGCTTTTAAATAATCTCAATTAACATTAGTCTGGCGGGTCATCTGGAAATCACATTGGAGGCTTCTTCGTGAAATCCACAACAAGGTTTTACTTCGTCTCCAAAAAAAGGCTCCCTCCAATCTCATCATTGTCGACTCTGCCGCTCAGTTCTAAAACAGCACTGATTAGGTACGCATTGCAAAAATAAGGCTAAAAGCAACCTAAAGGGATTTTTGTTCCATTTTTTAAACGTTCCATTTATAAAGCTATTGCTGTACAATATACATTACGGTCCATTATACGTGACCGCTACTTGCTGTGCTTTAATGGAAGTGCACTTAATTCCGTAAAAAAAAATGTTTCTTTTTTTTAAACAACCATTTCACTAATGCTGTAAACACACTACCACCGGTATTCAACTCAAGGTTTAATTTAACTCCACATTCGGGAGCATATTGACCGGTCCCGAGTTTTCCATTGTACCGGTCAAACCAGGCATCCGTTGAACTTGCAAATGCACACCCACTTTAAGGAATACCCGAGATGGCTCACTTTGCTCTGGATTACGGAGTTTTTAGTTGAACCCTGTATCTACTTGACGACTTCAGGGATTTCCTTAAGTGGATCAGTTTTACAGTACAATAAGATGCAGAAAAAAAGTAAGGTTCATACAATACTTGTATCCTCAAATGTGATGCCATTTCAATCAGAGATTCATCCACCATGTATTTACCTTATTTATGTGATACCTTGGTCTGCCGTAGGATTGGTATACATGCTTAACTGGAACTAAAAGTAAACATCTTAACGAGTCAAGGAAAGTCCAAATTAGATTTGGGGTGCTACGGTGGTGAGATGTTAACTACCTCGCCTGGTATACAGGTTCTGGATTCTATCCAAACCCTAACGCCTGTATATTTGGAGTTTGCATGTTCTCCCCGTGGTCATGTGGATTTTTCTCCTGGTCCTCAGATTTTTTCCTCCATATTTATAAACATGCATTTCGAGTATTTGGCTGCTATAAATGTCCATATGATAAGCCACATTGAGCTATCATTTGTGGCCAGGTCGCTTCTGAAAACGAGTTATATCCCTCAGTGGGCCTTACCTGATCAAATAAAATAAAAATATAAGTAAAAAAATATTTTGAGCTCTGAACAAGCATCATAAATGCTACCATAGCAGCTAAGGGAGATGTATTTGTTTACAGGCTTGGGTTTGTTTGATGTTTAGCCAAACCACATTTGTATTTCTTGCCAATAGGGTATCATTCTGTCAGGGTTGTGCATTATGAATTAACATAACATGTTATTGGCATTTAGGCAGTGGCATTTACCAATACAAGTACTGAATGTTGCCAATCCCTGACGGGCACACATCTTGACATAAATGCAGCCTTGTTGACAATTATGCATTTGGGACTTAAAATACTCTCTGTTCCTTCCCTAGTACAATATCCAGTGATGGACATTATTTTGTAAACTCTCAATCATCTATACAGTTTTTTGAAGAGCTACATATTCGTGGAATTGTCTCCATTGCCAGATGTATAATTACAAAGTCAATATCATTTGAAAATGGTATATGATTACTGTAATGGAATGCATTTAATCCCAGTGTCTGATTCTCAGTCTCACACGCAGGCCACATCTTAAGCTTGGTTCATGTTGTCTACAATATATATTTTTATTATGAGATTTTCAAGTAATATGGTAACTTCATTTACCATATAACCTGGGACCAATACTACTGGGTTCCTACTGGAACAAAAAAACTCACTCTTGATGGTTAAACTGCAAGAATAAATGTGTTTTTTAAATACAGTACCGATAGATTGCATAGGACATAGGGTAAACTTCAATGTACACCAAAATGAGAAAAAAATACTCAACGATCTTTCACAAAGCTTAAAATACATTTTTAGCAAGTTTATTTACACAGATTGTTAATACAACTTAAAGACCTCCTTGTAAAGAAGCTTATTATTAATAGAGCTCCTCTACATGAATATATTTTATGTGACCGGGTCTGCCTCGGAGCGACTTTTAATTCAGCTTAGATGGCGCTGTGTTGTACAAGAATAATTCACAAAAAGACCAGGGTTCATTTTTATGTTGAGAAAATGTTAATGCAGATTGTTGGAGTTGCAGAAAGGAATGAAAGAGTGTTGCATTTTAAAAATAATAATCTAAATATAAATTACATTAAGGAGGCTATGAAATAAGGCTTCCATATAATTATATAAAAATTGATATTCATAAGCCCTACAAATATTTGAATCAATAGTGAATTAGCCTTTCTCATCACCTTAGCCTGGCTCCGAGTACAAACGTTTTCCAAGGTTTCAATAACCTGCCTAATTCTTGCTCTTTAATGCAACCCATAACAGTAATACCCGGGTAGACTGGTAACAGACTTCTGCAGGATGATACAGATATTAGTTTTAAAGATGATTGTGGACACTGGGATGAAATAAGGCACTATGCCTTCAGCATACAACACAGCCACGACCTTAAATGCACCACCAGTCAAAAATAATACTGCTGACTGATCAATGCACTGATAACTTATTTACATACCATTTGCCCTTCAATAGTGCACAAATGATTTAATTTACGTGAAGGCACAATTTAATAATGTGTCCTACAAATAGAAAACAGATTACAGTATTTCCTGTTTTATTTTTTGCAATGTTAAATGTTCAATGCACGTTAAATTGGATTTATCCTGTGTGCTATTGAAGGGCAGAGGGTCAGTTTGTGAGAAGTGAAGATTCCACAGTTCATTCATGTTGCCATTTTTGCAGCTATGTTTCAAGATGCACCTGCAATTTATGACGACTTAATCCCAACTCACGGCATAATTAAAAAGACGAGCCAAACTGCTCATAGAGTTGCAACTGCAGACAACTAATTATCCCTACAGAGAATTAGTCAGTCACTCTCATCACCAATCAAACCTACACAGTTGTGTTAGAAGACACTTCAGCATGTCTGTACCAACTGCCTCTACCAACGCCCCAGCAGTATAGATTCACTATTTATAAATGTGCATTATGTATGGAATTGATCTTAAAGACTGTATGTTATTTATTAAATTATTTACATTCATGTGAACAACTAAAATGGCACAGAAACATATATTTGGATGTGCTGTTTTTAAATATTTTATTTTGCAATCTTTGAAATTCTATGCAGTGTATTTATTTATCTATTTATTTTGTACTGTGACATTTAAATGCACTTTATTTGGAAAATATTATTTGAAAACCTTTTTTTAAAAAATAACGTCAACTTCATTAAAAGGAGACACCTGTATAAATTAATTACTGTTATGAACACAGTGGAGGTCTGTGTTGTAGGTTATTGTCAAATGTGTATATAATTAACTTAAGGAAAACATTCATTGCATGATCTCACTGTATCCAATACAAAATAAACTTGAGAAAACACGTTGTCTCTTGCATTTCAATAACGTGGATCCATTTCCTTCAGGTGTTCATTGAAATTAGGAATTATAGCACTGTATTGCATAAAAAAAATGCGAGTCCCGCCCAACGTGGTTCTCATCCATGGCACGACAACGTACTGGCCTCGACTGATATGGACAAATATATTCGAATTGTTCTAGTTTCCTAAGAGGAAACACTATAACATATGATGGAATGCATTACATCTCCATTCACAAGTTATCCTGTACACCTGTGTACCGTGAATACTGTGTTCAACTCTCTCTGGATGTCCATGGACTCGTAAGACAACTCCAAGACAGCTGGAAAATTAATAGTTTAACACGTAGGCTTTCGCGACCAATATTACTCATAATAAAGGTTGTTGGGTTAGATCGCGTTATTTAACAGGTCCCTGCAGGGTGGGCTGGTAGGACAAGTCTCTGCGCTGTCTATTGCTGATTTTACACCCAACAGCACGAGATTTCACCTCGTTAAAGTATTGAAAGGGGACGGACGGACGGACACATTCATCTATTGCAGGCTGGTACACTCAGTTTACAACTTCGTTCCTACCAATATAAATGTGTCGTAACCCTCCACCACCCGACACGGCCAATTAACAAATAAGTGTCACGTTGACAAAAGGCAATTAGTTCGCTACTTTAGCCCACCGGTGTGTTGAAGAGTGAATCCACAACATTTACAGTTTGAGTACGACGTTTCGCTGGTAATTACATCCAGCATCATCGGGCAATTCGCCAGAATGTTGGAAAATTAATACTCTGTTCATTTATTTGGCACTTAAATTCCCCAGCAACTTAAACCGCTTTGCATCACATCTCATACATTAGGGCACCCCCAGTGACAGCTGTCACTATGCAGCACGAGGCAACTCGGCACTGGCCTGCAAAATGGGCAATTGCCAGTAGGGGGTAATGAATGATCGGTGTAATCCCAATTGTGAGTACAATAAAACATTGCATCGTTATACAGTCCTTTAAAAACGCGAATAGCATTCCATATATTTTAGATGTTTTAATGTGCAAGATCTCTTAAGAGGGTGACAATACACAGCTAAATAAAGTGCAGTCAAATTTATAACAATCATGTTTCAATAACCTACCATTAAAATGTATCAGGCATAAAGTTATTTGGCATTTTAACTTAGCTGGCATTTCACTTCGCAGTATATGCAATGATTATTGAAACAATTTAATTGACAGCTATGTTATGGCAGCGCCAGGAATCTGGCCTCTAAAACACAGGAAACTCACAGCAATGCAAATGTGATGCAGTGAGTGAAGATGATAATTAACTTCACAAATTACCACCCACATCAAATGTTTTTGTTGCCTCATGTGGCTATTACTTTTGCAGAGGTATATAAATTGTATTGCAATTTATTTGATTAATCAATAGGAATAAATTATTTCAATCGTGAAGTTGCTGCCCTCATGGATTGGCAAGCGGAATTTTTTTTATTATATTTCGTGTTGTTTCATCTAGTATGCTGTCAATAATGTAAAATAACCGTAATAATTGAATTAATGTCATTTGTAGTTGTTTTATTGTATTCTGGAAACATTTAAATCCTATGTGTTTGACAGTGTTTACCAAAACAAAGCTTAGGGAACACTCAACAATTGTCATGTTTATTACATATCTAGTTTTCAAAGTATTAAATGATAAAGCAATAATTTGAATACAGGAATTTTAACTTTAGTTTTCATTTGACCACAACTATATTTGGTTTTACTTTGGCGCAGGTAAACCCCATTGAGTAATACATGCTCATTGCCGATTTAGACCTGGTTCCACCAGACACCTGGTCACAGCAAAGCACCAAGAACAATAAAGATTCAACTGTACATGGTCAAGTTTCTAATGACAAAGTCGTGCAATCAAAATGGTTCTAGGACAACAAAATACAAGGCTAGAATAACGCTTCACAAACAAAAACTATGATAACTTACGTTTTCAAACCACATACACTTGAAAGTAAATCTGAGATCCAAAGGTGATTTAATGTAGAACAAGGACGTTTAGATCCCAAACAATTTCACTCGGTTATTCCAGACCTTAGGGACCACCACATGGAATTTAAATACGTACCCTATTATGCTTTCCAAAATGAAAATGTAATGTCTGAAATAGTAGTGCAATGCCAATGTGAGTAGTCAAGCATCAGTGAGAGGAGTTAACATCAGGAAGAATTTAAAAACAAAGATTTAAGAAAGCAATGCAATTTTCACGCCCATTAGTACACAAGAGCCTACAATTGTGAGTTTCAGAACATTTGCTCGACAATTTTTTCATGGCACCCTGCATCTGGTATGGATTCCACATGCACAAGAACAAAAAACAAAGAGTGGATTTGGAAAGTGAATTGTGACCACCAAATTTGAGACAATTAAATGCATCTTTGATGCAATAAATAATTACACCCTCCTCACAGCCTGAATTCTTATAATACACTTGTTTGAAATTTGAGTGCAAAATTAGTCATACATTCTAAGTATCATAATTGGTTGGATTTATAAATGTAAAAAAACCCTTTAAATTATTTACGTCTTAAAATCATATGTAGTTTGCATATGCACAGGTACATACACAGTGTGTGAATATACAGCATCAGGTCAAGCATTGAGAGAATGTGATCATGAAGTTGTACAAACTCCTAAACTTATCTTGAATTCACAATTTTACGTATTAATCACATACTATTCTATAGTAACATGAGCACAGTGACAAATGCAATAATTGTTAAACGTGAAGAGTATCGTACATACACGTTTGTATTGTCACGTTCTCAATGATTTTTGACTGTCCATTCCAGACAACACTGTTCGAGTAACTACTGTGCACCTGTGCCATTTCAAAATTATAACCAACGACCAAATGCCACAAGCGATGCATTTGCAGAAGCTGCCTTGCAGAATGATTCCTTGCTCAGTATTCCAAACAATCCCTCTTTCGTTTAATTCTCATTCTACAAAATAGACACCTTCATCACCAATGTCAGAATCCATTTGGGCAACAAATCTAAATTACATTCAGTTGTGAGACAAGTACCCTCAGAGTACAGAATAGGTTTAACCTCCATAGAGGCAACACCACCTATTTGCTTTTTTTGGCATTAGGTTCCACCAGCTGGTTTGTTCACTTGGTTTCAAGGGTGGAGGAAACAATAGTAGGAGAGGGCGACAAGGAAGAGTCTCATTTTATTTGGATTTGTGTGTCTCGATGGACAGGCCATTGTCAGTTCCCCCGGCGAGAGGTTTGAGGCGCCTGTGGCTGCAACGCTGGATGAGAGCTCCGGGCATCAGCGCCGCAAGTGCAATGGCCAGCAGCTGCAGCATGGTCGCCCAGGAGAAGACGTCATCCAGGGAAGACACCTCGGAAAGGATGCAACCCGCCTGCACACAGATAAAGTTGTATGGCAGCAGGCCTGCGGAACAATTAGGGGGCATTTTGTCCACTCGTTAAAATCCGTTTGGGATAGTATGGTGCGCATCAAAGTGCCAGACCCAATGCTTTGTAGACGATGATGTAAACATTTTGGAAAATTTTTTTTTCCTAATTTCTTCCTTGAAGAGCAAACAGAAATACTGAGATGGATCGAAGCAGCAACACCAGCTAAATAAAAAGAACCATGGTAGAAATTTGTTCAGCCACGTCGTCACTAATGAGCTGATAAAACAGACATAAGATGATGGTTCCTTCCTTTATGCGCCTCCCTATACATCACTGCAAAGGTTTACATAACAAATCGGAATGACAAATGATGACCTATAGCGAATGCATGCTTCCGATGATTAGAATTAATGATATTGAATAAAACTGTGGACCTGTTTGTTTTCATACATTGCTGATCAATCTCAACAGTGACGGGGAAACCTGTGTACTAACGATGACGAATATAACAGCTGAAGTCGAGCAAATAAGCACGTAAAAATAACAAGCGTAGAATAAATAATAGGGTAAAGATTAAAATCGTTGTACTAAATGATGACACTAATGTCGAATGAAAGACAGAAACCACTCAAAACAGAAACTCGTGATATATTATTTAAAATATTAAAGGAACAAAGTTGAGTGGCAACGCAGCAGTTTATAACTGCTGCTAAAAATTACTTGAGGTGGCTGGAGCTAACACGGCTGAAAAACCTGAGCTTTAATCCAGGTTTCAGTCAACTGTGATCAAAACCGGGCTCTCAAGTGAAGCAAAGTGATGGTCTTAGTTAAGTCGCCAACAATTACAAAAATAAACTCTCATTATATTTGTTTTTTCACTTAATTAGGCTTTTTATTTAAAGCTTTCATGACTGCAGGGATTCATATTCTTGGTTCTTTCGGTAAAGTCACGTAGAAAGAACCAATAATATGAATTAAGCTTATTCAAGCTCTAAAACTAAACATCCTCAATGTTATTGACATGCGATGAACAATATTTAGAGAGCATTAAAAGATGTGTCCACGTATGGATAAAAAGGTCTAAATTAATTATGAATCAGGCCTAATGACCTAACTTCAGAATGAGTTCTTTGAAGTAATCTTCAAGGTCAGTCCTCTGTGCACAAGACAAATGCAACTGCTAGCTGCAGAATTCCCAAAGGAAATTATTTTATTTAAAATTACGCTGATCGGACAAACGAAATATAATTGGTGGGAATGTCTTTTCAGAAAACGATTGTTTTCACAAAACGATTGTTTTCTGAGACCCTCCCTAACTGGCTCCATAAAAGAGCACCGGGTTTGGAGTTCACGATCTCGTGCTGACCTACGGTGGCCTGACCTGGCCAAGTCCTCAAGGTGTCTGGCTGTCATGCTGCGTAGACGCCACAGGAGCGGTGCTCCTGAATTTGCCTTTCAGTTCTTGATTTCTAAGCTTACTCGTAGAGAGCATGCTGCTGTGCAATGGTAAATAATGATCATACCCTCCTCACCAGGGGCGGAGCCAGGATTTTGACTTTGGGGGGGGGGCTGACTTCAATATTCTGAGATATCAAGTGTTTATGTTTTACAATGGGCGCCACAAATGTATAAAACGAATTTTATTGGATTTGAACGCGGAGTTTATTAATAGGTCGAAGCCGCTGATGTGGCTAATAAGTTCGCTAAGTTCGAAAGGCTGCCGCTCAAGCAGCCTGCAGGGCAGCACAAGGTGGCAGCCTGCAGGGCAGCACACAAGGTGGCAGCCTGCAGGGCAGCACAAGGTGACAGCACGAGGTGGTAGGCCTGCAAGGCAGCACACAAGGTGGCACCCTGCAGGGCAGCACAAGGTGGCAGCCTGCAGGGCAGCACACAAGGTGGCACCCTGCAGGGCAGCACGAGGTGGCAGCCTGCAGGGCAGCACACAAGGTGGCACCCTGCAGGGCAGCACAAGGTGGCAGCCTGCAGGGCAGCACACAAGGTGGCACCCTGCAGGGCAGCACGAGGTGGCAGCCTGCAGGGCAGCACACAAGGTGGCAGCCTGCAGGACAGCACACAAGGTGGCAGCCTGCAGGGCAGCACACAAGGTGGCAGCCTGCAGGGCAGCACACAAGGTGGCAGCCTGCAGGGCAGCACAAGGTGACAGCACAAGGTGACAGCACAAGGTGGCAGCCTGCAGCATTTTGCAGCAGCCGGACATCCGGTTATCCCGATTACCGACTTTCACAAAATTTCAGGGGGGGCTGAGCCCCCCCCCAGCACCCCCTGTGGCTCCTCCCTTGCTCCTCACAATCCTGTACTCGGAACACTAAAATAAATCAGTTTCTTGACGTAATGAAAATGCACAAATGTTAAAGTTATAGCCATTGTAAAGGAACCTTGTCAGTCTTTTCAATTCGTTACTCCCACCTCTTCGGTGTCGCCATCTATTATAATTATTTGCCTTCCAAACGTCTTCTGCCGTTTAAATTCAATTGAATGGGTTTTTTTGTTGCGCGGAAAGTCCCATTTATCCAGTTACGCAGCGAGTTGCGGTTGTAACGCCCGCAGAAGCCACTCGCAGCAGAGTTATTGTTGGGGTGAAGGGGTAGCTCAGCCAGCAGCCAGCCAGGAAACTCGAGGCGCATATTTATTAAAATGTTTGTACTGGACATATGCATTGTGTCATTAACATATGTACACTCAAGAGCATCAGATTGTGCATTTGAAAATGTACTGTTTTATTCAATGTATATGCAATTGAAATTCTTGTGCTACCTTTGTGCTCGTGAAGTATACATAACTGTACGAGACGTAAAAAAAATCGAAATATAACGCAAAAAATAATCCACTCTTTGATCGATTTATGACCAAAACATTCTGATTATTTGTGGAACCAACGAGGAATGAAACCTTACAGTTGTAACATTTTTATATTTGTATGTATTGTATCTTACTTTAAGCTCAGTCATCAGCCTTGCTTACCTATTAGCACAGAGCAGAAGAAATGCTTGATGGGAATGTTAATGATGGGAGCTGTGATGTTCAAAAACCAGTTTGGGGACATTGGGAAGAACCTCAGGAACAGCAGAAAGAAGAACAAGCTCTCACGGTTTTCTTCCACCTTGAAATATACACAATTACAAACACACAATTAACATCTATATAAAATAAACGTACGAGTGTGAAACCACATGCTAATTATTCTGTGTTGTTTTAACGAATGCATTTCATGGACTCAATTAATTAGTCGGTTGCAACAATGGAGACTTGTATATATGCATGAATTATGTACAATTAATTTTAGTGACAGCTACACATTTATAAGCAAGGCCTTTTAATGGTGGGCTATTATCAAGGCCTTTTAGTGGTGGGCAGCTGTGCAAATTTAGCAAAATACCAGAGTACTGGCAAAGTAAGAGTCCTTCACTGGGTTTTTCTATGCCAATAATTGATTTGTATCCATTTGCCTAAGGCATAATCTTCATGGCTCAGCAAATGAAGATCCTTCTTCGCTGATCATGAGGGTTGGACCATTGCTATCCAAATACAGGTGGCATCCAAATACAGGTGGTATCCAAATACAGGTGGTATCCAGTTTACGACGGTCCGATTTACGAGGATCCACATTTTTGAGGTTTATCCTCGTCGAGGCTTGTCATCCTCGCAGTGCTTTTAGCTAACCGTTAAACAAAGACGGTCACTGCAACACACGCTTTCAGATGCGCTTCTGTGGTCATCTGGAATGCTCTTCCTTCTGATATTAGGAAGCCACTGGAGCGATGCACTTTTAAATCTGAATTGAAAACTCATTGGTTAAGAACTGCTTTTTTGTGTTTAGTTTGTTGACTTTCTGCCGCACCTCCGATTAGCACGGTTGGCTACGTACCGTGAAAAGGAAGTCCATACATACATACATAATGCCACCATGAATTTACGACGCAGAAACTCGATTTACGACACATCTTCTGACATGACTCCCAACACATTTGAACAGTCAGTCTGGTTTCCGATGTGACTTCGCGTGGAACTTTTGTTATTTTTGAGTGTTTTTTTTGTAGAAAATGTATATATTAAACCCTATTAAATGTCTGATAAAAGGAGAAACACATTGGCAAGTGATGTTTCTACTGTTTATACTATGGGAAATACAGTCTGATTTACAACGATCCGATTTATGACAGGGTTTCCAGGAAAGCATTGTGTGTCCCGACGGCGAGGACTGCCTGTAATGAATTTAAACGAAATAGTTGTTTGTAGTAACATGATGGTTAAGACAACACAGTCCAACGACAAGAGCCAAAAGATCACCAATGTCGTATTTTATTTCATGCCATGTATATTTTGAGAACAATTATAACAAAACGCAAACAATGATTATTGCTGACATACTTTATAAAACAATATCATATTTGGCTCCAAAGAAGTTGGCTCAATTTAAAAGCATTTTTAAGAAAAATTGAGAGTAATGTCACATGTTATATTTGCCCGTCAAGTTTTATTATGGCACCATGCAGCTCAATTGACTACAGCCTGATGTAGTGATCAGTTGTCAACAAAAACAATACGTTTTCATGTAACATTACAGTAAAACCTTGGATTGCGAGTAACTTGGTCTGCGAGTGTTTTGCAAGACGAGCAATTTTTTAAAATAAATATTAATTTGAAAAACGAGCGAGGTCTTGCAATACGAGTAGCACGTATACGTTTTGTCTGCCGAGCGTCACGTGATCACAACTGATATACGAGTGCTTTCATATACGAGTGCTTTGGATTACAAACACGTTTCCGGAACGAATTATGCTCGCAATCCAAGCTTTTACTGTACATAAAAGAAAATGCTGCAAAGTGTCATGTCTCATTACACTTCAGTGATTGACTGCCTTTAGTCATGCTCACCTTTTTCTGCAAGGCCTCGACTTTGCTTGGGAATTTGCTGATGATGATTTGTTTACCGAACACGCGGGACAGTAGGTAGCAGCAGGTAGCCCCACAGGCTGTGAGCAAACAGCAGAGGGGCAGACCTCGCCAAAAGCCAAAGAGAGCGCCTCCCAGGACGTTCTTGCCAACGCACACACCGCCACCAGTGTTACATTAACATGAGTAGATTTTATCCAAACAGACTCAAGAGTTTCACAAGGCTTTCATTAATAAAAATACAGCCAGCGTGCCTAAGGGGCAGATAACATTTGATGCTGAATCATTCCAGCAGAAGGAATGAGATGTACAGTTTGTCTGAATTATGAATCTTACAAATGTACAATGTGGACAAATGCATGTGACATGTTTACTAACCTCGTTAAGAATTACACATTTAATTTAAAAGGTATACTAAGCCCAGTCTACATAACGAAAGGAGCCATCAGTAGTAGTGGGCTAAAATTAGATTGAAACTTGGAGACATAAGTGCATGCATGTATGTGTACCCGTGTGTGCCTGTATGACCAATAGGGAGCCATACTAGATGGAAATTCCCCCGGCACAGCCATAGAAATATTCTTGAACTATGTGGTTGAGAAATATATAAAATAACGTAGGAGCCAGAGGACATCCTTGTTGCACCAAAAGGTAAACAGGGAATGGCTCTGACTCCTGGCCACATATTTTTACCTTGGCCTGCCCACCATCATGAAGGTCCTTAATGATTATGACCAGAGAGTCAGACACTACAAAAGTACACAGAACAACCCAGAGCCCTGACCTATTGATGACATTATAGGCCTTGACCAGGTCAATAAAGCAAGATGTAATTCCTGTTGGAATTCCCTGCACCTCTGCTGTAGCAGATGTACAGAGAATATGGCATCTGTGCAGCACCGCCCCAGCCTGAAACCACATTGGGTCTCCGCAAGCTTCTCCTCAGCCTATCTGACAAGGTGATGTGGATTAATCTTTTCCAGGACCTTTCCTGTCCAGTGGTCCAGACTGTTGTAATGATGTCATATAGGGCAGTCTGCACACAAACACCACCCTCCCTCAGCAGCTTTCCTGGTTTCAGACTATGGATTGCTATCTGTACATCATCAACAGATGGTACCTCAGCCAGCCACTCACAGGGGTGACTACTTCTTCTTTTTCCAATATTTGAGGCACTGCAGTCCCAGCAGGGTCATCCCCACCTTGCCCCATAATGAGTTTAACCAGGCTGGATTTTGCGAGGGGCTCACAAATCCTTGAAAGACCTGGACAGTCCCATTATTGAGCTCCTCTGTTCGGCAAGGCTGCATTGGCTGGGGCATATAGCCTGCATGCCGAGCCACCACATGTCCAAACAGCTTTTGTTTGGCTGGACAGAGGATGCTGGCGTGGCATGGGAAAGAGAAGAAGTGGACTGATATGCTACAGGAAGATACGCCTTTTGGCGTCCTCTGGTCTAACACCGTTTGAGACGAGGCTCGAAAGAAAGCTGTCTCTGGTGTGAACCAATCAGTTTCACAGACAATGCATATATGATCAGAGTATGTTTTTTTTGCATTCTGACCACAAGTATTGTGGTTAATGCAGACATGATTCCTTGTAAACGGTTTCAGTTTGGTTTTTAACATCTTAACACCTGTTTTGTTGCCAGAAAAGAGAGGAAAACCTATTCTCAGGAGGATGTGGAGTTGAGTGGACTTGCCGATAACTGGTACCAGTGGTGTCAAGATCGGCCTCTGTGGAGGAGGCTCGTGAAGGAGGCTACTGGGCAGTTGGAGGAAGTTGCCCTCCAACAACAACGGAGGGCAGAAGAGCAACACTCACAACAAGTGGAGTGTCAGGCGGCTAAAACACAGCACGTTGGCACAGTAGTGGGGACAGGTGGTGCATCTGCCAGTCATCTCGGTCTGTCAATCCATGGCACCTGGCTCTGTCCTGTGACCGCCTGTCAGCGGGCCTTCGACACTTCACGTGGCCTCAAAGTGCACTTAGCCTGGCACAAGCGTCGTGGTGACGTCACCACCACTTAGTGGTGAATGGCGGTTGTTGTTGTGCATGCGTGCTGGCAGTGGTGGTGCAGTGGTTGCCGTGGCATGCGGACATCAGCAATGCGAATAGAAGTCCAGCCAAGTATAGTACTGGCCTCACCACTCCCGAATTACGAGCAATAGTGTCGCGATTAGAGTGCTGCAATACAAACCCAGCCACCGAGTTCAATTCCCGCTCATGGCCAACACCAGTGAAAATTATCTAAACAAGTCATGGGGCCTCCCGTAGGTCGACTCAGCCTTAAATTAGTACCTTGTTGCAATGTGTAAACATCGCCACTCGGGAGAATAAGGCAGCCAGGCATGATGCTGGTCAGTGACCCCCCCCCACCCCATGCGCTGCACTTGCCTTAAAAAAGTGCTCGCTAATGACAATTGTCCCAAAAGTCTGTTAAGGCTATACAGGAAATCGTTGTCTTTGATTGTGTCTGTGTGCTGGCAGTGCTGGAGCAGTGGTTGCAGTGGCATGCATACATCAGCATTGGGGATACAAGTTCAGCCAGGTATGGTACTGGCCTCACCGCTCCCTTGTGTTTTACCAGCTTTAACAGGTTCCTGTTTGCAGCAATTGCCCAGTCTGTGTGGCTATATAAAGACCTTCAAGTGTGTCTGTGAGGAACAGTGGAGTGCGCAGTTCATCCACTGTACTACAATCATAACAACCCAAGTTTGAATTAATGGGACACTGGGTGTGAACTTATCCTTGGCTTATTCGAGGTCAACTAAGACTTAAAATGAATATCTAGTGGATTGTGGGAACATTTTTCTTGGAAACACAAAGGCAGGCATTGACCACACCACCACATTGTTAACACCAACCTCAATAGGTGTGCACCAACAGCACTTGCCATGTTATTTTAATGCTAATTGTGAGATATTAATATTTTTAAAGCATGTGTTGATGGGGCATTGGGGCTATGTGGGAGCATTTGTTAAAAATATAAGCTGACTCACCAGAAATACGGAGCCAGGGATGGCGAAGGTCTGCTTGTACAGATAAGCAGAGCAGAAGAGCAGCAACACATAACCTGTCTGCTCGGCCTTGTAAGAGTTGAGCACCTTTGCCAGCTGCTGCAGCTCCTCCAAGTTTGATGGGAAGCTTATGGCACTGCCATAGGGCATAACAGAACAAAGGTTCATGTACTACACAGGGTTACGTGGCCATACTTCAATATGCTATTGAGTGCGGATTAGTAAAGGTGGTGAGCATAGATGGCGAAAAACTGAAGAGTGAGGAGACACTCATTTGAGAGAAGATTAACAGGACTAAACATGTGCATAGTACTATGCAGGATCGGTTGGAAATCTCAATATCCATTTTACATTAATCTACTGGACATATAAAGGGGACTTTTTACCCACCCTGTACATGATGTTAAACAATCATGCGGTGTTGTGGAAATGTGTATTTTTAACTTGTAAGAACCATACAATTCACTCGTGCCCTGCAAAATGAATTAACTTGTTTTAAAGCGGAATATATTACTTCAATAATTTTATTGCAAAATTCGCACTTTGCTTCAGAACAAGCCTACTATTGTGGAGTTTTTTGTTGGTACCTTGTTCTCAAAAAACATGCAGAGGTGTCAAATTTTAAATGAATTTGGGAGCTCCCTTGTCAGGGGCTTTGTACTACCAAGAGCCTCAATATTCTTATAATTTACAAATCTTTTTGATTAGGCGCAATTGACAATTTGTATCGGGACTGAACAAAGATCATGTAGCAAAAAATTGTCACTGCAAATTAGCACAAGTGACATTTCTTATTTTCATAAAATGAGAACTAATCTATTTAGTACAGTGGTTCTCAGCCTTCTTTGGCCACTGTTGTACTCCTTTTTGAATTGTTTCAACTGAGTAACCCCCTTGCCTGACCCAAAATGGTTCTGAGAAATAAACGTATGAATAATGAACATCAATATTTTAACTAATTGTCAATTTTTTGAAGTATCCTAACTAGTTAGTAACTATCAGCGAATAAAAAAAATATATCAACGGATGCTCTGCATGCATGACGTAATTTGTTCCCACTCACTGGTTACTCTTGGAAACCATATTGTTTACGGTCAATGAGTTAAGAATGGCCTTTTATATCGCTCTAGGTTACCAGATGGATTTATATTGGCAGTGTGCATCAGTTCAAATATATATTTTTAAAGCACAAAAATTCTGCATTAACACATTACACAAGAACAAAATATTAAAGGCAAACGCTTCGGGCACTGTCCCCAGTGTGATTATGAATTACAAAGCTAGCTCAGTGTTATGAATTTACAAAAACATGAGCCTGGGTTTCACACTGACTCGGTCGTGTTGGAGAAGCCGGGTGGCTTGGAGGACAGGTGGTAGAGAGCACCGCTTGCCAGAGCAAACATGAGCAGGGGACCAAAGTAGTATCCCAGTGACATCCTTCTCCCCCTTCTCTTCCTTCTGCCGGCCTTCTTGAGACCCTGCTGCTGCTGCTGCATCGACAACAGACACCATGACTGTTACGCCAATAATGACAATAGACAATGCTGACACGCATTAAAGGAAATAACTACTGCCAGAGAATATATTTTAATCACGTCATATTACTGTATGGCATAGTGCATTTGCCATACACTTACACATGTAACCACACACACGCATATGCAGGTATGGCGAATGTATACTGCACAATGCATACTCTGTATGTGTGTACATAAGTGCTATATATTATCAGGCCACAATCTGCTGAATGTGACCATGATAAATAATGTGTTCAAATGATTGCCGGTGGGTAGTTCCACAGATTCTGCAACCTAAAGTCAGTTTTCAAAATAATCTTAATAAAACAGTATATGACGTGGCATATTATTTAAATTATTGCACAATATTGATGGTTTTAGAACTTATGGATTTCTTATGCAATAAAGTCATTGTATCACACATAGGAATGCTGTGGACTGAAGTTAGTAAGAGTATGTCCACCACCCCAAGTTACTCTGACAATTTCCCCATAATTATAATAAACGGGGACACATTTTTTATCTGCATTATAGTCCTAAGTGTTGGATGTCCCTGCTGAAGTAAAAAAAGCCATCTCATGATTAGACTACCATGATTACCCACGTCTTTAAAGTGTAATAAATGAAATGTATGTCCCAAATCGTGGAACAGCCTTGCTGGGAAATTTTGCTGCCGAAGGCTCACAAGGGCTGGTGGACAAAACATTTTACAACATTTTAATGTACGTGATAAAACAAACTAGTTTACGTTTGTAAAAGTTGTAAATTTTGTGGCTTGGCTCTCCAACACACCGGTGTGCTGTATGAGTGACGAATTGGCATGTTTTATTAACGTGACAACCCTTACTAGTTGGCTGTGTCAGGTGGTGGCGGGTTTTAACGAAACATTTATACATTTGAATCAATTGGCGGTGACCCGGGGGTGCTAGAACCTCCATAACTCCGAAACCAGAAGGCCTATGAAGACGGGAGATGTCACTGAGCCCGATACGCACGCCAAATATGGAAATAAAAAACACGCAAAACACCCAATAAAAAAGAGGGGCTGCTGGGGTATTTGTGCATGGCAACGGCTGTTGATCGCTTGTTTTGAAAGTGCATCAGGATGCTGGTCTGGTCATTCCCCAGCACGTTCTGCTTCTTACGGGGGCGGCCACCCCCCTTGTCTTTGGGAGCGAGACCACTTGGAGGCAATGGCGCACCGGGCGCTCTCTCGGTACGGCCGGCGGTCACGGTCGTGCTGGCGGGATCGACATCGTCGTCGTCATCGCTCCCAGCGTCGCCCTCCGGCAGGACAGGGTGGTGGTACCAGCGATGCTCCCAGGAAAAAAAAAAACCTTAAACTATGCCCGGCCCACCAATAGTTTGCGGTGACCCGGGCTACCGCCAATCGATTCATTTACACGATCTAACCCAAAAAAAACCTCTATTATGGACCGCTTACGTTTATTTACCAACAGTATATCTTTTCTACCTGCTTTCCACATCAGTCCTGTATAGGGTAGTTTATATATATGTATGCACAGATGTGGTGTATCTGTAAATACTATACACTACAAGTTAATTAAAGTTATTTAAAACAACTTAAACCGCACTGCAGTGATAACAATACGTTGTGTTATTCAATTGGGATTATATTCAGCAGCAATCGCCCCCATCTCCCATTGGCCAACTCATGCCTCAGTGTCACTCTTGTGAATGAGACTCATCCTGGTCTCTTTAAGATTTCTCCCATACCGTGTCAACCCATACAGTTTACCCGTATTCTTGTGTAGGGGAAATTGAGTTTTCAGGTCCATACGGCGTACAGTCGTTTCAATATGGGCAAGAAAAATGTTCCGTCTATTTGTGTTTCTCCCTTGTGGTGGGACTTGTTATGATGAATGTTGAGATTTCTAAGGGCACGGGGAGACCAATAAGGTCGGAATTGGTCTGTAATAAGGTCGGCACTGATAAGAGGTTGACAGGTATGGACTTCTCACCTGGTGAAATAAAATAAAACTTGAAACGTGTCATTGTACACCGACTCTCATTGTATGCAAAACGCCATTAATGTATGAAAAAGCACCAACACAAACATGTTCTGATAATTATATATGCATTGTCTTTAATACTGCTTGATCTACACCAGCGACAGTCTTCTTGAGAGCCTAGTCTCACCAGTGTCATACCAGAGAACGCCAAAAGGCGACTAGTACCAGGGCAATGCACTATCAGGGCATTTATACCTCGTCTTTTGGCGTCGTTCTCTGGTCTGACACTGGTGAGACTTTGGGTCCTAGAGAAGGCTGCCATCTCTGGTGTGTAGGCCAACCAGTTTAAAACACAATGTCATATACTACCGGAGCATGGCGTTTGCATGTTCACCACAAGTACGTGTGGTTTACGCAAACGTGATTCCTTGCAAAGGGGTTTATATTTGGTGTTCGAACACCGAAACACCTGTTTTATTGCCAGAAAAGGCTTCAAATCAAGATTAAAACCTATTTCTTTCATAATTTGATACTGGCAAAAAAAACGCACCATGAATATTGATACCACCGTAGTCAGTCGCGTTACGGCGAGCTAAGAGCCCTGTTGTCAATCTCATGCGGACTCGGCAGGGCGATTTTAGAGGGTGCTTCAAAAAACAAATGTGAACACTTTTGAGAAATTTGCAACAATACCACAAACACATTCCTGCGGAGGGAGCTGGTAGGAACGTTGGGTTGCTCGGTCAATGGCCAGGGTCAACGGCGGCACCACGTGGTGTATTCTGCAAACATGCCCGACTGTGAGGGCGGGCACAAGCCGGCGTGAGTAGGTTAAACGTTGAGTTTTATAAGGGCACCACGGGGTGACCAGCCCCTCCCCACCCAGCCCCACCCCTCACACCCTCCACCCAGCCCCACCCCTCCCATTTTTGGATGCACGACGGACGGACGGACGGCCACAATAATCCCGTGTGGGCTGCTGGTGTAGTAACCAGGAGGTTCCTACACAGCATCAATGTGCTGCTGCTGCTGCCTGTGGACTCGGAAGACCACGTGGAGAAGATTCCAGGCGTGCGTTGACAACGCTGGCGAACGAGTGGGAGACTCTTGGGGCTCTTTTGAAGCTGTTAACGTCACATTTGTTATCGCGTCACGGTGTGGTTGTCCGTTGCTTCTCCCATTAAAAACGATAGTTTCCCTATAAGCGTTCGCATGTTTCTGTTGGAGCACCCTGCGCTTTGGTGGCTTGGTGGAACGCGAGCGGCGTTGGCTCGGAAGGCGCATAGAAGTTCTGTACAACCACGCGCTGACCTCTGCACTGACCTCTGCACGTTCACATTTAACTGCACGGTTAGATGACCAAACCAAACGATAATTCTGATACAATTGTGCACAGTATTGTATCGATGCAACGTTTAAATATATACACACAAACACACAGAGAGAGACTATACTGTACATCATAACATTATCCACGTTGTGTGCTACAGACGGCGTGAAGCGTTAACCCTTCACTTAATGCGACCTCGTGTGTTCCCTGGCCATCGTGTGGTTCGATGTGGGTTTCAAAAAGGGGGTGGAGGAGTGTGGGGGGCAAAGAGCACAGAATAACCTTGTTACCACACACACACAGCTTGAAACAATACACGTAAAACCACAGCGTGTAATAATAAGTACCATGCTGGCTTGCCATAGCCGCTGTTGCGATGGACAAGCCGAACAGCTAATGACTTACCTCCTGTGCGTTTGAGAATAATGATCTGTCTCACTGCGCTTTGGTTAAGAATCAATGTCTCTTCTCTCCGTTCACGTTAAGGTCTCGGGATATCTTCTCTCGTAAAATTACATCGGCAAGGGGCGGAAGCGCTCGGGTTAAAGTACCGAGTGACAGTGCACAGACGGAGGTAAGGCGCACGAGCGTCCCCTCGTGGTTCATTGTGTGAACTGCAAGGGGCAAATTTCGATTTAATGCTTTCGTGAATGCAGGGGATTCATTCATCTTCTTGGTTCTTTCGGTAAAGTCATGTAGAGTGGAAATACAATAATAAAAAAACGAAACGTGATAAAAATTAAATTCTCACGACGTTTCGGCCACAACACAAGTAGCCCTCTTCAGGTGAAGAAACAGGACTGTCCAGAAGACAGCGCTTGAGTGAACACTGCCAAGCAAGTGCAGCGTCTTTTAAGCTGTGTGGGAGGAATTAACATGTGAATAGGGATAATTCAAAGGTGGAATTTGTCTATGGATATGATATACCATGTAGTTTAGATTGAAAGGTATAATATTGTATAGTAGTCCAGTTCATAGCACAGTTATAACGCAACACAGGACAGAGCACCGTGGCAGTTTTGTTGTATCCTTTTGTACACCCCCCTCCTCCGTTCCGAAACTTGTCCCTATTCACATGTTAATTCCTCCCACACAGCTTAAAAGACGCTGCACTTGCTTGGCAGTGTTCACTCAAGCGCTGTCTTCTGGACAGTCCTGTTTCTTCACCTGAAGAGGGCTACTTGTGTTGTGGCCGAAATGTCGTGATAATTTTATTTTATTACGTTTTTTTTTATTTCCACTCTACGTGACTTTTCCGAAAGAATTAAGAAGATGCAAGGGGCTAGTTGATGCCCCATGTGTTGTATTTTAACTATTTAAAGTCCAAAAAAACCACACATTTTGTGAGATCAATTGTTGTTTTACAGCTGTCGCATATCTATCAAACCCTTATCAGTGCCCCACCTTATTACAGACCAATTCAGACATTATTGGTCACCCCGTGCCCCTTATAAATATCAACGTTGATCCTGCAAAGTCCCATCACAAGGGAGAAACACAAAGCCAAAAAAATGTGCTCGTATTGAAACGGCTGTACGCCGTATGGACTTCAAAACTAAATTTCCCTGTACACAAATACGGGTAAACCGTATAGGTTGACAGGTATGGCTGTCGTGATAATGTAATTCAGTTGTTTTGAAATATTTTATGCTCGATGAAAATATGAACAAAACTGAGTTTTCAACTTCCCACATTTAGACCATTTTTGCATATTATTTGTCTACAAGATAAACCAAAATGCGGTATTTACCACTTGGCATAGATTTTTTTTCTCATAAGAAAATAACCTTGTAATTTTTTTAAAGATTACAATAGCTGAAAATAAAAAAAACGACAAATGACCACATAGCTGTTGAACTTCGAATTGTCAATGTTGCATTTTATTTCCGGAATAACAATGAAAGAACAGTACAACTTAAAAATAATACCTCTATTACATCAAGTTAGTTTAAACCACCATATGGCACAAAGTAAATTTTCATCCAGAAGAATTTCAGAAATACAGCAAATTGCTCAAATGTACAACTTTAATCAAAGGGACCATTACAGCAAAATGTACGACTGTACATAACATGGAAATATATACAATGAGAACAGAACTTCATAGGGCATTTCATATGCGATTTTATGACAATATGCAGTAAAGGTTTAGCCATTTTAAATTAATAATTTTCAAGCGACCTTTGAGGCACGGCATTGGTGAGATGTTACCTGCCTTGCCTGGTATACAGGAGGTCGTGGATCCTATCCCAAACCTAACACCTATATATTTGGAGTTTGCATATTCTCCCCATGGTTGCGTAGAATTTTCTTGGGACCCTCCGTTTTTTTCCTCTGCATTTACAAACATGCGTTTCGAGTATTTGGCTGCTATACATTTCCACATAAGCCACTTCGATGAGCTATCATTTGTGGCCAGGTCACTTCTGAAAAAGAGATACCTAGCGCAGTGAGCCTTACCTGGTAAAATAAAAAAAAATAGTTTAGTTTATACTGTTAATTAACTGTGAAAACAACGAAGTGCAAAATGCTAATCTGGAGATCGCCTGACTCAGTCCTTTGGTGGGGGTGCATCCAGCCGCAGCTGGAAATGTTCGTTCTGAAAGACACTCTCATGGCCAACCGGAGACGACACCATGGAGAGGGGACGGTGCGATGCACCTTCCGAGTCAGAGTGGCTCTTGGACAACTCGGCCAAGATGGCGATCTGCACATTGGAGACAGAAACCATTTCTTAAAAGACTATTCTAAATGTGTGCATGTGTGTCTTCTAAATGTCTGGCTACAGACTATGGCATTTTAATACTTAAATTGTGCATGAACTTCCGAAAAATCAACGTACCCTTGCTCATCATTCACTGCCAAACACAGTGGTACACCCTTGTAATCTAGAATGTTTGAGGCAAAGTTTTGGTGGATCATACAGATGTGAAATTCCAAACACTGCTGGGCTGAGACGATTAGGAGATGGCAGTACAAAAACATATGCTAGAATTCATGTATACAGAACCTTCAGTGGTACAGTAATCCCTGGAATGCATAGATTTTCTCTGGTTGCCGTTTCCTCCCACATGGAAAACCCTCAGAAATGTTTGCAAACACACACAATTAGAAGACTCACCCGAGAACGCCCCTTGTTCATCTTCTGTAGCTCATCAAAACACCTGAACTGCTCAGGATCCATGACCACTTCAGGCACCTTAAAAAAACTTAACCCTCATCAACCATTCTAAAAGCATTGCTAGATTAATGAAAGACCACTTTACATATTGTATTTGCTTGTACCAGAAGACATTAAAACTCAAGTTCTAATTCCCCTCTATAGTGCTAATGTATGTCTATCAATTGATGGATGGATGCAATGCAATGTGAATAACATGGCTAAATGTGAAATGTGGGAAATATAATTAGCATAATGCTATGATGGTAAACATACATTTATACTGATTAAAAAAGCTAAAATTGGATGTATAATTGCATGTGACTACCGTCTTTTATAAAGATTTGTTCAAAAAGCTGACAATTATTAATGACATAAAACACGTGGAAATTTTGGACAAAAGCTGACCTTTTTGCTTGCCTTTGTTGTGGCTTTTTTCTCATCTTTTGCAGATGCAACTCTTATCTGCAATGACACATTTAAGTGTGCAATAAAACATCACCGTATAATACGCTGTAATATTTTTAATTTAAAGTGATCTGCTTTTAACATTAATATGCACATTAATATATTTTACAGTCCTCAATAAATATATTGTAATGCATGCATACATAATTTTAGAGGATATTTTGAAAGTGCTGTTGGTTACAGCAATTGCCACTAAAGAAATATATTGCATGGGTTTAGAAATTGAAATCCCATCTCTACTCAAAATTCCTCATTTGCCAAAAACTACTGCGAACAAATTATAAGGAAACAGTTTACACATATCTATGGACAAGATGATGAAAAAATTAATAGGCTGTACCCTATTCTGGTAAGAATACAGGTGTTAAGATGTTCAAACACCAAGTAGACACCTATTGCAAGGCATCAAATCTGCATTGACCAAACATGATCGTGGTAAAACATGCATTAAAAACATGATTTGACGTGTGATTGGCCTACACCAGAGACCGCCTCCTTTATGGCATTGTCTCGACAGTGTTAAAGCAAAGAACGCCAAAAGGCGAACAAGCACCTTTTCACCTTTTGGCGTAAGACCATACAGTGGGGAGAGATCTTTACAATACAAATCCATGGACTGACCTGCGCGAGAGAGGTGGTACGTGCGTGCGCCTGGTTTGCGATCACTCCTCCATCCCGGTTGCTTGCATTGCACAGGTAGCAACTCCAGTTGCTCTGGCCCTCACCGGCATTGTGGCAACCAGTGCCTCGCAAGCAGTCCTCGTGGTAGACGTGTCCACAACTGACCCGGCCATGGAAAAAAACCCCAGAGAAATCCGATGAGCTATGAAGCTCTCTTTCGCAGATGTCTAGTATATGAATACATCAAGGCTCCTCTCCTTTCCAAAATACAGCTGAACATTTGCTGCTGGTACTGAATGTTCAAGGAAACTAGTGCCTAGAAAAAATATAACTATAAAAACAAAATGACATTTAACAATTAAACTGCACAAAAATGAACTACGAAAGGCAGGGAGTCTCACTCACCCACACACGCACGCTCTGCATGTTCATGATGCACAGTTGCGCCTCACCATGAACACGCAAACTAAATCATTGCCATGTCACCTTGAGAGTGAAATAACCCTTAGCAAGGGGCAATACAAACCCAAAGATGATGACGCGCTGACCAGGGCTCTGCCGGCGGCCATAGTGCTGGGTGCACACCCCGCAGGCATCGTGCCGTGGGTGCAGGCCACGGCACACGGCCTTGCGGAGCTGTGACAGCGACCAGTGCAGGTCCTGGTTGAGCAACCCTGTAGTCGTCTCCAGAAGCGTCTGCCAGTCAAACACCATGGCAAGATGCGGCACAAAGCATTGAACTGTGGTGCAAGGGTATTATTTAGGACCTATATTGAAGAAATGGTATGTGATATTGCCTTCATACAATACGTCATAATCCAGCGAAGCTGGGGGAGGTGAGGGAGAAGTGGAGAGACGTGGTACACGACAACCCTCAAATGAATAGACAACAATGAGATGAATGAGTACTATACAAAAACATCCCCTTGTTGGGGTTAATCCTAAAGTCCTACAACACCAAATGAGCAGTGTACTTTTGAGAGATGGGTTATATTCTCATTCAATAAGTTTGGGGTCCCTTTCACCTGCTCGTAGCTGAATGTGTCCAACATCCCAAGCACCAGCTCCTTGATCTCTCCAAATCGGCCAGAGCCGTAAATCGGGTCCTACAGCAATCAAGAAACATCAGGTCACATATATAGCTCAACTGTAGCTTTGATATAAACACATCTTAAATGGGCCATAGAGAGACCCAAATGTTTTACAGTAAAAAGATGCCTTTCAATTCTGAGCCTAAAGCATGTGGAGACACAAGTACGTATCACACCTGGATGATCCTCTGCAGGATCGCGGGCAAGGTCAGGAACCCCATCATGCTGTTCAGCAACTGCTTGGTGAGGTTCTTCAGTTCTATAGCACAAATAGTGGGGGAAACACTGGTATACAAACTAGTGTGGACACCTCTACTCCTGCACATGTTATGTCTGTGCTTTTGTTGGTGTGCAGTGGCACTAAGGTGGAGATAGATATGTTATCAGTGTACAGAACTGCAAGTCCATCAACCTAGGTTAAACTTCTTGCCATGTAAATAAAATGCAAATTGTATCAATAATCGGGTCTGCTGCAACATTCACCTTCGGCAATGACAGACGACGTCATCTTTTTAATTTCCCTCTGCGGTGACATCATCACCTCCAGAAGGGGAAACCAAAGCCCCTGCGAAAATCAAGCATAAGTTAAAATATCATTTTTAATGGGAGACTGAAGAAAGGCCAGTAGATTAAAAATGTCATTAGTTTTTAAAATCAGAAATGTAAAAAAAATATTCCATTTAAAGTTAAATACATAGCTCATCCACAAGTATGCACACACAGCTTACACATTCTGTGCAAGATTGTAGGACTGATTTAGATAGAGTGCAGGCATATCTGCGGTGCCAGCAGCACACACCTCCCTTTCCTCGGCGCTCAGGTGCCCTGAGTTGCGCTGACACAGTTGGGTGACATCCTCCAGTGCTGTCTGTACCCCTTCAAGGAGGCGCTGGTCCACTGCTGCACTCACAGAGGAGATACTAGAATGCACCCACTAAGCACGAGACAGAACCCTTCTTATTTCCATTACAACTCCAATTCTTAAATATTAAAGAAACAAGTGTGATTGAGAGGTGAATGAGTGGGTCAGAGGTCAGTGGGCTGAGCTGGCACCACAGAGATCATGGGTTAGAATCTAGGCGTTCATGGTCTCAGCCCAATCAACGGCTGCACATTGCAAAAACCATTACATTTATTTGTTTCTGCACTTAATTTGGCGGCATTTTAAGCTCTGGGCAATCATGCAATGAACATTACTCTTTATCGCAGGGTGGGAGCAAATGTACTGCCCCCGATTGTGTCTAGCAGAGGTCACTTGTATGATTCTCAGAGGTAACTCTGTGATAACTGCTTCCGTGGGCCGTTCTATAACACAAAGGGTGAACACTGCTTTTGCAATAACTAAAAATAAACTTTGTCTCAAGACATGACACGAACAGTGCAATCAGGATCAAATTGGGTGGTGGGGGGATGGGTAGGAAAAACAATTGTGTGATTAAAATGTGAATAGGTCACCTCCATAAAAAACACCTATCCTATTTCTTATCATATACACTGCTGATAAACGCTCAAATATATTTTGGATGCAAATGAATGCATTCTTTCAGTCAAAAGTGGAGGTCACAACCTTTTACAAGAATGCCAATAGCAGTAATGGTTTCATCAGACAAAGTCATTCATGTGTTACCCCCATGACACACTGCACTTACACTGATTCATAGTTTCATTTAAATACTCATTTATAGCTATAATTTAAATGTCACTTCATAAATTACTCCATTTTCAATTAAGTAACCAACCTTAGATGTTGATATACCACAAAAGTTAGTCATATTGAATATTTGTATCTGTGTATGAATATTTGATGTTGTAAAGAAACGCATACCTTTCTGATTGCTTGCTGTACCCAAGCTTTGCATAAGAAGATCAAGCTTTTCCTTCAAAATCTGCAATAATAAAATAGTTTTAAAATCTAAATCAATCAGTCAGGGGAATTCTCACTCGTGAATAAAACTAGTATATATTACAAAACTGATTACAATTACAATCCAACATCAATACTGGAATGTTATTATATTACAGCTTTCTTTACACCCTAATCGATGCATGAACATAATCCTTCTTATCCAATTCACCAGTGAGCACAGATTAGATATCGAGGAATTATGGTGCATAGCCCAATGCACATCCAGTAGACAATTATTGCATGGTAAAATGTCCATAATGAAAAAAAAGCACTTCCTAAACAAATACATCTTAAGTGGTGGCAAGACGGGGGAAGGGATCGGATGCACAAGTGAGTGACTTGTTTACCTGCAGCATGATGGAGAATGCTCTTTGGACATCATTGCTCTTCTCCAGGAGGTAAGCCAAGGCACTACTCACCCCATGTTCCTCCACAAGCTATCACATTCCCACAAACACATGGCAACATATGGCACAGTGGCATTCTTCATTATTCAGAATGCATAATTATCGTGATCAATGCTATCTTTATACTGAGACTCAAGAGATTTGTTTTAGCTCAACACAGCAATACACAGAAGCCTTTAGAGACCCAACCATCAATCGGAAAGGGATCTGTTCAGGCGGTACATGTCTTAGGAGTGCTGAAGAATTCATACTGTTCTTAATATTAACAGAGCAAAGATGGCCTTACCTTGATGGCTTGGTCGATGCGGTACTGCTCCGAAGTTCTCAGAAAAGGGAGGACCTTCTCAGGACTGAATTGGCACAGCAGGTCTATGTAGCGCTCATTCACGTCCGAGCTGGCAGATAGGGCATCTCGGCTAAGCGGAGAGGTCTCCCTACCACGTACACAATTCAACGCACGCACACACACAGACGCATGTAAAAACACAACAGTAATTAATATCTACATATAAATGCTGTGTGTTAAATTTGCAGTACATAAAACTAATTTGCATAATATTAAACAATGAGCATTAATGTCAAACTCTCAATTTAAGTTTGTATTCGCTTGCAGTTTTTCTGCAAGTGTATATATTGCAATTCAACACACATATATAAAATATATACCAGCAATGTTTGCAAAAAATGCAATGTGCAGTTCAATAACTCACCCTGTTTCTAGAATGCACTGTAAAAATCCAAACAGCAAGCGAGGATGGCCCTGAAATTACACAAATATATTATTATTATGACAATCATTGCCACTGTTTGTCTACTTGCTTGTGGATTTTTTTCAATCATTAGATAACACGTGTAAAAATGCAATTTGCACGTTTAGCATAAATAGTATCAGTCAAGTGCTATTGGAGGAAATTGCATATAGAGAACATTTATGGGTTAAGGTCAGGAGTGTGTAAACGAAGGCTCCTGCATGCTTGTGTGCATGTATAATGATGTGTTTGACACCACTTACTTCTAGAAGAGCCAAGATGCCAGTGAGACTCTCGGAGAGATCCGAGATCACCAGGTCGGCTGTCTTTTGTGGGCTAATGGACACCAGCTCCTGTTCAGAGGACCCAGGACATTCATGAGTTAAAAATGTACAGATTTAGGCACCACAATGTAATAACTTTTTGGCATCTTATTCTTGGTGGCAATACAGACCGTGCGGAGAGATTTCACATTTTATGATATTTATTTCATTTAAAGGTGCAGGTGGGAGTGAAGCCTGCGAGTGCAACATCTCTGTATGGCGATAGTTATTTCCATCGGTGGTGCCAGGTCATACAAATATAACCAACAAGTAAATATATCAGGTGTAAAATAGAAGCAATGTGAGCTTAATAGATGTAGTATTAGCAGTAACAGCAGTAACGGGAGCGGTTACTATAACATTAGTATGCGCATTGTCAGTCAACACATTTATTAAAAGCGTTAGCAGCTGTAATACAAGCAGCAGTAGCACAATTGAATCATTTGGTGGGACCCCGGGGTCCCGCAAAAATCAGGTCAATAATTATTATTTTTCAGTCCACCCACTCGTGATCCCAACAGCAACGCGCCGCCCGCCCAGACTCGCGCCAACAAGCGCCAGCAGGCGGCGATCAACACGATGGGCGCCATCCCACCGGCCAAACGCAAGCCCCGGGGGGCGTCCGCCGCGGTCGCGCGCGGCGACGACGACGCCCTCCGGTCAGCCGTCGATCCTCAGCTTCTATGCCAAGGCGAGCCCGCCCCCGCAGTGAATTTAACGTGTTTATGTAATTTTTCAACTTTTTACGAAACTTAGTGCCCCGAGTAGCTCTCGCCGAGGCCAATCGATTGACACTAGTTTTGTTGTCGGTAAGGCAAGACTTGTGTCGCTACGCGGTTTTTCCCACCCCGGGGCAGTGATGGGACCCCGGGGTCCCGCCAATTGCGTCAATTGGCGAAACTGTGCTATGGAATAGTGGCTGAGGTATTGTGAGAATTATTCTCCTGGTGAGCAGGGTGAACTTGTTAAGCGAGGTCACCTGGATATTCGCCATAACCTTCTGATGTACGAGAGCTTTCTCTTGCTCACTGTAGCCCGGAATGGACAGGATGTTGTGGACAAAGTTAAAAACTTCCTCCTGCAGCGAGGACACACAAAATTCTGAGTTAGCTCCTCATACAGAAAAAAAATGAAAACCGAGTTATCTCCTCTTTATCAGGATGTTGATCTTTCCAGAGTGTCTGAATTCATTGATATACATGGATATTTCTACACATTTAAAGTAACCCAGAAGTATATATCTTGCCTCTAATACTATCGTAACATTTTTTTCAAAAAGTCAATTAACTGCAATTTTAGAAACAGATGGCATTTATAATGTATAGTTTAGATGATAGGCACAAAAGAGGCATGCGCCTCATCTGCTATACAAGATCTAACAGTGAGACTGCATTGTGCGGAATACAACAAACTGATATTTCGGGCATATAAATGTATGCATATTTCAATGTAAGTATGTACAGGCTTGGGTGGAAATGTGTTTCGGAAAGGTGTGTTTGCTACATGTCTTCACATGGCAAGTTACGCAACCCTCGGCTGTACAAGCAAGCGTGTGTTGGTGTTAGCAACCGGAACGAACCCTCCGGGCCTCATCCTTCAGGTAGCACATCACGATTTGGTCGTACATCTGTTTCTTCTCAAACATGAACTCGCACACGAGGTAGCTGTGCAAAGACACGAACAAAGGATGAGCTTTAAACGCTCGGAGTAGCTAACGTTACGCGAGTAAACATGAAAATCCTTTCCGATTAATCTAAGCAATGAATACACATCAGCAGCAAACACTTTACATTATGGTCTTGATAAAACAATACAAAACTGTATATTTAAAATTACTGCTCTACATAGTTTGTATCACTTTATTATGAATAAGACAACATGTTAAGCAACATGGATACACATTTGAATATATTTTGAAACAGTAAATCGTTATAAGGACCGCTGAGAGTTTTGGGAAAAAAACGATAGATGTGTGCCACTTAAACACAACATTGATAGCCAGTGCATAGAGAAAGAGCATCAATTATAGAGCCATGCAAACATCTACACACAGGTAGGATACTAATTGAATGAAACATGTCGGGAAGCCCTGTGTGTGGCATTATTCCTCGGCAGGCCGTGTCATTCAGCTGGCGGTTATAAGTTTCAGGTGTTTTAGTGGCAAGAGCTCTGCTCTGCAAATGGCACCAGAGTTAAAAGCTGACGAAATAAATACAAGCGCAGCGACGTAAATGCAACGTTTGTGCTGCACGCTCACAATTTGGCTTTCTCTGCCAATGCCAGCAGCTTGCTCTCATCGAAGTGGACCGTGCCCCCTGCCTGCAGCAGCTCCAGCAGGGCCTGTTGGCGCTCAGCATGCCGTGAGTCATCGTCCGCGCCGCACAGGAACTCCAGCACCTGCGCCCCGAGTAAGTGTGGTTGGGGGATGGGGATGAGAGGTCACAGGCCACAAGGATACACAACATGGGTCGGCTGCTGCTAGACTATCTTACATTTATTGTTTAAAATGACAATCCATTGGGAATTGTATGATCAAATATGGAAAAAGATGGATATGTATAATTGTTTTGACAAGTGGTGCTGTTGCCTGTGAAATACCAGGGTATTCTCTGTTTCCTCACCTTTATGCCTTACCATATTCTCCAGGTAATAAAACACTTTTTTTCCCTGTATTTTAGAGCAAAGATTTGGGAAGATGTCTTATAATCCGGTAGGTGTGTGGCCGTGTATTACAAAATTAGCATACCGTATTTACACCGGCCACAGGTTTGTAGTGCATCTCACTTTCCGGAGTATCTTATAATACGGAGAATACGGTAATTCTAATGTCTAATATAATATACATTCTGTGTGAGCTTAGTATACATTTGCTATTTTTCTGTATGCACAGCATTTTAACCCTCACCCATACCTTTTCACATCAAATTGAGAATGCTAGTGTATTTATTTTCTCCAAAAGCTCTAGTTGTGTTCTCCCTGTCAGTCAATGCTTTTTTTGAGAAGTGTTTTTTCTCACATAGCTCTGCTTCTCACGCTTTCACGGTGACTAAAAATAGGAAATTAGTGTGTATCAACACAAGCCTCCTATGCCGGGGGTTACTCAAGGCTCATGCTTGCCTGGTCGAAGAGGTGGCGGTTGACGAACAGCGTGTTCTCTGGCTTTGCCAGCTGCCGTGCCAGGAAGGTGAAGAGGGACCCTACCTGTGATGGGGAAAAGCCTTTCCCTTCCACCATCACCTGAGAACCCACGCACACACACACACATAGAAATCCACAAATGCATGCGCATGCACACACGGGTAAAAAATACACCCACAACAACCGCCATTCACCACTAAGTGGCGGTGACGTCACCACGGCGCTTGTGCCACACACACACAAACGCAAACACATACCTACTCGCAAAAACATCAATCACCTATATGTACCGACTGTTTGGCAATTGATGTGAATGAGCATCTCTTAGGACCAGACCGCCGTTTGAGGGGTAGTTTGGCCAAAGCCATGCCGAGCTATCTTAATCTCCCCAGTACGAATGTTAACTACATTCAACACTTGTTTATCTACACATGGTCACTGCTGATGGTTTTCCTTATCTCAACATTACTGCCAAACGGGGTCTGTCTGATTGCTTGTATGGCAGTAAGTTAGAGCTGCTACCAGCTTCTCTTTAAATTAGTTAGCAGGGCAGTGGACACGCACGCCTGTAATCCAACACTCCGGAGGGGAGGGTTGATGGATCACATAAACATTGCAAAACTCCCTTCCCATGGGCATCGAGGTACCATACCCTGATATGCCAGAACGTGGTACAGCAAATTTGGATTCCACCTGTTCTCTTCGTATGAGATAGAGTATTGTCCCTTCGCATGAGTGGGTTTTCTCCAGGTGCTCCGGTTTCCTCCCACATGTAAATATTGAATTGGCCAATAACACCTTCATATATATGGAACCGCAGAGCTTGCGGGGGAGAATATGGTACTGGCTCACCACCTGGCTGCCTTTCCCACTTGTCTAATTCCTCATGCTCTCTGTCTTCGAGAGTTAGAGAATACTATGTGGCACAAGTTGAAATTATTATTCTTCCATGCATTATCCTCCATGGGCAGAAGTGAATGATTGTAAATTTGGTCATTTGTTTAATATAGCTGAGCTGAACTCAGATGAAGATTGGTGTTTGTGTCTGTACGAAGGTTTCCACCTGCAACAAGACATCCACAATGCGCTGCTGGTACTCCACCACCTGCTTGTCATTTCTGAAGTCTTCAAACGTCTGTGGGAACCAAATCAAGAACCCTTTCAACATACAGAATGCATAGCAGCAGTAGCGCTACTTGATAACGTTCCCTTATCAATCCCATATTATTGATTGGATGTTTATCCACTTCTTTAAAGAGTAGTGAGAAGGGGAGGGCATATAATGAGATAACACAAACATCTATACAAATAGATCAGCACCCTAATTGCTGTACTGCTGGCTATGTCGTACTGATGGCCCCGCTTGATTATCAACGCTACCTCCAAAGTGCTGGATTAAAGGTGACTGCCACCATATAAGAGCTATATAGCTCAGTGGGTCTTACCTGGTAAAATAAAAATATATAGTTTGATATGAATATCAGGATATGCTGACCATTAATGTAGGTGTTCATGTCATAGGTTAACTCTCTTGGAGAGGCTGTAGCCTCTGATCATCTACCTCCAACTGTCTCTCATCAAGTGTTGGTGCCTTGCCATACTATTGTTTCATCTTCCAGTTACATGTCTATGCAGGAGGCTGCAGGGCAGCTGTCACACGCATTGATTCATCTATTAAAAATGCTTAAGTGTGTACCAAAATGTACTATGTGAATCGATTATTTACATGTCTCAGAATAGACGTGTTTCAGAAAGTGTTTCAGATACCAGTGCAGACGGGGAGGGGGGGATATGTGGTTGAGATATGACAGCAGTGGACGTGACTCTAGGAGCACAGAATAAAACCACATCGGGAAAGTAAATATGGGTAGCTGATCCTATGCAATGATGGGCATTCACGCTTAGAAGAAGACATTCAATGTACTGTGTTACATTTAGATAATGCAGCAAACAAAACTCTACAAAGCAGAAGAAAATACAAAAGATGTGGTCAAAACCAATACAAAAGAGCAAATTCTTAAATCGAATAACAAGCCCAGAATATTAACATCGTTTAAAATTATTTGGGGGAAGAGATAAATTATTAATTCTGCCCTTTCGGTACCTCAGCTTCTACCCATTCCCACTCCCTGCACATCCTACTTGTACAGCACACAGGGATGCGGTCACATGAAGCCACTTTAAAAATTAAAATGTTATTGTAAATCATAGCATACTATTACTGTATAGCAACTCCACAGACAGCAGATAATTACGGGGTTCTCGCCACAGGTTGGTAGGCAGTGCCTCGGCACTCACCAGGGTGAGCACATTGAGGAACTCCCGTGTGTCAAAGTGCAGCAGCGTGCGGACGCACGGATAGACCTCCTCCTGCACCTCCGCCTCATCCGAGTGCAGCTTGATCACAAACTCAAACACCTGGCCACATGCCCTCCACCAGTCAGCAGACTCAACATCGAACCCAGACTGTTCTGTAATGGCTGCTCTGTTGTTATTCCACAGTACAGCTATCAGTCTCTGACACTGAATATCCAATTGAGAAACCCCAACCTGAATAACCACGTAGTTAATTAATGTGAACTCCAAAAATTCAATGGACATTGACGCTTATCCACTGCGCATCAACACATCAAAGATGTAATATGGACAAATACTAACAAAGCTTTGACATATTTACAACATTCTTAGCCATTGACTGCACAATACCTGATTTGAATGCACATTGCTGCCTTCACCTTATCACAGTATTTTCTTCTTTTATACATCCCTCATTAAAGGTGCAGAACATGAGCTGGTCCGCATTCATTTGTCATTAGGACATTTAAGTTCCATTTCTGATAATAATAATAATACTACTAACACGTGTGACTGGCATGGGTGAACATCGTGATCTACAACAACCGGTCACACGTAGTGTCCCGGTCGACCAGAGGCTCAAGGCCTGAGTGAGTGTTGAAGTGCCCATAGCCAGGCGTGCCTCCAATGACCACGGACCCTCATTTATCATCTCAGTTACACCTCATATTTACATTTACATCATCTGACACAGTCAACCCACTGCTGGGTAAAGGCATCCCCAAGCTTCAGTTATTTCTAATGTACTTGCGAAGTAATAATCCACCTAGCACGTGTACACAAACCAACTTCATGGCTCCATCTCCATGATCGACATAGTTTCGAATGCATTCAATTAATTGACTTCCACTTGTTCTGCCACTAGTGACGTGTATTGACAAAGTCCTTTAACGCCATGCACATTTACATCTCATTTACATTTCTGATCTCACCTGCTTTTTGACGGTGGGTGCCAGGTTCTTGGGAATGTCACCCATTGGGTAAGCTCTGCCAACCAGGCAGCAGCTGCACAATAAAGATGGTACAGCAGTGTCTTTGCTTAGATATACTTATTTAGGGTGTAACCACAAGCACACAGTAGAGTTCATGCAATTGTAGATACCTTATTTATTTGTATTTAGATTTCTTAGATGGTGTTCTACATGACTCTGAATATCACTGGCTTTAATCGGCATCATTGTGTAGAATTGCACAATAAAACGTGTGTCGGCTCACCTTAAGTAGACCAGGAGCTTATTGCCTGCAGTCACCTTGTCACCTAAGCAACAATGGTTGTGTGATTCATCAGATTTAACATGAATATGCTCTTTATGGTGGTACCCCGGGGTACCAAATAATACAAAATGGCCGAGGCAATTAAATACTTTATTTCTGGGACACTATTTTTTTCCAGGGGTGTAACTTAACTCCGCGACTGGGGTACCAATCAATTCGAAATCAGTGATACTCTGCGATGTCGAAACGCCAAACATTAGCATAAAAAATCTGTCATCGAAAAATTCAACTCTGAATAGTGCATCGTGTACAGCTCGTCGAGATGAGTCGATTGCCGCATCGCCGACCATCAAAAGACTAAAAATGACTGCATCACGGACATTATGTGAGAGCCGGGGTACTATGGTACACCGGGGTACCACCATAAGGTTCATGTCATTATTATAAGCTATGCTCGATAATACAGTGTATTCATTAAGCAGTCAGAAAATATTTGCGCTTTTAATCATTTTGGTGAAAGTGTGTCTCCTTGTCTGACGCCCTTACAATATGTAGTTTGGCACATTCTGTGCACACTTTCAGCGTAGCTGTTCCAACTCACACTCGACAGTATTACCTCGGTTACCAAAGTAGATGCGTTCCATGAAGTCACTTCGTTATCAGAAACTTCGTTACCAAAGGTAGATATAACATGGGAGGCATAGGGATGCATTCCAGGACTTCAGAGAAGGGGGTACAATAGGAAAAACGTTGCTGCACAGTAATCTTCGCTTTGTCTGCTTGGTTTAAAATGGTCTTTAAGGTGGATTGCAACAACCCTAACAAACCCACCACTTCACTTTTCATCTCTCCCGCCTCCAGCCTCTTACGATCTACATTTTTGTTTCGCAAGAGATTTACGCTGCATTTCTAGTCCACTAGCACTAGATGGGCGTTTGGATGATACAATGGGGATATTAAAATCACTTCATCACTGCAAAAAATAAAATCACTTTTTACCAACACGAGGAGCTCGAGCAATGGTGGGCGGGAAAGGAAAGACTGGCGAAGCGCACCGCTGATTGTGCCGAGTGAGGGAGACTCAGGAAGAAGACCTTTGCTGATTGGCTGCTGAGAATGTTCATGAATGAAACCCCACTTTGTCGTGTTTACAGGACCTGCGCAGCGCTTAAAACTTCACTCTTTTGAATCGATTTGCATGATTTCTGAAGATATTTTTCTATGTTTTTTAAAAAATAGGAAGGCGAAAGGACCCTCCACGGCCGACTTTGTTATGAAGGAGCTTCGTTCCTGGAGGATTCATTCACCGAGGCATTACTGTACATCGGTATACACCATGATATATACACTGATAATATAGTACATTGAGAATCTTCACAAAACATACCAAAAGGGTTCATACTAAGAAACCTATAATATTTATGTGAAACTGAAATACGATATTCTAATGTAAATGCGCCACACAATAATGTAACATACCAGGCAGCTGACGACCAGTGCGGAGTGCATTCTGTACGACCTTTAAGATCTCCTATTAAATACAAATAACAATATAATTAAATTTTGATTTAAAGCTTTCGTGACTGCAGGGATTCATATTCTTGGTTCTTTCGGTAAAGTGACTTTACCGAAAGAACCAAGAATAACAATATAATTGTTTAGAATATTTGAAACATTTATTGATATAGGTGCCATTTACAGGTACTTTCCCAAGTCAAAGGAATTTTGTTAAATCAAAATTGCCAGTGACGCCATAACATTTTTCAAAAACAATCGACACTGGTAATAGGATAGTTCTGGCATGAAACTAGTAAGACATGACGCAGGGAATCACTTCTGCATCACGTTCAATTAAGACTACAAATATAGCATATCTTAACAAAACAATTTAATTATATTTTCACAAAGTATAAAAGATGTCGCACACACATACCTTGATGGGCGTGACGTAATCATTCATTCCCGTGTTGTAGATGTAGATGACAGCATCGTACAGGCCATGAGACCAGCAAAGGCTAATCACCTTCAGAAAAATGAAACAAACTAAGACTGAAGTCTAAAAACGAATCCGACAAACAAGATCAATGTATATTCTTCATTTTGAATTAATTTCAATGTGGTTTCACTTGGATAAAGCTAATAAATTTATGAACATGAATATCAGCACTCGTGATATCTAAAGATATACCAACAGTTTCAGTTGGTGGAAGTTTAATACTGCCAATGTCAATGGGTAAACAAACGATGAACAGATATAATCTATGAAGGCCAAGGCAGAATGGTATTCTTTAATGGTTATCATGAATACGTGAACGTAGTTAATTGGTTGAGCCATTGCTATTAATAATGGAGGTCAGTACTGAGAACTTATATTGATGAGGATGGACTCCCAATTACTACAGACCAATCCTGACAGTGCCAACAGCCACAGATTAAGTCAGAGCTGTACCTGCTGGAGGTCGAGGCTGGTGATGTCCATGTGGAGGATGCACGCCTCCACCGTGGCCATGCGTGCCTGGCCCTGGTAATGCAAGATGAGGTCACGCATGGCCTGCGGGGTGATGCTGGTGAGACGGTCACCCAGGACGTGGGGCTCCAGGCTCTCGAGGAACACGCCCCGCGCCACTGAGCTTTCCCCAAGCTGCTCATACATCTGGGTGAAGAGCAAGTCCCTGCAAGCAAGGTTCAGGGAACACATTTGAGTCTTTCCTCCTTCACTGTCCTGAACCTAAATGTTAGGGGAATTCTAAAGCAATATACAAAGCAATTATAATGAAGTAATTACAATGAAGCGAAATGGGCATAGCCAACAGTGGAACAGCTTTCCAATGTGCATACGGTGCAACCGCACCAGGGCACAGGCCAGGGGGGTGTGCAGAGGTGTGAAATTGGACAGGGGGTTTCCATTCCTTGCAGCAGGGCCCATTACAACTATGCAACGCCACAAACAATAATAATTGTGTAGAGTAGGGAATAACGTCTGCATCACCTTTAATGTAAAATATATAAATACACATATATATTTTTTTACATAGATCAGGTGAAATGCTAATATGCTAATGTTGACAAAATCTTTCAGTGATATAGAAGTAACAGCATTAATATATAATTAAAACCATGACATTGGCACTTTTTATATAAGATCTTTGCAAATGCATATTCAGTAAACAGTGCATAAACCTACGTCCTGCCCAGCAGAAGGCAGTACTCGATGCACAGAGGAACCACCTCCTGCAAAGAGCAGAGAAACCATGTGCACAATACAATCAATGTTGCAGTAACATTGCCAGCAGCAATATGTATTCTAGTATTCATTTCCATAGTTAGTTCTAACAAAACACAAATATGCACATGAGATAGGTTATTGTCCCCCAGAGGTTGTATTCTCAGGACAGAGGGACACAGTGTACTTCCTTTGAAAAGTTAGCTGAATGTGGTTTCTGCGATGCTGTTTGAAGAAAATATAAAAAGCACCAGAGAGCACTTTGTAAATATCCAGAGGAAGAAAGATCAGAACGCAGTTATTGCCATGCAGCACGAAGTAATATTTTTATCTGAAGGACAATCAATCAAATGGCATTTTTATTTCAATAAACTACATATGTGGTACACAATGTGATAGTGGTGTTCGAATGTAATTTAATCTAATAACAATAGAGCAGGATGAAATGTACCTGGAAATGTTTTTCCAGAGCTTGTGTCTTGCCTGGCTCAGGGCATTTTTTCATGGAGATCATCACATACTGCATGAGCATATCTGTCATCTGTAGCCAGAATAAATCAAGTCAGCTTTTACAACAGCAATTCAACAGTGAAAGGATGGACAGAACACCTGCGTTGCAAAACACCACGCATAATAGAATTTACGTATACCAAAATTTCAATCCGCTCACCTTATCTGCAACCAATAATTTTCTCTTGGCAATGTTCACTGGCAAACCTGAACAGAGCAGACCACAGTGTTACACAAGGTACCCAGCTGGTATCAGCCACCGCTATACTGAATACAGCATTGTAAAGTATAAAATGTGATTTCGTTAGTCATGCTTTTAGCCGAGGAAAGTGTTCCATTTCTTGTTTTAAACTAAAGTAGTTTGATGAGCTCTTGGACGACAAAACGAAACAGCAACCTACTGAGTAATTCAAAGCATCATCGTGTTCTTAATGTAAATATATTCCAGCCTTGTTGCATGTACTATGCATTTTACTTTCCAGTCCTGGGAAGCAAATGTGAAGCTCATATATTACAAGAACAAGTGCCACAAAATAGGTAAATTTCCACACTCGCTCACTCGCTCACTCACCCAGAACGGCTTTTGCAGAGCCTTGGTGGAAAGACCAGGCCAGATTCAAGGCGTCTGGAAACCTCTCCTGCCGCACAAGCAGGTCCACCCTCTGCAGAAGGTCACACATACACACAGGCGCACATACACAATACTCCATCTGGCACATTTTATAATATACACCTTATCGACTATAAGGTGGGCTCCACATCACCGGAGTCATTTTGCAAAACACTGGATTGCCCCCATGTGCAGCAATAGATGTGACAGACTTAGTTTAATTATGCTACACAGTGGCATAATGATGTAACATTAATTTACAGGATAAAAAAAGAACGTTTATACATATTCTTAGCTCTTTCGGTAAAGTCACGTTGAAGGGAAACAATAAAATATATATTATATTATAATAAAATATATATTATATATTTTATTATTTTATTGTTTCCCTTCAACGTGACTTTACCGAAAGAGCTAAGAATATGAATTACTGCAGTCACGAAAGCTTTAAATCAAAATTTAACGTTTATACAATTAACCAAAATAAATGTAAAAAAACACTTTGAACATCAACATAAGAAATATATAACAGTGAACGTGGCAATTAAAATATGTTGATAACTGTTATTAGTGTGGTAGTGGTTGAATGATGATGATATTGATCGGGCTAATACCAATGAATCCCCTCAGAATTATATAAATTGTCACAATTCTGCATCTTGATTTGATTAGAGAATCAATCATGTTTTGCCACCATGATGAATGTAGAGTCTAATGGTTGCTGCAACGTTCATCTCAACCAATGAAGTGCTGATTTGAAGATAATCTATTCTTACATGCCAAATTCCATTTGTTTATCATGAGCCAAAGAATCCACCTTAATCATTGAATCCTGACATGCTCAATGATGATGATGATGAGGGTGATGTGCAATCTACAATACTAATGACAGTCCTTTATAAACCCACTAATGTATTAATGCCTCCTCACACTGTGTTGGTCATAGGGACTATTTCATCAGACTGCACACACTGGTTAGTGCGCTTTGGTAAAAGTGGGGCCCAGGACTGGTTCAGATATCACTCGCTGGGTCCATAGTGCAGTGCGCAAAGGACTGTACTACCACTCTCTCTGACATAAATGATACAGTGAAATACATCCGACTCACCTCTCGCCAAGTTCGCAACGACATCACATGAACTGACTGCGGGGAAAACAATAACACGTGTAGACATGAATATTGTTTAGTCTTAACCAGAAATTTGGAAATATTTATTTTGCATAACTGTATAACATTTCAAAACTTTGAGAGGGAGAACTTACTTTTATTCCCAGGTAAAGCACTTGCCCTCCAAAGCTGCAGATGGATTGGTAGCATGCCTTCTCTCCCACAAGTGCCTGTAATTGTTTCAATTACGCAAATAATATTGCGTGCACGAAAATACAAAACTGTACAATGTGTCAGACTTACAAATTTTAACCTTATTTAGTTAAACAAATATGGAGCTTATATGCCTTAAAAAGGATACAGTTTAGGGCAAAAGGTTAAACCATTATAATTTGAGGTAAAAATTGCATGAAATGCATGTGATATGTACATATGTTTAATAATAATTTACATGAATTTGTATGGTGCCTTCCACTAACGTCTCAAGGCGCCTTTTAAGAATAACGAAAAGTTAAGAGAGGCGGAGAAGTGAAACAGAATAAACTGACTGAAGATGTGTTTTAAGACGAGACTTAAAAGTATCCACATTATCGGATAAACTAATTTCCAATGGTAGGGAATTCCACAACCGTGGTGCAGACAAAGCAAATGTCCGCTCACCTCAGCAACGCAGCCGGGATCGAGGTACGCACAGAGGGGGTGTAGGGATGAATTAACTGGTGAATATATGGTGGTGCCAGCCCATGCAAGGCTTTAAAAATTAGTAGAAGGTTCTTAAACTTTACTTGTTTCAATACCGGAAGCCAGTGTAATAGGAGAACCGGAGAAATGTGGTCATGTAATGGAGTTAGGGTGAGCTCCCGAACTGCCCCATTTCTGAACAATTTGTAGTCTACGAAGGAACTTATTTATAACACCAACCAGCAAGGCATTGCAGTAATCGATTCGCAAGAGAACAAGTGCATGAATCAGCCGGTGTAAGGAGTTTGCGCACTTGAGTAATGTTTCTGAGGTGAAATAAATAGGTTTTCACATTATTAACGAACATGAGCTTCGAAGAAAAGGGACGGATAGAATATCACACCAAGATTACTAATATCTTGCTTCGGACAAAAGTTCTGGCCATCAATAACGAGGCTGAAAAGTACCAGTTTTTCAATTGTTGGGGAGAGCCGACTAAGAGGAGTTCAGTCTCATATTCATATATCTGGAGAAAAATGTAAAATGTAAATAAATCTTCTCAAAACTCAAGATGTTTTATACAAAACTAATGACAAATGTCCTAACATTTGACACAATACATGCCCCGAAAGGTACATCGATAATGTACATGATAATTTCGTCGGGGCTGTGGGTTGGTTACCAGGGCCTGGCTAACGTTGCCGCCTGTGGCCAATGACTTGAAGTGGCTGGAGTTGTAGACCAGCTGGAGGCTGGCTATGTCCAGAGCCTCCAGCTGCTCCTGGTTCGCTCTTTCCACCACGTGCAGAGTCTCCGTGTCATCCAGTAGGGCCAGCACGCGTGAGTTCATCCACTGTAGGGTGGGTGCATACACCAACAGCACTTGTTAAAAACATTTTTTGTTACAATGCCATCTTACAAATGGTCAGGTGACACAGGCAGCAGCATAATAATGCCCGTGGAACCAACACGGCTGAGCCACGGGTTTGAATAAACCAGGATCTCAAGTGTAGGGAGTTAGATGAGGTCACATTACAATCATGGATAATTATTAAACAAAAATAACGAATATAAAACCGATTCATATCCAGTACTTTCTGTAAATAATGAGAACATCTATCATAATAGGACGATGTGTACAGGTTGGATATAAATATATGTAACAACACACAAAGATTTGTTCATCAACATCAGGAAGGTGCGACTCCCATCGTGCATAACATGCATGCTATGTGACTACTCTTGTTCAGTGTGGCTTAAACAAAGGCCACATCGTCAGCTCTGTTGAGCTTGTGCCTTAGATAGAGAGTATCGTGCATGCTATGTAGTGGTCACGTGACATGCATGCAAAGTATGATGGAAGTTGCACCTTCCTGCTATTTGTCAGCAAACCTTGTGTAATACAGAAATCATTCAAAATGAAATCTACACAAAACATATTCCACATTAAATCTACATAAAACATACACATTTGTAATGATTACCACCTTATAATGGGAAAATCTATAGGTTGGTGCTTGTATACTAGTGCTAGCCCCGTACCTTTGATTTCATGTAAAACAATATAAATCACATATGAACACTAGAATGTGTGCGACCATTCAATCCCCTAGCTTATTCATCCATCCTTGTTGTGGACGTGCTCAACTTGTTAATGCCACGTGTATGCGCTGCCCTCACTGTGAGGTTGATGGGCTCATAATTCAGGTGCAGCTCCCTCTGCTTGCTGAAGTGGATGTTGTCAGAGTCTCGGCAGCTGGCCTGCAGGAGAGAGAGAGCATGTCAGAAAAAATGAAAGAGCAAAGGAGAGACATAAAAAAATAAAACAGAGAGGCAAAGACATGATGGGCAACAAAGAAAATGAGAAATCGCCAAGAAAAAACTCACACATTTTAGAAACCTATAGACTCAATCATTTGTATTGTAAAATAGCTATTTATAGTACTATTTTTTTATCAGGCTTAATGGACCATTCCATTTGGCCAAATTGGTTAGAAATTCAAATAATGCTCAAAATGGATTGCCGAGTCGGCTTCTGAATTGCCTGTTGCATCGATTCAAGTGGGAAAACATTCCATTCTTTGAGTCAACCGAGGCCAAAGAAAAAGAGAAACCGTAATCTCAAGCCTGGGCGGGAGGCATAAGGACCCGGGTACCCACTAGGATGAAGTGGACGACGGAGCCCCTGCAGAACGCGAGCACAGGGTCTGCTGAGCCATTCACCAAAGTGAAGTGCCATGCCATGAGCGGCACGCTCGCCGGGTTCGTCTAAGGTAAAGGGTTGCAACATGTCCACAACATTACTCACGCCACCAGCACGAGAGAAAATGTACATTGCAACTCGCGTAAATCAGCAACGAGACCCTCGTCCGTTCCTTCATCACATCCTAACTTGATGTGCGCAACTCTCTTCTCTGCGGCCTCCCTAAATCCCTTATCACCAAATCGAGATCATCCAAAATGTCACTGCCGGACTTCACTGACTCTTAATCAAATTCTGGATCAACTTCAGGATCGCACTCACTATCTTCTAAGCTCATCCATGAGCACATATCACTCTACCTCTTAAGCATTCTCCGCTCCAGCAACCAAGATTGTCTATCAAAGACACCAGTCAAACTTCCCTGAGTGGGAGCTCACTCTTGTTCCTCTGCTGACCTCTGGAGCCTCCCAGTCGCCAGTGCTCTCAACTCCATGCCACTGTTCAAGTCCAGGCTCACGACCTTCCACATTAACGTAGCCTAAAAATGTTTTTTTCGCTTTATAATATAAATACTCCTTCTTTCCAAGAGATGCCATCTCCCATTGTTTCTTATATTGTCTTGACATGTGTTTGCATTTAGATGCTATAGAATCCAAATTGTACTTTCAATATTATAAAAAATGCACATACAACTTACCTTTCCATAGGACACAGACAGCATCACTTTGAGGGATGGCTTCAGTCCAACTATTAATATCTGCAAGGATATGAAATATTTTAATTAAAACATATCATGAAAATATTACTAATGGTGACAATCCTTCAACGTGCGTGCATATTGCTTCAACATGCATACATATTTTGATACCAAGCAAATCCCGTCTGTAATAATTACTAGGATGTAGCAATTCAATTATGAAAATTCGTATACTGACAATACATGCATCCATCATGCATGTAAGAAATGATGATATACGATTTCTACAAATTAAACTCAACATTATATTTGATCCAATGGAACATACAAGATAAGACATCCAAGACAGAACATATTAGACCACACAATACAAACAGCAGAAGATGGCACAAAACGAAAAATAATTTCTAAAACGAATCATGACCCAAAACTGTGACAATTCACAGAACAGGCTGGTGTTACACATGCATTTAAATCGACACATCTTGCCCGATATTACACATAAAACACCAGGCTTGCGTGAGTATATCACAAACGTTGAATGGACACATTGCATGTCCTCTCTGCACACAGACACACACACACCTTCGTGAGAGAGGCCATGGCGAGAAGGAAGTGCTGTGACATGGGGTGTTCTTTGAGGTTGGTGGGAAACCACAGCGGCTGGATGCAGCACACCTCCCCCTTCGCGCCACTGAACAAACAGCGCGACTCGCACGTCCGCACGCCCATCACCCTCCTGCAGAGGCGAGGACAGTAACTCAGAACTCGTCGTGTACATCTCCTTGGCTCTGTATTCCTCTCCGTTCAACGAGACATCACAGGGTGTTTTGCAATAGTGAATCATTGTATTGCATTCTGGGGGGGGGAAATTGGTGCAATGGTGTGCGAACTGTGCAATGAACTTAGAAACTGAGTTCGACCCTAGACATGGCTAACGTCAGGGGTCATCCATTTAGTACGTACGCATGGAGGGGGGGGGGGTTAACCCAAATGTGTGCGCATAGGAAACGGGGGGGTGGGGGGGGTGAAGCCTCGATAATAATTTGTCTACATTGGCCTTCAAATGAGTTAGATAGTCCGGCGGTGGACTATCTGTTTGCTTAAACACGTTAATATTATTAATCCTTCATCGTTTATGCGTGGATTAAATATCGGCCGTTTTATAGGATTCGAGGGGGGGGGTTGCGTCAAGCTTATGTACGCAGGTGGGGGGGGTGTAAAAAGTACGCGTGCGTACACGGAGGGGGGGAGGGGTCAAGTTTTGACAGATTTTTGCGTACGTACTGAATGGTTGGCCCCTTAGCGGCGATTGATATATGAACTGGTCCTGGGACCCCCCCTTCACGAACCCACAATGGTCAGCATAGCGAAGCATGGTCAAATAAACCCCTGTGACTGACAAGGAGTAGAAATGCCTTCATCCAGCAGTGTACTCTAAGTTATTAGTATTATTATTGCATTCAGTTACAAAGAGTATGACATTTAACATAAAGAAGTATGATAATGTGCATGTGTGTAAGGGACCCACTTGAAAGCAAGTTCAAAGACAGAGCCCCCACTGTCATTGCAGATTGCTAAAGTGGGATCATCTGTGAACTGAGAACATTTCCACTTTCAAAAATCTAAAAAGTGTACAACTTATCATACTCAACCAAGAAGAACAATTGACAATTTTTTTTTTATTTTTAAGATATCAACATACATATAATGATATCAAAACTTCACAAAGAAATATTGAGGTCATGGCAGAAAGCTGTTGCATCAAATGCCTGAGTACTGAATTCATACATCTTAGCCTCTTCAATGCAATCAATATATAATCCTAATAGCTCAAACCTTCAAACAATACTTTAGGCTGGAGGCGAGAAGCTGTTTTCCGTACACTTTAATCTCTCAAATTATTACCCAAATAATGCTCCCAGTCACGTAATTGTTCGTCATGATGACCCACGGTTACATGTAGGCTGGCAGGACTAACCTTAATGTGCAGAACAGCTGTGCCAGGAGGATGTGCATCCGTTATTGTTCGCAGAAGCTTTCCATTGATCAGATCCCACATGGTGATCTGTGGGTTATCATAATATCCACACATCCACATCAGCACACTCCAGCAACCATGTAAAGAAAGACAATAAAAAAGAGCTTTTATCTTGTATATACATTAAGAGGCTATATGTTCAGAACTGTCTGACACAAATGAAGAGACAAACAAAAACACATCTCATCCAGATATACATATACGCAATATTATAATGAAACAATTACAAATGTCAAAAACATAAATTTGGCACACTAGTGCTGTCACTACAATTCAGTTTTAAATAATATAGTGACATAACTAGGGTGCTATGGTGGTGATCATGACAATGGTTTGAAAGCCTTTAATTGGACTTGAATCGGCCTGTGGCCAAGATACAACGCACTTGGATGTTTTCGCTTGATCATACAATGTGCATAAGGAATTTCAAATCATGAAGACATACGATGGGTGGCATATAGAAGTGGCACCACCAACACGCAAGCACTGCATGAGCTAATATAAATCACCTGCCCCTTGGCAAAGCCACAAAGAAGGCGGGTGCAGTCGCGGTTGATACCGAGGGCAGAGACGGCACCATACTGTGCTCCTATAGCTGTGCTGCCCAGACACAGCTTCAGTGCCTGGTTAGGGTCTGATATAGAACCCAGGCCAACACAGCAAACAGACAACAGGTGGTTAGAGATTTGTGTATACAATATCCAGCCCGACACAATGACATTTAACGCCTGATAAAGATCTAACGTACAGCAACCCAACAAGCTAACTCGTAGCACCTGGCCATGATAGCTTATAGGCATGTAACGATGCATCCTGCAAAAAAAAATTAATGCATTTTTAAGATTTGGGATTGCAATTCCATTCATCAATTATTTTTTCTTGTTTTTATTATCTCATTTGTAGTGTCTCGTTTGTAGAATTGTGTTCACTAGATTAGCCAAAAAGAAAAAAAAACATAAAATGTACATTAAATTTGAATAACTTGTGAGTTATCAATTCTACACACGAAATGTAATGTATGAATTGTGAGTGTAAGATTCGGATTTAACCAAATTTATGCAATGTTACATGCCTAGAATGATGCAGGCAGCACTTATTCCAACATGCCAACCTGTAATTATACCTTGTTAGCATCTGATGCACACAATACCAAGGCCAAAAGAGCAATAAATAACACCTGGTTAAGACCAAAATAAACCATATTCAAGTCCTCATGTTAACAATTACTACAAATCAGGCTAACAAATTCAACATGCCACGGGCATGATGCTCATGACCATATGCTTATCAGCAAAGTCAGTAACCCAGAAGTAAGCTAAGTTGTATCAAGCACTCAAGCTACTGGAGCAGCAAGCAGAGGCAAGGCATGGTTTTAATTAATCTGTCATGGTCACCCAACTCAGTACAGCTTCCCACATCCACCAATCCTTTACAGATGCAAATTAAATTATAAACAAAGTATGCATCTGAAGATTGGTAAACTTGAAAAGTTGACCCAGAAGAGCGGTTACGATGAGCAGTCTGGGCTGCAGCTAAAATGGATCAATGTTAGGCTGTGAGCATTCCGTGAGCTTACCTCTTCCTACTCATCGTTCCGACAAAAAGGGAAGCACACAAAAGGGTAGAGCATTGATCAACATTGTGAGGCTTACACTGCAAAAGTGCTGCAATGTCAAAGCACGTTTTGGACAGTTGTTGGAGTCTGTGGCAGCAGATCTTGAAAGTGTAAGCCACTACCGCTAGCTTCGGACACATTATGAGTTGCTGTTTTTACGTTTCATAATTTGCATTTACAATGTTAATGGGATTAACAGCAAATGAAAGTGAATTAAATAGACACTGAACTTACCGTACACTAGCACTAACCCATGAGCTGTGCCCACTGCGATCACATTGGAGACAGCCTAGGGTATAATGAAAACACACACACAAATATTGTCTGAAGATGCTTCAACAAACTTTTGCGGGAAATGCCTTTAGTGAGCATCTAATAAGACCAGTAAAGTGAAAGAAGAGCTTGCATGTCCATCACTACGCCTGGCACCCTTTGTTATCCGAGTACTGATGTTCAGAGACCACTCCAGGCACTCATTTAAGGTTGAGTCGACCTAGGAGAGACCCAGGATCAATTCAGATATTTGCCACTGATGATAGCTGTGGCTGGAAATCAAACTCAAGTCCCAAGGTGCAGTTGGCACACAAGGCATGCATGGGTACCTTTCCCTCTCTGCTGTTACATCACAACTGGTACTTAATATTTATGGCTGAGTCAGCTTTAAGGAGAGGCTCAAGGCAGTGAGGTCTGTACCATGGAAATGCATGGGACATGGAGAAAACCTGTTTTCATTAAACCACAGTGCAGCATTGCTAAACCAACTCACCGCATTGTTTCAACCATGTTCAAACTTAAAAAGTAATGTCAGAGAAAATATAAACGAGTTCTTCATATAACAAAATGTTCTATTTGGATTTGTTTAATTCAATAATGTAGAAAATGTTCTGTTGGGTATGCAAATGAATAAACATTATACAATCCATTTATATAATTTACATGAATGCACTTAAAGCTTTCGTGATGCAGGAATTCATATTCTTTGTTATTTTTTGATAATTTCTTTGAACCTATCTACGTGACTTTACCGAAAGACCCAAAAAATATATATTTAAATTCGTGACTATTTTAAGCTAAACACCATACATACCATAGCAGTTGGCAGTCCAGCTTCGACTCGGTCCTAAAATAAAACATATAGCACACAATTAATAAAATATAAAAAGTAATAACTATGAAAGAGTAGCTCATGTTAATCTTGGTACTGTTTAAACATTTCATATGATCGGACCTTGTAGTTGTAATGGGCATGTCTTATAAAATGAAAGAATATAACAATTCGCACCTCTTAATACTCAAATTAGAGAAATACTATTGATTTAACAAAATAAGCAGGCATGGGTATGATACAATGAAATAGATAAAATCCAATGGATAAGATTAGTAACGGAATTGTATTGAAAAGAAGGAAATAGTCCAATAAGACAATTACCATGGAGATTGAGCAATGAGATTAGCGCATGAGCAGAAAAAGCGTTTACATTAAATAACCGAGAGAGATGGCAAAGACACGAGGAGCCTTTATTCAGAAGTGAACTGGTCATGACATTTGATAGTAATGGTGACTATTTAACCTACTTAATGTTGTTAGTGGGTGGGAGAGCACAAATCAAGCTAGATTAGCTAACTTCAGTATCGAGGTACAAACAGGCTCAGTATTTATATTAACATAACCCCACCAGCCACTATTACAATAACACTGGACTCACTGCCGCAGATACAATCTGGGAAGACACGCCCTTGAGGATGACATGTTTCAGCACCGAGCCATGGAAAGGTTTCTTCTGCTCTGCCTTCTTTTTTTTCCTGGGGTGAGAAGTGGGCACACAAATACACACGCACATACACAGGATTCCAGTCAAACACAAGCAAGCAGTCACTGGAATACCTGGTTTAACTTTTTACCAATATTGTGAGACCTGAAGGTAATGTTTAAATTTATGATAACATTTCAGATCCTAATAAAATTCTGCAAATGTATATGTTTCATTAAACATTATAAATGAGTGTCAATATAACCAATGGGTTACCAGACTTTTCACAAGTTGCCATATGTATACGATGACCAAGACGTTTTGAACAATAATTTAGTTGGGAAAAGAAATCAAGTTTAAAGTGGAAGCCTAGAAAAGTTGGAGGAAATTGGCCTTGATGTATCTTGCTCCTCCAAAAGCCGATGTTGAGAAAAAAACAATCACTCATGTACAGTCCTGCATCAATTATAAGACCGATAGCATCATCATCTTCACCATCTTCCATGGATCGGCAACCACATACCTCTCTCATTTAATATCAATCTCCTCCACTATGTGCTGTCTGCTCAAGCAAATCAAGCATTCCGTTAAAATCTTCAGTCCATATTGGTTCAATGTGTGATTGGTAGTTACTTCTCTTCCTGCTGCTCATGTACGGAATTCAATTCCTCTGCCTGTTTGCACTGCTGCATCCATTCCCTTGTTTAAATCCTCTACTCATCTTCCTGTGTAAAGCAATTAAGTCATTTAAGAAACGCAAAATCATGCTAATAGCGTCTCTCACGCGCATTACTGTCTCGTCACGCTGTGTAAATTAAATACATTTTAACGTCTTAAGTCGTATCTCGTGTGAAGACACAAGAGATATAACGATCCCTTGTGTGTTCTTCTGCATGTATCGCACAATGTTATTGCAAATCCTCCTCTGGCCCGTCCCATTCTATCATCGATATACTGCCCTCAAAAATACCCCTCTTCAACAAACCCTATATATGTGGCTATCCCTATGTACAACGTCTTGATATGTGGTCACAAGTTAGATTTGATGTATTTAAAAAAAAATATATATTCCACATTGTATAGTACAAGGATGCGCGTGCCTGGAGTAGGGCCGGTCGCCACTGTCTGTGCTGGCCAGTGAGGACGTCTCCACGGAGCAAGCGTCCGAACCGTCGGCCAGGAAGAGCGCTGGGTCATCCAGCTGGAAAGGATTCTCCTCCTCGTCATCCTGCACAACAATGTGGCACTGCCGTACTTAAAGAGCTCCACGTATACCTCAAACATAACAGAACAAAATTCACAAAACGGGCCCACAGGCTGTGTTGATGTGCGCTTTACGACAAACCTCGTTGAGAATGCTTTCCAATGTGGGTGGTGTGTCCACTTGAGGAAGGTCAAACTCTTTGTCATCCAGCTGTATCACAGAGAAAATAGAGCTTGCGCGTGCGGAATTGCAATTCGAGTGCATTAGACCTGCATGAAAATAGGACTGCTCAGATACTTCTATTAACCGATTCCACAGCCTGAATGCTTTCACCTGACAAAAAAAATACATCGTTCAGAGATACAGTCAATGAACCTCACCCGGTTAAATAGGGGACGTCAATCATAAGAGACGATTCATCGCAATGGGCTCTGACAAGGCTAAATAAAGGACGTCGATCACGAGACAATTTACCGCAACGGGCTCTTAACCTGGTTAAACAAAGGACGTCAATGTCTACATATTTAGAACGAACGCAACATCCCTCATTGCGTTTACGAGGCCCCCCCCACCTCCTCAATGTCGTCCGTCAGATCAGCCAAAGACGCACAGCGGCTGGGGCTGGACTCTGCGGAGGACATATCGTGCCTCTTGCTGGTTGTGCTGCTGCTTATGCTGCTGGTGAGTGCTGCTGGTTAGTGATAGTTAAAGCTGCTGGTTTGTGCTGCTGTGGTGCCGTTGTCGTACGCGAGTTCGATATTGACATGGGGATCAACTCCTGACCCCTGACCCCAAGCAGCTGATCGCTGCCTCTTCCTTGAACATTGCCCGGACCGGAAACAGTGGGTTGAAGCGATTTCAAGTTCCGCACCGCGTTCTCCCCCAATGTTTTTTTTGTTCTTCATTAAATCAAAGCAAACGTGTTAGACAAAAAAAAGGGGGGGGGAGTTCAAATGTTGCGTCTGCCCTTGCGACTCACGAAAGGTTACACATTAAAGGAACGAAATGACAGACGACACGGCAACGCGTTGATAAATCGGCGAGCGGAACCATTGCGCCGACCGCGTTTCCCCCACGAGGGGGGATAGTTTAACGGGCAGCGCACGGCGTGAACCAATCGAATTCGTTGATGCGATGTCACGTGACGCGGTTGCCAAGCGACGGCGACGCCGAGTCAAAAGAGTTTTTTTTTTAATTTCGCAGCGAGAATCTTTTACTCTCTTAACAACAACGGCAATAATTATTGTTACTTACAATCATAACAACAGCAATCAAATAGGAAGTAAGTTAACGTCGTGCTGCTGTTGCGGTGATGAATATTGTTTGTGTTGCACGCTTGTTTAATGTCAATCGTCGTCGTTTCACCGCTGGCGAAGTTCATAAACTATTGGCAGACGCGGTTCAGAGGCAATAGCTCACGTCTTGTAATCGCATCAGGTTTCGAGTACATTTAAAACACATGCGCAATTGAAGTTCGCCGTTGCTACTGGGCTGTGTCCAACTTTGTGCACATCTAGAGTTAAATAAAGTAAATTTTGATTTAAAGCTTTCGTGACTGCAGTAATTCATATTCTTAGTTTTTTCGGTAAAGTCACGTTGAAGGGAAACAACAAAATAATAATCGTGAGAATTTAAATAAAGTAGTTTGTCATGCCGTGTTAACCCGTACGCTTTTCGGGTCCATACGGCGTACAGCCGTTTCGATACGGGCAAAAAAATATAATTGTGTCTATTTGTGTTTCTCCCTTGTGATGGGACTTTGTAGAATGAACTATTAAATTTATCTGGGCATGGGGTGGTAACCAATAAGGTCTGAATTGGTCTGTAATAAGGTAGGGCACTGATAAGTGATTGACAGGTATGAGTTTTTATTAAAGTCATAATTTGTTTAAATATTCAATTCTAGATTTAAAGCTTTCGTGACTGCTAGGATCCATACTCTTTGGTTCTATTTGGTAAAGTCACGTAGGTGAAAATAAAATAACAAAAAATCACGACGTTTCGGCCACAACACAAGCGGCCTTCATCAGGTGAAGGGACGAGACTGCCTGGAGGACAGTCTGGAGGACAGTCTCGTCCCCTCACCTGATGATGGCCGCTTGTGTTGTGGCCGAAACGTCGTGATTTTTGGTTATTTTATTTTCACCTACGTGACTTTACCCAATAGAACCAAAGAGTATGTTTAAATATTCAGTTGTATTAAAAATGTCTTCACGTATCCCAGGTCGCCATGTGTCTCTACGAGCCCGTATTTCATCACCTGGTTACATAAATAACAACGTTACTACTTGTAGATACTTAGCCAGGCTGTACATTTGAAGTTGTCATTCATGAGAAAGTAATACTGTAGAGTACTTTAAAGATGCGGTCGAGCGTGTCATTCTGGCGCCCTTAGTTGCAATGCGTCCGTGTAGCGGTGTCAGCTCGGGACGTTCTGTATCTGCAAGAGCTGCTTTTTTGGGGGAGTTGTCTCTTGAACACAATGTTTATTTATTTTTATTTCAATGGTTGTGCATAATTGCTATTTTATAGCGTGTATATAAAACATGACCTCCGTAAATCACACTTACGCGCGTGTATGATACGTTTGTATTTTACAACAGCAACTTGGAATGGCAGCCAAAAAGAAGGAAATACAACTGCAGGTAAAAATAAACATTTTGGCAATTTCTTTGATTAGTTTTGTTGGACCTAATTTTATTTTTAAAAGCCAGTACACAATTTGTATTCTTGTACAATTTTATAAAGTATTTGGATGTTCTGTATGTTAACAGTACAGGATTTATCTTACGAAACAATTAAAAATTTCTCCCGAATGTTCAGTCGACCACAGGGAACCTCACCCTCCTCCGATATAAACATTGTATCTAAATTCGCTAATTCAACTTTAAGAGCAGATTTTAAAAAAAGCTAACCCTTTGCGGATGCCGAGGCCTTTCCGTGTCACAAATCAGTAAATATAAACTCAATGTGTGATTTTGGGCTTCCTCAGGTGCTCATCTCCAACCAGGAACAGTGGGATGAGTTGATGGCATTGAGAGGATTAATAGGTGACAACTCCATGACCTTTCTGCAATCTCATGATTCACACATGCAAACAGGACAATGTATTTTCATATACATTGTATACTACGTCATGAGTTCATTTACAAACATTTCAAAGTACGTCAAGTCCGTACTCCATTTGTCATCAGGTGAACAGTTCTATTAAATACAGTAAGTCCTCGTTTAACGCGGTAGATGCGTTCCTGAATAGGGCCGCGTTAAGCAAAAACAATTTCCCCATATATAACGTAAGGAGAAAGTTTAGCAGGATACTGTGTGCACATACAGTAAGATGCCTGGATAAATAACTGAGGTATCATTCCACATACTGTATCGTATCGCTCAGCCACGCTTCTCAAAAAAGTACATTGTCGACCATTAAAAAACCGCGTGATAATGGGCACGTTATATGCGGACGCGTTCTATGTTGTGCGAAAAGTTATAGCGAAAAGGCGTGTTAACATGCGTTAAGCGAGGACTTGCCATACTATATAATAATTCTGGTATAATCTAAACCAACTTGCACTATATGTATATTGTTCTACGAAAAAAGATGTGTTGTTTTGCACATTGCAGTCCTTTTGAGGTTAAGTCACTTGTTCATCTCTTCTGACTATGCAGTGCTGTTCTGTTTGCCACTGCAGTGACAGACGTGTACCCAGCATGGTGTGGACCCTGCAAAGCTGTGATGAGTCTGTTCCGGAAAATAAAAAATGAGCTGGGAGATGACTTACTGCACTTCGCAGCGGTATGCAGTTGTGTGTGTCCTTGAAATGAAGCTGTTTTAGAAAACATCTCCAAAATATATTCTTAGCTCTTTCGGTAAAGTCACGTTGAAGGGAAACAATAAAATTATATAACATATATTATTATTATTATTTTATTGTTTCCCTTCAACGTGACTTTACCGAAAGAGCTAAGAATATGAATTACTGCAGTCACGAAAGCTTTAAATCAAAATCGCCGAAATATATTTGGAGAACATCATGAACCCCTGCTGATTTTGTACGTTTGCCCACTGACAAAGAAATGATGAGTCTATAATTTTAATGGTAGGTTTATTTGAACAGTGAGAGAAAGAATAACAACAAAATCCAGAAAAACGCATGTCAAAAATGTTATAAATTGATTTGCATTTTAATGAGAGAAATAAGTATTTGACCCCTCTGCAAAACATGACTTAGTACTTGGTGGCAAAACCCTTGTTGGCAATCACAGAGGTCAGATGTTTCTTGTAGTTGGCCACCAAGTTTGCACACATCTCAGGAGGGATTTTGTCCCACTCCTCTTTGCAGATCTTCTCCAAGTCATTAAGGTTTCGAGGCTGACGTTTGGCAACTCGAACCTTCAGCTCCCTCCAAGGATTTTCTATGGGATTAAGGTCTGGAGACTGGCTAGGCCACTCCAGGACCTTAATGTGCTTCTTCTTGAGCCACTCTTTTGTTGCCTTGGCCGTGTGTTTTGGGTCATTGTCATGCTGGAATACTCATCCACGACCCATTTTCAATGCCCTGGCTGAGGGAAGGAGGTTCTCACCCAAGATTTGACGGTACATGGCCCCGTCCATCATCCCTTTGATGCGGTGAAGTTGTCCTGCCCCCTTAGCAGAAAAACACCGCCAAAGCATAATGTTTCCACCTCCATGTTTGACGGTGGGGATGGTGTTCTTGGGGTCATAGGCAGCATTCCTCCTCCTCCAAACACGGCGAGTTGAGTTGATGCCAAAAAGCTCCATTTTGGTCTTATCTGACCACAACACTTTCACCCAGTTGTCCTCTGAATCATTCAGATGTTCATTTGCAAACTTCAGTTGGGCATGTATATGTGCTTTCTTGGTGACTATGGTCCCAGCTGCTTTGAGATCATTGACAAGATCCTCCCATGTAGTTCTGGACTGATTCCTCACCGTTCTCATGATCATTGCAACTCCACGAGGTGAGATCTTGCATGGAGCCCCAGGCCGAGGGAGATTGACAGTTCTTTTGTGTTTCTTCCATTTGCGAATAATCGTACCAACTGTTGTCACCTTCTCACCAAGCTGCTTGGCAATGGTCTTGTAGCCCATTCCAGCCTTGTGTAGGTCTACAATCTTGTCCCCGACATCCTTGGAGAGCTCTTTGGTCTTGGCCATGGTGGAGAGATTGGAATCTGATTGATTGATTGCTTCTGTGGACAGGTGTCTTTTATACAGGTGTAGTGTTCGATTTCACTCGGACAACTTCTGTCTTTCTTCGAACACCGCTTTATTTACAACTCTCAGCATGTCCTCCACATTCTACAGTATCCTGGTCGCCACGGCTCGCTTGTCGTGCTTCACTCGACTCGCTCGCCACCTTTGTCTCTCCACTCCCCACGATTACTTCGCTTGCCCCGCACTCAGCGACTCCGCACTCAGCGACTCCGCACTCAGCGACTCCGCACTCAGCGACTCCGCACCCAGCGACTCCGCACTCACCGACTCCGCACCCAGCGACTCCGCACCCAGCGACTCCGCACCCAGCGACTCCGCACCCAGCGACTCCAGCTCCGCTATCACTACGCTCTCTCCACTACTGGCTATTCTCATCTCCAGCTCCGTTATCGCTATGCTCTCTCCACTGCTAACTACTTCTCTTCTTCAGCTCCGCTATCGTTACGCTCTCCCTACTGCTAGCTACTCTCTACTTCAGCTCTGCTATCGTTACGCTCTCTCTACTGCTAGCTGCTTCTCTTCTTCAGCTTCACTCCACACTCTGTTTCCAAACTCCATCTCCAACTCCGTCTCCAAACTCTGTTTCCAATTCTGTCTCCAAACTCTGTTTCCAATTCTGTCTCCAAACTCTGTTTCCAATTCTGTCTCCAAACTCCGTCCCCCACTCTGTCTCCAAACTCTCCTCCAAACTCCATGTCTTGCCTCGTCCAGCTCCCAACTCCAACTCCCGCTCCAATTGCGGACCCCCCAATTTATCCCCGCTCTCATTACGCACAAATTAATTAGTCCGCGTCCCAACGGCACCCCACGTGATCCGTACACCTGCTTCTCGCCAGACTTCAAGACGCCTCTCCAGCCCTGGCAACAGCCCCAACCAATCACTGCCGTCCTTGGCTCTCCCAGCTTAATTGCCCCAACGTAACCTGCACTGTATTTGCCTTCGTTGCAGGCTGACCCAACATAACCCCAATGACTTTGCCTTCACAACAGGCTGACCCAACATAACCCGCACTGTCTCTGTTTCCATGCAATACGCACCTTTCTACTCCACTACACAGGTAACAAGTTGAGATTAGGAGCACTCCCTTTAAGAGTGTGCTCCTAATCTCAGCTCGTTACCTGTATAAAAGACACCTGGGAGCCAGAAATCTTTCTGATTGAGAGGGGGTCAAATACTTATTTCCCTCATTAAAATGCAAATCAATTTATAACATTTTTGACATGCGTTTTGCTGGATTTTTGTTGTTGTTATTCTGTCTCTCACTTCAAATAAACCTACCATTAAAATGATAGACTGATCATTTCTTTGTCAATGGGCAAACGTACAAAATCAGCAGGGGATCAAATACTTTTTTCCCTCACTGTATCATGTTATGATTTAAGTGGCATCCGATTTACAGGCAGAAGCTGACAGTGTGGAGGCATTCGACAAGTACAGGGGGAAATGTGAGCCAACCTTCCTCTTTCATGCTGTAAGTTATTTTATGGATTGAGTCATACTTCATCATTAGACCTCCTTTGCCAGTACCAAAGTATAATAATAGGGTTTTTCCCCTTTTTTCTGGCAACAAAACTGAAACCTTTTTTTACAAGGATTCATGTCTGCATTAACCACAATACCTGCAGTCAAATTGCAAACAAAAAACATACTATGATAATGTATGCATTGACCTTGAAACTGATTGGTCCACATCAAGGGACGGGACGGCTTTCTTTTGAGCCTCGACCCAATTGGTGCTCGACCATGACGCCAAAAGGCGTGAGTCATACTTGTTTTTAATTTGTGTTTAATAGTTAAAAAGTATAACATTTCCAGTATATATAAATATCATACAACCATATATTCCAAAACACATTTGAATTTGGATGCTTCGAATTTTCAGCTCAGAGATACATTTTCACACCCATTTGACCCATGTATCACGTAGGGCGGGGAGCTCGTGGATGTAGTGCGTGGCGCCAATGCTCCCGTTCTACAGCGGAAAATCCTGGCACAGCTGCAGGCTGAAAAGCGAGTTCTGGAGGAAGGAGGCGAGCGCCTGGTGGTGAGCAGTAGCTGAGATTTGTCCCATGTTCCTGTTACACTTAAAGGAGTAGCGTTGTAGGTTTGTAAACGAGTGGAATGTGTTCCCACTTGACAATATGGCTAAAGTTCCATAAACTTTCTCAACTAATTTTTGTATTAAAGCAGGACTGATAATTACCAAACGAGCCCTCGAGAGGTAATGGATTGCTCTCATTTGCTCAGGTTTACGGACGGTTCCATAGAGATGCCATGGCCCAGTTGCAGTTACATTCCAGGACAGAATTAGTAATGTATACTCAAGAGAACAGAGCTTGAGTAAAACAGATGAATAATCAAACTTAAATAAATAAAATGTGTTCGGAGTGTACAATGACAATCAAAAGCATAGCTGCTGTTATCATTTACAGTCTTAGAAACATATATCAGAATAATCTTTGAGGTGATGCCTTCTTGAGAGCAGAGTACAGCCATATTGACTGATAGTTGGAAACTACACTATAGTTGGACATGAAGTGAATATCCTATTTCCATCTTTATAATTACTGTCAGATCACAGATAAATATGAATCAATTGCGCATATACGTTTAAGTGAGAGTTGTATAAATTAATGGGCAATTTGGGTTGCAGGTGCAAGACACTGCCCTGCAGAGCATGGAGGACAATGACTGGGATATAAAGACCTCTCGGGGACAGCAAGATCAAGAAGAGGAAGAAGGGGAAGAGGGTGAGGGTGCATATTTACACAAGAAGTGCAAAACACTCTTTAAAAATGAATTGGCCAAGATACATTGCAGAAGTCTCATGAAAAATATGACTATTTTTATTTTACAAGGTAAGGCCCACTGAGTTATACAGTAAAACCTTGGATTGCGAGCATAATTCGTTCCGAAAGCGTGTTTGTAATCCAAAGCACTCGTATATGAAAGCACTCGTATATCAGTTGTGATCACGTGACACTAGGCAGACAAAGCGTATACGCGCTACTCGTATTGCAAGACCTCGCTCGTTTATCAAATTCATATTTATTTTAAAATTTTGCTCATCTTGCAAAACACTCGCAGACCAAGTTACTCGCAATCCAAGGTTTTACTGTAAAGCTCTTTTTCAGAAACGACCTTGCCACAAATGATAGCTCAACGAAGTGGCCCATAATGTGGAAATGTATCGCAGCCATATACTTTAAATGCATGTTTCTAAATGTGGAGGGAAAATGATCACTCAGCGAGGTGGCTTATCACGTGTAAATTTGTAGCAGCCAAATACTCTAAACGCATGTTTCTTAATTGGAGGGAATAACTGGAGGACCCGGAGAAAAATCCACACGACCACGAAGAGAACATGCAAACTCCAAATATCCAGCCGCCAGGGTCGGTATTGAACCGACGATCTCCTGTATACCAGGCGAGGTAGTTAACATCTCGCCACCGTGAGGCTTCCCAGTTAAATAAATGTGCATTTATTTTACAGTTAATCCAAATCCAGTTGAACAAATTGCAGTAAATGTACATGGTACATTTTTTCAGGCAATCATCTTTCCATTTTTTGTTAGAGACAAATTACTTCACTGGCAATTCTCATTGATTTTAAACCTAAGATATGTTTGCTTAGCATTATTTTGAATTCTTCAATTAAAATTGATTTATATGAGATTGGATCTAAGCAGCAGGCTACGTGTGGATGTGGTCGCATTGTTCCAGGGCACTGAGTATGTTGTTGATGCTCATTCCTGTTTGCAGCTCTCACGAGCCACCCATACACTGTGGCCCTCATCAAGCCAGACGTGGTCGCTAAGGGGAAAGTGGAGGAAATCATCATGAAGGTAACGATGCATGTGCCAATCTTAGAGGATTTCACTCTTAAAGCAGCCAATGTGAGCCTCTGAGACACTCAAAATATTAACATTGAATTCATGTCCATTGTTTCCCGCATTGACATAGATGCTGTGTGGGTTCCTTTTGCTCCCTTAATCATTGCTCAATCTCAGAACCACTTACAAATGCAGATGACATGCACACCTAGCCTGACTACCAAATTAACAGTTGATGGGGAAATGTGGTGTTACTTAATTCACACCATCAGGGATATCTCCTGATTTCTGTGAAAATACATGTTTTAAAGTTTCATCAATATTGCATAAACATATATATAAAATACAACTAATGTTTAATTTCTTTCGGTAAAGTCACGTAGTTAGAAATAAAATAAAACATCACGACGTTTCGATTGCAACACAAGCAATCTTCATCAGGTGGTAAAACAATACCCTGGAGTCAATACAATACCTCTGCCGTGGCTGACCATTGTTATAACGCTTTGGGCTCGCATGATATTGTTTTTTCCGAGACCAAGGCACTCTGCAAACCTTCGGGCTACTATCAAAGGTTTGTTCATGAAGGCATCCAGATATATAAACATAGACATAACTTCAACCGAGAAGATGGATACGAATTGAGCAATCATTGGAAGGATGTTATTAACCAGGTAAAACCTTAACTGTTTATGGTTGTTTCCATCATATATGACGGGTACTAGTCTTCTGTATTTTTCCGAGTTAATTTCCCCCCGCATCCCCAGCTTTCCCAGCCTCCCACTTCCAGCCCCGCCCATTTCCCCCCAGCCTCATGTCCTCTCTTCCCCTAGCGCTCACACAGCGCTCCCCTCCCCCTACCCCCCCTCTCTCTCTCCCCCCTTGCTCCTCCCCCCTTCTTACCTATATAACCTATTGCCACGGCAGCTCTCTCTCCCACTTCAGCAAAAAAACATTCTTGTTGTGGTTTTACCACCTGATGAAGATTGCTTGTGTTGCAATCGAAACGTTGTTTCGATAACTACGTGACTTTACCGAAAGAACCAAAGAGTATGGATTCCTGCAGTCACGAAAGCTTCAAATCAAGATTAATGTTAAATTTTTTAAACGTGTTGTGGACAATAACCTGGAGTGATTGACTGGGTTTTTTCCAAAGAGCCTGTCTTCATGGTTTCTGTGTTTCCAATGTTGGCTGTGATGATGCTTTATATGGCAATGTCTGGGATAGGTGCAAGAAGCTGGGTTTGAGATTGTGGCTCATGAAGAGAGGACACTGCTGCCCGAGGAAGCACGTGACTTCTACCAGCATCGCTCAGGAGAGGTATCCCATGCATACACCCTTGGACACACAATATACACATAATTGCATTGTGAAGAAGGTCGGCACATTGTTGGGGATGCTAATACTATTTCAGAGTGCTGAACTGGCTATGCTCATAATCTGGGTTTGAATCCAGACAGTTACCCTCAACTAAAACAGGTTATTGTCCTCACCATGTAGAAACTGTCAAGTTCTTTCAAAATGAAACAATGAATTCCTCAAAACAAATTAAACAGGTTATCATGCCTTGTGATTTAATTATTTTAGTATGGTCACCAATAACATGCACAACCAATAAATAAGTGTGTGGAGTTTTCACTTAATTATGCATATTCCAGCTCTGAGGACAAAAAAATCACTCTTTACAGGACAATCACTCTTTACAGGACATATTAAAGGTTTGCCCATAGTTTTGATTTAAAGCTTTCGTGACTGCAGGGATTCATATTCTTGGTTCTTTCGGTAAAGTCACGTAGAAGGGAAACAATAAAATAATATTTTTATAATAATATTTTTATTATTTTATTGTTTCCCTTCTACGTGCCTTTACCAAAAGAACTAAGATTATGTTTGCCCATAGTGTTTAAAAAAGTATTGAATTCATGTGACTTAAGAAGTCATTAAGTAACATAATATTCTGCAGCTGTACTCTGGCACAGGGCGGTGAACTTCTCACTGTGATAATTGAATAAAAATGTGTTATGGCAACACCATGATTGGAATATAAATTGGGAGAAAACTATTTTTAAACTGCATGTTTCTTTGCACAATCTGCACGTTTGTTTTACCATATGTCTGCTGTGAATGAAGGAGTGGTATTGCCCAAAGTGTTTGCTTAACATATGTTTGACTCTGTTGTGTTGGCAGCCCAACTTTGCAGAGCTGGTGCAATTCATGTCCAGTGGCCCGTGCCACGTGTTGATGCTGTCTCGGCCCGACGGGGCCACTGACGTCATTCCCGCATGGAGAGAGCTCATCGGCCCCACGGACCTGGAGGTGGCAAAGGCTGAGAAACCAGATTGGTGGGGAACCCACATTCATCACAGACTAGGGAATCCAGCCCTTAAAGGCTTGGTCACAGTCAAGCAGCATTCACTCTTCATTTGGAAACTGTCTAACACCTCTTACATGCACATTTTGATTGTTCTACTTGTAATGATGCACTGTGTCTCAAGCTACTCTTGTCTGTTGAATAAAGCACTTAAAATATAATGGTAAAACTTCATCTCAAAGGCACTTCAAAATATATTGTACTTTTTCAAGCACAATCCAATGTTTCTTTAAGAGCGTATGTTTAAATTTTGATTTAAAGCTTTCGTGACTGCAGGGATTCATATTCTTGATTCTTTCGGTAAAGTCACGTAGAAGGGAAACAATAAAATAATAAAAATATAAAACAATAATGATGATTGCTTGTGCTGCAGTCGAAACGTCGTGAGAATTTTATTGTTTTATATTTTTTATATTTGATTGTTTCCCTTCTACGTGACTTTACCGAAAGAACCAAGAATAAGCGTACATTTACTTTAAGTGTGAATTTGGTTTTGTAAGCTCTAAAAATATTTCATAATAATTGTCAGATATATCTGTTTAGTGTGCTTATAATATATATATCGGTACAGTAGGTCAACCTTGCCCAGAGCATGATCATGTCTTAAAATGTCAAATATTTTTCCCAGAAAAGCCTCAGCAAGTCTTAAGACTCTTTATCAATAGGCTTCTGGCTCTGATTTTTCACCAATTAAATTGAATGGTGTTTTGAATGTGGGAAGAAACTAAATTATCCAGTGAAGCTCATGTATACTTTTTCATTATTATTTCTTAAAAAGTTTCACTTGGAAAATCCCTTGAGATACATCTCATTTACCAGGGTGTTAAGGCTGTACATACGGGGGGATAACACAAAAAGTTTCGTACCGAAAGGTTCACAACCCACGTTTGTTTCCTGCTACCTCTTGATTACCTCAGCTGAGTAGGTTTAGACGTTTCACAAGTCTGCAAGATCTACCAATCCTTGCCTTCATATGTCACTACCCATGCAAATGACAAAATTTGAATCAGCAAAGAGAAACCAAATGGAAGATGCTGCTTATTGTCTTTTGCTGACCCAGCTTGCGGGCGCAGTACGGCACGGACACCACGCTCAACGCGTTGCACGGCAGCAGCAGCCAGGAACAGGCGAGCCGCGAGCTGGCCTTCTTCTTCCCAAATCTCCGAGGCGCTTTGGGCGAGCGGGCAGAGCCTGAAGATGGACGGTGCTCATGGGTGGACAGGGCAGCCCCAGGAACACCACGTGGTGACAGCCGCCAGGGCAGCAGGGTGGAGAGGACTCTCGCACTCATCCGCCCAGACCTGCTTAAGGAGAAGAAAGGTAACTGTGGCGTATTAATTCATTGAGAAGCAGGGCGTTGAGAAAGAAAGGCAAAATGTAGAGGTTTCAAATTTGAAACTTCATTGTGAATAATCTGTGAGGATTTTTTTTATTAGAAGAGGACTATTGTCATTGGGACTACAGGTGACCCGTGACAGTAATAGAAGTATGGCAGTGGTTTGTTTAGATTTGAGGTATCCGCAGCCTTGGTTAATTAAAATTACTTTATTTGGGTGTGATTGCATTGTTCACACACGTGGCAATTGTTTGGTTTAGGTCATTTAAATACAGTATTTAAATTGTGCATCGCATTGGTAAGTAACAGAAAACTCTGCATGCTGAGTAACATGGTACACGAATGTTAAATGTAAAAGAGGAAAGACATTGCTTTTTTTAGGTTGGATGAACTAATCTTTTTTTTAAAGAAAAAACTGCTCCACAAGAGGGAATTTGAAAGATAATGCCTTAAATATTGCAGCTGAATGCAAAATCTGAAGTACATTAATTGTATGTTTCTGCATACCCTGTCCTTCCAAACAATGATGCTCTTAATTTTTATCTCAGAAGTTTTTGCACATCCCTATCAAAGGATAGAGACCAGGCAGCAAATGAGTTCAAACAGAGCGAGCCCAGCAGCAACAGCACTCCTGTTTTTAATACCATGGCAGACACAGTGTTGGGAGCGATCAAAGAAGCTGGTTTCCACATCGCAATGCAGAAGGAGGTGATACTGACTGAGGAGCAGGCGAGAGAATTTTACCGAGAGCACGAGGGGCAGGACTACTTCGGCACACTCGTCAAACACATGACCAGGTGACCTAACCCTCTTTATTCCGCTGGAAATCAACTCACCGCAGCTGTAATGATTAAAGCAATGCATTGTCGTTAAAACGTGGTGCCTTGGTCCAGTAAGATTAATTGTGTCGTTTTACCTCTGTACAAAACTTCCTGACTGCGTACCAAACCTTCGACTGCATTTGTCTTTGTGTCAGCGGGCCAGTGCTAGCTCTGGCCCTCGCAAGGAAGGATGCTGTACAGGGCTGGAGGGACATGTTGGGGCCCAAGGACTTGCAGGTGGCCAAGGAAGCAGCTCCCCAGAGGTCGGTGTCCAGAATATGGATCACGGCTGAATTACTCAGGATATGCCTAAGAACAAATCTCTCACTATGCACCTTAACTCATCCGATCTCAGTAATTAAGCAGGAATAAGCCTAGATAGCTCTTGGATGGGTGATCACCATGCATAATTCGGGTGTTTTGGGCTACTTCAGGGCAATATTGGCAGTAGAGGGCAGTGCAGCAAATCCATTGTTTTCTTGTACAATGCTCCTTCGCCAACCTGCACAGATTAGTGTCGTTAAATATGGTCAATTAACTCACGTGGCATACGCAGCATGGGAAGGTCTTTATGGAGCAGTAAATTGATATGTTCTCAATCCAAAAATCAGCCTAGATACAAAATATTAGATGATCTGAAAAATTTTCGTAATATTTCATATAAAAATGTGACTTAACAGCATGTTAATGTAATATTATTTCAATTATAATAAAAAAAGTAAAACAATCTACAAATATCACAATTTAATGGTTACAAAAATAAGATTTCATGTCAAACAATAACGATTTAAAAAAAAAAAGAATTCTGGCTGCCATGTGGGCAGGCAGGTACGCATTGGAAACGTCACTGTGTACATCTGCATTAAGATGTCACCCGAATCCCACAGCATTGAGCCGGGTTCGTGTGCTGACATCATGTCTACCCCCCACCACCAACCCTCCATCCCGGCAGTATATCCTGCAAGTGTGCGGGCAGTGATATTTTTGTATACTTTTATCTGAATGTCCCACAAAATTAGAATTGGTCTTAAAAAACAGAAAATCGGAAATTTAAATCTGAAACTCATCCCTGGCATTATACCTCACTGCCTATTTAGACTTACTGTGTCAAAACAGCAATAGCAGTGGTGTAAGAATTGTGGGGTAAAATAACCACTGAGAGTAAACTATACATCTTTGTTGCAGTACACGGAGCAGTGAGTGAATTCTGCTATTGTAGTCCCATTGCAATAGGGAACCCCATCATGGTACCTGTTTATGCACCTGCATTGCAGCCTCCGTGCACAGTTCGTCTCAGACGCCGCTCCCATCAACCAGCTGCATGGCAGTGCGTCGCCCACCGAGGCGAAGAAGGAGCTGGATTTCTTCTTCCCCAAACAGCAAACGCTGGCCGTCATCAAGCCGGATGTGTTGCCACAGCACAAGGGTAATTAATGTGAATCGCAACACGCAACCATGACATTAACGCGCTTTGAAAAGTGTGCGTTTGGATTTAATTAGGCTTGTGATGGTCAAAGTTCTGCATTTAAAAGGCCCTTGGAAGGTCAAAGTATACACCATCATTTGTTTTACTTCACGACATCACAGCGATATTACGGTCACCATTCACAATTCAATGAATGCACAGGATATAGCGTTGTTTTTTCATTACTTTATTCTACATTTTTGCACGCACTCATCTCATGCACTGAGTAAATGTGTTATATTTATTGTGTTGACATTAGCGTGCACAACATACATTCATGTCATATGTGCACAACATACATTCATGTCATATGTGCACGCGATACATGGATATCCATCTGCGGAACCTCCGTCAGTGACCATGCGCTCGACTGATTTTTCACAGAGGAGATCATGAGCACGATACGCGACGCTGGCTTCACTGTGTCCATGATGCGCGAGGTGGAGCTGTCGCAAGAGTTGGCCTCCGAGTTTTACCACGAGCACCGAGACAAGGCTTTCTTCCCCCAGCTCGTTGATCTTATGTCACGGTAGGGAGGCCTTTTGTTGATTTGAACTGCAAGTGATACATGATACAAAGACATGCTTTTTGTCAGTGAAATCTATAAATTAAAGGAAGTTGCAACCCCAAATAAAATAGCTCCCATGTTGTATATACATACATAGGCTGTGTATTACAGCATGTCTAACAATAATTTGTGGCTTCATTCATAGTCAGGTACTCTTTAGTGATTGCACTGTTGGGTCACTCCCATTGTACTCACCACACAGAACTGTAGCAACACGACTGCACTTTATGATAGTTGGCACCAAACTGTGCCACACACCCTCCCACATGGCCTTGTGGGAGCCTTGGTATCGAGAAAGTTTGTTTATTTTAGTTTTTCTTCTGGTTCCGTTCCAATGACATACATGTATGTCATTGGAGTGGAATCGGAAGAAAAAAATACGACATAGACGTACGTCATCATAACGGGAAAGGGTTCATTTCCTTCCCATAAAAAAAGTTAGTGCGACAGGTCAGCAGGTTTTGGTCAGTGAAATGGATACACCTTACATGTATGGCTTCAAAATAGGGGGCCTTCCCTGATGCTGGTGCTCAACCGTGAGGATGCCGTGGAGGAATGGAGGCGACTCATGGGGCCAGCCGACCCGGACGTGGCACGCAAGACGGCACCCGAGTCTCTGCGCGCACGCTTTGCTCGCAGCTTGCTAGAGAACGCACTGCATGGTGCCTCCAACCTGCACCATGCCCAAGAGAACATCCACTTACTGTTCGGTGACATCAGCTTCTCCCCAGATGGCACTGTTCTAGGTAAGGATATAATGATTTATTGATTAATCGATTGACATTGATCTATGCACTCGTAGTGCCATCGCGGGTGTCACTGTGTGGTGCCGGCCCTAGAGAGGCACGGCATGCGATGTACTCACATTGCGGGCATCACGTATGTAGCGACATCGTGAATGCCACTGAGTAATGCCGGCTCTAGCGAGGTACGGCGAGCGCTGGGATAGCGCTCAGTGGCACCACGCGTGGCGTGCATTGCTGACTCCTACAGGAGGGAGTGTGAGAGTGTCACCCATGTGATGAGGTTACCCGAGGCCATGGCAATCTGGCCGACCCTGGGAGGCACGTGACCAGTAAGATCTACACAGGGGCCCCAGGTGGGGGGGCCTGGGGGTGGTCACATGTCAGGGTAAGATCCTACAGGAAGGGTCGAGAAACGACAAGTTTCTCGAAGGTGGTCGTGGCCAAGGGCGGGGCCAGCCACGACCCAGCAGTATACAAAGCAGGATCCGCACAGGGACCGGGGTTCAGTGTTGCTGCCGTCATCTGAAGATCTACGTTCTAGAAGAAGTCACCTACACGTGGACGAGGACCCCAGCGAGGGTCCTATCCGTTGTAGCGACTCCCAGTAACTAACGTAGTTAGCCTGGTGGTCCACCACCATAGGTTATCTGGTAAAGGGGCAGTAACCCCTTTGTGTTAATGTGTTGGTATTAATAAATGTGTTGCCTCCAATGAGTACGTCTGCGACTAAGGTGAATCCACTACACACTGAATAGAATCGTGCATATAGGAATCAATTGTTTGACTCATATTTTCATACCACTGATTTCTACATGCACAATGGAAAATAAAATGTTCATGACTCACATTTTGTTATCTAGTTGTGACAATTTGTCAATTAATAAAGTGCATTGTTACATAACTTATACTTGGTGCTCGTATTGGACATATTTTGTTCCAACTGCTCAAAATTAAGACAAAACTAATGAAAATGTATATATAGGTTTAAAATAATTTAATATTTAATCCTTTTATCAGGAGGGTCCAGGTTGCGAGGTTTGGCCATAATCTCCTTCGGCATATTTGCATCTGGGTGAAAAATAGATCACCTGGAAAAATACTATTAATGTAAGAGAATAATATTCAAATTCAGCACAGATAGGTTCATAAATACATGTTGTAGTGCCTGATATAGGCTTCTCATTGTTCAACGAGTAGTTATCCCAAAGCATCGTATAACCCACTAAAGCTGTCTGCCTATTTTATGGATTGCAGCCCTGTCACAGCAGTGATCTGGCGTACAGGCAGTCCCCGAGATACGATTGTCCGACTTACGAACGTCCACACTTATGAACGACCCTTTACTTAACACCCTGTGCCACATATGCTTTTGTAGGAATGGAACCGGACCTGGATAAAGTGGAGCCGCCAGAATACAGAGACGATACAGAGGAGGACAGCACAGAGAAGCAAGATGGCGAGAGAGCCATTGAGAAGGATGCAGTAGACGGACACACACATGATAATGCTGAGGACATAACACAAGAGGAAAATAAGGTGTATGGAGAAAACGAAAGGGAGGAGGCTCTAAAGAAGGATGGAGAAGAGAAGGAAAGGGCTATTTCAAGGGAAGGTAATGAGAGCATTCGCAGTGGAGATGATAGTGGCAGGGATGGGGAATCAGAGTTAAAGAGAGTGGGCACAGGCAACAGAAAAGATGATAAAGATATGAATGCTGAAGAGGGCAGAGTGGGTGATGCAGATGGTGACGAAGACAAGAATGAAGAGCAAAAGCAACCGCACACAGGTTTAAAAAACACTTAACACCTTTGCCATTTTACAAAGTTATAAAACTCCTTGATGTTATGAGTAAAATGCAGCACTTAACCATCTGCTGTTAAACATAGGTTAAGTGTTATAGTTAATAAATTGGCTCGACTCTAGTAAATATGTTTGGTAACCTATATAAACTAGTCTTGTCACAGTATGGTACAGTAGCCACAATATGCTAGATTTAAAGCAATTTTACGCATCTCTTGTATTCCACCAATTTTTCTGAAAAGACCGATTCCTGAACGTGGAGATATTAACTTGTGTGAACATGCCAAGCATTCAAGTGATCCTTGTCATCAGACATTTGAGATGTGGAGGTTCCCATAGGAAACGCCATTGAGGGCAGTGTCTTCAGATTAAATGATTTGCTTATCTGTTGTCGGCATATCCGCCTTGACTGCTCCGTCATCTAACAGCTACTGGTATTTTTGAGCAAATGGGAGGAAATAGCTTGTGATCACTTTCAGTGAAGTTCAATCTAAGATGTACGTGCCATATTAACCAAAAAACAGAAGCATGGGTGTCACCGAGAAAATGTATATAAATTCAACTCAATAGAAATGTTTATGGTCTGGTCTTGAAAGCACAGATTGTTACAGCTGACCAGACTGCAGTTGGCAGATTGCTGGAGACCACTGGGGCTCTAAATGCAAAGTTCTTTTGTGGTCCCAAGCCAAATGGATTTCACAGATTGCAAATGCCAAAATAGTACTGTAGACTGTAGATCCCTCATACAAATGTTGGGCCAGCAATGCAAAACAAAATCCTGCCTCATTTCTGTAAAAATCAATGCTCTAAATGGTGCAACAATATACTGTATTTCTTATCTTTAACAGGACTTTGGACACTTTCTCCATAAATGGAACATTGAGTCCAGTTTGTGATTGTGGTGCGACATCTCAGACCATCCAACATATTGAACGACTGCCCAATGAGATCTGGAACAAATCCACGTGGCTATTCCTGTAACAGTTGAATTATATCAAATCTCGACATCAATTTGTAGATAGAATGGGGTCTAAAATATAGGACGAGGGATGCTTGTGTTCAATGTTTCATGCATGCTGAAATCGACTCTCAAAGTAAACTTCCCTCCTGGTATCGTCATTGCAGAGTCCTCAGCAGAGCCACCCACAGGCAATGGAGAGGAGCCAGAAACGGCATCCCAGGGTGGACCATAGGAAGGCTTCAAAGCACAGGTAAAGTATACAAATCAGAAAGAAATATTACACAAATGTTAATTTCTCAAATAAAAACACTCTATTTTTTTTTCTTCCAGAAAACAAATGGGTGACGTGGCTTGAAAATGATCTCACTTTAACTGCTCGTGTTTTTTGTGCTTGAACCTGGATGCAAGTAAACAATAATGCGGTCTTTTTCACCCATTTTCTGAATTTCTTTTGAAACCCCATCATACGATGCTAAAATGTGAATTGCATAATTTCCAACATGTGTTTAAAGTTGCTATTTATAGACTGGTTTGCATGTTAGAACTATGTATAAGTAGCACTGACTTTTGAGATGAACTGTCATTAAACTATGACCAAGCCAAATGGATTTCACACAGGTCTCAAATGTTGTTTTTAAGTTTGTTGTCCTTCCCCCTGCACCTCTGATTAGCACGGTTGGCTACGTAGGATGTGAAAGAAGTTCAACATACATAAGATACATATGGACAAATGCACACTTGATTTATGCAACATGCAAAACATATCTTGGCAGGTGGATAGTAAGTGATAGTAAAATCTACACACATACACCAGATTTGTCACCAGACACGTTTATTATTATTTCAGTTACCAATAGAAAACAAACCAATTTTAGACTGAACCTTTAAAGCACTAATCCAATTACAATACTTTTAGCATTTCAAAAGTCAAAACCACAAACTGAACATCACGTGCCATCAAAAAGTTAACACATTCTTGTTAAATGACAAAAACCAAGAAAAGTTAACCAGCAAAGAAATAATTCATCTGAATCCTAACATTAATTAGGCATGGTCTTGCATACAAGTGATGCAATCATGAAATAGCCTAAGGCTTATAGCCATAACATTCTTAACTACAATGAAAGATGCAAGATATGCGCTTTTTATGAAGTCTGCAATGGGTGTCAATTAAACGCATTAATCCAATAAATTCATAGAACTTTATAAATTTGCTTAAGGCATCCCTACATCATGTAGGTCATGTTTGACCATACTTCACCAAGCTGGTCAGTGCTAGTTAGTGTATGGCCCTCGATAACAGCAAAAAAATACAATAAGTCAAAAAAATACAGATCATTTTCTCTTCAGAATGGATCTTTGCCAAAATTTAGAAAAAGATGAGACATCTTATCTTTTCTCCAAACGTCCTTTCAATTCTCCTGCATGTCGACATTGTTTTAAAATGTTAAGCAGAGGGCATGGTCATTTGTGTTCACTGTAGTTAACCTGTGTATAGACACCGACAGGCAGGAAACTGTTGATGGTTACAACTGGCACGGGGGGAAGGGGGGAGTCACAGCAGTGGGTGCCCACCGACACCGGTCTACTTCCAGAGCTTCTTGATGGACATGTTCTTTTCGCTGTCCTTCTGCATGACCTGTAATACAAAAACACTTGAGTTAATGCAGTGCTGGCAGCAGCTGTAAACTTACTCATGACTATAAGACAAGCCTTTGAGCTTTATGCACACTAGTGAAATTTGACTTCTTTACCAACAAAAAATGCATCAACATTAGAAAATGTTCATACAGTGTAATATATAAAATGGTTATGCACTCATTCGTAACAAAAATGGCGGTATGGACAAGAACTAAAAAGCTCATGAACTTAAAACTAAACGACTTAAACAGGTAAGAGCTTTTGACTTAAAACTTTCGTGACTGCAGGAAATTCATATTGAATATTTTAAAATAATTTAAAAAACTAATGTAGACTGTAGCCTGGTTCTTAACCTCGGTGAGCGTATTGGCAGTCGAACGAAGACTGTAGCCTGGTTCTTAACCTCGGTGGGCGTATTGGCAGTCGAACGAAGACTGTAGCCTGGTTCTTAACCTCGGTGACTGTACTGGCAGTCTAAAATGTAGACTGTAGCCTGCTTTTTAAGCTGGTGAGCATATTGGCAGTCTATGATGTAGACTGTAGCAATGGTTATTAAAATGAAGGAGCGTACTGTACTGGCAGTCTATAATGTAGACTTATTCTTGGTTCTTTCAGTAATAAAATTAAAATAAAAACCACGACGTTTCGATCGCAACACAAGCAGTCGTCATCAGGAAAATAAATATGCTCACCAGCTTAAAAAACAGGCTACAGTTTACATTATAGACTGCAGGACACTCACCAAGGTTAAGAATCAGGCTACATAATACATTATAGACTGCCAGTACGCTCACTCTGATTAAGAACCAGGCTAGTCTACATTCGTGTTTTTTTTTTCACTTTATTTTTATTTTTCTACTATCTACGTGACTTTACTGAAAGAACCAAAGAATAGGTAAGAGCTTTATGGCTCTTTTTCAGAAGCGACCTGGCCACAAATGACAGCTCAACAAAGTGGCTTGTGGAAATTTATAACAGCCAAATACTCTAAACAAATGTTTCTAAATGTGGAGATAAAAACTGGAGGACCCCGTGAATAATCCACCCGACCATGGAGAACATGCAAACTCCAAATACACAGACATCAGGGTTGGGATCGAACCCACGGCCTGTATACCAGGTGAGGTAGTGAACATCTCCGTGGTGGCGAGAATCACGTGGTAGGTACGTAGGTGCTCAGAAACAGACTAGACAGACCAATTGATTTATAATTCGAATGTGAATGAAAGCAGGATTCCAGAGCAGCAAGACATCAAGCTTTACCTTGGCGACGGCCATCTCAAAGTCTTCCTGCGTGACGTGCACGCGGCGCTCCCTCAGTGCATACATCCCCGCCTCCGTACACACACCCTTCACACGAAAGCACGCAAAAAATAAACTTCCATACAAACGTTTGAATTCCACCATCAACCGATGTTGCAGGGCATTGCCACAGTGCTCTTGGCTTTAATTTGAATTATAGATTAAGAAAATTATATAGAGTACAAAGCAATGTGGATTTAAACAGAAGCTATATATCTGACAGTATCTGAAAACACAACCAAGGTAGGGAATATGGATATTGGATGTACATGGGAAAAACTATTTATTGGAGGCTACAAGGCAAAGGGAGGTAATATATGGTGATTGATTGCACTTCCTCGGGAGAAAACCAAGGTCTTTAGCCTAGATTTTAACAGAAAAGGGTTGTCATTGTCAATGGTTATGAAAAGGAAATTCTAGACAATGGGTATAACCTTTGAAAAAGAACCCCCCATTTTATACAAGTTGATTTGTGATTTCAACAGGAGGCCTTAAATGCTGCAGTTAAGATCAAGTACAAAGCAGTAGGACATTAAGTGATGAAAAGGTGGGCGAATCCACATGGAGGATCTTGGAGACAGCCAAAACACCTGTCGTTGAACCGAGATTGTATAGGGAGCCAGTGGAAGGATCTGAAATATTGTGGTGACGTAGTCTCGTTAATGTCAGCATGTATATGCAAGTGGATACTTACTTTGACCTCGGCACCAGAAGCTCCAGGCATGAGCTCTGCGATTTTGCGCAGGTTAATGCCGCGTGTCAGGTTCATCTTGCGGGAGTGAATCTTGAGGATGTCAAGACGGGCCTGGTGGAGTCAAAGGACAAAAGGCCATTCACACATTAGTGGCAGCCCACACCTCGGAGCTAAATGTATTTCATGATTTTTTACAGTAAAACTTCTCAAAGTCAGAATGACAAAAACACTTGGCAAACATAAAATAAAAACATTACATCTGGAACACTGCTGTTGCACTAATAAAGCTGTCTGTGGAAGAGCATGGAATTCTGCTGTCATTCTGCTATCATTCTGCACAAGGCACCCACGGGAATGGGTTTACCAATTGTATAAACCAGTCTACCACATGGTTTGGGAGTGGTGTTTTTCATGCTGTAAGTTATGGACAATACCTTTCTAAGAAGAATTTGAAATGTATGCTTAATTAAAACATTTATTATCACGGCCATTAAACCTCAGCTTTATATTAAACTGTAGTAATTATGAAGTGTTATTAAACTGTAAATATTTAGACAATAGTAAAGTTGTGTGACTTATATACAAGTGTTTAATTAAACAATGTAAACTTAGTGTTAATTCACTGTACGAAATTATTTGGAGTATGCTAGCAAACTAATCACCAGACAGGCTCGCCTTCAAATGATACAGATTTTACTATTTTTTGTTAACGTGGCATAATACATTAAGCAAGTATAGTGAACAAAGTAATAACATTCTCACGCGCTGTCTACCCAGATAAACATATAGGTTAAAATACTTTTTGCTATTTAATTTTAAATGCCTTTTCTTTTACATTGTTCCTTTACCTCCTCGTTGGGTGGAGGGAACTCAATCTTGCGATCAATGCGTCCAGGCCGCAGCAGTGCTGGGTCAAGGATGTCGATCCGGTTTGTTGCCATGATCACCTTAGGGAAAAAGAAAAACGCTTTTTTTGAAGACATTCCCGCTTCATTTTCTTTCCTGTACAATCGACTGCTGTTTCTAGATTATTGGCAGGCACTCCATGAAGTTCACTTGCTTAGTCATTAAAAATACAATGCCTTTTAAAGCTCTTGGGATTAGCTCATGTTACACAGCAGTGCTGATGCAAATTGATTAGCTGCTGGTCAAGTCAAAGGGTTTTTTTTCCCCTCTTAAAGTCGCCCTAAAATAAAATGCGCTGCTCCATTAAAACGTTCATGGCTGAATGCTTTTCTTTGTACAAGAGATTATTAGCAGTCACTGTTCAGGGTCTGCAAATGATTTAGTATGTTGGCATGATACAAACATGTCAATTGAATACGATTGTTTTATTATTGTGAAAGCCAATTCTCAGATATATGGAATGGTCACACTGCTGGAGCCACTTCTAAGACTCACACCTTGATGTTCTTGGTGGCCTCGAACCCATCCAGCTGGTTGAGCAGCTCAAGCATGGTGCGCTGCACCTCACTGTCACCCCCTGAGCCACCCTCCAAACGGGAGGAGCCGATGGAGTCGATCTCATCCATGAAGATGATGGAGGGTGCATGCTCGCGTGCCATCACAAACAGCTCGCGTACCATTCGGGACCCTGGCCAATGTACAGGCACACGATGCCGGTTGTGGGAAGGCAGGTACATGGGAATATAGCACAACAGGCGCTTGGTGGGACAACACCACGAGGGACCGTAAGAAATAATGATGTAGAGGCAGAGAAAATGGATATTTAACCCCCAAAAAAATATATACCTGTATTCACCAACATGCACATAGAAATGTTTAGCAACACTAGGAAAGTGTCATGAGAGAGCACTTAAAATACTAACAGCATGCTACAATAGACAATTATATATTTTACCTGCACAATCAATTCATCTTGATTTTTTTGAAATGGCACAGAGTACCCATTTTAGGCTGAATTGACTTGGGGTGTACCCAAGGCAGTTTTTGATTCCACTTGCTAGCAGTGTTCAACATGGCCATGAACTGAAACCAGACCACCGGGATCAAAACTTAGGATCCAAACTATTATGCAATCACTCTCCATACATGGATATAAACACCTAGACCAAGTGGTCTTGAGGTTTGTTTACATATATATAAAAGTCAAAAATTGTCTGTTTGTGGGTTTGTGTGTGGCTTTGTGTGTGCTCGCGTGCTTGCGAAGGATTTGGCTCTCCAACGGTGGGGTTTACGTTAAATAAAAATAGCCAGGTACCACGCCGTAAGCCCTGCCGTGAACAAAAACTATTACTTTTTCACGTCAACTTGAAATTAGTTTAATTAGCGATTTAGTGCGATTTTTGTGTGCCATCTCTCTATTTATTTATGATGCACGACCATACCAACTCACGCGCCTTTGGTGGGGGGGGGGACGGCCCATGCCAAGTCACACGCCTTCGGTGGGAGTGAGGGGGACATTTTCTTTCGCGTTAATAATGCTAGAATACACTAAACGCTGAGCTTAAATCTTCACTGTGATGTCCCCCCCACCCTGATGCGTGCAGTTACTACTATACAGTCTGTAGATGCTACCACTGTAGGCCGTAGATATTACTGCAGAGCGGCCGGGGAGATCATGGCGGGGGGGGGTGGTCGGGGTTGGTCAGGGGTAGCAGCTAGCCCGCCAAATTGCCACCTCGGCTGGCTGGACAATCTAGGTGAGGCCGGAGGCTCTGCACGGGACTAGGCCTCACCACACCACTGTCAGGTGAGTACTTTGTGCTATAGAGTCGATAAATACTGCTATAGAATCAGCATTGTACTACTGTAGTGATAGCAGGTACCACTGTCGGTATATGCACTGCTGTAATCATAGCAGGTACAACCAGTCGGTATATGCACTGCTGTAATCATAGCAGGTACCACCACAGTCAGTATGCACTGCTGTTAAGATTTTTAAGAGTAGGTTTGAAATATTTTTTTGACCCGGGCAACGCCGGGTACTTCCCGCTAGTAGTGAGATCTGTTTGCACCACAATACAGCGAGTGTCACTCCCACAAGATGACCAAACAGCGGTCATGCGTTTATCTACCTTCTCCAATGAACTTCTGCACGAGCTCAGAGCCCGACACACGGATGAAGGTGCACTCTGTGTGGTGTGCCACGGCACGCGCCAGCAGAGTCTTCCCTGTGCCTGGCGGTCCATACAGCAGCACGCCCTGCGCAGATGCACAAGCGAGTTATTTGTTGTTCAGGTGCTTGTGTTCAACAAATATGTAAATACAATGGCCGACCTTTCTTATCTGGGTATTATCAGCCATTCGTAATTAAATAAAGGACACAAGACGATTGTAGGTCTCACCTTTGGCTGTGCGATGCCGAGTGCCTCAAAGAGCTCTGGGTGCTTGACAGGCAGCTCGATCACCTCCTTGATCTCCTTGATCTGCTTGTCGAGGCCGCCTATCATCTCGTAGGTTGAGTCGGGAACCTTCTCCACCATCATGAGAGATACCAGTGGGTCCACCTTGTTGGGAAGGATCTTATGGAGCGTGTAGCTGTCATTGCGCAGTGCCACACGGCAATTTGGCGTCACCTGAACAAAAGAGAATCCCAAAGGACTTCATCATGCAGGCCTAAAGGACTGAAGTAAAATGTTCTTGTCGGTGACAAATATGCAATGCTTCATACATTTGGGGAGAAACAGCTTCTGAAATGTTTTTTATCCCCTTCACAAAAATATACGACAAAGACTTGCAACAATGATTGATCATTATTTTTGTTACTTACATCGTTGATGTCTATGTTCTTGTCAATGTCCACAACAAACTTGCCTTCTGGATGAACCTGATGGGAGTTGTGAATACAAAAATTGAGGAATAAGCTTTGAAATATTTAAATAAAATATTAAATGTTATCATTTAAAAACCATGCCCAACTGATTACTGCACCATTACCTTGACAAGAACTTTCTTCTTGTCCATGGGCTTCACCACCTCCCCAACATACGAGCCCTGCTCTTGAAGCAGCTGCAATTCCTCACGCAGCATGCGTACTGGGGTAACGGGCAGAGAGAAGAGTGGGGAGGTCACCAATAAAAAAAAGTTGGAGAAAGGTCGTTGCATCAATACTGTACACAACATCGACAAGCTCAAATATAGTAAACGATACTCCATTTCACAAATGTCATAAGATTTTGACTTTAAAGCTTTCGTAACTGCAGGAATTCATATTCTTTGGGTCTTTCGCTAAAGCCACGAAGATAGAAAAAATAATAACAATATCACGACGTTTTGATCGCAACACAAGCAATCGTCTTCAGGTGTGTTGCGATCGAAACGTCGTGATATTAGTTATTATTTGGATTATTTTGCTATCTACGTGGCTTTGCTGAAAGACCCAAAGAATGTGCAATAAGATTATTGAAAACTTCTATATAACCTTATAATACACCTAGGTTTCGCTGTCTAAAGGACACTACAGTTGACATGTATATTTTTTCAGATTCTAGAATAAGCAAGGTGCCATTTTTGTAAATGTGACAGATCAACCATACCATTAATGAACACAAGTGAACCACAGAAATAGCATACAAGCACACACTACTGCTCAATGAATAAATTTAAAGCATATATATTTCATTAACTTGATTCGTATAAAAACAGTCGTGAACTAAACGGACCTTTAGCGTTGAGCTCATTTCGCTGAGCCTGCAGTCGTCTCAGGTTCTGGCTCTTCTCATTCACAACCAACTGCAGATAAAGACGGCGCAAAATAATCAACCAAAACATGTAATTGAGTGATGGCACTTTAAAAACATTTCACACTGGTGTGAATTGCACAAGCAAAATGTAAATCTCCAGCTTTACCTGTAGCTCCTCTATCTTGGTCTGGTAATACTGACGAAGGCCATCACCCCCTTTGACATCATCTGTTTCCATCTGAAATAAACATCACGTCAGTAAGCCTCCAGTTTGTATCTTGACGAATGTGCAATGGTCACGTGCTGTTTTTACATGTGGTTGTATTTAAAACATCAACGGTCAGTATCCCTGCTCCAATGAAGCCTGTATGTGCATGAACTACTTGGGTAATACTTGTCTCTGAATGCAGCTCAGAGCTCGGTGGTGGATATTCTACATTCCAAAACAAATGCCTTCCCTCAAATTTATACTCGTGTTGAGCTCAAAGGGTGAGCACAAATTAAACTGCACCATCACTCTGAAGCAGCCAAATCAAAGTGTCTCCCCTATTCACACCAAGCAACATTCATCTCCACTGGGGTTACTTAGGGAAAAAGTAAAACTACAGGGATATCAACACCATAAATGTAAACTAAGGACACCACCTCCCTATATCGTCATTTAGTCAACTTTACAGTGGTTAAAGTTTGTCAAATTGAAATGCCTCCCTATTTTTGTGGGTTTTTTGCTTTTATTTTCAATTTATTCTTTTTATATTTTTTTATTATTTTACATTTCAATTGTATTTTTTTATTTACGTGACTTTACCGAAAGAACCAAGAATATGTATCTCACCGTTGAGCCCTCCAGGGCAAATTGCAGAGTAAATAAAGTACTGTACAACATACCAGGACCTCAATGCCCTCACGTCGAGGGCATTAAGATCCTTGCATACAAATAAATGCATGTACAATAACAGTTCCTGCCAGAGTTGAGTTTATTTTGATTCGCGTCGCTGATGATCCCAGACGGGACCAGTGGCGCAGTTATTAGCACACTGGCTACGATTCCAGCTACCCAAATTATGATTCCTGGCCAGTGACAGCTGAACCGGTATTGGACTCCCCCACCACCACCTTCAGTATAACACGTAGGCTTTCGCTACAAATATCAATAATAAAAGGTGTTTGGGGGTTTTATTGCGTATATATGTGTCGTTAAACCCGCCACCACCAAACAGCCAATTAGTAAGGGTCGCCACGTAACAATTAGTTACTGCTTCAGCACACCAATGTGTTTCAGAGTAAACCCACAACATTTACGATTTGACTCCCGTTTCGCTGGCGATTACAACCAACTTCACATCACGCGTTGACCATCGCGGTGAAGTATGGTCAAACAACCCCCGAAGCCCAATAAGGCGAGATTGTAGGCCTTCGGATTTACAAAGTGCTCTTTTACTAAATCAAAGCAATGGACCCCACAATTCTTATCCGAGTAACTTTCGTGGTTAAACTCAAGAGACAAACTGAAGTGAAGTCCCCCCCTCGCCCATATCACAGCTCAACCAGGCAAGATGGAGCCAAAGCGGTGGTGGGTGGCAATTCCACATTCACGCGATGGGGCCCAGACCTACCAAAAATATCAAGCGTAAAAAAAAGACTAAACCACACGCGTTGTTTCACTAAAATAGGACGTGTTAAAGTGTCTTTTAAAAAAAACCACATGACAATTTACAACGATAATTATCTTTGAATGCCACGGTTTTACAACGCTCTCTCGCTTGCGGCCTGGCGCAGTCCAAAGGCAGTGACTCTGCACGTTCCGACACCAAACCGCGCGCCGCTCCACCCAACACCCACCCACCCGCCGCAGCATCCCGCGTCAAAATAAAACGAACGCAGCGCTTAGACGCGACAATTAACGCGCAGGCGACCCTTAATCGCGAGTGGAAGTGACACAACTAGTTGTAATTTTACACACAAAAACAAGTCAAAATTACCCTCATCTGCTCTCCGCCGCCCATCACCATCGCTGCCGGCATGACTGGAAGTGACGTCACTGCGTAAACTCGACTTTTTATTACTTCACGTTAGATTTGTGGGGTTTTTTTAAATATATACACACACGCGCAACAGAGAGTGAACTTGAAAAGCCAATGTTTTCACTTGCCCACTCCCGCGCGCGCTCGCGCGTAAAAATCAGTGGTTTATAAGTTGTAAGGTGACATATCCGCAAGCGACTCGCTGACGCCAACCTCGACGCGTCTGGCAATGGCGCGCGTTCGCCGTTTTGTTTATATAGCTGAGTGGGAATCGATTTTGGAACTCGGTACGATTCCCTAGGATCGATTACTCATAGGGACTTCCATTGTATCGGAATCGATGGCAGTGATGTGATTCCGAGAGTCGCTTGTGCTGAGCCACGAATTCTCTATTTTATTTAGATTTAAAGCTTTCGTGACTGCAGGGATTCATAGTAATAGGTTTTACCTTTTTAACTGGCACAAAAAACTGACACCTTTATTCAAGGCATCATGTTTGCAATAACCACAACACAAGCAGTCAAAATGCAAACAACAGAGACAACTCTGATAATAATATGCACTGTCTTTTGATTTAAAGCTTTCGTGACTGCAGTAATTCATATTCTTAGTTTTTTCGGTAAAGTCACGTTGTTTCTCTTCAACGTGACTTTACCGAAAAAACTAAGAATATAATATGCACTGTCCTTGAATTTGATTGGTCCACACCCGAGACGGCTTTTCTTAGAGCCTAGTCTCCACTGGTGTTGGACCAGAAGACGCCAAAAGGCGTACAACTCAATACTCTGATAGTGCGCTGTTTTTGAGTTGTATGCCTTTTGGCGTCTTCTGGTCCAACACCAGTGGAGACTAGGCTCTAAGAAAAGTCGTCTCGGGTGTGGACCAATCAAATTCAAGGACAGCGCATATTATTATCAGAGTTGTCTCTGTTGTTTGCATTTTGACTGCTTGTGTTGTGGTTATTGCAAACATGATGCCTTGAATAAAGGTATCAGTTTTTGTGCCAGTTAAAAGAGTAAAACCTATTACTATATCTTTTTACTGGCAAAGGAGGTCTCATAATGCAGGGATTCATCTTCTTGGTTCTTTCGGTAAAGTCACGTAGAATGGAGATAAAATAATACAAATAAAACAATAAAATAAAAATTCTCACGACGTTTCGGCCACAACACAAGTAGCCTTCATCTTGACAGTCCTGTTTCTTCACCTGAAGAAGGCCCACTTGTGTTGTGGCCAAAACGTCGTGATAATTTTTATTTTATTGTTTTATTTGTATTACTTTATCTCCATTCTACGTGTCTCTATTTTATTTTGACTCAAGTTTAATTTATTAGGTATAGCCCCCCCCCGTGAGCAGTCGGGTGCAACCGCAACAAACTAAATTTGAACACAGACCGTCTTAAAGCGACAACGCGTAACAGAAACATCCTGGAATAAACCAGCAAATATTCCTGTGGCCAGGCAACGAAAACTACGGACCGTGTAGCAAAAAAAAAACACAGAAGCCAGCAAAACGACGCGAACTCTCTACAGTGGGGGAACAAAATTATTTAATCCCCTGCCGATTTTGCACGTCTGCCCACTGACAAGGAAATGACCAGTCTACAACCCCAATGGCAGGTCCATTTGAACTCATCGTGATAAATCCGCGTTAAAGGTTGTTTTCTTTCGGGGTGCCTGCGAAAGCCTATGTGTTAAACTCATCAACAGCACAGTCACGATCCATGGGGCAGACAGCCTCGTAGCTGTCCGCTGCGCATCTCAGTCAAAACTGCTCTAGAGGAGTTGTGCACCCCTATTCAGTGGCCTGAAATCAAATGTATCGTTCCGGATGACAAAGTATGATCTTGAGTTTTGATACTGTGTAGGAACCACCTGGTTACTACACCATCAGCCCACAGGGGATTATTGTGTCCGTCCGTCCGTCGTGGATCCAAAAATGGGAGGGGTGGGGCTGGGTGGAGAGGGTGGGGAGGGGCTGGGTGGGGAGGGGAGGGTGGGGCTGAGTGGAGAGGGTGGGGCTGGGTGGGGTGGGGAGGGGCTGGGTGGGGAGGGTGGGGAGGGTGGGGCTGGGTGGGGAGGGAGGGGCTGGGTGGGAAGGGGAAAGTGGGGAGGGGCTGGGTGGGGAGGGTGGGGAGGGGCTGGGTGGGGAGGGTGGGGAGGGCCTGGGTGGGGAGGGGCTGGTCACCCTGTGGTGCCCTTAGCGTGCCACTAAGAGATGGGGCCTTACCATCAGCCCCACCAAAACTAAGCAGCTGCCTGGGTATTTTGTACCATCGGACACTCCACCCCACAACTCCCAATCGGTGATGGGGCAGTTGTGGAGAGAGTGGAGAGTTTCCCATACCTGGGCAGTGTGCTTATGACCGGCTCCAGTTTAACAGCAGAGGTCTCACTCCTAATCAGTCGAGCGGCAATATCTTTTCATCAGCTGCATAACGCTGTGTAGAAGCTACCTGGTCTGTCGCTCCGCACTAAGCTTCAGGTCTTCTCGGCCACCGTCATTCCCTCCCTTCTCTACGCTTGCGAAACGTGGACCCCCCTAATGGAACATCTTCGCCGGTTGGAAAATTTTAGGCTAGCCTGCCTACGATCCATCCTGGGTTTAACCAGGCTGAATTGTGTGAGGAGCTCACAAATCCTTTAAAGATCTGGGCAAGGTCCCATCGGTGAGCTCCTCCGGCAGGCAAGGCTGCGTTGGCTGGGTCATGTAGCCCGCATGCCCAGCTACCGCATGCCGAAACAGCTTTTGTTCGGCCGGATCGAGGGGGCTAAACGGGCGCGGCACGGGCTGGAGAAGATATGGAGTGATGTGCTACAGGAGGACGTGGAGCTGAGTGGACTTGCCGATGACTGGTACCAGCGGTGTCAAGATCGGCCTCTGTGGAGGAGGCTCGTGAAGGACGCTACTGGGCAGTTGGAGGCAGTCGCCCTCCAACAACAACGGAGGGCGGAGGAGCGACGCTCACAACAATGAGCGGAGCGCCGGGTGGCTAAAGCACATCAGGTTGGCACAGTAGGGGGCACAGGTGGTGCATCAGCCAGTCATCTCAGTCATCTTAGTCAGTCGACCCGTGGCACTTGGGTCTGCCCGGTAACCTCCTGCCAGCGGGCGTTCGACACTTCACGTGGCCTCAAGGTGCACATGGCCTGGCACAAGCCTTGTGGTGACGTCACCGCCACTTAGTGGCGAATGGCGGTTGATGGCCCTTATAAAACTCAACGTTTCACCTACTCACGCCGGCTTGTGCCCGCCCTCACAGTCGGGCATATTTGCGGAATACACCACGTGGTGCCGCCGTTGACCCTGGCCATTGACCGAGCAACCCAACGTTCCTACCAGCTCCCTCCGCAGGAATGTGTTTATAGTGCGCTGATATTTAAAGGTGCATTGAAAAATGTTGATACTCCTACTGATACTCCTGCTGTTATGAAGTGACTCATGTTGCCAGCTATGGCTGAAAAGTTTGGTCGTGCATGTTATGTATATCGTTTATTGTTCAATTTGCATCACAGTTCCTATGATCGCTGTTACATTGTTTTTATCGCTTTATTTTTGTGATTTCGAAAACGTTTTGGTTTAGCCATATTTGTTTGTTGTAGTACAGAGTTAGACTGATAACTTTAATCTAAAATATCTTATGGTTGTTATTGTTTGACTTGCATCCCACTGGGATTTTTGCACACGGCGTTGAAATACGGTGTTTTTTCTGGAATAATTTGCTGTTTCTTCCTGGATTTTTCTGCTGCGCGTAGTCACTCTAAGATGTTTCTTGTTCACGTTTTTGTTTGTCGCAGTTGCACCCGATTCAAGAACGGCGTGGCTCACAGGGCTATACCTAATAAATGAAACTGAAACACTGAAATTTGATTTCCAGTTTTCCTCCGTCTTGTCCCACTGTGCTCAAGTAGTAGCTACGTCTGCCCTGTCACCAATCTCTAATGTCGTCGTGAAGACATTCTCTCCTAGCTCTTCCTCTTTTGGCTCATTTCCCTTTACGGTATTTAGGGTTTCCCAAACTCCAGTTCGCTACGTCGTTTACCGATTTACTCCTCCCCATTCAAAAACAAATAAGCTCGTTCCACGCTGCACGCACCCGATGATTGTTAAACGCGATAAACAATGAGCCATGTCAATCTTTATTTTACGTGCCAATGTCGCCCTCAATAATTGTATAGGCATCGGTGCACATTATTGCAGAACGGGAAACGTAACAGGGCCATATGAAACCCGTCACGACCCCAGCGGCTGCGTTCACAGAGCCGATTTTAAAATTAATATTGAGATCTCAGAGTGCGTGTGTGTAATGCAGGCTGCGTTTTAAGTATTTTTTTTATTCAAAGTTCAGTGCGCACAATTGCATTTTACTGTTCTACCGTTAATTGCCTTGAAGATTAAACTTCTCAGTTTAACACGAATGCCTTCGCGACCAATATTCATAATTACGTTTTTTGTGGGTTAGATCGCATTAAAATAAATGTGTGGTTAACCCACCAACACCCGATACAGCCAATTAGTTAGGTTTGTCACGTAAACAAAACGTACAAATTAGGAATAATGTTTTGGGTTTACAATTTGTTCACAATTTTTAGATGTGGATCTACTCTCCAACACACCAGTGTGCTGAAGTATTAACTAACTAGTGTAATTGGCCGGGTTCATAAAATTAAATTAAAATACAATTTAAAGATTATATTCAATTTATTTAATCTAAAAATTATCCATATATCACATTTGGTGTAAATTGACGATCATCTCCCAAAAGTTTTCTTTTAAATTAATTTCGTTGAATCGGCACTTTGATGTTGGTTGGATTTTTGCATCTTGACAAAGCAACACAAAGTTGTCCATGGAAAAAAAAACAGGTTTTGTGACTTATTGATAGTGATATAAAATGCAGGAATGATTGGAAACTGTTTTCGCCTACAAATAAATGGTAAATTCACATCAGACGGTACCAGATCAATTCTGGGAATGAAGACATTCACAAATTTGCATGATAAGCGTGAGCAAAAGTCATCGAAGTGAAACTGCACTGAATTCAAATGAAAAGTGATTCTGCTTCTTTATATCCATTTCTATTCCATGTCCAAAAAAAACCTATTGTCACACACAAATTAACCGAAAAAAATATTATTATTCTGGAATGGTGTGCAAAATAAAAAGATAAAATACAAAAGCAGGGGCGCACTTGGCTTTTATCAAAAGCGGCGCTGGTATATTTTCGGAGAAAATTGAATATTCTTGTAATAAATAAATGAATTAGTAACAATCTTAATAAACCTTTCGTGAAAAACACACGAATATTTAATAATTGTATGACAATCCACGGAGCCTACCCAGCATTACACACGAAACGTGGACCCCCCTAATGGAACATCTTCGCCGGTTGGAAACATTTAGGCTAGCCTGCCTACGATCCATCCTGGGTTTAACCAGGCTGAATTGTGTGAGGAGCTCACAAATCCTTTAAAGATCTGGGCAAGGTCCCATCGGTGAGCTCCTCCGGCAGGCAAGGCTGCGTTGGCTGGGTCATGTAGCCCGCATGCCCAGCCACCGCATGCCGAAACAGCTTTTGTTTGGCAGGATTGAGGGGGCTAAGCGGGCGCGGAACGGGCTGGAGAAGAGATGGAGTGACGTGGTACAGGAGGACGTGGAGCTGAGTGGACTTGCCGATGACTGGTACCAGCGGTGTCAAGATCGGCCTCTGTGGAGGAGGCTCGTGAAGGACGCTACTGGGCAGTTGGAGGCAGTCGCCCTCCAACAACAACGGAGGGCGGAGGAGCGACGCTCACAACAACGAGCGGAGCGCCGGGTGGCTAAAGCACAGCAGGTTGGCACAGTAGGGGGCACAGGTGGTGCTTCAGCCAGTCATCTCAGTCATCTTAGTCAGTCGACCCGTGGCACTTGGGTCTGCCCCGTGACCTCCTGCCAGCGGGCGATCGACACTTCACGTGGCCTCAAGGTGCACATGGCCTGGCACAAGCGTTGTGGTGACGTCACCGCCACTTAGTAGCAAATGGCGGTTGATGGCCCTTATAAAACTCAACGTTTAACTTACTCACGCCGGCTTGTGCCCGCCCTCACAGTCGGGCATATTTGCGGAATACACCACGTGGTGCCGCCGTTGACCCTGGCCATTGACCGAGCAACCCAACGTTCCTACCAGCTCCCTCCGCAGGAATGTGTTTATAGTGTGCTGATATTAAAAGGTGCATACAGATACTCCTGCTGTTATGAAGTGACTCATGTTGCCAGCTATGGCTGCAAAGTTTGGTCGTACATGTTATGTATATCGTATATTGTTCAATTTGCATCACAGTTCCTATGATCGCTGTTACATTGTTTTTATCGCTTTATTTTTGTGATTTCGAAAACGTTTTGGTTTAGCCATATTTGTTTGTTGTAGTACAGAGTTAGACTGATAACTTTAATCTAAAATATCTTATGGTTGTTATTGTTTGACTTGCATCCCACTGGGATTTTTGCACACGGCGTTGAAATACGGTGTTTTTTCTGGAATAATTTGCTGTTTCTTCCTGGATTTTTCTGTTGCGCGTAGTCACTCTAAGATGTTTCTTGTTCACGTTTTTGTTTGTCGCAGTTGCACCCGATTCAAGAACGGCGTGGCTCACAGGGCTATACCTAATAAATGAAACTGAAACACTGAAATTTGATTTCCAGTTTTCCTCCGTCTTGTCCCACTGTGCTCAAGTAGTAGCTACGTCTGCCCTGTCACCAATCTCTAATGTCGTCGTGAAGACATTCTCTCCTCGCTCTTCCTCTTTTGGCTCATTTCCCTTTACGGTATTTAGGGTTTCCCAAACTCCAGTTCGCTACGTCGTTTACCGATTTACTCCTCCCCATTCAAAAACAAATAAGCTCGTTCCACGCTGCACGCACCCGATGATTGTTAAACGCGATAAACAATGAGCCATGTCAATCTTTATTTTACGTGCCAATGTCGCCCTCAATAATTGTATAGGCATCGGTGCACATTATTGCAGAATGGGAAACGTAACAGGGCCATATGAAACCCGTCACGACCCCAGCGGCTGCGTTCACAGAGCCGATTTTAAAATTAATATTGAGATCTCAGAGTGCGTGTGTGCAATGCAGGCTGCGTTTTAAGTATTTTTTTTTATTCAAAGTTCAGTGCGCACAATTGCATTTTACTGTTCTACCGTTAATTGCCTTGAAGATTAAACTTCTCAGTTTAACACGAATGCCTTCGCGACCAATATTCATAATTACGTTTTTTGTGGGTTAGATCGCATTAAAATAAATGTGTGGTTAACCCACCAACACCCGATACAGCCAATTAGTTAGGTTTGTCACGTAAACAAAACGTGCAAATTAGGAATAATGTTTTGGGTTTACAATTTGTTCACAATTTTTAGATGTGGATCTACTCTCCAACACACCAGTGTGCTGAAGTATTAACTAACTAGTGTAATTGGCCGGGTTCATAAAATTAAATTAAAATACAATTTAAAGATTATATTCAATTTATTTAATCTAAAAATTATCCATATATCACATTTGGTGTAAATTGACGATCATCTCCCAAAAGTTTTCCTTGAAATTAATTTCGTTGAATCGGCACTTTGATGTTGGTTGGATTTTTGCATCTTGACAAAGCAACACAAAGTTGTCCATGGAAAAAAAACAAGTTTTGTGACTTATTGATAGTGATATAAAATGCAGGAATGATTGGAAACTGTTTTCGCCTACAAATAAATGGTAAATTCACATCAGACGGTACCAGATCAATTCTGGGAATGAAGACATTCACAAATTTGCATGATAAGCGTGAGCAAAAGTCATCGAAGTGAAACTGCACTGAATTCAAATGAAAAGTGATTCTGCTTCTTTATATCCATTTCTATTCCATGTCCAAAAAAAAACCTATTGTCACACACAAATTAACCGAAAAAATTATTATTATTCTGGAATGGTGTGCAAAATAAAAAGATAAAATACAAAAGCAGGGGCGCACTTGGCTTTTATCAAAAGCGGCGCTGGTATATTTTCGGAAAAAATTGAATATTCTTGTAATAAATAAATAAGTAACAATCTTAATAAACCTTTCGTGAAAAACACACGAATATTTAATAATTGTATGACAATCCACGGAGCCTACCCAGCATCACACACAGCGTATAGTGCCAGGTAGAGGCCGACCGAAATTCGGTTTCGGTGCCGAAAGTTGGCAAATTGCCTCTTTCGGCAACGTTTCGGTTTCGGCCGAAAGTAAATTTTTAACTTTCGGTCTGATATTGACTTTCGGTCGTGATTCGTCAACCAAAGATCTATTTTTAGAATGTAACGCTAAGTGCTACGTCTATCACTCTGCCTATCGGCCGGTCAGTCGGCGCTAGGCAATCCGATAGGCTGCAAACACACACACGTACACACAAACACACACACGTACACAAATACACACACGTACACACAAACACACACACACGTACACACACACACGTACACAAATACACACACACGTACACACACACACGTACAAACAAACACACACACACACACGTACACACACACGTACACACGTACACAAATACACAACAACAACCGCCGTTCGCCACTAAGTGGCGGTGACGTCACCACGACACTTGTGCCAGGCTATGTGCACCCTGAGGCCACGTGAAGTGTCGAACGCCCGCTGGCAGGAGGTCACGGGGCAGACCCAAGTGCCACGGGTCGACTGACTGAGATGACTGAGATGACTGGCTGATGCACCACCTGTGCCCCCTACTGTGCCAACCTGCTGTGCTTCAGCCACCCGGCGCTCCGCTCGTTGTTCTGAGCGTCGCTCCTCCGCCCTCCGTTGTTGTTGGAGGGCGACTGCCTCCAACTGCCCAGTGGCATCCTTCACGAGCCTCCTACACAGAGGCCGATCTTGACACCGCTGGTACCAGTCATCGGCAAGTCCACTCAACTCCACGTCCTCCTGTACCACATCACTCCATCTCTTCTCTAGGCCGTGCCGCGCCCGCTTAGCCCCCTCGATCCGGCCGAACAAAAGCTGTTTCGGCATGCGGTGGCTGGGCATGCGGGCTACATGACCCAGCCATCGCAGCCTTGCCTGCCGGAGGAGCTCACCGATGGGACCCTGCCCAGATCTTTCAAGAATTTGTGAGCTCCTCACACAATCCAGTCTGGTTAAACCCAGGATGGATCGTAGGCAGGCCAGCCTAAATGTTTCTAACCGGCGAAGATGTTCCATTAGGGGGGTTCACGTTTCGCAAGCGTAGAGAAGGGAGGAAATGACCGTGGCCGAGAAGACCTGAAGCTTAGTGCGGAGCGACAGACCAGGTAGCTTCCACACAGCGTTACGCAACCGATGAAAAGATATTGCCGCTCGACTGATTCGGAGTGAGACCTCTGCTGTTAAACTGGAGCCGGTCTTAAGCACACTGCCCAGGTATGGGAAACTCTCTACTCTCTCCACAACTGCCCCATCACCGATTGGGAGTTGTGGGGGTGGAGTGTCCGATGGTACAAAATACCCAGGCAGCTGCTTAGTTTTGGTCGGGCTGATGGTAAGGCCCCACCTCCTAGTGGCACACTCCAGTCTCAGCAGCAGCATCTCCAACTCCTCCTCTGAATGAGCAGCTATTACCAAATCATCAGCATACATAACGTGATTGAGCAATAGGGAGCCATCCCTTGACCGCACCCAGGCATCGATCAGCCTCCCATTATATATGTACCATATGGAGATTCCCCCGGTACAGCTATTGAAGGCTTCACGAACTACATGGTCAAAATAGATGTTAAATAATGTGGGAGCCAGAGGACATCCCTGTCGTACCCCAAGGTGTACAGGGAATGGCTCTGACTCCCGGCCACGTAGTTTTACCCGGGCCCGCTCACCATCATGAAGGTCCTTAATGATCGTGAGCAGAGGGTCAGGTACTCCAAAAGCATGAAGAACAACCCAGAGCCCAGGCCTACTGATTGTATCATAGGCCTTGACCAGGTCAATAAAGCAGAGATGTAGGTCTTGTTGGAATTCCCTAAAGCTCTGCTGTAGCAGACAGACAGAAAATATGGCATCTGTGCAGGACCGCCCTTTCCTGAAACCGCATTGGGGCTCCGCAAGCCTCTCATCAGCGTGCCTGGCAAGGCGATGTTGAATAATCCTTGCCAGGACCTTTCCCGGCACACTGAGGAGTGAGATGCGGAACCCGTCCAGTGGTCCAGACTGTTGTTATGATGTCATTTAGGGCAGTCTTTGCACACAAACACATGTACACACACACACACAAACGTACACACAAACACACACACGTACACACAAACACACGTACACACATATACACACACGTCAGCAGCAGCAGCAGCTTGGGAGCGAGGTTACAGCAGCAACCCATGGTCTGCTAATGTAGATACGACCGGTCAACAGACGGCAGCCTGTCTGGCTGAATGCGGAAAAACTGTTGTTTCTTAACTACAACATTCGTTTGTTTGGATATAATTACTAAGTAAGTAACACCTAAAGATTTGATATGTAGCGACTCTTACTGCAGGCTCTGAATGATTAGTTCTAGATTTATTTTTCATTAAAGTAGCATTGCATCATTACATATTTCATCAATCTTGTGTTCGGTAACTTCGGTTATAAACCTTTCTGTTTCGGTCTCGGTCGAAAGTGTCGTTAAACTTTCGGCTTCGTTCGAAAGTTAATTTTTTAACTTTCGGTCTGGTTTCGGTTGTGGCCGAAACCAGAATTCAGTTTCGGTCAGCCTTTAGTGTCAGGTGTTAGGCACAGATCACCAAAATGATAGAAATGATGCTAAAAAATGTGTTTAAACTTATATGGGACTATCATTATTTAATGGAAAAAGAACGGATAATACATTGTAATATGATAACAAATGTATGTTAATAGCTTCAAAAAGTCAAAGAGTCTCCCACTTGTCCGTCATCATTGTCAACACGTGGCCTGGAATCTTCTTCCGGCAGTAGTCAAGAGCCAGGAGGCACATTTCTTGTGGTACTGTTGCAAATTCTCAGACGTGTTAACATTTTTGAAGCACCCTGTTATACAGGGTGGTTAAAAAGATGGACCCGATTTGAAATCGCTCTGCTGTATCTCTGCAACCATGAGCAGCCTATGGCGCTTCAAATGATTACCGCAAGATGCTTCTCTCTCAGGGCACAAACAGCCCCTAGCCCAGACATGGGTAAAGTACGGCCCGTTGGGCTTTTTAATCCGGTCCGCCGAACTTGTCCAAATATTATTATTATTATTCAATTTTACCTTTCACCTGTAATGCTCCCATTTCCCCATTAGATGGCGCACTTTGACCGGGAGTTACGACATGTTTTTGTATTGTTCATGTTCGTGCAATTTGTTAAATTGCCTTGCAAATAAATGCTTTGCTACCTGTTAAAGGCCAAATCCTTTCATGTAATGATTTTTACATGTCATTTATATTAGTTCACACAAACACTGCATCCGTCTGTTCCTGGCCCGGCCCCTCTGTCAAATTTTAGAACCCATTGTGGCCCGCGAGTCAAAAAATTTGCCCACCCCTGCCCTAGCCTCAGTCATTCGTAAGCCAACACTGCCTCAACGCTGGATAGGTCGCACAGGACCCCAAGACTTGGCGCTACACTCTTGGCCCCCAAGATCACCCCCAGACATCACCACACCCTGCGACTTTTTCTTGTGGGGATACGCCAAAGACCCGTGGTGTTTTTGTGCCATACATTAGCGACTCATCTGGATGACCTCAAAAACAGAATCACGGCAGCGGTGACTTCAGTGGAAGAGAAGACACTTTGAGACGAGTTTGGGGCGAATTAAACTATCGTCTCGATGTTGCCCGTACAGCAGGTGGAGGGCACATAGAGCATTTATAAAATGGATAGTAAAACTCGATAACCCATTAAACCGTTTGTAACTTTTGGTGTAATTGTAACATGTTGCCATCGTGAAATATACTGCTTTGAAATTGGGTGCATTATTTTGAAACACCCTGTATGTAATGTACAGGGCCATGTTTATGTAGTGTGAGATGTAGACCCCCGTGTGTGCGTAGTAATCGTAGTGCGCTGCTTCTTATACTTCGTGCAGATCGCGACCCCCCCCCCAACCCCTGTGCCTAAACACCCGACATACAATAGTCAGTAGGATCTGTACACAAGGGGGGAAGAAGAGGACATCAGTGAGGACGACGGGCGAGGTGCCGAGAAGCCCTCCTCCACAGGAGCTAGAATAAGGCCGTCAAAATTCAAGAGTATTGGCACACATTGTAAATGTCGCGGGTTTACTCTCCAACACACCGGTGTGCTGAAGTAGTAACTAATTGGCATGTTTTGTTAACGTGACACACCTTACTGATTGGCTGTGCCGGGTGGTGGTGAGTCAACGACACATTTATTTTTACGCGATCTAACCCAAAAAAAAACCTTCATCATGATTAAACGTGTCATCAACTCTTGCAACACGACATGCACACAGTGACGGGTTGACATGCATGTTTATTAATCACTCGTAAGCATCACATCACACCTTGCGTTACTACATATGCACAGACGTCATTTGCATAGATAAATCAGTTTACAAATAAAATGCAAAAAAGCTGTTCAGTTGTCTTATGCTTTACAATTATAAAAGGCACAGTTTTTATACAAACACTGTTTCCAAAATCTGCATGTGCTATTCTAAAATTGTACTCATGTACATAGTAGACAATACAGTGCTGTATTTAAAATGTAGGAGTTCCTTTCTTACCTTTTCACAATGCAAGTTTTACAAAACAGTTCTAAAATGGGGTTCAGCTGATCCAGTACAGTATTCAAATTGGCAAAAGAGTAAAACACTAAAAAAGCCAGTCTATTTTGCGAGTTTCAAACATACTGAACACTCGTTACTGCAGTCCATTGCCAAATTTAACACCAAGTTGCCTCTTTAAAATGGCTTCATGTAAGTCCTGCACAGATTGGACATTTTGTAATGCTTGTACTCAATACGCAAGTGAATTACTGTACGATCAATTTAAGAATGCACCACATTGCGAATTAAATGAATTTCAATTACTGTATGACATTCAACGTTAGATTTCATAAAGAGCCATCAGGCCAGCCAGAGTGTAAAGCATACTACCTTGTGATGCTTTACGCAAGTGCACTTACACAATGTTCACCCATATATTTAAAACCTTAACGACAGTACGTATTCAAGTACTGTACAATCAACTTGACTGCAACTCATTTTATTGTACAGATGTGTTGATTTATACACAACAAAAAGTTACATGATATCGTTACTTTTTCGTAAGTGCGTGATTTTGTACAAGGCAATTTACGTTGCAAAGGGAGCCTTGCAACGCTTTACTTAAGCTGACTAGGCCATACTAAACAATATTTTATTTTATTCACTTTTAAATTTGTCCCAAATTTGTTCCTAAAATTAAACTATATACAATGTGTGTAGCCGTGATAAATCGTGTATATATTGTAACTTGCATCACTGATATTAACTTTATATTGCCCAAATATGGGAGTTCATATTCTTGGGTCTTTCGGTAAAGTCCCGTAGATAGGTTAAAAGAAAATAACAAAAAAACTACGACGTTTTGATCGCAACGCAAGCGTTCGTCATCTGGAAGCAAAAAAAAAACGCTTGTGTTGCGATCGAAACGTCGTTTTTGTAATTGTTTTTGTTATTTTCTATCTATGTGACTTTACCGAAAGTCCCAAGAATATGAATTCCTGCAGTCACGAAAGCTTTAAGTCAAGATTCAAATATGGGAAGTTGGGCCTTCTAAACTGCCAGAAAGACAGCCACTGCCCCCACCAGTCAGTGCATTTAAATGCCAGCTTAATGGCAAACACATTCAAAAACTCGCACGTCAACCATGTTTTCGTGCTCATAAGGCCATCAAATAAGGGGCTGACGATCAACAATCTCAATTTCTTGGTAATGCCTACTGAACCCTGCGGTCATAGTTTTGTAGCTGTTAACTATTGTACATGACAGCTGGGTTAACAATCACCCATGCTTACACACTGTGGTTTAACACTGAACTATCCCTGTGACAAATACTGTACACAAAGCAAAAACAACCCACACAAAAATATTAAATATTCAAAATGAAAATACAGCATTGTAGACACATTGGGCCATACAAGGGGCCATTGTTTTTTTCAGCAAGGTACTGTGTCCTTCAGGTGGTGGATACTGCACAGTAATTCATGGGCAAAGCTAAATGTCACATAAAATGAACAGTACACACTTAGGGTAAAAAAATTATCATCCCATTTACCCATGAAAAAGCAGATATTCACTTATGGCGTATAAATCAATGCTCTGCAGGTGCGTAAAGAATGACGTTTGCAGAAATTAGGAGCAAGCTGCCCATTGTTGAAATGCTATATCCTGGTGGTTGAACAAATCCACAGTTGATTGTGTAGTTCCCCCAAAATGTATTTACAAACATATCAATGTAAGTGTATTTGTGCTCGTGTGTACATGCCCATACACAAGGCTAGTAGATGTCATTCAAATACAAACTACGGCATGGGTTCAATTTCACTATATTGTTTCAGGACCATAACAGTGCCAGCAACACCACAGGTGAAATGCCCACTGACAATAAACTGGTTCACATACTCTCCAGAACAGCCTTCCATCGCAGTTACACACACACAAATCACCGCAGCTCTAAACGCATCAAAATTTTTGTTTCATGACAGTGGGACCTAGGTGCAAACTCTGGGATCCAATGTGTGAACAGGCACAGTCGTCCAGGCAGGGTAAGGACTTCGTCTCTGTTGGGTCTTCAGGTAAGCAGGCAGACTTTTACGATAGCCCTGCTGCCTCCAGAGTGGCAGGGCAGAAAACTCTGACTGTGGCATTCCTGCGTATACCTGCCAAGCACACGTACACAATGCAGATTAAAGGTAAAAAGCCTTGAAGGTCATCTGTAAAACTTTCTTATTCGTCTATTTCAGGGCTACCCAAACTCCAGTCACCGCGAACCATTATGCTGCAGGTCTTCATATGCAGCAATAGTCAGGTCGGTTTAATGTGTAAGGACCTAATTCTATTTTAATTAAGAAGACTGTTAAATGTGAAAAAGGTACACCATGGTAGATCACAAAGACCGGAGTACAAGAAGAAATTTACAATCAATCATACATTAATTAATCAGGTCAAATATTTATCTTAAAAGCCTCACTGAGTCTCAAGACATTTTCAAAAGCATCCTGCATGAGAATGGTTAATTTATTTTATTAAAAATTTTACATGTGGGAGGAAACCAGATTAGCCAAAGACATACCACATATCCAAGGAGATAATGCTCAAAAGTCTGCATGAACGAGTTCACAAACCCATTTTCTGTACTGACATGTATTGGCAACCCCATAGCTCAGCAGATTTCAGAGTTTAATAATTACATGTCATCGACTGACAATTGCCTCCAATGAGCTGGATTATAGGGCAAACATTCCTTTAAAAAAAGGGTAAGTCACATTCGGACTGCAAAAAACACGGAACATTTCTTTCTTCATTGTTAGGCTCTTTATGTATGTCTCTCTCACTCTACTGCACACAGCAATGGTCACCCACCTCTGTGTCGGGCTTGTGGGGCTATGTGGCTGGCTGGGTCTCGGCCCCCACAGGTAAGGGCCGGCCCGCTGTGCCAGGATGGCTCAGAGCCTCCAGCACATCCTGCACCAGCGTGATCTGGCTGCTTGCCTGCACATTCTGTGGCCATGCACGGGGAGTCAACACCGCAGAGACAATAAACTAGAGTTGTAAAAACTGTTCTGCGTTTCTGGTAACTGCATTAAAATAACTGCATTTAAAAAAAACTGCATTGGACAGCCTTAAACAAGTATATTTGACTTTTTAACTGAGAAAAAAAGGGAGCTGCCATGGTTTACGTGGATATTTCGCTGGACTTGCACAACCTAGTGGTCAATGGCTCTATTTAATATCAGTTAAAAAAAGGGCCAAGTTTCTTAACCCCCCCCCCCACCTCTGTTCACTCAGCAGTATAAATGGGTACACCAGAGTCGATTGGCAAGACATCAGGTTAGCGCGGAAGAGTGGACCACATTTTTTTTCTAATGGAGGCCCTTGCACCACCAGCAGGCAAACAAGTAATTTCACATGGTGGCCTAGGTTGCCGAGTGGTATATTTGCCCTCGTTTCTCAGTTAAAAGGTAAAGGTGAATTAATTGCTAATGTTCCACTGGAAACAATTACCGGTTAGTGATTTTCATAACCTGTAATCGATTCTGAAAATGGTATGGGCTCACCGGTTGTCAAATAACCCTACAATAAACCAATTATAATACAGTCTGTAAATGGGAAACTAATCAGGCAGAAATTTGAGATGAGGTATTACCAAATAAGAGTAATAATACATAATCAACGAGATTCCTCGACAGTAAAAGAGCGATAACCACTGGATCGGTCCTCCCATTATGCCTTGCATGTTACGTGACAAAACCATAATGCATGTAAAAACTAAATATTTAATTTTGCAAGGTAAAGCCTACTGAGCTATTAGCTCGACCTGGTCACACATAATAGTTCATCAAAGTGGCTTGTATCATGAGAACATGCAACCTCCAAATATAATGACATCAGGGTCAGATTGAAACCATTACTTCCTGCATACCAGGCAAGGGAGATAACATCTCGTCACCTTGGCGCCCACAGATTCAGACCAACCAAAAAGAGTCAAAAGTGTGGCCATATTATTTCATAAAGCAGCAGGAAAATTACCCAACTGCATCGTGGTTTCCTTCTCATTGGGAATCATCAATACAGTGCAGTCATCATTGTCAACTGCTGCCACACAGGCAACTTCAATATTACATTTGGACCAAAAGCGTGCGTCAGGCAGTGCGATGGTGGGTTGAGATGGTGGTGCAGGGCTTGCCTTCTCACTGATTTCAGCGACATCCTGCCGATGTTCCCAGGAAGGAAACACATTGGTGAAGGTGAGGGGCTCCAGACCGGCGTGGATCAGGTATGCCTTGGGGGGGTGGCTTGGGGACTTCGCTACATCCATACATGGCATTGCACACACACACAAACACACACAAACTCAATTTAGATTACACATAGCAACATCACCTCCTCCTGAGAAAATTTGGCAAGGGGCCTACTGAAAAAGTCATTAGGCTTCATAGACAACAACAATAATAATAATAACGTATAGTAGGGATATAACAATTTTTCAGTTCATCAATTAAATTAGATTTGAGCTCTCACGATACATGCAAAGAATCGCACTTGTAAAACTCAATGGTTTATGATTTACACAAATTATATACTAAATTAAATATTTAGGATAAAGGACTAAATTAGGTAGAACATATTTTCTTTTTTACAAGAGAGAATGCAAACAAGGCAGTATTCGATTTTTTAACAAGATAAAGAGGCAGGAAAATAAATCTTGAATCGAATTGTGACCCTTAATCATTGCAAGGCATAGAACAGAGAGCATACATCATGATATTGCTATTATATACATAAATCATGATATTGCGATTATATACATAAATCCTGATATTGATATTATATACATAAATCCTGATATTGCTATTATATACATAAATCCTGATATTGCTATTATATACATAAATCTTGAAATTTCTATTATATACATAAATGATTATATTGCTATTATAGACATAAATCCTGATGTTGCTATTATATACATAAATCCTGATATTGCTATTATATACATAAATCATGATATTGCGATTATATAGATAAATCCTGATATTGCTATTATATACATAAATCCTGATATTACCATTATATACATAAATCATGATATTGCTATTATATACATAAATCATGATATTGCTATTATATACATAAATCATGATATTGCTATTATATACATAAATCCTGATATTGCTATTATATACATAAATCATGATATTGCCATTATATACATAAATCATGATATTGCTATTATATACATAAAGATAACGATACGTGCTAGTTAGTTATTCACTTCCAAGTGCAACGAATGATGAATGTGTACGTACGCCGTCTAGTGTGAGTTGGTAACACATGCTCCCACTTCCTACCACGGTTGGTGCCACGGGTTCGTACCTGTCTCTGCTTCATACAATGCAACGTGCATAAGTTCAGTTGATTGATGCTACTGTGCTCAATGATTAATTGCAATCACTCTCTCAATATTGCTGACTCACCTGCGCATCACTCTTGTATCACGACTACCACAGTCAATGTATGTAAGTATGTTGAACTTCTTTCACACCCTACATTGCCAACCGTGCTAATTGGAGGTGCAGAGAAAGGACAAAAAATATGTGATACTCTGCCAATGTCAAGGAATTTTTTCTATCAAAATGAACATTTCCTCACTGCATAGTTTGTTTAACCATCACATTGTAGGCTATGACATTTTTCTTCATCCTTTTTACCTCGTGCCACTTTACTTTGTAATCTCCATTGTTTATTTTTCCCACATTGCTATACCCTTGGTCAATGGAAGAAAACCTGTTCAATCGTATCTATTGAACTATCATAACTTAATTTCTTACAACAAAAAAATCCAGACTGCTGATATGCTGGCTTGAAGTTCACGATTATTGGCATGAGGTACGACCACTAGATTATGAAAATATTTTCATACATAATAATGCTAGATTATTGCACCTTATACTGTTATAATCTTTTGAACAGGTTTATAAAAGGACATTCATCAATGGATTCACCATATTGTCAGTGCGGTTTTCATTAAAATTATTTACGACAATGAGCCAAGAATGTCTGTGTGTCCCGCGCGTAACGTCACTCCACATCTACCAGCCCCCCTCATTAATAATCATAAACAGGTGACGTCCTCCACATGGACCCCCTCTCATTAATAGTCATGAGCGGGTGACTCACTCCACAAGAAGAACCCCCCCCCCCTCATTAATAATCATGAGCATGTGACGTCACTCCACATCAAATAGCCCCCCTCATTAATAATCATGAGCAGGTGACGTCCTCCAAATGGAATCCCCCTCCATTAATAATAATTAGAGGGTGACGTCACTCCACATGGGGGGGGCGAGGCGCCTCCTCCCCCCTCCTCAGCGTCAACTTACAACCCTCACTACAAAGGCAGAACCCTCATGTCACGTGATCTCTGTAACGCTGTTGAGACATAGAAGTAAAAAGGACGTTATGATGAACAAGGGCTTATAACCCTTTAAATGAAATAAGTCTGTGTCTTCACGACCTTACAAATTGCACACGAATGGATGCAATAAATATATCACGTCGCGGTCTGCGTTTTGCTTGCAAGTTTCAGATTTACTGCAATACACCCGTCATTGGACGGGCAAAAGGCAAGTTCAAAATAATGTCCTGAAACAGCGTTTTGGACTGTTCTGTTTAAAATGAAGCACTGTGTGCTATAATCCAAGCTGTCTGTTATTGGCTTTGGAACTATCTTGTGTCCTCTCTAAGCAGGATTCTTATAACCTTCATCAATATAAAAAAAAATGGTTCTCACGTTTTGTACTCTTGCTGGCTTTGCAACTCCCTATCATCATCTCTTTTTCTGTGTTCCTATGTCTTTGGCTCAATTTAAAAACAACGGGTTAATTCTTATATGATGTACAATAATCAATGTTGTCTGTTGCTACCTGATTTTAGTTACTTGGAAACACACACCGGAATTATTGTCCCCTACTGGCAGACTAATACCCATTTGCAGGCAGGCACTGCGTCACATTGTGCCGCACAGGGACAGCTGCCATTGGGGGTCCCCTTTGAATGGCTGAGATGAGATGTCATGTAAGGTGCTTTGAGATGCTGAGACATGTGATCACCATATGAATGCACAATTATAAAAGGCCACGTGGGGCACATGCTCAGCACGTCGCCCTGCACACGCGCGCACCTGTGCAGTAGCTCAGGACAGTCTGCATGGCAGCTCGGCGGGCCTGGTGCCACAGATGGCGAGACAGAGAGTTTGAGTGGGGGTCACCCCCGTTGGGCCACCAGCCCTGCCACAGGTACACCTCCTGGTGATTGTCCACCACGAACAGGGCTGCACTCACACACAGAGATAAGAATGCCAACTTATAGCCATAGAGACTGTTGTGGAAAGTATTGTTCACCGTACGTAGCCAACCGTGCTAATCAGAGGTGCGGGGTAAGAGCAACAAAACTAAACGCAAAAAGCAGTTATAAAGAAATTAGTTTTCAATCTAGATAAGCATGCACTGCAACCATATATACTGTTTGGGCAAGTGGTGTTAGAGAGCACCTGTTAAGGATGGATAGGGCACATGAGTTGATGTTGAAACTTGAAACGTGTGGCCACTACCACACCCAGCCATCTTTGTCTCCTCAGTACCACTTGATTATATATCGCATTAGGTACTAATTTAAGTTTGAGTCGACTTCGAAGAGGCTCAGGACAAGTTCAGATATCACTCACCACTGCTATTAGCAGCGGTTGGGAATCAAACTCAAGTTTCCAGGTTCATAGCGCAGCACGCTCACATTTATCCAGACCAAAATAAAAAACGTGGTAAGCATCCAATTAATTATTCATATTCAACCCAGTGCAAAGCGCCAATGACTCGTACCGTAGATACACACGCGTAGCTTAGCTGGGAGATATACACGACTAAGCGGTGCTGATGTACACACATAGGCCTGGCTGACTTGGGATGGACACACAATCGGCTAATGTTGTTCACAAACGCACGCACACACCTGGCTGGCTGCCGCTGTACAGCTCGTCCTGCAGGAAGGGGGTGGAGCAAACGGCTCCGGGAATGCGCGCCGCGTACAGCCGCTCCCGTGCCACCAGACGGCCACACGACACCTCCAGGCCGAACAACCGCGGGGTGAAGTTAAACCTGCCTGGGTCTGCACACACAGACACGCGCACACAGATCCCACGTGTCGAGAGAGCATCTATTAAGGCCGGCACAAGGCAGGGAGTCGGTTTGGAGAACACCACGCCGGGCCTCATTCATCTCCCCAGTGCCGATATTTACACAGTGGACCAGGTAGTTATTGTATGGCTTGTTCACCTTGGCGAAGCACTAGTTCGGATATCACTTGACAATGATAGTAGCTCTAGCCGGGACATTAACTTGGGTTGTGGGGTACGTAGAGCAGCACTTTAAAAATTATACCACCACTCCCCACACACACACAAATACAACGGGATACACACACATAAACATACAGTACACATGCATACAAGCATGAACATATTTGAGAAGCATACATTGACACTGATTGAAAAAGGCTGAGACACAGGTAGATAAAGATATGGATGGCCACAACAACCACCACAGACATGAACAAGAATACAACACAGCAAGTACTTTGGGATGCAGAGAGAGAGAGAGAAGATGATAGAAAGGGATGCACTTGTAAACAGAAATGAAGGATGAATGTGAAAGTGTAATGTCAATAGAGCCTGCATGCGATGTGAGGGGTCAGCCTGCAATACGAATGCACTAGTGGCCACGGGAGGTAATGACATGTGTATCAGTGTGAGTGGGAAGGGACTGGTGGCTACGGGAATGTTCGAGAAGGAAGCGTGGTCAGGTGACGGAAGAGGACGGTGGAGTCTGCCGGTAGAGCCAGCGTCCAGAGTCAGGGAGAATGATCTAGAAAGGGGGCGTGGCCTCGTGTTGATAAATAAGGGAGATGCGCGGGAGACTCGGGGCTGTTGCAGTGGGGATCTCCGCCTGATGTCAAGTGCACGTGTCTTCATTACAGTGCCATCTTAAGAGAAGTGTGTCAAGTCGTCATTACACAAGGATGACTCGCAAGCAGTGGCGTAGCTATCAAGTGTGCAGGACGTGCAACTGCTCCAGGGGCCATGCAGGATCCAGGAACTGGCCTACAAAGTGTGGGACATTGGACAGGGGGCTCCATTTAATTCCTTGAGTGAGAGCCCATGCCAATCATGCTACGCCACCGGGCGCCGTGGTGGCAAGATGTTAACTACTTCGCCTGGTATGCAGGAGGTCGTCGGTTCGATTCCAACCCTGACGACCGTATATTTGGAGTTTGCACGTCTCTGTCCAAGTGGTTGCATGGATTTTTTCTCCGGGTCCTCCGGGTTTTTCCCTCCACATCATTTAGAAACATGCATTTAGAGTATTTGGCTGCTGTAACTTTCCGCATGATAAGCCACTTGGTTGAGCTATCATTTGTAGCCAGGTCGCTTCTGAAAAAGCACTACATAGCTCAGTGGGCCTTACTTGGTAAAATAAAAAATAGTTTAGTTTAGGTAAGGTTGTGGGGGCGCAGGTAGACGAATGGGGCGTAGGGTCGTGCGCCACACACCCTGCAGCATGCAGTCGTATGCCTTGCGGTTGCGGCGCCCAAGCGCATCCCAGAATGCCGTGGGCTCAGCCCCCTCCTCACACTCCTCAATGTTCAGGCGACTGCTGCTGTGCAGCCCTGCCTCCAGCGGGCACCTGCACGCACACACCACCAGTGGCAGCTACGTTAGGGTCAGCTGCAATGAGGTCGACAAGGTTAGCAATGCCACGCGGATGAGAAACATGGGAACGTCGAGGAAGAAAATGGAACAAAAGATGAAAATATGCACGCTTGCATATACATTGAGAGACAGAGAGAGAGAGAAACACATGGATTAGAGGACATATGCAATCTAGTGAGTGAGCTTGTGCAAGACTTGTCGCTAAAGGAGATAATGGATGGTGGTTGAGACTAATGATAGAGTGGCAGCCAAGGGAGGGAATATGTCAAGGCTGATAATATTGTGGATACACATACATACAGAAAAATACATTGCTATTGTCATTTAGCATTAAATAATATTAACTGTCAGAACAGGTGCCATTTATTATCAAGCACCTACCTACTAAAGCTGTCATTCTACAGGAGGGTTTAATGAGGCCTCTATCACGAATCCATGGGGGGGGGGTGGACGGAGCCGGGGGGGGCAGGGGGCGGAGCCGGGGGGGGGGGCGACGGAGCCAGGAGGGGGCTGACGGAGCTGGGGGGGGGGGCGACGGAGCCAGGGGGGGCGACGGAGCCGGGGGGGGGGCGATGGCGCGGGCAGAGGGAGCCGACACTGACTTTCTCATACATCATACACTGACTCAATCACACATCATGCACTGACTCACTCACACATCATGCACTGACTCACACACCATACACTGACTCACTCACACATCATACACTGACTCACTCACACATCATACACTGACTTACTCACACTATGCACTGACTCACTCACACATCATGCACTGACTCGCTCATCATGCGCTTACTCACTCACACATCATACACTCGCACAACCACTGACCCATTCACTCATCATACACAGGTTCACTCATTGTTTGCTGGCTCACTCGCACATCATACACTGACTCACTCATCATGCGCTGACTAACACATCGTGCGCTGACTCACATCATACACTCACTCAACCTTATACTGACTCAATCATCATACGCTGACTCGCACATCATACACTCACTCACGCTGCTGCTGACTCACTCACACACCATACACTGGGAGTGTCGTGCTGCCAGCTATGGCTGCAGGTTTTGTCGTACGTGTTATGTATATCGTTTATTGTTAAATTTAAAATCACAGTTCCTATGATTACTGTTGTTACATTGTTTTTGTAGCTTTATTTTGGTCTGGTTGTGGTGTAATAGTTTTCTGCAATGTAGATTCATATTTTGTTTGTTGCGGTTGCACCCGACATTAAGAGCCGCGTGGCTCACAGGGTTATACCTAATAAATGAAACTTGAAACTTGAAAATGGCTACCTTTGTTTTTCCACTGACAATGTTGACCATACCATACCACCCTCTCGACGCCATGCCAGCGTTAATAGCTGCTTGCTGAAGGCACTTGCCTTAACAGTTTGTTAAAGGATATACAGGGATCATTTGTCATATACATACATGTATGCAAAGACATACATACCCCATGTAACCTATACAGGTTGTTGGGGCAAGTCTTGTTATTGAGGACCTATGAAGGTTGTGTGACCAGCTTAATGCCGGACCGCATTTATCTCACCCGTTCTGATGTATTCCATACTGCTCCTAGCACTAATTTAAGGCTGAGCTAACCTGGGCACTGATCCAGGCCCAGGACTAATTCAGATAATCATCACTTATGTTAGCTATGGCTGGGTATCGAACTGGGGTTTCTGGGTTCAAAGCGCAGTTCTCTAACCACTACACTACCGCTCACCACCAAACAAACAAACACATCTCATATAGGCTACACAGGCAGTCAAAGGAATTGTTCGCGAGCACCTATGAAGGTCAACACAGCACATGAGATGGTGCTGTTGCTACACCATGGCAATTGCTGTTGTTTAATACAACACACCAGGGACTCACTTAAGGCGGAGTCAATATAGGGGAGACCCAAGACGGGTTCAGATATTCGTCACCGATATTGGCTGTGAGCGGGAATCAAACTCTGATCGCCGGGTTTGATACCTGCTCAGAGCAAACATCAGTACACGTGCACACACTAATACACTTTTTATTTTACAAGGTAAGGCTCACTGAGCAATATAGTTTTTTTTCAAAAGCGACCTGGCGACAAATTATAGCGTAATGAAGTGGCTTATCATGTGGAAATTTATAGCAGCCAAATCCACGAAACACATGTTTCTAAATGTGGAGGGAAAAACCACAGGACCCAGATAAAGATCCACACGACCACAGAGAGAACATGCAAACTCCAAATATAGAGATATCAGGCCTCCTCCATACCAGGTGAGGTAGTTAACATCTCGCCACCGCGGTGCTCCACACAAACGCACGCAGCACACACAAGCACTCACAGCTCGCCGATGCGTTTGGCTGCCTGCTTTGCCACGGGCCGGCCAGATGGCTGAGCCTTGCAGCCGTGCCACAGCAGGATGGACGCCTGGTGCACGTTGAGCAGCAGCATGTGGGCTCGCGAGCGCAGGCTGCTCACGTGGCACGCCACCTCCAGCAGGTGCGCCTCCAGCGGTACCTCGCCCCGGACGCAGTATAGCCGCCAGTCACCTAACACAGACACGTGCGCATGCCATCTGTGGTGATTATGGTGCAACTAATTAAAATAACGATTATACATGTATGGAGGTGCGGGGGAAGGAAAACAAAATAACACACAGAAAATAAGTTGTATAGAAATGAGTTTTCAATCGAGATTTAAAAGTGCGTAGCTCCAGTGGCTTCCTAATATTGGAAGGAAGAGCGTTCCAGACGGCCACAGAAGTGCATGTGAAAACGCGCGATGCAGTGACCGTCTTTGTTTGATGGCTAGCCAAAAGCCGCTACGAGGATGACCAGAGTTCGCGTGAAGGTTTATGCTCCTTGACAAGATCAGCAAGATATTGCGGATCATTTGTGGCAAGCACAAACGAATTTTCAGCCCTTTTGCGAATCCTCTGCAGGATCAAGGCCTCTCTATGCCGGTCAGTCATTCAGAATGTTTGCCCATACTTCACAAAGCCACGATGTACATACCTGTGGTAATATTTATTCAAAAGTAAGTATGCTAATGATAATGACACTCACGCCCATGTGAAGAGTGACTTACAGAAATTTATTCAATGTAAGGGAGGTATGACGTCAGTATGCAAAAAAACTACAGAAACTAGAGAAGAATCATGGTGGAATATTAAAATAATAATAAATAAATAACAATCCCCCTTTTTATGAATTTACTGTTGGATGATGACCTCTCCAAGTTGTGTGGGTCGTGGGGGTTGGTTGGAGGCAGTTACAGCACACTTGGTAATGTAGTACAGTAATGTACAACAATGGATGTTTCTGTTGCCCAGAACATAGCTCCACATAAGTGTCTGTCCCCTGTTTTATGCATAGTGGTCACTCACGCAAGCACTTTCCAGACTCGACCATACTTAGCTACCAAGGTCTGACAGGATCAGGTACACATTCCAGGTCATTTCAACACAGGCACACCTTAGACATGCTGAGCCTAAAATGCACACGTGATTTCCCTTTTTTGCTTCACGGAGGAGATAGAGGTAAGCAGATAAATGTAGGCACTCCATGCATGTGAGTGTGGATGTAGGTGCACGCATAGCAGTGTGAGTAAATAATGCCGCTGACCCTGGGTCCCAGCTTCCTCCTCTTCTCTCCGACCAGCATGCACAGTCATCCCACCCTGGAAGAGCTGCAGGAAAGAAGGAGGTTCTCTGCCTTGGGTCACTGGAACCTACAAAACACACAAAAAACAATGGACAAAGATCCCTCATGTATCCATTCAGACTGTTGAGGTAACTCCTGCCAAAATTATATGAAGGTTCAGCAAGGCACGTGAAGGAATGGTGTGGTCTGAATCACACCCAACCAGCATTGTCTCCCTAGTGTTGCTATTTACACACCCCACAAGGTGCTCATTTAAGGCTGAGTTCACTTAGGGGAAGCGCAGGACAAGTTCTCAAACTCAAGTCGATTATTAGATCAGTAATAATGCATTGCGCTGACCATTGTACCAGCACTCCTCACGCCCCAAACCCGCACATGGGTCATTGTTTTAGCATTGTGGCCCTGTCAAGAGATATAATGACAGTGATATCTAACCTATGGCCAAATCACCCTGAATGTGCTCGGTGTAGTCAGATCTTATTAGTTGAGGAAGATGGAGTGTGGTATCATAGGTGAATGAAAAGAAAATGCCTGTAGATATCAAGCATTGCAGGCTTAGGCTGTCAGATGGCCAGGAGTTGGCAGTACAGTCATGGATTCTTGAATCCATCTGTGTGGAGCTTTAAGTGTTGTCATGTTGTATTTGTTAATTTTTTTTCCCCCCGCCGAGTACCCTTGATTCATTTCACAAACACTGTATTGATAAAATTGGCCAAATATCCCATTGCAGTACTCTCACAAAAAAAAAGAATCCCGTGGCTCTACCATTGCTACGATTGTTCTTATTGCTGACAGTGACAATGATTAAAGTTGAGGAGGAGCGACCTGGGGTCCCCGGTCTTCCCCCAGCTCCACCGCCATGAGTGCCGTCGTTCCCTTCTCGTCCACCGTCGAGTGCCGGCCCTGCCAGAAGAAGTAGGCGCAGCGCTCCATGCCGGCCGCGGGGCCGCGTCCGCGGGAGTCTGCGCGTCCCCCGGCGGACATGAGCACCGCCCACCACAGGAACACGATCGTTGGCCGCGTTAAAACAAGCACACGGCGCGAGCGGAAACTTCCCCGCGCAGAGAACACGCGCGGGCAGAGCTGCGATCGCTCCTGCTGGGAAGCATAAAACACGGTTCCACCTGCGACTGCGAAGCGGAGTAAACGCTGGGGCGCGTAAGTCAACCGCTGCCCATCGAGACCATATTAAACTATTTAAAACTATATTCTTAGCTCTTTCGGTAAAGTCACGTTGAAGGGAAACAATAAAATAATAAAATATATATAAAACAATAAAAATTCTCACGACGTTTCGACCATAACACAAACAGTCATCATCAGGTGTGAAAACAACGGCAAGAAACATTTGAAAGAAGTGGCGGTTTGCATTTATTTATTCATTTTTAAACGGTGTTTATATATTTTATTATTTTACTGTTTCCCTTTAACGTGACTTTACCGAAAGACCTAAGAATATGAATTACTGCAGTCACGAAAGCTTTAAATCAAAATTTATTTAAAACTAATTTTACCAGGTAAGGCCCACTGAGCTGTATAGCTCTTTTTTCGGAAGGGACCTGGCCAAAAATGATAGCTCAACGAGGTGGCGTATCACGTGTAAATTTGTAGCAGCCAAATACTCTAAACGCGTGTTTCTAAATGAGGGAATAACTGGTGGACCCGGAGAAAAATCAATGCGATCACGAGGAGAACATGTAAACTCCAAATATACAGGCATCAGGGTTGGGATCGAACCCACGACCCTCCTGTATACCAGGCGAGGTAGTAAACATCTCACCGCCGTAGCGGTGGCAATCAAAGAAATTCAGCAGCCAGCAACAACCGGCACGTTTGAGTGGCTAAAATAACTTAAGACATCGATTTATAATAATCTGTGCCTGTTGCACATTCAGTCTCTTCTCTAAGCAAGACATCGTCATAAAGTACAGGACTGGAAGCGTATCTGTGTTTGATGGGTGTTGGATTGAACTTGATGAAGTAAGATGATGATGAAGCTGACACACTTGCGCCCATGTGATAAATTATAGATACAGTGAGGGAAAAAAGTATTTGATCCCCTGCTGGTTTTGTACATTTGCCCACTGACAAAGAAATTATCAATCAATAATTTTAATGGTAGGTTTATTTCAACAGTGAGAGACAGAATAACAAAAAAAATCCAGAAAAACGCATGTCAAAAATGTTATAAATTGATTTGCATTTTAATGAGGGAAATAAGTATTTGACCCCTCTGCAAAACATGACTTAGTACTTGATGGCAAAACCCTTGTTGGCAATCACAGAGGTCAGACGTTTCTTGTAGTTGGCCACCAGGTTTGCACACATCTCAGGAGGGATTTTGTCCCACTCCTCTTAGCAGATCTTCTCTAAGTCATTAAATTTTCGAGGCTGACCTTTGGCAACTCGAACCTTCAGCTCCCTCCACAGATTTTCTATGGTATTAAGGTCTGGAGACTGGCTAGGCCACTCCAGGACCTTAATGTGCTTCTTCTTGAGCCACTCCTTTGTTGCCTTGGCCGTGTGTTTTGGGTCATTGTCATGCTGGAATACCCATCCACGACCCATTTTCAATGCCCTGGCTGAGAGAAGGAGGTTCTCACCCAAGATTTGACGGTACATGGCCCCGTCCATCGTCCCTTTGATGCGGTGAAGTTGTCCTGTCCCCTTAGCAGAAAAAGACCCCCAAAGCATAATGTTTCCACCTCCATGTTTGACAGTGGGGATGGTGTTCTTGGGGTCATAGGCAGCATTCCTCCTCCTCCAAACACGGCGAGTTGAGTTGATGCCAAAGAGCTCCATTTTAGTCTCATCTGACCACAACATTTTCACCCAGTTGTCCTCTGAATCATTCAGATGTTAATTGGCAAACTTCAGACGGGCATGTATATGTGCTTTCTTGAGCAGGGGGACCTTGCGGGCGCTGCAGGATTTCAGTCCTTCACGGCGTAGTGTGCTACCAATTGTTTTCTTGGTGACTATGGTCCCAGCTGCCTTGAGATCATTGACAAGACCCTCCCGTGTAGTTCTGGGCTGATTCCTCACCGTTCACATGATCATTGCAACTCCACGAGGTGAGATCTTGCATGGAGCCCCAGGCCGAGGGAGATTGACAGTTCTTTTGTGTTTCTTCCATTTGCGAATAATCGCACCAACTGTTGTCACCTTCTCACCAAGCTGCTTGGCAATGGTCTTGTAGCCCATTCCAGCCTTGTGTATGTCTACAATCTTGTCCCTGACATCCTTGGAGAGCTCTTTGGTCTTGGCCATGGTGGAGAGTTTGGAATCTGATTGATTGATTGCTTCTGTGGACAGGTGTCTTTTATACAGGTAACAAGCTGAGATTAGGAGCACTCCCTTTAAGAGTGTGCTCCTAATCTCAGCTCGTTACCTGTATAAAAAATACCTGGGAGCCAGAAATCTTTCTGATTGAGAGGGGGTCAAATATTTATTTCCCTCATTAAAAATGCAAATCAATTTATAACATTTTTGACATGCGTTTTTCTGGATTTTGTTGTTGTTATTCTGTCTCTCACTGTTCAAATAAACCTAACATTAAAATTATAGACTGATCATTTCGTTGTCAGTGGGCAAACGTACAAAATCAGCAGGGGATCAAATACTTTTTTTCCCACACTGTATGTGTGAAATATGTATTAGGCATACTGAGTAAGTATGCTCTATGAGAGGTATGGTGCAATTATAATAGTTATTTTATTCATTAATAATTAAATAATATTCACACTTTTATCAACCCACTGCTGCATGAAGGCCTCCAACACAAGTCGGTGATGATAGTTGTTTGATCAGTCTTCACCATGCTGGTCAGTGTAGGTTCGTGGGGAGAAAGTGGTTAGAGCTGAGGACCAGTTCAGATATATCGGTCACCACTGATTTTAGCTGTGACGAGGTTTCGAACTCAGGTCAGTGAGCTTATAGCATATGGTCACCACTGCACCTCTGACCCAATTATATGGTGCAAATTACCATTGAACACATTTATGGTAACATTGTAGTAGTATGAATATGGTAGATTTATAGATGCATTATATAGATGGAGCAATTCAGAGGTAAAATAGACTTATTTACATAAAAGCTCCAATGCAGATGGGGTTATGATAGAATCATAATGCATCCTAGAAGTAGACCATATGTAAAGTGGGTATGTAACAATCCACTCCTCCAGAAATTCAATTAAATGTAACGATTCAGAGTCGTACGCTTCAACAGTTGGTGCTATTTGTGTCACATTCGCTGTTTCTCATTTTGACCATCTAGTTTGTACCCGTTCATTCGCTATTTTGCCCTGAAGTGAATGTTCACAAAGCATCCGCACGAATTGCAAACAATCCAGCCGCCACATTGTTACGCGCCTTCTTATTGCACGCGCGCCACGATTCCGAGCATGCACCGTGAGCAGAAGGGATGGGGGGTTTCAGTGGACGAATTGACGCGTCGTTACACACCCGGTGTTTAGCACACAAAGCCGTGCCCTCACCCGTGCCGAGCAGCACGTATCTCCACTTCAGCACATAGGTGTCACCCTCGTGGAACTGGCCCACGCTCGACTGAGGTACGCGGCTGTAGTCGCAGTCCAGGATGTGCCACACGTCCACGCCGGCTGTGGCAATGTCACGGCCGCCCATGGCGCCCCGCGCCCCCCTGCCGGGTCCTAGCCCCTCCAGAGGGGCCTCTGCGGCACCCGCCGGGTCCTGGGACTCGGAGGGCTCGATGAGCATCAGGCGAATGTCGCACGGGTGCAGCTCGGGCGGCTGGGTGTCACCCTGGAAGGAACGCACCAATCAGAAGCCTTCATATGGCCTCGTCGAAATCACATAATTTCTATATTTATTTACTTTTTACCAGGTAAGGCCCACTGAGCTGTATAGCTCTTTTTCAGAAGCGACCTGGCCACAAATTACAGCTCAACGAAGTGGCCCATCACGTAGAAATGCGTAGTGACGCAAATAAGGGTCACTGTGCTGTTGCGCCAGCCTCGGGTTCTGGAGTGCCGCTGAGCGTCGTGAGCCTCCATTGGAGGCTTAAGGGACACGTGACCGGAGGCCGGGAGCCCGGGCTTGATACAGCAGGAGGCGTGGCCGATGACGCGGCCGAGGGGGGAGCGAGGCCGCGGCTTGGAAAATGAAGGGGGAGCGCCGAGGGGATTCGGGGATCGTTTTTGGGGAGAGGACTTCGCTCTTCGCTGCCTGCTCCTCGTTCGTCGTGTAGTTTAGCTGAGATTCGTGGGTCAGGTGGCATGTGTGCTACCTGACCCCGTTCGTACAGCTTAAGCTCACACGCACATAGCGGTCGATAGCCACACCTAGTTGGAGAACCCGGAGTGTTACGGAGCTGTTTATTAAACGTGTTGCCTCCAACTTAGAGTGTGTGCGTCCCTCTGCAACACACTACAAATGTACGGCAGCCAAATACTCTAAATCAATACGGGCGTCAAGAGATGGACGTTGCTCATTTTGAATGTTCGGGCAAGTGCTGTTAGTGAGCACCCATTAAGAACGTTGCGGCACATGACGAGGTAAGATCGTGTCGTCATAATCGCACATGCCCAACTACCTACGCTCGATGCAGATTTTTTCGCATATATCATGATAGGTCGCCATTTTAGGTTGAGTCAACCTATGGGAGGCCCAAGCTATGGGCAAAGGCGTCGTGCATGGCCTGGAATTGAACCCAGGTAATCGTGATCGTGGCACAGTGCACAAATCATGAGTGCTCCACGTGAGAGAGTACGACTACTACCACAAATACCCCCATGTAGCCATAAAGACTGTTGAAGCAATTGATGTTCAACAGCACGTATTTAGATTGGCATGGAAAACAAGAAGATTTTGTGGTCAGCACCATATCTGGTCACCTTTGTCTTCCAAGTACTGTTCGTAATTACCACGCTTGGTGATAATTTAAGGCTTAGGCATGCCGAAAACAGGTTTACATATCATTTGCCACTGAATTTATCCATAGCTGGGAATTAATTGCAGGTTTATGGGAGTCATAGTGTACTGTGCTCACTACTACATGGATGGTAGGGCAGGAAATATGCAGGGGAGGAGCAAAGGTGATCAAGGCTCACCCTGTCAGGATCACGAGGAGGTCCACCCGAGGGCACTGCATCAAACCAGTCGAGGAACTTCTGCTTGAAGAGGATGGTCTCGCTATGCTGGATCAGGCGGCCAAATATGGCCCAATCGGGACGGCCGCGACCCTTCCTGCACAACAGCGGACAGAAATGTGCGAATTAATTGCTGTCATATTGTAATGGTTAGCACACTGGACATGCAATGCAGAGGACACCGTTCTGATCTCCCAGCACAGCAGTTTAAACAAAGGACAAGTTTCTTAATACTGATGTGACTACTTTGGCTCACAAGTTGAATGTAAGTATGGCACAGTGTTAAGTAGGGGGTCTGAGATAAGCCCCCTGCCCCCCCCCCCACCACAAAAAATTCACATCAGGGTGCAATAAATTACATCCATAGGTAAGATTGCTGGTCAGGCCTCATAAGTATTTGACTTGCATAGGCAATGCAATGCTGAGGCCCTGCCCCCCCCTGCAGGCATGCGCGAGCCGTAGCCCCACCCCTGTGCTGGCGTGAAGCCATCGGGTTCCTGGAGGGAGCGACGGCGAACACGCATGTGCTGTGACACGTGGGCTGAGAGCTGAGTGTGGTATTCTCCCGTGTACAGATTTCAAGTTGGAGTTGGGGAATAAAAGGGAATGTACCCTGAATAAGTCTTCACATCCATCGCTGTGCACACGTGAACCCCCAAGTTCGCTCACAAACTCATTATACATATAGTTTTAGTGATCTGTGCCTAATGCCTGACTCTCTGCACGGTGTGTGAAATGCTGGGTAATTACTTGAATCCGAGTGATGTCACAAATTATCCAGTAGAATGTCTGCACCACGCTAACACCTTCTGGAATACCATCTCATAAATTGGTTTTGAAAAAAAGAACCATTGTAATGCGGATTCGAAATCTCAACCCCAAAAAAATGATTATGCAATGGCACGCAACTGGTGATTCGTGAAATGCACCGGAATTTCGTGGCTGAACTAATTGCAGAATCAATCGTGGAGATTTTGTCTTCATTTCGAGAATTGATCGGGGCAACGTCTAATGTGAACTTACCATTATTCTGAAGCGAAGACAGTTTACAATCATTCCTGGAATTTCTATCACTGTCATAAGTTACAAGGACACACTTTTGAGTATGTTGGACTTCATCTCAACGAACCTGTTTTTTTTTTCCCATGGACAACTTTGTGTTGCTTTGTCAAGATGCAAAAATCCAACCAACATCAAAGTGCTGATTCAACAGCACAATTTACACGAAATATGATATACAGCGAAATATTTGAATGAATTCAATACAATCTTTAAATACCAATTTAATGAACCCGTCATGTGACAGGCATCTTCTTTGGTTCTTTCGGTAAAGTCACGTAGAATGAGAATAAAATAATAAATTGATAAAATAAAATAACACAATAATATTCTCACGACGTTTCGGCCACAACACAAGCGGCCTTCATCAGGTGAAGGGACGAGACTGTCTGGTAGGACAGCGCTGATGAAGGCCGCTTGTGTTGTGGCCGAAACGTCGTGAGAATATTATTGTGTTATTTTATTTTATCAATTTATTATTTTATTCTCATTCTACGTGACTTTACCGAAAGAACCAAAGAAGATGAATCCTTGCAGTCACGAAAGCTTTAAATCGAAATGTGACAGGCAATTACACCAGCTCTAAAATAATGAATGCGCGGCCACCGAGCTGTAAATAAACGATCCACAGTTCGGAAGTGCGACACAAGGACTGGCTTTTGGAGAGATGGTCGAGCATCGGCGTGGCCCACCGTGGGATGAGGCTATTGCACTCCCCCGGATCCAGGGGGTTGATGTCGCAGTTGGTGTAGTCGAAGGTGCCGTTCCAGAGCTGTTTGGCGAGCTGGAAGGCCACGGCACGTGCCGCAGATGGAACCTCACGCCCACACCACACGTACACCTCGCTGCCGAAGTCAAACACCAGCACCTGCCGCGTGTGGGTGTGGATATGACGAGCTCCATCATTTGCGACCACGCGCACGCCTTAAGGCCCAGTGATTTATAACGTGCCTAAAATTATCGCAACTCAGCATCATTCCCACCAAACGTTGTAAGAATTCATTTCATACTGAAAACTTTCAAAGGCAGTGCAGAAAGTACATCTCATATATATTTTTTAAGTGTGAGGCTACGTCTCCTTGCTTACATATTAGGTGGCACCCATCTTCAGTAGCTGCCCAGAGCCACAGGTGGATATCCAACATTTCCATGGTTAAGACCAAGCTTCTTCTTTGGTTCTTTCGGTAAAGTCACGTAGAATGATAATAAAATAATAAATTGATAAAATAAAATATTATTGTGAGAATATTACTGTGTTATTTTATTTTATCAATTTATTATTTTATTATCATTCTACGTGACTTTACCGAAAGAACCAAAGAAGATGAATCATTGCAGTCACGAAAGCTTTAAATTGAAATTTAAGACCAAGCTTACTTACAGTGGTGTGTGGTGAGTGTGGTGAATGGTGTTCAGCAGTGTGTAATGAGTGATGTTCAGTATGCAGCCTCGTGTGGCGAGCAGTGTTCAGCATGTGGCAGCTTATGGGGAGCGTGGTGAGTGATCTGCAGTGTCCAGCATGGTGTGGTTAGCGGTGCGTAGTGAGAGTAGTGAGCGGCGAGCGGTGCAGCGTACGTCGCTGGGTTCCAGCAGCTCCTGCGTAGGGACGCGGCCCCAGGCGCCGTCCTCAGGGATGAGTTTGTCGTGCACCATGCGGTAGATGCAGTTGGTCTCGGCGATCACGCCCTCGTACAGCTCGTCCTCCTCCGTGCCTCCCGACGCTACCGCGATGCACGTGAAAACACATTAACCCACCAACTGAAGCTGGACCATTCACAATTGATTTTTGGGTCAGGTCGCGTGAGTAAAATGTGCGTTGTGCACCCTCTTCCACCCGACATGGCCAATCGGTAAGGGTTGTCTGTTGAACAAATGTTCAAATATATTACTGCTTCAGCACACCATTCTGTGTTGCAGAGCGATCTACTACGTTTAACAATCGGGTACGTTATTTCGCTGGTATTTACAACCAGTTTCATCAGGCAGTTTCTGGAAAAAGAATAAAGATATCTGAAACGATTCGTCAATTAACTGTTAAAAATTGTCATTGACATGCCTGTCAACCCATACGGTTTACCATTATTCTTGTCCAGGGAAATAGAGTTTTCAGGTCATTACGACGTACAGCCGTTTCAAAACACGCAAAAAAATATGGCCAAATAAAAAAAGTTTTTAACCCTTCATAATTTTCTGATTATTGTTGTACATTTACAACATGAGTGTGTGCATCCACATATCATGCAAGTCGATAACTAGACGGATAAATCGGTCACGTATTCTACTCTTAAGTACTTAAACACGGTGATCGAATAGCCCAGCTCTCCCAGACACAAATGCAGCCAACACCCACTGCACGCCACGACACTGGTGCAAGGATTGTTTCATTTTCAAGCCATACGGCATGGCCTATACCCACTACCAGGAAATCAAGTTAGAGACATAGGTGTTGTGGGTTGACATACTACATCACACGCAAACACGTAAACATGCACACACAACCTCATACATACTAACAAAAATCTCTAACATGTGTTTAGCTAGGGAAGACTGCTGAGGCAAGCTCTGTTAGTGAGCACATTTAAGACCTGCGTGTCATATGAGGGGATGTGTGGGCCAGTTCTTGGTTTGGTGTTGACTGCAACACACCGCCTACAGTGCTTATTTATAGACGAATCAACCCAGGGGAGGTTTCGATCAAGTTCAGTCTATTTGCCACTGATGATGCAGTCAGCCAGCAATCAAACCTGGGTCGCAGTGAATTCAGCATAGCACACTAACCAGTGGACCACTGCTTAAACACAAGGGTGTATTGAAAGTAGTGTTAAAATGACACACCAAGAACAACATTTAAAGGACTTTTTACATACATTTCTACGCAAAAAAATGTTTTATCCAAATAATATTTTAATTGCAGTATACCATGAGTGAGATGATACAACATTTTCTATATGCAATGGTTGCAAAAGGCAAAGCATCAGAGCCCATGTTAGAGAAGAGTTTCTGGAAGATGACATCAAATAACTGCTTCTGGGGTCCCATCAATTGCCTCTTACCAACAATGAGCCGTGCACCTTGCCACATGCCCTGTTGAATGCATAGCAATCCAGCCAAAATGTTTCAAATCCTCAAGAGTTGAACTGTATCAAACTATGCGAGAAACTTAATTTTATATTATTTTTTTCATTCAAAGGTAACTCGGAAGAGTCCATCAATTGTTCAGATATGATAACTTAATTGAAAAAATGATGGCTGAGATAGCTTTGTGACGTGTTTTGGAGTTGTACCACCACATGTTGTTCGGCCTGATTTCCAACGTTTCACTCAGTCGAACATCATGAAACGCCGGACACCATGCTGAATAGAAAAGCGGTACAACCTGAAAACACATCGGAGAGCCATACAGCACATGCCGCAAAAACCCAACTAGGCGGTCAATATCTCAGCAGCTTCTCGCTCAATGCTCTGACATGGCAACGATGGCTGCGTGCGTCCCCGTCGTCCCTTGGCCTCACCCTGGTAGGGCGTGAAGCCACCGAGGTGGGCCCAGAATCCACGCGCACGTCCACTGTCGCAGTTCACACCCTCCTCGATCACGTGTACGCTCCCGGCTCGGCAGCCAAGGTCGCGGCGAGACTGGATGTATCCGGCGAGCTCCGCGGCCTGGCCAGCGTGGATAATAGAAGAACATAGGCTATAAACACGTCTTCATTGTTTTACGCACACAGAATGGGGTGAAATCCGAGAATGTGCATCTGATTTGATTGCCTTTTCAGGTAATTGGTCACCCAGTCGCAAGTAAGCACCAGCTAAAAATCGAAGCAGCGCAGATGCAAAAGTGACAAATGAGGGAGGAATACCATATTACATTTTCCCCTCTTTTTTTGCATGCTCGGTTAATCTGCAACCCAGATAATCCGCAAATGGATAATCGAGAATTGACCGTATGAGTTACCACGAGCAGAAGAAGTGTGGTGCGCCAACCACTGTGTATTTTGCCTCCCACCGACTGCTGTGCAAACACCCACGCTCATACGCGCGCTTAAGCCTCACCTTGTTGCGCTCCGCCGGGTTTGAGAAGTGTCCCACCCACAGGTAGCAGTGATGCGGTGTCACCAGAATGAAGCAGTCTCCGCTGTTCAGGGAGGTGGCTCTGGGCTCCACAAGCCGTGTCTGAATGTGGCTTCGGCCTAAGTGTGAGCAGCACACAAAATGGAATTTTTCTCGGGTGGTGCCACAAGTGGCAAAGAGGAGGGGGGGGGGGGGGGATGCCCCCAAATTTAGCAGACTCTGGGACGGGGGGGTAGAGAGGAGGGGGCAACCAGTAGTTTGATACTCCCCACCCGCCCTCTATTAAAAATCTCTCAAGATGGGTTTATAATCCAATTAACCTTTTTTTACACTAAAAAGTATTCGTCACGATTGATCCACCACACCTCCGATTAGCACGGCTAGCTAAGGTGTGAAACAAGTTCAACATACATTGCTGTATGAAGGCCTTCCCGAGCCATGTGGTGTATTCATCTATTTAGCACCTGCACGCAAACCGATTTCATTGCTCAATCTCAGTTGTGATGCCCTCTCAGGTGTTTTCCCTCCTTTGACTGCCACTCCTTAATGAGTCCTGATCACTGGCCATCACGCACCTCCGATTAGCACGGTTGGCTATGTACGTTGTGAAAGAAGTTCAACATACATACATATACATCATCACCCCTTCAAGTGGTGTGTCCTGCTCAAAGTGTAATTTCAAACTTCTTAGCACACTTTTCGTCTTTTGTTCCATTTAATTTTTAATTGTTCATGTTTTAGTAAGTAATTATTATCAACACGTTTTTGTATGCTTAAATAATATGAATAATTTAAATTACAATAATTTACTGCTTTTTGTCAATCCACTGCTGGATGATGGCCTGCCTATGCAATGTTGGTCATGGCAGTTGTTTGACCATACTTCACTATATTGGTAAGCGTTTGTTGAAGTGAGGCCTCAAGACCAGTTCAGATACCACTGACCAATAATATGAACCTTGGACGTTAATCAAGCTCAGATCACGGGTTCATAGTGCAGCACACTAACCACTGCTCCCCAATATTAATAGTGTAGAGTAATGTTGAGATGGAATCAAAACAAGTTTAAAAAGTTAGGCGTATTGCTCAGTGGAGAATTGCAGTAGCTAAGGACGTTGAATTAAAACTATATCCGGAGAATGGATTCAAAGCTGCTATCCTCTCGGCTACAGCTCCTCCACACAGTAACTGCCCCTGAGCTTCTTCAACCCTGGCCCCCTAATGCCCCCCCCCTCCTCCATCATGGGGTCATTTAGCCCTCTCCCGCTACCAAGACTTAAAATCGTGGTACTGATCAGGCGCCAGAGACACTTTAACGTGAGTTCCTGCCAAGTGAACTGGATATATCGGACCTTCCTGAGATGCTCCCGAATGTAAACTCTAAAACAAGTTGGCAACCATCCATTGTCCACCGACTGACCTTTGACCTGCAGCAGCATGACTCGCTTGTAAGGGGTGGCTGCCGTGGTGGTCTTGCTGCTGCGTGTCTTGGCCACGGCTTGTGTCTCCATGGCAACGACAGGCACTGCTGGGGCCACTGCTGGCGCTGGAGGTGGCGGTGGAGCCACGGGGGCAACGAGGGGCGGCTGCTTCGTGACTGGCCGCTGGCTGGCCGATGTCCACGCTGAGTCCGGTGGTTTGGTGAGCGTCGGTCGGGCCAAATATCAAACGCAATTATCAACAAAAGCCAGTATCATCTAAATGCTCGTGTGTCCATTCACACTATGGTCGTTTGTACGTTTCAGAAAAAGAAAAAACAGTGCAGTTGTTTTGCTCAAAATGTAAAAAATAAACCACTTACTATATATAAGTTATTTTCCATGAAATAGTGAGGAGGTACATTATCTTTCATCTCATATCATTTCAAGATCCACTCTGTCACAAAAAGTATAAGCAGAACCACAAGAGGGACATTGCGTTTCTACCCATCCTGTGGCTCCAGTTATACTCATTTGGGGGGGGGGGGGGTGATCATGCCCCCTACGTGTCACAGTGAGAGAGCCAACGGTAGACATTAGCCCTAGCACTAGAAAACCATGTGAGTGATGGCAATGTTGGTGGAGAAAGTGTTCGGAGCTAATTTTCTTAATTTAAACTGTACAAAAAAAATTACGTATTACTATTAATTCCCTTCAAATTTTCACTTCATAAAAAAAATTGCACGTCATATTTGGAACGTTTCAGCTGATTAAATACCGCGAAAAAATGCTGCCGCCGAGGGGAGTGAGACACCACTGGACGTTGCTTGATAGCTGAAGGAAATGGGGTAGCTTTCTGGCCTCTGGTATCAATAACGTTTGATTTATTACAGGCAAAACAAACCCCCTTATTTTTTGTCATTAATGCTCATTCGATCGGAACTGAAGTGAATTCTTCAAAAACGAAACACTCAAATGAGCGTATTGTAGTAATCTGAGGAGGGCAATTGATCCCCGTGTCAATTGCATAACATTACACAAGGCTGCATTGTGTGCCACCTTTGAGAATTGGCACAGTCGCCAAGAAACAGTGTCACCTCTGTGCCACTGCCCCACATTGGAGCCCTCTGTGACACAGTGGAGTCAGGTAGCATCCTCCCCCCCCCCCCCCGCCAAACTCGTAACATTGCCGTCGCACCATGGTCAAAACAGTTGCAACCCACCGATTTATTTTTTTCTATGTTAAAAAAAAGCGAATGACAAATGCAGATGACTTGTTTTCCACAAATAGCACTTGGCAAGTATGACGGGATATCGAGTTGCTTCGATAGGCAATGCGTGAGGCTTGGGGCTGGGGCACGTTAACGAGTTACGCATTAAACAAGCATGCATTGTTCAAAAACACACACACACGTTCCACGTGGCTCGAGTTAAACTCACAGAGCGTGAAACTTGCAGGGACGCGAGGAGAGGGGAGAAAGAAAAAAAATCACAGAAAGCCACCCACGGGCTAGGACAATTTGGTTAAAACGGAGCAGCGCTCGGGTTAATGAGCGTGCGGGCATGATCACACGCAAACACACACACACAGGCACACCGTGCAAGCATACCGACAGGAAGAGGTGGGGGTGGAGGTGGTGGGGGGGGTGGTGGTGGGGGCGGTGGGGGGGGCGGTGGGGGTGCTGCGGTGTGTGACTCCATGGGCTCTCCCCGCTGGTTAGCGGTCCCCCTCGCAGGCTCAATAAACTCCGAGGATGGTTTGAGCAACAGCGCTGGAGGAACAAGCGCTGGTTAACGGCACCCAATTGGAAGTCACCTCAATCCCTGCCTTTTGTGCATCGTGTATCGGTGATCTAATGCGTCATCGGGCTGCGTGGCGTTAAAAGTGGTCAAGAAGCAACAAAGTTCAAATCTCAATCAAAGCTCGACTCAGACCATCATCCTTCGAGGGTCAATCAAATGAGTAGTCTTTTGGCACGACTCACTCTTACCATGGAAATGTGGAATTTTCACTTCTAGCTCAGGGCTACCAAAGGTACAAACAAAAGGGCAAACTCTATTGACCATTTGAGCAGAGACCCTTTTTGACAATTTCAAATTAATCTGAGAAAATATTGTTTTGTGCATTCCCTAAAAGCACAATGTCAAGCATTATCCTGGCATGAAGCTGATAAATACTTCACTTTACATTAAATGCCCCCTCTCACAAGACGACATATTGCGCATTATGCTTGGTGATGGCCTTATGGTTTCCAGTGAGCAGAATGGCACTAAACTTACTAGGAATTCAATTTGCTCGCTCCGTTATAATAAAAATCATGTATAAGGCACATATATTTATACATGTTACGGTGTTGGCTTGAGGTGGTACATTTTATTACCCAGCATAACACAGTAGTTATAAATTGTATTTTATTTCGCAGCATTATTTTGTCATGTATTTAGCCCCCCTTCTACCCACCCCCACAATATGAAACTTTGTATGGTTCTCTCTTCATTCATATACACATTGACAAGTGTTACATAAACAAAGTCGATGCTGATGTTGATAATGATCATACATTTTAAGTTACTACGATGATGCTGATGATTATCAACACACTTGTAATGTCGATTATAATATAATTTTCATGACTCTAGCATTATTGTGACAATTGGTGACCATAATTAAAGGCTGGTTATCATGAAGATGATGGTGCTGATGGTCACACTGCTGATGGTGATAACTATTATGATCGCAATAGTAAAGGGTCATGACAATAATCACCAAGATAGTAATGATGTTGACGATGAAGATGGTGATAATGATAACTGTGACGATCACTATCATAATGAAAATGGCGTTGATGACCACCATGATGCTGACGACGACGACGACGACGCCGATGAAGGCGATGATGCTAAAGAAGATGGCGATACTGACAACCACTTTGGCAACTACGATGATGATGACGACACTTGCTGTGATACCGACGGTGATGACCCCGACGATGGCCACGATAGTTAACGATGCCGCGGCGGGGGCTCGGCTCACCAGGCCGCGCGTGGCAAGCGGTGTGGGGCCGTGGAGGGCTGTTCATTTCCAGGCCCAGGGCCACGTCCTCGGACCACACATCGGCGCGTGCGGCCAGCACTCGCAGCGGATTGCGGGAGGGCACGGTGCGGCGCAGCGGGCGCACGGCCCGCCTGTGCTCCGCCAGGCTGAAGTCCAGCCTGGAACAAAGCGCGGAGACAAATCGAGGCGCTCAAACCAGTGGCGACGAGAGCCTCGAACCTCGCGCTTTTTGCCGGATCCATCTTTATCATCGTCATGCACCGTAAATACTCGTGATATCATCAAGCACTTATTTTGGCAGCGGAGTTGTGGCACAACGATCAGTGCACCGTGCGATGAATCCGGTGACCTGGGTGCGATTACAAGGCACGCGTTGGGGATTCTGTCAGCACGGGTTTGAAGTACCGAAGCACGTACTGTAGGCCCCGCGCGCCTGCTCGTGTGCTCACCGCGGTGTGTGCACGTTGGCCACGTAGGCAAAGTCTTCATCGCTAAACTCCGAGCCAGCCCAGCCCCCTCGGCCCGTTTGCAGGTAAAATCCTCCGTCTCTGGCAGTTGCCTCCCTGGCAACCGCATCCCTGGCAACCGCATCCCGGGCCATTCGGATATGTGACCGAACCTTCTCTGTAATAGAATTATAATTGCAAAAATAACAATAAAAGATTTAAACAGAAAAATCGTCCAACAGGTTTAAAGTTTTTACTTGGCATACGGCAGCTGAGAAGTTATTGACATTAAGTGCACGGGGACAATCCATGTGTAGAAAGGGTTTGTACTAAAGTATGCATGGTTAGGTCTGACACCTAATTGTTATACTGCCTCCTAAAAGCACTGCTCATAGCGAGCAGTGAATGTCGTGCAATGCTCAGAGAACAGCACCACAGGATAACATCACAAAACTACTTTGGATGTCACCTCAATAGACCTCTTATACAAAATAGGAGCATACCTTTCACATGCCCTGAAAAGAGTGTTAATTTCATCTCATTCTAACCTTTTTTTCTCAGATATTGAATGTACAAAATAAAGTGAGAAACAAATTGTAACATCATTGTTTCTGAGCTGAAAACATTGGAGAACCCGATACAATCATGGGCGACTAAAAACCCAGATTCAAACCCAGGATCTGAACAGTGTGGGCTCAGTGTCTCTGACACAGAATTACCCTCTGTGCCAAACTGTGAACTAAAAATAACTCTTCCTTCTCATATTAGGAAGCCACTGGAGCTATGCACTTAAAAAACTAGCTTTAAACCTAATTTCTTTAGAACCGCAGTTTGTGTTTAGTTTGTTGTCCTTCCCCCACACCTCCGATTTAGCACGGTTGGTTACATCCGGTGCGAAAAAAGCTCAACGTACATACACCTCGCCAATTCTAGCGGTGCCTCTAACTACGATGCCATGAGTTCAGAGGGATTAGTACCGACTTGTGCCGCCCTGCGGTCCGGTGACGGCTGTGCGGAGCGGCCTTGGTGTCCGTGCGGGGCGGAGGGTCCTGGTGCCGTTCCCCGCATCGTGCGTCCCTCCTCCCTCTGCGTCAGCAGTTGCTTGCGGTCGGCGACTGTCAGCATTCCTTTGTCGCTCCTCTCTTCAGCCACTCGCGCCTCCTGCTATTTACAGCAGGATAAAAAAACCCACACTGATTTGGTGCAATGGCGAATGCCATTAATGGCAAGCATGCACAATATAATTTTTTGGATAAAAAAAAATCCCAAATTTATTCCAATTGTGTGATCAGCAGCATGTCAACATGTGAAGTATTTATTCTGAACTGTGACAGAACAGTGAATCATCCCGTGTTGGGGAATGGCCCATAAAAAGAGAGCTCACAGAACCACTGTTGAGATAATTACAAATGGCTTCTTTTTCACAAAAGAGGCACTGTGCTTTTACATGACCAGCTACAGGGAAATTTCATTTTTACCAAATGAAGTGAAACACCAAATTTCTTATCATGTTTATTTTGTTTGTCATTTATAACTGGCATGAGACAATGTACGCACTATACCTGGAGAACCTGGTTTTACCTTGAGTGGCTGTGACCCAGATTCCAGCAAATAACTTCCACCCTTGGGCCACCTCTACACAATGTCATTTAATTCATTAATCTAAAGCAGGACAATGTCCCGAATGGGATTAATCTAATATCATGCCTCACACGAGCCTACTGTGCTCCTGTTATCAGCTATTTTCACAATAGTGATGTCACACTAAGCAATATCAATTGGTCAGTGATGAAGTTAGGCACACAAAATCCCTAAAGTACCTCATGCGAAAGGTGAAGCCACATAACTCACCTGGGGAAGTTCAGCCTTGGAGGAGCCAATATCACAGGGCTGTGCGTGGGCACGTGGCTGTTTCATTGGCCGTTGCTGCTGCTGCTGCTGCTGTTCTGGGAGCAGTGGCTCAGACTCCTGCCCAGGTGCCAGGTGGATTTGCTGAGAATGGCGCTGCATGGGTGGCCACTGCTGTTGCTGCTGCTTTTGTGACTGCTCAGCCAGGCTGGGTGGCTGCTGCAATGGGAGGGGCGAGTGCTGTTGGGCCGGGTGTCCCCACAGCCTGGACGATGACCCCGTAGGCTCCAACCAGGGCTGAGGAGACACCTGAGGGATGGCCGGGCCCTGTGGCTGCAATGATAGCATCATTCATTTTGATTTACACAGCATTCACAGGCTTCCCCCACGCCACACATTCCCACCATATACAAGCACGAGTACGTAAGTAGGAGTAGACATGTTATGAGTCACTCGCTTTTGACACAAATAATGCATGCATCGGATTGTGTAAAAAATATATATATAATTTATGTAAGTTATATGTGAATGTTAGACTTCGTGTCCAAATGGGACCGAGACAAACCGAAGATCACAGACAATACAAATGAGAGATAGGCAACTTAGACGAAAAAATTAGTTTTTATTCTAATTGATTAATGATCCCAAATCATGACTGTTCATCAACCCGAAAGGATGGACGGGGAGGGAATTGGGAGCTAAGGAGAGTTGAATCTTTACATGTCTCATGTACATCAGTGCAAGTAAAGCCCTTCTGTCGACCGACTACTGGATAACAGGACTCCCCACACTGTGTGGGTTACGGGAGTTGTTTAACAATACTTCACCACTCTGATGAGTACAGGTTTGGTGAAGGCAGGGAGCAGAGACATGGGAGCAAAGAAGTGCAATTCAACATTGGAAAAAAAAAATCTAATTAGAAAATTTACCGGCAAAATACTCAATTTGGGATTGTACAAGCAACACTGAACCTACAGCACAAAAAGTGCCTTTGTGAAGGGCTTGTGCTATAAGAATGGTGAAAATACCAAATGTACTCATGATTTGATTGGCTTTTGCTTCACAGACCATCTGCTACCCACCACTTGGCCCCACCACCTATTACAACCTAAGCACTATCCAGGCTCAACGCTCACGTGCCTAGTATACAGACAGTATTATCCAGAAACACATACGCACTTCCATGCTTTTGACAGCACACGCAGCATAAGCACAAAGTCACCTGGTGTGACGGGCCGGTGGACTGGGTCTGCGGGGATGCCCGGTACAGAGGCCCCTCCTGTGGCACGGACACGAGCAGCACTCGCGGCTTGGGTGATGTTGGGGGCGGCTGCTTCTGCGGCAGCTGCAGTAGGGACAGAGCCGGTTGCTGCTTCTGCTGCTGCTGCTGCTGTGGCACTCCCTGCTGCTTTGGCATTTCATTCTGGGGCGGTACAATTCCCTGCTGCTCCTTCTGCTGCGGCTGCATTCCCTGTCGATCGGCCCCCTGCTTCGTGGCCGCTACCCAGGGCTTGGGTGATGAGTGCGACTGCCCATGTGCTTGCGACGGGGCGGTAGTGGCCTGCGTCGGGGGACCCACCCAGGGCCTCGCGGCGGCATTTGTGGGTGACGAAGCGACGTTGGGAACCCAGGGCTTGGCCGCCACGTGGTGGCATGGACGCTGCCACGGCTGGAAGGCCGAGCACGTGGCATTGCCGATGCCCTGCTGCAATGGAGCGGGGCCCAATGCGTCTACGTCTGCCGGGCGAGAGGTTCAAGAGACAGGGAACTCACTGTTAATACGTGGACATGGGCAATGATTCATACACATCCAGATAGGAGCATGTGGCCAAACACCTGGAAAGCACCCGATTAGCAACATACAAACTTTTATGGACAAGATGAGTTGTTTGTTTTTCCTGCATAATGTCATATTAGTATTATTGATAATCTACATATATAAAATATATATTTTTTTGACTTCTCTTAACAGTACTTCACAATGTTCAGTGCAGGTTGGTGAAGGCAGGTAGTGCAGACAAAGGAGCGTGGAAGTACAGTCCAACAACTAATGTTGCTGGACCGCCCTCTGCTGCCCACCACATAGTCCCGCAGAAAAATAAAATTCCGCACCGTGGTCAACCATCTAAGCTCGATCAAGGGGGCACCCTGCTAAGATCCTCAGATTCAATTAGAACGGGGTTCACTCCAGGTGAGTTGACCAGAGGTGGAGGTCTCCTAGGTAAATGCAATGGATTGATGTTTGTGTAAATGAACGGGTGAGTGGGTACAGAGGCAACAGACATGACTGGAAGGTTCCCATGCCTCACGCACCAGCAGTAGCCGGCGTCTGCACGCTCTCCATCTCCATGGCCTCCTCGGTCCCCTTTGTCTTAGTGAGCAGCGATGAGGGTCTCACTCTCGCGTCGTCCGCTGTGGCCGTCAACTCGGTCACTCTCTGTGCCTCAATGCCCTTTTCTCTTTGCTCGGCCCACTGCTGCCTCAACGGTCTCTCTCCTGCACCAGTGACCCCTATCTCCGCTTCGAAATCAACCTGTTCCTTCCTATCGCTCTGCCCAGTTCCTTTCTCTTCAACTTCCTCCAATCCGAGCCCCGTCACAATTTGCTTGTCGACAGCCGTTCCCAGCTCCTTGTCAGAAACATGAATGTGCGCACCTCTCTCCGCCTTCCTT